>NC_086323.1:80110574-81356824 GCF_036172605.1 Pelobates fuscus | reverse complement strand
TTTACCAATCCATCCATCTGGCCCATCAAGACTCACTCTCATTTCATCAGTCCATAAAACCTTAGAAAAATCAGTCTTGAGATATTTCTTGGCCCAGTCTTGACGTTTCAGTTTGTGTGTCTTGTTCAGTGGTGGTCGTCTTTCAGCCTTTCTTACCTTGGCCATGTCTCTGAGTATTGCACACCTTGTGCTTTCGGGCACTCCAGTGATGTTGCAGCTCTGAAATATGGCCAAACTGGTGGCAAGTGGCATCTTGGCAGCTGCACGCTTGACTTTCCTCAGTTCATGGGCAGTTATTTTGCGCCTTGGTTTTTCCACACGCTTCTTGCGACCCTGTTGACTATTTTGAATGAAACGCTTGATTGTTCGATGATCACGCTTCAGAAGCTTTGCAATTTTAAGAGTGCTGCATCCCTCTGCAAGATATCTCACTATTTTTAACTTTTCTGAGCCTGTCAAGTCCTTCTTTTGACCCATTTTGCCAAAGGAAAGGAGGTTGCCTAATAATTATGCACACCTGATATAGGGTGTTGATGTCATTAGACCACACCCCTTCTCATTACAGAGATGCACATCACCTAATATGCTTAATTGGTAGTAGGCTTTCGAGCCTATACAGCTTGGAGTAAGACAACATGCATAAAGAGGATGATGTGGTCAAAATACTCATTTGCCTAATAATTCTGCACGCAGTGTATGTGTGTAAATTATATGTTTGTCTTTATATATATATATATATATATATATAAAACCAAAAGAATAGTAAGTCTGGCACTCAGTCCTAAAGTAATGAACAAAAAAACTTACACCAAGGTGCTGCTCTGCGCTGAGTATATAAAATGTAACAAAGATGAGGGCACTAAATGGATTTCCAAATCAAAAAAGTGTATTCAGAATGTTGCCAATATGGATCAACGTTTCAACCAAACAGGTCTTTATCAAGATCACACAGTCTCTCTCTGCATATATATAGTTGGGCATGCATCAAGTATTTGAGCATTCATTGTAATATTTAATAATTGATTTGGATATTATAGGCATATTGGACCCTATTTATAAATAACAATTATGCAAAATGCTGTGATGATTCACTAAATAAACAAATGAAATGTACAAGCTTATTACACAGTGTTTGGCATTTTGAACCTGAAATTGCTTTTATTTATTTGACCCAATGCATGCATAGGTTTATTTACACAGCTGATACAAACAGAGAGCATTGTATCACTTGTAGTAAATTGGGAGAAATGTTAATTCCTTGCCAGTTGTCACATTTTCAGCAGGACAGTGTCGATTTTGGGTTTATGTCACGTGTATTTTTATTTCCTCTGGTATTCCTATTCTGGCATAGTAATGTAAGCTTTTCCAGTGTGCTTCAACAGTGCTCTGCATATGGACTTCCCTGGTTAGCTGGGACTTCAGGACTGCCTGGCACCCCTACAACGTACAACAACACTCCCCTTTTACAGATGAGACCATTACCTGTAACACAAATTACATAATTGGCATGTCCTCCTGTACAACTCTTGCCTCTTTTCCTGGCATTATACTTATCAATTTTGGTAAGTAGGAAAGTTAAAGGGACACTATAGGCACCCAGGCCACTTAAGCTCATTGAAGTGGTCTGGATGCAATGTCCCTGTCTCCCTTAGTCCCGCAGTGTAAGTCATTGCAGTTTTAGAAAAACTACAATGTTTACATTGCAGCACTAATACAGCCTCTAGTGCAGGGGTCAGCAACCTGCATGGCACTTGAGGCCACTTTGCACGGCACTCAATGCTGCCAGAGCCAAACAAGATCAGGAGTCTTATGGGACTTCAGATATCTACTAGTGCAACCCGAGCGGTACAGCATTTAGAGGAAGTGATCTTACATCATTTCCATACCAAAGTTGTGAACGGGAATCCACACTGGAGTAGAGCAGCTCGTAGGAGCTATTGCAACTCCTCCCCTTGACCTGTACCTGGCTAGACCAGTCCGAACTGAACCCCAGGGAAGATACCCACATTTCTAGATTTATGCATACTGCAGAAGAAGCCTCTCCTTCATACAAATAATACACACAGCCCCCACAAACACAACACAACTGACAATCCATGTACATGCATTCAACACCACTAGCAGTCTCTCACATGCAATACTATAAGCAGCCCCACACACCACCAAACAAACAATGTGATATCCATAGGTATCATAAACAAAAACACAAAGTAGTAATGAACATATACAATATAACAGCCCATATACGCACAAATACAACACTACAAAGCAAATGCAACACTCATAAATCAGACAAGCACAATACGGCAACATACATCCCTCAATTAAAAAAAAAAATAGGACCAGCACGCCAAGGAACTTCATGATCTTGTTGTGAAAGGCTGCCTACCCCTACTTTAGTGGATGCCAATCAGACAGCCATTAGAAGCACTTCCTGGGTGCTTACTGACGCCAGTTGGAGCGCTGACCCAGCGCCAAGGGAGATCACACTGGAATTGAGTTAGTACACAAAGGAATTTTAACATTTTCCATGCCATTACCATATAAACCAATGGAACCTCCTCCTTTATTCCATTGTTTTTGCGTGATATTTCTCTGTTGAAACCTTGCCAGCGTGACGGATCCCCTATACTCCGGTTGAGTATATCCATTATAAATCTCCTGAGTCCCAAGCGCAATAGTGATTATAGCTCCCAATTCCCCAAACATCAGCCTAGATCAGGGATAGGCAACCTTTGGCACTCCAGATGTTGTGGACTACATTCCCCATAATGCTCTTACACCGATAATGCTGACAAAGCATCATGGGAGGTGTAGTCCAAAACATCTGGAGTGACGAAGGTTGCCTATGCCTGGCCTAGATTGATGAAGGGTAGAAAAAAATGTGTCTAATCATGGCCATATGGCCCACTTATATACAAAACCAGGATGCAGTAAACCACGCCCAGAAAACTCCCACAAAATGTACACAAATTCCAGTGTCAGCATGACTAGGCATGAATTACATAAAATTTTAGAACACATACAAATACAAAATAAACATCTAGGAACCACCACAACTATTGTATCCCCGGATAGCCTGGATCTGAGCGCCCAAGTTGTCCAAAATGTAAAATGTAGCAATGTAGTTTACTGTTGTTATATTAAGACTGTTATCCATGCTACACCATGCTTCAAGACAAAATTTAATTTATTTGTTACCTGGGCAGTATCCAGCACCCTAAGGGCATAGGCTGAACCTTCAGGGGCTCCACACAGGCTTAAGAGCCACACTTCTCCTGGCGACATGCGCTTGGCTCCTGGACTACCCTTACACTTTCTCGCAGCACGCAAGTTAACACCAGCTAGCATTACCTTGTGCCCACTTAGCATTGCTTTGTGCCTACTTAAGTTTGATTTACAATTTTGATTTTAAAAGTTTACCATAAACGGTCTTAACGCAAAGGAATTTATTGCACCCAGCTAAGTTAGTTACACACTGTACTCGATGATACCAAATGCAATATTTCACCTGTTAAAGGCACAGCATGTTTTTATCATTAATGACAAGCGATTACATTTCTTAGATTGTTCATAACCTAGTTCTCATACCAACTTCAAAGCATTATACTTTCAAACTGTGTTTAAATCCAAATGTATAAGCATGAGAAAAATAAAAATTGTGCATGTTATACATATGCCCCGCATGTTACGCGAGGGAAAGACCAGAGGATTGCCTTTGGGGTACCTCTCGTCAGTCTGTAATATACATCTGCACTACAAAAATAAAGAATTAAAAAAAAAAAAAAAAAAAATAATTTTTTTCATTTATTTGTAATTAGAAATAAATATTTCACAATATATAATTACATATTGTTTTTGTGATTTATCACAATTCTTTAATTATGTCCAATTTGTAACAATGAAAATACATCCTGCATTTTAGATATTTACATTACGATTCATAACAGTAGTAAAATTACAGTTATGAAGTAGCAACGAAAATAATTTCATGGTTGGGGGTCACCACATGTATTAAAGGGTTGCGGCATTAGGAAGGTTGAGAATCACTGCTCTAGATTGAAGGTGAGTTTAACTTATTTACAACATTGCTACATGGGAGCCCAATAATCTAAATGTTGAAAAGAGCACTCTAAATATATGAATAAATAGATGTAATAAGTTTAATGTGTCCTTTTAATATAGATATAATAAAATCTGATGATTGTCCAAGGACAGTCTGCTTAGTACAAGGTTTCAGCATACGCAGATGATCTGCTTGTTTTAGTTACTAAACAAGATATCGTCTTACGTGAAAAACGTCCACTTACTCTTCCCTATCCAACTTTAACGCAAATTACGATAAGAGTGAAATACTTGTGTATATGTGTCTCAATAGACCACCCAAGTGCAGCAAATAAAGATAAAAATAAAGGTAACTTCCCTTGTATTCTAGGATGTATGTAACAAAGGATTCCTCAAATACTCACAAATAAGCACAAAATATATAAGATACACCTAGAAAAAGTAAAAGCAGAGAACATACATAGTGAAACACCATTAAGTAGAGTGGTCCCTGCTAAAAGTATTGCACTCACAAAATAGAAGTGTGTGTCAAGCCCACCAAGGTATCTTTGAAAATCTTTTAAAGGAATTCCTTATTTCTCAGGCGTACATGCAAAAAAAAGAACTGAACATAGTATAGGACTGTAGATGTGATAAAAAATAAAATTTATTTGAAACACTTACAAGAAGTGAAAAGTAAAAATGCCCATCAGATATCTGTGTCCCTCCTTCAAGATGGTAAATGGAAGCAGCAGGTAACAGGAATCACAGGCAGTAATACAAAATAGCTCTACGCTTTTCGTCTATATATAATAGACTTCCTCAGGAGCAATTGAATAAAAGCAAATAATATAATCAAATCAGATAAATCACAATAAACAGTCCCATATGCTCAGTCTTCTTTTAAATGTCCCTCTCGTCGTATTCAGCTTTTCATCAGCCAATCTGAGCGCTTGATGTCAGGTGTTCTGTGTGATCTGTAATCCATGTCCATATAGGGACTTCTGCCTAACGTCCGTGGAACACATATACGTTCCACCAACCCGGAAGACCGGTCTCCTTCTCATTGCGTCATTCCCCAGCGGCTGGAACGCATATGCGTTCCACTCGATCAACCCGCGGCAAGGGGGACCGGACAGGGAAGAGAAAATCAAAAAAGAAAAAAATGCATTGAAAAAGCACATTTAGAGTTGATAATATAACTTATATATGAATAACCTATATACAATAAGATCATGAATATTCAAGAGGTCAAAACATGTAACACATTGGTGTATATATAAATCCACCAGCACCATAAGATGTTACAAAATATAAACAATTGTGGTTACACTCAATCATAATAAAAGAGAGATCCTGGAGTACACAAAATAAAACACTTATAATGAAAAAATAAAAATCAATTGTAAAAAACAAAAATAATAATGATAATAAAATAGAACAAGGTAAGCAAATCATAATAATAATAATAATAATAATAATAATAATAATAGTATAAAAATTAAAATTAAATAAAAATAATAAAAATAAAAATAATAAATATCAAAAATAAAATAAAAATAATAATAAAAATTTAAATTAAAAAATAAAATACAAAATATTAAATAATAAAAATGAAAATAAAAATAAATGTAAATATAAAAATAAAAGATAAAAATAGAAAAAAATGAAAAAATGAAGAAATACAGACTAAAGAAAACAAATTAAATCAAACTCTACATTCAACCCATAAGGTTGAAGAGTTTTTAGTTTGTGAATCCAGAATCCCTCTCTTTGTCTGAGTCTCATAACAATATCTCCTCCCCTTGCATCAAGGGATACTTGTTCTATAATCACCCATGAAAGATTGTGAATGTGAAATTGGGGGCACTTATTGCAATGCACTGGAATAGAGTGATTCTTAAAATTCTGTTTAATGTTGTTTTTTTTTTTTTTATATATTTTTTATTTTTTGTCTTTTCTTCTTTCATACATAATACATATACAAGGTATAGCACTGGAGTACAATGTGCGATTCATTAGTTAACATGCAATACATTAAGTATACGTACTTAGCATGGTGATGTTAAGAAGAGTTAAACAGATTAAACAGTAATGTTAGATTGTAAGCATATATTAATACGTAATAACATAAGATAGTAAAACAAAACAAAATATTCTCCCGAGAACAATATGATTCATGAAATCTAATATTTGTGATAGGTAGAAATAGGAGCCTTAATTACTCCCTCCAAGTCGTGTGTGATAACCTCTCTAAGACGTCAGTGCACCTTTTAGAAATTGTTTCCACGGTTGCCAGATATCTTGGTATTTATGGTATTTGTCTAACGCTCCCCACCTTAGTTCTTCCAATGTGTGGAAATGTTCCACATTATTGTACCATTCTTTTTTATTTGGAGTCGTAGAAGTCCTCCAGTTTTTAACTAAGGTGTGTTTAGCTGCCGTCAACATGAAGTATGCAAGGGAGTACTTGAACCTTTTTGGTGGTGTAGGTAGGTGTAGTAATAGGAGTGCTTCAATGCTAAATGAGATGTTTAAATCTGTTATCAGTCGAATTGCGTTCCATACCTCCTTCCAGAAACCTGTAATTAGATTGCATGACCACCATAAATGTTGAAAAGTACCCCTCTCAAGCTTACACCTCCAGCATTCTGGGGACTGGGTCGAGTCATATCTATGTACGTCTACTGGCGTAGTGTACCAATTTGATATAAATTTGTAATTTATCTCCTGTAGTGGGACACTAGAGTGTGCATGGAAAATGTTCTTAAATATAGCGTTCCATTCTACCTCCCCCAGCTCAGTTTGTAAGTATGTTTCCCAAGTTCTTGTGAAGTATGGTAGTCGGTTATGTGTTTGATCTTGTAGTAATTTGTAACATGTAGAAGTTTGCTTGGGTGGAGTTTTATCCTGTAGACAAAGTTGTTCAAACTTTGTCCTCTCCCTATGTGTCCAGTTTAGTAGGGCCTGTGCTCTTAGGAAATGTCTTAGTTGTTCATATTGGAAGTTGTGCATTAGAGTAGAAGGAGTGTTGGCCATCAGGTGGGACAGTTGAGTTAGTTGGCCGTCTGCTATGACCTCTGCTAGTGTCAGATGACCCGATGAGTCTATGTTATCCCGGGGTTTGAATAGTAAACCGTTTATCCCAGCCGGGAAGTTCGGATTCCCAGTAATTGGGTAATGTGGTGAGGGAGTCGGAGCTATGTCTCTGCTGGATAGATTTTTTTCCCATATCTTAATGGTGGGGGATATTGTTGGATGGTTTGGAATTTTCCAGTGACTGGGAGCAGTAAGGAGCCAGGGCAGTATCCGGAGTGATATCCCTAATTGGTCTCTTTCTATAGGTATCCATAGTTTAGATGGTGATTGGCGTACCCAATCGATTATTCGCCCCAAGTGGATGGCCTGATAATATACCCATATGTCTGGCAGGCCTATCCCTCCTTTGTCTTTAGGCCTAGTGAGAATGGCATAACTGAGTCTCGGTCGTTTATTGGCCCATATGAATCTGGTGAATATTGTTTGTATTTTCTTGAAAAATATGCGCGGAATGTAGATCGGGAGAGTGTTTAAAAGATAGAGTAGTCTTGGTAGTAAGTTCATTTTTAATATGTTGACCCTGCCGAACCATCTGAAGTGGGGTTTGTTCCAGCTATCTAGGTCTGAGTTAATGG
Source organism: Pelobates fuscus (assembly GCF_036172605.1). Lineage (NCBI taxonomy): Eukaryota > Metazoa > Chordata > Amphibia > Anura > Pelobatidae > Pelobates > Pelobates fuscus. Next base: position 81,349,106 of record NC_086323.1, on the reverse strand, counting down.
AGTCTAACAATTGTGGGAAGTTGGCCCCGTATAAGGATTTAGTGTGCGGGGTTATGTTTAGTCCTAGGTATTTAATAGATTTGGCTGCCCATTGAAAGGGGTATGTCCTCTGTAAGAATGACCTGTCCGTCTCAGGTACTGTAAGGTTTAAAATTTCACATTTATCTGCATTTATTTTAAAGTTTGATAGGGTGCTATATTCATACAGGGTGTCCATCAAAGCTGGGAGAGATGACTTGGGGGAAGTTAATGTGAATAGTAAGTCATCAGCGAATGCTGAAACTTTGTATTGGGAGTCCCCTACCTTAATACCCTCAATTTTTGATTGAGCTCTGGTTGCCTGTAAAAGCGGCTCGAGCCCTATGATAAACAGTAGTGGTGAGAGGGGGCATCCCTGCCTCGTCCCGTTTGTTATTTGAAATGGGTCCGACAGTGTACCATTGATTTTAAGCCTGGCTGAAGGATTTGAATAGATCGCTTGGATCCATTGCATCCATCTATTGCCAAATCCTAATGTCTCCAGCGTCGACAGGAGAAAAGTCCAATCCACCCTGTCGAACGCCTTCTCCGCGTCTATAGCTAACAATAGTGTAGGGCGGGTTGTCTCTTGTGCGCAATGGATTAGGTTTATTATTTTCGTGGTATTATCCTTCGCTTCTCGCGAGGGCACAAATCCGGCTTGGTCCGGGTGAATCAGGGAGGGAAGAAGAGGTTTTAATCTTAATGCTAACATTTTAGTGAAAATCTTAATGTCCACATTTATCAATGAAATTGGCCTGTAGCTGCCGCAGTTATCTGGATTTTTCCCGGGTTTGTGGAGAAGAGTGATATTGGCCTCTAAGCTCGATTTAGGAATTGGGTTGGCTGTATTTATGGAGTTTATGGCTTTCAGCAAGTGATGACCCAATTCTGTCGTGTATGTTTTATAATAGGATGCTGAGTAACCGTCTGGGCCCGGGCTCTTGCCCGATGGCGTGGATTTAATTGCATTTGTGAGTTCCATGTATGAGAAGGGTTCATCCAAGGAGTTCGCTACTTCTTTCGGGAGAACCCTGTCAAACTTATCAGCCAGATATGTCATTATCTGTTCCTTGTCTAAGGTGTCTTTTGTGATATTATACAGGGAGTCATAAAAGTCCGTAAAGGCCTTTGCTATCCCCTCATTCGTCTGTACTATCTGATTGGTAGTTGTTTTAATTTGAGGGATACAAGTTTTCTCTCTTTTCTTTTTAATCGCATTAGCTAGTAGTTTCCCGCATCTGTTTCCCTGTGCGTAAAAGAGCTGTTTGTTCCATAGCAGAGATTTCTTAGATTGGTGTTGCAACAATATTGTTAAATCAGACCGCAGTGCTATGAGTTTGCGATGAGTTGCTTCTGTCATGTTATTTTTGTGAGTCTCCTCTAGTTGTGCAATTTCTTTTAAAAGGTCTGTTTGTGCCTTATTACGTTCTCTTTTAAGAAAAGAACCCCATTTAATTAATTCTCCCCTTACTACATATTTATGAGCCTCCCATTGTGTGAAAGGAGTAGTGTCCGGGGTATCGTTGTCTTCAAAGTATTGGGAAATAGTGTTGGCTATTGCCTGTTTTGCTTTGTCGTTGTGTAATATGGATGTGTTTAGCTTCCATTGTCCTTTCCCCTGTGCCATAGAGGGAATCTTAACTTTGATTTGCACTGGAGCATGGTCTGACCATGTAATGTTATGAATGAACGCTGACAGTATCAGAGAGAGGTCTCTCTGGGGTGTTAAAAACATGTCTATTCTCGTATATGTGTCAGCTGATTTAGAGTAAAAGGAATAGTCCTTCTTAGTGGGATTCAAAGCTCTCCAGCAATCCACTAGTTGGTGGCCATGCATTAGGTTTCTCATCTGTGATCTAACTGATTTTAAATGATTTGAATTAGGAGCAGTGCTGTCTTTTTGCCCATCTATAGATATGTTGAAGTCTCCTCCTATAATGGTTATCCCTGTTGTGAGTTTTTGGACCTTAACCAGAATTCTGCGCAGGGTATGACATTGTTTTGTGTTTGGCAAATAGATATTTACCAAAGTGATAGGTTGATTGTAAATAGTGCCCTGGAGGATGATGTATCGGCCCGATCTATCAATATCATGTGATTGGTATATGAATGGGGTTTGGGCTCCCACTAGAATTGCCACTCCTCTCGATTTGCTACTACTGAAGTTATTATAGTATGCTTTGGGAAAGTGTCTGTTGTGTAATTTCGGGGCTCCGGGGTCTCTGAAATGTGTTTCTTGTATAAACACCACATCTGCCTGAAGTCTGTGAAAGTCCCTAAGTGCCATATGTCTCTTAATTGGTGAGTTTAGGCCTTTGACATTATAAGAGAGTATATTCAGTGTATCAATTATTTCTACCGTATTCTTGGAGGATTTCTCCATTTCTTATTCAATGAGATTTAAGCAGTATGACCGTATCTTTATCCTAAAGTCTACTGTTAGGTGCTATGTAGGTGTGTTACTATTAGAACGTCTTGTCCAGGTATGGTGGGAGAATATAGAATTATGGAACCAATAGAAAATTAAAAGAATTTTTTTTTTTTTTTTTGTTCTTTTTTTTTGTTTTTTTTTTTTTTTTTTTTTAAATAAAAAGAAACAATCAAAAAAAAAAAAAAAACTCAGAACCTGAACTTATTTACACTTCTTTGTGAATCCTAGGCCTAGGATCCACAAGTGTGAGCTGGTACACGTACCAGTATATCAGGAGTCAGTGCTCTATGACTTACTCCGACAGCTTCACTTGCTGAAACGGGAATACTATTAAATGGTGTATATGGTTTGTGAGTGCACTGCTCGTAACCGCCGTCGGTTACTTCGGGGGTATGTGATGGTATCGATTAATAAACCAATAATTAGTATCGTAGCTATTCACGGAAGTTTCTTACAGTGTTTGTACAGTTGTTGTAGCTCCCTACAACCTTGTGAAGAAATTTAACAATGTCGCGCCGCCAAGCGCTAATGGGGGTATAGATTAGTCTCGCATAATATCTAAATAGGAAGTAAAGGTGTTCTCAAACTCTATTTTGTCTAGTGGCGCCATGTTGCACCTCCCTTCAAAAAGCATAGCATACAGATAGCATGACAAACATATATGCATGAACATCCTGAGTTTAGCCAAACATAATATTTTAAATACGACTTATAACTTGGATGTGGATATACATATCCCTCAAGGGTGAGTTTCACCTAGTTTGCCCTACTCCTGTACATAAATTCTCTCTTTTTTTTTAATTTTAGTATTTTTTTTTTTTTTTTTTTTTTTTTTTTTTTTTTTTTTGAGTTTGTTCTTGTAAAAGTAACACTAAGTTATACCGGTAGACATTGATGGGTAAATTCCCCTATCAAAGGCTTATAACAGTGGCCTAACCTCCACATTAGGTATTCTATATACATTCTATATACATTACATGCATCTTCTACGTCTATTCGTCCTCGGTGTGTGGTGCAGTCCGTTTACACCTATTGAGGTGATTCTTTCAATACAGAAGCAATATTTAGTGGACTAGCCAGAGCCTCGATCTTTAAGGCTGGGTCTCTCCAAAAGAGTCATCTAGATATTTTAAAATCTTACACTTTAGGTGAGATAATCAAGCGTCCTAAGTTGTTCAACGAGGTCTTGTAGTCGGTGTAAATGGGAGACGTTTTCCTGGCGTTCTCCGTTTTTCGGCTATTCCTCTCCATCTGAGTCTTTGTGGTAGAGCCTGCGCGGCCTCCTGGGGTCCAGGATTGTACCAGTCTATAATGTCCACCTGAGGCAGGTCGAATAATTTAAGGAATTCAGGAACATCTTGTATAGTGGAGATGCTACCGTGTATACCCTGATGTGTCGCCATTAGGGAGAAAGGATATCCCCACCGGTATCTAATCTCCTTAGCTTGTAAGGCCTGGGTAATCGGGCGGAGAGCTCTCCTGCCTTGTAGTGTTTGCCAGGATAAATCCGGCAGAATCTGGATATGTGAAGGAGGGGTTGCTAAAGCTGGTGAGTTTCGAGACAATCGCAGAATATCTTCCTTCAGGGTATAGTAATGCACCCTGCATATAATATCTCGTGGCATGTCTTGCGGCAGACCCTTGGGTCTCAATGCTCTGTGGGCCCTGTCCAGTTCTATGTGGGTGTCTGCAGGGCGGTCCAGAATCTTATTGAATAGAGTTTGTAGGACGACCTTCACATTTTCTGTGTCCCCCTGGGGTTCTGGGATACCTCTTATGCGCAGATTATTTCGCCTACCCCTGTTATCGAGGTCCTCATTATTGCGAAGTAATTGTGTGATTTTAATGTCCTGAGCGTCCTGTCTCTGTTCAATTTCTAGCAACTTAACTTGCATATTATCTCTGTCCCCTTCCAAGTCTCCCACTCTCAGGCCTACCTGACGGATCTCGGTGTTCAGAGCAGAGAGTTTGTCCTGCACGGAAGCCTCCAGTTTCGCCAGCATGCTAGCTATTTCTTCCTTTGAGGGGATCTTCTGCAGGATTTCTTGCAGCAAGTGGCTACCGTTCTCAGGCGCCGAACTAGTGCTCGCCGGGCTAGAGGGATCTGACTCACGTGGGGAAGATGGCGCCTCCGCCATTTCTTCTTCCGTCAGGATCCGCACTTTCTCTCTAAAGTATCGGTCCAGATCGCCGGATTTTTTGCCAGAGGGTGGCCCTGGGGTCTCCTGGGAGACAGTTTGTCTTTTTTTGTTCCCCATGCTGTGGAATAACGGCAATTTGGCGGCTTTTTAAGGCAAGGTTGATCGGGAGCTATACAAGGATGCGTCCGTTCACTCCATCGGTCAGGCCACGCCCCCTGTTTAATGTTGTTTTTGTGTTCTAAAAAACGGGTTTTGGCTTTTCTCCCTGTTCTCCCCACGTATTGTGCACCACACCCACACATGATGAGGTACACTACATGTGAGGCGGAGCAGATAACCCGTCTTTGAATCTGGAAGGTTTCTTTGGTAATGGAAGTTGAAAAAGCACGTGTATGGGACGGTAGTCCCCTACACGCTTTACAGTATAGAATCCTCTACTCCCTTCAGGTTTATTCATTTTCTTACTTGAAAAATGACTGGGTACCAAATAGGAAGATAAATTCTTCCCTTTCCTGTATACAATTTGTGGATGTATAGGTAATTGAGGGCCTATAAATTCATCATGTCTCAAGATGTCCCAATGTTTTCTAAAGATTTTGTTAATAGCAAAGGCCTTATAATTATATTGGGTATGGAATGAGAACTCAAAACATTTACTGGCATTTGTAATAGGTTTAATTTTATCAACCAAAAGATCTCCTCTTTTAATGTTTTTAGTTCTCTCTACCTCTCTATCTAAAAATTCTCTTGTATAACCCTTAATGAATTTTTTAGTTAAAATATCAGCTTGTTCTAAGTAAATATCCTTATTAGAGCAGTTGCGTCGGAGTCAGGTATACTGACTTTTAGGTACTCCCGACAACCATCTAGGATGGTGTCCACTGGTAGATTCGATATAGCTATTAGTATCGGTGGGTTTAAAGTACGTCTTAGTATCAATATAACCCCCTTGTGCTGAAATAGTCAAGTCCAAAAAATCTATGGAAATAGTGCTATAAGTGGGGAAAAAACAAGAGAAAAGGTGTTATCATTAAGATACCTGAAGAAGTCTAGCAGATGATCTTCAGACCCCTTCCAAATTACAAGGATGTCGTCAATATAACGACGCCAGAGGACCAGGTCCACCCCATATGGATTATGGTTCCAAATGAACTGGCGTTCCCAAAAATCCATAAAGATGTTGGCATAACTTGGGGCAAACCTGGTACCCATGGCAGTGCCCTTGATCTGCAGGAAGTAGTCATCATGGAACATAAAAAAGGTGTGGGTTAAAATGAATTGGATCGCCTCAATAAAAACTGGACAAATCCCTGATTGAGTGTGGTATCACTGTCCAAGGTATTCTTAACGGCTGATAAGCCGAGTTGATGATCAATAACTGTGTACAGGGATCCTACATCTAAAGATGCCCACATATATCCTTCCTGCCACTCAATAGAATCTAATTCCTGGAGAAGATGTTTGGTATCTTTTAAATAAGATAAAGATGATTGAGCATAAGATTGTAAAAAGTGATCAATGAACTGAGATAAATTGGAGGTGAGTGAATTGATACCACTTATGATAGGTCTACCAGGTGGATTAACTTGACACTTGTGGACTTTTGGTAAAAAATAAAATGTTGGAATCCTCGGACTCTCCTGATAAAGGAAACGATAAGTGCCAGTATCTATGACCTCGTCTTGTACTGCTTTCTCTAAAAGGATCTTCAATTCATGTTTAAAGTTCTCATTGGGATTATTTAAAAGTCGGACATATGTGTTGGTGTCTCCCAATAGCCTAAATAATTCATTAAGATAGAATTCCCTAGTCATAACGACAATCCCCCCCCCTTTATCTGCATTTTTTATGATAATGTCGTCCCTCTTTTTAATGATAATGTCGTCCCTCTTTTTAATGAATTAAGAGTCCGTCCGCATTTCTAGTCTAGAAAATGAATGCAATTTTTTTTCTTATTGGTCAATTTCTCATGGTCTGCCATGACCATCTGATGAAATGCTTCAATTTGTCCTCCCTTTTCATATGGACAAAAGGTGGAACAAGGCCTAAATTGTTTGAAATTAGCCTGATTGAATGTAGAATTAAGATCTAGTTTGGAAGGTTCATTTAGTGATTTCTTGGTAAAAAAAAATGTTTTTAAACTTAGCTTTCTGGTGAATTTTAGCATGTCTATATAGACCTGAAAAGAATTGGGGGGGGGACATTGGGAGTGAATTTCATACCTTTCTTTAATATTAAACATTCTTCTTTCGTAAGAGATACATTAGATATGTTAATTATCCCCATAGACTTCTCCTCTTCATGTGCTTCTAATAAGAGTGTAATACTGCCACTATCTGTGCAGACACACTATTGCGCACTTTATATTCCACTTACCCTTTCAAGTTCACCAACTCACATATTAAATACTTGGGTGTAACAATCACTCCTAATTTAAAAAAAAAAACGTTTTTAGTCATGTGGATTGCCAGGATAGAATGAATCCAATTCATGGAGGAAGTTAAGTTCTCCCTTACTGGCCACACTACAAAATTTATACAAACTTGGGCCCCCTGGATTAATTTCCAGACATTCTAGTGGACTACTATTGAGGACGGTCACTTATCTCTCTTTTCTTGCAAAATAAAACTGTCAAACCTGGAAAACCATTGGGGCACTGCTCCTAATCTATACCCAACTAACATGCAACATTACTATTAAAGATTACTATTAAACCAGCGGAGAAGGGGGGTGGCATTGTCATCATGGATACTGAGAAATATTTAGTAAAGGGTTTAAGACTGTTAGGAGACACTAACACCTACAAAATTTTACAACATGACCCCACCAGTGATATTGTGAAAAACATTCAATCCTTTTTTGGACAAGGAAAATAGGATGACATTTTAAACATGAACGAGTTTAAATATCTCAATATACAGACACCTAAAATCCAGTTTTTTTTTTACCATCTGCCTAAAATACATAAAGACCTTAAGAACCCCCCAGGCAGACCAATAGTCTCAGGCATCGACTCTATCTCTAGCCGTTTACTGGAATATATCAATAAAAATCTTCAACCGATATTACAGCTACCCAGTGTCCCAGCTACCTGAGGGATACCACTAGTATCTTACAAGCACTGGAGGAAATAGTATGGGAAAATGACTACATTATGGTGACAGCGGACGTCAGTTCACTGTACACCATAATAGAGCATGGAAAAGGGTGCATGGAAAAGTTTTCACCTAAACATATCAAGTTCATTTTAGAGGGAATGCAGCTTATACTCACAAATAATTATTTTGGGTTTCAGGATGTGTTTTAACCCCTTCAGCAACTTGGGATGGGGAGAGAGGGGACCTGCCGTGCCAGGAAAACAGTTTTTTTTTTCTTCCTGGCACTGGATAGTCCCTTTAAGCAAACACAATTAAAAAAAAATAGTTTCATAGAAAAAGGATACAACCAAAAAATTTTGGAGGCCAGTATAAAGGAAGTAACGGAATTAAACAGAAAGTCGCTACTGGAGTATAAACAGAAAACTTCAGATGAAAGATCAGAAACAATTCCAATTGGAGGGGAGGCGATATAGTCAAAGATTTGGGTAAATCCAAGATGAGGTGGATTTTTAAATTTGGACACTATTACCCCCCGTGGATTAAATGTGGGTTTTGAATTATGCCACTTTTTAATGAAAATTATATATGTTTTAATACATTTTAGAATTTTTCTAGTTTGTGGGACTGCGATGGGGAACAGCTTTATATATTATATAGATAAGATTTTCGTCCTTTTTTATTTTCTTTCTTTTTTAAGTTTTTTTTTTTTTTTTTAAATTGTACACCTCATTCTCCAGAATATTCACTAAATAAGTGAAAATTCTGGGACCAGAAAATCTTTTACTATAAAACCGATATGATATGGATTAGTTTTACTAAAATTAACAAAATGTGTACCTTGTTTGGAAAAAAGACGTATTATATCAACATATTCTGTTCTTTCCCCTTTTCTCTGTATTCTAATGATGTTTCTGTCTTTTGTTTTTTTCTGCCCCTACTTATGTTTTTTATAATGTATGTACTCATCTTGAATTCCATATTTAATTTGTATTAATGTATGGCGCTATATGAACGCAAAGAATGATGGGGGTTGTGGTCTCTCTCCCATTAGCATGAACAGGGAGATGTGAACGAAAGCTCAGAGATGTCACTTCCGCCGTTTGTACGGACGAACAGGCGAGTACATAGCAGACGAACTTAACCTGAATCACCATTTCCGGCGTTCGTACGGACAGACGAACGATCATCTACAACAGCTGAACAGCCTCACTCCCCTTGGCGAACGAGCAATCTTTTGGACGAACAGAGGAGGAATATCTCCTTATAACCAACAACTACGATGGATTCAGAACATGCCGACTGAGAAAGCCTGCACAGCGGGTGAAACATGTCTCGGATACCAGGAGGACTTTGTAATTGTATGCATATATATTTATTTTATCAACTTTGTTTTTATCTCCCCTGTGGAGTATTTCTTATATTTACTTTGTAATATAATAAAGTTAAAATTTATAAGTAAGTCCTCTTGGACCATCTGTTCAATATCCATCTATATCCAAAGGTTTATTTTTGCCACTCCATATTCTGGCAAGTAGGTGCACAAACTTGGAGCCAGTACTTTATGGGCTCCAAAATCAGGTGCGCAAGTTCACTTTCAACTATTAAGTTGTGAACCCATATCCAACAATCTGCGCTATTTTTCTTGCACTTTGTGTTTCCTATATGTGTATAGTGCACTAAAGCCTGTGAAGAGGACTAACAAGAAGGTTGCTGTTGCAAAGCAAATATGTTCAGAGCCATAGCGTTGAAAAGGCTCTCGACTTGTGAGAATCCATTTTTTTACTTTCCACTGTTTATACCACTATTCACAAATGATATTGTACCATTATGTATTTCTCTGTATTTTGTTTTCTCTATCATATATGAGAAACGTCCCATGCTGTATGGGTAAGCCTTTTGAGCTTCTTTAGCGCTGCACTATACTCTGCTGTGTGTGACAAGGGTAATATCACCTAAACCTGTTTTTTTACACATTGAGTGTTCCTTTTCTCACTACTGTTTTTTGGGGTAAAGAGTGCTATAGCTGCGAATAGATAAATATACATTTTTGTTCTTTCATCTATATATTAAGCGCCAAAATACACACAAACCATTCCTTTTTGTATTAACATGCAACATTACTTACATTTCGGTACTGCGGTCTATCCTCCCGTGTAGTATAAATTGCAGACCTTACGATCCTGACATGCCATCTCGGTAATAGGTTACGGTTTCACATTTTCTGAGCTATCGTTTTTGTTTATGTTACCCACTTTTCTTTTAATGTTCGCTCTCAACGTTTCATAGACTACAATACAAATCTGCGTGGACATGTTATATAATTTACTTAATTCAGACAAATCACTGATTCAGTGCTATATAATATCAATCACTTCGGCATACCATCCCATAAACCTTAGATGTCAAAACTTTAAGGTATCTTTATTGTGCACACACTAACAATTTTTCTTCACAATGTAGGGGCATGCCCATTATAGACCCCATTTGAGAATTTGGGGTCTTACTGTAATATGAGTCACAATTTGATGAATGGGGTAACATTTTTAACTGCACTGAACACTTTATTCGCACGCCATCTAAAACTCTTATTTGTGATACTGTCATACTTTGTGGCACCACAGAATTTTTTTCTGAATATGTCACATACCAAACTATATCATGTGATCCATTTACTTTATTTTGCTCCTTGATAAGTGACATTGTCTTGAATGTTTATAGAGTTTTTGTCCATGCATATTTATATACTTATATATTTGTATACTTTTGAAAATTACAAAATTCTATGGAAATTATGATAAACAAAATAATAATTGACCTCTTATGAATTGAGAAATCTTGTGAATGTCCTACATATAAGAAGGGCTATAAATAGTAATAGCTGTCCTGTACAAAGCCAAGCACAGTATTCCTATATTATAATTCTTGTTACATGCACATGATACATATTGTGGGTTCCACCGGAATTTGTGAGTAAAGCAGGAGGACCAAAGCCTTATAAATGAAATGCAGATTCTCAAAAACAGATCATTAAATGAAGCACTACATGCAGGAATGGAGAATGCTGCATCATAATTGCCATCTCTGACATTTAGAAACATGAACAGATGTAAATAACACAGGGGACCCTGCTGTTATCCATCTGCCATAGATGGTGCCATGAGGAAAAGATTCCCCAGGTATCGTCCTACAACAAAGAGCATGCTAGTAGCTTTCACCATACAAAAATATAAGGGCCTTTTTGAAACTGTATTTAACTGGTTGGATGCTGGACAGAGCAGACATAAAATGAAAATAAAACCTGTGTAAGTTGTTTCAGCTTAAAAGCAGTTTCCAGATCTCTTATTTTTCACACTTCATTTTTATTTTTTTGGCATTTACTCATAATGCCTATAGCAACTTAGATTCAACAGCAGAGCATAAAAGTAGATTGAGTTTCCTTCCCCCTTAGGGTTCTCATTTAGATATGTAAGTCTAGTTTGTTGAGGCCACTCTAAAATAATTCCCTTTATGCAGCAGCTTCCCAAAGGACAAGTTGGCAATTATGTTATATCTTTGGCAAACTCACTGTCACAGAAGCCTGCTACTAAACAGAAGCTTTTTAACATAATTGCACACATATACCACAAATAAATTGATCCTTAGTACTACAACTTCAGTGCTCTGTGAATTTCCCTTTGGGAAGCAAAGTTTGACATTGGAAGTCAAATATATCTGTGCTGTAATCTTTTGCTACTTTTTCTTGTTCTTCAGCTGGTACTGCCACCTAGTAAAAGGAAATTATTCCGGTCACTGTCAAACAAAGGTTAAGATTGACTGATAGGCCGGTACATTAAGATGTCTACAGGCCGTTATTAAGATGGTAGCTAGATAAAACCGCAAATTAGGGGAAAACTATTATCAGAAACAAGAGGTTGATGAGCACCCAACTCAAAAGCTCCCAATGAACAGGAATGCCGAAGATCCCAAAAAATTTAGAGGTGCACATGCAGAGATATTTTTAATTGTGTGCTGCGGGCTAGTTACATACCCAGCACACGCAACATTTGCAGCTCAAAACTCTATTCTGGGCTGCCAGTGTCAATTCTGTGTATATTTTTCCATTTGTTGTCAGCACGCTGGCACCGACGTGCTGATCTTCCACCTCCCACCCACTATGTGCTCCCTCACTTAGTGTGTATATATATAAAAAAATACAAATAAAAAACAAACACACCCGTCCTATCCTTCGCTCGGCTGCTCATAGCGTGCTGTGAACCGGGTAAACGTCCAATCACAGGTTGTGACTGGACCGTGCTAGGCCCCAGAGGGTGCACTGAATTCCATGCAAGTAAATCTTGTTATTTTTCAGGTTACAGTGCCCAATAGGGCATTTTACATAGGATTGGTACCCCCCTCCAAAAGGGTGGGAGTAACCCTTTAAACAAGAGGGGGTTGGCGATTACTGTTTTTAAGCTCCAGACCTTTATCAAGTGGGCTGGTCCTTGTCTCCATCCCCTGGAGGTCCACCCATCCCCCTGTACCTGATCTATACTGACCATTGTTGGAATTGTGAGAATGACTACACTAAACATATGATATACACAAAAGGGAATTGGTGTACACACAAAATTCAATTTAAACCTTTACAGGCAGTTAAAAGCACCTGTCTCAGCCTCTAGGAGCAGTTTAAACAGTGATAACTATACCATTAGGAATACAAATGTGTATTTCTAACGCTATAGAGCCCTAGCTGACTGAGCCTCCGCTTGCCAGGTTTAAAAAGGGTTTACTTACTTTCTTTTCTGCTCATATTAAGAGATATTGAAAAACATGGTGTCTGTTAATCCTACAGAACAGTAGATTGCATTTTGTTTTAGCTAATTCTCTTATCACAAAATGCCAGCTGCGGGGGCGTGTCTGACTTCCGGTGAGAGCGGTCGCATGGCTTAGGAGCTCCGCCAACATCCCGACCTAAAAGCTACTTTATTCACAGCATTTATCGATAAAACTTGATAAAACTCACCTGCCCTGCCGTAGCGAATGCACAGGCACACCATGCCCTCAACTAAACAACTAAAACTCTCTGAAACGGCCAGAACGAAAAGATCTGAGCGACGCAAAGAAACCCAAGATGGCGACGATGCGCTTAACCTGTCGGATGGCCAGTCTGACTACGAAACGCACACTACCAAGTACTCAGAGGGCCCGGTTACGGAGCGCGGCCTCCACAAAATGCTGCAAGAACTCCGGGCGACAATAACAGCCGATTTTCATCGCATAACTGGTGAACTGCACAAAGAAATCTCCAACTTAGGTGAAAGAACGAATAACCTGGAAAACAAAACGGATGAATTATGTGCGGCCCACAATGACATAGCGGACAAACTCCAGGTACTTTCGGAAGAAAACGCAATGCTGAAAACCAAAATGGCGGACATGGAAGACAGGTCTAGAAGACAAAATGTGCGTTTTAGAGGCATACCGGATGATGTATCCAGCGATGCTATGCCTGCTTACATTCTTTCCCTGTGCAAGTCTCTAGTCCCGAGCCTGCCCGACTCAGCATGGGCCTACGACCGGATGCATAGACTACCGCGCCCGGCTCGCTTGTCAACCGAAGTCCCAAAGGATGTTATTGTCAGGTTCCACTATTATGCGCATAAAGAAACACTACTACTGGCGGCGAGGAAACTTTCAACTTTGCCAGAACCTCACCAACACATCGCTCTATACGCGGACCTATCGGCGGCCACGATGGCGAAGAGGAAGGAGTTCATCACGATCACTAAGACTTTACGAAACAACAACGTACTCTACAAATGGGGTTATCCCACAAAACTGGTTATATGGCGACAAGGTCGGAACTATGTGGCGAATGATCCGAAAGAAGGTATGAAGCTGATTACATCCTGGGGTCTATGGACTGGATCGCCCAAAGGACCAGAACCCGCTGAGACTGCGCCACCTAAGAGGTTCCAGGCAGAGTGGCAAATGGCTAAATCTCCAGCCAAAGCCCCTTGAACGCTTTAACTTATCTATCTACTTGCAGGTTATGTTATTCTGAGGTTTGCCTTAGCGTTGTTATTTTGCCGATATGGGCACTATATATATGTCTTTGCCCTAACTGATCATTATGTTTGAAAGTAGGCCCACTTTCAGGTACGCCTCATGGGCCTTGCCCACGCCACGTGGTGCCCACTCAGCGTTATTTAACTCACGCTTCCAATCGTTCCTCTATTACCGCCAAGTTGGCCTGCATCTTAGTTACTTATTGCGCAACCTCACTATTCCCGGGTGCACGTTGTCGTACATTTCCAACTCGTATAATTTCTGAAAAATGTTTCTCAATGCTATTTTGATGATTTAACAAACCTTTGACAACTCGCCCACTAAACCCATACCACTTGTGTTTACGCAAGGTGGTACCCCAACATACCCCATGCGCTCCCAGTTATGTTCATACCCAAATACTGTTTAAGCCCCAATCAAGTGCTCTCTGAGGGCGGGTGTTGTGCATTGTGTATTGTGTATTATGTAAGTTACGGTTCTTCGGAACTCACATATGTGGTTATTGTTAGTATTATACAAATTTAAGGATACAATCCATAGGTCGGGAGGAGCCTCAAAGCCCCTCGTCGAGTCACTCCTGGGTATTACAGTTTTACCCTGAGAATGACTACGTTTGTTAACCTTACCAAGGGTTATGTATGTAAATACTTTCGTTACTGGTGTATTTTCTCTTCTGTGTTTCCCCTCCCCCACCCCCCTTTTGTTCCCCACCTAGATGGTTCCCAGGAAAACCCAGTGCAGGAAAGACGTACTACCTGCCGTCCCCCCGTGACCACTCGTTCTGCCTGCATGGCTTCAAAGATTCAGAAAGACCCAAAGCTCTCATGGCTCCAGGTACTCAGAGCTCGCACTACACCTTCCACCAGGATAGTTCGCCCCATAGCCCTATTGATCCTAACTCATTATGGCCCCTAAATCAATGACAATCCTCTCCATAAATGCCAAAGGCCTCAATAGCCCTTATAAGAGAAAACAATTAGTACAGGAAATGCATAACTCAAAGGCGGCTATTGTATGTGTACAGGAGACTCACTTTTCGAGCAAAAACCCTCCCCAACTTCGTTCCCCGAAGTACCATACAGCTTATTTTGCTCACTCGCAAACAAAATCTAAAGGAGTTGCAATATTATTCCACACGGACTGGGTGTTCACATTACACAAACAATATACTGACAAAGAAGGCAGGTTACTTATATTGGTAGGAGAATTAAATGGAATAATGGTGACAGTAACATCCCTTTACGCCCCCAATGAGGCTCAAATTTCGTTTCTAGGCAAGGCATTCAAAAGAATTTCATCCATCAAACAAGGTCACTTAATCGTGTGCGGCGACTGTAACTGCACCCTAGATCCCTCCCTGGACATCAAACGCACACACAACAAGTCTCCCATCAAATCCTCCGCACACAACAGCAAATTACTCTCTCAACTCATTCATACACACGACCTCTATGATACATGGAGAAATTTATATCCCAAAACTCAGGATTACACATACTTTTCACCCGTCCACTTGACGTACACGCGCATTGATATGTGTTTTATTGACAAATCTACACTTCCCCATCTGTTAGATCACACCATCGGTCTTAGAACGTGGTCAGACCATGCTCCAATACTGATCACACTTGAGGTACCATATCCCCCAAGAGGGAGAGGGAAATGGCGCTTAAATGAGGCCATCCTAGACGACCCCAAGCATAGTCAACAGATTTCCACAACCCTCGATACTTACTTTTCCCTCAACTCCACTGAAGACACTTCAGTTGAAACTCAGTGGCTTGCACACAAGGCGGTTATCAGAGGGGAATTCATTAAAATAGGATCTATGGCCAAAAAACGCATCATTTCCAGAGACGCCACGCTCCGTCAAAACCTCCTGTCACTGGAAACCTCCAATAAAAAGTCTCCTTCCAAATCTATCTCCAAACAAATCGCTAAACTGCAAGAGGAAATTCATAATCTCCAGGCCCAGGTGTACGCCAAACGCCTACTCAAAACCCGTCAATCATACTACGTTCAGGGTAATAAAGCAGGGAAACTCCTAGCTAATCAATTAAAAGTTAGATACTTGCAGACTAAAATCCCGTATATCCTATCGAAAGACAACACCAGAATTTACAACCCTAACGATATTGTGGATGAATTGTCCCATTACTATGAAGATCTATATAACCTAGCCGCTAACAGGACCACGCACATACCAAACTCTACTGAGATATCACACTTTCTATCCCAAATCACGTTGCCACAAACAACAGACCATCAAAATGAACTACTAGACGCACCTTTCACTGAGGAAGAGGTAGCACAGGCGATACGCTCCCTACCCAAATATAAAGCCCCAGGACCTGATGGCCTCTCCAATTATTACTATATTAAATTGTCGTCATCCCTAACGCCGCATCTCACTAAACTATTTAATAAAATTAGATTGATAGGCAAATTTCCTGGCGAAATGTTAGAAGCTTACATCATCACCCTGCCTAAACCTAACAAATCACCAACAATTTGCAGCAATCTACGCCCTATCTCCCTACTCAACGCTGATGTTAAATTGTACGCTAAACTGATTGCCAATAGGCTTAAACCCCTCTTACATAGCCTAATTTCGGAGGAACAAGCAGGATTTGTTCCAGGGCGACAAGTAGGCGACAATACTAGGTATTGTATGGATCTGATTGATTGGGCCAATAAGCATAAAGCACAGGGCGTCTTAATGGCGCTAGACGCAGAAAAGGCGTTCGATCGCCTGAACTGGGACTATATGACCGCAACACTGTCGACATTCGGCTTTTCACAAGCCTTTCAGACCAGTGTTCTGGCCCTTTACTCAGCACCATCTGCTAAAGTATTTAATTCTGGCTTCACATCTAGAAATTTCCGAATATCTAACGGAACAAGGCAGGGGTGTCCCCTGTCTCCGCTGATATTCATACTATGCCTAGAGCCCTTGATTAAAATAATAAAACATGACAGGAATTTACCCGGCCTTGTTACTCCAACAGGAGAGAAAAAACTGGCTCTCTTTGCGGACGATATTGTGCTTTTCCTTGCCAAACCGACTGAATCTATCCCACGACTCTTAAGTACTTTATCTACCTACGGCTCTATATCGTACTACAAAAACAATGTCGGTAAAACACAAATCCTCCCTATAGGCGTTAGCAAACAAGTGACACAGGATCTGACAGATAAATACCCCTTTGACTGGAAAACGAAGGCCCTTTCCTATCTAGGGATAAAACTAACTCACTCGAGATCACAGACAATAAAAGAAAACCATATAGCGGTTCTCACCAAGATCACTAAACAAATGGCAGGGTGGGAAAAACTGTATACTTCCTGGATAGGCAGGATCAACTCAGTAAAGATGATGATTCTCCCACACATACTCTATTTGTTCAGAACGCTACCCATAGCTTTGCCTGCTTCTCTTATCAAACGGTTCCAAGCAGCAATTAATGCCCACATTTGGAAACGAAAACCTCCAAGAGTGGCCTTTCGGTCGCTCTGGCGTCCACTCCGACAAGGCGGGCTCAGTGTACCAAATATTGCACATTACTACAGGGCAACACTGTTGGCGCAAGGCCTAAACCTCCTATTGGGTTCGACGACTCCGGTATGGGTGGATCTTGAATCTGCCTGCGGCAACTTAGCCTCCCTCCCAAATGCCTTGTGGGCCTCTATTTCCCCGCCCACTCCCTCCATGCTCCCAACAACCCGATTCTTCTTAAATTCTTGGCAAAAGTGGAGCACATCACTGTGGTCCAAGGAGGAGTCACTGTATCTGGCACCTCTATCAGCCCTCTCCAGTATCTCACCTGATCTCCCAACTCACAGGTGGATGTCACTAGGTATATCCCATGTTCACAAATTATTTGATAGAAATGGGCTGCACCCGTTTCCAACACTGCAGGAGAAATATAGCTTACCACCAAGAGATATATTTTTATATATCCGTCTGAAAAACATACTTCACTCCAATTCGATCACACATATCAACCCATTGGCATTTGGTAGTCTAGGGAGGAAATGCTTCAATGCAACAATGTCTCGTCAATCTTGTAAGTTTCTCTCCCTTTGTTACTCAATGCAACACGACATCAACAAGCTTGCAAAATTGCCCTACATGCTAAAATGGGAGGAAACTTTAGGTATAGCCCCCACTATAGATGAATGGGAATATGTTATTTCGTGTACTCATAAGGCATCGCATTGTGCCACGCTTTGGGAAGCGTACGCAAAAATGCTGATGAGGTGGTACCTGGTCCCGAGCAGACTACACAAAATATATCCTGACTCCTCCCCATTGTGCTGGAGATGTAATAAGGCGGAAGGGTCCCTAGAACATATATTCTGGTACTGTGAAGACATACGTGATTTTTGGCGTGACATACAAAACGCCATTCACTCACTTTGCAAAATTAAGATCCCATTATCACCCAAAAGTTACCTGGTTCACGTCATTGATGACCTACAAATTTTGCCTGCAAGGGATGCGGTACTTAATATACTCTTAGCTGCCAAAATTAGCATAGCAACCCACTGGAAAAGTCCCACCTGCCCCACGGTATCAGAGGTTCTTCGTAGAACTGACACCACATACTACCACGAAAAAGTATGGGCAAAACAAGGAGGACTGGCCAAATTCCTAGTCAAATGGCAAGATTGGGAGACATTCAGAGAAACGGCCTTCTAAGAATTGTAATCGTACTGATATCTTACTGTTTAGGGTAGCATGCTGGTCACCACATCCACTCCCCTATCCTCCCCCCTTTTGTGTCCCATTGTACTCTTGTTCTTCACTCTACTCCCCTGGGATACATTACATTAAGAGGTTAAAAGTGTTTTTGATTGTTATTGTGTACAACATTTGACTAACAGCCGCTTACATTCACGCACCTTGTAACACATAAGTTGTTGCCTCCTTGTATATGTCCACCGAAGAATATCCATGTAAGACACAGCAGATGTACTAAGTAGATACTTACCGCGCTGGAGTGTATTGCTGTATTTGTCGCTGTCCAAACTTTTACCTCAAACATTGTAATACCATGTTCGAACCTCCTAATCCTGTACATTTTATCTTTTGTTATTGTATTGTACTATATTATTTTCCCCCTGTCTGTAAGTCTGTTCTTATTTGTAAAACCCAATAAAACATATACATTGAAAAAAAAACAAAATGCCAGCTGCAACCAAAGAATTAATGTTCTATAAACACAAGGAAATTTGCAATAATGTAAGTTTTAACATTAGAAATAATTTTAAGTTATTTTTTTAGTTTAGGTTTCACATTGTAAACTAATAAGTCCATACGGTGAAGTTGCACCAGGGCTCGCAAGGCTTTTTCATAGGAGAAAAAAGTAAATGATAAAAAGTAAATATGCACTTTTGCACCTCTTTTCTATACAACTGTACAACTGGAAGATGCAAATTTGTAAACCAAAGAAAAAAACAAAATTAAACAGGAAAATAAAGATACAGTAGAGGCACAATATTTTGGTGAAAATAAAATAAAAAAGCCGCACGGTCCTATTGTGTGTTTCCAGTATGCAGTGCTTAGTATCTACAAAAAGTGGTGTAAGGAAGGACAACTGGTCAACCGGTATCATGAAAAAGGCACTCAAGGCTCATTGATTCACTTGGGTAGCAAAGCTAGTCCATCTGGACTGATCACACAGAAAAGTCGCACTGTTAGAGAGATAGAAGCAGCAAGAGCATTTGCACAAAGTCAGCTTCCAGTGTACCAAGGGGTGCAAGATAAAGTTGTTTTTCCTTACTTGAACCTGTCCATCACAGCTACTGCTATCTTCCTCTACATGGCCGTCTTCAGCTCATCTGCCCAGAGCTGACACCAGTGCTGTACTCATGCACATCCGCGAGAGTACATCACAAAATCCTTTTGCCCTCAGGCATCACTAGTGACACAAAGCTAGACAAAGTGGTAGCTCTGCCTTTTTACCATGCTTTTCAAGTGTAGGAAAAATACATATTAACCTCTTCCCATCCAAAAAATGGTTGATAACGAACTCGGACGTACCCGGTACGTACGAAAGTAAATCCCCACTTACCTGATTGCTGGCAATTGCTGGGGTCTGCCTGGGATTAACCCCACAAGGACGGCGGGCACTCTATGCCGTCCTTTTTGGGGTGGCTCTAAACGCTGGAGGGTGGCATAGAATGTCCCCGCCGTTCCTCCGACGGCGGTCGCGATCCTGGGGTCTGTCTGGGAGCTCAGGAAGACCCCCCATTGCCCGATCCGGCCCTCCCGTGCCATGTAATCACGGGGTCCTTGTGATCACATGGCCGGAATAGCCGGCTTGTGCAGTGCCTGCCTGAGCATAGATTGGTGGTAAAATGGTTGCATGAAAAGAGTCAAAATACCCCAAGTTTAACACCTTAGGTTGTCTTATTATACAAAATATATACATGTGAAGAGTTATTCAGGGATTCCTGACAGATATCAGTGTAACAATGTAACTTGCGTTAATTTAGAAAACAAAATGGTTTGGAAATAGCAAAGTGCTACTTGTACTTATTGCCATATAACTTGCAAAAAAAAACGCAGGACAAAATGTAGAAACTATTTATCATGGGTGCATTTTGGCTTTTTTAGATGCATAACAGATTTTGGGGGTCAAAGTGTGTTTAACATTTATTCATCATATTTTATATATATTTTTATAGTAAATTATATGATGTGATGAAAATAATGGTATCTTTAGAAAGACAATTTAATGGCGAGAAAAAATGGTATATGATAGGTACAGTAAATGAGTAAGAGGAAAATTACAGCTTAACACAAATACTGCAGAAATGTAAGAAACAGCCCTGGTGCCAAACGGTAAGAAAATTGAAAAGCAGTCTGGTCACTAAAGGGTTAAGTATTCCCTACTTTGTCTCATGATATTTCTTTGACTGGGTTGGAGTCAATTCAGCAGTTTTTATGAGCACTTTATAAAGATTTAAGCTTCACGATTTTGCGTACATACATAGGTGTGTGTTTTTGCACAGTTGTAATAATTGAAAACCAAGTTTGTTGTCAAGATTTACAGACTTTTAGCTGTTAGCAATAAAAAAACAAAAGCAATTAAAATTTATCAACAACAAATTCTTCAAGTGGTTTCCCCAAATTCAACTGAAAATGCAACTTATATCGACTTCTCCAGTCTCAAAGTTATTCAACCCCTTTTAAGGCAAGCATCTTCAGTACTTAGTAGAGCCTTTTGCTGTTATGACCTGCTTCAAACGAGATGCAGGCAGCATTCCGGAACAATCTAAGCCCATTACTCATGAGCGCCTCAAGTTCAATGATATTCTTGAGCTTGGGTGCCATAACCACCTTCAAAAATCCACCAGAGATGTTCTATGGGCTTCAAATCAGGTGACTGATGGTCACTGTAGAATTTTCCAGGACTTCTGCAACCAAGACTTGGTGGAATTTGAGATATTCTTGAAATCATTGTCTTGTTGGAAGGTCCAATGACGCCCAAGCTTCAGCTTCCTCACAGATGGCATAAAGTTTTCTCCTAGGATTTCCGGATACTTCAATGCCTTCCACACACTGCAGGTTTACAGTGCCAGAGCATCACCGAGGCACCACCATGCTTAGCGGTCAGCAAAGTGTTCTTTTCAGTGTATGCTTCATTCTTCTTCCTCTAAACATACCGCTGATTGCTCCACAGAAGAGAATCCCGAAACCTCTGTGGCTTATTTATATGATTATAAGCATAATGGAGCCAACTTTTCTTGTGCTTTTTGGTCAGTAGTGATGTACGTCTTGGAGTACTGGCATGGAAACCTTCTGCGTTTAGTACACGCCTTACTGTGCTCACTGTGCTGCCTGTTGCCACCAAGTCTTGCTGCAGGTCTTTTGCAGTCAACTGAGGGTTTTTCACAACCTGCCTTCTCCTTTAACTTTGAACTTGTGAACTATGCTTCCATCTTTGTGTATCCTGTTCCTTGTTTGTGAAGGGCAATGATCTCTTCTCTTAACTTTCTGAACCATTCTTTTGACTTATCCTTGTTTCTAAAATGAAGTCAATGTGTGCTAGGCGTCTGATCAGGAAGGTATGCTGACCAGTTCTGGGTGGAATCCAGAACGCAAAGAAGCCAATATACACACAAATCAAGGCAAAAAAAAAAGTGTATTGATATTTACAATAAAGATAGTTAAAATACAAACACACATAATGTAGGTAAAGGGCATCTGGATACAGGGAACTCAGAAAAAAAAGGTCTCTGGATACAGGCAACTCAGAAAAGGAAAGACCTCTGGACACAGGCAACTCAGAAAGCAAAGGCCTCTGGATACAGGCAACTCAGAAATAAAAAATAAAAAAAACAATGAATACAGGCAAATCAGAAAGCAAAGGCCTCTGGATACAGGCAACTCAGAAATAGAAAGGCCTCTGGATACAGGGAACACAGGAAAGGCCTCTGAATACAGATAATGCAGGCTAAACCGAATTATGACAATGTGACACTCCACAAACCCCTAACCAGTGAAGGTATTTCTAGTGTTCCAACTCAAGCACAGCTGGTACAACTAATGAAGCCCTTGATTAGTTAACAGCATCAGGTGTTCTTAACCCTTTAAGGACCGCTGACGTTCAGGACCGTCAGCGGTAAAACGTGCGTTTGGACCGCTGATGGTCCTGAACCGTCATAACGGTTTTGGGCAACTTACCTGATCGCCGTCGGTCCCACGGCGGCGATCAGCTCTCCTCCCGGTCCAGGGGGACTGCCTGTCTGCCCGGGCAGTCCCCCCTCTGCAGATCAGGACCTCACGGCCATGTGATCACTCGATCACATGACCGCAATAGGTGTCTGTGTATCTGCCTGCAGGGGGACTGTCTGTGCTGACAGGCAGTCTCCCTGCAAGTGTAAAATCATAAAATAAAGTTAAAAAAAAAAAACAAAAAACAATCAGTGTAAAAAAAAATATAATATGTATATATATATATATATGATATATATACATGTATTATATCTATATATACCTATATATAATATATGTATATATATCATATATATAATGTCATACTAAGTGTATTTTTATATTTATATATACGTATATTAATATAAAAATACACTTATATTTAAATTACACACGAATATATACAATATATATAATAACTATATATATATTATTATAAAATACAAATAATATGTTAATAAAAATAAATAACAAAATAAAAATAATTTTTAATAATTAAAAAAAAATTATATATATATATGCAATTTTATTCTAACAGTATTTTGATATTGATATATATATATTTATATTAAAATACACTAAGAATGTAATGATATATATATATCTATGTATAAATAAATAAATAAAAATAATACAAAATATACATATGTCCACATACATAATTACATAAATAATTTCATAAATATACACGTAGACGTCAAATATATAAATATGTATATATATATATATTAAAATTATACGTGCATATTTATGTAATATTTTTACCTAATTAAGTAATTTTAATGATTGCAATTCGAGGGACCTGCCTGCCAACCCAGGCCGAAAGTCCAGATAATTTAATTTGCTAGCACTGTGTTTAACCCTGTAACTTTCTATGACACCCTAAATCCTGTACATGGGGGTACTGTTTTACTCGGGAGACTTCGCTGAACACAAATATTAGTGATTCAAAACAGTAAAACATATCACAGCGATGATATTGTCAGTGAAAGTGAATTTTTTTGCATTTTTCACACACAAACAGCTCTTTCACTGAGGATATTATTGCTGTGATATATTTTACTGTTCTGATACACTCATATTTGTGTTCAGCGAAGTCTCCTGAGTATAACAGTACCCCACATGTAGATGTTTTATAGTGTTTGTGAAAGTTACAGGGTCAAATATAAGGCTTTATTTTACTTTTTTTTTATTGAAATTTGTCAGATTGGTTAGGTTGCCTTTGAGAGCGTATGGTAGCCAAGGAATGAGAATTAGCCCCATGATGGCATACCATTTGCAAAAGAAGACAACCCAAGGTATTGCAAATGGGGTATGTTCAGCCTTTTTTAGTAGCCACCTAGTCACAAACACTGGCCAAAGTTAGCGTTTTTTGCATTTTTAACACACAAGCAAATATAAATGCTAACTTTGGCCAGTGTTTGTGACTAGGTGGCTACTAAAAAAGACTGGACATACCCCATTTTGAATACCCTGGGTTGTCTACTTTAAAAAAATATGTACATGTTAGGTGTGTTTCGGGCATTTATGACAGATAACAGTGTTACAATTTAAAATATATATATATTGAAACAGCAATTTCCTACTTGTATTTATAGGCCTATAACTTGCAAAAAAAAGCAATAAAGCATGTAAACACTGGGTGTTTTTAAACTCGGGACAAAATTTTGAATCAATTTAGCAGTTTTTTTCATTAGCTTTTGTAGATAAGTAAAAGATTTTTTCAAGTAAAAGTCCAAAAACATGTTTTTTTTTAATTTTTCACCATATTTTTTTTTTTTTTTTAATACAATATATGACATAATACAAATAATGGTATGTAAAGAAAGCCCTTCTCGTCGTTAAAAAAACAATATATAACTTGTATGGGAACCGTAAATGAGAGAGCGGAAAATTACAGCTAAACACAAACACCACAAAAGTGTTAAAACTGCTCTGGTCCTTAACGTACAAACATCGCAAAAACAGGCCGGTCCTTAAGGGGTTAAGAACACACTTGTTTTGCATATTTGTGCTGTTGTGAGGTATTCTATTCAGGGGGTTGAATAATTTTGACTAGAGAAGTCATAAATTGGCTTTTGGGGAAACTACTTGAAGCATTTGTTGTGTTGAGCTATTTCAATTGATTTTATTTGATTTGTTCATTGCAAACAGCTGTACATTTTCTTAATAAACATGATTGCCCATGGGGGTTGAATAGTTTTGATTACAACTGAATATAACACCCATAGTGTTATAGTGTGTGTGTGTATATATATATATATATATATATATATCTCATCCGAGACTTAGTCTTGAAAAAGTCCAAGTCGGACTGAAACATTGACTGCACCTTTACACAAATAAAGGCTATATTGCACAAGACTACGAGCCCTCTGATTGCATTTTTCTGGCACGTTGTATTGGGGAACGAAATAGCAACGAGGCAAGAACAGGACAGGAATGTGAGTGTCATGCCCATGTTGGATATATACATATGGAGATATACATACATTAATATAATTAATATCTATATACATCCACAGACTTAATGTGACATAAGTAGGTATGAGTTCGATTGCTGTCAGGGAAGGGTGCACATGCTGTTCATTAAGTATGCCATTGATGCATTGGGACCAGTTAAAAAAATAAATAAAAAAATAATAATAAAAAAAAAGTACATTACACAGCTTTGTATCAAAGGACTCTGCAGCAGTTATGGTATATTCAGTTCTATGAAGAACCAATAATATGGAGGTCTGTGCAGGTTGAGTTACAGACCTTTTGCTTCTGTACAATTGCTATGGATGATTTATTAGGGCGGATTGTCTGACCTATTCCAAAGGACGAGTACAAAACTAAACTTTTGATCATATCAATAACACTGGCCGGGTTAAAGAGAATACCATTTAGTACATATATCTATATTTGGTTGATGAAAACATTGTATGTATAAGATCTTTTGCTCAACCAGACTTGCTGCACTCCACTCAATTAGTTATAAAAAAAATATATATATATATTGTTTTGAAATACTTTTGCACAGAACGGTTAGAAGACAAGCGTTCTGTTTCTGTCTGTGTCCTCCACAAAAATTGTGTCCTTGGATCAGGTGTGATACCCACGTTATAAAATCTCCTATAGATATCTGTGCTTGTTAAAGATAATCTATAACAGCTTTATGCCACTAATAAACAATCAATTTACATTTACATACTTGATTATGCATTGTCGGTTTAGCTCCTAGTGCTTGTATTTCTTTCCTTATGCCCAAGATACACTACATGATTTTGTACGATGCGGTTTTAATTAGTTAACACATATTTTTTTAAATGTTGATCATTTTAGAGAGTGCTTTATTTGCTTTAATATATATATATATATATATATATATATATATATATATATATATATATATATTTATTTAATTTTTTTTTCCTTTTGGCAACAGATGCTCATATTTTGTTTACAGAAGTAGGTGTTGCTGCCAACGAGGAATATATGTGTGCTTGATCACATTTTGTCAAAGAACATTCTAAAAAAAATAAAAAACGCGTAATAAATAAACTCACTTTCTGACACTTTCTGAGAAACTACATAAAGCGAGATGGTAAGCATTGATCTGTTCCATTACTTTAACTCCTTACTGCCGTTCGGGTATTCTATGCCATCCTACATAAATTTGGGCTTTAAAGCCTGTAGTGCATCCTGCATACTTGGTGCGAGTAGCATTAAATCACTGTTCACACTATGAAGTCCCACTAAATGTTTAGTGGCCCCAGAGTTTTTGATGAGTTGTTTGCAGCACTGACTTTTAGGTGTCCAAATAGGCATTTAAATGCCTTTAACTAGATCGTGCTGTGAGTGCCTTCTGTCACCTGGAGTCACTTTTAGAGGCCACAGAATTTTGATGAGCTGCATACAATGATGAACATAGGATACTCTCCTTCCATGCCCCAAAGGCATTTTTATCAGGGCTGTGCTTTGGCAGTTGCCCAGCCGGGTCTCATTGGGCATACTATACAAAAAAGATGGGAAGCTGCCATACTGAAAATAGCCAGTAGATGGCAAACATACCACTCTGTGTTAGAGTTATCTTAGATTTACCTTTGCTTATATCAGTCCTGAAATTAGCAGAGGGAAACCTTTGGAATTAGGATTAAATTAGGGATTTCGATTAGGTTTAGTATTTAAAATGGGTTAAGAATTATTTTTAGGATTGAGATTAGGTTTCAGATTAGGGTTTTGATTAGGATTAGGGAAAGCAAGGGAATCCCTCTGCTGATATCCACAAGGGTATCCCTCTGTTGAATCCTTCTAATCCTTCAGCAGAGAGAATCCTAAGGTTAGGATTAAGGTTATAATTTGGTTGAGGTATAGAATTAACATGAGGTTTATTATTAGATTTAGGGTCAGATTTGGTTTTAGGATTTGGTTTAGAGTTAGGGTTTTACCCCACAAGGACGGCGGGTGCTCGATGCTGTCCTTTTTGGGGTGTCTCTAGATGCTGGATGGCGGCATAGAACGTCCCTCAATGGTGGATACAGGGGTGGGGCAATTGCCCCCCTCCCCCCTGATCAAATAGTTTTTTTTCTAATGAGACATAGAGGGGTATTTTTTATATACACCCCTATATACTTATTAACCCTTAATAGGGGTGTATATAAAAATACACATCTCTGTCTCATTAGAGATATCTTTGCCAGAATATCAAGGAAGCAAGATGACAACCCGCCTAGGGGGGTCTGCCTTGACGTTGGCAGGCGGGCATTCCCTCCAATGGCCATTGGAGTAACTAAATGACCCCCATTTGTTTAAATATACATAGCGATTTAGGAGAGAGCGCAGGTAACTTTTTCCTTTGTTTTTTACTGTATGTATTGGGGCTGATGTGTACTGTGGTCGTTGCTGTCGCCCAGGAGTGATGTGAGTGAGTGCAGGACTTATCTTTTTGTATAAATATGCTGTGATGTCTACATTATATAAATATATACTTGTGCGGCAGTTGTGGTTTCTGTGCTGGCTTTAAGCTTAAGACAAAACATGCCAAATTCTAAAATCACTGCACATTGAAATTGTTTTTTACTCCTTGTATTTTGTGACCTCTAACTACCAAAAATAAACAAAAAACTTAGACTTCTTACCGTCTTTCCCTGAAAATAAGACCGGTTCTTTTCTAGGGGATGTCTTATTTTGGGTAAAAACTGTAGCATGCATGTGCGAGTCTATGTTCTGGGAAACTTCCCCAAATATAGATTAGCTAACTAGCAACTAGGGCTTATTTTCGGGTTAGGGCTAATATTACAAGCATCCCCCGAAAATAAGCTAGAACTTATTCTAGAGCTTATTTTTGGGCAAACAGGGTATGTACTCTGTAAATCAGGACAAATAAATTAATTTGTTTTGAATTACTTTTTTACTGCACTAATTATACACACAATATTATTTCCAAAACTATGAAAAAAATATGTTGGGGTTTTTTCCTTTAGTGTAATTTTTGTATTATAAATGAGAAGTTATATATGTACAAGTTATATATGTATATGTCACATCAAATTAAAACCCTTTCTGTCTTTTAACAAACAATATAGAATATATTTGGGGGCTACTAGAAGAGAAACTAATGAATTGCGATGTAACAAGAATATAGCTCAAATTTAAGTTATGTTTTGGTTCAGAATGTAAACAATAACCTATGTCCTTAAGGGGTTAATAAAGGAAAAACTGAAAACATCAGTCTCCAAGATGGAATTTTTTTTTAATCACAAATTACCATACTGGATACCTTAGGTTATTAAGGCTCCATGGATACCTTAATTGAGGTACAAAGCATCTGTCCTATGTCACAGCCGACTGTAACTGCAGCTCATAATGTCTGCAGAACTAAAATAATAAATCGGATTAAAGATGTGTTTCTGGCTATTGAAGCTCTATTAATCTGTAATGAAGTCAGGCTGTGAAAATGTCTGCATTTAGTAAAGTATTTTTTGTCACATAATTATCAAGTAGTGGTATTCCTCTACTCTACAGTAAATGTAACCTAAGTCAAAATTAATTTCAATGCAAATAGATAAGTATTGTTTATTCTCTTTTAGCATTTTAATATTTTTTAAATCCAATTCATGTAAGGGTGGTAAAGGCACCATAACCATCCCCTTGGATAGAAAGTATTTAATATTAAAGGAATTATATGTGTGATGAATATGGGTAGTTGAAGGTAGAAAAAGATTCTCTTCTTGCATGCATGCAACAAGCTTGTAAAATGCTTGTTTTCAGAGCAGCTTTCATTGTAAGTTATTATTGAGATAAAAGAAGTAAAAATGATAACTCCACTGTGCATCTGTATGTAACCAAAAACACTAGCGACATACTAAAGTCACATAGAGGACAAAGCTGAGTGAGCTTAAAGTAGGATGCTCTTTAGGCGTTGGGCAAGGAATCTAAAAAGCAGAACCAAGTTTGAGTTATTAATCCTCTGCACTAGAATCTTATGTGGTCTACAAGCCTCTTGTAGAGCAGGCCAAAATGGCGCCTTCAAGGTATAAAAACTCTGCTTCCTCCAAGGATGAATCACAAGGGGAGACTGACAGCAGGGATCAAAAAAAAAAATTTTGCAGAGTCTTTTACTTCCTTTCTACCTGGTTAGGCTACCGGTTGGTCTGTTCTTCCTATTGATAGTTGATTGATAGTTATCCACAACTTTCCAACATCTGGACTTTTTCATTGCGCGGATATGCATTATTTATTTATTTTTTTACCCAAGTTGTTTTTTTAGTTGTTGTTTTATGTGGTTTCCTCTTAATAGTTTTTTTTTCTATATATACTCAAGCTAGGTGACTCTTCTTTCCTTATAATATCGTCCTACTGTACTTTGGTCTACTATAAACTACAGAAGTCTTAATTGTCATGTTTGACCACTCGAACTGCCTATTTCTTTACGAGCACCATGTTTAATTTCCATTATTAGGGAAAGTGGCAGCCTTAGTTTTATGGACAAAAATCCATTCCATTTTTTCCGTTCAGTACTTGGTCATAACTGTTTAGTGCCAGCATTTGTATTGTATCTCTTAATTGTCTCCATACCGCACAGTGTTGTATTTGTTGAATGTTTAATAAAAAAAAACAAAAAAAAAAATATATATATATATATATATATACATATATCTCACAGATCTTTCAGTGGAATGATGTGATTTATTGAATTAAGAGTACATACAGCAAAGAATTGACGTTTCAACCCTACCGGGTCTTTTTCAAGATCACTGAATGTAAGAAAACAGTGCTTTTATATACCAAATACAAAATAAAGCTTACCAACCAATGTAGTGACGTCTCGCTGACCATTAGCACCCGGAAGTGCAATTAAGCCGTGTGTGACATCATGTAAATGTAATATATATATATAAGTAAGTTACCTTTAAGTGATAAATGCTGCAAATGCCTTAGGAGGTTTCATTATCTGTTAAACCCTGCAGAAATATATCATAGTGATTATTCAGAAAAGTCCTCTGAAGAAGGTATAACAAAGTATGCTAAAGCCTAGGTTTAAAGTAAACAAAAATAAATTGTTTTATAGTGCAGGATGTGATGTAAGTAGTGAATTCAGAAAAAAAAAGATTAAAGCACAATGCATTTTGTTCAAGATTACATTGTGTAGTTTTATTGATACAAGTGAATACATACAACTATTTCTTTTTAGAGCTTTTTTGTTTGTTTTTTTGTATAACTTACCAACATACTCAGAATGTCTATACTTCAATAGATTACCTATCATGGAGTACTAATACACAGTTATACATGTAGTTAATTTGAAAAGTTTGAAGTCAAAAGTCAGCCCAGAGCTAGGCTGGAAAGCCAAACAAGAATAAATAAAGAGGAATATGTAGCCATTTTTTCAGGTCATGGCTCCTTTACCTTGGGTAAATCCTTACTATGTTCAAGCGACCTTAATGAAAATAGATGTAAAAAGGCAATAATATAGGCATAGTATTTTTAATATAATTGAGATCTAGGCTCACTTGTTTCCATTCATGGTTGCAGATGTAAACTTCAAGAAAGAGTAGACAATACTGTAATATCTATATTTCCTATATATACACGTGGGACCTCGGTTTACAATCGACTCTTAACATAATTTTCGGTTTACTAATGAAAATCCATTGAAAATGCCTCGGTTTACAAAACATTTTTGCAATACAAAGCAAGTTTCCCCAGGATGCATTGCACCTGGGAGGTTTAGAGCACTGCCCCCTGCATGCGGGAACCTGTGGGTAGCACGTGGCGTAGAGTGTGGAGGTGTTGGAGCGAGTTTTGGACCCATCCTGGAAATTGTTTGCAGTTGTTTTGGGACTTTTTGGTGCATTTCTCAAGCTGTGGAAAGGTAGAGAGCTGAGCTTAGTCGTTTGCATGCCTTTTATTGTGTGTTCTGCATTGTGGGTTGGTTTCCATGCCAGCTCATTTTGACTTTTTTCTGACCTCCAAAACGGATTTATTGGTTTTCAATGCAATCCTATGGAAAACCGCATTTCGTTTTACAAATTTTTTGCAATAAGAAACATCCCGGAGAACGCATTAAATCCGTAAACCGAGGTCCCACTGTAGTTGTAACGGATCCAAGTACTCCAGCTGAGTACATCCATGAAGAATCTCCCAAGTCCCCAAGTGCTGTAGTGATTATAAGTGTGAATATAGCTCCCAATCCCCAAACATGAGCCTAAACTTCATGAAGGGGTAATATGATCTGTTTAATCCAGGCTCAATGGCCTGCTTTTATACATGTCAGAGTCACAGCAAACACGTCCAGGATACTCCCACACAAAACAGGGTAATCCCTCCCCTGTGCCTGGGAGATAATAGAGTCAGGAACTGTACAAACTAAATTATCTTCAGGCACATAAAAACATATAATTTACAAACACCCCAAAAGTACCTTCAAAACACATGAAAACCCCACAAAAATTCCCCATATATCCAAAAATCACCCAGATCGGTTCACAGGTTCAAAATTTCCATGGAAGTCAATTATTTGACCGACTGCGCACATGGTCCTATGCCCAAAATAGTTCCATGAAATCAGGGCTAGCGGTCGGTCAACTTTGGTAACACAAAAACGAACTGAGGAAGAGAATGGTTCCTGGGAAGGCAAAATAGGGGTTAACAAGCCCAGAGGTGATCCGCAGTTTGTGAGGTTCCCGAACAGTACAAATAAATCCCACGAACTAAGTATTTTTACCAGCCCATAAATAGTGGGCAGGAGACTAGCTTCCACACTCCTCCAGGAGATCGTGGCGAACGTCCAGGCAAGGGGGAGTTCGTCACAGTAGTATTATCACATTGCTTACCAAATTCAGATAAACATCAACCATTATGAACAGGACTATACTGTAGCAGAAGAAAAAAAAACCTTACTAAAAGCGATAATTAGATTTTAGATACCTGTTACAAGACGTAAAAAACTGAAACACACGGTGTTTCTTATTTGCATGCTAATGTGTAGATTATTAAACTGCTCACATCTGCTTCACAGATAGAAGCAAATAAGAAAAACGCAGAGTATAACAGGTTGGAAACCCTTGGGAATTAAAGTTGTGCAGCTAGTTTTACTTGCTCCAGTGATCACATGTCACATTTCTAATAGGAATGGATTTGTCAATGAGTTAACACTTATAGATCTTTTTTATTTTATTTCTTACAGAATGCAAAGTAATAAACAATTAAATGTATTATTTCATCATGTCTGCCTCTGATTCTGAATGACTTTGCCTCATGTGGCGAGTCCTCCTGCGTGGGAACTCCCTATAGAGCAAGACTTGAATACATTAGCCAGCTTTTGTCCAGTGTCTCATACTGTGTCCCACACATGAAATGATCATAAACCACAGGTTTTAAAATGTTTCACTAGAAATATGCAACAAATGTTTGCAGTGCAAGGTTCACTCATCTGTGCATTTATCAAACTAAAATGTATCTTTAAAAATAAAGTTAGTTAAGCAATTAAATGTTTTTATTTCAATATATAATACAGAAATAGGTTTAATAATAGAAGCATTACTGTACTATATACATAAATGACAATGCACAGGACGGATGCAGCAATCAAGTCCAGCAACCATTTTACTTATAATGATAGGCAAGCACTCCACAATAAAAAGTAGGCTAACACTTACTGTGTTCTAGCAAGGCATTGTGTCACATGTCATTATTACATCATACCTTGCTCACTTAAATACAAGCAGGCCAGTAGGTGTAGTACAGTTTGATCAGAGCAGCTGATGTTATTCATAGTTCACTTGAGAGGTCAAACAAGATGGCTAAATATCAACAAACAGCGGTCACATACAATGGTTCTGGGAACACTAAACCTGGATTTTCAGAAGGGAAAAAAAACATGATTCATGTATTCAAATGCCATAGGCAGACCAAAATACACACCTGTCATTATTGGAGCTGGACAGAGGGAATACTATATTGGAGATGACGTACCAGTAGGGAAAGGTATCCTTTCATTAAAATATCCTATGGAGCATGGGGTGGTGAATTCATGGGATGGCATGGAGCTCATATGGAGATATGGATATGAAAAAAAAATTCATGCTGAACTCACTTGAGAAACCAGTTCTTGTTACTAAGGCACCTCTGAATCCACATTCCAACAGAGAAAAGATGATGACTGTTTTATTTTAGGGACTTGAAGTTCCTACAACATATGTTGCAATTGTCATTGAAGGATACGGTCTTTAATACGCTGTTCTAAGACTTGATCTAGCAGGAAGAGACCTGACAGACTTTCTAATGAGATTATTAAATAAAAGTGGCATATCCTTTGTCAGTACATCTGAAAGATAAATTGTCAAAGAAATGAAAGAACAGGTACGCTATGTGGCTCTTGACATAGAACTGGAGAGATCAAAGGATCCAGAAGAATTGGAAGGAAAATACAGACTTCTAGATGGAAAGATTATCACTGTCCAACTAGAGAGGTATAAATGTCCAGAAACACTATCTGGTCTAGAAAGAATTGGAATAGAAGCACCAGGTATTGATAGAATGTGTG
Organism: Pelobates fuscus; assembly: GCF_036172605.1. Lineage (NCBI taxonomy): Eukaryota > Metazoa > Chordata > Amphibia > Anura > Pelobatidae > Pelobates > Pelobates fuscus. The sequence continues at coordinate 81,315,610 of NC_086323.1, read as the reverse complement.
ACACTGACCTTAGGAACGCCCTTTACAGCAATGTGTATTGTCTGGAGGGTCCAGCCCGTTTCCTGGAATTGGTGAACGTATGATGAAGGAACAGACCACATTGATCTCACCAGGATACCGACTAAATGTTTTCACCTCACCTGAACCCATGTTTGCAGTATGAATGGGAGCATCTATATAGTCTTTTTTGTCTACTTTTCAGGAAATGTGGATCACACAGGCATAATACTTGGAAGCAGGACAGATAATAGTGCACAGATATTACTTCTAGATAAGTAACTGCAAACCGTATGCTTCCAGTTGTAACTGTGTATACATTGTTAATTATTCTATAAGTGAAACTAATTATTGTGGTTATTTATTAAATGTAGACTCCAAGCACCACCACTACCATTATATGTAGTGGTTATGGTGCCAGGAGTGCCCTGTCACCTTCCCATTGTAAGCAATCTGTTTTAGAATGGTTTAAATTAATACCTGGGGTCTGCCGTACACTGCTTCCTGCCTCTACTACTGATGATAAGCAGGAGCTTTCATTTGTTCTCCTGAGCTAAGTCCTGCAAATCAGGGCTAGTTCAATGGTTGAGAGTGTCAGCCCTGCACTGCCAAGTTAATTCCAACAGAGAACTCACAGCTCCCCTACTAAGGTACTGGAAGCGTGGAATGGAGGCTCTCATACCCTCTATAAGAGGTGAACCATTCTAAAGTGGATTGACTACTAGTGGGTGGAGGTGGGGGGCAAAAATTGACACAAAAAAAATTGTGTTCATTCCCATAGAATTACAAACTGCCTCTGGAAGCAACATCAGCACAAGAACTTTGCAGGGAATACTCCAGTCAGAGGCTTTTCACTGAGAAGCCACTGTGCTGAAGCCACAGATGCAGTCTGATCGTGACTTTCCAATGCTTCTGTATGAGCTGTAGTACTGCTCATTGAGAAGGGGGGGAAGGCACACGTGCTCTGTCGAGCTAACAAAAGCAGTAGAAACTAACACAAACAATGTCAAAAACAAACTGCAAAATTCATGCCATATAGTGCCAAACCCCAGAAATGGAGAATTTATTATCCTGTGATATCACACATATACAATAAATTATGCAACTTAGCATGGCCATTATTTTTTTGAAAGCAAGGTGGCAGGTACTTGTGCCATGTTGATATTTTAATGGGCACTAAATATAATAAACGTGAAGAAAGAATATATATATATATATATATATATATTTTTTTTTTAATCGGAATCTTTAGTACATTCTAAACTGGTGTACTCTTTTTTTTAACAGAATGGGAAATTATCTGAGCTGCTTTTAACTAGGCTATTTCAATGTCTGCAAAAACTATTTAATCAAAGGATCTAAAGAGATAAGAAAGGAATACAAAACAAAAAAAAAAATAATTACAGAATACAGAAACAAAAAAAGTAAACATAATTGTTCTACAATATGAAGTAAGAATTGAGGATGCAGCAACAAAAACAAACAGAATTCTAAATAGATATTTATACAACAGGAGTTAACTGTAAAACAGACTTGTATATTTTATCTATAATAAAATGATAAGTACAAGAAGTAGAACCACCATATTGTATGTAATATACATATACAGGGCAATATTAGTGATGAAGAGCAGATTGCTAGAGGATAAATTATTTACCCATGACATTTGAGCAAAACGTCCTTTTTGTAGGTTAGTGTGCTACAGTAAACCTTAAATATTTTAAGGATATCTTCCTTGAAAAGACATTACTTTGTACGCCACTTTATATATTAGTATATTTCACATTGAAAAACTGTTTGAAAATTAACTTATGGCCCACAAACACAGTTTGCCCATGTTATATGAAATGGAAGTAGAAGAAGATTAAAAGAACACTGTAGTCACCAGAACAACTACAGCTTATTGAATTTGTTCTAAACACGGTCTTTTCAGAGAAAATGCAGTGTTTACATTACAGCCTAGTGATAACTTCACTGGCCACTCCTCAGATAGCTGTTAGAGATCCTTCCTGGGTCATGGCAGCCTAAAATGCATGAAAACATTCAGTCTCCTCCCTCTGTGTGCAGACACTGAACTTTCCTCATAGAGATTCATTGATTCTATTCATCTCTATGAAGAGATGCTGATTGGCCAGGGCTGTGTTTGAATCATGCTGGCTCTGCAACTGATCTGCCGTCTTGTCAGTCTCAGCCAATCCTATGGGGAAGCAATGTGATTGGATCAGGCTGCCACTTCTGATGAGGTCAGCAGACTGCTTGTTTTTCTGAGTCTAACGGCATGCAGAGTTACAGCTTCAGGCTTGAATACAGTAAGATTTTTACTATATTTATGTAGGAATGAGAGGCCCAGGGGGGCTAGATGGTGGTTTTAACACTATAGGGTTAGGAATACATGTTTGTGTTCCTGACCCTATAGTGATCCTTTAATCCAACCTTCTTTTTGCAGTTGTATCCAAAAGTCAAATCCCAGCTGTTGTAATGCTTTAAGCACCATGATGCTTCGCCAAGCTTAAGCCTGCCAGACTAACAAAGGAATTGTAGTTCTAGAATTAATGGGCTATGCATTATACTCGCATAATGCAGTAGCTAATTTATTGCTCTAGACTGGTGAGTAATGCATGAACATTTTCCAGAACTGTTCGTAATCTAGTATAAACCTGCAGTCTGCTTCCATTATGCTGCCACTAATGGCCTCCCAGACACTCCCTTTTGGCACTGCAAAGCCATCAGGCAATTCACTGCAGAATCCGTTAAGTGGTTTAAACACATACAAAAGAACAAAGATAGATAGAGATAGACAGACAGACAGACAGACAGACATAATATACACACTCACACATACATACACATGGTCAGTCCATTATTTCAACGTGCACAGACAAAGCAATTATTTCTCATATATGAATAGATAAGGAATGTACAATGAAGCATCCTTTGTGCAGTCTGGAGGTCCATACCGGGAAGGACTATGACATACATGCTGCATGAGCTTTAGCGGGAGTTACACTCCCAAGCATGACCTCCTCCCATAATTTTAATGACAGCAGTTTAACTTGCTGCTGCCTGGGGTTGTAACTTCAATTAATCTTAAGCAGCATTGAGAAATGTATGTCCGAGTGCTGCTCCTACTGTAAAATATCCCCCTTAATCCCACTAATCACAATTTACATTACCCTAATACACTACACTAATATTAAACATTAACCCCTACAGTACCCTAACAATAAAACTACCCTAATAAACTACATATAGACCTCTACACTACACTGAAACATTATCCCCTACAATAACCTAATACTAACCCTAACACCCTAAACTATTTGAACACATACAAGAACACTAACCTATAAATGCCATGTAATTTAAAATATGCATAACGGTGAAGTGTGAACTATAGGAATAATAACTCTTGGAGTTCTGGAGTCATTGCGGTCTTGTGGTTTATTATGCTATCTTCAGAACCGCTTAATGGCATTATTTTCCCATAATACATATTTCACAGTTAGGCATAACATACATGTTAAAAAAAAAAATGAGGCAACATTTAATTCTTTTTCCTGCCTACTAAAGTGAAGTATATTGTTTATTTGATGTATTCTTCAACATAAAAAATAAAGGGTTGATTCCTATAATGAATCCATATAATCATTAGACTTTTATATGCCGCTCCAGAGAGCTTCCCACATATTGAACAATTGTAATCTACAGAGCTGTGTTCTGTTAAAAGAATACAAAAGGATTCTGCTTCTGGCTGAGATAAACACTGTGCAGCTGCTTCATGTGTCTATATTTTTGGTCCCAAATTTCAGCAGAACAATAGAGTGATGCAGTGTAACTCACATATACACTAGCCAATTACAGCAGCAGTCTTGTATATCAGTGGGTGGGTGATGTGTTTTGTCCCGGTAGCTGAACAGTTACCAAAGATGGTCTTGGCTGGTCTGTGGTACGATAGTCGTGTCTGCCAACAGTAGGTCACTTGGCAGGATATCAAGTTATTATCTTTTCACCTGAAGAATAAAAATACTTATAACCTGACACTTCACCCCAGCATGCTGTGAGCATTCAAAAATGATGTGGTTACCTACAAGGGCAAACACATTTTAAACAACCATCCTATATAAAGCAGTGTTGTGTCTTGGTAAAAAAAAAATCCACAGCCTTATTCTAGATCTTCCTACATATGATGAATTTCCTTCACTTATAGGGAACAATCCATTACCTGGATTTTTATATTATGTTTACTTAAGAAATGTGTATTTCTGAGGTTGAAACTATTAAAGGGACACTATAGTCATCAGAACAACTACAATGTAATGTAGTTGTTCTGGTGAGTATAGTATGTCCCTGCAGGCATATTGCTGTAAGCACTGCCTTTTCAGAGAAAACTCAGTGTTTACATTGCTGCCTATAGACAACTCATGTGGTAGTCAGCCACTAGACAGCCACTGGAGGTGCTTTCTGTGTCAGTGCTGTACAGACCTTTGTCTGGTTTTCACTCTCCTCATTTGTAGGTAAAATGCATCAGATAAAAAATACAAATCAGACACTAAAGAGACACTATGGCCACAAAAAAACTTTTAATTGGTCTGGTTGCCGTGTCCTTTTCCCCTTAACCCAGCAGCTGAACACACTGCTGTTTTAGAGAAACTGCTATAAATCTTCCATACACCCACTAGAGGCGCTTTCTGCCTCTAGTGGGTGCATGAGGATGTCCAGCGTCTTGCAAAACCACATAGGAAAACAATGACTGAATCTTTCCTATAGGTAAGGCTTAAAGCCAATGTGCATCAGGTTTCCCCTCTCAATGAATTCAGAAGATGCAGAGGCGGAGCCTGCGCCAAGAGATCGCAGCTCTGAAATCAGGTAACTGTTTAAACAGGCAGGTGGAGCGATACTGCCAGGAATACAGCTTTGTATTCCTGGCACTATAATATCCCTTTAATGGCCAGGGGCAGAGCCAATGCTGTAGTGTTAGGAATACAGTTTTGTATTCCTAACACTATAGTGTCCTTTTAAGTATATTGCAAACCGCAACAGGATTTATAATAGAATTTTGTTGTAAAAATGCATTATTTAAAAAACTATTCTTTGAAAAAGTGTTCCATAAGGGTGGGGTCTTGTTAAATGCTACAAGGACAGTACAAAAACAAAAACCACTGTTATCTATTGAAGAATGTTTTGTGAGTTAAGAGTATGCAGACATCTTATGTTACTGCCTGACATCTTAAAATTCAAGTCAGAAAACGAACACATTGCAAGACTTAATTCCAGCTGATTGTGTGTGGGGGATGAATATGAAAAAAATGGCAGCAATCAAGCATTATTTTGTTTTTATTATCTCTTCTGAATTGTTTAAATTATCATGATTTCTGAGCAATTTCTGCCTTATTGTTCAAAAGAGTCTAATCAATTGTGGTTTAAAATACACTACAAATGTCCTTCCCACTTTACTTTGTTTCTAAAGTTTTAACTAGAACTAATAAAACTACATGTTTTTTCCAGGTTCTAACTTTTTCTATAATGGCCTTTCCAATTGGACAGATTTTCATAAATGCATAGTACCATAGAATCCTAAAACCTGTATCTAAACATAAGTATTTAGAATAGTAAACGTAAATCTGCAACTATCTACTAGTTGGGTCAATGCCATTCTCTACTCACAGTGATGAAGCTGAAAAATATTTTCAGATTTACCACCTAGTTTAATTCCAGCATAGAAAGCTCTGTGGCAATATCTCCTTCGCCTTGCGTTACCTCTTATTTTTCTCTATTATAGTACATTTGAACTCACTGTTCTACTAAGCACCACTCAATACAATCCAGTCTTGGTATCTGTAAGTATCCCTTTAGAGTACTCAACAAGATCTCTAAAAAAAAAAAAAAAAAAAAAAAATCTTCCAGAAAGTGTTTATAGATCATTTCTGCTTTTGCTAATCAGAACTTCCTTATAACGATGCATTAAATCATTGCATCTCTATGAGGAAAGTTCAGTGTCTCACTGAACTTTCCTCATAGAGATGCAATGATTCAATGCATCTCTATGAAGAAGTTCTGATTAGCAAAGGCAGTGTTTGGCTCCGCCCCCCCAGCCTTCCTCCTTGGCTGAGATCATCAGAATTGACAAGCTCAAGCAATCCAATCCTATGAGAAAGCATTGTGATTGGCTAAGATCATTACTTCTGATATCAGCCAAGCTTGCAGATCAGGGGCAGGGCCAACAGCAGCAGACTGGAATAAAGGTAAGATTTGACTATGTTTAGGGGGCAAGGAGGGATCAGGGGAGCTAGCCAATGTTCTTAACACTATAGGGACAGGAATACATGTTTGTGTTCCTGACACTACAATGTTCCTTTAAATTTTCAAGTGTCTATTGATGGTCCAGATGTAGCAAATGCTACTGCAAGCTTTACCAATCTGTCAATGTGATATAGTAGCATATGAAAACATTATTAAAAGAAAGGTGCTAGCGGTTTGTGATCAAATGTCTTACAACTAATAGCTTCCATAAATTTCTAAAAGTACACATACTTTATTCTCTACATCTTATACCTATAAATAGGAGGAAAGGGGTGCAGCATTTGAGATCAACAAGCTACATCAACTTCTGCTCACTAAAGAGTATCTTAAACATGTAGTGTGATATTAATAAATGGCATTACACTGTTAATGAGACATTCTTCACCCAGATTTAATTTAAGTACATATTTATCTAAATTAAAATAGCTGCTTTACTAGCTCATACATTTATTTAAAAAAGTGACCCACAAATAGTATTTTATTCTCATAACCTATTCCTCCAATTAAAAAAATAAGTAAAATGTTACTATAGCCTTTCTTTGAAGGTTCAGTTTCTACATCCAGAGGAGATTACACATTTAAGCCGAAGCTGCTAACTCTTTACTCTTTTCCCATCATATCAATCTCTTAGTCTTTAGATCTTGTTCTCTTCTTTTTTATTCTGCCTGTCTTCATGCGTTTTGGAAAGGGGGAGAACAGTTAACATTTATTTTGCCCACATTATTTTTCTATTTTGTAACAAGCTTACTTCAAAATAAAGAGAGAAAAAAATCGCTGCTCTGTGAAGTTCAGCAGTGTTTATTAATTTCACTTAAGCCTGTCGAGCATTGACCACCATATTTACTAATTAAATTGTTAGGTTACACACGGGAAACTGCAGCTCTAACCACAAGATCAAGTTGTGCAAATGTTATGTTATGAGCTATGAGTAATGGGGAACCCCTAAGCAATGAATGAAAGGAAAATCACTTATGTTTGTATTTTTTTTTTCTTTATGTACCTTTATCATCAAGTGGGATCAAGACTACAAGCCTAAACTGTCAACAAGCCTTTCATCAATGAAACCCAATGCACTGAACAGCTGCCTTTAAGCCCGTCACACCTATGTATGTCAATATGAGTGGTGCCAAAAAGCTAAATATTTAATAAACAACTAATAACTCCAACTGATGTTGATGCACAAATTATATGATACCTCACACTCTGTGCCTAAGAGCACAGAATGAATAAGAGTAAATGGAGTGTTATTAAAATACAAAGGAGTGTAGGTGCATAATTAGATTTAGTAACTGGCATCAATGGCTGTTAAAAGGAAAGAAAGTTTGAAATCAAATATTCTGGTTAAAAAAAAAATATTATAAATTATTATTTCTAAATCATTGTATGGTTTGTATACATTTCTTAAATCACACCAAGCTAAATGTCAACATGGTTAATGATTGCATAATTCTAATTTCAATGAAATAATTGAACAATACCAGTAGTTGAGAAGCATGTAAATTACCATTGTTTGGACAGATATCCAAATTATACAAGTTGCATTAAATAACATATTATTCTGTATTGTCCAAGAAAACTTGGCACTGTCAAATGTTTTTTTTGGGAAGTACAAAAAACAAACACCAAAATGTGAATTTAATATACAAGTCCTTACCTCCACCAGGTGAGGGGTTGGGTTGAATCCACACATGTTACACACTTGTTTTTTACATGATGTGCATGTGTTATAATTAGGAGGATCACTGGAGTCTACTTTAAGTTCAGTTTTGCACAATGGGCACAAGACTTTCGGCACTTCCTTTGGCTTATGTTCAATCTTCCCTTGTTTGTGAACTGAAGAACTCTCAATTTTGCTCGGCACAGTAGAAGCAGCTCCTTGGGGTTTTGTTCCAATGTCTTTACTTGCATCACTAAAGACTATTTTTGGAGACACTTTGCCAGGTGATGCCTGACTTTGTGGGGTTGTCTCTGCTGGAACTGAAATAAGTGTGCTCGCTTGGTTCAAAAGAGAAGCCCCAAAACCAAATAATTTTCCAGTAAGACCCTCCTGGGCTTGGTCATGGTTTCCATGAGCAGCAGCTGCTGGAGTTTTTGCTGGAGAGCTCCCTAATGCCTTTCTTTGTTCACCTGGTGAAGGTTTAGCTTGTGAATGTTGGGGGGAAGACCGCAATATGTCCTGAGGGGCAGTGGGCTTTGTATGTCCTTGGCTTATCTGTTCTTTTTGCTGGACAGTTTTTCCATGTTGGGGAGGTATAGCAGTTGAACCATGACCATTTTCCACTTGCGTTGGTCCAAATGATGTCTCCATACCGGTTTTTGCATGCGTTTGTGGATGATGTTGCGTGTGAGGCTTATGGTGAGTTTGACCTTGATTTTGGGTTTGTGGCTTACTTTGAGTTAGTGATTTATGCTGAGCTTGGGGTTGGTGTTGAGTCTTCTGTTGGTGCTGAGTTGGCGGCTGGGAATGCTGATTCTGATGTGGTTGCATTTGTGGATGTTGCTGGGTTTGTGGTTGGACCTGTGATTTCTGATGCTGCTGCGACTGTTGCTGTGTTTGTGGTTGGACCTGTGATTTCTGATGCTGCTGCGACTGTTGCTGTGGATGCTTTTGAAGTGGTGGCTGAACGTGCTGCTGTGGCTGTATCTGAGATTGCTGCTGTGGCTTCAGCTGGGTTTGTTGCTGCAGTTGGGGCTGAGCATGCTCCAGTGGTTTGGGCTGAGCTTGGTACTGTGAAAGATGGGGATGAGATTGTGAGTGCGGAGGCAATGACTGAGCAGAACCTTGAGATTTTGTTTGTTTGGCTGGGGAATGTGATGGAGAAAGAGAAGGGGAGTGCAGTTGCTGCTGGCTTTTTGATCGAGGGGCTGTAGTCATGTCCATTCCTAATGCTCTCTGCATCTGGCAATTCAGACAAAGCCATTCTTTCACCTTTAAAACAAACACAAAATAATAAACAAAAAATGATTAGTACCTAGAATATTTAATCCTCTAAACAGACTATTATTTGTAATTGAAAGGATAATAAAATTGAGCAAATGCAAATTTATAAACGTGAAATAAATATTGTAAACGGGCAATCATGTAACCTTTGTCTGTACCCTGTCTGCACACTTAATATTCAGTTAGTAAACCTTCTGGATGCTCATTTTAGTCTTCATTTTGAAAATTAAACTTCTTGGATGCAATGCAATAGAATGAAGCATTTTGAATAAGTGGTGATAAATGAAATATTTGCCCCTTGAGAGACTTTCTCTGTGACACACTAATGTCTGAATTAACTTAATTAAAGAGGCTGCATGGAAACTGCAAGTCTTTTGATTACTATAATCCCCATGACACTGAGCCGCTGTACAAATATTGACATATAATACAGTTTATAGGATAATCAGCACTGCACACATAGGACTCTACAGTAAGAAGCGCAATTAAGTTGGGGGGAAAAGAAAAAAATTATACTTAGTCTTACATACATTAGGTTTATGTTCCTGAAGTATGAACAGCAGTTATCACATTATCAAATAAAATACACCCCCCCCCCCCCCTCAAAACCAAAACATTATGTTTTTCATTGATCCATTACATGACAATCTGCATATTCTTACATAGTTACATGGCTGAAAAAAGACTTGCGTCCATCAAGTTCAGCCTTCCTCACATTTGTTTTTTGCTGTTGATCTAAAAGAAGGCAAAAAAAAAAAAAAACTGTTTGAAGCACTTCCAATTTTGCAGAAAACTTGGGGGAAAAAATCCTTCTTGACCCCAGAATGGCAGTCAGATTAATCCTTGGATCAAGAAGCTATTACACTACATTGGAAAATTATATCCTTGAATATTCTGTTTTTTGCAAGTATGCATCTAGTTGTTGTTTGAACATCTGTATGGACTCTGATAAAACCACTTCTTCAGGCAGAGAATTCCACATCCTTATTGTTCTTACAGTAAAAAATAAAAAAAACTTTTCTTTGCCTTAGATGAAATCTAAATGCATGATCTTGTGGCCTATGTAAAGTCTGGTTTGTGAATAGATTTCCACACAATGGTTTGTATTGTCCCCGGATACATTTTTGTTCTATTCTCTAAGTATAAGAAAAATGCAATAGCACCATTCCCTTTCTCATAAGATGTTAAGCACTTGTATAAGGCAACACAAACTGACCTGATGACACGATATTCACATGTTGTAAAGTAGAGCTCAGAGGTTGAGCTGATTGATTACTTATCTGCATTCTATGTTCTAGCTGAGATACCCAGTCATATGTAGGTTTATGTAAACCCAATCTAATAAGTTCATTATTGTGCATGCAGTCAAGTGATATAACCATCTTATTAAATTTCTATTTAAATGAGCTGCCAGAGCCCCTTTATACTTACTGTACTAAGCGCTGTTGAGTGGAATTATAGGCATCAGCATTATATTTCTTCAAAAGCTTTTGCTTGGATGGTGGTGAAAAAACTACTGTGCTGGCAACTGATATATATATATATATATATATATATAGGAATATAGACTTCAAGGTATGCTCATATTCCATAGATGCGATGTTATTAACTTAATTTCATAACAGCACAGTTGCACTGAATTAAAACCATGAAAGTGCCATTTAAAATTAAAATTTAAAAATCTAATCATTCCAAGAATAAAGCGATATGTCTCATAGAGGGGTTAATAGTAAGAAAAAGATAAAAATGTACTTTTAAAGTTGTAATTATCAGTGTGTTTTGCAAACCCCATGAATTTAACCCATTAAGGACCAAACTTCTGGAATAAAAGGGAATCATGACATGTCACACATGTATTGTGTCCTTAAGTAGTTAAAGATAATCCAATGAGCCCTCAATGTGTTAGGAATGATTTCAAACCTCTCAGATAGTTCAATGCTATTGTTTTCAATGAAAGTGCAAAGTATAACTCTTAAACTATTGCTGCTGTGTACTGGGCAGCAATCTCACTCATTAAGAGCCATAAAACACAGAATGCACAGTATCACTCATGTGGCATAATCTCCCTTACAAAAATCTATGAGGGAGCCTCTCAAATGAGGTTGAGATCTACATGGAGAGAACCGCCATGGTAGGTACACTTTGTGCAGGCACCTGAATGGCTAGTGGGGACAAGCCTATTACATTTTTGAGTAGGAGATAAGCTATTAGCAGAAATTACACATCCTAATTGTGTCAGTATAAGCCACAGACAGAACAGAAGCAAGGGCAGAGGGTGCTCTCTATACACCAAACGTACAACAGATAATTTCGATTTGTCCTTTCAGATCCCATGTCAAGGAGGTAAAATATAATATTAAAAATATGAATTTACATTCAGACAGGTATCGGTAAGATACTTCAATGTGTAATAAACTTTTCTACATTATCTAGTGTAGATGCATTGTTCTGTAAAGCAAACTCCATATAATAAATGTATATATAACCATATTATCATATTATCATATACAATCAATATTAATGTCTTTGCTGTTGGCAACGAAAGACTGTTTGGCATTATAACATTAAGGTTAATTATACGTCAGGGCCAAGTCTCAACTAACATATAGGTAGATCATGATTTATACCAAAATACATATACAAATGAGTAATGCCTCGTGGCCACACTATTAATGCATTAATCTTAGCAGAGTGAGATTAATTCTTCCAAGAGTGAAAAAGAAAACAGTTGTGGTGTGTGTGGAGGATGGGCGTATGAATTATGATCCATGTCTTCTAGTTGAAGTAAACATGTGAGATAGAATTAAGCATAATGTATGTGTAGTGTTGATACATGGGCAATACCAAATACTGATTGGTTTCATTAACAATGTGCACACACTGAGAACTAGATAGGAGGAAGTCTTTGTCCCTTACTCTTCTTGGATGGATACATTTATATAAAATAGTCAGCTTCCCTAAAATACTTAATCCACTCCAAGTGCCCCCAACTCTTACTTTTCAAAAAAAAAGATGAGCCCTCCCTAAACAAATTAGTACTGCAATTCATACTTTTTATTATTTATTACTGCCATGTTTAATTGCCGACATATTCTGTACAATTGTGGAAAAGAGGGCACTACTCGTGGGGCTGAGAACTAGCCATTGAAGCACTTTTATACAAAGTGCCTAGTTAGATAGCCTGTAAACATATGAAAAGCCTCTAATCCCAGAATAAGCATAATTAAACAAAACAAATTAAAATTTCATGGAGGCTTAAATTTACCCAATAAACCAAAATAGAGATTCAGACTACACATGCCCTAGACTGGACAGGATCCCAACCACAATTTTCAACAATCATTCTAGTAGCCTATGCCTATCCCATAGCATGAAAGGCCAGTATAATTTATTACCACCTCAAAGTGCTACTAATCCTCCTTTGGCAATCACAATAAAGGCATGGAAATCTATAAGACTCAAACTTGGTGTTCAACCTATGAAATCACTTCATCTTCCATTGTGTGCCGCTCAAGATATGACACATTATATCATTTTAATGATTATAGATAGAAAGACTCTGAACCAAGACACAACAATGTATTGTGACTAAAACTTGGTTATCAAAATCCATTAAAATACACAACCACAAACCAAAGGAAAATAATAGAATAAAAAAGATTATATATATATATATATATATATATATATATATATATATATATATATATATATATATATATATATATATATATATACACATATACACATACATACATACATACATATAATAACAGACAAAAGTCTAAACTGGAAAGCTATAGCATGAATCATTAACTAAAAACTTGTGAGAAAAGTATATCATCTAGCGGGATAGATTAGGTTGAATACAAATGTAACCATCATGATATCATGATGCAAGCAAAGCCTTGCAACATTGTAACCCTCCAACAAACACTCTCTGAAAATAAACTGTGTCAATATAAACATGTAAAATCTGTGAGGCAGACCTCAATTCAAAACTGAAATAAATCAGCCTGAGGTTAAAGGGACACTATAGTCACCCAGGCCATTTCAGCTCAATTAAGTGGTCTGGGTGCCAGGTCCCTCAGGTTTTAACCCTTCAGATGCAAACATAGCAGTTTCAGAGAAACTGCAATGTTTACATTTGGGGTTAAGACAGCCTCTAGTGGGGGCGGGGCCTGACCAGCGAGGCTAGCAGACGTGCTACTGCAGAGCTCCTCAAACAATAGGGTAAAATTCCACTTTATAGCCCTAAAAACTTATGAAAAGGCAGCCCAAACAGCTTCATTCGACCTCAGAAGGGGCACTAAACCGACTTCGCAGCCTGCAATCATTCTGACACCGGCTGACAGACCGACTTGCGCCATGAGGCCTGGCGACCGTAGAGCGGGAGAGGCGGCCGATCCCCCGGTCCGGCGCCATGAGAGGCCGACACAACGCAAGAAGGAACCCCGTTACCCCCCCCCCTGGACCGTCGGGGGTGATCGCGGTCCACAACCGAGTGAGAAATCGAGACCGGAGCGGGAGCAGAGGGGGAATGCATGGGGAAGTATGCAACTCAATACCGCACCCAACATGGCGGACGCCTCATGTTCCCCCGAGCCCACAGACCCACAGCATGAGACCCAGCAAAGATTAGAAGCTATCTTCAACGACTTCTGGCGTAAACTGGAGGCCAAACTGAAACCGACAGCCTCACAACGACTAAGCAAGGACTATAAAAGCAACAAGCATGGCGCCACTGGGAGGGCTACCGAGACACATCCCAAACTGAGCAATGCAGGCCTACCAGCACGAGAGCAGGAGGAAACCTGTAAGTCTACAACAACACCCAAACCAGCACCACACATCAAAAAGGTGTACAAAGCTGCCGCCCTGACTACCCGACGTCCTTCTGGGCTGGGAGCCCATCGGGGGTTCACCCCATGCCGTCCATACACCCGTGGAGATGCCCGGGACAGGGAGAACCCACGGGCCCCCGAGCCAACCTCCATGCCAGGGAGGCTCCATGGACTCAAGGCGAGGGCTCTCGCTAAGGCCCGGAGCCAGAGCGCTGGGAAGCAGAGTCGCAGTGGGAACACCCGAACGGAACGGAGAGACCACCACCACACACCAAGCCCCCCCTCTTCCAGAGGACATCGAACTCAGACCCCAGCCGGGAGAAGCTCTACTGACATGTGGACACTATCTCTGAGCACCGCCTATATCTCACCGGTAGACGCCATGAGAATGCCGACTAAGGGAGAAGGCTGACTTTCGGTAACACACTGGGGGCTAGCTTGCTGCCCTACCACCATGCCCATACAAAGTCTCGGTGGTGCACTTTTATATTTTTATATTTTTATGTTTTGAGACCAGCATCCAACATCGAACTTTTCAGAGTTCTTCACTGTTTATTCATTACCGTATGGCTTTGTATTTTTCAGAATATTCTTTGCACAATACTAAATGTCTCATTACGCCTACTAGACACACGCCTGTATAGCCTGTCCCCTGCTAACTCCGGGTTGACAAGCCAGATTACCTGGCGATCTAACTGTTGGCCTTTCCTTATTCATTTTAAGGCTCCCTACCGGGCCTCATACATCAAGGCAACCCCCATAGCAACACTTGCTTTGTTACTGTTACTCTCTTCGCTTTAATCGATTGATTTAATCGCATACAATATGCGCGGTGGCTTAATCACTTATCCACACTGGCACTGACGACCTAATAACTCACTCGGGCTTACTAAGCCTTTAGTTTAGCCATTGCTGCATTGACATATTTAATGTACTTTAGCTAGATTCGCATCATAAAAATGCCACTCCAGATAATGCTAAGATGTCTTATATGCATATTTTATTCAACTAAACATTGTTTGCCTGTAATAACCTATTTTTAAGCGAGTTGATAACATAGGATGTTTCACAATTCAAACATGTCGAACCAATCGTGACCCAACAAAATAGAAAAGTGTCACAAACGAGCACTTACCGTACTCTTTAGTTTAACATTGTTCCTAGTGCGTTATGTCTACTTAAAAAAAAAAAAAATGTGCTGTATATCTATGCCATGACCATGTATGTCGCTGGAATGCCTGTAACTGCTGTTGTGGCGTTACAGAATACTCTGTTTTGTAAAACATTGCACAAGAAAAATAAAGAATATAAAAAAAAAGACAGCCTCTAGTGGCTGTCTTCTGGACAGCCACTAGAGGCGCATCTGCGACGCTCGAGGCATATTATGCCTCCATCATGCAGAGCATCCATAGGAAAGCATTGAGAAATGCTTTCCTATAGAAACGTTGAATGCGTGAGCGACACTGCGGCACACGCATTCGGCTCTGCTGACGTCAGACAGGAGAGCTGACGTTGGCGGGGGAGGAGAGGTCACCAGCGCCGAGGGAGCCCGGCACTGGAATAAGGTAAGTGGCTGAAGGGGTTTTAAACCCTTCAGCGCCACGGGAGGGGGGCCCTGAGGGTGGGGGCACCATATAGTGTCAGGAAAACCGCTATGTTTTCCTGACACTATAGTGATCCTTTAAAGTCAGTTTACAAATCAAATAGGTAAGTACCATGTGGACAAACCGCCTCTAATATGAATTAGCTCTGCAATATTAAGAGAGCTCTGCCTCAATATACATCTCCAATAACATAAAACTCAGAAGAGATGCTTTAATGCCAATCTTTCTTTTTTATTATATCACTTTATAAACTCTATTGTGCTACTATCTTTCCATGTGGGTAATACCCTCTATTTTTCGGAGTCGACACCCAGGATTTTTCTACTTGGGACTCCTTCTCTCGTAAATTGTTGTTTCCACTTTTATAAACCTATTGACCATATATATTTAACGTCTAACATTTATGCAACGTTCTCAATAGAATGTTTGTGAAAAAGATGTGCACACAAACACTAAGTAATACTATAAACCTTGAGAAATGACAAGAGCTATAATAAAATAGTGGGTAGCTGTTATGTGGACAATAAGAGTCCTAGCCACCTATCAAATCAAAACAGATTAAAAACATAAATAAAATTAAAATATGCAGAATGCTCTCCAAGCCAATAGTACAGAGTCCTTAAAAACTAAAGCAGGAGTATACAAGGTCTCCTTTAATTTTGTGATCACCACAGTAGACAGAAATTATGAAGTTGTCTCATCTTCTGTTCTACATATCCAGCTTGTTTACGGACCATTCTCTTCCTGCTGCCTAGTCCTGATTCAGGCAGACAATCCTAATCGTAACGTCCTGTACTGCCATCCTGGGTGGTTTCTCAGGTGTCCCACATATGGAAGCACCAGGAAACGGTTTCCAGAGGACACTGCACAGAGCGCTTCATCAGCTCCCTATGTGTGTTCTTCTATGAGTAAACTAGTACTGAGTCTGGCAACAGGCATCCATGCAGCATCTGTGGAAACACCCACTAGGGCAAATTTCTCCTTTATCAACAACCACTCTAAGTTTGTTAAGAAGTCTTGCTATTACTTGCATTTTCCTACGATTAGGGATCCAAACTTGCCAGCCAGTCTGACAGTGGCCTCCAATATTGACCACTAGGACCCTAAAGTGAGCCAGTGAAAAATATTGGAAAAAATGTAAGACGCAATGTATTGCACCAAAGCTTTTAAGTATAAACATTTGGAAATATACACAGAGTTTCAAATTGAAATCTAAACTGCAATATGTTGACTATAGCTGCGTTGGATAAGTCATCACATTTCTGTCAGGTTTGCAATTAGGATTTTAATGAATAACAACCTGAGCTAAATTATTTCCTAGAATTTAAATGTATACATAGATATAGAATTCCTATTTATTGTGAGTGGCTGTAGTGTACGTATCCTTTTTTTAATAATGCAATGGATTTTTGTTTATAACTATACAAGAATTGTATTTAAAAATATATATTTTTAGGAAACTGAGTGTTTCGCAAACAATCCAGTCAATCAGAGTGTTCTTAGCCTAATTGCAGGGCGTGGCAAGGCTTTGTAAGCCTTCCCCCGCCCTGCAAAGCTCAGTCTGCGCGGAGCCCTCCATGGGTGAAGATGGATGTACTGTTATTAGAAAATCTCTTGCCTAGTGGCAGGATATTGATCGCTAAGTGGGAAATGAACCAGAGAGAAAATGAAAGGAACATAACATCTGAAGAAGAGGGCAGCAAAGCAAGTAGAGTATGAATTGCCACAAGAAAGCGTCCTTGGGTTTTGGGCAGTGCTGGAACAGTCGTGAGTCATTGGACACAGACTAAATTATATTTCCATCCTGGGGCCACTTACCCATGAAACAAAGACAGCAATGGGTAGTTTAAAGGGGAAATACCTACCTTATAACAATATTGAGGTGTTTGTAAATACACATCATTATTAATGTGTAATAGAACCCCTCTAGTTTCTATAATTCCAAAAAGCTCTAGTCTTACAAATAAATTGTGGACCCTTTTTAACAGAAGCATGGCAGTTTAATATGAATTTCTAAGGGACCATCTTCATTTTATTTTAGAATGGTTTCAATTCCAAATTATACCTCATCCTACAGACTAAAAGCTGCATATTACCAGAAGAGATGTAGTAATGTTCTAATGCAGCTCAATCACTTGTTTCAGACAGGGAGGAAAGAAGGTGCAATTACAGATACATTTCCTTTGAGGCTGTGACAGCTCGTACTATTACAAGAAAACAATCCCAAAAAGCTTATGATGACAGGACATCACTGATTCCCTACACATAATAGCCCAGGCACTCCAAGTTATTCAAGGTCTGTAAACATCACACAGTTACTCTAATCTTAAAGGATATGTAATAGCCTCTCTAGGAGGCCCTAGTTCTGTCTACACTTGATCCTCATTCTTTTTTGTTTATTTATACATGCTGTGTGATGTCCACAAATGGAGTTTGAGAGATGATCTAAAAAACAAAAAATAATAATCTCTGTCAACTTTATAGGCAGATTAATTTAGGGTCTATTCGATTTAAAACTCAATGCCCACAAATTGTAATAGGCCCAATCAAGCCTTTGATTTATTTAGTTATTTATTCTCCTGGACCCTGGCAAGGCTGAATAGAATGCATATACACATCTACGTGCCTCCCAACTGCCACGCTATTGGTACGACAGATCCGATTTTTGGGTGCTGCTCCGCATCTGAAGACACCAGGGGAACTGCAACAGGGAACTGTCTCTGGGAAGCAGAGCGTGAGCGCACCATTAGACATTTCAGCAGCACTCCCTGCATTGACCTGATAGCTGGGGGCTGGCCAGGCTGCAAGTCTGGTTGCCTCTATTTCTGAGCTCTCTTTCACTAGAACCCCAAACACCGTACTTGAACAATATTTTTTGATTATGCACCAAGATGCATCTGCACCATTCAACTTGGATATTGATTGAAAAATAACAGTTTGTGTTGAATAGAGTGTTACCAGCACACAGGTGGCACAGAATTAAAAAGAAAAGATGAAAACAGATTGAGCTGCTCTATAATTAAATCCCACTGTATGAAAAACTTTAGGCCATTTCTTCCAATATTATCACTTGTCTTGGTGTGTCACATCAGAATAAAGTGTCCAAAGAGATTCTGCTGTTCCTAGTGGTTTCATTTTTTGAGTGACAAAGATTTTACAGCAGTCGCCAGTAACTGTAACAAGACAGCCTAAGCTATGGGACTAAGACGAAGAGTGTGATTTACAATATCAGGAGCAGCAGAAAGGTCAAGCATTATTAATAGAGCTGTGGCCTTTAAATCATCAGTAATTTTGGTTAGAGCAGTTTTAGAAAAGTGGGAAATTTGGAAGCCATGTGTGAAGTGGACTATGTAGAGAATTGTGATCAAGAAATTTAGTAATATGCATATGTAGAAGCCATTCAAGAAGCTTAGAGGAGAAATGAAAGGGAAACGATGACAGAGAAAGTTGACCAAGGAGGGGGTGGGCTGGAATAATGACTGTGTGAATAGACTGAAGATGGAGTTACATATAATTCAGGGCTCGACAAATCCCAGGTGCCAGGTCCGAGGAGGAGGACGGACAGGCGGCGTAAAGCTGGGGGGTTATGGAGGCGGGGTGGCATGCTGTGCGAATAGAAGGAAGGCGGTGAGGAAGCTGTGATGTCCCTGCTCCCCTGCGTGCCACTTAATGAGATTGCGGCCGGGATATGACATCGTATTCCGGCCCCCAGTCTTACTAAGTGGTGAGCTGGGGAGCAGAGAATAGACATCACAGCTCCCTTGCCGCCGGGAACAATACGTGCAGCTAGCCGCCCGCCCCCATGACCCCCCCCCCAGAATGGCGCCCACCTCCATAATTCCCCAGCATGCCGCCCGCCTGCACAATCCACCAGCTGGTTGCCCACTAGACCCCCAAAGGTATTAAATCAAGCAATAATGTGTGAGTGTATGTGTGTCATTGTGTGTGTGTCTGTCTGTCATGGTGTGTGTCAGGATTGGCTGCAAAACGCTGCACCAATCAGCATCTCCTCATAGAGTTGCATTGAATCAATCAATGCAGACGCTAAATGTAGGTGTTGCACATTGTGCAGCACTGACACAGAAAGCACCTCTAGTGACCGTCTGAGTGACGATCACTAGAGGGTCACTAGGAAGCAATGTAACACACTTTTAGAAATTGGTGTCTTTTTATATTCAACAAGAATTGTATTTTTGTTGTTGAATATAAAGCTTTGTAAGTTTAAAAAAAAACTGACTCCTAATTTTTTTAGCTGGATCCTAGATTCAAAGCAAATTTGTCAAGCCCTGAGTTTAATTAATGAATTGGTTAACTATTTAACAAGAAAGAAAAATACATGTGGCGTCTGAAATAATAAACATAATAGCTGATCAAATGTAAATCACGAACAATCATTTGTTTTGGCAGCAATAATACATAAAAAGATAACATTCTTACTACAAAATATATATAATATGTGAGCATTGGATCGCCACATAGTTACAAACAGGCTGAAAAAAGACTTCCATCCTTTAAATTAAGCATTCAATGTGTCAGTTTTGCTGTTGATCAAAAACCCAGTGTGAAGCTCTTTCTAATTTTGCAACAAACTAGAGGGAAAAATGCTTCTTGACCCCAGAATGGCAGTCAGATCTTTCTTTGGATCAAGAAGCTGTTACACCACATATTGAAAATTATATCCATGAATATTGTGGGTTTCATTTTTCCCTGTTTAAACATTTGTACAGATTCTGATAAAACTACCTCTTCAGGCAGATATTTTCATATCCGTATTGTCCTTACTGTGAAAACTTTGCTTTAGACTAAGTCTCCTTTCTTCTGGTCATATGTGTCATGTCTAGAGAGAAGATTCCTCTTCTGCAACTGTCACTAGTCTTATACTATCCTTACCTTTTTGTGTCATTTTACCCCACTCCCTCTTGCATGTAAGCTCATTGAGCACGGCCCTCAACCCCTCTGTTCCTGTGTGTCCAACTTGTCTGGTTACAACTACATGTCTGTTCGTCCACCCATTGTAAAGCCCTGCAGAATTTGATGGCGCTCTATAAATATCATAATAATAATAATAATAATAATATTAATAATAATGATAATGATGTCTAGTCCTGTTTATGAATAGATTTCCAGACAGTGGTTTAGAAACATAGAAACATAGAATGTGACTGGCAGATACGAACCAAATCGGCCCATCTAGTCTGCCCAGTTTTCTAAATACCTTCAGAAAATGTCCTGGCCTTATCTTATAGCTAGGATAGCCTTATGCCTATCCCATGCATGCTTAACCCCTTAAGGACCAAACTTCTGGAATAAAAGGGAATCATGACATGTCACACATGTCATGTGTGCTTAAGGGGTTAAACTCCTTCACTGCGTTAACCTCTACCACTTCAGCTGGAAGGCTATTCCATGCATCCACTACACTCTTGGTAAAGTAATACTTCCGGATATTATTTTTAAACCTCTGCCCCTGTAATTTAAGACTACATCGACTTGTTGTGGTAGTTTTTTTTCTTTTAATTATAGTCTCGTCCTTTACTGTGTTGATTCCCTTTATGTATTTAAATGTTTCTATCATATCCCCCTGTCTCGTCTTTCCTTAAAGCTATACATGTTAAAATCCTTTATGCTTGCCTTGTATGTTTTATCCTTTAATTCATGAACCAGTTTAGTAGTCCTTCTCTGAACTCTCTCCAAAGTATCAATATCCTTCTGGAAATAGGGTCTCCAGTACTGCGTACAATACTCCAAGTGAAGTCTCACCAGTGTTCTGTACAATGGCATGAGCACTTCCCTCTTTTTACTGTTAATACCTCTCCCTATACAACCAAGTATCCTGCTAGCATTTCCTGCTGCTCTGTTATATTGTTTGCCTACCTTTAAGTAATCTGAAATAATTACCCCTAAATCACTTTCCTCAGATGTTGACGTTAGAACTCTATCAAATATTCTGTACACTGCCTTTGGGTTTTTACATCCAAGATGCATTATCTTGCACTTATCCACATTAAATGTCAGCTGCCACTGCTCTGGCCATTTGGCTTTTCCCTCCTGGAATATCAACCCTGTTAAATATCTTAGTATCATCCGCAAAGAGACATACCTTACCATCAAGACGTTCTGCAATATCACTAATAAAAATATTAAAGAGAATGGGTCTAAGTACAGATCCCTGAGGTACCCCACTGGTGACAAGCCCAAGCTTCGAATATACTCCATTGACTATAACCCTCTGTTGCCTGTCACTCAGCCACTGCCTTACCCATTCAACAAAATTGGAATCCAAACTTAAAGATTGCAGTTTATTGATAAACCTATGTGCAACAGTGTCAAAAGCCTAACTGAAATCTAGGTAAGCAATGTCTACTGCAACACCCTGATCTATCATTTTTACTGAATCAAAAAAATCAATAAGATTAGTTTGGCATGATTTCCTTGAAGTAAACCCATGTTGTCTCTGATCTTGAAATCCACGTGATTTTAGGTGTTCAACAATCCTATCCTTTAACATGGTTTCCATTATTTTCCCCACTAGTTAAGTAAGGCTTACTGGCCTATAGTTTCTCGGCTCCTCCCTACTACCTTCTTGTGTATGGGCACAACATTCGCTAACTTCCAAACTTCTGGGACTAGTCCGGTTAACAATGATTGGTTAAATAAATTTGTTAGGGGCGTGGCTTGGACTCCGGAGCAGATGGCCGCATGAAAGCCGACCTACGCTTAGAACAGGCCTAATTATCAAGAATCCCGGCTAATTTAGAGAAATGGTGACAAAAAGAGCGAAGGCACAATTGAGGCGATTTTTCACGGTGTGCCCGGAGTCGGATCCTTGATCCAAAATGGCGACGGACAAGAAATCTCAGACCAACAGCCCACCAGCAAGCCCAGTGCTGTCAGGCAGCTCTATTGATGGTGCAGACCTACGAGCACTTCTGGCACAATTGCCATCCAAGACTGATCTGAAGGGGATGTTATACACAATGGAGGAAAGATTTGGGGGAAAACTGCAAACACTCCGCGAGGAGGTAAGCCAAATAGATGCCAGAGTACAAACCCTGGAAGATGAGGGGGAAATGGTGGCCCTGCAACAGCATAACTTACAGCAGCTCCAACACTCACACACAGAAGCCATTTTATTCCTACAACGGAAACTAAAGACTTGGATAAAAGGGGTAGGTGCAACAACCTCAGAGTGAGGGGCCTGACGAAGACACCTGATGGAGGCCAAAAGAATATAGTGCAAACGCTCACAACCCTCTTCAACCGGTCCTGGATAGGCCCCAAGACACCGCTATACAATTTGATCTGGCACAGAGCAGACAGAGAGCCCTGCCTCACGAAAAACCAAGGGACATTATCTGTCGACTCCACAATTTTCCCCTTAAAGAGGAAATTTTGCAAAAAGCCAGACAGCAGAGAGAAATTCCATATGGAGACAACAAGGTAACAAATTACCAAGACCTAGCACAATCTACGCTGATTGCATGGAGAGCACTGCGGCCGATAACCAAGGCCTTAATAGAGCGCAACATAAGATTTCATTGGAACTTTCCTTTTGCGTTAGTAGTGGTTCACCAAGTTAAGACACACTCCATTATCGCTACAACAGAAGTACCGGCGTTTCAACAGGAACTGGGCCTACCAATGGACACTGTGGAAGACTGGACTGGTCTATCCACAGAAAGGACAAGCATCTGCCCCAGAGCACGAAATGGCAACGCACAAGAGAAGATGACAGACCCCCTTTGGGACAGACTTGTCTACAACCCCAAAAAGTGTGATGACCTGAAGGCCATAAGGAACTCTCTATATCCTTTACATATCCTTACCCCGCAAGGACACTGAGGTGCCACACTACATCACATGATATGTTTCTATGATAAGCCATGTTTGTTGTTATTTTCAGTTAATATAGTTCTGGATGGTCAAGATCTGTGACGTACGAAGGGCCAAGAAGGGCCTTGACCATCACAGAACCTGGATCATATTACAAGAGTAATTGATTAATATTTAAAGATTAAAGTGTATTGGAAGACATAAATA
Source organism: Pelobates fuscus (assembly GCF_036172605.1). Taxonomy (NCBI): domain Eukaryota; kingdom Metazoa; phylum Chordata; class Amphibia; order Anura; family Pelobatidae; genus Pelobates; species Pelobates fuscus. Next base: position 81,291,884 of record NC_086323.1, on the reverse strand, counting down.
ACTCTCTCCCCCTATATTTTTGGAGAATAAAAACAAGGAGTCTGCGGACTCATGGGTTTGGGAAGCTCACAAAGGCATAACCCGAGGGATCCTGATCAAATGGGGAGCCAGTATAATTTTTTTTTTTTATATAAAAGAGAGGGTAGCACAGATCCAATCACTTACAAATGCTATTCGCGCAGAAGAATTGACCCACAAATCCAGTCCATCACCAGAGTACTACAAGCATTTAACGGTGCTTAGAATAGAGCTCCGCAATCTCCTCATATTAAAACCACATAGAGCGGTGCATCTGACTAGGGGGACATTCTATGCACATGGAAATAAAAGCAGGAAACTGCTGGCCAAAGCCCTAAAAGACAAACATCCAAAGACATACAAAGCACAAATCAAAACGACAGACGGGACACAACATGACACAACAGAGGACACAGCTAGAGCTGTGACTTTTATAATGACTTTTCGACGCTGAAAAGGCATTCGACAGAGAAGACTGGGACCTTTTTTCAACTCTGGAGATACTGGGTCTGGGAGCAAACTTCAGGAACTGGGTACAGACGCTATATAGGGGAACTACAGCCACTGTTAAAGTCAATGAGCGAAACTTGCCAATCTTTCAAACCAGCAATGGAACTAGACAGTGGTGCCCCCTGTTACCCCACATCTTTGTTCTGGCTATGGAACCCTTTCTAAACACCATCAGGGCCTTCGACAGCATTCGCGGTTGTGGAAGGAAATGTGGAGAGGGACATAAAAGTCTCCGCCTTTGAGGATGAAGTGCTTCTCACCTTTCCCAACACGGAGCACTCCCACACATTAACGCTGAAATAGGCAGGTTTGGTAAATGCTCCAACTTCTAAATTAACGCTGACAAATGTGAAATTCTGGGACTGGATATAGGCACACAATTGAAATCTAGACTTCAAACGGCTTACAGATATAATTTAATGACTTAACTATATCCCCCTGTTAACAGACATTGAACACAAATTAAAACAATGGGACAAGCCTCAATTTCTCACTCTTTGGCAGAGTCAACATTATCAAAATGATGATCCTGCCGAGGATCCTTTACTTATTTAAAGCTCTGCCGATAGCGTGGGACAACCAATTCTTTCATACTCTGAAAAGAGCCTTTCTGTCAAATGTTTGGGGACAGAAGTCTTTCTGTCATATGTTTGGGGATAGGAAATCTCGACTAGCATCCGACACCCTTACACGCAATAGGAGTGGAGGGAATTTGGGCCTCCCCATATCTACAAGTATTATATTGCAGTCCTCTTTACGAGGATAAGGAAATGGACAGACAAGATCCACAAAAAGATATGGTACGGGTTGGAACAAAGTTTCTCAACAGTCCCTTTGGACACACTACCCTGGCAGATCTGCCATTTACAGAAAATATTGCACGTCCCCCAACCCCTTATACACCATATCAAACAAAAATGGAGACTACAAAAAATGCATGAACTCTATCCCCGGGTATCTCCCCACTGTTCCCCTTGGCCAACAATCCGGACCTCCTAGGAGGTCGAGGTGCACCTCTATTGACCAAACTATTAGGCTTGGTAAACTCACCACTCAGTGATATACTAACTGTAGAGGACCCTCCCAAAATTATTGCCCTTCAAGGGACTAGTGGACATTCTTCACTGATAAATGCCATGAGATGCTCGCAATTGAAGTACTACCTCACACACAGTCATCCCCTATTGGAACCCTACAGCACTTACCCCATTTGAACAACTATATTTCCCATAAAACAATGTGGGGGGTGCAAACCAAAGGAAAACAAATATATATATATATATACACTTATATACTTAATAGTTGTAAGTCTTGAAGTTAATCTGAAAGATATAACAATGCATACATAGCATAATACTGTATGTGTACAAATTTGATATATGACAGAGGTAATGGGTCACTCACGATATATAGAGCCTAAAATAGCAGGCTCTAGCTGTCATCACTTTTGAAAAATAAGCTTTTTCAAGCTATCCCCACGATCTTTCTGTATTAGCTGATGTCCTTCCCCAGATGCGTAAAAGTTGAATAGCAAACCAGGATCAATAAAGTATAGAAAGTATTTACTCAAATAAAATAAAAAACAATAATATAATCGTGGTAAAAATATATAACATCAATAAAGCACAACACGTTTCGACCTTCAGTCTTTTTCAAGTGCATAAACTGGACTTCTCTCGGCTTCTTTTTAAATCATTCTTCCGGAAATTACATTTCCTGCCGGGTGTCTCTTCGTGCTCCACTTCCGCTTATGACGTAATGACGCATGTCCCGTTATTGCGTCATTTCCTATACGTCCGTTTTGGATATTCCGGAAGTGATGATCCAAATAACTCGGGAAACACCATAGAGGACAATAATAACAGCAAATTATGAATACTTTTATATATAAAAAGTAGATGCTTACATAAAAGTAAACAATAACATCAATAGCATAAAATATAAATAATTATACATATGAACAAAATTTATAGATGCATATATAGAGGCAAACAGTGACACCAATATGCACTTAATGCACTTAATTAGATTTATTTGCACCATGGGTTTTTAGACCCTTTCTTGATTATTTTTTGTGCTCATCCTAGCGAGTAAGCTTAAGCTGATCAGGCAGTTGGTTCCTTCAGATACCCAGATTTAGACTGAGATTAGAACACCCTCGAAGGTGTTTTCAGGAGACTAGGGACTAGCATAGAGGTATTTTCAAGTAGGAAATTTATACAATAATTTTTATTATTTTCATTTTCACTCCTACATTCCTCTACTAGCCCAGCACTTGGCAATAACTCACTCTGGGGATTATAGGATTGTTGGTCATACTGAGATAGAGAGTAAATTTTTCTCTCCTCTCAAACAAATAATTACTGGGTCCTCTGTACCCTCTGCCTACAGCCATATATGGATATAGGGAAAAGCTTGTGTCTCTCTGTTATCTATTAAGATTCAATAAAGATTTATCACTATTACCAGTATAACAAGGACACTATATTGAGGCAATACCCTTGCTCTCTTATTATCACTATTATATAATTCTGATTCTCTAAGGGCATCACCTTGACGTTATACTCCTGTTCCCTTATTATCATTATATAATTTTGAATTTTTGATTTCTTTTCTTCCCTGTAACATCCAAGCCATACTCCCTAGGACATGTAGACAATTATTATTGTTACTTTAGGTGTCATTGTTACTTTATTGCCAGCATAGGAATACCCCTTAGGGGATTTTTCCTTTTTCTTTGCTATTTTTTGTTCATTAATCTATTTGGGTACAAGCCCTTTGGTGGGAACTGGCACCACCTCCTGACCACACTCCCCTGTCTCCCCTGCCCTCTTGAATCCATCTCTGAGGGCAGCTGGTAAAGACAGGGCAGTAACTGTTTATCTACAATATGTATAAGGAGTTTTTAAAAAATCTTTAGAAACATTTTCTTTCAAAAAGATACAAATATGAGCAATTGATAAAATGTATAAAACTTATATAAGTGCTGCCATCTCAAAGTCCACGTTGAGACCACCAGGAGACAAGGTGTCTAAATTAAAAATCCACCTCATCTCACAGCAGCTCAACGCGGACTCGACATGGCCACCCCTCCAGTGGGTCTTCATTATTTGAATACCTTGAAATGTATGGTCTCCTCCATGGACTTTCAAAAAGTGCAAAGAAACATTGTGTTTTAAAAAGCCCCTTTTAATGTTGTAGATATGCTCACGTATCCTTGTCTTAAGTGCCCTTGAGGTTTTCCCAACATATTGAAATCCACAAGGACACGCGAGCATATACATCACATTTTTAGAATGGCAAGTAATTAATGAATCAATCTTAAAAAAAGAGGATCCTACTCTTGATCTGAAATTCTCTATTTTATTTTCGTTTATTTTTAAGATTCCTACACCCCATACAGTCTCCACAGTAATAAAAACATTTGTTGTTATCTCTACAGGTGCTTAAAAAATTACTGTTATCCTTAGGTTTATCTAAGTAACTTGAGGTCAGAATTTGCCTCTAAAAACACTTTAGGTTTATTCTCAATATAGGGTAAAATTTCTGTGTCTTGTTGTAGGATGTGCCAATTTTTATTAAGGACCTTTTTTTAGTTCCTTATGTTCCTTATTATAATTAAAAATTATTGGAATTGTCTCATCTTTATTCTTTTTGTCCTTAGACTTATATATTAAAAGAGATTCCCTATCCATATCTCTCACATTATTAATTTCTTCTTCCAATATTTCGGAATGATAGCCTCTATCTAAAAATTGTTTCTTAAGAATATTGGCTTGATTTTCAAAGGAATCAAGGTCCGTACAATTAAAGAGTGCTAATCTTTTGATCTTGTATGAAAATCTCTAGATCCAAAAAGTGAATACAATCTTTATTAAACTCCTGAGTTAAATGTATATTCCACTGATTAGAATTTAATAAATTAATAAAATTGAGAGCAGAACTAGCATCACCCTTCTAAATTAAAAAAATGTCATCAATATATCTTTTGTATAGGACCAGGTTTGCACTCCAGTCATGCTGTGAATAAACATACCTATCCTCCCAATAGGACATGAATAGGTTGGCATAGCTGGGTGCGAACCTGGTCCCCATAGCTGTCCCTCTGCATTGTAAAAAATAATCATCCTCGAACCAGAAAAAATTGTTACGGAGGATGAGTGATATCCCCTCCATAACAAAGTCCACCTGGTCCGCAGGATACAACGCAGAGGTTTCTAAGAAAAAGCGTGTAGCCTGACAACCTATCTCGTGATCAATGCACGTGTACAAACTGGTAACATCACACGTAATAAATAGAAAATCTTCATTCCATTTAAAATCTTTTAGGGGATGTAATAAGCTCATAGAATCTTTAAGATAAGACGGACTTTTTTTAACTAACAGTTGGAGATGTATGTCTACAGATTAGATAGGAGAGATCCAACCCCTGAGAAAATAGGTCTCCCTGGAGGGTTGGATGCATATTTGTGTAGTTTTGGCAGTATATATATATATATATAACTAGAATCTTCGGGGATTTACTATTTAGAATGGTATATTCTTTTTGATTAATAATCCCTTTTGAGAATCCATTATCCAAATATCTCATAAATTCCTCATTAATATCTGTTTGTGTTTTTTTTCCCAGCTTTTTATACGTATTACCATCTTCTGGCGTTGAATCTCTAGAACATATTTTTCCCTATCCATTAGAACCACACCTCCTCCCTTGTCCGCTGGTTTAATCACTATTTGAGAATCTTTACTTACATTTTGCATGGCTTGTCTTTCTTGTTTTGTTAAATTATCTTTTTTATTATTTTTAATTTGTTTAATATCATTTACACAAGCCCTTTCAAAAACCTTCATAGAATTTGATTTTAGCTGTATAGGGTAAAAAGAAGACTGTGGTTTTAAATCTGTATGACTAAAATTAGACACATCCACAGTAGTATTTTCTTCAATCATAGATTTTCGATCAAAAAACTTTTTAATACATAACCTCCTCATAAATCTATTGATGTCAGTGTACGCCTTAAATTTATCCATAATGCAACTAGGTGCAAACTTAATTAAAACCTTTATTTAAAACCTTTCTTTCATTTTGATTTAAAACCTTCTTAGATAAATTAAAAATCCTTATTTCCTCATCATTTTTCCTTTTCGGTCTCTCCAATCTCTTTCCTCCCCTATTTCCCCTTCTTCTAAATCCCTGTATCTTCTTTTTTTGGGTATAGGGGTTCTGGTGGGGGGTTCCTTCCATCTTTTTTCTAAAAAAGGAGTGGTTCTATGATTATCCAGATCTCTGATCGATTCAAATCGATTAGACATCTCGATTTCCCTCCTCTGCCTTAGTGGAGGACTACTTTCCCTCCTATGTCTCAATAGAAGATTACTATGGTTAGCGGAGAAATTATGTTTAGAACTAGATCCATTCAAGTTTTGGCTATATTTGTTGAATTTTGGTCTATTGGGGTTAGTTTCTGTTCTATTTTTACTATTGTCTCGTTTACAGTGACTCCTTTTGACTTCAGTCCATTCTTGGGTTGAGCTGTCAAATCTAGGTCGTCTCTTTTGTATCTGATCATAAGTGGTACCTCTAGTATGATAATACTGATTGGTTACATTTGGTCTGGGCTTCTTTTGATTGTAGCTAGCCCTAGGTTTCTTACAGATATTGTTTGTGGCATAGTCATTAGTATCCCTCTGGTATTTCGTTTTTTTGGACATAATTATCGAAGATTCCAATTTATCCAATCTTCCCATAATTAGGTTCGAAATCGATTCAAAGTCTCCAGTTCCAATAAAGGGTTCTAATTTGGTACGTATTTCGCCAATAATTTTATCCAAAACTTCTAAGTTTCTATTTCTTAGGTCTACTATAATTAGCATCATAGTAATCGTAAATGACTCTAATGCATTTTCCCATATATCAATGAATCTTTTATCATCCCTATCAAAGGTGGGATATTTCGTAAACCTGAGACCCCTTGGTGTTATCCGGTCATTTAGGTACTTATTCATTGTGAAAATCTCCCATTTCATTTTCAATTATTTTGTAAGTAATTTTTCGAGTAGAGAACACATCTCATCTAGATTATCACTAATTTTATAGTTATCTGGTGTCTATCTCTACTTCATTAAAGATATTTTCCACATAATTTTGCATGGTGGCTCTTTTTTCAAAGATAGCCATATTTAAGCAGCCCACACCCAAGTGATTTAAATGCAAAATGCACAAAAACAGAATTTTTCACCTTAAAGGAGAAAAAGTGTAGGTGGATTGGCGCTAGATAGTACAAAGTAGCAACTACCCCCAATGGCCACTGGAGGGGTGGCCATGTCGAGTCCGCGTTGAGCAGCTGTGACATGAGGTAGATTTTAAATTTAGACACCTTGTCTCCTGGTGGTCTCAACGTGGACTTTGAGATGGCAGCTCTTATATAAGTTTTATAAATTTTTATCAATTTCTCATATTTGTATCTTTTTGAAAGAAAACGTTTCTAAAGATTTTTTAAAAACTCCTTATGACATATTGGTGTCACTGTTTGCCTCTATATATGCATCTATAAATTTTGTTCATATGTATAATTATTTATTTTGTATGCTATTGATGTTATTGTTTACTTTTATGTAAGCATCTACTTTTTATATTTAAAAGTATTAAAAATGTGCTGTTAATATTGTCCTCTATAGCTGTATGGACTTTGCCCGCCACCAAAATGGTGTTTCCCGAGTTATTTGGATCATCACTTCCGGAATATCCAAAACGGACGTATAGGAAATGACGCAATAACGTGACGTGCGTCATTACGTGATAAGCGGAAGTGGAGCACAAAGAGACACCCGGCGGGAAATTTAATTTCCGGAAGATTGATTTAAAAAGAAGCCGAGAGATTTCCGGAAGATTGATTTATGCACTTGAAAAAGACTGAAGGTCGAAACGCGTTGTGCTTTATTGATGTTATATATTTTTACCACGATTCTTTTATTGTTTTTTATTTTATTTGAGTAAATACTTTTTATACTTCATTGATCCTGGTTTGCTATTCATCTTTTACGCATCTGGGGAAGGACATCAGCTAATACAGGAAGATCGTGGGGATAGCTTGAAACAGCTTATTTTTCAAAAGTGATGACAGCTAGAGCCTGCTATTTTAGGCTCTATATATCGTGAGTGACCCATTACCTCTGTCATATATCAAATTTGTACACATACAGTATTATGCTACGTATGCATTGTTAGATCTTTCAGATTAACTTCAACACTTACAACTATTAAGTATATAAGTACTTTTGTTTTTCTTTGGTTTGCCCCCCCTACATTGTTTTATTGTTATATCACTATTTGTTAGTGTCTTTTAGTGATTTTTAGACACTGGGGGGTAGTTGCTACTATGTACTATCTAACGCCAATCCACCTACACTTTTTCTCCCTTCAGGTGAAAAATTCTGTTTTTCTGCAACTATATTTCCCGCTGAGTAAGTGAAAATGCTCGCTATCGCAAATTTACAATTTATTGCAATCAGCCCAGGGGAAACATACATGTTTTTCAAAGGAAATGGATGCAGGAACTACACATACATATGTCAGCCCGAGACTGGGCTCACGTTTTTAATAAAATGATGGCAGCATTGATAAGCCTCTCTAGACAGGAGTCTTTGTATAAACACATAACAAGATGGTATAGGACACCTGAGGTACTACACCAGTTTTGGCCCTCAATCGGACTTTATATAGGACACGAGATCATGCGTTTAGACTGGAAGAAAGTAGACTTTGTCTATGGCAAAGGAAAGGTTTTTCTTTTTGACTGTGAGAACAATAAGGATGTGGAATTATTTGCCTGAAGAAGTGGTTTTATCAGAGTCCATACAGATGTTCAAACAGCAACTAGATGCATACTTGCAAAAACAGAATATTCAAGGATATCATTTTTCAATGCAGGGTAATAGCTGCTTGATCCAAGGATAAATCTGACTGCCATTCTGGGGTCAAGAAGGAATTTATTTCCTAGTTTGTTGCAAAATTGGAAGTGCTTCAAACAGTTTTTTTTTTTTTGCCTTCTTTTGGATCAACCGCAAAATACAAATGTGAGGAAGGCTGAACTTGATGGACGATAGTCTCTTTTCAGCTATGTAACTATGTAATCAGTGACAGGTGTTGGAGGTGTGAGGGAGCTGTGGGGACAAGAGTATGTTTATATTATAAAAAATCTACGACATACTAGAGCTCCCGCTTACCTTGACCCCTTCCCAGGTGCTGATGGGATGGCCTAACTCTTTCCAAGACACACAAAACAACTCCTACTATAGTTAATGCTAGGGGAGGCAAACAGCCTCGTCCCAGTGTACTGGAAAAAACAGAGGTGCCTACAGTAGCCCAGTGGGTTGACAGGGTAGACAATATGAGGTAAATGAAAAATATGCATTGGTCCACCAAAGTTAAACATAATAAATACCTACGTATTTGGAAACCCTTGTTAAGATACTGGTCACAGCAGAAAAGTCGTGCACAGTCCACCGATAAATAGATTATATGGAACCCACCATACGCTACCACCACTCAAATCCTCTTACCTACCCAATGAGTGATTCGTTCCTCCCCCCTTTCCTTGAGTTATCCTCCAAATACTATTCTGCGTGTAACCAAGCATGCTAGGGGTGAATAGCTAAGCAAATGCATAACAATTCACACTACAGCAGAGGCCACCATGGAGATGGATAGAACATAACACAACCACATAACCACACAGGAAAGTACCCTAGAGAAACTGCCCCCACAAAGGGTTCAAGCAGAATAAGGCGATTACCACAGGACCGGAGGGACCCAGTGGCACAAATACAAGAGCCCACTGTATATTGAAAATATGTTTTGTCCCCTTTTTTTACTGACTGTGCTATTTTCTCTTCTGTGTGTGTGATTTGGAAGCTAGTATAACTTGCTTAGCCCCTTTCTGCCTAATCTTATAGATCTGTCTATCTTCCTCTTTCCTTTTTTAGAATTAATAAATGCAAACTTTTAGTTTTTTACTATTTTGACCACTTCTGCGGAGTACCACAGTGCTTTCTTAAATGTTTTGATTTTACTGACAAGCCTAATGCAATTTTCCTTATCAGATATCAGATTCTGATCCTTCCAAAAACAGTGACAATTTGGAAAAAAAGAGTAAGTGTGGAATACTCTCTGTGGAATACTGAGACCTAGTTAGTTGCCCCATTTCTCCAGTAGTATACACAGTACCAATACACTTGCAAATGACTAATATATGATTATACATTTAGACACGACCCATACTCTGCCATACCTTGAGTTATATAACAGACTTTTATATTTTGGGTTTGCAATCATTATCTCAAAACATTAAATTGTAGAATGCAAATAATATAATTAATGATGCCGTAAAAGTGAATATATACTAGGGCAGGAGTAGGCAACCTTCGCCACTCCAGATGTTGTGGACTACATCTACCCTGATGCATTAAGGGCATTCTGGGAGATGTAGTCCACAACATCTGGTGTGCCGAAGGTTGCTTAGCCCTGTACAAAGAGGTTGTAAAAATACATATACATTAAACCTACAGAAAATCAGTTATGCATTAAGTGATCCTTTGTAAGAAATTAATACATATTTAATGTTTCTGCATGTTTAGTGACTCACATAGTTTATTGATTGATAAAAAGTAATTAACCGTGGAGTGACAATGCTTTGATGATTTAAAGGAAATATCCCTATTAGATATAGTTCTCTAAAAATTAAATAAATAAAATCATGTGATGTTAAGAAGCAAACTTTAAATGATGATTAAAAATAATTAATTGAACTAGCCTAATTAGCATTGAGGCCAAGGAAAAAATAGACTTCACAAGAGAAAATGTACACAAATTACCTTTTCTTAATGAAACATTGTACATACCTGGAATACAAGCTAAAACAGAGATGAAAGGGTTAATTTCCCCCCTAAAGGGATTATATTCCCTTTGTAATAATTTATACTTTGTCCGGCCTTACCATTAAAAACAATCTCCACTTGTTGCATATTAGTTTGGCTTAGTTGTCAACTGTATGGCACACGTATATAAAAGAATATAAATTTAATTCACGGTGGCAATCCTACCTTAAAGAGAATTATAATTGTAAATTTCAGTTTATATTTGTTATTAATGTGTACATCCATCAATTTCTACTGCTTAAAAGGTTATTTTATTTCAGTTATAATTTAGAAGAATATGCATCTGTACAGTGTGTAGTATTTTCCACCCTCAAGCTTTTTCTAATGTGAGTAGTTAAAATCTCAGAAAATGTTCCATGGTGCAACCATTCAAATCTAATGATATTTACAAACAATTACTGACTTTGCACGTCTACAGACTTTGGTAATTGGAACCAAATAATCCATCTATCCAGTAGGTTTAATCCATAACCATTGTTCTATCCAGATGAGTCACAGGCAGAATATTTTTTACTTAAAGGGACACTATGGGCACCCAGACAAACAACCAGACAACTTCAGTTCACTTAAGTAGTCTGGGTGCACTGTTCCAAATCCCTTAATCCTGAGCAGGTAATTATTGCAGTTTTTAAGAAACTGCAATAATTACCTGCTAGGGTTAACTCCACCTCTAGCAGATGTCTACCAGACAGCTTCTAGATGGACTTCTGGTCTGTTAGGAGACGTTTGGTCGCCTACCTGATGCTTAACACCTCGCAATATTGGAACCACAGAAAAGTTGCCTGATTGGTGGCATGCCAGTAGAACAGGAACATTTCCAAAATGAAGGGGAGTCATTTCAGGTTGATAATAGCTGGGTTTGGCTAGCTGTCACGTCTAAACATTTGTTATGAAGGAACACAACTGCAGATTTCGTATAGTTTGAATATTTATTATAAAAAGTAAAAGGTATTGACTTTAATTCCAATTTACAGGTACTGTAGCTTTAAGTAATAAACGATAACTGAAGTCCACAATTATATGCACTGTAGCTTTAAGTAGTAAACGATAACTGAAGTCCACAATTATATGCACTGTAGCTTTAAGTAGTAAACGATAACTGAAGTCCACAATTATATGCACTGTAGCTTTAAGTAGTAAACGATAACTGAAGTCCACAATTATATGCACTGTAGCTTTAAGTAGTAAACGATAACTGAAGTCCACAATTATATGCACTGTAGCTTTAAGTAGTAAACGATAACTGAAGTCCACAATTATATGCACTGTAGCTTTAAGTAGTAAACGATAACTGAAGTCCACAATTATATGCACTGTAGCTTTAAGTAGTAAACGATGACTGAAGCAGAAAGAGTCCTTTAGTAGTATTAATTAATTAGGTGATAAGAAGTTACAATAGCTGTTTCCATAGACTTAAACTGAAGTAAGACAGATGCAGCTAACTGAGACAAAGTATGAGTTGAAGTTAGCTGTAACGAGTTTGTTTTAACGAAGGACTTTGGAGACAGGAAATAACAGCTTTGAGATGCAACGCTTATCACAGAGGTTTTACTTAGCTTCCGGCACATAGAACACTGGTTCCCGAGATCTCCTCAGAGGCGGTTTATCCTGAATGGTGAGAGTTCAGCTTTAGTCGTGGATGAGGAAAGGTGAAGGGAACTTGAAGTCTTCCAGTCCGGTCCGGTAACAGAGGGCTTTCACAACGATGTTGCAGCCGGTTCGTGAGTACGGAACGTAGTTCAATAATCCAGCGTCGATCAGCTGGTGCGGTCAGATTAAATAGGGAGACCGTGTCATAAAGAGGTGTGGCTAAGCTCCGTGGAACCAGGAAGTAAGAGGATATCATAATTAAGGCATGACAGTATCCCCTCCTTAATGAGCAACCTCTGGGTGCTATTGACTTGGCTTAGAAGGGTAAAGTTTATGAAATCTGGAAATTAATTTGTCAGCATGAACGTCAGAGGAGTTTTCCCATGTATCTTCATCAATTCCATATCCTTTCCATCTGATGAGGTATTGTAAAGAGCCACGATGGATCCTTGAATCCAGTATACTTTGAATTTCGTATTCTTCTTCACCCTGGACCAATATGGGATCAGGAGAAGTAGTGACATTTCTTTGGAAAGGGTCAGGATGATGAGGCTTCAACAAGGACACATGAAAAACAGGATGTAGCTTTAAAGTTGGTGGAAGTTTCAATTTAACAACATTACGGTTGATAACCGATATTATTGGAAAAGGACCAAGAAAAAGTGAACTTAACTTCTTTGATGGACGATTTATAGAGATGTTCTTTGAGGAAAGCCAGACAAGATCACCGATTTTATAAGAGGGTGAAGGTTGTCTTTTTGTATCAAAAAACTTCTTTTGATTGGAGGAGGCCAATTCTAGATTCTCATGCAATTTCTTGAAATAAGAGGACATATGATTGGATCTTTGGCATACAGAACAAGATTTGACATAAGATTCAATAGTTTGGTCTTGACGAGGCCACCAATAGTATCTTTTAGACAATTCAAGGGTCTTTTTTATACCTGGATGACCTGCCAGAGGAGAATCATGAATAAATTCGAGTACTTTAATTCTGAAAGAGGGAGGTACGTAAATCCGGTCTTTGAAGTAGTAGAGACCGTTTTTCTTGGATAATTTAATTGATTTAGGAAGTTCGAGAGCATCTTCACTGAGATCTTTAATGTCATCAATAAGAGAAGATAAGATTCCAATGACTTTAGGCGAAGGAGGTTCAATGTTTGTGTCTTTATGGATCCTGGAAAGGGCATCAGCCTTTTTGTTTCTAGACCCAGGTCTAAAGACGATTTGGAAGTTGAACCGGGAAAAAAAGAGATTCCATCTTACTTGTCGAGCAGACAGTGTTTTATTGGAGTGAAAATATTCGAGATTTTTATGGTCAGTATAAATGATTAAAGAGTTCTGAGCGCCTTCAAGAAGGTGTCTCCAGGTTTCTAAAGCCACTTTGATACTTAATAATTCTTTTTCTCCTGTAGGATAATTCTTTTCGGCAGGAGATAATGATCGTGAGAAGAAGGCGACAGGATGAAGAGGTTCTTGAGGAGTTTTGTGTTGAGAGAGGACAGCTCCAATTGCAATTTCCGAAGCATCCGTTTCAAGGACATAAAGATATGAAGGATTTGGAAGTTGAAGAATAGGAGCTGTTGTAAACTTTCTCTTTAATTCAGTGAAGGCAGTTTGAGCCTTCTCGTTCCAATTGAAGGGATGTTTTTTACTGTTAAGTTGATTGAGTGGGTGAGCTATCTCAGAGTAGTTTTTAATAAATTTTCTGTAGAAGTTGGCGAACCCTAGAAATCGCTGTAATTCTTTTACTGTAGAGGGGACAGGCCAGTTGATGATACAATCGACTTTTGAATCATCCATAGGGGCACCAGGTATGAGGTCTATAGGACAATCGTAGGAACGATGAGGTAGGAGCGTTTCAGCTTCTTTTTTACTGAATACGTCTGAAAAGTCTGAATAACAAGAAGGTATTGTTGGTTCTTTGGAGATTTGAAGAATAGGAATTTGCTGTAAACATGTTTCTTTACAATAATGTGAGTTAAAGGTGATAGAGAAAGGAGACCATGAAATTTGAGGGTTGTGGTTCCTTAACCAATTGATCCCTATTATAACGGGATAGAGAGGTGATGGAATAACATCAAATACTAGAAATTCAGTATGAATATGATTGGTGGTTACCTTTAGAGGGATGGTTTCATGAAGAATCGGTCCCGAGGAGATAAAGGAGCCGTCAATCACTTTAATAGGAACAGAAATGGCTTTTTGAACACAAGGAATTTTATTCTTTGTTACAAAGGTTGAATCGATGAATACTCCATGTGCACCAGAATCGATGAGAGCTTCAGTCACAATTCTCACCTTATCCCACTGTATTACAAGGGATATAGGTGTGAACGGAGTGGTCAGTGTTGAGGGGAGTGCACTGAAGATCGCAGAGGTATAGGCTTGTCTACCGGCCCTTGTCCGTTTTAATAAGGGACAATCAGAAACCAGATGATCTTGAGAGGCACAATACATGCATAGGTTTAATTGACGTCTTCGGTTCTTCTCTGCAGGAGTGAGAGGACTTCTTATTACCCCTATTTCCATAGGTTCACTTGGTAAGGAAGTCTTTTCTGGAGCTTTTGAGGGAGTAAAAGGTCTTCGGTCTTTAGAATGAAAAAGGGCTTTTTCTGCCTTTCTTTCTCTTAATCTTCTGTCAATGCTGATTGATAAGTGAATTAGAGCGTTCAAAGTAGTAGGGAGTTCTGTTCTAGACAGTTCATCTTTTACAGCTTCAGATAAACCAATTCGAAATTGGTTGCGCAAAGTGATGTCGTTCCATTGCGTTTCTACAGCCCATCTTTTAAATTCAGCAATGTAATCTTCAACGGGTCTATTTCTTTGTTGTAGAGTTCTGATTGTTAAATCAGCTGTAGCTTGTTTGTTAGGATCTTCATAGAGAAGAGACATGGCTTCAAAAAATTCATCCAGTGAGTCTAAGATGGGGTCGTCGTTTTCCAGAAAGGAATGGGCCCATGACATAGGTTCACCTTGTAGAAAGGAAATAACCGAACACACTTTAGTTCTTTCTGTAGGATAAGATCTGGGCTTCAAAGCAATTAATAATTTGCAGGTGTTGAGGAACTCCCTGTATTTTGAACGATCTCCAGAGAACTTTTCTGGGTTACATACAGCAGGATCACTAGCCGAGTGCAGAATAGTATGAGGAGTATGAGAAAGGTGAAGGGAACTTGAAGTCTTCCAGTCCGGTCCGGTAACAGAGGGCTTTCACAACGATGTTGCAGCCGGTTCGTGAGTACGGAACGTAGTTCAATAATCCAGCGTCGATCAGCTGGTGCGGTCAGATTAAATAGGGAGACCGTGTCATAAAGAGGTGTGGCTAAGCTCCGTGGAACCAGGAAGTAAGAGGATATCATAATTAAGGCATGACACTAGCCTTGTATCCTGGCTGAGGCTGATGGGAGTGAGCATGGAACTTCCTCCCAGCTGACAGGTACTGCAGGGGTCCGGTCAGGCTCTTAAAGGGCCAGGCACCCGACCGGCCCCTGCTCAGAAATAACATTCTTTGGGTGTCAAATATAAAGCACATATAAAGTAACTCTCCCAAACATCTGTATTATTACAGCTCAATTCTTATACCATACACATATCACATGCTGATTGTGGATTATAGTATTGTAGACGTATGGGTGCTAGTATAAATTAATTTCCTATAAAGTGACAAAACATGTTTATGCAATGTACTGCTTGACACAAGTCAATCTCTGCCTAAGGAGTTGCATAATTTCTGTGTCAATATTGATGTGACTCATTAACTCATTCTCATTATCTAACTCTCGTTCTCATTAGTGACGTAAATGCAGCATTTAGCCATTCATGTACCTTCTGGCACATGGGGATGAAGCGCACCAATCATCTTAAGAACTGGCCTATTTAAACAACTCCTCTGCCATTAGCTAGGTGCCCTGTTCTGGTTCTTGGAGACCAAATAGTACATTGACCTGCAATTGTGCTCATTTGGTTTTGACTTTGGTTTGTGTATTGTTTTATCCTGATCACTTTGCACTTGATCTTTTGGCTTGGCCTACTGTTATCCTGTCTCATACCCTTGACTTTGGCTTGTTTTCTGACCATTCTCTACATTAAACCTGGCATTCTAACGACCAGTAATGCAAGTTATCTTTGCTGTATGTTTGTTTCCTTGGGGATTGCATGTTAGAATCCTCTGCTACTGTGACAAAGGGGTAGAAAAATACTATATTCCTCAAAAGCTTGCATTTCTCTGTTCATCTCTGTCTTTGAGGTTGTACCTGAGGGAATACATAACAGCTACAGGATTGTGGGGCCTTTTAATGTTACCATGCCAACATCAACAAACCTACTCCTCACACACTACCTGCTTGTTTTGTGCTATTTTCAATAGGGAATTTATGTATCTCCTTGTATTTGGCTGCAACTTCCAATTGCTGATTCACTCCCACTCCACTGAAGCACTTAAAGGAAACCTCTAGACACCCAAACAACTTATTTGGAAGTAAGTTATGATGCCAGTAGGTCCGTGGTGCCAGCTTACCTTTAGGGATTAAAATGTTAAACCATCAGGGATTAAACTCTTAAGTGTTGAATCCAGCACCAGTCAGCTCTGTCCCTCTCTTTCCATGTTTGCCCTAGGCTTGAATCAGGAAGCCTTGGATAGGAGTACCAATGATTGGTTGAGAGTGCCAGCTGACCCTCTGAGCCAATTAGAAGCTCCCCATTCACAAAACGGCCTGAGAAACATATGTTTCAGTGGTGCCCCTGTCCAAGGCTAACTGAAGCTTCCGGATTCAAGCCTCAGAAAGAAAAAAAAAAGCAGTAGGGGAAGGGGCAGATCTGACCGGCGCTATTAAACCATTCGTTAACAATTGAACATCTATGGGTAAAGCTGGTGCCAGGGACTTCACTTTAAGTGTTCCTCTAGATCAGCTTTATAGTAAGCACAAGTAGACCTGCATGTGGACCACAAGCATGTGGAGTCTTTTAAAAGGTGCATGTAGCTTTGATCCCTCTGGTTCACAAAAGCAATTTCACAGTTCACGTGATTTTAGATCATCAGCGTGCTCCAACACTTTTCGACTTATTTCGTCATATTTGGAAAGAAACAAAGTGCCTCTTGGGTTTTTTTTTTTTACAATCTGTTTATAGCTCCTAAAAAAGGGTTCCTTCCATCTTATCTTGAACTTCATAATTTTTAAACAGATATTTCAAAATGAGATCCTTTTTCTCAGTGCTTCGTTACATTTAGGAAGAACAGTATATAACAGCATTGGACCTGAAAGATCCATATTTTTAAATTTGAATAGTTTGTATCCATTCAGATTAAAGCAATTTGTTTTCCTGAGTCAGCATTACTAGTTTATGACACCAGTTTCTGACTGTTCTGCTCTGTTACAATTCTGTTCAATTTAGCATCTAGATTTCAGATATTTACAAAAGGTGTTTAACGGCTCTTGCTTGCACTTGGGGTACTTGTGTAGGTTTCTATCTTGACATTGTTTTATTCAGTCATAGTTTTTATAACCTGATTCTTCATCACATAGTGTCTGTTCCTACTTCATGACCATGCAGGTTTTCTAGTTCTGAGTCGCAGGGTTGCCTCTCGGGAGTCAATCAATGGTAGGTGAACTTTCTAAGTCACCGACAGTTAAGAAGTGGGTTCTAAGTCTATAGGTGAATACTCTAAAAGTGACCAAATATTATAGATTGGATATGAAGGTAATAGCATTGTTGTGCTATTTGGAACAGTATGAATTTTAATATTCAGAAAACAATATGGATGCTGGTAGACTTGCATGGACATTATGTAACACTGTTTTAGCTTCACGAAACAAAAGGTCCAACTAGCCTTTTGTTTAAGAACCCTGAGAACACATACATACATACATACATACATAAAAAAAAAATCACACACACTAATATTTAGTATAGGTGAATGTATTTATCAGTTATTCGTACAGGTTGGATGAATAAATTATATAGACATATTGTATAATGATAAATATCACCAAATCTGTCTTTGGTTAAAGAATATACATAACCAAAGACATATTTAACCCCTTAAGGACCAATCTTCTGGAATAAAAGGGAATCATGACATATCACACATGTCATGTGTCCTTAAGGGGTTAAAATAATTTTGAATATCACCAGTATAGATGAATTAAAGGTCAAATAATTTATTCAGCCAGGTCATCAATGATCCAATTAAGGTCTTCAAACCTAGGGAAATAGTGACATCTACTGATGAAAGTCCATAAGGGCCACATTAATAATTAAATATTAAGACACGCCCATAACCAATCAAAAGCCAGATTTTATTCCCAGGTACTGCCCATTTACAAACAAGGGGCAGGAACTGATAGTGGTTAAATAGGGAGAAAAATAAGTGTGTCTGTGCGTGCATCTGTGTGTCTGTGTGTCACTCAAACACAAATACTTCACACAAATGTAAATGTATAAGTGAACATTACATTTAACCCCTTAAGGACCAAACTTCTGGAATGAAAGGGAATCATGACATGTCACACGTCATGTGTCCTTAAGGGGTTAAACACACCCCTACAATTAAACACAGTCATTACATACAACCACACCCTGTACTAGAACACTAAAACTATGTACAAGCACCCCTTCAAACATTAACACTATAGCGCCAGTAAATGCCATAGCGCTGTACAGATCTACAACCTAGAAATTTTGACTTGGGGTGCCTTTAAAAAATATTCCAATATTAAGGGCACCTTGGACCTAAAAAGTTTGGGACCTACTGATCTAACCTATATGATAAGCTATCATATTTAGTATGTGCTAGTACAAAAAAGGGAAGCATATTGTAACATAGAAAGGCATTTGGAAAACAGGGGAGAAAAATTTGAAATAATTTAAATAAGAATGGAACACTGGTAAAAACAAGAGAATATAAAAGAAGAGAGAATGTAATGGTAAGAAAGAGAAAACCTATGGCAAAGAAGCAGAGATTGCATATAAGACAGTAGGGGAACAGTGTAAAAGAAAAAGAATGAAAAACAGGTCGGAAAACCAAGGAAATAAATGGGATGGGGAGCAACAGCATTGGTGCTGAGTGACTGAGAGACATAGTGATAATGACCAACAGATGGACTAATAGGAGTGATTGTGAAAGTATGAGAGGTTGAGCAAGCTGATTGTATAAAAAAATTAACTATGACCTGAATGAGGTAAGGATTAGAGAGTTGGGGAATAAGACTACAAGAGTTGGCATATGCTGTCGCTAAATATTTATGTGGTTATGTGTGCCTTACATTTATATTTCACTATTTGTGTGTTTTTATTTTTATTTTCCAACCCGGTTTCATGTTAAAAAGGATTTTTAAGGTAAGGGTAGTCCTGGCTCAACCTCCCTTTTTAATCAAAACATTTTCAGTACTACTTGATATTGTCACTGGTAGTATCACAGCTTGAATTGTTATTCGTTTTAATTATTGTCTTTGAAATAGCAATTTAACATTGCTAAACGTTTGTAGAAAATGTTTTATTAAAACAAAAGTTTAAAAGAAAAAAAAAAAAATTGCAACGCTTCCATCTTCAAGACAACAACTTTGTTCTATTATTATACATTGCTGTTTAGAATGATGTGAACCTGCCGCAAATGTTTTTTTTTTTTTTTTGTGATAGATCCATCTGTTTGTATTATGAATCTGGCAGAATATGTTGCCAGTTTTAATCGGCATTCAATCTGAAATGCAACCTATAAATAATATTTTATATAATCATTGTATACGTACACATGACCACATGTAAAGTAGGCTAAGCTTCTGTTTAACATTTCATTATTTTCTGAGTAATAAAGAGAATATGCAGTAGCATTCATACCTGAAACTAAATGGTTTATATAAAGGGGACTAAATGTTCACTGCACACTTAATAAAATAAATGTATTGATTGTAAAGCAACTTGGGAGTTTTCTTTTTCTGTCTTCATGTATAAAGAACACATTAAGGGATTTATAACACATCACGGTTTTATTAAAACAAGATGGATACAGCTGAGGAATATGCAGTGACGATATTTCAGTCCCCTGCAGGGTCTTTTCAAAGACAGAAAGGAGTACAGAAACATTAATTCTGTATTTCTTGCTCTAGTAAGTTGCTTTAGTAAAAGACCCACAAATTTTCTCCATTGTATTTTGATATTTTCTGGCCAAATATGCACTATGGTATACATGTGAAATGCATATTTATAAATATAGTTTTGTGTGTTTCTGTTTGTGTATGTGTATCATTGTATATTAGTGAATACACTACTCTGGATACTCTGCTGTGTGGATATTTTACAAGATCACAACCAAAGGGCCTGTCCACATTTCAACCACATTGGTCTGTGCCAAAGCTTGAGAAGGACTCCATTTGGGCCCTTTTAGGTTTGAGTTGATAAAGTATCCAGCACAGTATCCAGAGTAACGGAGCATTTATTCACTACTTTTGTGCTAAAGAGGTTTTGAGGTTTTGAGGTGTAAACTTCTGCCAGCCAGAGGAGTGCCTGTCTGCTTACTTCGTAAACTATTTGTATAACATCTTGAAATACAGAAAATTACTGCATTGCTATTTTAGTCTACATTTTGGAAGACCGTTATCAACGCACTACAACTCAGTGTCTAGTGATTAGATGTCACGTATTCATCCGCTTATAAAAATGTGGTTAATGACATGTACTGTCCACACAGGAAAAGTTGTGCCGAGCAGCAACCTAATCCACAGAAGGGTTAATGCTGAGCAGCAATTATGCAAATGAAACCTGGTAACTGAATTTGGGGTTAAAGGCCGGTTACAGCCTATCCGATTTAGAGGAGGGGTATTTAGGCCCAGTTCTCATCCTGCTCAGTGCCCTGTCGTGGTTTCCCTTGTGGTTGTCCGAGAGCGCATTCCTGTTTATAGTTTTCTACCTGGTTTTTGACTTTGGCTTTGTTTATTGACTTCTCTGTATTCTGGTATCCTGACTCCTGGCTTTCCTCATTGCTGTGTCCCTTTCTGTGTTCCCTGACCTCGGCTAGTATTTTGACTATTCTATGTACGTTAAATCCGGCCATTCTAAGGACCGGTAATACGTTACTTATTTGTCATCCGTGCTATACAGTTCTACGTGCTGGATCAAACAGTAATCCTGACATTAGACCCCAGAATGATGCTAGAGGAATCATTTTAGAAGGCCTGTATATTCTCTTTCCACATAAGCTATGTTTTAGTTAATACTTGTATGCACTTTACGAACATTGTGATCCTTCCTTCAGTATAAAGTATGTTGCAATCAAACATAAAGTACATATTGCTGATTGAAATGTTCGTCACCAGCAATAACTATTACACCGTATTTGGAAATGACAGCAAAGCATAGAAAGGCATGTCATGCAATCAGCCCCCTTGTTGCAATAATCAGAGCTTTCATGTAGATCAACCATCAAGCAATGACTAATGTTGGTACTTTAAAGTTCTCCCTGTGGTGTTGCTGATATGGACTGACGTGTGTAGAATAAAGGGCTATGACTCAATCAGCTTGAAGCACTGACAAAACAAAATATAGGTGGGCGTGATTTAGCAATGTTTTACGTAAATTCAAATTACTTTCTTAAAATGTCTTCAGGCTTGGTCATGGATTTTTTTTTTTTTTTTTTTTTTACATATTTATCATAAAAAAATGAAACATGAAATATTGCAAATTTAGTCAATATGGAAGGATGGATAACACTGTCTTTAAGACCTCAAGAAGAACATGAAAACTAGCAAAATCTAAATGTACCCTTCCTGGCAGAATACTTTGATATTTTATTATTACTATTATTAAGTAAAATATGACTACTGATAAAATGTTATGATGAGTCATGATGATCCCAACAGCAAACATCTCCTGAAACAATTAACCCTTTACTCTAAACCTATTCCCTAAGATAGGGTACTCAAAATCTCCCTTCTTATTCAAATAAATTGGGTATACCTTTCCAGATGTATTGCAGAGTTCTGGAGCCACCTACCCAATGCAGACAGGTTCAGCAGTGATCACAGTCTCTCACTGTGTTCTGTTTGATTTCTACCTATGATATGTACATTTATTTGACTGTGTCAATTGTATCATTGTATGTATTATAATACAAGTTGTAATAATATTGTAGTGGAAACTCAATAAGAATTATTTAGCTAAAAAGTATATACTATAGTATATAATAAGTATGCACTAGATTGGCTCTGGCCATGATCTTAATTAACATTTCAGTGTTATTAAGACCTGTTGTGATTTCTGCCATGTCTCATCCCCATTTCATTACAGAATGTCTTCTTCAAAGCTATGTGATCTGTTAGCTACCTTATAAGTACTTTTTTTTTTCTTGAAGCCATTTTAAAAATGATTAGTTTGTTGAAAATACTTTCTTATTTTATACTCACATCTCCATGAGATTATTCAGGTTGTTTCTAAAGTAGGAGCACTGTCGTGGAAAGGAAATGTAATTGAAATCAAGTATCATGCTGTTTTGCCCCGCTTGAATAAGGTCACAAATGAAAAGCATTGTGTTAGTTGGGATTGCCATATACTGCCTGAATGGTTAGGAGATCATGCTCGTTTAACTTTCTCTTTACAGAAGTATTGTATTTCGCTTGCACTATGACTAAAGCAGGACAAACAAAACTTCTCAGATACTGATCAGGGGAGGAGGTCATGAAGGCATTAAAATATAGACAGACAGATCTCCAAGATACAATATAGCCATTAATGAGTGCTAAATTTATCACAAGTAATGCAATGATTAACGAGGGAGATTTTAAGCAGTAATATTATAGACATGAATGTGTTTCTACTCCAAATTTGAGTTATAGAGATATCTTAGGACATAAAGCGTTTGAAGACACTGTGAACGCTGTTTCAATCTATATATTCATGGTGGCATTTATAGTCAAATTCATATGTTCTTAAAATTGAAAGCAATGTGAGTCATTCTTTTCAATTGGACATGATTTATGACATCTTGCTATATGGTGTTCATATCAACTTACAGCGAAGATGAGTGACTGTCACTACATGAGCAATTTAATTTTCTACTAGTTCTATTTCACCATGTGGACCAGTAATTAATTGTAATTATATACTTACAGCATTTCACTTTTTTTGTATTAAAAAATAACGACTGGGGGGGCGGGGCCGAACCGCCGAGCGGGACGGTCGCACGCGAGTTTAGCTCCTGCCACACAGCTACAATTATACACCCTAAACATGGCAAACGACCTGAGAATAAACCGCCAGCACGGGCATCCGATGCCATGGAGACACCGGATCCAGGGAGAGGCTGGCTACTGGAGCTACAGTCCCCTGGAGGTGAGACCCTCGACGACCAAGTTGGGGCCCATGCAGGCGGTGAGAGGGGCGGACGGCCGCTGCCCCTCTATCCTGCCTAATGGTGCCGAATTGGTAGCGGAGACCCGGGTGGACTCGGCCCTGTCCCCCCCCTATGGACCGGTGGGGGTTATCCCGGTCCTCACCCAGAGGCTGCGCACCCAGAGCCCACAGACGGGGCCATCCCGCCCGAGCGCCTGACCGCAGCACCCAAGATGGCGGATGCCATGCGCGCCAAAACCGGCAGAGACAACTACTCCAAAGTGATGAAGGGTACAACTAAAAAGACCTCCACAAATGAGTCCAGGGGGCAGATAGAACTCAGGCCCATCATACCGAGCACCGCAGCCCCGCGAGTAATCACCCACCCACCCTCCTCACGAGCTGCATCACGGACAAGCAACTGCGGAGGCCTAGCCGGACCCGTAATGGCTGCTGCACTGGCACACACCGTACACTACTCACCCATGCCAGCGACAGCCGTCCCTGCAACAGAACAGACGGGGCCGACCGCATACCCAACCTGCACGCAACACGCAGCACAGCGGCCCAGAAGAGGATTCCACGAGGCTCCCCAGCACACATATGCATCACTCAGCCTCCAAACGCCCTCCTTAACTCACCTCCGGACGTCCAGAGGAGGCACACTTGGATAGCTGGGGAGACAGCCCATGAGTCACCTACACGAAACACGGAGACACCTCCTGGAGCGGCATTGCCCGACCACCGACGGACACTCGCACCCGACCACACGACACTGCAGATCAGGCATCGGGTAAGCACAGACCCGCGACCATGCTCGGAAGCATAAAGTATAAACCAACCCAAAAACTTTGGACCAGCTAGGGTGATGTACCTCTGTTGTACCACTATTCGCAGACTGTCATTGCTCACGTGTTTCTATCTTAAACTCACTAGTGTGATCTACTGTTTAGCATCTATATAGGCCTTACTAGTGTCTGTACCCATACTCAGAGTGACATGTAATCTAATATAGGACAACTGTATGACCATTTAGACCAGATGCCACTGTATATCATGCATGTCCCTCTCTCAAGCTTAGACAAGCATAGCGGACCATAACCAAACCAACTACTGAGCTTATGCTCCAAGCCTGTAACCATCCATACTGCAACCTGAATCTATGTCAATGTTAATCATAATACCATATTACTATTATGGCAGCATAACTAAAGTTCCTATCCCTGCACTGTTAAGCGTAGATTATCTCACCTTGTCCTAACGACTCCATTGCGTAGCCAAGCTTGTTATTGTTATAACTGTATAAAAATGTGCAACCCATCACGCCACTGTATAACTTGAATACATCTATGAACACGCTGCTGTGGCGTATGTCAATGCTATGAAACAACATGCACAACAAAAATAAAGAATTTATAAAAAAAAAAAATAAATAACGACTGTATGCTACAATGGTAAAACATGCGCAATAGCAAAATCTACAGATTTTGCTTATCAAAGTCATGACAATATGGGGGAGAATTACAATCTAGCATCCTTAACCACTGATAGCAGTTTTCTTGCCTAGTTATGCGATTTTCTTTTGTTATATTGATGTTGCAAATGGTCTGCCAAAACACTCAATCAAATAAGCCCTGTACCACGGTATGGGGGTCCGAGGCAAAGTGTAACATGAGCACATGTTTAAATACTGCACTAGTACTACATTGAGTGATGACTTACAGGAACATTGAGTCCATACAACAAAGTCCCCCCCCCCCCCCCCCACTCCCCATGAACAGGTTTCATGGTGTTTTGGAAAGTTATAGGGTCAAACATGGAGATTCCCATTTCAATTTTTACACATTGAAATTTACCATATTGGTTTGATGGACCTATATAGTCTTTGACACTGTATTGCAGTCCAGGAATGAAAATTACCCCCATTATGGCATACCATTTGTGACAGTATATTCAAAATGGTGTAAGTCTTTAAGTGGCCATTTAGTTACAAACCCTGGCCAAAGTTAGTGTTCATATTTGTTTTTTGCCTTTTCCACACAGAAACTGCAATTTCACTGATGATATTAACGTCATATATTTTACTGTTTTAAAACACTCATATTTGTTTTCACTGATGACTCACGTGCACAAAAGTATACCAAATGTATAGATTTTATTGGATTTTGGAAAGTTACAGGGTAAAATATAGGGGTTTTAAATTAAATTCTCTGGAATTTCTGCCTGGATTATTAGACAGGTCCCTCAATATATAGTTAATAAAAGAATATAATTATATACATAAAAATAAATAGAATGAAATATATCACTATCAAAATACACTTAGAATGGAATTCTATATATATACAAATATGTTATTTATATATAATGAGATTATATTATTAATCAACCCAGGGAGTCCGCCTGCAGTCAACCAACCAATACGAGTCATATGACTGCGGTATTACTGTGAACACATGACTCAGATAGGCTGAACTGGCTGCAGGGGGACTGCCTAGGTTGCCATGACATCTCGGAGGGGTTAAAGACTATTATCTTAGTCTGCCACTAGTATTGATAACATTGGGTATTTTACAAGCCTAGCATAAGAACATAAAGAATAATTGTACACTAAACAAATAACGTTAACCAGTCAGACATTTCCCCATCCTTTACTGACAAATACTGTATCTTATTATAATTTATAGGTTCATTCTTTGTGACAAATAAAGAGTATATTTTCTAGACCACAGTATGCTGTTTCCATTTCCTTTCTATTGGATGTAAACCCATTAAATGGCTACAACTCTCATGCATCTGAAGCAAACATGTTACATAAGTAGGCGTGAAGCGAACATTATGCTAATTTGCTCATTGGTATGTATGCAGCAATTCCACTGTCGAGCAGCTTGAATTCCTCACAAACACACGATAACCGTTATCATAAGCAACAGACTACAAAGAAGTTAATTTTGCTTTCATACATCGTACAGTTCTCAGCCTATATATAGCACATACAGTATCAACCGCTGTAATGTATGACTAAATCTGGTTTCTCTTTGTTATTTCTGGTTATTATAGATTAATAAAGGGTATTGCAGGTAGAGGCAAGAAGTAGAATTAGGATAAATGGAGAGAATGAGTAGTTTGAAGATTAAAAATGACAAATGTTTGATTTTGGGTAAGTCATACTAAAATGGCTGCCTGGTGAGTTTCTGTATGAAAACCTGCCATATGCCTACACCCTGAATGTGCTGCCATGGACTACTATATAGAGCAATATAGTCTACCCACCTGCCTTTTAGAGCAAGTAGTCCCTTTTATTGGTTTCTGGGATAAAGTTTTAGCAGACAGGCCACTTTCCTGTTTTGTAAAGTATGCACAGTCATTACAACACTCTCTTTATCACATTGTCTATGCCTGCATTGACTCCAGGCACCATAACTACTTCAATAATTTGAAATGTTTACAGTGTCTACAGTGTTTCTTTAATAATACAAATGTTAACATGTACACATGCTAGACAATAGTTGTCAATTATTGAACATATGCATATTTGGTTTATAACTTTGAATTAAGTGGTAGGGAGATAATGTTTTCATTTTACATTGTTTCCTTCTGGATTAAAATTAATTGTTTTAAAGACAATGCCTAAACATATTATACTCCCCCTAAGGGAACTTTTCTATGGATGTCACATGCTGATTGCTGCCTGCCCTGACATTTTGGAATGTCTACCATCACTAAACCAGTGCTTAGTCTCCAGATCTACAGCTTATCTACCAATTCTGAACATGTGCTGCCTGTCTAACTTTGGCTTAGCCAGATACCTTCTCTTCAGCGATGTAAAGATCATTTTCCATTCTGTAGCAGTAACCTGTTGTTTTTTCCACGCTTACGTGCAACAATTTCATGGTTGGGGAAAGTACATATTAAAAAGTACAGCATAAGGGTACAACAGGTAAAGATCACCTTTCTGCAATGACTACATCGATCCACCTCATTGTGGATTCCAGCAAACTTAAAGGGACACTATAGTCATCTGAACAACTTCAGCTTAATGAGGTTGTTCAGGTGAGAACTATAGCTAGGAACACCTCCAGTTGCAGTCACTCAGAATGAACCAGAGAGACTTCTGAGTTGATGGAGGCATAATATGATCTGCTGTGCACGAGCATCCTGTGATTCAGTATCTCCTCCCACTGCATGCAGACACTGAACTTTCCTCATAGA
This sequence comes from Pelobates fuscus, assembly GCF_036172605.1. Classification (NCBI taxonomy): domain Eukaryota; kingdom Metazoa; phylum Chordata; class Amphibia; order Anura; family Pelobatidae; genus Pelobates; species Pelobates fuscus. Next base: position 81,264,296 of record NC_086323.1, on the reverse strand, counting down.
GATTCATTGATTTAGTTCATCTCTATGAGGAGATGCTGATTGGCCAGGGCTGTGTTTGAATCATGCTGGCTCTGCCCCTGATCTGCCTCATTGTCAGTCTCAGCCAATCCTATGGGGAAGTACTGTGATTGGATCAGGCTATCACATGTCAGCAGACTGCTTGTTTTTCCTGAGTAACAGCATGCAGATTTACAGCTTCTGGCTTGAATACAGTAAGATTTTTACTATATTTATAGAGGCATGAGGGGCCCAGGGGGGCTAGATGGTCGTGTTAACACTATAGGGTCCGGAATACATGTAGTTGCACTTGCACTGGTGACTATAGTGTCCCTTTAATATAAATACATAAATAGCTTGTAATCTCTTTATTTACAGTAAAACCGTTCAGAACCCACATCAAGCATAACTTGCAGCCAATATTGCCAAGTAGCACCTGCACCATTAATATATTTGTTTTCAAAAAGAGAACAATCACATTTTAGTTTCATGCTTTATAATCCTCAAGATAGCGCCTTACTGCAGAAGAATATAACCAAAAATGCAAGGCATTAACAGTTAATGCGGCAATTCTATTTCTCACGCAGTAGTTTTATTCTTTGTCAGACACCATTTCACTGCATCCTACTAGCAAAATGTTAATGATGCATGGGAGGTGAACAGTAGAACTGCAGAGAAGCTAGTCTTTTGGAAAATACACTCAGCAAGCACAATTGGCATTTCTTATTCATTTGGACCATTTAACTCTGGCTTTAAGAAAAGTCTCAGAAAAAAAAGACACACAGGAATTAGATAAAGGTGTTAAAAAGCAATTTATTTTGGTCATCTTTTTTGTTTTATTCAATCTTCTGTGGCCCCTATTATACAATAGAAGGAAAAGTTGGTAGGTTTAAATCAGAGACCTATTCAGGGAATAGCACGATTATTAAGCAGAACTAATTTGAGTCCACATAGAATGATAAGTAAATGGCAGAGGACATAACCAAGGAAATATATACATAGGAAAATAATCAAGATATATGATTTAAGAAATATAGCTTAAAGGAAACTTGCTCTGAAAACAACATTTCGTATTAACATTTTTTTATTTTGTTTTTGCTATAAAGCAGTGAGGAGTGCTGAATAAAAATGTATTAGATGTTACGGCAACAGATGCATCCAAAAATAATGATCTTTCTGCTAAACAATATTTTTTTTCAGTGTGAATAAAAAACAATCAAGGAATAGTGGGCTCTGTTTGTAGCACTGATTTTCAATTTAAATTCACAGTCATAATGCATAGTCAAGATTTTAGAGACAAAGAACGCTATGGTACTGACGTCCACATAGCAGATTTCATTGCAAATTATAATAGTGCAAGAGTGTCTTAACATTTTTTTATGAATAATTTCACCCATTATAAAATGAATACGGAAGACCTATATTTTGTGAACATGTGTACTCATTATATTACATAATACGATGCATACAACCCAACAATGAGGTCCAGAGAAGCAGGAGGGAGGATCAGTTATGCAATCGGGTCACTTCTTCTGACAAAATTGGCAAGTCAGCCAGGCGTGAATGCACACCAGGCTGCAAGTCAGTCAAGTAGCCCAGCCCAGTGAGGGCAGGACATGCAGGGAGCACTGTTTCAATGCTCTCCGGGGAGTCCTAGAGCCATGAATGGAGCTCAAGTACATCTAATGATGCACTAACACTACGCCTTTTAGGGACTGTTCCCCGGTTTCACCAAAAGCAGAACACCATGGTACAAAGTCAGGACAGGATTCAGAAATCTGAACTGTGCCCATGAAATTGGTATGGTTGGGAGGCATGTGATGTTATTCATCTACCTGCATGTATATTCATTAATATGTGAATTTCACATTTTAGGAAAAAAAATAGCAGTTAATTAAGGTTTCAGTTCAGTTATTTTGGCCTAAAATTTGAAAATATTTTCTCTTTTTTTTTCACACTTTAGCCAAAAATTACTAGTGTAGATTATCAAACGGCCATTACTCGAAGGTACTCCCCCAATTCTTACCCCAAATTAGTACATTAAAAAGCAATAATTCTGTGAAAAAAACTCGACTTACAAGACATTTATTGTTTCCCATAAGCTAGAAAACATCTTGTTTTGATAAACTAAAACTAAAAAAAAAAAAAATAATGGTACACAAAGGGTTTTATTTCGAAGACATAATTATTCACATAAGTGTGATTGATCAGCATTCTAAGTAAATTTTAAATATTAAGCCAAAATAGCTGAACTGAAAACAGCAGATTTACCATTTTTTTTGCATTTCAGCTATATTGGTTAAAAAAAGAAAAAAAAAAAAGCAGAATTATATAAAAAAAAAAAGCAAGCGTACCAATAAATTAATTTTCATCTGTGAGGTCGCAGACAATGAGAATCATTTACATGTAAAATATTCCTTCCCTCAATAGGAGAGGAAGGTCCAGTCTCAGACGGCCTTAAAATACATTGTCCTTCCCATTTCACCCACTGGATATGTCCAGTTAGCAATTTAGCCACCCAGAACACCATCATGAAAGGAAATCTCAAGAAACCTGGGCCAGAGCAAAACCAGCAAGTACCAGCTCCACATAGAAAAAACATCATCAGGAAGGAACCTTGTGGACTGTGATCACAAAGATATACATGTATTTATTATCAAGTATACATTTTGGTTTTCATATTAATGTGTTATGGTCCACGAGAATCCTTTACTTTTGGGATAAGGTATACCCATGGACCATGGACCATGTACATGCGCTACATGAATAAAGAGTAAGCATAGAAAGGGGTACAGGATCTAGGCAGAAATGACTGCCCATAGAACGTTCCTTCCAAATGAAGCATCAGTAGACTCAAAAACAGTAAAATTTGGCAAAAGTGTGCAAAGGAGGCAGAGAGGTCACTTACAAATCTGCTCCATGAAAGTCTCATAATCAGACACTCAGGAGGTAGCCACCACTCTAGCAGATTGGAATGTAATCAACAAGGATTGAGTCTGCAGGATCCTACATATTACATAAACAAATACCATTGCACACCACAGCTATCAATCTTTATTGGTGCAAAATATTCACACATAATCTACAAAAATAATCTATTAAAAACAGAAATGGAGATCCCCTTGAGAAAGACATAATACCGAAATGTTGGTAATATGGTCTCCATTCTCTATGCATAATAGTGAAGGTTACACGATTTATGTATAGTTACTGCCAATTAGCACATTTTTTGCTATAAGAGAATTTAAATGTATATGTTTAACTATGTCTAGAATTCTGTTTTCAATAGATTATTTAAAATGGTGTGTGAATATTTTTGACCAATACATATTATTTCGATAGTTGTGTGCTATGGTATTTAGGTATAATTGTATAAATGGTGCTGGTTAATTAAGTTACTATTTGTTAACCCCTTAAGGACACAACTTCAGAAATAAAAGGGAATCATGACAGATTATTTCCTTCATGTGTCCTTAAGGAGTTAAGCACTGGATCTTCATGCTGGAGCACCATTCGGGTACAGTCAAGTATTTGCCTACCAGAAAGGCTTCAGGTCCTTGGAAAGAATCCCCTCTTTAATCGTGGGAAGATAATTAAATTTGCCGTATCTTGTGGTAGAAGAAAGCGAAAATATGGATTTCCCAGGTCTGCACAAGTGTATCAATGGCTCTGTCAGGGAAAAGGCTTCAAAAACAGACATTTAAGTGCCATGCTATCAAAAGACAGGGACCTCAGTGCCAGATGTCTAAATGGCACCTGCATTAAAAAGACCAGCTGTAGAGGGAAGAGGCCACCAAGGGTTGATTAAGATCACTGAAGTTGACTCCTCATCGTAGATTATCGCCACAATACAAGGGAGCACAGACAATGAGAAAATAAGTAGATCAATTTGTAATATACATACAGGACCACATGAGAACCAAGGCTGCCTACGGGGGTCCATGGACAGAGAAGCATATATCTAGAAACAATATGGTATCATATTGATCTCTTTGAACTCTACTCTCTCCATGGAAAAAACATCTAGAGGCTGAAGAAATCCGCATGTCATTAGTTTACTCTTGGATCCACCTTGTTGTCCTCTGCCCAGGGCAGAAATCTTGCAAACAACCATCATGACAGCTCAAATTGTCTTCAACTTCTCTTCCATTATACGGTTATAAGCCATGGCAGTGACATTGTCGTCTTGGGGAAAGACACGAGTGACTTCCCACACATTGTGTGGGAACACAATCTAAAGTATGTAAGATAGTCCAAAGCTCTGGGACATTTACTGCAAACCTTACCTCCAAAACAGACCAAATCTCCGGATCCTGACCAGCAACCCCGGACTGCCACCTACCACAAGGCACCAGCATCCATAATCAAAATGGACTAGGTGCCTTGTGAAATAAGCAGTCCTAGGTCAAAAAAGGCTTGGAAACCCAACTGCAAAGAGAGAATCTGACTACCAAGCTCATAAGGATTCTTAAGAAGATAGCTGCTAAATTCGTATTCCATTACTTGAGAAAGGACAGTTGCAGGAGCAATATTAGAAAGGGTACTGCACCTGAAGGCACTACCATGAGAGACCAATAACCTCTATAGTGCCTGGTGCTAACAAAGAGTGTGACTGAGAAAGACAAAGACAGGCAGGAGCAAGCTTGCCAAACAGGAAACCATGAGGAAGATTTTCATGGAGCCTGTATTAAGCCAGAAAGTGACCCTTGCACTGTGCTGTATAGCACTGTGTGAGTGCTGTATAAATCTTGGGTAAGTTGAAGCACCAGCCTTGTTACAGCTATTATTGAGGTTTGTAAATCTGTGAAAATTATGTAGTCCAGAAATGTATAAAACAAGAGGCCCGATGGCGTGGGCCTGGAATACCAGGAGTAAAATATTGATAAGCCATAGCTATGCAAAATGTCTGCGTCAGTATCCATATTAATGGTCCAAAAAGGCAAAGCAGAGAATTCAGCAATATGACCTCAAAGTTTCCATCTGGAAGGTAAGAACTCACAGGAACCTGGTCAGGATTTTGAGTTCCTGAATGGGTCGGAAAGACAATTCCTACCTAGGAACTACAAAGAGGTTGGAGTAGAGGTCTTGACTGGTATCTGAGGCAGGACCAGGGCAAACACTGCAAAATGTTCCATATACATACACAGACATTTGGGGACACTGGGAGACATGGGGACATTGAGACACTAGGGTCACAGACACTGGGAGACTAGGGGACACTGGGAGACATGGGGACACAGACATTTGGGGACACTGGGAGACATAGGGACACTCAGTGTCCCATAGTCTCTCAGTGTCCCATAGTCTCTCAGTGTCCCATAGTCTCTCAGTGTCCCTAGTGTCTGAGAGACTATGGGACACTGAGAGACCTGGAGACACTGTGTCCCTAGCATCTCTGAGTCCCAAAGTGTCTCCCAATGTCCCTATGTCTCTCAGCATCCCCATGTCACCCTGCTGCCTTTCCCCTCATTCCCCGCTTTCCTGAGCTAAGGCTGTCTCTGCGGGCTGGGAGCTGCTGTCTGAACTCTCTGCGCTGTGTAGCTGCTCCCCCGCGGATCAATGAGTAGAGAGACGCAGGGAGGGATATGCTGGAACTTCCTATCCCTGCCTCTCTCCATACACAGTGACCCCACTGGCTGGTGCTGGTATTGCAGAGTAATCTCAGTTTATACTGAGAAAAATATCTACATTGGTATTGCCAGTATTACTGCAATACCGGCATGGCCAGGCAGCCTCAAATACCGTCTATGCTGGTAAAATACCAGTCAGGTGGCAAACCTAAGAATAGTGTGTAAAAAATAAAATAAAATAAAAAATGGGCCTATTCCATGGGCCTGGGCCTGGAGTTGCAGCTCCATCAGCCCCTATGTTAATCTGGCCCTGCCCACCAAAATTGCTTTGGTTGTTGCTTCGCAAGTGCCTCCAAGCCTCAATAGCAAATCAGTAACCAACCTCATGCTGATGATTTTCATTAACAATGAAACAGCTGTCCATGAGTGGTTTACTGGCTTTGCATCTCTTCCTAAGTTGTGTTTCAAAGCTGTTGTATACAGCAAACACAGACTCAAAGTGATCCATGTTTAAAATGGAATTAGGCAAAAATGTCTTTGTTGCACTAATTTGCATATGCCCATCCAGAATCCTTTGTGGTAGTAACATCACTGCAAATTTGTGATTTCTGTGGGAAAAGCAAGTTTTATGGATTGACTGTTATACTTGTATCCTCAACTAAAATTAAATTGAAGAAAAAAATGTAATTTAAAAAGGAGCTCATAACATAATGAAGTCGGGATATAAAGATATGTTGTAAGTAGTGTACTGTAAAATACAACCCCATAAAATTTAGTATTAAATAGATTATAATATAAAATCTAATAACTTATGTAATTGTATTGAGCATTGTCATAAAAACTATTAAATTCACTGTATTGGTGTCAACACTTAAGGCATTTGAATCAGCTGCATTATATTCTATCTTACTGGAAAAATAAAAGGAAAGAAGAACTGTGCGTACCCAGGTTTAATAATATTATGTTTATGTATCACTATAGTAGACAAACGCATTTATGATGTGTGAAAAATAAAATGAAATGTAGCATATATCTCTATCTGCAACTGGATGCCTCCATCTTAGCTAAATGTCAATCACTGTTATAAGCCCTATCTTCTGTACCTGAGGTGTCTGAATAGAAAAAGCATACAATGAGACATAATGCTTCTCTTCATTTCCAATGTTTCCCTGGCTTAGACTTGTCTGAACTGGTTTGTAATGTTATTTTCTTAAATATTAATACAAATTTAACAGAAAATGGTGCATCTCATAAAAAATCGTTTAAGACGAGTTTTTGTTGATTTATGGTGTAAATTCCAGAAAAGTTACATTTAAATTTTAATATTTTAGTTAGGTTTATACTGAAAATCAGGCCTGGACTGGCCATCGAGCACACCGGGCAAATGCCCTGTGGGCCACGGTGGCCATGGGCCGAGGCCGGCAGGGGAGGTCCCAGGATCTCCCCTGCCGGTCTATGCAGGGCCAGCACTATCCGAGCGCCGGCCCCACTGTGTGCCTTTATGGGCCGGTGAGGGAGATCAAAGATCTCCCTCACCGGCCCCCTTGTGATAGACATGTGGCTGGGGAGGGAGAGGACCTGGCGGAGCTCTATCTTGCAGCTCCGCTGGGTTCCTCTCGCGAGATCCGGCGCGTTGCCATGGCAACAACCGGATCTTGCGAGAGTGAACTCTAGCCCGCAGGCTAGAGTTCACTCACCACTGGACCACCAGGGAACACTGCCACCCCGCCTCTCAGTCCCAGGTACCACCGTACCGGCAGGGCCGGTGCCAGGATTTTTGACTACACAGGCGAAGATGCGTTTTGCCGCCCCTCCTCCCCCCCAAAAAATGCGTCTTCACCTGTGTGTCAAGTAACCCCCCCCCCTTTTGAATTTCTTACCCCCTTCAGAGTTTTATATCCCATCATTCGAATATCTTACTCCCTTTTTCTCCTTTATGTGTCTTACACCCGCTTTGTTGTGTTTTATCTCCTCGTGTTTCTCTTACAACCCATTTGTGTATTTTTTACTTACTCCAGCCTCTTTGTCTGTCTCTTTCTTCTCCCCAGCTCCTTTGTGTGTCTCTTTCTCCCCCAGAGTCCCTTTGTACGTCTCTTTCTCCCCACAACCCTTCTGTCTGTCTATGTGTCCTCCCTCAGCCCCTCTGTGTGTCTCTTTGCCCCCCGTGTGCATTCAGCCTCTGTGACTTTCTTTGTGCCCCCCCAGCATTCATGTGTCTTTCAATGTCCCCCTCCCCTATACCTTTCATTGTCCCACCTCCCCTCCTGTGCCTTTAAATGTCCCCCACCTTTTATTGCCTCCCCTGAACCTTTTATTATCCCCATACCCTCCTGTACCTTTTATTGCCCCTCCATTTCCTCCTGTAATTCTTATTGCCCACCTACCCTCCTGTAATTCTTATTGCCCACCTACCCCCCTGTAACTCTTCTTGCCCCTCCCCTCCTGTAACTCTTCTTGCCCCTCCCCTACTGTAACTCTTCTTGTCCCCCCCCTACTGTAACTCTTCTTGTCCCCCCCCACCTGTAACTCTTCTTGTCCCCCCCACCTGTAACTCTTCTTGTCCCCCCCCACCTGTAACTCTTCTTGTCCCCCCCACCTGTAACTCTTCTTGTCCCCCCCTCCTGTAACTCTTCTCTCCCCCTGTAACTTTTATTGTGTGTCCCCCTGTAACTCTTCTCTCCCCCCTGTAACTCTTCTCTCCCCCCCTGTAACTTTTATTTTGCCCCCCCTACTGTAACTCTTCTCTCCCCCCCTGTAACTTTTATTGTGTCCCCCCTCCTGTAACTCTTCTCTCTCCCCCTGTAACTTTTATTGTGTACCCCTCCTGTAACTTTTCTCCCCACCCCTGTTACTTTTATTGTGTCCCCCCTGTAACTTTTCTCCCCACCCCTGTAACTTTTCTCCCCACCCCTGTAACTTTTCTCCCCACCCCTGTTACTTTTATTGTGCCCCCCCTCCTGTAACTTTTCTCCCCACCCTGTAACTTGTATTGTCCTCCACTCCCCTCCTACCTTTCATTGGGCCCCCTTCTCTCTCCATGTAGCGTGGTTGAGCGGGCGGTATGTGGTAGAGGATCCCATTTCCTGTCCCGGTCTGACAGGAAGCAGTTTGTTGCATCTCCTGTCAGACCGGGTAAACCGCCGCCGGCCCGCCCGCTCGGCCACTCTACACGCAATGACCGGCAGGAGAGGAGCACTATGCAGGGTGCTCTCCTCCTGCCGGTCACCCCAGGATTGCGCCCCCCGGGCCGGTGCGCCCTAAGGCGGCCGCTTGTGCCGCCTTATGGTAGCGCCGGCCCTGCGTACCGGACACCCCTGCTTATTTATTTTTATTTTTTACCCCCCAAACACACACACACACAATCCATTCTAACATTCACACACAGCACTCTCACACCCATCACACACAGCACTCACACCCATCACACACAGCACTCACACCCATCACACACAGCACTCTCACACCCATCACACACAGCACTCTCACACCCATCACGCACAGCACTCTCACACCCATCACACACAGCACTCTCACACCCATCACACACAGCACTCTCACACCCATCACACACAGCACCCTTACACACATCATAAGCAGCATCCACACACACACATTACACACAGCACCCCTCAAACACAGCATCCATCACACACACCTACTGCACCCTTCACATACACACAACATCCCTCACAGACACACACAATACTTCCGAACATATTTATATTATATATATATATATATATATATATATATATATTACAGCACCCCTCACACACATACTGCACTCCTAAACACATTACGTTCCAGACACACACTAGATCCCTTACCCAACTCTGGTTTATACACACACACACACACACTAGATCCCTTTATACACTCTAAATCCGTTATATACACACACTCACTAGATCTCCTACACATTCTGGGTCCTTCAAACACACACTAGACTCCTGTATACACACACACACACTGCACCATCTACACACACACACACTACATTCCTAAAATACACACTCTGGATCCCTTATAAACACACTAGATTCATTGTAAACAAACACATACTACACCCCTAAACACACACTCTCTACAACCCCAACAAACACTACATCACCTATATACACACACACACACTATAGCCTGTATTCACACACTTACTACATCCCCTATACACACACATTCTCTACAGCCCCTAGCCACATATGGATTACATTACATCAAAAACACAACACGACTAAAACCGACCTTATTACACAATACCACACCAATCAGCTCACTCTACACACACGCAATCCCACAAGCAGGCTCCAAACACATGCACAATACTCTTTCCTGGCCCTTTTGTTTCCTGGTATCCAGTTATAGAGACACCAGAGACAAGTTGCAAGGAAACACAGTGCAAGCATGTTATTAAATTTGCTTGCACTGTGCAGAACAAATACAGGGCTTTTTGTCTCATGCTAGAGCTCTTTAGCAGAGTTCTGCGCATGGTCTGCCCTCGAAGAGTATTGAACCAACATGCTCACTTTGAGAGGGGGCGTGTTTGTCATTGGTGATGACGAAACACACCCTCTCTGCCCCGCCCCCTTCTTAGTGGGCCGCTGTGAAAAAAAATGCCCGGGCCGAATTTTTCTACAGTCCTGCTGAAAATTATGCTGTATTCACCTTTTTTGAACATATTAAGTCAATACAACATAGATACCAGCAAAAACTTTTTGGAATTGAGTTTTAGAAGGTATTACTGAAATACAAAGAACAAAAATATTTTGGCCTAATACATATCTTATTATAGATTACAGGAGTCACATGAAGAGAGATGCATCCAGTATGAAGATGGAATGCTACTGATCGAAGAGGCTTAAATTAATAATCCGTTTATAGGAATGCAAATGGATCAAAACTCGTATGCCATGTGCCTATAAAGATCACATACTATTATTCCCAAAGCAGCCATACTAGTCAAAGTGAGAAAATTGGAAGTGACTTACCTCTGTCAGATGAGGGTTAGGGTTGAATCCACACTGGTTGCACACTTCATTGCGACACTGTGTGCAGGTGTTAAAGTTTGGCTGGTTAGGAGAAGAGGTAAGGTCTGTCGTGTTGCATATAGGGCAAGCTGTACTGCTGGGTAGAGGAGCTATTTGTGGGACTGAATATGGTGATGTTGGAGTGGTGCCTCTGTCCGGAGATGCTGAAGGAGTTCTTCCAGTTCTTTGACTTCTGCTTTCCACCTGTAGTGTTCTCCTTGGTCCTTCTGATTGTTGGAGGGAAGATGGGGCATGGCTTTTCGTTTCTTTTGTGCTTTCAGTGCTTGAGGCAGTCTGTCTAAAAGACTGCGGTGCTGAACTTTGTCCAGCCAAACGTCCAGAATTCTCCAGTCGTCCAGGGGCACTGTAATTAGAGAATAATGAATGCATATAAGTGTTTTGCATCATAATATTTCATTAAATTTACCATGAAGCTCTTAGAAACTAATGATCAAATCAGCACATCTGTTTATTGCTTATTAAAAAATAAATAAAACTAAATGGACCAGTCTGGTCAAAAAAATTAGTCCTGGCATTGAAATGGCTAAGGAATACATTTACTCCACTTCAAATGTTTATATAGCAATGGTCAGTTTTTGTTAATCCAACATGCCTCTCGGGGCTATCCCTGCCTGCACTGAACATGTCAGTAAGCTGTCCATGATATTTAGCAGAAAATTTGATCAATGCATTTGACAGTTTCTTTATGCACAAACCAAGGGTTAAAGACTACATTATTCACATATGGAAATGGCATTGTATACAATAGTTTATCTATAGCACGCAGGCCAGGAATATCGAACTTTAACAGATCTAAAAATAGGATGCCGCACGTGGTTTTAATTAAATGTGTTTGATTCATTTCCATATCTTTTTTGGTGAATTAGTCACCAACTCTGATTTTTAAATGGCAAATTTGACAGGCTCCTAGATTTGGTTGTTGGCTTATAAATTGCAAACTATTTTCCATGGCTCATATTAATCGTTGTTTTCTATTTTGTTATTGTATTAAGATATAAAGGGTAACAATTTTTTAAAACCGTGTAAAAGGCAAGATTAGGATGTTTGATTCTGTAGTTGAGAAACAGACAGGAAGCACTGGGATTATAAAACAAAAGGATATCAAGGCACATTCTTTTGAGATAACAAGGAACATATTATTTTAAAACCAAAGAATAGATTTTCATTTGAATGAATATTTGGTTCTCTTATCTGAAGAACCCAGGTTACAATGGCAAATAAAACTATATTGTAGGACTCCTTAGCCCATATTTTGTTTGCAGAAGCAAACTGATTCAGAAATATTGTGTGTGTAAATATATAGACAGACACACACACACATTATTGGGAGTTACACTTTATTTTCACGTAATGTATCACTATGTATTCTTTCTCGATATATATATATTGAGACACAAAGCCATTTGACGCATTTTAAAGAGGACATGTCATGCCCCAAACAGCTTATGGGCGATAGAGTGAGCATAACCTTTTATCTATACATTGTGCTATGAATTTAGCAAGCAAATGTATAGATTACGAGAAAAACATAATTAAAAATATTTTTTTTCTCTCAGCTGTTGGTCAAAGCCTTGCTGTGCTGAGGCATTGACTGACATGGAAGAGCTAAGAAGACCTCCCACCCAAAGCAATCACAGTGCATGCGCTGGCTAGTGTGTATAGGAATGGATAGGCATGAGGTCTGCAGGTGAAAAGGAGAACAGTCTAAAGGTGGGTGTTACACAGAGTAAAACCCAACAAGCAGTGCTGGAATGAAATGTACCCACATATTTTACAAGGTCTACTACAAGTATCATTGTGGGAGCGTTTTCAGGTACGTGAACTTTTTCACAACAGGTTCACTTTAACAGCATCACAGTTTGCTGCACATGTGCCTGTGTAGCCGCTGACCAGTAAGATTGCCCATGGTGGCCCCTGTCCACCACCAAAAGTGTCTTCAATATGGATGTGAGTGTCAGAATTGGACTATGGAGCAATGGAAGAAGGTTGCCTGATCGGATTAATCATGTTTTCTTTTAGATCAGGTGGATGGCTAGGTGTGTGCATCATTTAACTGGGAAGGAAATTAAAGCAGGATGAACTATGGGAAGAAGGCAGTCCAGCAAAGGCTAGAGAGAGGGAGAGGGAGAAGAAATATGATGAGGTAATATTATTTATATAGTGCCAACAAATTCTGCAGCGCTTTACAGTGGGTGGAAGAACAGACATGTAGTTGTAACCAGACAAGTTGGACGCACAGGAACAGAGGGGTTGAGGGCCCTGCTCAATGAGCTTACATGCTAGAGGGAGGGGGGTAAAGTGACACAAAAGGTAAGGATAGTATTAGACTAATGACAGTTGAAAGAGAGGAGCTATTAACAGTTTAATTGAAACACTTTTATGAAGAAGTGGGTTTTTTATTTTTTTGAAGGAGTGAAGACTGGGTGAGCATCTAACGGAGGAGGGAAGTGAGTTCCACAGGAACGGTGCAGCCCTCGAGAAATCTTGAAGGCGAGCATCAGAGGTGGGAGTACGGACAGAAGATAAACGTAAGTCTTCAGCAGAGCGTAAGAGCCTAGACGGGACATACTTGTGTATTAGGGAGGCTAGATAGGTGGTAGCAGCATTATCTAGAGATTTGAAAGCGAGAACCAGAATTTTAAATTGAGCCCTATATCTTACAGGAAGCCAATGTAGGGACTGACAAAAGGGTGAGTCATGGGAGGTGCGGGCGGACAGGAAGATAAGCCTTGCCGCCACATTCATTATGGACTGTAACGGTGCAAGTTGGGAGCATGAAAGCGGATTACAGTAGTCACGGCGAGAAAGGACAGTGAAATGGACCAGCACCTCAATCGCATCTGGCGTTAAGTAGGGTCAGATGCGCGCAATGTTTTTGAGATGGAAGCTGCAGGATTTGGCGATAGAACACGAGGCTTGAATGAAAGGTCGGAGTCAAAGAGAACACCTAGGTAGCAAGCCTGTGTGGTGGAGCTGATGGTAGCACCCTTGACTTGGAGGGAGACCGACACAGATGTAGCAACACTAGAGTGCAGAAAGGCCAGAATTTCAGTTTTGGTCACGTTGAGTTTAAGAAAGTGGGCAGCCATCCAGTTACAAATAGCAGAGAGGCAGTCAGAGACATTAGTCAAGAGGGACGGGAGAGATCAGGAGAGGACAGATAGATTTGCATGTCATCCACATAGAAATGATATTGGAAGCCAAATGAGCTAACAAGTTTCCAAGGGAGGCAGTATAGATGGAGAACAGTAGGGGACCAAGGACTGAATCTTGGGGGACACCAACAGAGAGGAGTTAGGGTGAAGAAGCAGAGCCAGAGAGAAAAACACTGAAAGAATGCTGGGAGAGGTATGAGGAGCACCAGGAGAGAGCAATATCTTGTAGACCAATATTGCGGAGGATGAGAAGAAGCTGTTGATGATCATCAGTGTCAAAAGCCACAGAAAGGTCAAGGAGAATTAGGATAGGTTAGTGACCACGAGATTTTGCAGCAAATAGATCTTTGAATACTTATGTCAGTGCCGTTTCCACAGAGTGCTTAGCGCGGAAACCAGACTGAAGCGGCACTGAAGGCATTATAACGGTTTCATCTCATTGAATTGGTTATAGTGTCTGGCGTCTCCTGAGGAAGGACATGAAACTAAGTACTTTTTACGGTCTACTTGGGACTGCACTTAAAAATCCTTTACATCTGATATGCATGCATTTTTTTTTAACTGGAGGTTTGTTACACTTGAATTAATGGGGACTGGCTGTGGATTTTCTAACCTGTGCATGAGCGTGCCATATCACTCATTTATTTTGCATGAAAGCCTTTCAGAGGAATAACCCTTCTTTAAAAGATTAGCCTCTCATGTTTTTTTTTTTTTTTTTAAGTTTTTTATTTAGGAAGTCTCTCTCCATAACACCCATTAAAATACATCAATTTTGAAGTTCTCAGCCAAGGAGGCAGAGCGTGAACCGAGTCAGCTGGGAGGAGACCCACGAGGTGCTGGAATACTGGAATAAAGGTGAGTGAAATGAGCCGGGGGCCGGGCCGGGCCTAATTTGTATGTTCATAGCTTTAGTGAGAGGAATACACATTTGTATTCCTGTCTCTACAGTATTCCTTTAAATAGGATGGGTATATTGAATTAATGTTGTAGGCAAACACAGACTGTTCTACTCAAAACAAACAAAAATGGTAAAATCAAGCACTAAGCCCAAGTTCCCCCTGAAGCCCGATCTTCCTCTGTTTGCATCAAAGGGAGAGATGTCATGGACAGTGGACTGACGGGAGCATGTGGGCGTTGCAAAGAGGTGGGTACTGCTGTTGGTTGTCTACCGCCTGCATGCTGTGTGTGTTGGTGTCATCCATGTATGATGTAATGTTTGTGTTGTCTGTGTATGTGATAGTAGGTGTGATGACTGTTTGTGATATGTATGCTATGTGTTGGCTGTGTGTGATATTTGTAATGGGTGTATTAACAGTGTGTGATATGCGTGTATTGGTTGTATGGGATATTTGCGCTAGGTTTATTGGCTGTGTGTGATGGTTATTTAATTTCAGATAAAAACATGCATTTACGCCTGTGCGTAAATGCAGGTGTATATTTTTGCAGAGTTATGTGCACACAGTCAGATGCATACAGTTATACATATACACTGTCAAATCCACCACATGCACACAGTCGCAGGCATATAGTCACATACACAGGATCAGGCAGTAACACACATACACAGTTACAGGTAGATAAACACAGCCACACACACACACACACACACACAGGCAGACAGCCCCACACATACACATACACACAAACAGCCACACACATACACACAGGCAGACAGACACACACAGACACGGGCAGTCATACACATACACTACACACACACAGACAGTCATACTCACAGACACACACACACACAGGCAAGCAGCCATACACACACACAGGCAGACAGTCAAACACACAGACACACACACACAGGCAGACAGTCATACACACACACACAGGCAGACAGTCATACACACACACACACACACAGGCAGACAGTCATACACACACACACACACAGGCAGACAGTCATACACAAAGATACAAACACAGGCAGTCATAGTCATACACACACGCAGGCAGACAGTCACACACACAGACACGCACAGGCAGACAGTCACACAGACACACA
Organism: Pelobates fuscus; assembly: GCF_036172605.1. Lineage (NCBI taxonomy): Eukaryota > Metazoa > Chordata > Amphibia > Anura > Pelobatidae > Pelobates > Pelobates fuscus. The sequence continues at coordinate 81,248,518 of NC_086323.1, read as the reverse complement.
CAGGCAGACAGTCACACACACAGACACACACATGCAGTCATACACACACACAGGCAGTCACACTCACACTGACAATCACGCAGTTACCTGTGGAGTTCATTGTGGGGGCAGTGCAGCTCTTGGGGACTCTTGGGGACTCCTTCCTACTTCCCCTGCAGCAGTTATCCGGTGCTTTTAGCTCTGCCCTGTCGCACGGGAAGCTCCGACCCGCCACACGGTAAGCTCCGCCCCCTCTGCAATTTTTATTTATTTTTTACATTTTGGCCAGCCATGTTTGAGCTGTGTCGGCCGCAGGGCACCCCCTGCTCCATGGTGCCCTGTGCGGCCGCACAGCTTGCACACCCCTAAGGCCGGCCCTGACTATAGGCATGTAAACATCAAACAACATACCAATTACTACTATGTATGAAATCATAGTTGCTCAAGAAAGAAACCCATAAACCCATATTAAAACAGGCATACTGACCCAAGAGCAGTAGACAATAGAACCCCAACATTTCGGCGTCACAGCCTTTCTCAGGGGAATGCCTCATTAGGGAATGTCACCAATTTACATTCGCTCAAACATTGTTTTTCTAGAATGGCAGATCGACTATAGTGCTGTTCTTGTGAACTACATTATGAAATAGGTTTCCATAGCTGAGCAGATACACACAAGTCTATGCAATGCATAGGATGGACTGGTGTAAAGGTTGCAGTCCCTGGACTCAAAGGCCACAAGTTACCAACCTCAGCACCTAATCTCATTAAATGGACATCACTTGACTATTTTATTTATTTAAACTATCAAGCAAACACTTTTACACAAATATACAAAGTAAACAAAAGCAAAAAAAAGTTTGAAACGTATGTAATAAACATTTATGAATTTCCTAGAAACTTTCTCTGACACGATTCTCAACTTGGGGAGTTTCTTCAGCCTCCCCTCACTTCTAAGCTAGCCCACTAATCACGTTTTCACATGAACTAGAAGCAATGCATGAGAAACTGTGTGCTCGCTTATGACTTTTGCAAGCAAAGGAGCAAAGTATGCTGAGAGTCAAGGAATCAGTAATGACAAATTGATTATCTGTACATGAAGAAATTAAAAGTGTTAACAACTGCGAGTTGTTAGTTTTAGTTTAGCGATATCCTTGGTGGGGATTTTACCACCCAAGCCATTTGGGATTGAGCAATACCTGTATTTGCTCTCTGTTTGTGAGTATGTCTCATTTTTTTCTTTTTAGCCTGTTCAACATATACAGTGAGCACTATAGTCTGTTTTATTTCTTCTCCTATACACTAAGGACATCTGACTGCCCATCTGCAGTAAAACAACTAAAAGCCTGGGATCAACACCTACTAACAAGCACAAGGATTCACCATATCCACAGATGGGGATTGTTCCGTCCACGCGTGAAAATCTGGAGCTGAACATAAAGCTCCAGAATATTATAAGTGCGTTTTGTTGTTTCATATATTACCAGGATTTATAATATACTGCACTATATTACGCTCTCTCTGTTTTTTTTTTATATACTACTTTGAATCTGAGAATAACTCTACAGGCGCTGTCTCCATGCACCCTTCTCTGCATCAGCCACATTACCAGAAAGAAGAAACTCTGGTTAGGGGAGGCCGAGCTGCCACACATACGAAATACAAGCGCCAAAAATTCCATCCCCTTACATAAGTAAAATTAACTGGTATTATACGAGTTGAATGAAAGAAAGTGACAAAGAGGAAGAAAATAGTGTAGATCAGGAGGAATAGTAGGCTGAAAGGATAGAGGTAACAAAAAAGGTGAAGAGAGTGCACTATAGCACTCACTAAGCATTTTATTTGTAGTTTAATATTATTGTTTGGGTAAAGGAAGTGTTTTTTCAGCTCAGACCTGACAAATGCTGGACATGAATTCACGGGATGCACATTTACCAGAAGCACGCGTCCTAAACGTCATCAGCAAAATCACAAGATGTTTCAAGCACATATGTGATTGAGTGGCATTTGCCAATTCAACTTTCTGCAATTCCTTGGGATAGGACACGTATGGTTAGATCAGTGCACCCATTGGGGTGGGCATGGAATAAAAATCATATATACCTGCTTTTTCCCCATGCAGAATGAGACAAATGTTTTATTCACAGCTTAAACTTTTGAATTAGACAGTAGCCTCAAAGGCATGCATGTCCCTTTAAAGGAACACTCTGGGAACCATAAAAACTTAATCGGAATTAAGCTTAAGGGATTCACAAACGTTTTAACCCCAAAGTCTTTAATCTAACGCCATTTATCTGCCCCATGCCCTTATGCTGCTCTCTGATTCTTGAATCAGGAGTTTAAGATGGCGTAGGGTAGGGGTGCCACTGGTTGGCTGAGAGTGGCAGCTAACAACCAGTAGCAACCCTTTCATAAAAACAGTTTGCGAAAATACTTAATTCCTATGATGTTATGGTCCCCAGATTGTTCCTTTAATGCTCTTCGTGTTGAATAGAATCAGATCCTCAAAGTATTGTTCTAAAATGCAGTTGAAATGCTTTCCTAAAAAATTAAAGCGGATACTGAAGGAAAAGGGGACCAAATGACTGAGTTTGGAATAAAAATGAGCCCACACCTGAAGATTACAATGTGGAAGTAGTGAAAAACAAGGTACACATGTTGTTGGGTGTTTGTTTGCTAGATAAGGAAAGGCTGATGCCTCAAGTCTTGAATACCACTGTACATTTTCTTCTACCCAAAAAGTGTAAGTTTTGTTTTAACGTGTATAACAATTGGCAAGTAATGTTTTTTTTGTTTTTTTTTCCACCAAGCATCCAATAAGGCAGCAGCTACATTGTGGGACCGCAACTTGACACTCCTTGACTAAGGTTTGTATTTCCAGGTTTCAGGCAATGCGAAGTTCATGAGCAAGCTTTTCCATTCTATTGCCTTTATATAGTGTAAACACAATTTACTAATTGCAATTTACAGGAAGCCAAGAACTGTAAATAAACTTTGTCGCTGTCACCAATAGCAAAGACATGCAATAAATATATTGTAGAAATAAACTCAATTTTTCTAATTGGTGCTCATGATAAGTAGTCCACGCTGATTTAAAGATATTAGCATAAGCTGGCTGCACATCTGTCTCCTGTCATGAGTTGTAGTTCAACCTCACTGTACAATATTCCTGACCAACTTTAATCAAACAAAAAATCTAACTGCCCACTTCAATACAATTTGCAAATTATACTGATGGCGGACCATCATTTCACTGAGAATACGTAATATGACATCATCCTTGGAAACATTTTTTTTATAATTATTTAATAAACCATTTTACATTGTTGTATTTTTTTATTAACTTTCCATTCGATGAAACAGAAGGCTACAGGGAAGTTAAGTAGGAAATTAAATTACTTCTATTTGCCCAATTTAACTCTTTTAAAAGCTGTCAGTCATAACAGGGATCTCCGTTAAATTGAAAATATCATTTCAATTAATATGGGTGGGCAATTTTAATAGGACGCATATAAAAATATACCTTATGCTAACAGGGCTGCAAGAACGTATCTTGTAGAGTTTAATTTTTTCTGCCCAAGGAAATGCTAGGGTGGCTTTGGGGTTTGAATGCCTGGATGTGACGGGCAGCACTAGGTGTTTGTCAAAGCAGCCACCTGGTAAAATAAATTTTGCCAGTATAGTGCTCCTTCAGGCTACTAAGTGTGATCCTTTCTAGGTGACATTCACTATTTACACAATCTGGCCACCAAAAACCTCTATTCACAAAGATTCCAACCAATCAAAATTAGATAACTTGCTGGTAAACTTTAAACAAGGCTGACCATGAGTACTTCTTCCTGTAATTGACCTTCAGAGGAGATATCGACAGTGAATACAATTCATTAAACTGTGATTTTGTGCTATGGCTAAATCTATTACTATACTCTATACTTTTGAGGTTCATTTCTGCCAAGGGAATTGTTCATTTAAATGAAACATGCTCTTTACTTATAAAAAGAATCATTTTATATTATCTTCATAAACCTGTATTTTATAATTAAAAGCCTGCAGGGACAGCAGTAGATACCAGAACAGTGTCCCCTTGAGACTGAAATTTCAGATGCACAATCCATAAATGCAATACATCTGCATTTTTGGTGCGAATTTGAATAAAGCCAACCAAACCACTTCATCACCCCTCTTGTTTGAGTCCTGCAATTTAAAGCATTGTCATTTAGTAGTTACAGTAATGTTTTGATTGCAGGGCTAAACCCACTTCTAGTAGCCGTCTCCCTGACAGCCACTACATGGTGCTACCTCAACAACTACCAAGTTTGATTCAGGTATATGACGTTCAACGTTAAACATCCTCAAATGCGAATCATAGGGAAGCACTAAATTCAATGCATGTGCTTCTTGTTCCCAACGCTTGTCTATAATAAGCATTGAATTGGACAAAAAGCCCAGGAAGCAACGCCTGCAGATCAACTACACTAGAGTGAAATAGTTATCTATGAAAATAAGGGGTTAAAACCAAAATAAGTGCACAGCACTCCTATTATTAATTAAAGATTGGAAGATAAATGAAGGAAGAAAACGTTAGGAGGCAGAATTCCCTTCTTTTTTCCCGTAATTCACTTTGCCTAATTTGTGGGAATGATTAAAGCAATGTGATTAGTGTGGGAAAAAGCATGAACCACTAGCATGGCCGCCCTCAGTTTGCAAGGGTCCCAGGAGACCCCCATGTGTTTTATTAATTCCCCTCCAAGCAGGTAGTGTTAGTGGGGAGGTAGTGTTGGACAATTTTACAGTTTGTAGTAAGACGCCATGTGGTGCTGTTATGAAGGCAGTCAGGTGGGGAATGTGTTCATTCATACATTTCTCCAGCCATTTTGCCTGCACTGGCTGGAGATAACACGCTATCACAGATCTTGCAAAATCCCTGTTATGAGACAAGAGAACAAAAATCTTAGAATTGCTAGCATGTATGCCAACATATAAACACTATTCTATCACGCTGGAAAGTAAATTGTTTTATTCCTTACAAGAGATGTGTTAAACTAAATGTTTATTCAGTGTTCTCCACTTTCCTCTGTGTGTTTAGACTCTGTATAACATTATCAAATTAACTTCAGGTTAAGACTTTATTTAGAAGCCTAGAATTCCCTTTTCTCACCATAAGCTAGTTCTGATTTCTTTAACACTCACTTTGACAAGGTGGTAATTTTCTCTTTTCACACATTGCTTATTTCTGTTTTAATGTGAGTGATAATTTATTAAACTTCAGAAGTCATGGGTGCATCTCGCTTTCCTTAACTCCCTAACTTGCAGGCATTTTGTCAAAAGAAACTCAACACTTAATATTATTCCTTATAATGTTCAAGTATTTTTTTTTTTTTTATTCTTTATTTTATTTGTGCTTGGAGTAACAGCGTGCGTGCAGAGCCACAACAGCTACCGCTAGCATAGTAATAGCATTTCACATTGCGGCATTTTAGACAGCACATTTGTGTGTAATATGAAATTAACAATCTCTGAGACATCAGCAGTTTGTAGCAAGTAGTATACATGCTATAACATTAAGTTAACCCGCTAAGAGACATCGGTAGTTTATAGTAAGTAGTAAACATGCAGCAAAATCAACCCCATACTGTTTGAACTTTTAGATATTCTGGATATGTTTGAAAGGTAGCAGAGTAGCATAATCAGGCATAACATTTGTGTCTAAACTCTAGGTACAAACTTGATTGATATGCATGAGACATTTCAGACATGGATACTCTTATATAGGGAGAAAATAGGCTATCAGCATAATAATGCGTTATGTTCCACCAGAGCCTGGCTCCCCCCTTCACCGCATAAATAATAAATTTAGCCAAAGTATAACTAACTAGTAAAAATAAGCATGACATTAAATCTCAATTGAGAAGGTCAGTTGCTTTACAAGAGGGCGTTTTTGTTTTCTTAAAGAGTAGAATGGCGAAATGGAGGCAGCATAGCTGTCCCGATGGACCGGTCTACAGTCAACCGACTCCTGTATTTGGAAAGCGTGTGGATACGGTTATTTGGTGGAGGCTATATGAGAGCAGGGTTGTTGGATAGACCTTGCAAATATTCAATAAGGCTCTGTGTGGCAGGGCTCTTCTCTGGCTCTGCTGAGCCTGCAGCACTAGTCTGCGGGCTTTGGTGCCTATATCTCTTCCTTTCCCAGGGCAGATTGGTTTAGGCGGTCTGCATCGCGGGCGGCGGGCACTCCTCGGGTTGTGTGCCAGTTTCAGAAAGGCAGCCCCTCGATGGGCTCTCAGCCCAAGCAGGCATTTAGCAGCATGGTTGGGCGCTGGTGCTTTAGGATCGCTCAGAGGAGGCCCTCAGCGCTGCGTCCGCTTGGAAGTATTTTTTTATAACTATGTGGTAGGTTGAAGACTGCACCTTCATCCTTTAAACTAAAGTCTATAAGTCAATATTGTAAAATAGGTCCTTTGTGAATTACTGGGCAATACACATCCTGCAAGAATATATTTTGTGACACTTTAAAGATTACTGTTTTTCTGTTTTGCTTTGTTTTTACGGTTATGAGAAAGTAGATTTCCATTGAAAAGGATCACTGTAGTACATATATTGTATAGTAATACAAAATGGTATTCCTAACACTATAGTGTCCATCTGCCCCCGCCGCCACCATGATTTCATCTGATTTCAGTGCCAAGGTCCCTCAGTGATGCATCAGGTATACTTCTCCAACATCTGCATGCATTAGGTGCATGCGCATAGGAAAGCATCGACTCGGTGCTTTCCTATGATGATTTGCAAGACACTGGATGTCATCATGCAAAGTCTAGTGGCAGTTTTAGCCCTGCAATATAAACATTGCAGTTTCTCTCAATATTTGCAGTTGCAGTTGCCAAGAGTACAGGGACACTGCACCCCAACCACTTCAATGAGATGAAGTGGTCTGGATGTCTGCAGCGTCCCTATAACTAAACACAGAGACTGTAGATCTATAAAATAATTTCAAATATAAAGCCAAAATGGGGAAACAAATCCAACTCTTAGGCTATTTTTCACTACAATTATCCTCTTGTGGTTTCAACTCAATGACCTGCTAAGTGAATAAACAGCAAGCACTTGTGCGGACAAACATACTCACAAAGCCAGTCAGTTTAATCTCATGTTAGATTTCTTCAAAGCCCTCTTCCCTTATATTTCAGATTCCTCTTCCCAAGAGGAGAGTTTGTTCATGTAATCTATGTGTAACCCAGCCATCTGATTTCATAACTACAGTCACATAAGTAAAAGGCTAACAGTTCCTCTGGCATGCCAGTGCACAAGTAAGACCAGGAAGTGTGTGCAGATGTCTGTATCACTGTTCATTTCATTCCAACTGCTAGGAGATTGGAAGTGACATGGAGAAATTAATTAGATAGCAAACTTAAGAAAAGGACCTCCAAGGTGGTATTACCTGTGCCATGCACTACAGTGGAAATGCAGCAAAAGATTAGAGAGGTCAATACGTGGCTGAAGTTTTAGTGCAGGAAGGAGGTTTTTTTTGGTTTTTTTTTAGAGCACTGGGCCGACTTTACGCTTAGGTGAAACCTTTATAGAAGTGATGGATTGCAACTAAACAGAAGAGGGTCTGCAGTGCTGGGGGGACTAGAAGGGGGTCTAGAAGGTTGGAGGCGATTTTAAACTAGTAGTGTGGGGGAGGGTCATATTAATCTAGAAAATGGAGATAGGAAAGAAAGGAGATAGGCTTTAGCTCAGCATAAGTGGGTGGAGATGGGGGGGAGGGCAAGCTCCGAACAGAGGAGGTATCTAATATTGATTAGAAAAAATTCACAAAAAGTACAAGTGACTAATAATAATATTAAATGTATGCTTACTAATGCAAGGAGTCTAAATAACAAAATGGGGGAACTTGAGGCAATAGCATACACTAAACAATATGACATAATAGGCATAACTGAAACATGGTGGGATGAGACACATGACTGGGCAGCTAACTTAAATGGTTACATATTATTTAGGAAGGATATAAAAAAACAGGAAAGGTGGTGGGGTATGTTTGTATATCAAACATGTGTTAAAGCCAAATCGTAAGCAAGTGGAAAGGGATGTGGAAAAAGGGGAAGTTTTATGGGTAAATATCTGCTTGGAGCAAAAGAAGGAAAATCTGTTATTAATTGGGATGTTATAAACCACCTAATGTTACCATTTTAGGACGACGGGCGTGCTATGCTGTCATTGGGGACCCGGCTCTAAATGGCGGCGGGCGGCATAGCACGTCCCCACCGTCCTATGTACTTACCCGTTCGTCGGCGATGGTGGTGGGGGGACTCACCTGGCATCCCAGGGAGCCCCCCCCCCCCCCCACTGCCGTTCAGGCCCTCCTGGGCCATGTGATAATGAGGTCCTTGCGAGGACCTCACAATCACATTGACGGAATAGCCGTCCACAGCAGTGCCAGCAGGGGAGGTGCTTGTGATTACATGTAGTCCCCCTGCTGCCTGAAAAAAGTTAAAATAAAATTATATATACTTGGATCATAATATATATATATATATATATATATATATATATATAAATCTAAGTATATACACACACATACAAACACTGTCTAAATTTATTTTAATATTAATATATAATTCTATATATTAATATCAAAATACACGTAGAATGATTTTGATTAAATATATAAATATATATAATATAAAATAAATATGTAAATACGTTAAAAAAATAATAAAAATATATATGTGTAATTTCGTTCTGTGTTTTGATATTAATATATATATTAAAATACACATAGAACAAAACATAAGTATATATATCACTATATATATATATATATATATATGTATATATATATATATAAATATAAATATATATACATACACACATACATACACACACACCTATATATAAATAAAAATAATTGTAAAAAATTATATATATTCACACACACACATATATATATATATATAATAATAATTCTACATATATATTTAAGTAATATTTTACATAATTAGGTCATTTTATTAATTAGAATTTGCAGGACCTGCCTGACAACCCAGGCCGAAAGTCCAGGGAATTTAATTTGCTAGCACTATATTTAACCCTGTAACTTTCCAAGACACCATAAAACTTGTAGATGGGGGGGGGGTACTGTTTTACTCGGAAGACTTCGCTGAACACAAATATTAGTGTTTCAAAACAGTAAAATGTATTACAACGATAATATCGTCAGCGAAAGTGAAATGTTTTGCATTTTTCACACACAAATGGCACTTACACTGACGATAATTGTTGTGATATGTTTTACTGTTTTGAAACACTAATATTTGTGTTAAGCGAAGTCTCATTTACAGAGTCAAATGTAAGGCTTGCGTTTCAGTTTTTTCACATTGAAATTCGACAGATTGGTTACGTTGCTTTTGAGACCGTATGGTAGCCTAGGAATGAAAATTACCCCCATGATGGCACACCATTTGCAACATTAGACAACCCAAGGTATTGTAAATACGTCTCACTCAGACGTACAGAAACACACACACACACACACTCACTCAAAAGTAATTACTTATTTAAATCCACCCAGGCTCCTTACTTCTGGAGAGCTGGAGTGGACATGCTTTCCCTGGGGTCCAGTAGGGCTGCTGTCATATCCCTACTCACCTCCATCTCGCGCACTGTTTAGTGAGATGTGGGCCGAAGTGACGTCATAACCGGCTCCCGGCATCACTGCATGCTGCACGAGGGAGGTGAGTAGGGAGATTACAGCTCCCTCACCGCAGCATTAAGTCATCTGTCTGCCCCCCTCCCTCTGCTCTCCATTACCCAGCCGCCCCCTCCCTCAGCTCTCCATGGGCTGGCTGCCCCCCTCCCTCAGCAATACCTGAGCCGGTCGCTCCACTCCCTCTATCAGCCGCTCCACTACCTCTCACAGCTCTCCATGAGCCGGTCGCCCCCCTACCTCAGCAATACATGAGCCGGCCTCCCTCCCTTACCTCTCTATGAACTGGTCCCCTCACTCAGTCAGCAGTCTACCTCAGCCCTCCGTGATCAGACTTGTCAAGCCCTGTAATCTGGAATAAGGGAAAACTTTGATTCTTTGTTTAACTAATTTGCATATGCCTACCCAGAATCATTTGCGGTAGTAACATCACAGCAAATATGTGATTTCTGTGGGAAAAACAAGTCTTATGGCTTGACTGGTGTGCAGATATAGGTTTAACATTGTATTGACTATATTTATATACTTTATAACCAGTTTACTGATGCCAAAATTGACTACAATCTCTAACAAAATAAAAAAAAAACTCACTCTTGCCAAAGCGTATTAGATACCAGTAGCATGAGCAATAAACAACTCCTCATAAAATATATACTTTTTACAATTAATATATTATTCATGTTATCCCTTACAGTAGAAATACATGCTCTCTAAGAGTAACACAAAAAAGATTTGGAACCACAATTTTCTGCATACAAACACCCATTTGCCCTTTCATTAAATAAATTATTTTCTGCAAACTAAGCTTTTCCTTTTCTATTTTGCACATGTTCAGATAAGTCAGCATGAGACTGAGCATCCCTCGGCAAAAGTATAGTGAGATACCCATTATAAATTATTCTGTCAGGATTTGTGATAAAACGGACGTATTAAGAAATCCGCAGGCGTATACCATATGCATTGCCAATGTAGTCCTATCAGCATAAAGTAATTAATGTTGAATTTCTGTGGCAAAAGGCTTTGCAATAATTGTAAACGTTTTGAAATAAAGTAAACTACCTGCATTACTTCTTTTTTTAGTAACAACAAAGAATAAATAAATACACAACAATAGCAAAGTAGAAGCTGAGTTTGGCCTTACGCAATGGTCCAATTTAGCAACCCATACAGCAGGAAACACTCTTGATCTTGCCTTCACCAACCTCTGTACTGCCTCTAATCTCTTCAATATTCCTTTTCCTCTATCTGACCACCATCTGCTGACTTTTGACATTGGCATACCTAAGACCCAATTGACACCACCGTCTGAACATCACTCTCACAGACACCTCCAATGTCTTGAGCTAGAGCATTTCTCCACTAATCTCTAAACTCTCCTTTTACTTATCTCAAACCTCACCTGTCCTAGTTCTGCAACCTCCTTCTACAATTCTACCCTCTCCTTTCAACTAGACATCATGGCACCTTGTACATTTAAACGCCGCAGGCGCCCCCAACAACAACCCTGGCACACCAAGCTCACTTGATACCTCCAAAAATGCTCCAGAAATGCTGAACGCTGATGGAGAAAGTCTCACTGTGCATCTGACTTTCTCCACTATAAATTTATGCTGAGCTTATACAGCTTGGCTCTTTCCTCTGCAAAAGTTAATTACTTCAATACCCTCATAACCACACTCTCCCGCGATCCCAAACGACTATTTCACACATTTAACTCTCTTCTTCGCCCTGCTGTTACTCCTCCACCTAGTAACTTGACCGCCTCGGACTTTGCAACTCACTTCACTGACAAGATCTCTACATTCAGAGAAGAGATCTCTCATATTTCTTCTTCCCCTATACTTCCCCAATACTTCCCCTAACTTCACTCCCTCTGCTGTTCTATGTTCATTCGCACCCGCTACATTGGAAGAGGTTTCTGCTCTGCTCCAGTCCTCCCGCCCCACCACCTGCTCCCTCCCCAGATCCAATTCCCTTGCATCTCATCCGTACTCTGTCTTCTTCTCTTTCTCCACCTCTCACTAAAATTCTCAATCTCTCTCTCTCCTCTGGTATATTTCCATCGCCCTTCAAACATGCAACTGTAACCCCAATTCTAAAGAAGCGCAATCTTGACCCTAACTCCCAATCCAACTATCGTCCTATCTCGCTACTGCCTTTTGCATCCAAGATCCTTGAAAGAATTGTGTATGCGAGACTGACAGACTTCCTCGAGTTCAACTCTATGCTAGACCCACTTCAGTCTGGTTTCCGCGCTAAGCACTCTGTGGAAACAGCACTGACCAAAGTATCCAATGATCTACTCGCTGCAAAATCTCGTGGTCACTACTCTATCCTAATTCTCCTTGACCTGTCTGCGGCTTTTTTTTTTTCCAATTCTCTTTTTATTTGTGATTTAAGCAGGGTACAAGTACATAATGTAACAAGCAGGCAGGGGATCAAAGCTGTTACCTGCGCAGCATATTGAAATATACATTCAGACATAACACAAGCATATATGTGTACGAATAAGAATAAAAACATACAAAAGAACAGAAATGGTACCTCAGACAGGGTCGAAAACGACATTTCGTTATTCACCAAGGTGCTACAGATTTTAGGTATCAAATCATATCGTGGCCTACCACAGGAATTGATCAAAGCAGAGCTTTGGTGTTGGCAGCCCCTTGATGGAGTGTGAGGGTTGGGAACAGGTAGCAAAATCCCCCCCTCTGTCTAATGTTACCATTAAGTGAAAACAAGGTGAGAATTTGCAATACATCACAGTAAGCCAATACAGATGTCTGCGGCTTTTGACACTTCTTCTCATCCTCCGCAATATCGGTCTACAAGATATTGCTCTCTCCTGGTGCTCCTCCTACCTCTCCCAGCGCTCTTTCAGTGTTTCTTTCTCTGGCTCTGCTTCTTCTCCCCAACTCCTCTCTGTTGGTGTCCCTCAAGGTTCAGTCCTTGGTCCCTTACTGTTCTCCATCTATACTGCCTCCCTTGCTAAACTCATTAGCTCCTTTGGCTTCCAATATCATTTCTATGCAGATGACATGCAAATCTACCTGTCCTCTCCTGATCTCTCTTCATCCCTCTTGACTAGTGTCTCTGACTGCCTCTCTGCTGTTTCTAACTGGATGGCTGCCCACTTCCTTAAACTAAACTTGACCAAAGCTGAAATTCTGGTCTTTCCTCCCTCAAGTGTTGTTACTCCTGTGTCTGTCTCCCTCCAAGTCAACGGTGCTACCATCAGCTCCACCACGCAGGCTCGCTGCCTAGGTGTTCTATTGGACTGCGACCTCTCCTTCAAGCCTCATGTTCAATCTATCGCCAAATCCGGTCATTTCCATCTCAAAAATATTGCGCGCATGCGCCCCTACTTAACGCCAGATGCGACTAAGGTGTTGGTCCATTCCACTGTCCTTTCTCGCCTTGACTACTGTAATCCGCTTCTTGCGCCGTTACAGTCCATAATGAATGCGGTGGCAAGGCTCATCTTCCTGTCCGCCCGCACCTCCCATGCCTCACCCTTCTGTCAGTCCCTACATTGGCTTCCTATAAAATATAGAGCTTAATTTAAAATTCTGGTTCTTGCTTTCAAATCTCTACATAATGCTGATTCCACCTATCTATCCTCCTTTATACACAAGTATGTCCCGTCTAGGCCCTTACAATCTGCTGAAGACTTACGTCTATCTTCTGTCCGTACTCCCACCTCTGATGCTCGCCTTCAAGATTTCTCGAGGGCTGCACCGTTCCTGTGGAACTCGCTTCCCTCCTCCGTTAGATGCTCACCCAGTCTCCACTCCTTCAAAAAATTGTTAAAAACCCACTTCTTCATAAAATCGTATCAATTAAACTGTTAATAGCTCCCAACTGATTCCTCTTCTGCAACTGTCACTAGTCTAATACTATCCTTACCTTTTTGTGTCATTTTACCCAACTCCCTCTAGCATGTAAGCTCATTGAGCAGGGCCCTCAACCCCTCTGTTCCTTTGTGTCCAACTTGTCTGGTTACAACTACATGTCTGTTCGTCCACCCATTGTAAAGCTCTGCAGAATTTGACGGCGCTATATAAATATCATAATAATAATTCACAAATTCAAACAAATTAGAGGAAGTAGGATATTGTAATATGAGGTAAAGGGCAATGTTTCTTAAAAATGCAAGATTATCAACTGTATAGTTCATATTGGTTTATATTTTTTAAATAATTTATATGATTTATGTAATAACTGTATTTCTGCTTTTTGTCTATATTGGGGGCTTTTTGCCCTGTTATTCCCCAGGGTTTAAAGAAAAAGAAAAGTCTACTTTTGGTATATAAATATCTATTTTAATTACCATGTATACATTTAACAGACTGGTGTGCATGTATGGATGCATTTTGTGTTGATAAGAAGCATTTTTCTGTCTTTACTGTTTGCCTTTCCCACATGAAATCATCACTCTGCTGTCTGATGATTTGCTAAGCTCAGTTGGCTATAGGTAATTTTATGATAGCTACAGATCAATAGCAAAAACGCATTCTCAACATTTTCAGCTGAATGGAGTGATAAAATATCCAAAAATAGTTTTCTTACATAGGGACATGCATTATGAGAGCTTGGGAACTGTATATCCATGCACAAGGAGAACTTTTTCAAATAATATGTTATAAATGTATATATGTCTCATTTTTTTTTTTTTTTAATGTACAGTGAGGGACAAAAGTATTTGAGCCCCTGCTGATTTTGAACGTTTTCCCACTTACACAGAAATGATCAGTCTATAATTTTAATGGTAGGTGAATTTTAACAGTGAGAGACAGAATAACAAAAAAAAAAGCCAGAAAAACGCATGTCAAAAGAGTTAATTTTTTTGCATGTCAATGAGTGAAATAAGTGTTTGGCCCCTTCAACTTAGTACTTGGTTGCAAATCCACAGAGGTCAGACATTTATTGTAGTTGGCCACCAGGTTTGCACACATCTCAGGAGCGATTTTTTTCCCACTCCTCTTTGCAGATCCTCTCCAAGTCATTAAGGTTTTGATGTTGACATTTGGCAACTCGAACTTTCAACTCCCTCCACAGATTTTCTATGGAATTAAGGTCTGGAGACTGGCTAGGCCACTTCAGAACCTAAATGTGCTTCTTCTTGAGCCACTCCTTTGTTGCCTTGGCTGTGTGTTTTGGGTCATTATTATGCTGGAATACCCATCCACGACACATATTCAATGCCCTGGCTGAGGTAAGGAGGTTCTCACCCAAGATTTGACGGTACATGACCCTGTCCATCGTCCCTTTGATGCGGTGCACTTGTCCTGTCCCCTTAGCAGAAAAACACCCCCAAAGCATAATGTTTCCACTTCCATGTTTGACGGTGGGGATCATAGGCAGCATTCCTCCTCCTACAAACACGGCGAGTTGAGTTGATGCCAAAGAGCTCGATTTTGGTCTCATCTGTCCACAACACTTTGACCCAGTTCTCTTCTGAATCATTCAGATGTTCACTGGCAAACTCACAGACGGGCCTGTACATGTGCTTTCTTGCTTAAGGAGAGCTTGCGGGCGCAGCAGGATTTCAGTCCTTCACGGCGTAGTGTGTTACCAAATGTTTTCTTGGTGACTATGGTCCAGGCTGCCTTGAGATCATTAACAAGATCCTCCTGTGTATTTCTGGGCTGATTCCTGACCATTCTAATGATCACTGAAACTCCACGAGGTGAGATCTTGCATGGAGCACAAGATCGAGGGAGACTGAATGTTATTTTATGTTTCTTCCATTTGCGAATAATCGCACCAACTGTTGTCACCTTCTCACCAAGCTGCTTGGCAATAGTCTTGTAGCCCATTCCAGCCTTTTGTAGGTCTACAATCGTGTCCCTGACATCCTTAGACAGCTCTTTGGTCTTGGTCATGTTGGAGAGTTTGGAATCTGATTGATGGCTTCTGTGGACAGGTGTCTTATACATGTTTTAGAAGCACTCCCTTTAAGAGACAGCTGGGAGCCAGAAATCTTGATTGATAGGGGATCAAATACATATTTCACTCATTGACATGCAAATCAATTTATAACTTTTTTGACATGTGTTTTTCTGGATTTTTCTTTTTTTATTATTTTGTCTTTCACTGTTAAAATACATCTACCATTAAAATTATGGACTGATCATTTCATTGTCATTGGGCAAACGTTCAAAATCAGCAGGGGATCAAATACTTTTTCCCCTCACTGTATTTTAAAATATATAAAAGCTTTAGTAACAGACATCACAATCAAGATCTGTCAGGGCTTGTCAAAGACTATCACAGGTCGGAGCACTGCCAGGATGTATGGATAAAATAAAGACAAGTAGTCATGGATGAAACTATTCTTGCAAAGATCTTCACTTTTCTATTTCCAATACCCCAAAAGGACAGAGCTTAAATGAGTGATTGACAGGGAGTCAAGACAAACATTCCACGATAGAGCTAAATACATTAGTTTGGAAATCTGAGGTTGAGACATTCTACCTTTAACACAGTCAATATGTAATTCACAATTTGAATTAAGTTAAGTCAAGTAAACATAAAAAAAAAAAAACATTAATTAATTAAAGCCCTTAAGGACCAATGCTTTTTTTGCAATGCAACACATTTATTACCAAAGTATTTATGCATTTTTGCCATGCATTCATTATACTACAATTTCCTCCTTTCTGTTTAGGTGCATCAATACATATTTAATATACCGTAATTTAATTTAGGGGAAAAAAATCATATATATTTATTAATCTGCCCTCCTACTCCCATAGACCCACAATAACTCCCCCTCATACACACACACACACACACACACACTCTCTACATTCTTCACACATATCGCACCCTTCACACACAAACATAAGTCACCCCACACACATCCCCTACTTCAGCCCCTATCCCAGCAGACCTCAGGTAAGTTGTCAAACTGTTCTTAAACGGTTTGACTACTTACTCTGGGAGGGCAACACTGAAACGGTAAACATTTCTGCTGAACAGGGGACCGATTGGGTACTGCGGCCCTTTAAGATCGTGACCGGCCCAGTAGTGTGGTCAGGCTGGGATGAAGTGACATCCTGTCACTTCCTCTCAGCTTTGTGCAGAGAGACAGCACAGGAGGGAGAGGAGGCAGCATGAGGGGAGAGGAGCATGAATAACTCCTCCAGCCCCCTCACTCCCACCAGCCAGCAGCAGGACCAGGACTTCAAGCAAGCCACCCTCTTGGACACAAGGTAAGCTAACAGGACGGTGGAGATTTAAAAAAATATCACTTGTATGTGTTTATGTCAGATTGTATGTGTGTGTGCAGAGGTGTAACTATAAATCACGGGGCCCCAGTGCGAAAACTGCACTGGGCACCCCCCATACATGCAGACAAACAGATACACACAGACAAAGACACACACAAACACATACATATATATATACACAGAAACACACAGACACATACATAACACACACACATCCAAAATATTTTAGTCACCCTCCTGTTTCCTACCTTTTAGCTGCAGGAGAGTGACTTTCCCTGGGGCCAAGTGGTGGCTCAGCCTGATGGGAGTCAGAGTTCCCACTCCTACTTCCTCCTCTTCCTCCCGCGCGGCTCCCGGTGTAAAATGAGAGGAGTGACCGGGGCAGTCACTTTCTCCCAGCTGTGATGTCATTTCAGAGGGCCTGGTCGCGCTGTTAAAGTGCCACAGCGCTGAGAGGGCCCCCTGGAAATTAATTTCCACCCCTTAATGTGCGGCAGCAGCGGTTATACCGCGTGGGCCGGGCCGCAACACATGGCGGTGGGCACCGCGGTCGCAGGGCGGCCTGGTCCCCTGGAGTGGTGAAAGTGAAAGGAGGCTTCGTGGGAACACTGAGGATAGGTGAGAATTGTGGGAAAATTTCTATGACCACCTGAAATGAAGCACACTTTGCTCCTCCGCTGGTCAGAGATGGTCAGGCGTAGGAAACCTCCATAAGACAAGTAGTCCCTACTTTGTCTTATGTTTTAAAGAAAATTAGAGCAGACAGGAATAAATGAACAGATCATGAGAGAGGGAGAGAAGAGGAATTGATTAAAGAAAGGTAAATTCGGCATGACAGTGCCGCTTTAAGTGATTAACAGGAGAAAAATAAGCATGTCTGCAAGGCCAGGACAAAATGTATGAGTGAATTATTAAAATAAGAACACCATTATTTGAATGCTTCAGCTAAGCAATGTACAGTGCGGTGGGAAGAAAAGAAAACATTGGCTCTTTCTAAATGAATGGTAATATTAATACTTATGGAAGCTAGATTCTGGAAACCGTTCATAAACAATGAATATGTGGCAAGTGCTTGAGCACTAAGATTATCCTAAATGACTTCAGGCAAGATAATAATGCACATAGTGAATTTCCAGATGTAGAAGGCAAATATGCTTTTTAATAGTACATATTTTAAAAATGCTTTTATGTAATTTGCCATCACACAGACTATATATCCGCACAAGCAATTACTGACAAAATCAGACCACGAACCCTCACACAGAACCCAAACCTTTCGGCTCCGATGGGCCTTCTTAACTATGTAGATGTGACTAACCAAACTGTTTACTGTTCCTTTTTTTTTAATGTGCAATGACTACCTATGCCATATTTACATTACACCATGTATACAACTCATATGCTTGCTAATTCTGACATCGCAACACAGTCTTGTTTGAAAATATTTTGCACTTAATTCAAACCATTCTCGAACTGTTTAACCCCAATGTTGCCTCCAACGGCAATGTCCACTCCCCTCCAGACGGAATCCAACTTATGAAATTTTAGATTCAGGAAGTGTGGAGTGCTGCTAACTGGCTGAGAGCAGTCAGCTGACTCTCTCAGCCAATCAGTAACTCGCCCTTGACAAAATTGGCTTGGAAAAAGTATGTTTCTATCAAAGACAGGTTTCTGAAAGGGGAGTTACGAATTCACTGAGAGCATCAGCTGACCGCTCTCAGCCATCCAGCAGCGCCCCTACCCGGTAGCACTCTGCACTTCCTGAATCTGAAAATTCAAAATCCAGGATACTGCTATTGGGGGGAGTGGGCATCAGCGCTGGAAGCAACTTTAGATTTAAACCGTTCGAGAACAGTTTAACCCCTTGAGGAAGAGTGCCTCTGGGGGGTTTCTGGCAACATAACAACTTCATTAAGATGACGTTGTTTTTTGTGTCTGGAGTGTGCCTTTAAGAAAACTTGTTCAGAAAAGGAAACATTAGTATTATAGAAACCTTAGAAATCAGGAACTATATGCAGTATTCTATACATGGGGGGGGGGGCTGTGTGATGTAGTGGTTATGGTGCAGGAGTTCCCTGGTGCATGCCCAATTTAAGTAGTCAAAACATATTAGAACGGTTTGACTTTTTACCTCAGGTCTACTGCCCAAGCATGAGCTTCCATTACCTCTTGGGTGTTAAGTGCATGGCTAGCTCATTGACAGAGTGTCAGCTCATCACTGCCAGGATTAGCTCAGATAGAGAGCTTCTGGCTTCCTGACTGACGTAGTGGAGGCAGGTCATAGAGCACAAAGGATCCTAGGTAAGAATTCAAACAATTCTGATATGGGTTGACTGCTTACAATGGGGGAGCCACGGCACTCCACAAACCATAACCACTACAGTGTGATGTGCTTGTGATTATGGTGGTTAAAGTGTATTTTTATGTTTTTTAAACAATGAGGTTTGTGTATAGCATAAAAAAAAAGAAAAGTGTCTATTTAAAAGAGACAGTTAATATTTTGGGTCTGAATCCTTGTGGTCCCTCTTTTCAATACTAATGGACAATTTATCTTGGAGCTCCATATCTTTGGTGTGTGAGAGTATAAATAAAACTCACAGTAATGTGTCTTTAAACTACAAAAACATGCATCAAGAAATCAGTCTGCTAAAAGCAGATCCATTGTTCTTATTCTAAATTACCTTTTAGTTGCATACATTTTTATTAGGAAGCCACCTAAAATATCTCAGGACAGCCCGTCTCTGGCCACAACCCCACTGACAACCCTAAAGATTCCCCCTCTATGCCCATTGAAAAAAGTATGTTAATAACTCACATTTTGATGGCAGCTAAGATAGTGCTGGCAAGGCATTGGAAAAGCAATCAGGTAATGGAAATTGGAATAATTCAAGGAAATACAGTTGGATTGACGAAAATCAGTAGATGGATAAAAATTGTGAAAAAGCACCTGGTCAGTAATTAATGTTCACATTTAAGATGGATGGTGATGCCCCCATGGTGTGTCTGTGTCCCGAGAGAATCTAGCTGTTGGGTTGCGCCCAGTTGGGAAGTAACTAATATATGGATATGAATAAAGAGTCATAAAACACGCTCGTCCCTGGGGACAGTGAATGCGTCAGAGATTGTTTGTCTTTTTCTTTTGGTACCTTAATTTTGCAATACATGTAGTCTACAGATATTGTTCTCCCATCGCTGTTCCTCCTAGTTTCAACATATACTAACTATATTTGAATATATGCAATGCAATTTGAGATACTTTATGTATTGAGGTAATATATAGACATTCTGTTTTTATTGATTCTTATTAAGTATTGCGGTAAAAGTTTAATAATTGAATATTTGTTTTGCAATTTGAGGTACTGTATGTAACTGAAGTCTTGTATGAAATTTTGAAAAATAAAACATAATATATATATAAAAAAAAAAAGAAAAAAGGATTCCCTCTTCCTGGATTGGAAATGTTGGGAGGTATGCAAAAAGAATGTCCACCACAACCCCTGCAATTTCAGCTTTGTATTTCATAAAAACTACACAAATATGGAACAATTTTAGTAGTACTCACTATGCCTGTTGATTTTCTCTATGGTGCAAACAATGGGGCCCCTTCTGGTTTAAATATTTATATTGAAAATCCTTGCACTCAAAGCTGGAGACTACATCCAAGTGATGGAATGGTATCAATCTTCTACTTTACTAGAATTCGAAGTTTACACAACAAAAAACAAATATGGCAAAGGGAAAAATAGAATATAAAATCTACTGACCTGACCCTGAGGGGAATAAATGACAAACACATGACCTAAATGCCTGGATGCTCTTGAGGAAGCACGTCCAGCCCCTAAGGGTATGTGTGAGTCCTCTGACCCCACCTCCCCCTTAATAGATTTAGCATTATATTTTTGCTGCCTGCTATATATTTTTTTTTTTTCATTTTGTGAACTTGGAATTATAGTAAAGAAAAGATAAATGCCTTTCATCACTTGGATGTAGTCTTTGTCCATCTACATCTGTTTTAAAAGGACTAAAATGTGTATTAGATAATTATTAAGTCAAATACCATTAACCCAAAGTGAGCAGGGTCAATATGTATATGCTTGCTAGGTATCAGAAAGTACGAGGTTGAACATGAAAATGATAAAGAACTAAACGTCTTCTATAAAAGAAAATTAAATTTAACTTGTATTAATAACTATTGGAATGCAAAATGTAATTCCAAAATGTGTTTAATACAAAATCAGTTATTAAACATAATCAGTATCCAGTGAAATAATAAATATACTCATATACTCACATGGTGATATATCCACTGGACTAGTTGCATCTTCCATATAACTAATACACACCTATCAACTAACAGGAGGGAAGAATCGGGACCATGCAGGAAGCGCTGCTGAAGCGTTCCCTGCATGGTCCTAGCCCCAGCTTCCACAGTGTGAAATGCCTGCTAGTAGCTTACCTTTCCTTGTAGCTAATACTACTAATGGTTATTTCAATTATTTTTCTAATATCTGCATGATAACCTCTAAATAGCCCTGTCTCATAAAAGTAGGGAGCATCGAACATTTTTCCCCCTTGTGGACTTTAAGTGTATTAGGGCAATATTATCAATGCAAGGTCACACTGACTATGCACTATAACAACAATATGTGGCAATCACACAGATAATGTCCTGATAACAATCTCTCTTTCCAGTGCAGCTCAAAACTGCAGAGATTTGTAAAAATAGATGTATTCCACAGAAACCCAAGCAGCTGCTCTAGCAGTGCAACTCATCTTATGTGATAAATGAAACTGTGGTTGGACGATTAAACATATCCAACAAATACTTGCTGGGCAAGTATATATGGGATACGAAATACAATACAAAGCAGAGTAAGACCTCCCTGGATTGGTAGCTTTTACAAGTACTATAATTTCATAACTGTAAAGGTATTTACTTTTTTTAATTTTATTTATTTGTTTAAATACATTACACATGGGAATACTCCATCTTCAAACTGCCATATATTAATTGAAAGGGCAAGTTAATAGGACAATGTGACTTATATGTGACTATAAATTCTCTGTAGACAGAGACATGCAAGGGGAGAGGGGCTCATAATAAGCAAAAAAGAGAGGGCTAATAAGACTTCAAAGCAGTGGCCTCAAACAAGTGTGGGGGAACTTATATGGGAAGGGACACAGATAGTGATATGCGGATAGAGCATATTAGTGACATGGGGAAGGAAAGAATAAATGGGGGGGAAGAGAAGAACACTAAAATAGGGAAGGACAGGACTATTAATATTGTGATGGAGTTGTCCAGGTGACATAGGAAAAGAGAGGGCTATGGTCATGGAAAATTAGTTGTCAAGAAACATGAAAAATTAAGCCAATGAACAGAAAAAAAGTGGACAAGTGAAAAGGGGAACTAATAGGTGAATATCATTGGAAGCGATAGCTTAAAATACACATCTGTGTTAAAACTCCCTGATCTTCAACATAAACACAATCCTGCATCCACAAAAACACTCACAATCACAAATATTGAAACTAAACACAAAACATCCCTGCATTCCCATATGCACACTATTGATACATCATTCATTTGCTAAGAGTTTCCCTATTTGTTCATCATTCATTGGCTAAGAGTGTCCTTAATTGTACATCATTCATTGGATGACAGTGTGTCTATTTGTACATTATTCGATGAGAATGCCTCTACTAACACATCATTCATTGGCTGAGAGTGTTGGGTAGTGTCCCTATTTGGACTCCATTCATTGGCTGAGAGTGTCAACGAGAGTCAACTAGTGTCCCTATTCGGACTTCATTGGCTGAGAATAACATTCAACTGATGAATAACCTTAGGGACAAAAGAGATAATGCTAAAGCAGAATGGAAACTTCCGCTTTAAAAGATATCCAGTAGACTGGAAGAGCCAATAATGCCTGAGGGATCCAGATATTTTTTAAATACATTTGAAAATTATTTGATTCCTTAGCTTGGGAGGGTGACATGGGGACTCCTGGTACCATGACCATCAGTGCAGTGCAGGCTGTAGTGGTTGTGATTTTTAGAATGCCTCTTTTAAGATTAGATTTTAAGTGCTTTTGAAGAGATTTGGAGAAAAGTGTAAATGTTCATTCTTATAAAACAAAATTGGTAATTCCAACACATTTTAATAATTGAGGTTATATACAGTTGACCAATCATCTCCTGTTACGATAAAATACAGCTTACCCTTCTGTTAAATTATATATTTTGCAGATGCAAAAAAAATAATTACTCAAAAGCAAGTAAAAAGTAACTTCATGTCAGGCCTGTTTTTCGCAGGACAGTCACAATTCCGGAAACCTGTCCGACCTTCCTGCTTCAGTTCCCACTACTAAACCAGGGAACTGTCCCTGATCACCAAAATGTGTGAGCGCATCATTAGAAGGCGTTCACGTTGTGCAACGGGCACTACGACCATGCTAAGAGTTCTGTCAGTGGGTGGTCTTACCCCTTTTCCAGGCAGACCTGCTCATTATGGGCCTCACCAGATAATGCAGGTCTTGTCCCTTGTGACATCCCCTCAGGGCCATGCCCACCCCTTCCCAATTCCATCCCTATGTCAAGTAATGTTGCTAATCTACAGAAGTGACTTTCAATATTGTATTGATTAAGCAAAAATGTAGACCAATTCATCATCAGTTAAACAAAAACTATTGAAGTTATGCATGGATAGACAGCTAAGGTATTGGATATCTATTATTGGGTTCATATTACAGCAATATACATATTACTATTTTTATATATATTGTGTCAGTATTTTAAAATATTTTGCCTAATACCAAGTTTTATGGGGATACGAAGCCTTACACTGCGTCCAAGCAAAGGCAAGCCCTTTTTACAAATTAAAGTGTGCATGTATGTATGACATTCTCAGCTTCATCTTACAACTACAATTACCTTATTAATTAACTCTTTAGTTACAAGACACCCATCTCTTATTCTGCACTGCCAGCATTTAGCAAGATCTCGTTTTACACATGTACAGCATTGCTGTAAAATTTTGCACAATCTCTGCTAGGATGACAAATACGATATTAATCCAGACTGGCTTATTCCATGAGCCAAAAAAAACTGTTCTCAACAATTAAAAGAAACAAAAAAGCAGAAAAAACTAATAAATGAAAATACATATATTTTCATATAAACATATATATCATTTTTGGTATATAAGGAAATATAATATATATATTTCTTCTCTCTGGGCCTAGCTGCCTGCCTTGGCAAGAAAATAGGTAATGAATTCAGTCTTTATTTCCATTGTCCTTACGTGCATACAGAAATGATGTATTTTTAAACATGATTCCTGTGATGCATTATATAAATATCACCTTTCTGTATATCCCTGTTTAGTGAGGGATCTGAAGTTCAATATGTGTCTTCATCTACGATAGTATTTTAAGAAATGGATTGCAAAACCTCATGGTGCCTACAAAGTAACCAGCATCACAAAGACTGAATTATTATATTCACCTATTCATAAATATGAGTAATGATTTTTGCACTGTTACAGTATTTTCATTAAAAAAAATACAAAATAGAACAGACATTTTTGAAAGTATAAAATTAAATGTTCTTTTTTTTCTTTACTAGCCTGTCTGCACTTAACAATAGAGTTTGATTAATGCAAAGCAAACATATTAAAGTATTTTAGTTTTGTTTTTCAGAGTATAACATTCTATTTTCTTTGATAAATTATTCTAAGGGATTCTATTAGCACATTGTTCCATTTTAAGATAATTATCAGGCAACATGATCCAGCACTGACATATCCAAGCTGTCTAGAATTAAGTAATCTGTTTAAACGCATAAATGCAGTTAATACATATGGTAGTATAATAGCATACGCCCCAAGATTTTAAATGGACAAAGATGAATATTTTAATTTAAGCTCCTCTTGAGAAATCTGAGAAAAGCACATATTAGATCTTAAGATACTAAGAGGTGAAATTAAAAAAAAGGAAAGTTAGCACAGACAATATCTAAAGACCATCAAATTTGGTAACTTTGGTCAAATATTTGTAGAGCCTCTAATCTCAGAATTCTACTAAATCAGTGCAGATAGACAATATTTAACAGGGCTGCTAACCTATTCATCATGTGACTGAATAAGGTGTGGCTTGACAGAAACATCATTATCTATAGAATGTAAGCTCAATTGAGCAGGGTCCTCTTCAACCTATTGTTCCTGTAAGTTTATTTGTAATTGTCCTATTTATGGTTAAATCCCCTTTCATAATATTGTAAAGCGCTACAGAATCTGTTGGCGCTATATAAATGGCGATAATAATAATAATGATAATAATAATAATAATAATAATAATAATTAGCTCTAACATTAAGCCTTGTGTACAAGCAAACTGGAGGACTCATACATTAATAACCAAGATTTAATGATGGAAAAGTGAGTTGCCAACTGATATGTTGCAGGCATTTTTCATAAAGGACCAAAAAACAATAATACATTTTACTATCCAGTCCTCAATATAGCTTAGACATTGCATGTTACAAATGCATAATCTTTCTACAGAATCTCATTGATTTTATTATTAATTTTCAGGAGAAAATGTTGATACATTCTTTCTACTTACACAGTATAAGACTCCTAATCCCTATCTTCTTCATTCCTGCACTGCTTTTTAATGTGAATTAAATGTTTTTGGCTTATTCTGAAAACAAAACACACATTCTGCATTCTTGCACCCTCCTGCTTGTTCTCCACCTATAATGCAAATCCAATTCATGACATGACTGTTGTAAAGGCTGTATTATCTTGCACAACATTTATCACAAGGCTTTTCCTGTTATCATTTACAGCTCACTATTTATCACTAGATTTGTGCATCTGATGCAAAACTGCAGTACCTGGCAATATATAGTATGGAGAATAATTGAGGTGAACAGATTGGCATACAAAGGAGAACAGCACAAGCTAAAAACATATTGCTCTGCGGGATATGTAGCACCACACAAGACAATTCATTTCAATGCACATAACTGCAAGACATCTGACAATGTCTTCTATTCAATGATCTTTTCTAGATGTATTGCCAATGGCAATATCTGGATTGGAAGAAGTTGACCATTAAGAACTAATTGTATAATGAAAATGACACTCCAGATTAATGTGCTCTGCTCTTTGAACTTTTCAATCACATGTCAGGTCAAGACCTGTTTTGATTAAGCTGTCCATTACAACACAGGCACATACACAGCTACAGGATGTACTATGCATAATATTTTATCCCAAACTGAACCCAAAGAAACAAAGATTCAAGGTGTCAGCACAGGGGCATTTGTACATGTACAGTGTGCTCTTTTTACAATGTCTGTTCATACAATATAGGCTATTTTTATTTGCTGTAGTCAATGCCACTCTTTTCTTACCTATATTCACTATATCCCCAGAGTCTCTCTTCTGTCTGTGTCATATCTCCCTTCGCCATCTATTTTATTAGTGACAACTTTTGTTATCCATTTTCTCTCTTTTCATTTCCTCTGTCCTGTCTATCTACAGATTTCCTTATCAACACTACTCCATAGAGTGAGGCAGGAAATCTGAAATGTGGAGTTGTGCCAGTATATGTTTAAATTACAGACATGGGCAATTTGCAACAGACTTCTCATAATCCCAACCGAATGAGAATAAGTTACATTAACAGTCCATTTCCCCACAAACCACTGTTCACGTCTACTGAGGTCAAACTAACAAATGGCTGCAGCTGAGTTGCATTCTACTATTTGTGGCTCATTATGATGGTCTGTTAGGATTTCTCTGACTGCTCTACCAAAATAAAATAAAATAAAACAAACTACTCATTAAATTAGCCCATTGCTAAGGGAAATAACTGTATAAAAATAATGTTGGGCTAATCAACATTAGCCTACATAAGTGGAAAAAAACAAGCTCCTTTGTGCGTTGCTATTCCATTGGGAAATACTAGTGTTCATTTTTAACAGTCCAAGGAATGGAACATTCAGTTTCTGATGCAAAATTGTTATTATAATGATTTCATGTATTAAATGAATAGATTAAATGACAGCAAACCTGTGCTAAAATGGGTTTTAAATCAGGGATGCATGTACCATGCAATGAAAAGACTCAATGTAGGACATATTATAATACAAAATAAATCAATAAGTCAAAGCTATGTTTCAAGCCAGTGGTAGCAAAAGATTCTTATGTGAGTGCACTACCAGGGGTTTGAGATTCCAATCAATGTTCTGTAGTAATGTGAAAAAGCACACATTTCAGGAACATTTAGCCAGCTGATGCAAAATGTGGGGGGAAGGGCTTGAAATGCCAAGTTCTGTTTCCACTTCATGGGTTAAGAAATATAAAATATAAGGTTTGAATTACATACAGGCAATCCAGGCATTGTATATAGTTATAAAGAATTTAAATTAATAGATTAATGATTACATACATTAAAATGATAAATGCAGTGTGAACGACTGCAAATAGGTTCAATAAATGACATTTTTGATAGATTTAGTCAACTGTGGGCCATGAACCAACAATAATTCCAACATGGACACAATTCAATAAGGGATGTCTGGAGCATACACCATGACTATAAGAAAGATACAACAGTCATGCACGCAAGCTCATGAATGAATCCAAGTACACCCACAGTGAGCCAAAATGAAGGCTAATGCACAACTCTGCAATCTGCCACTATGAGGTGGGTCACAGCCCTACAACGTGCCCCTTCATAGTAAGGTCCTGTGTCATTAAAAAGGAGATATTGGAATCCTCAGGAAGGTTCTAATCCTGCAATATATTCCACAAATGGAATTCTACACAGCTTTCCTCTGCTAGCAGAGAGGGTGGTGAATACACAATCCTGCATCCCTGACACAGCTGAATACTTACATGTGAATGGAGCTAGTTCACATTTACGATTTTCTCTGTCCCTCAATGGTCTCTACCCTCACCCCAATTTTTTATAGCCTGGGTAGGTCTATAGCCTTAACCCAACAAAATGTCATTTTTGTATCCTCCTAGGTTAGTGATGATTTGTTACCACCAGGTGTTATAGACTACCTTTCTTATAAAGCAGAGGGTACCTTTCTTATAAAGCAGAGGGGTGCCCCCCTCACCCCAAAAAAATGCAGATGTCCAGTTGTGGTAGAACTGCAACTCCCATGATGCTTTACTAGCATTATGACTGTGAAAGCTTCATGGTAGTTGTAGTTCCACAACAGCTGTGGCTCTAGATTCCTGGTCAGCCCTGCTACAAGGCTTAGCCAGGCAGAGCCCACAACCTCTGAAGTGCCTTAAGGCTGGCTCAGCACCAATGCAATGGCAGTCCATCCTCACCCTGGGTGCCAGGAGGTAAGTGACCCTCCCTGGCTGCCTGTATCAGGGGCCCCATCCCTCTCTCCATCCCTGTCTGCATACCTGGCGCCGACATGCCTTCCCCCGGCTGCGGGCGATGCTCCAGCGCTGCTGGGCCCGGGGAGCTGTCCGCGGCTTGGTGCTGAACCCCCGGGCCCGGGACTAGCAGGCGGCTGCATACCGGCTCCCACTCCTCCCTCCCCCGCCTCCAGGCTGGCCTCGTTCCCCATGGTGAAGGTGGCTGTTTAAGGGGCTGAGGGGGGAGAGGGCAGGAGGCGGGCGGCTTTACAAGCCTCAGTTATCAGCTACAGAGACAGAGAGAGTCGGCAGGAGAGCGAGCGCTTCACTCGCTGACAGGATTCTCCGCCATCATCAGCCTTTCCCCCCCTTTTGCGCGCTCTCGCCGCTGCTAACTGACCCCCACTCCCCTCCACACGCGCGCTCTCGATCGGATCGCCGTGCACGTGCTCACAGCCCGCCGTGCTCGCTCGCGCGCGATTCACAGTCTGCTAGTATTGACGTGCGCCCGTCTCGTGCTCCTGCTCCCCCCCCACGCGCTCCATTACAACAAGCTGCGAGCCAGCCTTTGGGACACGTGACCATACCGCCCTCCACCTTCCAAACCATGAATGGACTATAGTAGGATGTGTACAGTGACACCCCTAACCAAGTAACAGAGTTTGTATAGCAGAATATATATATTAAAATATAATGGACACATCCACAGGAAAAGAAACCACAATAAAGGGACCATCTCATTGAAAGTAATGTGTAGGGATGGTACTAGGGTTGCCACCTTTCTTGGTGAAAAAAATACCAGCCATACTAATTTGCATAATTAATTATGTATACGTGACATTGTGGTGGAATCTCGGTAAAAATAAATTTAGTAGGCCGAGATTACCACGTGGCATGTGTACGTGCATATGCTGACGTATCGATCAGTTGGTTGCACGAGGCAAGATACGATCAGTAGTGTACGGAGCATGTGCAAGAATACAGGATATAGTATTCCCCTCCTCCATTGTGCTGGACAAGCCATGCGGTCAAACAGGAAGTTAATTCTTATTTGTGTTGATTGGTTAAGAGAATGTGCGGGTGGAGCTTAATATGGGAGGAGTTATATGCCTATATAAGGAGCCTGCACTATTGTCCGGGGCTCAGAACTTGTGGTATTTTGGTGACGCTAGTCCCTCTGAGTCCCGATCGGTGATCCAATAAAGAATCTCTTCCTTCCTGAAGAAACCTGTGTCCATCTCTCTGTGCTTGGCTTCCGTCAGTTTCTCCGGTATCATTTGGTGCATTGGCCGGGAAGCTCATCGTTCAACGGTAGCTGAGAGGCAGAGGCGTGAGACGGTCTATCTTTGCCCACGTTCTCTACGGCTGCACCCCTGAACTTCTGCGTGGACCTCCCTTCGTCTCGGCGCCACTGGGCCGTTGTCCAGGAGATCATCGGCCTCTACGTGAGAAGTGCTGGGGTGTCCCCGTCGATGAGTGTGAACTCAGGTTCAGGAACGAGGAGGTAAGACAACTGCTGTTTTAGACGGCAGGACCCACTAGGGGTATACCGATTGTGCGGTAGGCCCAAAGGGGTTTTTGAATCTGTGTATCTGCCCCCTCTGTCGGAGGGAAGGAGCGAAGGCGCACCGCTCGATCGAACGCTCTTTAGTCAGACCGTTTGATTTGGTTAGTCAGGCGGGGTCCTGGTGTAAATAGCCCTAGCCGGACACCGGTGTCTTGTCTAGACTAGCGTTCTAGGGTGTACATTTTGTTCGCTAGGTCGGAGAGACCGGGAGACTAAGCGGCGCCTGTGTAAATTCGGTTCGCTAGTTCTCATCCTATCTGGGCTAAGTGGGAAGGCGTGTAAATTTGGAACCCACTAGACTTTTGATAGTGCGACTAAGAGGCGCCTGTGTAAATTCGGTTCTCTAGCTCGCTATATATGTGGTGATTGGGCAGTGTGGCTAACCAAAACGGGTGTATATAGTTTTAGGTAGTCCATCAAGGTACTGGCCAATAGTTTAGTTGGGAATTGTAAATGTGTTAACGATTGTTTTAGTAAAGTGTATATCTTGTTAGATAGCGCGAGCTCAGCCGTCTAGCGAGAGTGTTAATAGTGTGTTGCTGTATTATAGTGCACGGTACCATAACCCTGTATATTTACTGACACTGTATATAAGTACTAATCATTGTTGTCCATTGCATGTTTAACACCATAACCACTAATAATTGTATTGTGACCTTAACTTGTGCTTTGACCTATGCTAACCGTACTGTAACCGCTATTTGTAAAAGACGATGTTACTGGGGTGTGTTATAGACGGGTAATTCGTATATAGAGAATTATAGCGTGGGTGACTGTATAGTTACGCCAAAGGGCATAATATTGATTATCTAGTGACTGGTGTAACAGCTGTGTGTGTACGGGAATTCCCTGAGTGTTTATTGTTATTGTGTACGTTTCACTTGGTAACCGTACCACGTGGTGCTGTTGCCAGAGGAAACGGGTGTGACTGTTGAATAGTACGCGTGTATAGTATTCGTTGTCGACGACGTTCCATTGTTAAGTATGGGTGCGTCGCAGTCAACGATTCCGGATCCCTTAGGTTGTATGGTGAAGAATTTTAAAAAGGGATTCAAAACTTGTGATTTTGGGGTTAAGATGTCTCCTGTGCGTTTAGTTACTTTGTGCACTAGGGAGTGGCCTACTTTGGTTGCGGCATGGCCGCCACGTGGCAGTTTGGATCTAACTCTGGTACAGCGCTTACACGTGGCTGTATCAGGTAGGCCTGAACTTTACGGCCAGTTTCCTTATATTGACTGTTGGAGACAGGCCGTAAATGACTCGCCAAAATGGCTCCAGACATGCCACGAGGAGCAGTGTCGCCTCATGGTAGCTAGGACTTGTTCGTCCACTAGGACTGGTGTTAGGCCCATTTTGGACACGCCCCCTGAGTCCGAGATCCCTTTGCCGCCCCCTTACTTTCCGTTAAGAAGAAGTGACGCAAACGCAGGAAGTCCTGCAGCCCTCCCCTCATTACCCCCATCCACTTCCGCTTCCTCCTCCAGTACAGGATCCACCCCCCCTCGTACTAAATCTCCCCTTCCGGAACCAGAACCCACCCCCATTAGAAACGAATATCCTGATTTGGCGCCACTTCAGACTTCCGGTCAAGCTTCATCTAGCTCGACTCGAAGTGTTTTATTTACGACCTTTTCCCAAAACCAACCTCCCACATCCCCATACCCTATCTCTCCCCGACCGGAACCCATGACTGACGCCTCTCTACGTAGCCCCATCCAAACCCGACAGTTGACTGGTGCCCAACAATTAAAGCACTATCAGATGCCTCTTCGTCTGAATCCCGGGTCAGCTTATATCGATGCCGCAGGTCAAATGGCACACGCTGACCCAGTCTTCGTATATGTCCCATTTACCACAACCGATCTTTTAAACTGGAAGACCCATAATTCCTCGTATACTGAGAAACCACAAGCTATGACTGATCTGTTCACCTCAATAGTACAGACGCATAATCCGACATGGGCTGATTGCCAGCAGTTACTAATGACTTTATTTAACAATGAGGAAAGGACAAGAATAAATCAAGCAGCCATAAAAGCACTAGAGGATAGAGCCCGTGCTTTGAACCAAGCTAATCCAGCAGCATGGGCCGCAACACATTATCCCAACACTGATCCCGATTGGAACGTAAATGGTGCTGATATGGTTCAACTCAGAGCCTATAGAGACGCTATAATTGCTGGCATGAAAGCAGGAGGAAAGAAAGCCATTAACATGTCGAAGACAGTTGAGGTGATCCAGGAAAGCGATGAAGCGCCCAGTGTCTTTTATGACCGATTATTGGAGGCATACCGCTTGTATACCCCCTTTAATCCGGAAGACGCAGACAATTCCCGAATGGTTAACTCCGCCTTTGTCAGCCAAGCATACGGAGATATTAAGCGCAAGCTACAAAAGTTAGAAGGGTTTGCAGGTATGTCCATCACCCAACTAATGGAGGTAGCAAATAAGGTCTATATGAACAGGGATACAGAAAGTAAGAAAGAGGAAGAGCGCAAGATGCGTAAAAAGGCTGATATGCTAGCGGTAGCGATCGCAGGCGTAGATAAACGGGGCCCAGATAGAGGCAATAATAGATGGAGTAGGGAGCCTTTGAGTAGGGATCAATGCGCGTATTGCAAGGAAGAAGGGCATTGGAGGAACGAATGTCCGAAAAGAGAGCAGTACGAGAGAGACCAACCCAGGGCAGGCTACGGAAACTTTAGAGGCAGAGCGAGAGGTAGAGGAGGCCCCGGAGGGAGTAATGGTTATAGAGGGAGTAATGGGAACAGAGGAAGTGTTAGGGAAGACAGGTACATTCCAGCAGCGCAAAGGTCCCGCGATAGAGAAGGTAGGGACTTTGTAGGATTGGCTGACACGGTCATGGAGGACTATTGATACCGACCGGGCTCCATCCCCCTTGGTCGAGCGGAGCCTATGGTCGATGTATCAATAGGGGGAAAAAGGAGTGCGTTCATGATCGACACTGGTGCTGAACATTCAGTGGTGACTAATCTAGTTGCTCCTCCATCTGGAAGGACTATTACTGTGATAGGAGCAACTGGAAGAAGTGCTGAAAAACCGGTTCTTAAAAGTCGACTCTGTACATTGGGAGGCCACGTAGTAAAACATCAATTCCTTTATATGCCTGAATGTCCAGTCCAATTGCTGGGACGTGATATGCTATCAAAATTACAAGCGCAGATTACGTTCCTACCAAATGGAACAACATCCTTAAAGTTTAATGGACCTTCAGGTATTATGACTTTATCCGTACCAAAGGAAGAAGAGTGGCGACTTTATACAGTGTTGACTAGCCAAAACCCTAGGAGTGATGAGACATTGTTCAACATACCAGGAGTTTGGGCAGAGAACAACCCACCAGGACTGGCCCGCAATATTCCACCTATAAAAATTGAACTAAAACTTGGGGTTTATCCAGTAAGCCTAAGACAATACCACATCCCGCAGAAGGCTAAGAAGAACATTCAATCCTATCTGGATAAGTTCATACGGTATGGTATCCTAAAATTCTGTACTTCCCCCTGGAACACCCCATTGCTGCCTGTTCAAAAGCCCGGTACAGATGAGTATCGACCTGTGCAGGACTTGAGAGCAGTCAATGATGCGGTTGTTAGTATACATCCAGTTGTACCCAATCCATATAACCTGCTTGCTTTAATTCCGGGCGGGGCTACTTACTTCACAGTCTTAGACCTCAAAGATGCCTTCTTTTGCCTCCGAATTGCCACAGAAAGTCAATGTATTTTCGCTTTCCAATGGGAGAACGCTGTAACGGGCTCAAAACGCCAAATGACTTGGACAAGACTGCCCCAAGGGTTTAAAAATTCACCTACCCTATTTGGTTCAGCTCTAAGTCAAGATCTACTGGATTTCGAGTCTATCCCAGGAGAATGTGTATTGTTACAATATGTAGATGACTTGTTGATAGCAGCAGTTACAAAAGAAAAATGTCAGCAAGCAACGCACGATCTACTACATATTCTCTGGAAGGCAGGATACAAGGTGTCTAGAAAGAAGGCTCAGTTGTGTTTGCCAACTGTCAAGTATCTGGGATTCCATATCTCTGAAGGTCAAAGGATTATGGGGCCAGAGAGAAAAGAAGCTGTCTGTCAAATACCAATACCCAAGAATAGAAGACAAGTGCGAGAATTCTTGGGGGCAGCAGGCTTCTGTAGGATATGGATTCCCAGCTATGCGATACTGGCAAAACCTCTGTACGCAGCCATCAAAGGTACAGAGCACGACCCCTTCTTATGGACTCAAGAACAGCAAACGGCATTTGAAGATGTGAAGAAGGCTTTGATGAGTGCCCCAGCATTAGGTCTACCTGATCACACACGACCATTCTACTTATATGTACACGAGCAAAGAAGAATGGCTGTGGGAGTATTGACACAGTACTTGGGATCATGGCAAAGACCTGTTGCCTACATGTCTAAGCAATTGGATGCAGTGGCCAGCGGACTTCCACCTTGTCTAAGAGCCGTAGCTGCAGCCGCACTGCTAGTAGCTGAAGCCGATAAACTCACTCTGGGTCAAGAACTTTATGTACGAGTCCCACATGCAGTACAGACGTTGTTGGATTACAAAGGAAATCATTGGTTTAGTAACAGCCGTATGACCAAGTATCAAGCAATGTTGTGTGAAAACCCAAGAGTGCATTTAGAGACTGTAAACACCTTAAATCCAGCTACCCTTTTGCCGCAACCTACTGAAAGTCAACATGATTGTTTGGAAGTAATGGATGAAGTATTTTCAAGTAGACCAGATCTTCGTGATTTTCCCATCCAGAACCCCGATGTTCAATATTACACCGACGGCAGTAGTTATGTGAAAGAAGGGATCCGCTATGCAGGATATGCAGTAACAACAATAGACAAGGTGATAGAAGCTCGGCCACTGGCAAAAGGAACATCAGCACAAAAAGCAGAATTAATAGCACTAACACGAGCGTTACAATTGGCTGAAGGTTTAAGAGTAAATATCTATACGGACTCTAAGTATGCGTTTTTAACCACTCATGCCCACGGAGCTTTGTATAAAGAAAGAGGACTACTGAATTCAGAAGGCAAAGAAATCAAATACGCAGCCGAAATCCTACAACTATTGGAAGCAGTGTGGGAGCCGAAAGAAGTCGGTATTATACATTGTCGAGCGCATCTGAGAGGGGATGGTGATGTAACCAAAGGAAATCGGATGGCAGATAGTGCAGCTAAGCGTGCTGCTGAATCAGGAAGACAGGAGTATGTGGGGCATATAGCTGCTCTAATACCAACCCCACTGTCTCAATGGACTCCAGTTTATACAACTCAAGAAGAGGAGTGGTTAAAGACTGAACCGGGAAAGTATTTGGAGAACAAGTGGTATCAGCTAGAAGATGGAAGAATAGTTATACCAGCATCACTAGCAGTAGAAATTGTCCAGAACTATCATAACGGGACACATTCTGGGAGAGACAGTACAGAAGAATCTCTCAGGAAACATTTCTACATACCAAGATTGTCCAACTTGACTCAGGCCATTGTACGCAGATGTGTAACGTGTGCTAAGAATAATGCAAGACAAGGACCAGTAAAGCCACCAGGAGTCCAGTTTATGGGGGGACTCCCCATGTCCGATCTACAAATAGACTTTACAGTGATGCCTAAATCGGGTGGACATCGTTACCTGTTGGTAATTGTGTGCACCTATTCAGGCTGGGTAGAAGCATGTCCTACTCGTACAGAGAAAGCAGGAGAAGTTGTGAGATTCCTGCTACGAGAAATAATACCCCGATATGGACTACCCTGTTCTATAGGATCGGACAATGGTCCAGCTTTTGTTCATCAGTGCCTACAACAACTGACTCATATGCTTGGTATAAAGTGGAGGCTTCATACCGCATATAGACCCCAGAGTTCTGGTAAGGTAGAGAGAATGAATAGAACTATTAAGAACCAGTTGGCTAAAATGTGTCAGGAAACCCAACTTAAGTGGAACGTTCTCTTACCTATAGCTCTATTGCGAATCCGCAGTACCCCTACCAGAAGGATGGGCCTCTCTCCTTTTGAAATTATGTATGGGCGACCACCTCCCGTACTTGGTAACTTAAGGGGGGATTTGAGTCAGTTGGGAGAAGGAATTACCCGGCAGCAGGTTGTAGAGTTGGGTAAGACTATGGAGGAGGTACAGAAATGGGTACAAGATAGATTACCTGTGAATATTTATCCCCCTGTTCATAGTTATCATCCAGGAGACCAAGTGTGGATTAAAGAGTGGAATAATGTACCGTTAGGGCCCAAGTGGAGAGGTCCTTATGTTGTTCTTTTGTCTACCCCTACAGCGATAAAAGTAGCCGAAGTGACTCCGTGGATACATCACTCCAGGGTTAAACCAGCAGCAGTCGATTCTTGGCAAGTTACAGCAGATCCAGAGAATCCCTGCAAGATCCGGTTGAAACGCACTACTCAGTCGGAGTAACGAGGAATTATTGTGGATTACAAATTTTATTGTTACAGGTGTGAGTGAGAAGGCCATAATAAAGCCTGTCCGCTTACCAACACATAGTGTATAAGCCAGGAAAGTCTCGAAGCGACACCTGTGAAGACGAGCAGAACTCCATTCCCTGCAGCCCTCACATCCTGGAAGCTGAGGTTCCATCGCACGGACGAAGACTGAGGATGACGGCGAAAGATGTGCTTTTGATTGTGTTTATTTACATGTGTTTTTATATTCAGGAAGGTAGAGGTACCGACACTCCTAGCTGCGAGGTATGCATTAAGACTACGAGAACAGGTAACCATATTTCCCAAACCCTAATTTGGCATTCACAATACGAATGTAAAGGAGAGGTATCAAGATGTAGATACCTAAATATAGACTATAGTGTGTGCCATTTAGGAGTAGGAGAACCTAAGTGCTTCAGTCCAGAGTATCAACCTCGTACAATTTGGTTGACTCTCAGGAATGGAGATCCTCAGGGGACCCTAATTAATAAGACGGTGTTAGAATCCGTATATTCTTCGGGTGTTCTGCTATTTGATGCATGTAAGGCGATATCAAGTGGTAGAAAACCGTGGAATGTATGTGGGGATCTTAGATGGGAGAGGACGTATGGGTCTAATGATAAATATATTTGTCCCAGTAGTAAAAATAAATATGTAAGTCCTAGATGCCCAAATAAAGACTATAACTTTTGCCCATATTGGTCTTGTGTGGGGTGGGCGACTTGGGGACAGACAGTAGATAAAGACATGATAGTGACTAAGTTGCCGACTAGCCCTTATTGTAAGTCTATGGAATGCAACCCAGTCCATATACTTATTAATAACCCCGACAAGTTCTTAGATAAGTATGGCAATTTATTTGGGTTTCAGATATACGGGACGGGTTTAGATCCTGGGACATTATTGTTTATAGGAATAGAGACTGATACGGTATCCTCCCAGACTCATCAAGTATACCATTCCTTTTATGAAGAGATGAGTATAGATAATAAGATCCCCCATAACGCTAAAAACCTGTTCATAGATTTAGCCGAAAGTATTGCCGGTAGTCTTAATGTTACCAACTGCTATGTGTGTGGAGGTACTAACATGGGAGACCAATGGCCTTGGGAAGCAAAGGAGGTAATGTCCGGTTCTGAGGCAGTTGACCAACTAATATCTACACAAGCCGATTATCATTTGAGTGTTAGAGGTAAATCTGAGTGGAGATTAAAGACCTCCATCATAGGTTATGTTTGCATAGCAAGGAAAGGAATAATGTATAATACTTCTGTAGGAGAATTAACTTGTCTAGGGCAAAAAGCTTATGATGATGATACCAAAAATACAACTTGGTGGTCGGCTTCAAATGTCTCAGAACCATCTAACCCGTTTGCTAGATATGCCAGTTTAAAGGATGTGTGGTTTGATTTATCCATCACATCTACCTGGAGAGCCCCAGCAAATTTGTACTGGATCTGTGGTAAGAAAGCCTATTCGGAGTTGCCACAGGACTGGGAAGGGGCATGTGTGTTGGGTATGCTCAAACCATCCTTCTTCTTGTTACCGATTGAAACAGGTGAGACTTTAGGTGTTAAAGTGTATGATGTGAATCATAGGAAGAAAAGGGGACCCTTAGAGATAGGCACCTGGGAAGATAATGAATGGCCTCCCCAGCGTATCATAGATTATTATGGGCCAGCCACGTGGGCAGAAGATGGTACCTTTGGTTATAGAACCCCTATTTATATGCTCAACCGCATTATAAGATTACAGGCGGTGGTTGAGATTATCACTAATGAAACATCACAAGCGCTCAATCTCCTAGTGAAACATAATACCAGGATGAGGACAGCAGTATACCAGAATAGATTAGCCTTGGATTACCTTTTGGCAGTAGAGGGAGGTGTATGTGGGAAGTTTAACCTAAGCAATTGCTGTCTTCAAATAGATGACGAAGGGCAAGCAATAGCTGAGCTTACTAGCCATATGGTTAAACTAGCGCATGTGCCTACTCAGGTATGGAAAGGGTATAATCCAAGTAGTTGGTTTGGTAGCTGGTATGAGTGGTTTGGAGGGCTTAAGGCAGTGGTAGGTGGAGTCCTACTGATTTTACTGTTGTGTCTACTCCTACCGTGTCTTATACCCTTAGTAGTTAGGTCTGTGCAAAGCCTGATAGGAAGTATAGCAGAGAGGAAGGCTGCTGCACAGATAATGGCGATATATAAGTATAAGGCTCTAGATCAAGGAGAACCAATGCAGGAAGATGAGTGTTAAAAGATTCACATCTTAAGATAAGTCTGGTCTGGTTCAAGGTAACTTGCGGTGTAAGCAAAACTAAGGTTATGTGATGCCTCAAGTAATTGTAAAATATCAAGAGGCATCAAAGGGGGGAATGTGGTGGAATCTCGGTAAAAATAAATTTAGTAGGCCGAGATTACCACGTGGCATGTGTACGTGCATATGCTGACGTATCGATCAGTTGGTTGCACGAGGCAAGATACGATCAGTAGTGTACGGAGCATGTGCAAGAATACAGGATATAGTATTCCCCTCCTCCATTGTGCTGGACAAGCCATGCGGTCAAACAGGAAGTTAATTCTTATTTGTGTTGATTGGTTAAGAGAATGTGCGGGTGGAGCTTAATATGGGAGGAGTTATATGCCTATATAAGGAGCCTGCACTATTGTCCGGGGCTCAGAACTTGTGGTATTTTGGTGACGCTAGTCCCTCTGAGTCCCGATCGGTGATCCAATAAAGAATCTCTTCCTTCCTGAAGAAACCTGTGTCCATCTCTCTGTGCTTGGCTTCCGTCAGTTTCTCCGGTATCAACATCACATGATGTAAATCACAAGGAGTGACATAAGAGAAAATTCTGTAAAATCACTGAAAAAACTACTTACAGATTGATTCTGCTGTATAATGGATTGCTCCAACTCAGAGGCGTAGCATGGGGGGTGCAGGGGGGGCCGGCCGCACCGGGCGCAACATCTGGGGGGGCGCGCTCGCACTCGCAGCTCTCTGCCCCTGCCTGGCTCACTCACTCTCTCTGCAGTGCTGGCTGTGCGAATCCGAGCCGCCGGGTCGCCGCCCACTGTGAAGGGGAGGGGGTGCCAGGCGTGCGGTGCGGTGGGTGCGAAGAGAGAGCGAGGGACTATCTGGGGGAGGGACAGTGCAGCGGCCGCCCAGCGCAGCGCTGAGCGCGGGAGAGAACCAGACCAGCCCAGGCAGCAGCAAGAAGAAGCTGGCAGCGGCGGCAGGTGACACAGGCCAGAGAGGAGAGAGGGAGCCAGTGGTGACAGACGCTGCAGGAGGAAAACCCAGGAGGACCTGGAGGAGAAAACCTAGCCTGCTGACTCCTGTGATCGGGTCCGGGACAGCCGGTGAAAAAAAAGGTAGGAGTCAGGACTGACTGGAGTAGTACTGGGCTCAGTGGGCTGGCTGTGTAGTGCTAGCAGAGCATCTCCCAAACTGAAGTTTCTTTGGGATGTTCCCGGTCTGCAGGTCAAGACTGGCATGTTGAGCTGACCAGATGGATTGAAGTTTGGTTGGTTCAACAGTGACGAGACAAATTTCGATCCATATGTAGCTGCTCCAGCTCAACATCAGTTGATGTAAGCCAGTGGGTCTAGCAACCTTTAATTTAATTTTATTTTTTTGCTGAAAGAGTAAGGCAATAGGCATGAAGGTGAATAAACATTATGTTAAGAGTAAAGAAATGGTTATACAATGAAGGGGTGCTAAAAGTGCAGCAAGGCAAGAAAGTGATTTTCTTTTACATAAGTATTTTCATAACAAACAATACATGTGCTTGGGGGGGTAAGAGTTTCTTTAACTAATCTAGTGGAAGAGACTCGAGTGCTAAAATCCACGGGTAAGGGGGCGCAAATTACTTGCCTTGCCCCGGGCGCTGACAACCCACGCTACGCCACTGCTCCCACTGTCTCTGTGTCTCCCAGTGTCTTGATGTTTCCCTGTCTCCCAGTCTCATAGTCTCCCTGTCTCTCAGTGTCTCCATGTCTCCCAGTGTCTCAATATCTCTCAGTGTCTTCCTGTGTCTTTCAGTGTTCCCCAGTGTCTCCGTGTCTCCCAGCGTCCCTTAGTCTCAGTGTCCCTATGACTCCCAGTGTCCTCTAGTGTCTGTGTCTCTATGCTTCTCAGTGCCTCCATGTCTCCCTGTGTCTCTCAGTGCCCCGTTGTGTGCAGCGGTGTATCCTGGACAAAACTCAGGCGCCCCCCTCCCGCCCGCCCGCCCGCCCGCGCCACCCCCACCCAACCCTTCTCCCGCCCCGCCTTCTAAATACACACACACACATTCACTGACAGATACGCATACACTAGCTAACAGAAACACACACACACTAACAGACACACTCACTAACAGACACTCACTAGCAGATACACACGCTCACACTAACAGACACACACACTTAGACATACAGACACACACACACTAACAGACACACACACTAACAGACACACAGACACACTAACAGACATACACACTAACAGACACACACACACACTAACAGACATACACAGACACAATAACAGACATACACACACACACACACTAACAGACATACACACGCACACTAACAGACATACACACGCACACTGACATACACACACACACACACTTACATACATACACACACACTAACAGACATACACACACACACAATAACAGACACACACTAACAGACATACACACACACACACACTAACAGACATACACAGACACAATAACAGACATACACACACACTGACATACACACACACACTAACAGACATACACACACACACAGTAACAGACACACACTAACAGACACACACACACACTAACAGACATCCACTAACAGACATACACACACTAACAGACATACACACACACACACACACTAACATACATCGACTAACAGACATACACACACTAACAGACATACACACACACACAATAACAGACACACACTAACAGACATACACACACACACACACAATAACAGACACACACTAACAGACATACATACACACACATTCACACACACTAACAGACATACACACACACTCACTTTTTTATTTTTTTATTTAACCCCCCCCCCCCCCAGCCTCCTTACCTTTGGGAATGCTGGGGGGGGGGAGGTTCCCTCTCTCCCTGGTGGTCCAGTGGCTCCCAGCCTAACTCTGCGGCGCGCGATGGAGCTGAGCAGACAGCTCAGAGGAAGTGCTCCCTCGCCAGCCGCCCGCCAGCGCCGCCCAGCAGATCGCCCGCCCAAAGGGCTTGTCAGTTAGCCGCAAGGCTAACAAGGCATTTGGGGGCGGCGTTTTTTGCCGCCCCCTGGAAAATGCCTCCCAAGGCAAATGCCTTGTTTGCCTCGCGGCTAATACGCCCCTGGCTGTGTGTCCATGTCTCCCAGCGTCCCTTAGTCTCAGTGTCTCCATGTCTCCTAGTGTCTGTCTCCATGTTTCTCAGTTTCCCCATGTCTCCCAGTGTCCCCTAGTATCTCAATGTCCCCATGTCTCCCAGTGCCCCCTAGTGTCTGTGTCACCAGTTCTCCCAGTGTCCCCTAGTGTCTTAGTATCCCCATGTCTCCAAGTGTAGCCATGTCTGCCAGTGTCCCCTAGTGTCTGTGTCCCCATGTGTCTGTGTCCCCATGTGTCTCAGTGTCCCCATGTCTCCCAGTGTCTCCTCGTGTCTCAGGATCCCCATGTTCCATTGTCCCCTAGTGTCTCCCATTGTCCCCTAGTGTCCCCATGTGTATCACAGTGTCCCTATGTGTCTGTGTCCCCTAGTGTTTCAGTTCCCCCTAGTGTCTCAGTTTTCCCATGTCTCCCAGTGTACCCATCTCTCCCAGTGTACCCTAGTGTCTCACACTGTCCCCATGTTTTACATTGTCCCCTAGTGTCTGTAATCCCATGTGTCTCCAAGTGTCCCCAATGTATCTGTGTCTCCCAGTGTCCCATGTGTCTGTTTCCCCATGTGTCTACCAGTGTCCCCTAGTGTCTGTATCCCCATGTGTCTGTGTCCCCTAGTGTCTCCCAGTGCCCCATGTGTCTGTGTCCCCATGTGGTCTGTGTCCCCATGTCTCACCATGTCCTTATGTCTCACAGTGTCCGCTAGTGTATGTGTCCCATTGAGTCTGAGTCCCCATGTGTTCCCTAGTGTCTCCCAGTGTCCCCATGTTTTCCAGTGTCCCTATGTCTCTCAAGTCTACCCTAGTGTCTGTGACCCCATGTGTCTCTCAGTGTCTCAGTGTCCCCTAGTGTCTGTGTCCCCATGTGTCTCTCAGTGTCCCCTTGTGTCTGTGTTCTCATGTCTCACTGCAGCCTGTCCTCCCACTTGTTCTCCCCATCCTTCATTTACCCGAGCAGCTGGCTGGACTCTCTGTACTGTTAAACTGCTCCCCCGCGTATCAGTAAGTAGAAAGAGGCAGGGATATACTGTAACTTCCTATCCCTGCCTCTCTCCACACACAGCACCTCCTACTGGCCAGTATACTGGAAAAAATACCGGTATTTGTATTGCCAGTATTACCGCTGTGCCAGTAAAATACCAGCCAGGTGGCAACCCTAGATGGTACAGCTCCAAATATGTTTACCTTTTTTTATTTTCATGTTGTCTTTTTATGGATCACAGGTAAAGCATAATAATTTTCTCTATAACTACAGGAAATGCTAATCAAGTGGCTTTATATGTCACCACCTCACCTGGGGCACTCACATCAGTCCTGATTTTGGTAGCACAGTACTGATATCAGGGTCCTGTCCCGCCTGCCCTACATTTTTACTGCTGTATGCATTTTTGGGACAACAGCACAATGTCCTCAGAAATAATAGATTGTGTGCATCGTTAAACGCACCAAAACTCCAAAGTGGTCTCTGATGGTCCATACTTAGTAGATTGACCTTCTTGATTGGCTGGCAGCCCGGCATGCATTATATATATATAAATTTACATGTATAGCGTACTGATAAAGTTGTACTGCTAAAATTGTATTTGCGTGGTTCTAGTGCCCTCAGCAATCTTATAATGCACTCATGCTCTGCTTTTTTGGGACAGTTTCATGGTGTCCCATAACTGTTATGGATGTCCCTGCCAACCAGAAACATTTTTATTTTAGGGTATATGACTGTGGTGTTGTCAGGGGTACGGCTGTTACAAAATAATTTAGGCTGCTTCATGACCTACTAAACGGCTTCTATACTATTGAAAAATGCATAAAAAAAAATAAACAAGATTACAGTAGTTTAAAGTCAGATGAGTGCTCCCCTCTTTGATAAAGCAACAATTTGGAGATATGAATATGGTGTATAAAAGATCAAATAAAATAGAGCTCCTTGTTTATAATACAGCAATCGTTCTAGCTTTTCAAGCACCAATGAGTTTTGCACTTCAGCACTCAAGTGTTCTAGTAGATGCATATAGGTTAAATACCCTTTTCCTATATATTTGCAGGCAGGACAAGGATTTGCAGAGTGCAAGAACGCCAGACAGAATAGGGAAATAATGAACATCTAGAAAATATTTTAACTCACAAGTCTGGCAGATGGTCGGATGTCAGGAGCTTTGACATATAGGTGCTTAGGAAGCTTCTGCATCTGGATGTGTGAAAAGCTTTGTCGTTTGGATGCGTCGAGAGCTTCTGCATTTGGACTCTGCAAAATATATGGGAAGCCTAACACTGGGGCATGTCAAGAATTGCCAAGTGAAATATTGTATCTAATATACCAAGGCAGCAGGAACCTGGAGCATCTATAGGCACCTGGAATATATTGTCATTTGGAGACATGCAAAGCTTCATCATCTCAATGTGTGAAATGTTTTGCTATATGCACACAAAAGCTTCTCCATCTGTAACTGAAAATATATGTGAGGTACAGCACTGGAGGATACTTAAGAGCCAGATGCCAGGAAGATGCATAGGAACCATGTGTTTGGAAACTGCCTGTCACTAGGTTCCTGGAGGACGCTTAAGTGCCATGAGCCTGAAAGACACATGAAACCTTTTGTTGCCTGAGAAGATTTGACATCTGGATACATGGGAAGCTCCAAGATATGGACACATGGGAAGCTTCAGCATCTGGACACCGGAAAACACATTGGCATCT
The DNA here is from genome assembly GCF_036172605.1 of Pelobates fuscus. Taxonomy (NCBI): domain Eukaryota; kingdom Metazoa; phylum Chordata; class Amphibia; order Anura; family Pelobatidae; genus Pelobates; species Pelobates fuscus. The sequence goes on along the minus strand of NC_086323.1, from coordinate 81,204,057 downwards.
GGACCCTAGACACTTGCGGAACCCTGGGAAGTAGGATCCTTGAGGACACATGGACACCAGGAGCCTGGAGAAGGCCTGGAAGACACCATAACCTGGAGGACTCCTGGGCGCCAACTGTCTGTAGGATGCCTGAACGCCTGAGCCACCCAGAGGTTTCCCTATGCTGAGTGCACCAGGGTATTTTTTTATTAGTCTAGAGCTAGATATTATGGGAACAATTTGGACACCATAACAACTTAATTTAAATTAAGCTGGTATGGTGCAAGGAGGTTCCTGGTGCTGGTTTATCTTTAGTGATTAAACTGTTCATGAACAGTTTAAATACAAATATGGAAAAATAAATTGTAATACAAAAAGTGCTCAAGAAAAAACAGCAGCAATTCAATCCTTTAACCCCTTCAGGACGGAGTCAATAGTGCACGTTCTGATCAAAACAAAACGTAAACAAAAACTGGAATTTGCGCTATATGTCTGTTCACCCGTAGTTCCCCTCTTTCATATTATATGCACCCACACTTATTATATATCATTTTGTTCAGGAGAAGCAGGGCTTTAATTTACCATTAACTATTCATATATGGAATATAATTTATTATGAATAAAAGAAAAAAAACTGTGAGAAATTTATTTATTTTTTAAAAATGTGTAGTTCCACCTCACATTTTAGCTGTAAATGTCATAATACTGTTAGGTTTTACTGCAACAAAATGCACATATTTGTAATCAGCGATGTCTCACGAGTACAACAGTACCCCCCATTAACAGGTTTTATGTTGTTTTGGAAAGTTACAGGGTCAAATATAGAACGTTCCATTTTCAAATTGAAATTTGCCAGATTAGTAATGTTACCTTTTTTTTTTTTTTGTAAATCTCTTTTTATTTGAAGATGGGAGTGAAAAAGAGAAATAATGGAAGGCGCGCAGGCCTCCATGCATAGCTTTTGCAATAGTATATTACATTTAACATGTCAAACATTTTAAGGATAGTTTAGCGCAGTATGTAACAGTATGAAGTATAACATGGCTCAGATATTCAGACATAATGAAAAATATATAACATGAGAAATTACCCAGCAGGTGAGTATGCCTTCGAATCGATGACATTGCTTTTAAACTAGAAACTTCATAGGGATATATATCTTAGTTCCCAACTAACACCTGGTGTAAGGGACATCTTCCGGTCCTCTGTGTGGTTTTTGATCAAGTTAACAAGTTAAGGAAGTCAGGAGTAGTACACATAGAACACTGTGAGTGAGCGTAGAGCAACCAGGTCAAATTATACAAGTCCTCTACCAATGTGTTCGAGGAGCAGTATCATATCTTGAGTGTGAGCCTCTAGGCTTGCGGGCCCAGAGTAGTGGTGTGTGAAGTGTCCGTATGTGTCGTCTGTGCTACTGGAGTGATCCAAGAAGGGTGCAAGCTTGGTAAGTCAGAGGATACGTGTTCAATTAAACTTGTCGGACCCGAGAGTCACAGTAAGGTAATGTGTCCTGGGTTCGGCTCGTCTTCTTTCGCGTATCTGTGGGCTGTTGTGTGTATGGGATTGTAGTGACTGATGGTGTCTTTCTAAAGACTAATTTACATGTTAACCATTTCCTGGTTCTGAGGGTCAGGGATAAGTTGGGCTCGCATCTCCCCTATGTCTAGCTGCGGGCGTCGTAGAATCCATATGGAGGGTGATTCATGTGGAGGAGCAGTGTGTCGGGGATCATGAAGCTTTATGTGTATCGCGTGTCAGTTCTATTTGTGTATTCCCAGTAATCCTGGTGATCTACAGTTGATATCCCTGCTCACAGGAGGTAGAGTGCGGGCATCAGTCTATGGCGTTGGTGTTTGCGTTAAGTTCAGTATGAACACGATGCACTATGTGTGTTGAATGTGGTCTCCTCGGACTCTCCCCGTATCTCCCCGCTCCTGCACTCCGGGCCCCAACCAACAATGTGCAACAAGAATGGGCAGGAAAGTATGGGAGGGAAGGGTTGAAATTTGTGTAGCGATCTGTGTTATGTGGATCCTGTCCCCACCGGCACTCCCCCAGCACTCCCAGCGGCATCCCCATTTCGCCGATATTGGGATATGTATAAAAACCATGGTAGCCACATCTCCGCATGTTTGTTACTCCGGTCTGTCAGGGAAGCGTATGTCGCTTCGGCCTCTTGTATTTCCTCTACCCTACGGATCCATTCCGTCTTTGTTGGAGTTGTCGTTGTCTTCCAGTGTACCGGTATAGTAGCTTTGGCTGCATTTAAGAGATGACGAAGTATCGACTTCTTGTACAGTGAGATTGGTTGCGGTGAAACGTGGAGAAGGGCCAATTCAGCGCTCCAGTCCGGGATGTCCCCTAGGATGATCGTCAACACGTCCCTGATCATGTTCCAAAATGTGGTTATGGCGTTGCACGACCACCATATATGTACCAGGGTACCTCTGTCTGCTTGGCATCTCCAGCATGTGGGTGGTACTGATGGGAATATCCTGTGTAACAGAGTTGGCGTTCTGTACCAAAAAGAGAGCACTTTATAGTTCATCTCTTGATAGTACGAGCTCATAGAGCTCTTTTGTTGCCAGATCAGGGCTTTATCCCATTGCGAGGTGGTGAAAGTTGTCCCCAGTTGCTCCTCCCATCGTCGTTTAAACGTATTGGCAGTGTTTGCGCCAGCTGTTATGAGGTGTTGATAGAGTATTGAGATTGCATGTTCAAGGGTGCTGTTTCGGTCGCAGAGGTCCTCGAACCACGTAAGGTTTCTGTGCATGCGGTCTTTGTGGGGTATTGAGTCATAGTAGTGTTTCAATTGCAGGTAACGCAAGACGGTGAGGGGAGTTCTGGGTTCACCTTCCAGGAGCGAATCCAGAGTACGTAACCCACCATCTCTCAGTACCTTATGTATGGGGGCAAAGGTCCCGGGACCAGTGGTGGGCCATGTGTTAGCGGGAATTCCGCCACCCATAGCTTTGTTATGTGAAAGGGGGATCATTGGACTCGGTGTGGGTGATATGTGGTTCTGATCCCTCATTGAAATCCAGCTGTGTATCGTCTGTAGGATCGTCCCCTCCTTCTGGTGTTGTGAGACGCGAGTTCCATCACCGCCCCATATCTTCGCTTCTAGTGTAGGGCCAATAAGGCCTCTATCGAGCTCCACCCATTGCTTCCGTGGAGGCTCCGAGTGCCAGTCCAGGATGCGCTGTAGTACCGTAGCTTGGTAGTATTTTTTGAAATCTGGCAACGCCAAGCCCCCATGGCCCCTCGGCCGGCATAAGATGTCAAAGCGAAGTCTCGAACGTTCGCCACGCCAGACATATTTGATAATAGCTGACTTTAAAGGTGAGAAGAAGCTTGCTGGTAGAGTGATGGGTATGGTCTGCATGAGGTATAGGAGTCTCGGGAGAATATTCATTTTTAGAACTGCTATCCTCCCGTGCCAGGTGACGTGTGGGTAGGACCATTTAGTCAAGTCGTCCAGGACCTTCTTAAGTAACGGCTGGTGGTTATATTTATATATATCGGCCGGGTCTGTGGGCATCCAGATGCCAAGGTACTTCATCTTGTCCTTACACCAATGAAATGCGAATTGCGAGCTCAGGGATGAGTATTCTGATGCGGTTAGTGTGATATTCAAGGCTTCGCATTTCGAAAAGTTCAGTTTAAATCCGGAGATCTTCCCATATTGATCAAATTCAGATAGGAGACAAGGTATAGTGATCCTGGGGTTGCGTATAAAGAAGAGTAAATCATCCGCGTATGCGGCTACTTTGTGGTCCGCACCTCGCCAGTTGTATCCCTGAATATCCGGGTTCAGTCGGATCGCCTGCAGGAGTGGTTCGAGGGATATTGCGAACAGCAGGGGCGAGAGCGGGCATCCCTGTCGGGTGCCGTTATTGATCATGAAGTCAGTGGTCGTGGCTCCGTTGACCCTAAGTGTGGCGCGTGGTTTATCGTATAGTGCGGAGATCCACGTGAGGAGTTTCTGTCCGCAGCCCATTTGTCTCAGTGTTGCCATCATAAATGTCCAGTTGACACGGTCGAACGCCTTTTCTGCGTCCGTGGAGAGTAACATCAGGCGTGTGTTCGTCCGTCTTGCATGGTGCTGAATTGAGAAGAGTCGGAGGGTACTGTCTCTAGCTTCTCTTCCGGGTATGAAGCCCGTTTGGTCTGCGTGGATCAGGTCCGGGAGAAGATGTTTCAGCCTGGTCGCCAACACTTTGGTAAACAGTTTAGTGTCCACATTAAGTAAGGATATTGGTCGGTAGCTGCCGCATGACAGCGGGTCTTTTCCCGGTTTCAGTAAAACCGTTATAGTCGCCGTCATGGATTCCGTACCCAGGGTTCCCCCGTCTCCTACCGCAGCAATTGCCTTAGTCAGCCATGGCAATAATGTACTCGAGAATTTTTTATAGTACCCGACCGAGAAGCCATCCGGGCCAGGCGCCCTACCCGTCTTAGACGATTTAAGTGCTGCCGCTAGTTCTTCCACAGTGATCGGCAAGTCAAGGGTCTGGGCCGCATCCTGGGGTATCCTGCTCGTGATCGTATCGGTTAGGTACTTTTGTATTTGTGATCGTCGGAGCGTGTTTTGTTCCTCATCTTCTCCTGGTGGGTGTAGGTTGTATAAAGCCTGGTAAAAAGACCGGAATTCGTCAGCAATTTTCTGTGGTAAAGGGGTCGTTTCCCCTGATGTGAGACGTAGTTTGTGTATTTGTCTGTGGGGCGCAGATCCCTTCAGAAGTCTCGCCAGGTACTTACCTCCCTTGTTCGCGTGGACATAGTAAAAGTCCTTCGAGCGTTGCATCGTCCTGAGGTGTCGTTTGGTAATAAGATCTTTGAGGGCACGTCTTTGTTCCATTAATTCGCCATAGATTGTGTCTAATTGGGATCTCTTGTGTTGGCGTTCTAAGTGTGCTATAGAGCGATATAGGTCAGTCATTTCCTGTATTGCTGCTTTCCTCTTTTGCGTGGCGATGCGTATAATTGTGCCGCGAATGACACTCTTGTGGGCTTCCCAAATGGATACTGGGGATATATCTGGAGTGTCATTTTCCCGGAAGTACTGTTCCAGCTCGTTGTTTATTTGTGTCTTGTTATCCAGGTCCATCAGGAGTGTTTCGTTGAGACGCCAGGTCCACATTGAAGGCCGGAATAGGGGAGACGCCAGTTCGACTCTCACCGGACTATGATCTGACCATGTGGCTGGGTCGATGTCTGCTTTTTGAAGGTGAGAGAGTCCTTCTTGTGTAACAAAGAGGTAGTCAATGCGAGAATAGCGGTCGTGGAGTGGCGAGTAATATGTGTAGTCTTTAGTGGAGGGATTAAGCGTTCTCCAGCAATCGACTAACCTCAAAGATTCCAGCGCTCGACGTATAGTTCCGATGGTGCGTTGTGAGAGACAACTATGTCCCGTGGATGAGTCTAGCGTTGGGTCTAATGGGGCATTAAAATCACCCCCTACCAGGAGTATCCCATCTGTAAATTCGTCTAGGGCGTGTAATGCGTTCCTTAGGAAGGAAGCTTGATTCCTATTGGGAGCATACACTGTCGCTAATGTATAGACTTTATCTGCTATGATGCCTTTTAGGAAGAGGTACCGCCCCAGTGAGTCCTGTTTGCGTTCTAGCTCCCTGAATGATAGCTCGGCAGCTAGGACAATGGCCACTCCAGCTTTGTGGGCTAAGGGGTGGTTGGAGAAGTATGCGTCCGGGTAGTGTTTATTTCGCATCCTCGGTGCAGAACCCTCTCTAAAGTGGGTTTCCTGGAGCATGGCTACCGTGATGTGCTTTTTCTTCAATTCTCTAAGAAGATGTGTCCTGCGTTCAGGGGTGTTCAGGCCTCTGCAATTTTGGGTGAGCACTCGCAGGGGCGTGTCGCGGTAGGCCATAGCGTCTATGGGCACAGCAAGACGTCCCAAGTCGTGGGAATCTGTTAACCCTGTGTCGTGTGGTTCTCGGATCCCCAGCACAGATCAGTACAGGGAGAGTGGGGTGGGGAGTAAGGGGTAGAGAGAGGGGAGAGAAAAGAGAGGGGAAGGGAGGGAGGAGTAGTGAGTGGAGTGCTGGAGCGGGGTTCCACCAGGGTTGGAAGCCTTATCAGAAGGCGTTAAAAGAGGGCTATGTTGTGTAAAAAGAGGAGTCCCTCAGAGAGGTGGAGATCCTCGTAGATATCGGGTGTGTCCCGAATCTAAGCCCCCCATCCTGAGAAGGGGGGGGGATTCTCGTGCCACAACCAGCACCAGTAGGTATTCAACCCGGGACCTGCCCAGAGATCGAGGGGACCCACAGCCTGGTCGTGCAATCCGAGCACGAGTGTAAAATGTGGGTAGCACAGTACAGGCGCTGCCCAAGAGAGACGGCGAATGAGAAGTATAATAAGAAGAGTAGAGTAATCCGCTCTTCCCAGGCTCTCTGTTCTAGTTACCAAGCTTGCAGCAGCTTCGTGTGCGGTCGGTCGTGTGCATAACATATGTTCTTATAGCATTTACATATATATTTGAACTTTGAATATTACAACATGGACAGTAAATAAACCATTTAACATTGCTAACTCCGGTATCATCCCTATTGTCCCTGCCTAGTCCCTAGACGACAGACCATCTTGTGCGTGCATCAAGACATATTCCCCACCCCGATCCACCTCCTCCCCACTACCCAGTAGGCCTTGGAAGTTAGAATCTCCCTATGATAACGCACAACCCCCACCCCCCGGCCCCTCCGTCAGTCCCTACAGTGGGTCACCGATCTAAATCAGTGTACTCTATTGGGCCCAGGCCCCTAGGTGATTGAACGTGGGCCATTCGTATCTATGGTGTACAGCACCCCCCGGGCGTAGTGGTGTATGGGCTACGCCCCCGCTGTTAGCCGGCCAGACAAAGTGTGTTCCCGTGCTTAGTGTTCCATGACCAGTATTTATACAGCGTTGGATATACCCAGCTGTTTTTCGTTCTTTTCTCTGTGTTTATATATTTATGTATTAATTTTTTTTTTTTTTTTTTTATTTTTTTTTATTTTTTTTTTTTTTATTTTTTTTTTTTTTTATTTTTATTTTTTTTTTTTTATTTATTTATTTAGTTATTTATTTAATTGAATTTTATTTAATTTAATTTCCCCCCCCCTTCTGTTTTCCTTTATTAAATTATTAGTGTCATTATTTACCCCTCATTCCCCTCCTCTCTCTGTTATTAATTAATCAATTATAGTATAGTTCCCCGTTCCCCCTCCCCTTATCATTCCCTCCCACCCCGTCCCCCCCATACTTTACTGTCTATTTGCTTTTAGGTCATAAAGGAATTACGGGTAAGTAACACAATGTCCAATAACGGTTGGTGCTGATTGCCGGTTGTCCGGCCATGTTAGATACTATGGAGAAGAGTAAAGGGGGTCGGCCGGCATTCGTGCTACTTTGCATCGTCAGATCTCCCTCTACCTCTGTGCCCGGAACCTCTCAACTATTTCCCGTGGGCTCATTTTACTTCGGAAAAAACCATTGTGAGCTAGTGGCTATACTTAATCTGAGAGCATTTAAATATTAATACCCATGTGTTAGAGGCCGCCTTCACAGGTTCACAATGCAGCGTTCAGGTTTAAGGCCCAAAAGTCAAGGAGGAGTCAGGCAGCGAGAACCCAGATATCTGCCCCCACAGACCCCCATCGTCCCCCGCCCAACAAAAACGGGTATGGCCCCACCCGGGGAGAGACGGGTTGTGCACCGCAGGGGGGAAGGGAGATTCTCGTGTTATTTGTGTAAGGAACCCATGTGTTTGCCCCCAGACCCGTGGGCCCCCCACCCAAATCCCACTGTCGGGTTTAGACATCGTACCTGGCGGAGTTCCGTGTGCTTCTGTTATGCATTGTCCCGGACAGGGGTGGTCAGGGTGCCCCGGTGGGAACCAGGGGCGGATAGTCACCAAAAGTGCCAGCGTAGTAGTTGGAGCAGAGGGGTCCCTCAGGTGGATCAGGTATCTCCGCTATTTGTGTGGTGTTGGTCGTCGTCGTGGGTGTGCAGGGGCCTCTATTCCTCCGGCAGGGTCGGGTCTCTGCGTCTCTCTGCCGCCTGGGCCGGCGGGGGTCCTGTTCCCCTGCGGCTTGCCCCTCTCTGCGATCTCGGAGGTATGGTTTGTGGTCCCAAAACCCAGTTGGGCACTGTCAGTGGCGGAAGGTTCAGTGCGGCCATGAAACCCGGTATTTCTTCGGGCCATCTAAGTGGCAGCCAGCTGTTGTTATGTCGAGCCATGAGGGCGAACGGGAACCCCCATTTGTAGGCGATATTTCGGTCTCTCAAAGCGGCAGTCACTGGGCGGAGTGCTCGACGAGCTTCCAACGTTATAGGGGATAGGTCATTATATAAGGCGACCTGTGCTCCCCTGAAGGGCCAGGTCGGCCTGTCGCGTGCTTTTCTCATTATGGCATCCTTCACAGGAAAAGAATGTAGACAACAGACAAGGTCTCTAGGTCCGTCTTCCAGAGCTCGGGGTCGCAGCGTTCGGTGGGCCCTCTCAAATTCAATGGGCCTTGGGGTAGGTGATTGAAGTATGGATTGGAAGAGCTCTGTCAGAGTCTCCTCCACGTTTTCCGCATTCTCCGCCTCCGGTATTCCGCGGATGCGGATATTGCACCTCTTGCCCCTATTGTCGACATCTTCAAGGTGCCGTCTCATGGCCAGTATGATTCCGCCCTGGCGTGCCACCGCGGTGTCTGCTGATGTAAGGCGCGCGGTGAGGGCCGTATTCGCCTCCTCCAGGGCGGTGATGCGGCCTGCGTGCGAGGTGACCTCAGAGCGGATTCCCGCCAACTCAGTTTTCATTGTATCCTGGATGGAGGTTATGAGTATGTGCAGGTCGGTTTTTGTGACCATCGAGGCTGCTAGATTTCGTAGCTCACCCTCTATGCGTTCGAGGGTCGGGTTGCTGGACTCCGCCGGCGACACCGGCGCCATTTTGGGGCTTCCCGGTTCCCCGCTCGTACCGGATTGCGGCTGCAGGTAGTCGTCCAGATGTCTTTGTTGCGTATTCCTCGGGGTCTGGGGATGTTCCGGGCGTTTTGTACGACCCATTTGGCTCAGGTATGCGTTGTAATTAGCTTTTTAAAGGGCTGCTGGAGCGGAGCTCTTCTTTCACGCGGCCATCTTGGTCAGCGTCCAGACCACGCCCCCAGTAATGTTACCTTTGAGACGGTGTGGTAGCCCAGGAATGAGAATTACCCCCATAATGGCATACCATTTGAAAAAGTAGACAAGCCAAGGTATTGAAAGTGGGGTATGTTTAGTCTTTGTTAGTAGCCACTTAGTCACAAACACTGGCCAAAGTTAGCGTTCATATTTGTTTTTGTGTGAAAAAAGCAAAAAACTAATATTTGGCCAGTGTTTGTGACTAAGTGGCTACTAAGAAAGACTGGACATACCCCACTTGCAATACCTCGGGTTGTCTACTTTTGCAAATGGTATGCCATCATGGGGGTAATTCTCATTCCTGGGCTACCATACGCTCTCAAAGGCAACATAACCAATCTAGCAAATTTCAATGTGAAAAAAATGAAACGCAAGCCTTATATGTGACTCTCTAACTTTCCAAAACACCATAAAACCTGTACATGGGGGGTACTGTTATTCTCGGGAGACTTCACTAAACACAAATATTAGTGTTTTAAAACGGTAAAACATATTACAACAATAATATAGTCCATAAAAGTGCCGTTTGTTTGTAAAAAATGCAAAAAACGTCACTTTTACTTAAAATATCATCGTTGTAATACAATTTACCAGTTTGAAACACTAATATTTGAGTTCAGCGAAGTCTCCCGAGTAAAACAGTACCCCCTATGTACAGGTTTTATGGTGTCGTGGAGTATTACAGGGTCAAATATAGTGCTTGCAAATTAAATTCTCTGCACTTTCTCCCTGTGTTGTCAGGCATGTCAATCAAATTTTAATTAATCAAATCACATAATTATGTTAAAAGATTATTTAAATATACATGTAGAATTTTAATATATATACATATATATGTATTTAAATTCTACGTGTATACTAATGTAATTTTTTATGTAATTATATGTATTTATCTATATATATATATTTGCGGTTATTTGTATTTTATATATAGATAGATATATATAGAATGCCATTCTAAGTGTATTTTGTTACCAATATATATATATTAATAACAAAATACAGTTAGAATGAAATTACATATGAATATATAATTTATATTAAATTTTGTTTCAATATTTTATTTATTTATTTTATTATTTTATTTATTTATTATTTTAATTATACGTATATATATATAATATATATATATGTACATCTATTATATATATAATATATATACATATTATATATATGTAACATCATTCTAAGTGTATTTTAATGCTAATATATATACTTATATTAGTATTAAAATACACTTTGTATGACGTTACATATATATAATATGTATATATATTATATATATAATATATATACATATTATATATATATAAAAATATTTTCAATTTATTTTTAAACATGTTTAATTTCTTTTTTTATACTTTCTTACCAGCAGGGGGACTGTCTGATATTTTAGACAGTCCCCCTGCAGGCAGATCCATAGCCAGCTATAGGGGGCCATGTGATCGCTCTTTGAGAGCGATCACATGGCCCCCGGGGGCCTCATTTGCCGTGGGAGGGCTGCCTGGGCTGTCAGGCAGCCCCCCAAAAGAGGATCGCGGCGGAGGTAAGTATAACTTACCTCCTGGGGCTCAAAGCCGTTACGGCGTTCCATGCCGCCGCAACGGCTTTAAAGCCCATTATAATGGGGACGGCATGGAACGCCGTAACGGCGTTAACGGGTTAATAGTTGTAGTGTTTCTCTAACTTAACCGAAGTAGAATATAAAACCAAAATGCAGTATAGGCAGTACACTTAAAATATAGAAAGACACTTAGCCATAAAATAATTTCTTGAATTCTTTGTACAGTGTACAATGTACCCCAAAAAATAAACATATGTACAATAATAGTGCAGACTGTTTATGTTCCAAATGTATACATATAAATGATATAAAAAACATATAAACTAAACACAGAAGTGCATGTGTATATAAAACACTAACAATTCACATAAGAAAGCACAACTAAGAGGTGCCTTGTATATAATTTGCAATGATTATTGTAATATGCCCCAAAGGGAAATTGAATAGTCTGTGACCACTGCTGAAGGGTGCCCTGGAATTATGGGAGTGATGAGCATAAGCTTTGAGTTAGCTGTAATCACTGATGGTTATGGTGTTAAGAACACAGACTCGGCTGTGCACTCCAATAGGACGCTCTAAATAGACTGCTACCACTCCTTGAAGGTGCTCTGGAGTGATGACGTGATGAAAATAAGCTTTCAGATGCCTGTAACCACTGTTGGAAGGTACTCCAAAATGTTTGCTTTCTGTATTCATAATGCTTTAGTGCCCTTCTCTTGATAACTAAAGGTCTTGCCCCCCACCCGGTAATTAAAGAGTTAATAACCCTTTCTTTCACTTACCTCCTTTCAGTTCCAAGGTCCTTCGGCACTGGATCAGTCTTTGCTTCCATCGACGTCATGTCAATGGGGGAAACTAATGGGCAACCGTGGGGAGTGCCGCGCCCACATTAGAGGAATGCATTGAATCAATGAAGTTAAACGATTCTTGAACATTATGTACGTTTATTAATTAATAGAGAGCGTCTGATTGGCTTAAAGCATCAGCTGACCTGTCTGACGGTACTCCGCGCCTTCTGTAACTCCGTTTCAGAAGCTGGATATAGCCTGGGGGACCTGGAGATTGGCATTGGAGACATTTGGGGTTAAACCATTCTTTAATGGTTTGGCCATTTGAGGTATGCCCGGGGGCTTCCTGGCAAACATGCCTAGCAAAAACTTAGTTGAAGTTGTTGTGATGACCAGAGTGTTCCTTTAAACTCTGTGAAATTCCAAAAAGACAGCCAATGGAGGTTGTCTTAACTCTACAATGTAAAATTTGCAGTTTCCTGAAACTAAGGTAATAAATATCAATGGATAAAAGCCCAATATAAAGTCCTAGTGCAAACATGCCAGAGGAGGAACCACAGTCTTGTCTGAAGAAATCTTCTATAAAACTGCCTGATCAAATTAATCTTGGAATCAGTATGTGGAAACAGAGAAAGAATAATGGTGCAGTATATCCCAAAAAAAGATAATAACAACAAAAGAAGGGTCTAATGTAGTCCTACTCACGTTTTTAAGAGCTTATAACCAGCTTTGTATGAATAGTAGACATGTGCAATTCGTTTCGGTCCGAATATGTATTCGGACGAATTTCGGGCAATTCAGACATTCGGGTACTTCCAAATGGCCGAATTGCTGAAGTGCCGAATTGCCAAGGTCCCGAAGTTCTGAAATTACCGAACTTCCGAAGTGTCGAAGTGCCAAAGTGCTGAAGTACTGAAGTTCCGAAGTTGCCGAAGTTCCGAAGTGTCAAAGTGCCGAAGTTCCAAAGCACAGTATTGCCAAAGTACTAATATACTTACCCAGTGAAAGAAGAAAAATGTTACATTGTATACAATTTTAAATAAAAAGTATACAAACATAGCCAGGATTAACATGTAAGCATTTGCAACACTTACAACAATCAAGTAACATACATTCATATAAAATGTAAGTTACTTGGCCAGTCAATGTAATGACAGGAATGAATAAGTAGATAACTCCCTAATTCCCACGGCATTAGGGAGCCATCTACTAAAAGGCTGAAAGACCTAAATTGGTCTTTCAGACAAATTTACTAATACTAAGTAAAGATTACTTAGTATTAGTAAATTATGCCCCTACTCGCTATACCGCGAGAACGGGCATGTCTATTAAACAGTGAGCAGCCTGTGGCTGCTCACTGTTAAAAAAAATAAAAAAAGGCACCCACAGCACCCCGGAGATCACTTACCCAAGATACTGTACTACTCTGCAAGCAGTCGACCATAGCAGCTCCCAGCCTGACACCTGCATCACCTGCAACACCCACGCACAAGCGGGGCATCGGCTGAACGGGCCACACTGGTGAGGCTCCAACCCTCCAACGCGAGGAGAGAGCAGGTCGGAGGACTGACACGCGAGCTATGCATACTCGCAAGCCGGGACTTTCTCCTGCAGACACCGCTGACCAGGTCTTGCCTAGTATGCACCCATCAGATGCATCTGAACTAATGCTACCTTATGTTAGTTTATATTTTAGGTTTGCATATATTACATGTTTAGTTAATGACAATATGTCGCTGACTTAATGCCATGCCTACAAGGAACCGTGTTCACACTTTCAGCCAGCTAGGCAGGGTAAAAACCAACCTAATTGCACGTTAGAATTAAAGTTTGTTGTTAGACCGAAGCAGGGTGACTCTACCGTAACCCAACTCAGTGGATGGGCGATGCTAGCCAGCACTCAGAATGTTTATGTACCTATAGTATGTTGTTAGCCTATGTTTTCCATGCCTAATAGCCTAAACACCTACAGCATAAAGCGTCTAGACATAGCTAGGTAAACTTAAGGATATAACTGTTCAAGCCTGTTTATAGCTTAAATACACTACTGATGACAATGCTTAAAGAATATATCTCCTAATGCTGATACCTGCATGTCAAATCACTCGAATGACTTACCACGTTTTAAAAATGGTAAAAAAAAATGTGCTTACACTCCAATTCCACATATGTAGAAACCTGTGATATTGCTATGATTATGTTTGCTGTTGTGGCAACGTATGATCTTGTCAAACCATGCACAAAAAAAAAAATTATAATAAGGGGGGGGACCTAATGTCCTCCCCCCTGGCCCCCACCCCTGAGTGGTGGATGGGGGCCCTAAATTATAATAAGGGGGGGACCTAAGGTCCTCCCCCCTGGCCCCCACCCCTGAGCGGCGGGTTGGGGTCCTAAATACTAAAAAGGGGGGGACCTAAGGTCCTCCCCCCTGGCCCCCACCTCTGAGCGGTGGGTGGGGGCCCTAAATAGTAATGGGGGGGACCCAATGTCCTCCCCCTGGCCCCCAACCCTGAGCAGTGGGTGGGGGCCCTACACTAAAATAAAGGGGGGGTGACCTAATGTCCTCCCTCTGGCCCCCACCCCTGAGCGGCGGGTGGGGGCCCTAAATACCAATAGGGGGGGACCTATTGTCCTCCCCCTGGCCCCTCACCCCTGAGCGGCAGGTGGGGGCCCTAATAAAATCCCCCCCAGGTGACTAGGGGTCCCCAAACCCCTAGTCACCCCCTCCCCCCAAAAAAAATGTTCCCCCTACCTACCCCCTCACCCTAAAAATAATGAGGGGGGGACATTTAACTAAGAACCTGTAAAAAAAAAAATAACTTGCCATTCAATGTTTTCTTTCTTCTAAAATCTTATTTTTATCTTATTTTTTCAGCCCCAAAAAAGGCCAAATAAAAAAACATAATAACCGACGCAATTTAAAAAAGAAAAAAAAAGAGCACTCTGATTGGTGGGTTTAAGCCATCCAATCAGAGTGCTCTGACAGGTAAATGAAGAGACTGACAGGTAAGTCTCTACATTTACCTGTCACAGCACTCTGATTGGTTGGTTTGAAATTTACCAATCAGAGTGTTTTGTGTCATTTTACACAGCGTGGGAAAGTTCTTTGGAATTTTCCCATGCTGTGTAATTTGACTCATAACTCTCTGATTGGTTACTTAATCCACTAATCAGAGAGTTATGAGTCAAATTACACAGCGTGGGAAAATTCCAAAGAACTTTCCCACACTTTGTAAAATGACACAGAGTACTCTGATTGGTAAATTTCAAACCAACCAATCAGAGTGCTGTGACAGGTAAATGTAGAGACTTACCTGTCAGTCTCTTCATTTTCCTGTCAGAGCACTCTGATTGGATGGCTTAAACCCACCAATCAGAGTGCTCTGAGCCTAATTGCAGGGCGGGGCAAGGCTTTATAAGCCTCCCCCTGCCCTGCAGAGCTCAGCCTGCGCGGAGCCCTCCATGGGTGAAGAAGTATTTTTTTTTGCGCTCATTTTTTATTTATTTTTTTAATTGCGTCGGTTATTATGGTTTTTATTTGCCCTTTTTGGGGGCTGAAAAAATAAGATTTTAGAAGAAAGAAAACATTGAATGGCAAGTTATTATTTTTTTTTACAGGTTCTTAGTTAAATGTCCCCCCCTCATTATTTTTAGGGTGAGGGCGGTATGTAGGGGGGACATTTTTTTTTGGGGGGAGGGGGTGACTGGGGGTTTGGGGACCCCTAGTCACCTAGGGGGATTTTTTAGGGCCCCCACCCGCCGCTCAGGGGTGGGGGCCAGGAGGGAGGACATTAGGTCCCCCCCCTTTATTAGTATTTAGGGCCCCCACCCACCGCTCAGGGGTGGGGGTCAGGGGGAGGACATTAGGTCCCCCCCTTTATTAGTATTTAGGGCCCCCACCCGCTGCTCAGGGGTGGGGGCCAGGGGGAGGACATTAGGCTCCCCCCTTATTTTACTGTAGGGCCCCCACCCACTGCTCAGGGGTGGGGGCCAGGGGGGAGGACATTAGGTCCCCCCCTTATTAGTATATAGGGCCACCACCCACCGCTCAGGGGTGGGGGCCGGGGGGAGGACAATAGGTCCCCCCCTATCGTTTTACTTTAGGGCCCCCACTGTTCAATGAATAGGGCGTAAGTGGTGTAATCCCCACCTTGTATTCTTTGGAGTATTAATCACTGGAACAATACAACCGGTTGCCAAGCAGTAAAAGATAAAAAATAAAATAGTAGCAAAATAAAAAAGTAAAATGGCACACTCACTATTTAAAAAGTAGGCAAATACCTTTATTGATACACAATATTAAAAAATTCCCATACAGACCTGAGCCTGGAAGGCTGCCTCTCCATGCCTCCCCTACGATGCAGTCTTCTGCGACCTCCATGCATTCCTACATTGGGCAATGGCTCACTGTGCTACTATTCATCTGGGCAGCCCTGCTACTATTACTTATGCTAAGTAAATACATACGAATGATAGACGCCATTCTGTTTCTCTTCGGCTCTTTAGCCCTTATCTGATAAGATG
The DNA here is from genome assembly GCF_036172605.1 of Pelobates fuscus. NCBI lineage: Eukaryota > Metazoa > Chordata > Amphibia > Anura > Pelobatidae > Pelobates > Pelobates fuscus. The sequence goes on along the minus strand of NC_086323.1, from coordinate 81,188,031 downwards.
CTAATGTTGTGTTCCTATGATTTTTCATTTTCCTTACCCTCCTATTGTTTGCCTATAATTGCCCCATCAAGTCACCCAGTAGTAATTCACTGATGTATTCCTTTGCAGCACCACTCTGCAACATCTTATATTATCCCATTGTTGCCATTAATAGAGCTGTGGTTTAGCTGATATATTTGTTTGTTGCATATATCTTGTGTACCCAGCAGTCTTAGGTTGGCAATAATCATGCATATTTTCCTTATCCTGTTCTTCTATTTAAAAAAAAACAAAATGTGCAGTTTATCCTGACATGCTATGTTCATTTCCAAGTTATCAACACTGCCTGTGTCTACACAACATGTCAATGCTAACTTGTGTATATATCACTGCACTTCAACAATAAAGAATGTAAAAAAAAAGAAGAAATTAAAATTTTGTCTGATCACACAATCGTCCCAATTTTGACTGAATTGCAGTTCGTACTGAAATGAATTTCAAAATCTACTTCAGTCCAAGGGTAAAATGTATGGCTTCTCAAACATATATTAGCATACGCCCTCCCAAAACCAGCCTTATACCATGCTTTGTCCTAGGTGTTTTTCTGTGAATGTGCAATAGCCTCCCAATGTCTTCCTATGGGAAAGCACTAGATTTGCTGAGATCTTCAAATTTCATAATCTCAGCCAAGGAAGCCGTGCGGGGGCAGGGCTAGCCACAAGGATAACCACATGACGTTTTAAAAAAGGTGACTAAACTACCTGTTTAACCAGGGGAGGAGGAATAAGGGGGTATTAAAGTGGCACTGTCACATATTATATAAGTGGTGATGTTATTTCTCTGTCAGTATTACAGGAAACCTGAAGCTAACACTGAAATTGTACCAAAATCAAACCCGGGGTTTTCCAGCCTGATCCTACTACTGATACAAGCAATGCTGCCTTTGAAAGCAGATTGCATACGTAGGATATCTTATCCCTTGCTCCTGATCCTCCTCATCACCATTCCTGTAGCTGTGAAAAGATGTACAATGTAAAATGTTCGTGATGTCCATTCTTTTGACACAAATTCTTTTCTGAATATATATTTTTTATGAAATCTATCTTTTCTGTCACTATATTCTGTGAGATTTCTACAGATAATTACTTTTTATTTGAAATGTATTTCTGATATGGCTATTGGTAAATGATGAAAAATTCAATAAGGTCATAGAAGAAATTAGGAAAGCCTATTGATCAATGAAAATTACATCTATTCATTAATAAAAAAAAAAAAAACTGAAACGCAGCTTCCACGAGGATATCACAGCGCTACGCGCAGACCTGAAAGGCCTGACAGGCCGCATCTCCAAACTGGAGAGCTCCTCACAATCCCAGGCCCAGGATGTCGCTACAATGCAACACTCTGTACAAGCCCTGGAACAGCAGACCCGGCAATATGAACATCGCCTCGCGGCGCTTCAGGACGCCAGGCGGGCTTCCAACATCAAAATCAGGGGAGTCCGGGAGGACATAACGGAGGCCGAACGGCCTAAACTTATGGAGCGCATGTTATTAGAAATACTGCCACGAAGACAGCAATCAACAATCAACCCAGAAAGGGTCTTCAGAGTCCCTAAACCAATAAACGCTCCAACCACAGCCTCGAGAGATGTCATTATGACCCTCCGCAATAACGGACATAAGATGGCGATCCTATCTGCCCTCCGAGGCAGGACCCCCTTCCGCCTCGAAAACATGGACCTCTCACTCTACCCAGACCTGTCCAGTGGCACCCTGGCCTGGTGTAGGTCGCTACGACCACTCACCTTAATTCTGCGTGCCTGCAATTGATTACCGCTGGCGGGCCCCCAGGGCATTGACGGTCCACCGAGGATCGAACTTGCACAGCATTCAGGACATCCGGGATGCCCCGGCCTTCCTCCGGCTCCTGGACCTACCTCAAGACTTGCTGTCCCCGGCTAGAGTGGCCACCAAGGGCAACAACGGCTCCCCTAACCGCACCCATACCTGGGACCCAGATTGGATCGCCCCATTCATCCCCCAAAGCTCCACGCCGGACGCATATTAAGCAATCACGACATAGAGGCACAGAGATACTCACCTGTCGGGGTCTTGGATCCGCCGCCTGGTTTCAGTAGGGACACAGAGCATAACCTGCGATCCGCTGACACCTTGACAACTGCTGGACTGCCTCGAAATAGGTCTGACACGGCCAGACAGACCAGACCTGATAGCACAGACCAAAGACCCCTGACACTGACAAAGACCCCCTTGCTCCCGGGCAAATCTGTGCCCCTGCCCCAGCTATGCTAGGTGGACAGACTCAGGACGAAAATACTGAGACTATTTTTATTTCTGAAACAAAGAAAGGAAGGGTCTGTCCTATAAGGTATATCCTAATGTGTACATTACAATGTAGAAAAAACAGTTAAAAATAACCTTTATTGAAATGGGGTGAAAATAACGAAAACTTTAGACGAAAAAGGTAGAAAGAAGAATGATAAGACACACTAGAATAAGAAAGAGGTGTGTCAAATAAAAGCTCAATAATAATAAATGCGGGTACTAATGCCCTATTAATGCCTGAATGGCGATACGATACTCCTATCGTGATAAATCTGTATGCCGGTAGCAATTGCCAAAGAGGTGTCTAAACGTCACTATGAGGAAATGCTACAATAGCTCAGCGACAAATGTAGTAGGTAACGATAAGGAGTAGAAAGATAGGTATCTTGTAGTGGCAATAAAATTCTCTAGACAGGAAATGCCGATACGCTACAGTAACGAAATATATCCAAAAGTGGGTCTCTTATGGAAAGCAATAATGTCATACAGTAACGCAAGAGTGTCACAAATAAATCTCTAACCATGTATAATGACCGGTTTATATAGATTACATACAGGAAATAGGTGACACTGGGTGCGACATTATGGTACATAAAACACAGAGATTCCAAAACCAGGTCTCTAACCGGAGGTAAAAGCCGATAATAGACAATGTAGAGGAGACACAAGTTGTCTGGTATCGGTTTGATAAAGGGACAGAGGGGAGGAGGACCGTCATCCAACTAGAAAAAACGTCAGATCAAGGCGCATCTCCCTCAAGGTGCAGACGTGAATGTTTATATAGAGCCAGGGGCGGACTGACCGGTCGGGCACTTCGGACATGGTCCGAGGGCCCGGCCGGGAGGGGGGCCCGCCATCAGGGGGCCCCGCCGCCCCTTTAATTACTGCAGCCGCCTGAGCGCTCTCTTAAGAGCCTCAGGCGGCTGCAGCTTCTCACCTCCCCTCCCCTGTAGCTGTGCGGTCCGCGGTGCCCGGCCGGAGTGATAGGAAGGTGCTCAGTGTGCACCTTCCTGTCAGTCCGGCCGGGTACAGGAAACAGAAACTTCTGTTCCGCGGGGAACAGGAGTTTCTGTTTCCTGTACCCGGCCGGACTGACAGGAAGGTGCACACTCAGTGTGCACCTTCCTATCACTCCGGCCGGGCACCGCGGACCGCACAGCAGCTCGGCCACGCTACAGGGGAGGGGGTAAAAAGAGAGTGGGAGGGGGGGAGGGGGGTTGTTAAAAAGAGAGTGGGAGAGTGGGTTTAACAAGAGAGTGGGAGGGGGGTGTTAAAAAGAGAGTGGGAGGGGGGGTTAAAAAGAGAGTGGGGTGGGGGGGTTAAAAAGAGAGTGGGAGGGGGGTTAAAAAGAGAGTGGGGGTGTTAAAAAGAGAGTGGGAGGGGAGGGGGGTTAATAAGAGAGTGGGGGTTAAAAAGAGAGTGGGAGGGGGGGTTAAAAAGAGAGTGGGAGGGGGGTAAAAAGAGAGTGGGAGGGGGGTAAAAAGAGAGAGGGGGGTAAAAAGAGAGAGGGAAGGGGGTAAACAGGGAAGGGGGTAAAGAGGGAGGGTGGGTAAAAAGAGAGAGGGAGGGGGGTAAAGAGGGGGAGTAAAAAGAGAGAGGGAGGGGGGTAAAAAGAGAGAGGGAGGGGGGTAAAGAGGGAGGGGGTAAAAAGAGAGAGGGAGGGGGTAAAAAGAGAGAGGGGGTAAAAAGAGAGAGAGGGGGGTAAAAATAGAGAGGGAGGGGGGTAAGAAGAGAGGGAGGGGGTAAGAAGAGAGGGAGGGGGGTAAAAAGAGAGGGAGGGGGAGTAAGAAGAGAGGGAGGGGGAGTAAGAAGAGTGGGGAGGGGGGTAAGAAGAGGGGGAGAGAAGAGTAAGAAGAGGGGGGAGTAAGAAGAGAGGGAGGGGGAGTAAGAAGAGAGGGAGGGGGGAGTAAGAAGAGGGGGGAGGGGGATAAGAAGAGAGTGGGGAGTAAGAAGGGGGTAAGAAGAGGGGGAGGGGGGAGTAAGAAGAGGGGGAGTAAAAAGAGGAAGGGGGAGTAAGAAGAGTGGGGAGCGGGGTAAGAAGAGGGGGTAAGAAAAGGGGGAGGGGGTAAGAAGAGGGGGGTAAGAAGAGGGGGAGGGGGAGTAAGAAGAGGGAGGAGTTAGAAGAGGTGGGAGTAAGAAGAGGGGGAGGGGGAGTAAGAAGAGGGGGAGAGTAAGAAGGGGGTAAGAAGAGAGTGAGTAAGAAGAGGGTGGGAGTAAGAAGGGAGTAAGAAGAGGGGGAGGGGGGAGTAAGAGGAGGGCAATTGCCCCCTCCCCTGTCCGCAGGCACCGTGCGGGCAGCCGGCAGGGGAGGGAGGAAGAGAGGACCCGGGAGCTCAGCCTGCAGCTCCTCTGGGTCCTTCTTGCGCGAGCACAGATCGTTGCCGTGGTTACCACGGCAACGTTACGGCTCTTGCGAGAGTAAACTCTAGCCCTGGAGCTACGGGCTAGAGTTCACTCTCAACACTGTGACCACCAGGGATTCCTGGTGGTCGCAGTGGTGAGAGTGAACTCTAGCCCCATAAACACACTGCCCCCACACACCATACACATTCACACACTGCCCCCCATACACACACACACTGCCCCCACACACACCATACACATTTACACACATTGCCTCACACACACACACATACACTGCCCACCCATACACACACAGCCCCCATACTAACATTGCCACACACATACACAGCCCCCTCATACACACATTGCCCCACACACCCTACACATTCACACACTACACCCACTCACACACACTGAACCTTTCACACACACTGCACCCCTTACACATTGCACCACTGCTCCTATACCCTACTACAGCCTCATATCCCAGCAGACCCCAGGTAAGTTGTTAAACTGTTCTTAAACGGTTTGACTACTTACTCTGGGAGGGGGGCCCGGCCCTCCTGGCACCATAACGACTACACAGAGCAGTAGTGGTTATTGTGCATGGATTATTTCTTTAAATAATCTACACGTGCCCCAGTAGCCAGCAAGCCAGCCAGCCCACAGGCCGGCCAGCCAGCCAGCCAGCCAGCCCACAGGCTGGCCAGTAGCCAGCCAGCCAGCCCACAGGCCACCAGTTAGGCTTACAGCCAGCAAGCCCACAGCCTGCCAACCGCAGCCAGCAAGCCACAGCCTGCCAGCCAGCAAGCCACAGCCAGCAAGCCACAGCCTTCCATCCGCAGCCAGCAAGCCCACAGCCTGCCAGTCGCAGCCAGCAAGCCCACAGCCTGCCGGCAGTAGCCAGCAAGCCCACAGCCTGCCGGCAGTAGCCAGCAAGCCCACAGCCTGCCAGCCGCAGCCAGTAAGCCCACAGCCTTCCAGCAAGCCCACAGACTGCCAGCCAGCAACAGTAATTAAGGTAAGAGGAGCCCACTTGGCCTAGGTATCAGCGAGCTATGTTGTGTTGCTGTTGTGTTGCTATATTGTGAATAGGAACCAGAGTGTCTCTAATGGGACCTGGAGGAAATTCTTTCTAACACACTCTCTAAAGGACACTGAGATAGCCTCTGCTAGAATGCTCCCCCCCCTCCATGGCCCATTAGCCATCAATTGTAGTCTCTACTGGGGCCTGGAGGCGACTGTTTCCAGCAGGGACACTGAGATGGCCTCTGTTAGAAAGACCCCCTTCCAAGCCTATTAGACTCCATTGTAGTCTCTAATAGGGCCTGGAGGGGATTATTTCTAACACACTCTATAAAGGACACTGAGATAGCCTCTGCTAGAAAGACCCCCCTCCATGGCCCATTAGCCCTCAATTGTAGTCTCTACTGGGGCCTTGAAGGGATTATTGCACTTTTGTTACTTGTGTCTAAAGATTGTGTAGGGTGTGGCTGGAGGCGGTGCATGGAGGCGGGACATGGGTGGCGCTTGCTGCGGAGTATAGGTGGGGCCTGTAAGGGGGCCCTTGATTTATTTTGCCCAGGGGCCCTGAGGGTTCTCAGTCCGCCCCTGTATAGAGCAAGGTCGCTATTCTTACTTATGATTGCCGCCGTCAGGCAATCGGTAGCGGTAAATGAATAAATTAATTAAATTTAATTAAACCTCTCGTCCTAACCATCAAATCCTTGATATCCACCTAATCAATGTATGCATGGTAAACTGACAGGGTGAAAAGGTGGAATGGTGCCTTCATGGGCGCCAGGTATAGTAAAGTGGTAGGAGAGGAGGAAGAGAGGAGGGTTTGTAATTAATATTTGCCCTAGAAATTCCCTTTAGAGAGTGAATGGTACCCTGATAAGTGCTCAAGGTTCCTGTACACTCGGATAGCTGGATTAGCGTCCCGTATAAATGAAGGAGTAACCAGGTTGCTACATAGTAATGCAACCGGAATAAATGGTCCTGGTCAACCGGGAAATGAGAGAGGTGATATCCGAGGGACAAAGGTAACCTTTGGAGGGACCAGTAAGTGTCAGACCCGAAGCCAGTGGTAGGTGCCACACTTCAACCCGACGCACGTTTCGCCTGTGTTACGAGGCTCATCAGGGGGAAAGGACTTGCCTGATTCGTCAAGTTTATAAAGCCCGCTCGCGGGTCTCATTGGTTGCCGCATAAGTGAAGGGGAGGGGCCAGAGAACGGTAGTCGTAAGGGCACAAATTAGTGCTCTTTACAAAATTCGTCAAGAATGACTGTATTTGTCAGTGGAGAGAATGGTAACCAGTGACCTACTCTCATGGTTAACGAGGTCTAGAGGTTTTGTGGTGGAAGTCAAGAGTAAACATGATCCATAGAAATCAGTAGAATAAACTGATAGGTCAAAAGATAATGATTAGTACTGTAATGATGATGATTAGTGCTAAACCATAATGCCCTATGGTGTAAAGGCAAAACCTCATAGGAGGTTAAAGAGCAAACTTAAACGTGAATCGTAATCCATATGAGTGATAGCAGAACCTAGTAATGGGTCACATAAGTGATAATACAGAGTAGATCCTGTCGGTCTCAGGTCAATCATAGGTGTTGCAATTGAGAGTTCAATGAATCGGGAGGTTAGCAACCAGGGCAAATGGGTAGAGTGGACCTAATGGAGCATAAGAATAGAAATAATGATAGTAAAAATCAATTCGATTAAATTCCCAATTGAAGAATGGACATGATCAACATAGGTCAGTAGTTGTCCGTAATCAAGTTGTAACCTGCAATTGATGCCATATAGTGTGATGGTGAAACCTCATGTGAGGTTGGAGAGGATACTGAGTCGTGGACCGTAATCCATAATATGATGGTAGAACATGGTGATGAAACACATCAGTGACGATACAAAGTAGACCCTGTCGGTCTCAGGTCCCTCATAGGTAGTGCAGATAAACACTCAATGAGTTGAGACGGTAACCACTACGAACAGATGAGTGGACTGGAGCTCATGAAAAATAAAAATAAAAATAATAATAATAATCTAATAGATAAGTTTCCAATAGAAAGATGGTATATAGGAAAAAAAGGGGGACATGAAGTCCCATAAGTACAGGGTCTTAGTGTATGAATGGTGTGTAGTTAAATTCCTCATTCAAGCCAAGAGGGGATAATGTCTTGAAGGAGAAGATCCATTGGGACTCTTTGCGTAACAATGCCTTGTTAAAGTCGCCCTTTCTAGGGTTTGAAAGTAATTTCTCAATAGCTTGGAATTTTAGGTTGTCAGGTTTTCCCTCGTGAAAGTTTTGAATATGCCTTGCCACTGGGGTTGGTGTCACTTTATTGTTAATGGATGTCACATGCTGTAGTATTCTCCGCCTAAATTGTTGGAACGTTTTCCCAATATACTGGGTACCACAGCTACAGGTAATTAGATAAACAATTCTAGTAGTACTGCAGTTGATCAGAGCATTAGTCTCTACGGTGATATGGGTTTGGGTGGATGTAGTAGACTTAGACGGTAGAATATACTGACAGGCCTTGCAGTGTCCGCACCTGTATGTCCCCTTTGTCTCTGTTATCCAATTCCCAGTTGGCAGAGGAGATGCTAGATGACTCCGGACAAGTTGGTCTTGAAGATTGCAAGGTCTGCGTGCTGTTAGCGAAGGATAATCCGGTAACAGTTTGGAAAGTACAGGGTTATGGAGGAGTATTGGCCAGTTGGTTTTCAAAATTTTGGACATAGGTCCCCATCCCTGGTCATAGGTGGCAATGCAGCGTGGGGCCTTACGTTCTTGTCTTGGTGTAGTCGGAGATAGAGTGGATTCTCTGTCCAGCAAGCAAACCCAATGAAAGGCCCTCTTCAATACTCGATTAGGGTAGCCTAGTTCCTTAAAGCGAGATCTAAGGATTTGACACTCATTATAGAAAGTTTGGTCTACAGAGCAGAGTTCCGTCTGGCCCGCAAGTACTGGCCATAGGGAATCGAGGCCTTCAATTTGAACGGGTGGTGACTGTCCCAATGTAGAAGGCTATTTGTCGAGGTAGCTTTCCTGAATAATTCTGCCTGGATGGTACCATCCAATAATAACAGAATCTTAAGGTCTAAAAAGACCAGCTCATGTTCGTCTATGACATAAGTTAACTTGAGATTAATGTCATTAACGTTAAGAGACTTGACAAATTACTGGAACATCGGGACGGATCCTGACCACATGATTAGCAGATCATCTATATACCTATGCCAGCTTACAACAAATTCCCGGAAATGGTCAAACTGTGGTGTGGAGACGATGCACTGCTCCCACCATCCCAAGAATAAGTTGGCATAGGTTGGTGCGCAGGCCGTCCCCATGGCTGTCCCGGAGATCTGTAGATAGTAGTGGCCGTTAAAGACAAAGTAGTTATGAGTTAATATAAACTCAAGTAGGGCTAGAATGAAGTCAATCTGAAGGTTGCTGTAAGCAGTGTTCTCCAAGAAGAACCTGCATGCCATTAGGCCTTTGTCGTGGGGGATGTTGGTGTATAGTGCGACTACATCAAGACTAGCTAACTGGGTATATGGTGGGACTGTCATGTCTTGTAGTTTCAGCAGAGTCGATTTTGTGTCCTGTAAATAGGTTGGCAATTCTACCACCATAGGATGAAGAATATTCTCAATAAATTTACTGGGAGATTCTGTTAGGCAATTGTTGCCTGACACAATGGGCCTGCCAGGAGGGGGGTGAGTCCCTTTGTGTATCTTTGGCAAGCAGTAGAATGTCGCTATGGTGGGATTTTTGTGTGGTAGAAGAAAGCGGAATTCGTCTTTGTTGATGATTAGTTGACTCAAGGCATCATTCAGGAGTGTATCCAGCTCATCCGCAAAAGTCTTAGTTGGGTCAGAGGGGAGAACCCTGTAATATAGAGGGTCATCAAGATGTGACATGCACATCCCAATGTACTCAGAGCGGTTCATAAGCACAATGTTCCCACCCTTGTCGGCTGGTTTGATGATTACCTCTGTCTGTTTTTGAAGGTCTTTTAAGGCTTTTCGTTCCATAAAGCTTAGATTGCTTGTGGCGGAGATACGATTCGGTGTAGATTCCAGCTCTTTTAATGCCATCTGGACAAAAAGGTCAACATGGGGTGAATCAGCAAAGTTAGGTGTAAAATAGCTTGAGGGTTTGAAATCCGTGAGTGGTCTCGAGAGATCACTTTCGACCAGAAGACTATCTAAGGTTTTAGAGAATTCATAGTCCTGTAACGAAAGACCCATTTCATTAGCCATCACTTGATCTTTTTTGGCATGAAAAATATTCAAAGCTAATTTCCGGCCAAACAGATTAAGATCCTTAGACCAGGTGAATTTGTTGCAACTAGGTGTGGGTACAAAGGAGAGACCACGGTTCAGTAAGGTAAGGTGGTGTTTTTCTAATCGAAAGTCTGACAGATTTATGACTTTCTTGGAGGCTATTGCCTCGAGGTACGATTCTGGTTTTTGTATGCCCAGCGATCCCTGTCTCTCAAGCGACCCCGTTGTTGTCGCGGCTGATCCTGGTCTAAAAAAGAGTTTGAGGAGGGATTAGTGGAGGACTGGGAATTTACAATGTCCGTAGATATTGGGATGTCCAGAAACGAGACTAACTTATCGGGATTTTTGAGTATGCTTTTATTATTAGTATTCGAAGAGGAACTAGTATCTCTTGGGCGGTCACTGTTACGGTTGAAAGGGGATCTGCGTCTCCTTTGGGCTGGTTGGTCTTGGTCAGACCAATCAGTCTCTCCTGAGGAGGAGCCCTGATAGTTGTTGCGCCGTCTGGGATACTTTGTAGATTGCCTGAAAATTCTGCCTTTTTAAAATCCTTGAAGTCCCGCTGAAACTTATTATGTTTTTTAATTTTAAGGTGGTGTCTGAAGTTGTTAATATTTTGTTGTAATTTATTTTCCATTTGTACATAGAGAGCGTTGGTTTTGTAATTTTTTATCCCAACAATGTCATTTTTAAGTTTGCAGTTGATTACTTCAAAATTTGTGGATTCAAGTCTGACCAGAAAGTCCATTAGTCTGGAGGAGCAGTCAAGTAGGATAGAGTTCCATTCGCTTAACTGCTCGTCCGTCTGGATTTTATCTGGCAGGAGTATCTTTGGACGAAGTCCTCTGGGAACCAATTTCTGTTCTAAGCATTGTTTTAAGCTGGTGAGTTCCCAGAAACTTCTAATTTGGTCCTGGTAAGTTTTTTGAATTTGTTGTAAGCTGGCATAGGTATATAGATGATCTGCTAATCATGTGGTCAGGATCCGTCCCGATGTTCCAGGAATTTGTCAAGTCTCTTAACTTTAATGACATTAATCTCAAGTTAACTTATGTCATAGACGAACATGAGCTGGTCTTTTTAGACCTTAAGATTCTGTTATTATTGGATGGTACCATCCAGACAGAATTATTCAGGAAGGCTACCTCGACAAATAGCCTTCTACATTGGGACAGTCACCACCCGTTCAAATTGAAGGCCTCGATTCCCTATGGCCAGTACTTGCGGGCCAGACGGAACTGCTCTGTAGACCAAACTTTCTATAATGAGTGTCAAATCCTTAGATCTCGCTTTAAGGAACTAGGCTACCCTAATCGAGTATTGAAGAGGGCCTTTCATCGGGTTTGCTTGCTGGACAGAGAATCCACTCTATCTCCGACTACACCAAGACAAGAACGTAAGGCCCCACGCTGCATTGCCACCTATGACCAGGGATGGGGACCTATGTCCAAAATTTTGAAAACCAACTGGCCAATACTCCTCCATAACCCTGTACTTTCCAAACTGTTACCGGATTATCCTTCGCTAACAGCACGCAGACCTTGCAATCTTCAAGACCAACTTGTCCGGAGTCATCTAGCATCTCTTCTGCCAACTGGGAATTGGCTAATAGAGACAAAGGGGACATACAGGTGCGGACACTGCAAGGCCTGTCAGTATATTCTACCGTCTAAGTCTACTACATCCACCCAAACCCATATCACCGTAGAGACTAATGCTCTGATCAACTGCAGTACTGTTTATCTAATTACCTGTAGCTGTGGTACCCAGTATATTGGGAAAACGTTCCAACAATTTAGGCGGAGAATACTACAGCATGTGACATCCATTAACAATAAAGTGACACCAACCCCAGTGGCAAGGCATATTCAAAACTTTCACGAGGGAAAACCTGACAACCTCAAATTCCAAGCTATTGAGAAATTACTTTCAAACCCTAGAAAGGGCGACTTTAACAAGGCATTGTTACGCAAAGAGTACCAATGGATCTTCTCCTTCGAGACATTATTGTCAGGATCGGGACAGGGATCCAACACGCAGAGTACAAACAGGTACAGAATACGTATACCGGACCTTAGAATGGCCGGACTAACGTACGGAGAATAGAGAATAGTCAAAGGCAAGCCGAGGTCGAGGAAACGAGAAGACAGGTAAGCGAGGAACAAGCCGGGTCAAGGGTAACAGAGATAAACAGAGTAAGTCAAACAAGCCGGGTCAGAACCAAAGGGATAACAGAAATACAAGAGCACTGTGTGACTAGGCAGACTAGAACCACGACAGGGCAATGAGCAAATGGGAGAAGCAAGTTTAAATACCCTGGCTCGGAAGGGTAGACACGCCTCCGACGAGTCCTGATTAGTCTCTGAAGGATTGAGTGACAGGTCGTTCCGGGTTGGCGTCATGACGTCGGTTTCCGGACGTCATGCTAGAAAAGGAAGTGAGTCCCTCGCGGCCGGCGTTTACGTGACCTGATGGACCGCGAGGAACAGAGGAAACAGCCCGTCCGGACGGATGGACGTCTAAGTCTCTGCCTCTCTCGGAGGTAGAGACTTCAGGTACCCTGACAGTACCCCCCCTCTCAGATACGCCCACCGGGCGGAAGGAACCGGGACGAGATGGGAAGCGGGAGTGAAACGCCCTGCGGAGACGAGGAGCATGAACATCCTCCTGAGGTACCCATCTCCTCTCCTCAGGACCATATCCCTTCCAATCGACCAGATATTGTACTTTCCCCCGGGAGATTCGAGAATCGATAATAGAGTTAACCTCATACTCCTCCTGACCCTCCACCTGAACAGAGCGAGGAGAGGATGATGTGGAGGAAAATCTGTTACAGACTAGTGGTTTCAACAATGAAACATGAAATGAGTTAGGGATGCGTAAGGCAGTTGGAAGAGCTAGACGATACGCAACTGGGTTAATGCGAGTTAGCACCCTGTAAGGTCCAATATAACGAGGAGCGAACTTCATGGAAGGCACTTTTAAACGGATGTTTCTTGTACTCAACCATACTCTATCACCTGGAACAAACACCGGAGCCGCCCTTCTACGTTTATCAGCGTGTTTCTTAACCAGCATAGAATTGTGCAGAAGAATCTGTCGAGTCTGATCCCACAACTTCCTCAAATTGGCAACATGAACATCAACCGACGGCACCCCCTGGGAAGAAGAAGCCGAAGGAAGAATAGATGGATGAAAGCCATAATTCATGAAGAAGGGGCTTGAACGAGTAGAATCACAAACGAGATTGTTGTGTGTAAACTCCGCCCAAGGAATCAAACCAACCCAATCGTCCTGGTGTTCGGAAACAAAACAACGTAAATATTGTTCAATCTTTTGGTTGGTGCGTTCAGCAGCTCCGTTAGACTGAGGATGATAGGCAGAAGAGAAATTCAATTTGATACCCAGTTGAGAGCAGAAGGACCTCCAAAAACGGGAAACAAATTGGGAACCTCTATCAGATACAATTTGGGAGGGTATCCCATGTAATCGAAAAATCTCCCTTGCGAATATCTCCGCCAATTCGGGAGAAGACGGGAGTTTAGGCAGAGGAACGAAGTGAGCCATCTTGGTGAATCTGTCAACCACGGTGAGGATAACAGTCTGTTTTTTAGAGATAGGTAAATCGACAATAAAGTCCATAGCCAAACAGGACCATGGCTTCTCTGGAACCTCTAAGGGGTGCAGAAATCCACAGGGAAGGGTATGAGGTTGCTTGGTCTTAGTACAAACCTCACATGCACCGATGAAATCTTTAATATCCTTCCGTAAATCAGGCCACCAGAAGTCCTTAGAGGTCAAAGCACATGTCTTGCGAACACCAGGATGTCCAGCCACCTTGCTGTTGTGGAAACATTGCAACAGTTCCAGTTGTAGAACAGGAGGAACGAAACGTCGACCTTCAGGAGTCTGTTTAGGAGCTAGATGTTGCAGTTTAATGATCTCGGCAAGTAACGGAGAGTGAATCCTGAGATTCATGTTGGCGATAATATTGCATTTCGGAACTATAGAGGAAAGAACCGGTTCAGATATAGTAGGAGGTTCATATTGGCGAGACAAAGCATCGGCTTTGGAGTTCTTAGAACCAGGTCTATAAGTAAGTACATAATTGAAGTGGGTCAGGAATAAGGACCAACGAGCTTGTCTGGAGGACAGTCGCTTAGCTTCCCCAATATAAGACAAGTTCTTGTGATCCGTTAAAATAGTAACAGGATGTAAGGTCCCCTCCAATAAATGTCTCCACTCCTTTAAGGCCATAATGACCGCTAAGAGTTCCCTGTCGCCAATGTCATATCTACTTTCAGAGCCAGACAGTTTCTTAGAAAAAAAACCACAGGGGTGTAGTGGTTTATCCACCCCTAACCTTTGCAACAGAACAGCCCCTACGCCTGTCTCAGAGGCATCAACCTCGAGTAGGAACGACAGAGTCGTATCAGGATGGACTAGAATTGGAGCAGAAGCAAAAAGATCCTTGAGAGTCTTGAAAGCAGCGAGAGCTTCATTAGACCAAGTCTTAGTGTCAGCCCCCTGTCTGGTCATATTGGTAATAGGTGCAATAATAGAAGAGTATCCCTTAATGAAGCGCCTATAATAATTGGAGAAACCAATAAACCTTTGAATAGCCTTGAGTCCCTTAGGCAAAGGCCACTCTAAAATGGACTGGAGTTTGTCAGGGTCCATCTTAAAGCCTTCCCCAGAAATCACGTATCCAAGAAAGTCTATCTGAGACTGGTCAAAGCTACATTTCTCCAATTTACAGTATAAGCCATGTTGCAGGAGTTTGTGTAATACCTTTCTGACCTGTCTGTGGTGGGTCTCAACCTCTCTAGAGTGTATCAGTATGTCATCCAGGTATACAATAACACAATCATGTTGGAATTCCATAAGAACCTCATTAATCAAATCCTGAAATACTGCAGGTGCGTTACAAAGACCAAAAGGCATGACCGTGTATTCATAATGCCCATAACGGGTATTGAACGCTGTCATCCACTCGTGTCCTTGCTGGATTCTCACCAAGTTATATGCCCCTCTGAGGTCCAACTTGGTGAAAATTTTAGAGCCTTTCAGACGATCAAACAGCTCGGTAATCAAGGGAATCGGATAGGCATTTCTGATGGTTATCTTATTCAAACCTCGGTAATCAATGCAAGGTCTTAGTGAACCATCCTTCTTTTTAACAAAAAAAAAAACCAGCCCCGGCAGGGGAAGAAGATCTCCTAATGAATCCCTTGTCTAGATTCTCCCGAATATACTCCTCTAGAACTGAATTCTCCTTAGTGGATAGGGGGTATACATTACCCCTCGGAGGCATGGTACCAGGTAGTAAGTTAATTTTACAATCAAAGGTCCTGTGTGGGGGTAGAGTATCAGCATTCTTTTTGTCGAATACTGCTTTTAAGTCTAGGTACAGGGGCGGTATCTGTATCTCTGTAGACTGGGTAGAACTACCTGGTGTGCTAATTACACCCAATGGAGAAACCCTCCGTAAACAATTCTCCTGGCAACCGTGGCCCCATGAGAGTATCTCCCCTAACTCCCAATCAATAATAGGGTTATGTCTTTTTAACCATGGGTAACCCAGGACTATGGGAACAGAAGGGGATGAAATAAGCATAAGCGATAATTTTTCCTCGTGTAAGATACCAACAGTTAAGCTAACTGGGATGGTCTCACGAGAGATAACAGGCTCAAGTAAAGGTCTACCATCTATGGCCTCAACGGCCAAGGGTGTATCCCTTAACTGGGATGGGATAGTGTGTTTAGTAGCAAAGGCTTGATCGATAAAATTCTCAGCAGCACCGGAATCTATCAAAGCCATGGTCCTTAGTACTCCCCTTTCCCAAGTTAAAGAAACTGGTAGCAGAAGCCTGTGATCTTTATAATTATGCGTAGAGGACAAAATAGAAACACCCAAGGCCTGTCCTCTAGAGAAACTTAGGTGCGAGCGTTTCCCGAACGATTAGGACAATTCAGGCGTAGGTGACCTCTGACTCCACAATACATGCATAATCCCTCCCTTCTCCTGTACTGCCTCTCCTCCTCTGAGAGGCGAGTATTGCCTATCTGCATAGGTTCAGGACATAGTGAGGTGGTGGAATCAGGACTTTGAAATGCGGGAGCTAATTTAAATGAAGGTCTAAGGTTCCTCTCTCGAGTGTTCTGTCTCTCTCTTAAACGCTCATCAATACGAGAAATGAATGAAATTAAATCCTCCAAATTTTCAGGAAGCTCTCTAGTAGCAACCTCGTCGAGGATTACATCTGATAGCCCATTCAAAAATACATCTATATATGCCTGCTCGTTCCACTTAACTTCTGCCGCCAAAGACCTGAACTCTAGTGCATAATCCACAAGAGTTCGGTTTTCTTGTCTCAGGCGCAACAGTAATCTAGCTGCATTGACCTTTCTACCTGGAGGGTCAAAAGTTCTTCTAAAGGCAGCTACAAGGGCATTATAATTATATACCAAAGGGTTATCATTCTCCCATAATGGGTTGGCCCATCTCAGAGCTTTCTCAATGAGTAAGGTGATAATAAATCCAACCTTCGCCCTATCTGTAGGATAGGAGCGAGGCTGTAATTCAAAGTGGATACTGATCTGGTTAAGGAAACCACGACACTTCTCAGGTGAGCCACCATAACGTACTGGTGGTGTAATACGGGAAGAGGCACCTACAGTGGCTACCTCTAGGCCTGAGCTCACAGGAGAAATAGAAGTAGTACGCGTCTCCTCTGGCGGGTTATTAGCACGAGACAATAACGCCTGTAGTGCTAGCGCCATCTGATCCATTCTGTGCTCCATGGCTTCGAACCTAGGATCAGAAGGACCAAGCTGACTGTTTGTACTTGCAGGATCCATTGGCCCTGTCGTAATGTCAGGATCGGGACAGGGATCCAACACGCAGAGTACAAACAGGTACAGGATACGTATACCGGACCTTAGAATGGCCGGACTAACGTACGGAGAATAGAGAATAGTCAAAGACAAGCCGAGGTCGAGGAAACGAGAAGACAGGTAAGCGAGGAACAAGCCGGGTCAAGGGTAACAGAGATAAACAGAGTAAGTCAAACAAGCCGGGTCAGAACCAAAGGGATAACAGAAATACAAGAGCACTGTGTGACTAGGCAGACTAGAACCACGACAGGGCAATGAGCAAATGGGAGAAGCAAGTTTAAATACCCTGGCTCGGAAGGGTAGACACGCCTCCGACGAGTCCTGATTAGTCTCTGAAGGATTGAGTGACAGGTCGTTCTGGGTTGGCGTCATGACGTCGGTTTCCGGACGTCATGCTAGAAAAGGAAGTGAGTCCCTCGCGGCCGGCGTTTACGTGACCTGATGGACCGCGAGGAACAGAGGAAACAGCCCGTCCGGACGGATGGACGTCTAAGTCTCTGCCTCTCTCGGAGGTAGAGACTTCAGGTACCCTGACAATTATCCCCTCTTGGCTTGAATGAGGAATTTAACTACACACCATTCATACACTAAGACCCTGTACTTATGGGACTTCATGTCCCCCTTTTTTCCTATATACCATCTTTCTATTGGAAACTTATCTATTAGATTATTATTATTATTTTTATTTTTATTTTTCATGAGCTCCAGTCCACTCATCTGTTCGTAGTGGTTACCGTCTCAACTCATTGAGTGTTTATCTGCACTACCTATGAGGGACCTGAGACCAACAGGGTCTACTTTGTATCGTCACTGATGTGTTTCATCACCATGTTCTACCATCATATTATGGATTACGGTCCACGACTCAGTATCCTCTCCAACCTCACATGAGGTTTCACCATCACACTATATGGCATCAATTGCAGGTTACAACTTGATTACGGACAACTACTGACCTATGTTGATCATGTCCATTCTTCAATTGGGAATTTAATCGAATTGATTTTTACTATCATTATTTCTATTCTTATGCTCCATTAGGTCCACTCTACCCATTTGCCCTGGTTGCTAACCTCCCGATTAATTGAACTCTCAATTGCAACACCTATGATTGACCTGAGACCGACAGGATCTACTCTGTATTGTCACTTATGTGACCCATTACTAGGTTCTGCTATCACTCATATGGATTACGATTCACGTTTAAGTTTGCTCTTTAACCTCCTATGAGGATTTGCCTTTACACCATAGGGCATTATGGTTTAGCACTAATCATCATCATTACAGTACTAATCATTATCTTTTGACCTATCAGTTTATTCTACTGATTTCAATGGATCATGTTTACTCTTGACTTCCACCACATAACCTCTAGACCTCGTTAACCATGAGAGTAGGTCACTGGTTACCATTCTCTCCACTGACAAATACAGTCATTCTTGACGAATTTTGTAAAGAGCACTAATTTGTGCCCTTACGACTACCGTTCTCTGGCCCCTCCCCTTCACTTATGCGGCAACCAATGAGACCCGTGAGCGGGCTTTATAAACTTGACGAATCAGGCAAGTCCTTTCCCCCTGATGAGCCTCGTAACACAGGCGAAACGCGCGTCGGTTTGAAGTGTGGCACCTACCACTGGCTTCGGGTCTGACACTTACCCGTCCCCCCAAAGGTTACCTTTGTCCCTCGGATATCACCTCTCTCATTTCCCGGTTGACCAGGACCATTTATTCCGGTTGCATTACTATGTAGCAACCTGGTTACTCCTTCATTTATACGGGACACTAATCCAGCTATCCGAGTGTACAGGAACCTTGAGCACTTATCAGGGTACCATTCACTCTCTAAAGGGAATTTCTAGGGCAAATATTATTTACAAACCCTCCTCTCTTCCTCCTCTCCTACCACTTTACTATACCTGGCGCCCATGAAGGCACCATTCCACCTTTTCACCCTGTCAGTTTACCATGCATACATTGATTAGGTGGATATCAAGGATTTGATGGTTAGGACGAGAGGTTTAATTTAATTTAATTAATTTATTCATTTACCGCTACAGATTGCCTGACGGCGGCAATCATAAGTAAGAATAGCGACCTTGCTCTATATAAACATTCACGTCTGCACCTTGAGGGAGATGCGCCTTGATCTGATGTTTTTTCTAGTTGGATGACGGTCCTCCTCCCCTCTGTCCCTTTATCAAACCGATACCAGACAACTTGTGTCTCCTCTACATTGCCTATTATCGGCTTTTACCTCCGGTTAGAGACCTGGTTTTGGAATCTCTGTGTTATATGTACCATAATGTCGCACCCAGTGTCACCTATCTCCTGTATATAATCTATATAAACCGGTCATTAAACATGGTTAGAGATTTATTTGTGACACTCTTGCGTTACTGTATGACATTATTGCTTTCCATAAGAGACCCACTTTTGGATATATTTCGTTACTGTAGCGTATCGGCATTTCCTGTCTAGAGAATATTATTGCCACTACAAGATACCTATCTTACTACTCCTTATCGTTACCTACTACATTTGTCGCTGAGCTATTGTAGCATTTCCTCATAGTGACGTTTAGACACCTCTTTGGCAATTGCTACCGGCATACAGATTTATCATGATAGGAGTATCGTATCGCCATTCAGGCATTAATAGGGCATTAGTACCCGCATTTATTATTATTGAGCTTTTATTTGACACACCTCTTTCTTATTCTAGTGTGTCTTATCATTCTTCTTTCTACCTTTTTCGTCTAAAGTTTTCGTTATTTTCACCCCATTTCAATAAAGGTTATTTTTAACTGTTTTTTCTACATTGTAATGTACACATTAGCAGGGGCGTATTAGCCGCGAGGCAAACAAGGCATTTGCCTTGGGCGGCATTTTCCAGGGGGCGGCAAAAAAACGCCCCCAAATGCCCAAGGCAAATGTCTTGTTAGCCTTGCGGCTAACAGACATGCTGGGCTGGTTGCTGGGCGGGCGGCGAGGGAGCTCTTCCCCTGAGCTCTCTGCTCAGCTCCCTCGCGCGCCGCCCGCAGAGTGAGGCTGGGAGGCGGAGCCGGAATATGACGTCATATCCCGGCTCCCAGTCTCACTCTGCGGGCGGCGCGCGAGGGAGCTGAGCAGAGAGCTCAGGGGAAGAGCACCCTCGCCGCCCGCCCAGCCTGCCCGCCAGAGCCGCCCTGCAGCCACTGGACCACCAGGGAATGGGAGAACCCCCCCACCCCCAGCATTCCCAAAGGTAAGGAGGCTGGGGGGGGGGGGGGAGTAAATAAAAAAAATAAAAAAATGTGTTAATGTGAGTGTGTGTGTGTGTCTCTGACTGTGTGTGTCTGATAGTGTGTGTGTGTCTGTTAGTGTGTGTGTGTGTGTTAGTGTGTGTGTGTGTGTCTGTTAGTGTGTGTGTGTGTGTGTGTCTGTTAGTGTGTGTGTGTGTGTGTGTGTCTGTTACTGTGTGTCTGTGACTGTGTGTGTGTGTCTGACTGTGTGTGTCTGACTGTGTGTGTCTGACTGTGTGTGTCCGACAGTGTGTCCGACAGTGTGTCCGACAGTGTGTCCGACAGTGTGTGTCTGTTAGTGTGTGTGTCTGTTAGTGTGTGTGTCTGTTAGTGTGTGTGTGTCCGTTAGTGTGTTTGTTAGTGTGTGTGTCTCACTGTGTGTGTCCGACTGTGTGTGTTTGTTAGTGTGTGTCCGACTGTGTGTGTTTGTTAGTGTGTGTGTCTCACTGTGTGTGTGTTTGTTAGTGTGTCTGTCCGACTGTGTGTGTCTGACTGTGTTTGTCTGTTAGCTAGTGTATGCGTATCTGTCAGTGAATGTGTGTGTATTTAGAAGGCGGGGCAGGGGGGAAGGGTTAGGTGGGGGGGGGTGTCTGAGTTTTGTCCTGCCTAGGGCAGCACAAAACCAAGATACACCACTGCACATTAGGATATACCTTATAGGACAGACCCTTCCTTTCTTTGTTTCATACTTACCATAAGGGTTACCCCCTGCTTTGTCCGTTTTGATTGATCCGGCCACCCTTATCATTTTTCATTTTTATTTCTGTTTCATTTTTCTGCTTTGAATCCCGAGTCTCATTAGATATACTTAGCTGGCTTTTATGTTTAGATCGATTATACGATCAACAAGCATTGTACCTCACATACATGTATAGCCTGTATACTTCTCAGCATAACTGTACCAATGTGTGTTGGTTTGGCCAGCTTGCCTCCGGTCACCCTCTCTCGTATCCACTGAGGCACCCATGACCAGAGTACTCAAGTCTGTATACATAGCCAGTAAGCTCACTGTCATACTCTGCCGATAGCCGCGGGTGACCCCGGGCAAAAGATTTATGTAGTCTCTGATCCCCCACGCAGTATCCCCGGCAGACCACTTTTTGGTGGATATTATAGATTTTACAAAGTTTATTGTGATGATAAGATCATTCAATTACAATCTTAATACACGTTATAATGCTTGTTCCCTTTAAATACAGGGCGTCTATCTACAGCTGAGCACACACTACATTACATCGAGGCACTCCAGGGGTTAACCTCAGCGGCAACACTAAGCAGCTTCCCTCTGAACACACATACCCGCAAACAATCCCACGCACAATAGGGGTAATAATCCTGTCCACACCATAGAACTGCCAACATGCCACTATAAATATATATATATTACTTGCTTTAATCTCAATTAGCTCTTAATTATTTGCCTGCATTTATGACCACATATGTTATTTTATAATAAATTATCATAAATGAATAAAAATAGAGTTACAGTTCTATGCGTAAGATGTGTACATACAAGAATCTCAGAACATATAAGAAATATACAGGAATCTCAGAACATATAAGAAATATAAAGAATGGAGTGGAAACACATAGTGTGTCTAACCATTTTAAGAAGTACCATCAGAAAAATCCTGAGAATTTGTTCTTTTGTCCGTTAAAAATAGTCAAAAGGGATTGGAGGGGGGGCGATTTTAACCAAAAAATAGGAAAAGAAGAAATGCAATTTATATACAATTTTAATACTCTTGCACCACACGGGTTAAACTCAGATTTTGAGGTGTGCCACTTCTTTTAGATGCATGGGAAAATAAGGTTTTATATTGCATGCGGACACAAATTAGTTTTAAATAAGAGGGGATAACTGACTTATTTAGAATTATGTTTACAACCAGATTTTATTGATTTTTTATAGTATGTTTATAAGTTGTTTTCACTGCCTTTTTTAAGTTTCAGTATAAGTACTATTTAATATTTAGAATTAAGTCTCCAAAAGTTGAGATGTTGTTAGCCATTTATGAACTTAGATGTATATATATATAGCATATGTATGTGATTTTATAACATTCTTTCCACACAGTAAGCACTTTTAGGATTTTTTTATTACATTTATTTATTGACTCTCCACATGAAAATGGTAGGGCTTTAAGCCATGGGGGAAAAAAAACAGACTGGTTCTCTGATAAATCGCACCAATGTGCGAGAGAAGATCGATAGCAGAAATCCAGAAATGTCAGAGGGGACGAAGTGGAACGCAATGATGCGTTCCAAGCAAGAAGAACATCGAACCCGGAAGTGAATTGGAACGCACAGATGCGTTCCATGGCAGAATTCGACGAAACCCGGAAGTGAAAAGCCAGCATTTGAGAAAAAGCCGCCGAAAAGAAGTTTGGACTTTCATACCAATTGACAAAGCCCCTGAAAGGGGCGAAACGCGTTTCGGACTTGTTTCCTAGCCATTGGGCTATTATTTTATCCTGCATTTATAGCTGGATATATTTTGCATTGCTCTGTTTTTAATAGAAAACTGTTTTTTTATTTTATTGTTATTTTATCAGTATTGTTCTAATAAACATTTTGGCCGTTTATGCCATCTTTTTACACCCTATATTGGAGAGTGGAACCCTTTGTTTTTACCGCACAACTGGGCATACCTATCCAGCTTTGAATTATCCAGAGATCAAGTGGGACCAGTGATCCAGCTAGGAGAGGGACATCCTTCCACAAAAAGTCCCAAGGCGCTTCGAGTGAGAGACACATATAATTGGCTCCACGTTTGTGAGTACCACATCTGCATATTTTATACTGTTCAGTTATATTAACTGTATTACACTATTGTGTGTGCTATATATTTTACAGATCCTCCAGAAGTGTGATTTTCCACCTATTGTATGTATTAATAACACTATAAATATCAGCCCGTTCGGAACCTGACTTAACTGATACTGGACTCCAGTAACACAAGCATACCTCACATACATAACAGTGCTCACGGAAGAGGCCCACCAGATATGTTTGGCTTGCTTTTATGTTTAGTTTGCTCTTATGTTTGATTTGCTTTTGTGGGCAACAAGCCTCAGACCTCATATTACTATAAAGCTGGAACGTGTCTATGTTTATGTGTATGAATATAGGTCTGTATGGCCCGCTTACCTCCGGTTGACCCTTCTCATTACCACTGAGGCTTTAATGACCAATCTACTTATGCATGTTTATATTAACACCTCAGTTGGTGATTTGCATGTCTAAAGCATATAGCCTGTAAATTTACTGCAAAGTTTTGCCTGCAGTCACGTATGATTCATAACGTTGGTAACCCAATGTAAGAGGTCCATGCATGCAATGCTTTCAATCTGTGTCTCTCCTCTGACTTTTCCTGCCTATCGGGCCTGTCTTGACTCTCAACAAAAGTGAGAATTTGAGCAGTAGTAACTGTGGCATAGGTATAAATGTTTGACCTCCCCAGAAATGCAATGCCATGTATACAACAGAATCCTAACAGTAATTCAACCAATCATAAAATTGTCTAGCTTAGCGTGTTTAAAACAATCTGTTGATGTTACAAAGCCAGATATTTTCATGTTTCTAAAACAAAAATGTGCTGTTTAATCCGCCACACTTTAAAATGTTAAAATGCTATGGAAAAGCCTGCAGCTTCTGCTGTGGCTCTGCACGCATGTTGTTACTCCTCGCACAAAGACAATAAAGAATTTAAAAAAAAAAAAAGTTTTGTAAGTATAATAGATGCATTTGAGCTTATTTTTGAAAAGCAATCATACTTCACATTACTAAACAGAATCTAATATCGCAATTTAGGCAAGGCCGTTGCAAGGATTTTTGCCACCCCAGGCAAAACAAATTTGCCGCCCAAGTCGCTCCACAGTGGTCCTGTAGGTGTAACCACACAAGATAAAACATAGCCTTACCTAAAAAAGCATCTAGTAGCTGTCACACTGATAACCACATGAGACGCCTCTGTTACAATGCAATGTCTAACTATGAGAAGCGTTGGAAGTACATTGCACTTGCCACTTATGCGCATCAGGTCCCCAATGCTCCTGTATGAGGAACTTTGGAATGGACCAGCATTGCCCCATCAGTGGCATTGCGCGAGGTAAGCAGTGCAGAGCTTGGCTTCAAATATTAGATAAAGATAAGTAAACAGAGACACTATTGTATTTGGAATACAGGTCTATATTTGTTTTTGTTTTTTATATATATATTAAAATGGTGCTTTCTGTCCAAATGCAATCACTAATACATACAGACACACACACACACACACACAATCATTCACTCACTCACTAACATTTCATGGTCCAAAGAATTACAATCAGTGACCAATGCACAAACAAATTCACAAACTCATGCAGAGTGACAGACACACACTGACTCAAGCAGGCATACACTAACTCATGTAGACTGACACATACACTGACCCAAGCAGATACACACACACTGACTGATGAAGACTGACACACACACATACACATTGACCCATGCAGAAACACACACTGACCCAGGCAGGCACACACTGACCCAGGCAGATACACACACGCTGACCCATGCAGACACACACACTGACACATGCAAACACACCCACACTGCCTGCCGATGCTCCAATTAAGAAGCGCTCTAGATGGCTGCCTGATTTGCCTATAGGCCGATGCCGGCTCTGAGACTAGCGCTAGATGACATCAACCTCAGCCTGCAAAGTTCACAGAGCCACACTCCTTCTCCCCCACATCTAATTTGCTGGCAGCACGGGCACATCATTCCTTCACACCCGCCATTGCTCTGTACTCGGGGTCAAGGATGCACCGGCCATGAATTTAGGGAATATGTTGTCTATTGTTACTGTTTTCTTAATTACAAAAATACCCATGATTTAAGAAGAACCATAGAACTGTAACTCTATTTTTATTCATTTATGATAATTTATTATGAAATAACATATGTGGTCATAAATGCAGGCAAATAATTAAGAGCTAATTGAGATTAAAGAGCCTGTCAGCTATGTGTGCTAACGAATAAAGTTGATTACATACGTTTTAATCCCTGGCACACAAAAGGTGCAATCAGCATCTCATACATAGATGTCCCACAAAATAATTTCTTGTTGCTAGGATATTTAAAGAGATTCTTGAGTATGTAGGATAGCAGGTAAGCTACAGAATACACAATGCACATTCAGCCAAGTCAATGTGTGTATAGTGTTGTTCATAGCATTAGGTGACTAAACGTTCAAAGATTCACACTGTTAGTGATAGACAGACGGATTTAAAGATCAATAGCTAGCTAGCTAGCTAGATAGATAGATAGATAGATAGATATATAGATATTTATTGTCCAGAGCAAGTAATTCATGCTTTTAGATGATGCCTAGAAGGGCATACTGTGGCAAGTTTAATCAAATTGTAGAAGGTGCAAAATCTTTATGTAAAGAAAATATAGAATTTTAGGAAGTTTAGGAAATTTTAGGAAGTAGACTAACAGTAAAAATCAATTTCTAAGTAGTGGTGTTGCCGTAAAGATCAAAATCTGTGCAAAATACAGTTAAAGGAACAGTGCACACAAAAACAAAAATACAGGGGGCGGGCCCGACCGCTGAGCTGACTGATCGCACTAAGCAAGAGCTCCGTGCGAGAACCCACTAAAACTCTCACATTCCAACGTCTAATCGCTCAAAATAGAGATTTTAATGCTGGAGAAGGTCGGTGACACCCGGAGAAACAAACGGCAGGGTTTTTGTATGCCGCCAGGCAACCTGAACACAACGACGACTTGCGTCCTATCAGTGGTGGTGAGCATGGGAGAGGCGGCCAATCTCCCTGATAGCCATCCAAAATGCTGCAGCGGTTGGAACCCCAGTTCCTCCCCTCCCCCAGTCGGTGGGGTTATCCCGGCATAAGCATACAGGATCTACCTCCAAGCAACATGAGGTACCGAGCAACCCACCCACTCCTGTGGCCTGCGCCCAGCAATGGTGCTAACACCAAGATGGCGGCTGATGTACCTGATACAATAGCACAAGGCTCACCGGAGACACTCGAGGAGCGGCTGGATACTCTGTTCTGCAAATTCTGGCAGAAGCTGTGAGACAGAGGGGGACAGGCTGAGAGAGAGCAGAGGGGAGATGGCAAATAACTGAACATGCCTCTGGACCCTCCTTCCGTCCCGGCAGACGAGCCCAAGGCTCCCAATAAAGAGTTGCAGAATAGACGGTAGACCCACCCAAAAGCTACCCACTCAGGTCCCAAGTTGTCCAGAGCTTGTTACAGCCTTCCTGGGCTAAGGGCCCAGAGGGGGAAGACCCTGGTGTTCAACCCACACACTTAGAAGGAGAAACCTCGTTCCCAAGCAGTGAACACACCCTCCCGAATCCATGCTTGCGGAGGCAAGACAGACCGGAGCAGTGGGACCTGCACATGGGCCCCTGAGGCGGTTCGGGGCTGGTGGGGCGAGCAACTCGGATACACGGGACACTATCCACCTACGTGACTCTGGTAGCCAGTACAGGTGTTGAATGAACAGTAGTCATGTCTGGGTGGGAGGGTTATGTAATGTATTTAGCTACTTATGGCCGACATGTCTCTTACTGCCTGAGAACGACCGCTGTGGTTCCCTTTATTCATAGCATACTACCATCCTGTAGAAGCCTGTTTTCTGTTTTAAATCAGTTAATCATGTTTACTTTATTTTATTTTACACATAAGGGCATATTATACTATGTCAGGGTACACACTCTGAGCAGGCTCCCACTGATATATTAATCATCCTGCTATTTACAGAACTGCCATACAAATGCCTATCAAGCAAAGTCTCTATTGTTTTACTTGCTTTATACCTGCTTCTACTTCTACTTGTGTGTCTCCTAACTAGACAAGTATGACTAGCCTGCTTACAGTTATACTTACAAAAAATTGCCACTTTCTCATGCCATGTATATGTACTACATTGATATTATCACTTGCTTATGCTGTTGTGGCATCGTAAGCTATTTTGTTATCTCATGCAAAGAAAAAAATAAAGAATTTAAAAGAATTTAAAAAAATACACTTTTATTTTTGACAAGGCTACTTAAAATAACCTATCTTAGCAAACAAATTGGGTATTCAGTTACACCATATGGCCATATTGTGTAAAGCCCACCACTTTGTCACAGTACCTCAATATCAGTGGATCCTAAACTAATTTTAACACGGGTGTCGATTTGGAATCATATTTGTTTGCTAAGATGGGTTATTTTAAGTAGCTTTGTAAAAATTAAAACTGTATTTTTGTTTTTGTGTGTGTGCCGCAGTGTTTGCAAAGTGTTGTGTCATCATTCTTCTCTCTGAGATGCTCCACAATAAAGGTTGAACTGGAACTTGATCTTAAAAGATGATCCGAGTCTTTTTCCAACCAAGATTACTATGTAACTATGTAATATAGAATGATGCTCTGTGGACGTCTGACGGTAGTATGATCTTTTCTGTATTTTTACTAAATCCCAATGGACAGTTATCTCCTGTGGGATTTGATAATTGACATAAAAGGGAGGGCTTACAGTGGTTTAGTCCTTACATGACTGTTTTAAATGTTGCTTGTAAACAAAACCCCAGGTTTTATCTAAAGCACACAAGAACTATTGTGGCATTTATATAGGGACAGTGGATTAATTAAGCACACAAATTTAAGATTGATGGCTCAAAAAGAAAAGAACGTAATGTGATATAATGTTGTTTAGATTGTTATGGCCTGGTTAACCTGGGCAGTGAATCTATCTTAGGTTACGTGTTCCTTATCTTGATTGACTTTAAAAATGTTGACATTTAAATTTGGGCAAAATGTTTCTGTATTAAAAATAATGTGGCATTCTTATAGCGTCCTTCATAATGATGAGTTTCAAAAAAGCATTTGGACCTGTAGCACCCTTGTTGTAATGATATGGCAGTGTACACTGTGTATTTGGTTTCTGACTTGGTTTGTTTATTAACTATTCTGTTTTTTGTTATCCCTTGACTCAGCTATCTAACTAACAACCTCCCATCTTCTGGCTCCTTTAATTTTGGCTATTTCCTCACTATTCACTATTATTCAGCCACGTTAGGCTTAGCCACTCTAACGTCCGGTAATATGTTCTATATTTATTTAGACAGGGTTACACATGGTGTGTTGGGGTTTGTTACCATGACAGTAGTAACCTTATGGATAGTTAGAGCTATGAGTTTTAGAGTTAGTCAGTGTTTTTAGGTTTAAAGGGGACTCATGGTTTGGGGTTGTGGGAGACATATGGTGAGTGGGTACCTGATTTCAAGGTTCTGTTACTTCACCTGGTTGGGAATTATGAGTGGTATAATTTACAGCATTTTGACAATAGGTAGGGCCTATACCTAAAGCCTGCTCAACAAATAGAAGGCCTCCATAACCCAAGTCCCTCTAAACTTAATCACCTTTAACCCTATCCCATACTCACCCAAACTTTACATAACCTCCTAAGTGCCTTAGTTTTCCCTCAACCTAACCCTAACCTACCCAACAAATCCTAACCTATATCCAACATATCCTAACCTATATCAAACATATCCTAACCTATATCCAACATATCCTTACCTATCAGCATTTTTAGAACAACACTGCTAAATTAATAGTCTGCCATTTTTTACACCCTATAAAAGATATCAGCACTTTTATAACAGGGGGTCAAAAACACTTAAACAACCAGGGAGGTTTTCACTTGCATTCAGGTTAGTTCCACGGAGCTAACAGAAGTGGCAGGTGTGCTGTGAAAGATCCTGCCTGGTTTCCTCACTGTACTATAGTTCATTGAGAAGCACTGGAAAGCTGTGATCGCATGCACATGTGTGCTCCTGGCTCCAGCACACAAAAAAACATGCATGAATGTTTTCTTTGGAGTACATCTACTAAATAGATTTAATAAAAAAAATTAAATGGTGTGTTCCTTTATTCCCCCCCCCCCCCCACTCCCATTTTGTACTTAGGCACATGGTTTATGTGCTCACATCTTTCAATTTACACATATTTGTTCATAATTTGCACTTTATGCATATGTTTTTTGTACTCACATTTTGCACTTTATGCATATGGCCTATGTGCTCACAATAAGCACTTTATGTTATTGATCAATGCAACAAATACGTTTGATACATATGATGGATGGGATTAGTTGAATTGTATGTGCTAATTTTTCACATGATAAAGATATATTGCTGATATTAAGTTCCTTATTTGCACTAGAGGTGTTAATTGTATGGTAGTTCTTTATTAGCACACGGTATGGTGTTTTTTATGATACAGATATTTTTTTACTTGGATTCGGGGCTAAAGGCTATATTGTTGAATTTGTATCATATTGGTGGCAATATTGTGTAATGTCTTTATGTATTATTAGGCTGTTAAAACTTTTTTATTAATGAATAAGGGCTTGTATTTCGTAGGTACAAGAGGTATTTGGTAAGGACTGCTAAATCTTATACTGAGAGTGCATTTTTTTATACACTATTTTTTTTAATCGCTTTATGATCAGTGACCAACTGTGTTTCATTGTCCTTGTATGTACATTGTACAGTGATAATAAAGTTGAATCGGAATCGGAATCTTTAATGTAATTCCATTGCATTCTAATGAAAGCAGCAAATCGTCCCCATCTTGACTAGACTTTGGTATCAAGATAGTTTGAGCTACTTCTAAGGAAGATGTAAGCAAGTAGCTAATACAGATGTTATTATAAATTGTGGTGAATCTAGGCACCATGCCCTATTTAAACATTTTAAAATTTTCAGTTAAGAATCCATCTAATCACATTGATTTGCTTTTATGGAGAGATGAAATTATGTTGGCAACTTCCTAGTTTGTGAGAGAGGCATTTAAGAGGTCCCATTGGGTATTTGATTGATAGTATGTACAGCAATCTTTGTTGCAACAACTCAATACCATGGGCTTCATTATACAGAATTGGGACAAATAAAGCAATGATCTGATTATTGATCATGAAAGTAGGCCCTGTTGGAGTTTTAAAACAAAATATTGTGCATTTGGAAGCACACGATTTAGCCTTTTTTGTCTAGAGTCTGAAAGACATTTCACCCTTTTTGAAAAACAAACATGTTGTCAATAACTTTTGTAAGATGTATTTCTTTTAATCAATCTTATCTCCAAAAACTCCTTGAGTAACCAGACCTATATACATCATCTCCTGTCCATAAAAAGTGGTATCGTTATTGTAACTAACACGAGCAGGGATTGTCATTTTCATCAAAGGTTAGTTGACATCTCGAGTTATCAGAGTGTTGAATTTGGTGTTGTGCTGATGTTTCCCCAGAAAATAAGATTAGAATGAGAAGTGTGCTTGACATAAATCACATTTTTTGCATACATAGTTTCAGAAATGTACTCATCGATTTATTAGAGTCTGACATTGAACATTTTTAGTACTGGGTAAACTTTACACAAAATTGGCATTTACTAGTCTCCTTATCTTATCAGTAATGCAGATGTAGGAAATTTTCTAAAAAAAAAAAAAAAATGCCTATAAATAAACATAGAAATAGGGATGGTGTTTATTAGAAATATTAAACAAATTTGCACACAGAAATTGGATACATTTTTGAAATTGGAAACATTTGCAGAAATTCTATGCTGGATGTGTATTCATTCCGGTTACTACTTTTTATTGGATAGCCACTACGTGCTAGCGTACCTGTCACTTCTTTTAGCAAATATTGTCTGTCCCCTGTCAATTTCTACAGTTAGTTACCGAAAGCCCTGCTAAAAAGTCAGTCGCTAACAGCTCATGTAATTCTCTTTAGCAGAGGTGCCCACACTTATCAGTGTCATAATCTACTTTTTAAATGGCCAGCTCAATGAGATCTACCTACTAAAAAACCACACATTTTCTTACAAAAAAATAAAATCCTTATAGCAATTACTGCATATATGACTGCATTGAATTAATCTAATAAAACAAGTAAAAACCCCTTGTCACTCTTTCTTCAAAACCCTTGCCCCATCTACAAAACCCCTTTCATCCCTTCTACAATACGCTATCACACTTTGACACAAAACCCCTGCCACCCCGTCACCTATCTACAAAACCCCTGTCACCCCCTCTACAAAACCCATGTGACTCCTTTCCACAAAACCCCTGCCCCCCCTACAAAACCCTTGTCACTCCTCTACAAACCCCTGTCACGCCTTTACAAACCCCTGTCACCCATTCTACAAATCCCATGCAACTCTACAAAACCCCTGTCACTCCTTAAACAAACCTTCTGTCACCCCTTTACAAAACTCCTGTCACCCCTTCTACAAAACCCCTGTCACCCCGTTCTACAAAACCCCTGTCAAAATCCATGTAATCATCTACAAAACCCCTGTCACCCCTTCTACAAAACCCCTGTCATCCCTTCTACAAATCCCCTGCAACTCTACAAAACCCTTGCAACTTCTCTATAAAACCCCTGCGCCTTCTACAAAAACCTTGTCAACCCTCTATAAAACCCCTGTCACCCCCTTCTACAAACCCCTGTCACCCCATTCTACAAAACCCCTCTCACCCCGTTCTACAAAACCCCTGTCACCCCGTTCTACAAAACCCCTGTCACCCCGTTCTACAAAACTCCTGCCTAGACCCTTACAGTAGTATCTATTGAAAAAAACAAAACAATATCAGCAAGCAGACACTCCACTAACAATCGATGAAGGTCTGCTTGCTGTTCCCTGCTGCAGGTTCCAGCCTTAATTCTCTGCCGCACCGCCCGCACAAGAATTATTCCGCTGCCAGGAATCACTGGTGGAAGGCAGAGCACGTCAATGTTGGTGTGGCGTTGCGTGCCTTCACGTGCCTTCACGCTCCTCCGCGATCAAGAGCCGGCTGCGATTTACCAGCATCGCCTTTGCTATTGACTGGTAGATCACGATCAACATAATGGGAATCCCTGCTCTATAGGACCTTTGTGACTAGTTCCAACCCTGATGCTTCTTTTACCAGCTATCACTGGTAAAGGTGTGACAATGGGTTGTAAGTTTCCTTTTGTTGAACATAGGGCTGGTTTAGTATATATATATATACAGTGGGACCTCGGTTTACAAACGCCTCGCTTAACATAATTTTCTTTTTACAAATGAAAATCCATTGAAAATAATGCCTCGGTTTACAAATTTGTTTTGAAATAGTTTGAAAAGTTTCCCCAGGATGCATTGCACATGGGAGGTTTATAGCACCGCCCCCTGCATGCTGGAGCCTGTGGGTAGCACGTGGCATTGAGTGTGGAGGTGTTGGAGCGGCTTTTGCATCGAGTTTTGGAGTCATTCTGGAAATTTTTGCAGTCATTTAGGGACTTTTTGGTGCATTTCTCAAGCTGTAGAAAGGAAGGGAGCTGAGCTTCGTCGTTTGCATGCCTTTTATTGTGGGTTCTGCATTGTGGGTTGGTTTCCATGCCAGCTCATTTTTACTTTTTTCTGACCTCTAGAATGGATTAATTTGTTTTCAATGCATTCCTATGGGAAACCGTGTTTCGGTCCCAAAGTATATATATATATTTTTTTTTATTATTATTTAATTATAAACTGGTATGTATATATATATATATATATATATATATATATATATATATATATATATATATATATATATATATATATATATATATATATATATATATAAAAACTGTACTATAGCTCATTGGTATATATATCCCAAACCAGCCTTATGTGTCAATATAATTATCAATATTTGAAGACTTTATGTGAGGAAAGTTACTACACCGGAGCTGTACATTTACTCTAATTTCCAATCTCATGAATCAGACCAATGAACCCCATGGATCTTTTAAAAAAACAATACAAGCATCAACTTTTTTCTTTCTTGTCATGGTTTTTATGTGCACTAATAAAGCCAACACTATACAGCATCCACTAGCTTAACAACATGTACTGAGAGGCTGGAAATCAAATTGTTATCCAAAGGTAGAGCAACTCCCCTAACTTTTAGTTTAGGAGGTGTATTAATATATTTATAGAAAAGTGAACTCTTAAAATTATTATTCTGCTTAAAACCTATTCATATATATGTCTGTATAATCTTATTTCTTGTTGTTGGGTGGCTTGCAAGGTATCATATATATTCTAGTGATTCTGTGTCACTATATAACGCAATCAGAGTTCCCAAGCGTTTTTTTTATAAAAGAGATTTATTCCTCTTGCTTTTCAAATACAAAGTCAGTACTTACAACATCATTGATGTTAAATAGGTCAACAGCTGATGATATGTGTTCAACATTCAGAGTGTGGAGACACTCTCCCTTTATCTTCTCTGTCTCACAGTGGCATCTCTAGGATTCATTTTTAGGGGGGGCACATGGTGGGCCAGGGACAAAAGTAGGGGGGCACATTCATCCCCGCCCTCGCCGCAGTTTGACCCCGCCCCTGCCGCATATAAGGCCCCGCCACCGACACAATGTGTTGTTTTTTGTTTTTTTTATAATCCCTGGTGGAGGATTCATTATTTTCTACCAGGGATTATTAAAAAAAAACCAAACACATTGCCTTTGATACAGTGCCATAGTTGCCAACATTTGAAAAAAAAAATTCCAAGGACATTTTGCAGCACAGCTATCAATTACTGTCTGTATATAATATCCCTGGACAGTCAGTGCTCTCTGTATAATACAGGGTTGTGTGTATAATAAATTGGGACAGTCAGTGCTCCCTGTATAGTGCTGCTCTCTGTATGATACAGGGTTGTGTGTATAATAAATTGGGACAGTCAGTGCTCCCTGTATAGTGCTGCTCTCTGTATAATACAGGTCTGTTTGTGTATAATATCCCAAGACAGAGAGCAGCACTATACAGGAACACTGACTATCCCGGGATATTATACACACACAGATCTGTATTATACAGAGAACAGCACTATAGTATTATACAGATAGCTGAGCATATACCCCATGTCCCAATCTCTAGACTACTAGTACCTGTCAACAGCAGCTCCCAGACGCGTGTATTGCACAAGGTTTGATTTCCTGTTGGTAATTATAAGGCATTTGATTGGATTAGGTAGCTACTTGCTATTGATTGCTGTGTAAATTAGCTATTGTTTGCTAATAAGCAGAGGCCTACCCAGGTGTTAAACATTCCTAGTGGGAGGTGATTTGTGGAGTATATAAGGGCTGTTGTCATTAGCTTGGCTAATAGAGCTCGGTTGCTTCATCTAAGTGTTCATCTAAGTGTTGCAGAGTGGCACTGAGGCTAGTGGTGTTGTGCAGAGTGGCACTGAGGCTAGTGGTGTTGTGCAGAGAGGCACTGAGGCTAGTGGTGTTGTGCAGAGAGGCACTGAGGCTAGTGGTGTTTTGCAGAGAGGCACTGAGGCTGGTGGTGTTGTGCAGAGAGGCACTGAGGCTAGTGGTGTTGTGCAGAGAGGCACTGAGGCTAGTGGTGTTGTGCAGAGTGGCACTGAGGCTAGTGGTGTTGTGCAGAGAGGCACTGAGGCTAGTGGCTAGTGGTGTTGTGCAGAGAGGCACTGAGGCTAGTGGTGTTGTGCAGAGAGGCACTGAGGCTAGTGGTGTTGTGCAGAGAGGCACTGAGGCTAGTGGTGTTGTGCAGATAGGCACTGAGGCTAGTGGTGTTGTGCAGAGAGGCTTGAAGACTATGGTGAGGCCTAATAGAAAGCAGTTGTTGTTGGGGGATTCCATCATAAGAGGTGTGGAGATGGACAATGGTGGTCTTGTGAGGTGTCTTCCCGGAGCTACTGCTCACAGAGACAGGAGACGTATCTGTAATATTGTTAAGCAAGCAAAGCAGGAAGGGGAATTGGATGTACTTGTCCATTTAGGGACAAATGACTTGGCTTGCAATGAGGTTTCAGAGGTTAAGGAAGTTTTTAGTGTTTTGCCAATGATATACGGCAGGTTGCTTCCACACTGTCATTCTCTGAAGTTCTGCCTGTGCATAACACTCAGAACGACAGGCGGATGCGTATTAGGGACTTTAACTTGTGGCTTGGTGAATGGTGTCGGGAGCAAGGATTTGGCTTTATTGCTCATGGTAGCTCTGTTTGGAATGGAAATAAACTGTACAAAAAAGATGGTTTGCATCTTTCTCAAAAGGGAACAAATGTTCTCAGTGAGCAGTTCAGAGGTTTTGCTAGGATGTTTTTAAACTAGGAGGGGGGGGGGCAAAAGGGTGATAAAACATCAATCCAATTGTCCCCCAAAACAAGGACAGAAGGTGCCTGTAGCAAGTGTGTTAAAAAATGATAAGCTTAGAGTCATGTCTACAAATGCTCGCAGTTTAGGGAATAAGATCCATGAACTTGTGGCAATAATGGCAACTGATAGTGTAGATTTAGTCGCTGTTACTGAGACATGGCATAATGAGAAAAATGACTGGGACATAGCAATACCAGGGTACTCTTTATATAGAAAAGACAGGGAAGGCAAGAAAGGGGGAGGGGTGGTCCTGTATGTAAAGGATAGCATAAAATCTAGCCTAATAAAGGTTAGTGAGGCGAACATAGAGTCCGTTTGGGTTACGTTAGAATTTGGTAATCACACAGTAACTCGTGTAGGTGTGATTTATAGGCCCCCAGGACAAATTGAAGAGTTAGATAATCTAGTTGAAGAAATAGCTAAAATGACAATGAAGTTATCATCATGGTTGACTTTAATCTTCCTGATGTGAATTGGAAAACAAAAATAGCTACTTGTGCCAGGAGCACACATATTCTAAACTCCCTACTGGGATTGTCTCTAAACCAAGTCGTTGAGGAGCCAACTCGTAAAGAGGCCATACTAGATTTAGTGTTAACAAATGGAGATTTGGTATCAGATATTACTGTAGGTGAAAGTTTAGGATCCAGTGATCATCAGTCAGTGTGGTTTAATATAAGAACAGTGACTGAGTCACACCACACAAAAACAAAAGTTTTAGACTTTAGAAAAACAGACTTTTCTAAAATTAGAATATGTGTAAAGGAGTCATTATCAGACTGGAGCAATTTAAATGGAGTCCAAAAGAAATGGGATTATTTAAAAGTTGCACTACTGAAGGCAACATAAAATTGCATTAGGCTTGTCAGTAAAAGCAAAAAATTCAAGAAACCACTGTGGTACTCCGCAGATGTGGCCAAAATAGTAAAAAACAAAAAGTTAGCATTTAGTAATTATAAAAAAACCCAGAGTGAGGAAGACAGAATGACCTATAAGATTAGGCAGAAAGAGGCTAAGCAAGTTATTAGAGCTTCCAAATCACACACAGAAGAGAAAATAGCACAGTCAGTAAAAAGGGGGACAAAACTTTTTTTAGATACATAAATGAGAAAAGAAAAGTAAAACAAGGATTAGTTAGATTAAAAACAAAAGAAGGAAGCTATGTAGAAGAGGATAAAGGTCTAGCTGACTGCCTTAATGACTATTTTTGTTCGGTATTTACAGATGAAAATGAAGGAAAGGGACCTCAGTTAAGAAAAAGGATAAATGAGTCATTTATTACACGTGAGTTTACAGAGGAAGAGGTTCTATTTCAACTGTCAAAAGTAAAGACAAATAAGTCAATGGGACCTGATGGAATACACCCAAAGCTATTAAAAGAGCTTAGTGGTGTACTAGCAAAACCATTAACAGATTTATTTAACCAATCATTGATAACAGGAGTAGTCCCAGAAGATTGGAAGTTAGCGAATGTTGTGCCCATTCACAAGAAAGGTAATAGGGAGGAGTCGGGCAACTATAGGCCAGTAAGCCTTACTTCAGTAGTGGGGAAAGTGATGGAAACCATGTTAAAGGATAGGATTGTTGAACATCTAAAAACACATGGATTTCAAGATCAGAGACAACATGGGTTTACTTCAGGGAGATCATGCCAAACCAATCTTATTGATTTTTTTGATTGGGTAACTAAAATTATAGATCAGGGTGGTGCAGTAGACATTGCTTACCTAGATTTCAGTAAGGCTTTTGACACTGTTGCACATAGAAGGCTTATCAATAAACTACAATCTTTGAGTTTGGATTCCAATATTGTTGAATGGGTAAGGCAGTGGCTGAGTGACAGGCAACAGAGGGTTGTAGTCAATGGAGTATATTCAAAGCTTGGGCTTGTCACCAGTGGGGTACCTCAGGGATCTGTACTTGGACCCATTCTCTTTAATATTTTTATTAGTGATATTGCAGAAGGTCTTGATGGTAAGGTGTGTCTTTTTGCGGATGATACTAAGATATGTAACAGGGTTGATGTTCCAGGAGGGATAAGCCAAATGGAAAATGATTTAGGTAAACTAGAAAAATGGTCAGAGTTGTGGCAACTGACATTTAATGTGGATAAGTGCAAGATAATGCATCTTGGACGTAAAAATCCAAGGGCAGAGTACAGAATATTTGATAGAGTCCTAACCTCAACATCTGAGGAAAGGGATTTAGGGGTGATTATTTCTGATGACTTAAAGGTAGGCAGACAATGTAATAGAGCAGCAGGAAATGCTAGCAGAATGCTTGGTTGTATAGGGAGAGGTATTAGCAGTAGAAAGAGGGAAGTGCTCATGCCATTGTACAGAACACTGGTGAGACCTCACTTGGAGTACTGCACACAGTACTGGAGACCCTATCTTCAGAAGGATATTGATACCTTAGAGAGAGTTCAAAGAAGGGCTACTCAACTGGTTCATGGATTGCAGGATAAAACTTACCAGGAAAGGTTAAAGGATCTTAACATGTATAGCTTGGAGGAAAGACGAGACAGGGGGGATATGATAGAAACATTTAAATACATAAAGGGAATCAACACAGTAAAGGAGGAGACTATATTCAAAAGAAGAAAAACTACCACAACAAGAGGACATAGTCTTAAATTAGATGGACAAAGGTTTAAAAATAATATCAGGAAGTATTACTTTACTGAGAGGGTAGTGGATGCATGGAATAGCCTTCCAGCTGAAGTGGTAGAGGTTAACACAGTAAAGGAGTTTAAGCATGCGTGGGATAGGCATAAGGCTATCCTAACTATAAGATAAGGCCAGGGACTAATGAAAGTATTTAGAAAACTGGGCAGACTAGATGGGCCGAATGGTTCTTATCTGCCGTCACATTCTATGTGTAATAGGGCTAAAGTGTGCGGCAGCTCACACAGATGATTCAGCGGTAAGCGCACTCGCTGGCAGAGCCAAACTGAGAATCCAAAGCAGCCCTGGAAAAAAATGTATGCCATTTCTATAAGTCAATATGTATATATTGTACAGTAAGCACACAAGCTCACTGACATGCGCAAATAGGCTTACTGACAGACAAAACTCTCTGACTCACACACAAGCTTACTACAGACAAACTCACTTGTAAAAACACAAGGCTCACTACAAAGAAGTTCAGGGACACACACAAGCTCACTAAAGACATGCTCGCTGACACACACATGCTCACTAAATAGAAGCTCACTGACACACACAAGCAGTACCATCTTAACAGCGTTAAGGGCCCCCGGTCAAATCGGTGCACTGGGGCCCTTCCTACACAAAAACTCACAGGAATAATTTTTTTAATTATTGATAGACTGCTGAGTACATACACACAGTACACTGAATACATACACACACACACACACACAGATTTCTGAATGCACACAGG
Source organism: Pelobates fuscus (assembly GCF_036172605.1). Taxonomy (NCBI): domain Eukaryota; kingdom Metazoa; phylum Chordata; class Amphibia; order Anura; family Pelobatidae; genus Pelobates; species Pelobates fuscus. Next base: position 81,149,265 of record NC_086323.1, on the reverse strand, counting down.
CTGATTTATACACGTACACACAGACTGCTGAGTCGATACACACACACAGACAAACATACAGACTGCTGAGTCCATACACACACATAGACACACACAGACTGCTTAGTCCATACACACACACACACACACACACACAGACTGCTGAGTCCATACACACACACACAGACATACAGACTGCTGAGTCCATACACACACACACACACAGACATACAGACTGCTGAGTCCATACACACACACAGACACAGACTGCTGAGTCTATATACACACACAGACTGCTGAGTCCATACACAGACACACACACACAGACTGCTGAGTCCACACACACACACACACACACACACACACACACACACACACACATACACAGACTGTTGAGTCCATACACCCACAGACTGCTGAGTCCATACACCCACAAACTGCTGAGTCCATACACCCACAGACACACAGACTGCCAAGTCCATACACACTCAGAGACTGCTGAGTCCATAAACACACACACACACACACACACACACACACATTGCTGAGTCCTTACACGCATACAGACTGCTGAGTTCATACACACACACAGACTGCTGAGTCCATACACACACACACACAGACTGCTGAGTCCTTACACACACACAGACTGCTGAGTAGGGCTGCCCTCAGAAATTTTCGGGCCCCTGACACAGGCCAGCACCGAGTCCGCCCACAAGGATGAAGTGTGTGTGTGTGTATAGTGGATGTAGAATGTGTGTCATGGATGCAGTATGTATAGTGGATGTAGAATGTTTGTAGTGGATGCGGTATTTGTGTCATGGATGCAGTGTGTATAGTGGATGCAGTGTGTGTGTAGTGAATGTAGGTGTGTATAGTGAATGCAGAGTGTGTGTTTTTGTAGTGGATGTAGTGTGTATAGTGAATGTAGTGTGTATAGAGCATGTAGTGTGTTTGTAGTGAATGTAGTGTGTTTGTAGTGAGTGCAAAGTTTGTTTAGTGAATGTAGTGTGTTTGTAGTGAGTGCAAAGTTTGTTTAGTAAATGTAGTGTGTTTGTAGTGAGTGCAATGTGTGTATAGTAAATGCAGTGTGTGTGTGTTTGTGTGTAGTGCAAAGTGTGTTTAATGAATGTAGTGTGTGTGTGTGTAGTACTGAGCGTGTTTAGTAAATGTAGTGTGTAGTGAGTGAAATGTGTGTATAGTGAATGTAGTGTGTGTGTGTGTAGTGCAAAGTGTGTTTAGTGAATGTAGTGTGTGTGTAATGCAGAGTGTGTTTAGTGAATGTAGTGTGAGTATGTGTAGTGCAGAATGTGTTTAGTGAATGTAGTGTGTGTGTAGTGCAAAATGTGTATAGTGAATGTACTGTGTGTGTGTAGAGCAAACTGTGTATAGTGAATGTAGTGTGTGTGTGTGTGTAGAGAAAAGTGTGTTTAGTGAATGTAGTGTGTGTGTAGTGCACAGTGTGTTTAGTAAATGTAGTGTTTGTAGTGAGTGCAGAGTGTGTTTAGTGAATGTAGTGTGTGTGTGTAGTGCAGAGTGTGTTTAGTGAATGTAGTGTGTAGTGCAGAGTGTGTTTAGTGAACATAGTGTGTGTGTGTGTGTGTGTAGTGCAGAGTGTGCTTGTAAGGATTCAGTGTGTGTGTAAAATAGGGGGAGGGGAGTATTTTTTTTTTGTGTGTGTATATTTCAATTTTATTCCCCCCTCCCTGGTTCTTACCATGCCAGGGAGGGGGAGATCACATTCCCTGTTGGTCCAGTGGCATGGTGGAGGGAGCCAGCCGCGGTACATTGAAGAGGGGGCCCAGCAGCACACACTGTCTTCCTTTCCAGCTCCTCTCTGACTAACTCTCGCGAGAAAGGCCTGCGTGCTGTGCGTAGCATTGCCATAGTAACCCGTGGCAACGCTCTGGCGGCCGCAGGAAAGTTAGACAGAGAGCAGCTGGAAAGGAGGACAGAGTATGCTGCTGGGCCCCCCTCTGCAACGTACAGGTAGCAGGGTGCCCTCTGTGCACATATATATAGCGAAAATCGCTATTTATATATATGTGCACATAATGAATGTGGGGATCGGGCCCCCCAGAACCGCCGGGCCCATGACAACCGTTATGGTTGTCATGCCCTGATGGCGGCCCTGCTGCTGAGTCCATACACACACACACACACACACACACACAGACTGCTGAGTCCATACACACACACAAACACAGACTGCTGAGTCCATACACACACACACAGACTGCTGAGTCCATACACACACACACACACACTGCTGAGTCCATACACGCACACACACACACACACACACAGACTGCTGAGTCCACACACACACACACACAGACTGCTGAGTCCATACACACACACACACACACAGACTGCTGAGTCCATACACACACACACACACACACACAGACTGCTGAGTCCATACACACACACACACACACACAGACTGCTGAGTCCATACATACATACACAAGCTTCCTCACTAGCAGACACACCCACAGACACCCACAGACACACCCACAAGCTTCCTCACTAGCAGAGACACACACACACCTGAGCACATCAAGCCTACCTGTTGCTGGGGGTCAGACACTCAGACATCTTCTGGCCTTTGCAGCAGCAGCAGCATGGGCTGCTGCTTAACGGCGGGGGTGGGGCTTATTTTCGGGAGGTGGGGCTTCATTTGGGGGCGGGGCCTGTGCCGGGGAGCCTGTCAGTGCTCCCTCCGGCCACAGACAGCCCCCAGCACCGCTCCAGCTTCTCTCTCCTGCATTCCCTCGGGCTGTCACACACTGTTACAGCCCGAGGGAATAGAATTTAAACACATGGCCAGCAAGTTGCTGGCATTTGGGGGGGCCCAAGGGGGGGCACAGCATGATGTAGGGGGGGCCATGGCCCCCTCTGCCCCCCCCCCCTAGCGACGCCACTGCTGTCTCAGTGTCTGTGTCTCATTCTCCTAGACTGCCCTTACACAGATAATACATTCTACATATACACCACCAAGGTCACTGTGTAAGCATTACAAGTCAATGCTATTGATACAATATGCTTGTTGGCAATTCTAATAGCCCTATTAGATCTTCCCATGTTCCATGGACACTCAGAAATGGAAAAGAGCTTACAACACTAATTGTCATCTGTTCATGTCATTCAAGATCAACCAAACCTCATTGTGAAATGCATGTAAAAAACATTTCCAAAATATAGAATATTTTACAATACTCCACCATCCAAGAGATCGTGTCTGTTTGTCCGTCCATAGTATTCAGCCATAATCTACAACAAAAGAAACACAGTTTTAATTGTTTGCTGTTCCAAACTCTAGTGAATGGAACATTGTTTAGTTCTCTAATGAGTAAGGGAAAATAATACAGTGACAAAACACTTGCCTTGTTTATGTTTAGACATTGTAAATTTTATATACATACACACTGAATTCGATTTGAATCATTTAATTAAAAAAATGCATGTACATTATTAAAATACTATTTACAGTAACTACAAATGGGTCTCTCGTAGTACAATGTGCCAAAGAAAATGACTTACATATGTTCATTGATATTCCCGTAATACCTTTGAAATTTTTGACTACACAGATTGCTTGCTATTACAATATTTTATAGTTATCTATATCACACATAGATCATATTTAAGTTTTATTCTGTATATCTATTCTTTATCTTACACCTCTTGTAATTACATAGCTGTATATGTGATAAATGGATACTTCTGAGAATAACCAACTTTTTTATGTTCTATTTTAAACAAAAGGTATATATTGGTGTTTTGTATACTACTATACAATCACCCCATGAGTGTATTCTTAATTCTACACACAATCAGTATTACTGCTGTTGATAGCTGGTTGTAAAAGAAAACAGCCGATGTCCAGTGTGGGCACTGAGCTATAAAACCTGTGCTGAAAGAACCTTGATATCAACATATTTATAGCCAATGAATTCTACCTGAGGAATTATGCTAGCAGTCTACCTTAGTGCTTTAGTTTATTGTGTTCTAACAATCTCATAATAAATCATGATTGTCCTAGAACATTGCTAGAGCCAGCAATAAAGGGATTCTAAGAGAAAAGCTACATTAACCTACAATATCTCTTTTTGCCTTAAATAGTTACTCCAAGTATTATAACCACTACCGCCTGTGGTCCTGACAATGGAGCAAATCATTTTGCAATGGTTTGCCCTTAATTGGAGCCGCTGGCCTATCCTGACAGTCATTCATTAATGAATGGCTGGCAGGATCGGCATCTCGGCAGAAGCTGAATGCACGTTACTGCATGCAGACTCCAGGCACTTAATTTAAATCACTGAGGTGGTCATGGTGTGTGGAGTAAACATCTAAAGGAGAACTGTCACATCCCAGGATTTTTAAAGAAACACTCCAGTCATGTAAAAGACTTCATCTTGGTGAAGTGCTTTATGGGTAAAGAGAGTCTTCTCCTTTTTTTTCATTTTAGAAAAGGGTTCATTTTAGTCTGTCACGACAAAGTGACCCCAACACGCAGAATGTAACCTAAACTAGAAAACGTATTACCGGACCTTAGAATAGCCGTGTTTAACGTGGATAGTGATAGAATAGTCGAGGAATAGCCAAAGTCCTGGAAAAAACAGATATCAGGATAATGATAAGGAATAGCCGAGTCAGGAAACCAGAAAAAGGATAAATGAGAAAATGAGCCGAGTTAGGATACCAGAAAGCAGAATAGTCAATAATATGCAAGCCAAGTAAAATACCAAATACCACAGGCAGGAATCAGAATAGCACAAGAGGGAACAACTAGTGAACCACAATAGGGCAGTGAACTTAAGCAAAAAGCGCTCTTTTGTTTTAAATCCAAGCCCTGAAAATGTCAGGGAGTGTGGAATACTTAGAATTTTCGCAGCACAACCACTATGATGTCGGTGTGCCATGTCATAAAAGGGGGTGCTTCTTTTCTTAACACCTCAGGAGAACGCTGGTCAGTAGGATTGTTCCCACGAACTAGGAAAACAATCACTACTTATGAGCCAGGAGACCTGTTTGGTATTTATTTAATTTTGGGACTCCTGAAAGTGACCAGCCGCTACCACTTTTCTTATGAAACTATGATGGGCAGACACCACGTCTGCGGTCGGTCAAAACTTTACCACCGTGAAGATTCGGCTGTATTTGTGGGATCTGAGCGCTATTTGGACACTTTGGGTGCTCAAATCCAGGCTATCCTGGGATATAGGACTTGTGGGTGTCCCTTGTAGTATTGTGTGTGTGGGGTGTTTTATATTTTGTACATTGTACCTCTGGGCCTGGGAGATAAATAGTTTAAGTAGAGTACACTCAATTATCTCCCAGACACAGGGACGCCGGGGAGGAGTTTGTATTAAACTGTATGGAGACCCCTTGCTGGGGGTCTGTGTATAAATTGCATGTACCCAGTGACGTACTAAGGGGGGGGTGGAGGGGGCGGTCTGCCCCGGGTGACACTAGGGTGGGGGGTGCCAAGACCCTGTCTGAGAACTGGAGGGGGCAGTGTGAGCTGTGGCCACACAGTACCCTCCCCCCCCCCCCATGGTAGTTAGGGTGCCGTGCAGCCAGAACAGCTCACACACCAAAGAGCAGCTGAACTGGCCGCACGGAGGTAAATTGGGGGTGAAGCTAATTAAAAAACGGGGGCGGAGCCAAACCGGCAGCGGTGGCAGGGCTTGATATGGCCCTTACCGGCTGCTGTCCCTGCTTCTCCACAGGCTTCAGGGAATCCAGTCCTCCTCCAGTCTACTGTCTGTAAGTAATAGTGTGTGACTGTGACAGTGTGTGTAAAACTGTCTGTAACTGTGTGTGTGTGTGTGTGTGTGTGTGTGTGTGTGTGTAAACCTGTCTGTGTGTGTGTGTGTGTGTAAAATTGCATGTAACTGTGTGTGTGTGTGTGTGTGTGTGTGTAAAACTGTAACTGTGTGTGTATGTGTGTGTGTGTGTGAGACTGTCTGCCTGTAACTTTGTGTGTATGTGTGTGTGTATGTGTCTGCCTGTGACTGTGTGTGTGAGTGACTGTTTATGTAACTGTCTGTCTGTAACTGTGTGCGTGGCTGTCTGGCTATGACTGTGTGTGACTACCTGTAACTGACTGTGTGTGTGTAACTGTCTGCCTATAACTGTGTGTGTGACTGCATGTGACTATGTATGTGTGACTGTCTGCCTGTGACTGTTTGATGTTGCCTGTAAACGTGTGTGTGATTATCTGTCTGTGACTGTGTGCATGTGACTGTCCGCTGCTGCCGTGTATGTGTCAATGTAAATGTGACTGTCTGCGTGTGACTGTCTGCCTTTAACTGTGTGTGACTGTATGCCTGTAACTGTGTGTGTGACTGTCTGCCTATAAATGTGTGTGTGGATCTGCAGGGATTTTGTAAAAAGGGGCAGGGGTTTTGTATTGGGACAGGAGTCTTTATAAGGGGGGATAAGCAGGGGATTCAGAGTGAATTTTAAATGTAAGTTTAAAAGCTATGCTTTCAGTATGGCTATTCTAGCTTTAAATTTGAAATTCACTGTAGTGAATAACACTCGACGGATATTTATGAAAATTGTTGCATTTACTTTCACTTTCATAAAAGTTATGCGCAAATGCACAATTTTTAAATGTGTAAAACTGCAATTGTGCCTTTATACATTGGGAGCATTTTCAGCCTTTTTTTACCATGCAACAAAATATTCCATATTTCTGACACTTTTTATTCCTCTTTCAGAATTTTTAGCTTTTTTCCCCCTTATGTTTCTACTGTAACATTTACCAAATCAGCCAAATGATTCATATTATAAAGGGGAAAAATTCATAAGTAAATGAAATATAAATCACCATCTCGCTGACAAAACTGAACTGGGTTGTGATGTCACTTGCTAAATCCGTAAATATAATTATTTTAAAAGCATTGCATTGCATAAAAAGGTTATCTTTAGTCATCGGCAAATTTAAATATTTGATTCAGCGGTGTGATTTCCATTTGACAGTGTTTTTTTTTTTTTCCAGATTTAGATAATTTGCTACTGGGAAGAAAGATGCATTGTATAAACAATGTTTCACTTTGCTCATTAGTTTGGCAAGACCCAAATAGCCAATCAGATTCTTAGATTCTTAGCAAATAGTGATGCTGTCTTCCCACCACACCCATTTTTTTGGTACAAAACTAGCATTCTGTTTTTATAAACAAATACTATTAACAAACTGGGAAAGAGTCAGCGAGTATATTCCGTTTAAAAGTGCTGCATTTTAGTTCAAATATAATGTAACATGATTTGTCCAATGTCCATATATTTTAGTTCAAATATAATGTAACATGATTTGTCCAATGTCCATATATTTTATGGTGGCGGATAAATCCCACAACTAATATTAATTTCCCTTAAATAAATATTGTCTTGTCTTGTGAAAAATCTAACACAGTTGTGATTGCAATTTAATGAAAGTCAAAGTAATATTTCAGCTTCTATTCTCTTTAATAATTGCATGTAACTTTTTATTGCAAGTTGGGTTTTTATACCTCATTTCACAGTAATATTAGCAGCAGAAAGGCATCCTGCTTGCCGACTCCCTGTCAGAGCAATGTGAAATCAAACTGTAGAATTATCAACAAAATAAAAGATGAATATATTGCTCTTGCTATTTTGGGCTCAGCAGATATCCGGGTTTCATTATAAATCAGACAGTATGGTAACCTTATTTGTCCCATCAGTTGCTGTAAAAAAAAATAAAAAAAAATATGTTATGCCAATGTATCTTGTAAATATTTATACTTTAACTTGTTTATAGACCACCAAATATATTGTACTACTGTAAGTGTATTAAAACAATAAGATTTAGAAGGTTGTTTTCAGCAATTTAGTGTACTTAGAGTAACTGAGCTGGTTGTTAAAATGATATCTTTCCTGCCCTGTAAGTGAACATCCTTATGTGAATATTTTAACTTGCTAGGTGACTAAACTATGCTGAAATTAGATTTGAGCTCAGTATAGTTAATATACTCTAGTATATTTATGCTAAATATGGCACCATAGCTTAAAAACACACACACACACACTCACACACACACTTTAAATAAAATAAAGTTGGGGGCGGGCCTGACGGCTGATTGGGTCAGACACAAGCCGCAGAAGCTCCTGAATTTTATGTTGAATTTTTCCAAAAATCTGCGGATAAAAGACCATGGGGGTACCACTTCAGTTGACATACCTGAATGAATCACCCGAACATATCTTGCGGCCTTCAAGCATGGCCGGTGTGGGGTAGGTGGCAACTACATGGAAAAAAGAGGGAGGGACCCTTCCACACCTCTAATCGACTGTGAACCTACCAAAGACCAGGTGGGGGTTCCTGCTGGCTCCATGGATCTTGATGCGGTGAGTGGAGAGGAACCAGTGTCTGATTACTCCTGTCTCTATGCTTATGATTATAATGACCCACATGGTGCTCCTGGTCCCACGTTGGCTGGAGATCGATAACAGGTGCAGGAAAACGTTCCTGCCAGACACCCACTCCTGTCCTCTCAAGATGGTGGCAGTGCGTTGCTGGAGATCAGAAGTCTTCATGGAGAGGCCTCAGCGCATATTATGCTGGATGTAGTACTAGTCCAGGACTGGCCTCACTTTCATCTCCCGCCTATATTCTGCTCTTTCTCTGTCTTTAGTTTTTTAAGCATAGAACTGGGTTTCTCTTTTTTGCATTTAAAAAACAAAAAGTGCTGATCTTATGTACACATTCACTGATTGACGTTTCCTCATTATGCTGACTTATTTGTGTCTGTGACATCATTTCTGATATCAAAATGCACATCAAAAATAAAAAAATATAAATAAAATAAGGTCAAACTACTAATACTTGATGGTCAAGAAGAGCAGGAACTCTATGAAGTATGAAGAGTTTCACATATCTATCCCATTGTTTGAGTGTTGAGTTGTAGGGCTGCTTACTCATAGCTGTGTATTCCCTTTGTATGGGCATACAAAGAGAATTATGTATTTGCAGTGGGCGTTGTCTAAATTCAAACACAGTTTGAATTTAGACAGTGCTTAGAAATTCTAACAGAGAATATGAGGACTCTAAGAATGGACAAAAGCTTAGATGAACTCAGTAGCTTGCCTTTCGGTAAACCCCCGCTCAGGTGTCAATATAGTTTTTGCTCACTTGTACCATTACAGAGAGAACCAGTTCCAAGGCATATTAGACTAATCCCATCCATCAGGGCAGTCCAGAACTGAAATGCTGGTAAGTTCTCTCTGCACAAGAGATACAGCAACCCCAGAGGATCGGTTCAGCCTTTTTTGGACCTCGTCTGGGGTTCTCGTGCAGAGAAAACTTGCTGGCATTTTGGTTTTGGAAAAATTCCATATTACATAGTTACATAGTTAGATAGCTGAAAAGAGACTTGCGTCCATCAAGTTCAGCCTTCCTCACACCTGTTTTTTGCTGTTGATCCAAAAGAGAAAAAAAAAAAAAAACCCAGTTTGAAGCACAATTTTGCAACAAGCTAGGACAAAAAATTCCTTATTGACCCCAGAATGGCAGTCAGATTTATCCTTGAATCAAGCAGTTATTACCCTACATTGAAAGATTATATCCTTGAATATTCTGTCTTTGCAAGTATGCATCTAGTAGCTGTTTGAACATCTGTATGGACTCTGATAAAACCACTTCTTCAGGCAGAGAATTCCACATCCTGATATGTTCCTATATTCAAAATTCAACAGTACATACAAACACAACCCTACATTCACACACGCATACTACATGCACTTTTACATTAAAACACATTAACATTTCTCACAAATACAACCCTGCAAATACAAGGATGAAAAGGTGGTAGATCCCAGCTGGGGAGATGTCTTTTGGCCACCCTTTTACTAGGAGAGGCCCAAAAAATGAATTGCACCAGGGCTGTGACAGAGCTCCTGTACTCCGACTGACTGCCTCAGTCAGGTAGTTTCCTCGCTACTACCAGGGGACTCTGGAGCACTTCAGATCTAGTCACCAAAGCTTGACTGAGACTTCTGATGACTTCTTCCACTGGACCAGGCAGGCATAAAAACCCTTACTATTATTATAGCTTTACTATAGCTTTTCCTCCACATATTAGACAAGTAAATGTAGAGTTGGAATGACCTTTCACAGGACTATTCACTATTTATACACAGCAATGTTGACTCTCCCTGTCTTCCATACAAATCAATGTACAGTACAATTGTCCCTCCTTTGTACTACTCCTTCTGATGACTTCATTATTTATATTATCATGATCCTGAGCTAAAACAATCGGCTTCCTGCTGTGCCCTTAAAGTCCTAGGGGAATATCACACAAGATGTCCACCAGAACCCCTTTTCTGTGGATCGTACCCCCACACATTACATATCCCTGGGAAGTTCATCACCAAGTGCCCTCTGTGTCCAAATATACCTTCACACACATAGACACACACAGAAATACATACAGATACACATACAGATACAAACACAGACACACCTACGGATACACAGACACACACTGATACACAGGGGTACACATTGACACACAGGCACACATACATACACACTGATAGATACACAGACACCCAGATACAAATACAGATACACAGATTGATATGCAGGCACACAGATTAATACACTGACACACATACAGATACACAGGTACAGTCATGCAGAAACACAGACATACTGATACACATGCAGATACACAGACACATACACTGACACACATTAATATACACACATATACAAACACTGACACACATGCAGAGACACATACAATGGCACACATGCAGATACACAGATACACAGACCCACAGATAATACACACACTAATACACATACAGATACACAGATACACACAGATACATAGGGGCACACATTGACACACAGATACAAATACTGACACACTGATAGATTCACAGACAAACAGATACCATACAGACACACAGATAAATACACTGACACACATGCAGACTCACAGATAGAAGCACAGAAATACATACAAACACAAATGCAAATGTACACGTTTCGAGCCAATTTCCTGTTTCCTACCTTTAAGGTGGCTTTGTGGGGTCCAGTCGGCTAGCTGATTCTGTTGAGAGTCAGAAGCTCTCCCACTCTGCACTCCTCTCTGCCTTTTCCTCCTGTGCAACTCTGTGCTATCTGGGAGGAAATGACTGGCTTTCATTTCCTCCCAGCACTTCTGAGATTACAGGGTCCTGGTCATGCTGTCAAAGGTCCCCAGTGCATGACCAGGCCCCTGAACACTTTCCATAGGGTGGCACTAAGTGCATAGGCCACCCAATGGGCAAAATGAGTGTGCAGGCCCTGGTGCAGCTGCATTGGAAGCACCAGTGATAGTTATTTTGCTGTCCAGGTTTCCCATATCCATCCCAACAGTGACAATAACCCTTAGAGGCACTTTGGACCAGGTCCATAGTCTATAGGCAGGAGACCAACCTTCAAGCCTTTCCAAAAGTCAATGGCATGGGAGCTTTGATCACAGGAGCCATCTTTACATTAGTGTCACCACATAATATTATTTGACTGCATGTAGATAATTATGAGCATACTGATTCTTGGAGGTTTTATTCTCTTAATATGTTAGATTATAACATTTTGGCATTGAGTAACATTGGTTCTTGAAATCAGAGAAAGGATGGTTCTTATTGATGCATTCCTTCCTCCGCAAGCAACTATGAGTTTGGATATAAATAATCCAAACATATACATGTGAACTGAGGATGCCAAAGAAATTGGCAAAATGCATTTCGGTTTACGAATATTTTTTGAATTTGAATTTATGTGTATTTAAGTGTTTTTGCATAGCAAGACCACTTACTGTTATCTCACATATATATTATTATTATTATTATAGCCAAATTTACCACCCTAACTCCTCCCACAGTTTTTACACTACATAGACAGTAATATACTGAAACGTGCGGATTGTTCCCGATTGGTGTGCTATTACTTTGACATTCGCCGAATGGTTCTCGAAATATCGCCGTTCTTGTGGCAAAATTGGTCCCATAGGAATGAATGGCAAAATGTTCAAAACTAGAGTGGGAGCTGGCAAAAGCTGAAAAATCAGGACATGATTTCTAAACTGCCACCATTCCTTCATTTTCAAGCCCACCTACACAAATCTTATATCAAAACGTTCAGCTATCCCTGCTGCCACTAAGTCCTGATAGTTTTCGCAATATGACCATTTGTTTGCAACTCACGCCGTCCATTGACATTCATTGAAACTCCACTCTAGCCAGCTAAAATTTTGAAGGGCAATTTCTAAACTGCAACTGTGCCTTCATTTGTAATACTTCAGAGACATACTATGCATCAAAATGTAGGTCTGGGTCTTGTGATTCTCACAATATAAAGCTCTTCGCTGTAGGATGTACAGTTTTTAAAATACCACCGTTTGAAGATAGCAACCGCCAAAATACTCTGACCTGTGCCAGGCTGCAGCAGCATGTGATGTCATAAAAAGAGCCTTTTGTACACCTGCTAATGTTTTTTTATAAATGTATGTTTTAATGTAACTGTGAAGCACTTTGGGCAACCATGTTGCAATTAAATGGGCTATAGAAATAAATAATCGATCGGATACCTTTCATGAAGATCTTCGGACTTTGGCTTCTTTGGTCTACTTCTCGTGTGGGAAGAATTCTATCGACACAATTATCATACATATTTTTTAGTGTGCCTGTCCTTAGTATTCGTATGTGAATTGATGTGAATTGATTAGTGCCTTTACATACATGTGTATAAAGACGCAAAAATCTAACATTCATTGCCTCTTATTCGATGTGATTACAGAGTCGGGATCTTTCTATATGACTCGAGATGCATTGACTAGATATGCATGCATCCTTGTCTTTCTAATAATTTGGGTCGTCTATTATTATATGGATGTTGGCACTAATTGTGTTTATTGTTGATCAATGGATATATTACTGTACGTCTTTATCATCAGGATGGTATTCATATTGATATTACATCTGGTGCTGGCTATCAGTTTTCTTTAGTACTGAGTTTCAGTACTCTGTTGTATTTCATTATTGTTCATTTATTTTTTATTTTCTATTCATTTTTTCTATTTATACCTTTTCTTATAATTTTCTTGCCCCATATAGGAGCTTTATTAGGCTCCTTGGGTATTTTTAGTTATTCATAGTCATATTTGTTTTGTCTTTTTACACATTTACGATATAGTTTTTTTCCAGAGCTTTAATTATGTCGCTTAACGCATGCGTAGGATGTAGACTAGCTTTGATTGCCGGATATATCGGAACGCATATGCGTTCCATTTCACTTAGCCTACTTCCGGGTTCGGCAGTCTGAAACGCATGCTGCTGCTCCCGCCTCGCTTTAGCTCAGGACGGATCGAAGTTTATCTTTTCCAGTAACCTGATCGGCTGGTCCCTGATCTATGTGGGATGTTTTCTTCTATGTGTATGTAGTATATGCCTTATCTTTTGTTTATGTTAAGATCTCTGGTCTGGTCAATTGAATATGTTGGTATTTATAATATGATTAATTTCTAACAGTATTACTTATGATCTTATGATGTTCTGTTACATACTACTTGTTCAGTATATCAGTCTTTAATGCATGCATATATGGATGTCTTTAATCTGATTTGTATTACTATATTTATTTGTAATTTCTTTTGATGTTATATGTGTATGATAGGTGTATATACTACTAAGTTGGTTTCATTGGTAACCATAAACAGATGTTTGATGGTTGGGAGGATCTCAATCACTATGGGTGGCCACCCATTATTTTCAGGTGTTTTTAATCTTGGTGTTTCTTGTGGGTATATAAGGGGAGAACTCAGTTTCTCAACATGCTCCCTTGATAAAGGCTTCTTAGCCGAAACGTTGGCGTTTTTTTGATTGACTCTGTCCCTGCTTCTCACTGAACTTGGTATGGTTTTTGCATTTTTTTTTTATATGTTTGGGTTGATAATACTAGTATTACAGTGGTCTGTTTGCATGATACTCCTTTCATTTATTAAGTGTTATCTCACATATATATATTATTATATAATATATATTATTATAGCCAAATTTGCCACCCTAACTCCTCCCACAGTTTTTACACTACATAGACAAAAATTTACCAAAACGTGCAGATTGTTCCCGATCGGATTGCTATTACTTTGTGGAACGTTTCGCTGAATGGTTCACGGAATATCGTCGTTCTTGTGGCGAAATTTGTCCCATAGGAATGAATGGCAAAGGTAGAGTGGGAGCTGGCAAAAGCTGAAAAATCAGGACATGATTTCTAAACTGCCACCACTCCCTCATTTTCAGGCCCACCTACACAAATCTTATATCAAAACGTTCAGCTATCCCTGCTGCCACTATGCCACAGCTAAGCCATAGTCCTGATAGTTTTCGCAATATGACCATTTGTTTGCAACTCACGCCGTCCATTGACATTCATTGAAACTCCACTCTGCAAAGCTCACATTTAAAGGGCAATTTCTAAACTGCGACTGTGCCTTCATTGTTAATATTGCAGAGACATACTATGCATCAAAATGTAGGTCTGGGTCTTGTGATTCTCACAATATAAAGCTCTTCGCTGTAGGATTTATAGTTTTTAAAATACGACCGTTTGAAGATGGCAACCGCCAAAATACTCTGACCTGTGCCAGGCTGCAGCAGCAAGTGATGTCATAGACAAAGCCTTTTGTACACCTGCTAATGTTTTTATAAATGTATGGTTTAATGTAACTGTGCAACAAAGTTGCAATTAAATGTGCTATATAAATGATAACAGTTACTCCGCCCACTCCAGTTGTAGACTACTGGTGGAGGCAAGAACACTTCACACAATTTCCCCAGAAATTGTAGGTTTTCTAGTATATTATTATTATTATTGCCATTTATATAGCGCCAACAGATTACGTAGCGCTTTACAATATTTTGAGAGGGGGGATGTAACAATTAATAGGACAATTACAAGAAAACTTACAGGAACAATAGGTTGAAGAGGACCCTGCTCAAACGAGCTTACAGACTATAGGAGGTGGGGTATTAGAAACATTAGGACAGGAAATATCAAGTAGGAGTGAAGCAGAGCTGGAGGAGAGAGCAAAGCACTGTCCCATAGGAGAGAGCAAGAGACAGGTATGTAAGGTAGAGATTATTCTGGGAGGCCATAAGCTTTCCTGAAGAGATGGGTTTTAAGGCCCTTCTTAAATGATTGAAGACTAGGGGAGAGTCTGATAGCAGTAGGCAAGCTATTCCATAGGAGAGGAGCCGCCCGCGAGAGGTCCTGCAAGCGTGAGTTGGCCGTACGGGTGCGAGCAGCGGTCAGGAGGTGGTCACGGGCAGAGTGGAGGGTACGAGGAGGGGCCAGTGAAGAGATATAAGAGGGGCTGGAATTGTTCAGTGCTTTAAATGTATGGGTTAGCACTTTGAATTGACTCCTATAGGATACACAGAGCCAATGTAAGGACTGGCAGAGGGGTGAGGGGTGAGAGGACCGACTAGAGAGGAAAATCAGTCTAGCTGCAGCATTCATTGCAGACTGTAGCGGGGCAACACGTCTTTTGGGGAGACCAATCAGGAGAGGGTTACAGTAATCCATGCGGGAAATTACTAGAGCATGGACAAGCTCCTTGGTAGAATCTTGCGTAAGAAAGGGGCGGATGCGGGCTATGTTTTTGAGTTGGAACCTACAGGACTTGGCAACAAACTGGATGTGAGACTCAAAGGTGAGACCAGAGTCAAGTATGACGCCAAGACAGCGCGCTTGCAGGGATGGACTTATGTGGATATCACTGACTTGAAGGGAGAGTGAGAGAGGAGGATCAGTATTAGGAGGAGGAAAGGCAAGGAGTTCAGTTTTAGAGAGGTTAAGTTTGAGAAAGCGTGACGACCTCCAGTCAGAGATGTAAGAAAGGCAAGCAGTGACACGTTGGAGGACGGCAGGGGAGAGGTCTGGGGAGGAGAGGTATATCTGAGTGTCATCAGCGTACAAGTGGTAGTGGAATCCAAAAGAGGCAACACGTTTTCCAAGAGAGGCAGTATATATCATGCATTGCGCATTTATATATGTCCAGATTTTTTTTCTGGTAAATGCTTTACAATAGTATGACTTTGTATCTTTGTTGATAAAATTTAAAGAGACATTCCTATAGTATATACCCATTTAATAAAGATTTTTTCATATATATAAAGATTTATGGTTGTGCTCCTTACTCTATTCACATTGTTATGTATTTTGGGTTCTTCAGGGGATAGAGCCTTATGTGGGTGAGCACCCAGTATTTATTGAATTAGCCTTCTCCTGGGGCTATTTTGTCGTTTAGTCGAGTGTGCCCACCTTGTCTCATTTGCATTATATAAATAAATAATAACAGTTACTCCGCCCACTCCAGTTGTAGACTACTGGTGGAGGCAAGAACACTTCACACAATTTCCCCAGAAATTGTAGCTTTTCTAGTTTATTTTAAAAAGCTGTACATTTTACCAAGTATGTTGAATCCTGCAACATTAATTGCCTGCCCTGCAGCAGAGAGGGGGTTGTGCTACCAACAATCAGCACTAAACATCAGAGACATCTTGAGTCAGTCTTTGAGGCTATTTTCAAGAGGAGCACTGCTATTTGATGCCATTACTTTATATATGTGTATTAAGGTATTATACTATATTTATTTTTCATACCTTTTTTCCATTATGATTTGACTGAATTGCCACCTAAATAGGAGGGTGTAGTACTGCCTAAAAAGTACAGGAGCTTCAGAGTTCATAGCCAACCTATAGGCTATGTCTATGTGAGTGTGACTTTGTACACCCTTTCATTCTGTATATTTACCCACTTAATTGTGTTGCACTATATGTGTATTTCTTTTCTCTTTCTCACTTTTTTGAGTGATACCTACATTTTATATATTTGGTAAGGGTGAGTGTTTTGTAGTTTCACTACTTACCTACATATTTCACTGTACACTTGGATATGCTGTTTTAATTCCTTAGTAACCTTGCATGTGTTTCAGCTTTTAAAAACAGAGTATTATTAAACTGCATCTGGATAATTACAAGCATACTCAATTTACATGCCTCAGTTCCTTGATCCATTCCTTCAGTATATAGTATTTCTGTGTTTACTGCAGTGAACAGACTAGTGGAGGTAAGTAAATAAAAATGTACTTACCTCCCCTGCATTTTCCACATGCAGGCTCCTCGGGCATCTATCGGAGAAATGCCATACATGCATATGCACACTCACGCATGCCCTACACATACAGCACTGCAAGAGTTATCTGATCTGCATATTTTGCTGAGCTTTACCCAGCAAAAAAACTTAAAAAAATAAAAACTATAAAGAATTTTAAAAGTTTTTAGAAAAAAACAAACAAAAAAACTTCATAACTCTTGAAGCCATGCCAACTCATCTAATTAAGCACTCTTAAATACATGTGTATATAACTAGCCATTCACACACTTATATATACATAATTTTACACACACTTACTTAATAGGTATGCACACACAGCATGTATAATTAGCCATATATACAGTTCTTAAATTAGACAGACGCCACTCTCACACACACCAACGTATCACTATACTGACACATTCACACATACGTAGTCACACGGTAACTGTGCCTTAGCTTTTTGTTCATAACTTTTCACTTGCGATCTTTTGGTTCTTCATGTTGGTATACAGAACTACAAGGTCAGGATATTATTAGCTGATATGTGTCTATAGCAAAAATAGAATTTAAGAGTCACGACCCAGAATAAGCATTATTTTGTAGTCTTGCTTCTGAAATAACCTCAGTTTCTACAAAATATATAAACAGATCAATATGTTTAATGTTTCATGTTTCTTTAAAGGGGCACTCTGAGTACCATAACCACTGTAAGATGGTGCAGTATTTGTGTAGCTATTAGGCTGTGGACACACTCCCCTGGTTCTGAGTCAAAGTGTTTTTAAGCAGTTTGACAAAAGCCAGAGGTTACCACTGCACCGGTGGTCCAAACCCTTCCTGCCTATTGCTAATGTAAAATGTCCACTTCCGTGTTTGCAATATAATTTTTGCAGGCACACTCACCCTTTCAATGCAGTCCAAGTATGGATGAAGTTTATATTACTAATGTGGGAGAGGAACATTATCATTAGCAAACTGGTAAATGGAGGCCATGCTTTAGATGCTTTTGGGGGGCCCAAATGTTAAATCAAACTGCTCAAAAACAGAGGAGGGGGGATCCCTGTCAGCTTACAATTACCATATACACTTGAATAGCATGTAGTGGTCATGGACCTTAGAAACTCATCTTTTCACAGAATGTGGGGATTTGGTTTAACAGTAAGGCCATACTGTGTGAAGGCCACCACAGAACTTTAATAATGGTGGGTCACAACACAAGTTGATATGTGTATATTATGGGTCTAGTCCAAAATTTTTGAGTAAAGTACCATGCCCCTCTATTCTACCCCTCTACACACTAGTGCTCCATAATAAGTGTCCTGAGAAGTACTTAAGTTGTAGGAGAGTTGCTTGGAGCAGATAAGTAGTAATGCAAGCAAAGGATGCTGGTCCAAACTGGCAGGTGGGGTAATGTCCCTCAATTTTTGTTGAAGTATATATATATATATATATATATATAAAAAAAAAAAACACATCTAATCATGTCAACATTTTGGAATATTATTACAAAAATACTCTATCCTATAGATGTTCCAGACATGCTTAGTCTGATCAAAGGTCACCCATTGCATGTGAGGTGTGAGATCCTGGACATATGCTTTGCCTTGGCATGTAATTGTAGGTATTTTATTGATTTTTTTTTAAGGCAATGAACATTCCAGCAAGTGTTACTACAACCAAAATTAGTGTTTTATTAAAACACTGTTTATGGTTAGAGTAACCTTTTAACATTCATATTTTTATTAACATGCCTACTACCTGGCTGCCTTATATCCTGTAACAATATATTTTGTTAGCATTGCACCTCCTGTACCTCATTCTACTAATGTGTATCATGTTCAGTAATAGCTGCTTATGTTTGCACCCAGACCACTTCTGCCCATTGGAGTGGTCTGGGTGCCAACTCCCATCACCATTAACCCTGCAAGTGTAATTATTGCAGTTTTTATGAACTGAAATACTTACCTAGCAGGGTTAAGTCCTCCTCTAGTGGCTGTCTATCAGACAACCACTAGAGGGACTTCAAGGTTCTTAAAACCACGGTATGCATGAGGACCTCCAGCGTCGCCGGAATCCACATAGGAAAGCAATGAAGAATGCTTTCCTATGGGGTGGTCTAATGTGTGCGCGCTGGGGAGGAGCATCAGCCGGCAGGGGGAGGAGCGTGGGTTCAGGTAAGTCACTGAAGGGGTGGGAGGGAGAGGGGCACTGCAGAAACCTGCAGGGCCAGGAAAACGGATATGTTTTCCTGGCACAGGAGAGTCCCTTTAAATAATAATATGCAATGTATATACATATCAAATACAAATATTTTAGACTCCTAACACTAAAGGGATTATTAAACAAACACTATAGGGCCAGGAACACAAACATGTATTCCTGACTCTATAGTGCTAAAACTACCATCTTACCCCCCTGGCAACCCTGTCCCCCTCTACTCCCATCCCTTAATATAGTAAAATATTACCTTTATTCCAGTCTGCTGCTGCTGGCTCTGCCCCTTATATGCCTGTGTTGCTGACATCATCAGAAGTAGTGTTCTGAGCCAATCACAATGCTTTCCCATTGAATTTATGGAGAGTGTCAAGGAGGTAGATCAGGGGCAGAGCCAGAACAAGCCAAACACAAGCCAAACTTGCCAATCAGCATCTGCTCATAGAGCTGCATTGAATCAATGCACCTCTCTGAGGAAAGTTCACTGAATGGCAGTCATGGGCGTAGGAACCCCCAAAAATCTGGGGGGGATAGCATTTTTACTCGCCGGGTATATTCTTATTCCGTAAACTAGGAGTTTATCCCATTGTACAGCGCTACGGTGTAACGGATCGCCTGGCACCCCGACTTGGTACCTCCGTTAATGGATGCTCCTAGTGCTTCCTGAGGACTCCAAGCACTCTGGCAGACACCACAATCACCGAATCCGAGAACCTTTAAATTCTCCCAAGCGTATGAATGCTGTAGACCATTGAATAGGAACCATACGAATAGGCTTGTACTCCTAGCAGTCAACTGGAACAGCATACAATAAATCCTTCCCCCAATAATGAGACGACACATCACTTTGAGGGTAAAACAGGAACTCTGGACTGGCTCATCCAGCCTGGCTTTTATTACACTAATCCACATACAGGCCACACCCAGGGGGAGGCATAAAATAACCAATCACATACATGGTTCAGCCCACACATCCCCTCCCCTCAGATAACATTAAACTCAATTATCCGGTACACTTTTTCAGCCAAGTTCTGGATGTACCCCAAAACCCGGGGGTACACCTTTAAATCCAGCATCGCTGGATAGCCCTTATTCAGGGGGACAACATATTCAAAATTCAAGTAATTCGGATGAATGGTTCGTGAGATATGGGGTTCCAAAGATTTGACCGACCGCATGGGTAAAGTATCCGAAAACAGTTCCATGCATTTTGGCCCTGCGGTCGGTCACAAACAAGGGAATGAAAACAGGCGAATTGCCTGTGTTATAGAGCCTGGAGAGGGTTTGAATGAATTCCCTTGTTTATGGGGCTCTTTCTACCGAACGGCGGGTCATTCGGTAGTTTCCATACGAATTTCTGGAAGTATGGAGGTCTCAGCGGTGTTTGCCTAGTCAAGTGTCCGATTTTAGTTCCAGACACTCGACGGCAAAACACCGCTGTTCGGTAGTTTAAGATGGCCGCCGCCACGTGTTTGTTTCCCGAATGGCGGCCACCCAGAGGACAAAGACCACACTGCACTGATTGCCAATTACCTGTTTGCAACATTGTTGCAAACGGTAATTGGAGGCACACTCATTCCTGGGTGGTCTGGTTGTTCGGTAGTTTCACTCAATATACTGAATGGAGTGATTCTACCGAACAATCAGAATGCTGCATACAAATCACCCAGGATAAACTTAACACATCTATAAATACATATATAATATTACAGGCATTACACTTGAATATGCTTCACAATCTTAAAGGGACAGTAGTCCCAAAAGTCCCAATATGTCCATAGATGCTGTTAAAAGGGCCAGTAGCAGCAATATACAGTACAATATGCCCCAAATAACCCAGGGGCCATAGTCAGTAGGTAGGAGGCTAGCAAACAGGCTTCTCCAGGGCCCAGTGGCGAGGTTGGTTTTGCCACATTTCTCCCCTTTTCCAAACAGACTAACAGGGTACCTGACCTCTTGCCGGTCAGTGCCCTTGTTAGTCCAGCAGCCCACCCACAAAACAGAAACAGCAGTACAGCCCACCCACAATAAATGGTTACTACACCTGAGTAATGGAAAAACTTGTCCAGGTCCAGGTGCCTCACCCCGGCTGTGTGGGGGACTGGTAGGCTGTTTTGGTGGGTTGCTGAGTGGGCAGAGACCAGCGGTACTCTGCCCTGGTGCCAGCACTACTACAGGAGTAGTCTGGTTGGAGCCTGGTTGCTGGAGACCGACTGTCTCCCCTTTGGCTAAACAGCCCTGTTGTGGGGGGGCATGACCGACCGTCCCTACCCCCTGTGCTGGAAGTGCAGAGACCACGGTCCCATCTGCACAGGTGTGGGGCTTACAGTCTCCCCCTGGTACATTAAGCTGCCGCTGGGGAGAGGTGGTAACCAGCTCCTCTCCCATTAGAACACTCTGCCCATTGATGATCTGCCGCTGGGGAGAGGTGGTAACAATCTCCTCTCCCATTAGAACACTCTGCCCATTGATGATCTGCCGCTGGGGAGAGGAGGTAACAATCTCCTCTCCCATGCCTACTTTCAGTCTTTGTGGAGGGAGACCGACTGTCTCTCCTCCCAATTCAGTGTCCTGCTGCTGGGGAATAGAGACTGGGCTCTCTATTCCCAAAAAATCACGCTGCTGCTGGGGGGTAGGACCAACTACCTCTGCCCCCTGTAACTCAGCCTTCCGCTGGGGAGGGAGGACGCTGCTCTCCTCTCCCTGCACTTCACACTGCCTTCCCGGCATATCACTCTGCTGCTGGGGGGTAGGACCAACTACCTCTGCCCCCTGTAACTCAGCCTGCCGCTGGGGAATGGAGACTGGGCTCCCAATTCCCAACAAATCACACTGCCGCTGGGGAGGGAGGACGGCCCCTTCAGCTCCCTGTAGCTTGGGCGCAGAGACCACGGTCCCATCTGCGCTGGTGTGGGGCTTACTGTCTCCCCTTGGTGTGCTAAGCTGCTGCTGGGGAGAGGGGGTAACAAACTCCTCTCCCTTACACACTTTCAGCCGCTGGGGAGCAGGGCTGACCCTCTGTACTCCCTGTAGGCAGGGCGCAGAGACCACGGTCCCATCTGCGCTGGTGAGGGGCTTACTGTCTCCCCTTGGTGAGCTGTGCTGCCGCTGGGGAGAGGGAATAACAAACTCCTCTCCCTTACACACCTTCAACCGCTGGGGAGAGGGGATAACAGGCTCCTCTCCCTGCACCGTAGACTGCCGCTGGGGAGCCAGAACGGCACCTTCAGCTCCCTGTAACGCACACTGCCGCTGGGGATCTGGGCCGACTGCCCAGCATCCCTGTAGGGCCGGTAGAGAGACCGCAGTCCCATCTCCACCTGCCATTGGTGGGTCTTCCCAGGACCAATCCGTGAGGCCCCTCAACATTTGTGAGTAAGGGCCACCTGCTTCCCCACCTGGCAACTCTGGTTGCTGCTGGGGATCTGGGCCGGCTGCCCAGCATCCCGGTGGAGTGACCTTGGTCCCATCTCTACCTGCCTGTTGTGGTTCCTCACAGGACCAGTCTATGAGGACCCCCACTTCGGGTTCCTCCCGCCGCCTCAGGGAAAGACGGCTAACCGAGGAGGATGCAGCCTCTACCCGGCTGCTGTAACGCTCCTGCTGCTGAGCATACTTCCTCTCTTTTGACAACCGGAATTCTCGGTCCAGCCTTGTGTTTCGCTCGGCCATGACCTGGTTCCAGATGACCCGGCGTGTCTCCATGGGTATATCATCCCCATACTCAGCCACTCGCTGCCTCACCTCGGCCAGCCAATCATCTCCAGAGCCAGAACCTTCCATACTTGTCTGCTCCCAGGGGCGCTGCACGACTGCTAGCGTTGCCCTCAATTGTAAATCCAAACGCACTGTGTCTCCGAGCTGCTTTACCTCGCACTAGGACGCCATCCCACCGCTTGCCACCAATGTAACGGATCGCCTGGCACCCCGACTTGGTACCTCCGTTAATGGATGCTCCTAGTGCTTCCTGAGGACTCCAAGCACTCTGGCAGACACCACAATCACCGAATCCGAGAACCTTTAAATTCTCCCAAGCGTATGAATGCTGTAGACCATTGAATAGGAACCATACGAATAGGCTTGTACTCCTAGCAGTCAACTGGAACAGCATACAATAAATCCTTCCCCCAATAATGAGACGACACATCACTTTGAGGGTAAAACAGGAACTCTGGACTGGCTCATCCAGCCTGGCTTTTATTACACTAATCCACATACAGGCCACACCCAGGGGGAGGCATAAAATAACCAATCACATACATGGTTCAGCCCACACATCCCCTCCCCTCAGATAACATTAAACTCAATTATCCGGTACACTTTTTCAGCCAAGTTCTGGATGTACCCCAAAACCCGGGGGTACACCTTTAAATCCAGCATCGCTGGATAGCCCTTATTCAGGGGGACAACATATTCAAAATTCAAGTAATTCGGATGAATGGTTCGTGAGATATGGGGTTCCAAAGATTTGACCGACCGCATGGGTAAAGTATCCGAAAACAGTTCCATGCATTTTGGCCCTGCGGTCGGTCACAAACAAGGGAATGAAAACAGGCGAATTGCCTGTGTTATAGAGCCTGGAGAGGGTTTGAATGAATTCCCTTGTTTATGGGGCTCTTTCTACCGAACGGCGGGTCATTCGGTAGTTTCCATACGAATTTCTGGAAGTATGGAGGTCTCAGCGGTGTTTGCCTAGTCAAGTGTCCGATTTTAGTTCCAGACACTCGACGGCAAAACACCGCTGTTCGGTAGTTTAAGATGGCCGCCGCCACGTGTTTGTTTCCCGAATGGCGGCCACCCAGAGGACAAAGACCACACTGCACTGATTGCCAATTACCTGTTTGCAACATTGTTGCAAACGGTAATTGGAGGCACACTCATTCCTGGGTGGTCTGGTTGTTCGGTAGTTTCACTCAATATACTGAATGGAGTGATTCTACCGAACAATCAGAATGCTGCATACAAATCACCCAGGATAAACTTAACACATCTATAAATACATATATAATATTACAGGCATTACACTTGAATATGCTTCACAATCTTAAAGGGACAGTAGTCCCAAAAGTCCCAATATGTCCATAGATGCTGTTAAAAGGGCCAGTAGCAGCAATATACAGTACAATATGCCCCAAATAACCCAGGGGCCATAGTCAGTAGGTAGGAGGCTAGCAAACAGGCTTCTCCAGGGCCCAGTGGCGAGGTTGGTTTTGCCACATTTCTCCCCTTTTCCAAACAGACTAACAGGGTACCTGACCTCTTGCCGGTCAGTGCCCTTGTTAGTCCAGCAGCCCACCCACAAAACAGAAACAGCAGTACAGCCCACCCACAATAAATGGTTACTACACCTGAGTAATGGAAAAACTTGTCCAGGTCCAGGTGCCTCACCCCGGCTGTGTGGGGGACTGGTAGGCTGTTTTGGTGGGTTGCTGAGTGGGCAGAGACCAGCGGTACTCTGCCCTGGTGCCAGCACTACTACAGGAGTAGTCTGGTTGGAGCCTGGTTGCTGGAGACCGACTGTCTCCCCTTTGGCTAAACAGCCCTGTTGTGGGGGGGCATGACCGACCGTCCCTACCCCCTGTGCTGGAAGTGCAGAGACCACGGTCCCATCTGCACAGGTGTGGGGCTTACAGTCTCCCCCTGGTACATTAAGCTGCCGCTGGGGAGAGGTGGTAACCAGCTCCTCTCCCATTAGAACACTCTGCCCATTGATGATCTGCCGCTGGGGAGAGGTGGTAACAATCTCCTCTCCCATTAGAACACTCTGCCCATTGATGATCTGCCGCTGGGGAGAGGAGGTAACAATCTCCTCTCCCATGCCTACTTTCAGTCTTTGTGGAGGGAGACCGACTGTCTCTCCTCCCAATTCAGTGTCCTGCTGCTGGGGAATAGAGACTGGGCTCTCTATTCCCAAAAAATCACGCTGCTGCTGGGGGGTAGGACCAACTACCTCTGCCCCCTGTAACTCAGCCTTCCGCTGGGGAGGGAGGACGCTGCTCTCCTCTCCCTGCACTTCACACTGCCTTCCCGGCATATCACTCTGCTGCTGGGGGGTAGGACCAACTACCTCTGCCCCCTGTAACTCAGCCTGCCGCTGGGGAATGGAGACTGGGCTCCCAATTCCCAACAAATCACACTGCCGCTGGGGAGGGAGGACGGCCCCTTCAGCTCCCTGTAGCTTGGGCGCAGAGACCACGGTCCCATCTGCGCTGGTGTGGGGCTTACTGTCTCCCCTTGGTGTGCTAAGCTGCTGCTGGGGAGAGGGGGTAACAAACTCCTCTCCCTTACACACTTTCAGCCGCTGGGGAGCAGGGCTGACCCTCTGTACTCCCTGTAGGCAGGGCGCAGAGACCACGGTCCCATCTGCGCTGGTGAGGGGCTTACTGTCTCCCCTTGGTGAGCTGTGCTGCCGCTGGGGAGAGGGAATAACAAACTCCTCTCCCTTACACACCTTCAACCGCTGGGGAGAGGGGATAACAGGCTCCTCTCCCTGCACCGTAGACTGCCGCTGGGGAGCCAGAACGGCACCTTCAGCTCCCTGTAACGCACACTGCCGCTGGGGATCTGGGCCGACTGCCCAGCATCCCTGTAGGGCCGGTAGAGAGACCGCAGTCCCATCTCCACCTGCCATTGGTGGGTCTTCCCAGGACCAATCCGTGAGGCCCCTCAACATTTGTGAGTAAGGGCCACCTGCTTCCCCACCTGGCAACTCTGGTTGCTGCTGGGGATCTGGGCCGGCTGCCCAGCATCCCGGTGGAGTGACCTTGGTCCCATCTCTACCTGCCTGTTGTGGTTCCTCACAGGACCAGTCTATGAGGACCCCCACTTCGGGTTCCTCCCGCCGCCTCAGGGAAAGACGGCTAACCGAGGAGGATGCAGCCTCTACCCGGCTGCTGTAACGCTCCTGCTGCTGAGCATACTTCCTCTCTTTTGACAACCGGAATTCTCGGTCCAGCCTTGTGTTTCGCTCGGCCATGACCTGGTTCCAGATGACCCGGCGTGTCTCCATGGGTATATCATCCCCATACTCAGCCACTCGCTGCCTCACCTCGGCCAGCCAATCATCTCCAGAGCCAGAACCTTCCATACTTGTCTGCTCCCAGGGGCGCTGCACGACTGCTAGCGTTGCCCTCAATTGTAAATCCAAACGCACTGTGTCTCCGAGCTGCTTTACCTCGCACTAGGACGCCATCCCACCGCTTGCCACCAATGTAACGGATCGCCTGGCACCCCGACTTGGTACCTCCGTTAATGGATGCTCCTAGTGCTTCCTGAGGACTCCAAGCACTCTGGCAGACACCACAATCACCGAATCCGAGAACCTTTAAATTCTCCCAAGCGTATGAATGCTGTAGACCATTGAATAGGAACCATACGAATAGGCTTGTACTCCTAGCAGTCAACTGGAACAGCATACAATAAATCCTTCCCCCAATAATGAGACGACACATCACTTTGAGGGTAAAACAGGAACTCTGGACTGGCTCATCCAGCCTGGCTTTTATTACACTAATCCACATACAGGCCACACCCAGGGGGAGGCATAAAATAACCAATCACATACATGGTTCAGCCCACACATCCCCTCCCCTCAGATAACATTAAACTCAATTATCCGGTACACTTTTTCAGCCAAGTTCTGGATGTACCCCAAAACCCGGGGGTACACCTTTAAATCCAGCATCGCTGGATAGCCCTTATTCAGGGGGACAACATATTCAAAATTCAAGTAATTCGGATGAATGGTTCGTGAGATATGGGGTTCCAAAGATTTGACCGACCGCATGGGTAAAGTATCCGAAAACAGTTCCATGCATTTTGGCCCTGCGGTCGGTCACAAACAAGGGAATGAAAACAGGCGAATTGCCTGTGTTATAGAGCCTGGAGAGGGTTTGAATGAATTCCCTTGTTTATGGGGCTCTTTCTACCGAACGGCGGGTCATTCGGTAGTTTCCATACGAATTTCTGGAAGTATGGAGGTCTCAGCGGTGTTTGCCTAGTCAAGTGTCCGATTTTAGTTCCAGACACTCGACGGCAAAACACCGCTGTTCGGTAGTTTAAGATGGCTGCCGCCACGTGTTTGTTTCCCGAATGGCGGCCACCCAGAGGACAAAGACCACACTGCACTGATTGCCAATTACCTGTTTGCAACATTGTTGCAAACGGTAATTGGAGGCACACTCATTCCTGGGTGGTCTGGTTGTTCGGTAGTTTCACTCAATATACTGAATGGAGTGATTCTACCGAACAATCAGAATGCTGCATACAAATCACCCAGGATAAACTTAACACATCTATAAATACATATATAATATTACAGGCATTACACTTGAATATGCTTCACAATCTTAAAGGGACAGTAGTCCCAAAAGTCCCAATATGTCCATAGATGCTGTTAAAAGGGCCAGTAGCAGCAATATACAGTACAATATGCCCCAAATAACCCAGGGGCCATAGTCAGTAGGTAGGAGGCTAGCAAACAGGCTTCTCCAGGGCCCAGTGGCGAGGTTGGTTTTGCCACATACGGAATTTGCAGTCGCTATATAAATGATTAAATAATAACATTAAAGGGTCACTACAGGGAAGGGGTTTTACTTACCCGGATACAGCGCCGGGATCCTCCTGATTAGAACCACCCCTACCCTTCCCATGAATATTAGAACCACCCCTACCCCTTCCATGCACAAAAGAACCCCACCTACCCCTTCCACGCATATTAACCCCCTACCCCTTCCATGGATATTAGTACCCCCCTAACCCCTTCGAGGCATATTAGTAACCCCTAACCCCTTCCATGCATATTAGAACCCACCCTACCCCTTCCATTCATATTAGTACTCCCCTAACCCCTTCCAATATTTGTTCTACCTCCCCCCTCCTCCCATCCATATAAGTAGCCCCCCAAACCCTTCCAATTATTTTTCTACCTACCCCTCTCCCCCTATCCTTATTAGTAGCCCCCCTAACCCTTTCCAATTATTTTTCTGCCATTTTAACTAACGCCAGTGCTGGAGTGCCGCCATGTTTACATTAAAAGGCCGGCAGGGACAGGCTATAGACACCAGAACCACTACATTAAGCTGCAGTGGTTCTAGGGACTATAGTGTTTCTTTAATGTGAGGTATATGAGAGATTAGTGCCACGAATAATATGCTAGATTGCCTACTTACAACCAGATGAGGATGATGATGGGCTCTAGCTGCAGTCTGGCTCCACTGGTCTGGTGTAGAACAGGCTCTCTGGTGGTCACAAAAATCAATGTTCTGGGAGAACGGGAAGCAGCTCCATTTTTGGGGGGCCCTTTACACAGCTCAAGGTCTGGGTCCCAGGGTCCACCTTCATGTTCCACCAATGAGTTTGTTCACAGGGGGTGGAGTGTGTAGGGGATGTCCTGATATGTGTGTAAGGAATGCATTGTGTGAATCTGTGTTTGTATGTGTAAGGGCTGCAAGGTGTGTTTCTGTGTATGTACGGGATGCAGTGTGTGCGTCTGTAAGGGGTGCATCGAGTGTGTGTACAGGGTGCATTGAGTGTGTGTAAGGAATGCATTGTGTGTTTCTGTGTGTGTAAGGGTTGCATGATTGTGTGATTGTGTGTGTGTGTGTGCACGGGGTGCATTGAGTGTGTGTAAGGAATGCATTGTGTGTTTCTGTGTGTGTAAGGGTTGCATGATTGTGTGATTGTGTGTGTGTGTGTGATGAATGTCAATCTCTCTCCCTCCCTTGTCACTCTCTTTCTCCCCCTCCCTCCCTTGTCACTCTCTTTCTCCCCCTCCCTCCCTCGTCACTCTCTTTCTCCCCCTCCCTTGTCACTCTCTTTCTCCCCCTCCCTCCCTCCCTTGCCACTCTCTTTCTCCCCCTCCCTCCCTCCCTTGTCACCCTCTTTCTCCCCCTCCCTCCATTGTCACTCTCTTTCTACCCCCCTCCCTCTCTTGTCACTCTTTCTCCCCCTCCCTCCCTCCCTCCCTCCATTGTCACTCTCTTTCTACCCCTCCCTCCCTCCCTTGTCACTCTTTCTCCCCCTCCCTTGTCACTCTTTCCCCCCCTCCCTTGTCACTCTCTTTCTCCCCTTCCCTTGTCACTCTTTCTCCCCCTCCCTCCCTTGTCACTTTCTTTCTCCCCCTCCCTCCCTTGTCACTCTCTTTCTCCCCCCTCCGCCCCCCCTTGTCACTCTCTTTCTCCCCCTCCCTCACTTGTCACTCTCTTTCTCCCCCTCCCTCCCTTGTCACTTTCTTTTTATCCCCCTCCCTCCCTCCCTTGTCACTCTCTTTTTTCTCCCCCTCCCTCCCTCCCTTGTCACTCTCTTTTTTCTCCTCCTCCCTCCCTCCCTCCCTCCCTTGTCACTCTATTTTTTCTCCCCCTCCCTCCCTCCCTCCCTCCCTCCCTTGTCACTCTATTTTTTCTCCCCCTCCCTCCCTTGTCACTCTTTCTCCCCCTCCCTCCCTCCCTCCCTCCCTCCCTTGTCACTCTTTCTCCCCCTCCCTCCCTCCCTTGTCACTCTCTTTCTCCCCCTCCCTCCCTTGTCACTCTCTTTCTCCCCCTCCCTCCCTTGTCACTCTCTTTCTCCCCCCCTCCCTCCCTTGTCACTCTCTTTCTCCCCCCCTCCCTCCCTTGTCACTCTCTTTCTCCCCCTCCCTCCCTCCCTCCCTCCCTCCCTTGTCACTCTATTTTTTCTCCCCCTCCCTCCCTTGTCACTCTTTCTCCCCCTCCCTCCCTCCCTCCCTCCCTCCCTTGTCACTCTTTCTCCCCCTCCCTCCCTCCCTCGTCACTCTCTTTCTCCCCCTCCCTCCCTTGTCACTCTCTTTCTCCCCCCTCCCTCCCTTGTCACTCTCTTTCTCCCCCTCCCTCCCTTGTCACTCTCTTTCTCCCCCCCTCCCTCCCTTGTCACTCTCTTTCTCCCCCCCTCCCTCCCTTGTCACTCTCTTTCTCCCCCCTCCCTCCCTTGTCACTCTCTTTCTCCCCCCCTCCCTCCCTTGTCACTCTCTTTCTCCCCCCCTCCCTCCCTTGTCACTCTCTTTTTTCTCCCTCCCCCCTCCCTTGTCACTCTTTTTTCTCCCTCCCCCTCCCTCCCTTGTCACTCTCTTTTTTCTCCCCCCCTCCCTCTCTCTCTCTCCCTCCCTCCTCTCTTCCTCCCCCCTCCCCTACCTCTGTTGTAGCGTGGCCGAGCCCTGTATGATCCGTGGGTACAGGGAGCTTTTGTTTCCTGTACCCGGCCGGACTAAAAGGAAGTGCACACTCAGTGTGCACTTCCTGTTAGTCCGGTCGGGTACAGGAGACAGATGCTCCCTGTACCCGCGGACCATACAGGGCTCGGCCACGCTACAGTGAGGGAGTGACAGGAGGGAGGAGGCATGGACGCACCAGCCCGGGCAAAGTTGCAGCCTCGTGGACGCACCAGCCCGGGCAAAACTGCTACTCCACTATAGTGTTATGAATACAATGCACTGCCATCATGGGCGTAGGAACCGGGGGGATGGGATGCATCCTCCCCATCCCCCTCGGTTCCTACGCCCATGATGGCAGTGCATTGTATTCATAACACTATAGTGGAGTAGCAGTTTAGGTCCCTGGTCAACCTCAGAGTGGAGTTAAAAGGTGTTTAAACTTACCATCTCCCCACCTCCATGGCTGAGATCATCAATCGTAATGATCTCAGCCATTCGAATACTCTCCTGTAGGATGCATTTTGGGACTATTGCGCATGCATGTCAAAATGCTGCTCTGCGCCAATGAGCATCAATGCATCTCTATGGGTAGAGTTCAGCGCCTCCATGTAGAACATGGAGACTCTGAACATAGGGGCTGCATACAGGGCAGCAGTGGACTAGGAAGCAACTGTAGTGGTCGTCTGTGTGACTGCCACTAGAGGTGTTACTGGGCAGCAATGTAAACACTGCCTTTTCTCTGAAAAGCCTTCAGGGACAGACTATAGACACCAGAGCCACTACATAAAGGTGCAGTGATTCTCGTGACTATAGTGTGCCTTTAAAGCAAAATGAGCTGATTAAGAAAAATTCTCAAATATACCTATAGTTACAACTTGGCTAGTTCAGTCTCAATTTTACCGTTTAGTGAATAAACCCCACAATATGGGAGAATGTTATAAACACAAAATATTTTTTTACAGTTGAAAATATGCATTTTTTTTTCAGTTTCTCTTTATTTATTTTTTAATTTTTAAATTCTTTATTTTTGTTGTGCAATGCATGGTACATACAAGCCTGTAGTGCCACAATAGCAGTTACAGGTATATTTTTGGAAACAATATCTTGACAGGCTTGAACAATGCACTTTTTATGGGTTAGTAGAATAATGCTATGTGTGCCAAAAGATGAATAAGCGTGCCTAGCATCAAAAGGAGCGCGGGCTGGTTTTAATGGCAAGCACGCTGGGAAGCGTAGGTAAAAATGCTAGAAAAAACATAAAAACGCGAAAGCACGTTTTGTGAATTGTGGAACATAATAATGAAACACAGTGCTATTTGAGAATTGTAGTATAACATCAAAGAAACATGTTATGTACTGTATCTAGAGTTGGATTCAGTAGGGTAAGTAACAATAGATGGGGGTTAGCCTGCTGTGTTTGTAAACAAACTATGAGACAGTACGTGTGTTACACATAACGTAGTGACATCCTGCATTTAGGGGAGTTAGGTCTAACCTGTCGGTAGATGATAAAAAGGGGGTATATGCATATATGATTATGCTAACAGTGCTTAGTAGATGATGGGGTCGCCTTGTGTTAAGCATAATAGTGAAGTAAAAACAATTGGGTAAGTCGGTAGTATGGACCAGGGTCATTGGTGGCCATCTCCTTCAATGATATTCCTTATGGTGGGGCAATATTACGGTATCTCACTTAGTCCCGAACTGACTTTCAGGTTGTGGCAATGACGGCAGGTGTTCCGTTCTAGAGACGAATTCAGCAGCACTGGCAGTTTCCCAGCTCGGGGGGGTTTGTGGGTATCTCCATGGGTGCTAGCTGGGTCAAAAAGTTCGGAGGGAGGCCGAGCTGTCTCAGGATCATCGGTGCCTCTTGTATGCAGCATATTTTGTGCGTGGCGTCGCCCTTCATTACCAGCAGGGTGTGAGCTGGACCCCAGCGATATTTGATGTGCTGCTCATGCAGGAATGAGTTCAGTTGTTGCAGAGATCTTCTCCAAGTCAATGTTGCTCCCGAGAGGTTAGCGTAAAACGTAAGATTCATATCCTCAAAAGGGTAGGTCGGCTGGGCCCTGGCAGCAGCCAGGATTGCAGATCTGTCTCTTTGGGTTTGAAACGGCAGGATTCCATCTTGGGTGGCTGTATTTGGAGCCTTAGCAAGTTTAGGGATGCAGAATATTTCATCCAGTATCACCGCTTTGGCCTGCTTCAGGTTTAGCATTGCTGTGAGAAGCTGTCGCGTGAAATGGGGCAATTCAGATTCTGGCATAGTATCTGCAATACCCCTGATCTTGAGGTGGTCAGCCGGCGTTTATCTTCCAGCTCAGCAAATTGTAGGTCATTCTGCTTAGAATGTCTCCTCAGCGCCTGTACCTCTTGCTGTAGCTCCTTGATTTTAGTGTCTTGGGTATGTATGGTGTGTTCCACATACCATTGAGGCCCTGCAGGGTGTCTCGGATCGAGGCCACGTCCGCTGATATTTTTTTGTGGTGGTCCGCAATTAATTCTCTGATGGCCTCCATGCTCACCGGTGTGGGGATTGCGGCCGGTGGTGGGGGCTTTGTATGGGCCGGTGGCGGTGTGAGGTTGGCCTGTGTGAGCTTCCCTTCTGCTTCATCCGATGATTTGTCATAGAAGTCTGAGCATCCACCGTGGAGGGATGCCAGGTTAGCGGTAGAGGCTTCTTGGGCCTTCCGCCACAGCTCTCCAATGTGCGTGCCAGTCTTAGGTTTTTCCGGGTTTCATCTTTTTTGTTTTTCGACCCATTATGTTGCTTAAATGTTTGGGTCGTTGCGGGTTGGATTTGGCCCGTTTGTGGGGGGTTTTAGTAGGTTTTATCAGTATTCAGGCCTGGGGCTCAGCAGTCATGCGGCCGTCTGCTTCTGTCGAAAATATGCTTTTTTACATTATCTCCAAGTTATTTAGATCTTCCAGATTTACATTTTATTCACTGCTCAACAAACAAATACCTTCCATCCTAACCTAATGGGTTAATTTAAAAAATGGAAATGTATTAAAATCCTAATGTTACCAGGGTACAAAAAAGGAAAAGCCTTTAAGCATTGTGTCGTTTGTCACATGATTACATCTTTTTTTTTTCTTCAATAAAACATTTAGTAAAAACAGCTAACAACAAAAGAGAAATAGGTATCATATTATGGCATGACATGGTTTCTGTTTAAAAGCATTGTGAACATGGAAATAGAACAGAAGGTGTAGGTGTGCAGGGAGGTGGGAGGAGATGAATTCATGACAATAATCGTGGGAACAATTTTTACTGGATGTTTTTATGTCACATAATGATAGACTTTGCTTTTGTCACTTGGAAGGCAAGGACATCACATGACATGAATGGTTTGCCAGAGGGTTTTTCTGTCATGTACATTTCACTGAAAAATACAGAGCAGAATGAGGAATGTAGAATTAATCAGAATGAAAATATTAGCCAGCATCACTTGTTCCTCACAGAAAAAACGATGCATGAGTGTTCTTCGTTAATGCGATTCGGAATTTCACACGCTGCTAAATTTAGTTGATTGAGACATGTCAACAATTCATCCAAATATGTAGAATCACTGACTTCAGCTGAGATGAGACATCAAGGATAGTGATATCTATATTAACATTGAAACATCAGCATTATATATTAAAATGCATATTTTGGCATTCTAGAATGCTGGAGCTTGACTCAACATTGTCTCTATCACTAATGTTTGTGACATTGTCATTTATTGTATTTAAGCATAAAAGTCTAAAATGAATAATAATAATAAAAACAATAGCCTATCTTAGATAAAGAGAGGGTCACACTAGCCAGATGGCAACTGCTGTCATGTCTCTTTTTGCCCGATTACAGTCATATGCCTGCTGGCTAATCCCAGGAGAAATCTCCATATTTTCAACCTTTCAGCCAACCCCTTAAATGAAAATTCTTCATGACCATGGCACTGTTAATTATCTGTTGCTTATAAAACCATGCGGTGGGGCGTATTAAAAAGCATTATATTGTACACCAACATTTCTATATTTTTTCATAAAATGCTGACATTCCCAAAAGATACATCAGATAAAGGAACAATTAGCATACAAAAGATTAGGTAATAATTGTAATGTTTTAACGTAATTGTTATTTATAAACTAATGAATTGATTCAAGGTTGGCCCTTTAAACATTCCTTTTTATGAACTTACGGCCCTATCTCAAAAATATAACGGTCTATTTAAATTCTATTTAGATATGTTCTCTAACAAACTATGGGTCCTTCCAGAGACATGGGTATTCATTTTGAGAACATCTGACACTTTAGTGACCTCTGAAGGTAAACGGTTGCAACAGGACTTTTTTTTTTGTGGGGGAGGATTTATAGCAAAATGTGTTAATACCTGTGAACCAACTTTTGTTGTTTTTTTATATATAATGTTTGTGTCAAATAAAAAATAATTTGCAGCTTCATAACATTAGGTAAATTGTCAAAATGAAATGGTAAAAGTCCAAATAAAATCAATTTGATTTCCAGGTTGTTATGTTTTATAATGTGGAACTGTCCAAGGTGCTGTAAACTTACACATAGCATAACACAGATATCAATCCAATATCTTGTAGTGTTATTGTGTAAATATTCTGAATCTGTTTTAAGCTGTACCCTAAATATGAGAAAAAGGTGGCCTTTTTTTATTTGACCAAAATATATTCTGAGGGCATTAAGGAAATTGTCATGATTATATGCAAGAAAATTCACAAATGGAAAGGGAATTGTATATGTAATATCTACAATTTATTTTTGTCTGCTAATTATCTCCACTAAAGTCCTTTCAATCCTTAATACTTGGGTTTAGCATTCAGACAGTATATCACCTTAACACTAATAAAAATGTAACTTAATGCTGATAGTGTGTATATGTACTATAAATCCAGTGTTGGTGTTCTAATTTTGTTTTAAAAGGTGTCAACATATATCGTTTTATTATATCTGTTCAGCTACTCTCTTCTTAATTA
The DNA here is from genome assembly GCF_036172605.1 of Pelobates fuscus. NCBI lineage: Eukaryota > Metazoa > Chordata > Amphibia > Anura > Pelobatidae > Pelobates > Pelobates fuscus. The sequence continues at coordinate 81,113,731 of NC_086323.1, read as the reverse complement.
TGATCACCTAAAACTATACATTAACTACAAACTCTGAAATTTAGTGCAGGTGGCTTACAGCCCACTGCCCAGATTTATCATTTAAGCAGACACAAGAAATGTTCCATGTATTCAAATAAACATTTAAATAATAGTCTTGGTGACTTATTAAGATAGCATTAAGTAACCACCTTGTCTGTTCTAATAAAGGTTACATAATGGGATCTGTTATTAATAGTATTATCCATGCACAAGCTGCATATTATGGGCATTGTTAACCCCTCAATGAGAGTCAGTTTTAGTGATGGAGTGGGTTAACGGCTAATTCAGTTTTGTTACCTGTGCAATGTATTTGTTCAACTGTAATTGCTCATTTGCTCCTTAACATGTGTGTACTCGACACATATCTTTGATTATGTTTAATAAAGACAGGTACGTTTAAGATAAACATGTCAGCAAGGATAGGCAAGCTTCTGCACTCCAAATATTGTTGACTTAATCTGATGCTTTTTCCAGCATTATGTTTATAAGAACATTATAAGATTCTACAATATCTGGAGTGCCGAAGGTTGCAAATCCCCTAACTTAGTATGTAGCAACATAAAAACAAATCCTTGATGTGCTCGATTAGGTCATATAAGTAACTTGAGAAGATATTGACTTGAGATCATAAGTTCTAAGCATTGTAGCTGTAAGAGAGGGGTTGTGCCAGCCCAAGTAATTGGAGTCCACCGATCATCATTAATGAAATTATCAAGAATATTAAAAGCAGTTCAGCAGTAGGACAAAACCGAAAACATCTTTGAGCAGTTCCATTATTATTGGTATTAATATAGCGCCAGCATATTCCGTGGTGCTTTACAATGTTATTGAATATTATGCGGTGGATTGGAATGCATTCTGCAATCTAGTCCATATATTTAGCGGTGTCTGGGTGTAAATAAAAAGATAATGGGGTACAAAAATTATGGTTTTGAAATATTGAATTTACTAATATAAGGGTACAATGAGATGCTTAAACAGCACTAGAAAATATAGCTATATAATTAGTATAGAAACGGAGAACGCATAATTGGAGCCTTACCGGCAGAGGCAAGACCAACTCAACAAGACAGTCCCAGTTCGTGAAACTAACTCCCATAGAAGGATCATAACCACATCTCATAAAAGACAAGGTGATTTCCACATCTCAAAATTATGATTTTGCATTTTTGTATAGTACAAAAAATATTAAAAATCCATTAATAACGAAAATATCTGTAGATAGCATTCTTTGAAAATTTTGCTTAAAGGGACACTGTAGGTATCCAGGCCACTTCATGTTATTGAAGTGGTCTGGTTGCAGTGTCCCTGTACTCTTAAAGGAATACTATAGGGTCAGGAACGCAAACATGTATTCCTGACCCTATAGTATTAAAACCACCATCTAACCCTCCCCTGGCCCCCATTGCCTCCCTAAATATAGTGAAATCTTATTTGTATTCAAGTCTGCAGCTGTTGCCTCTGCCCCTGCCCCTGATCTGCCTGCTTACAGCTGACATCATCATGAGTGGTTCTGTGAGACAATAACAATGCTTTCCTATATGATTGGCTGAGCTTGTCAAGGAGGCAGATCAGGGGTAGAGCCAGCAAAAGTCAAACACAACCCTGGCCAATCAGCATCTCCTCATAGAAATCCATTGCTTCAATGCATCTCTATGAGGAAAGTTCAGTGTCTGCATTCAGAGGGTGGAGACACTGAATGACAGTACTGCACAGTGTGCAGCACTGACCCAGAAAGCACCTCTAGTAGCCATCTAAAGGAGTAGCCAATGGAGTTATCATGAGGCTGTAATGTAAACACTGCATTTTCTCTGAAAATACAATGTTTACTGCAAAACACCTGAAGGGAATGTTTCTACTCACCACAACAAATACAATAAGTGGAGAATGGGGGCAGAGGAACACATTTGTATTTCTACCACTATAGTGTTCCTTTCATGTTTTAACCTTACAGATCACCTTATTTACTTATTGTATACATAATGATTATGAAATGAATGGTTCCGCATGATCCACTGTTTGGTTGTGCCATTGCACCAGAACTATAAACAGGCAACAAAAGTAAAGAAATAATTAATTCTGCCCGACAGTGTATATCAATAACAAAAAATAAATGTTATGTAAGTTTGTGTTTACCAAATCATGTGTGACACATGCTCACATTATACTACAGGTGCCCTTAATTCTCCTCAAACGTATTCCCAGAGCTATGGTAAAAAAGCAAAAAACAAACAATGAAGTTTAGTGAATTTGTCCTGTAAAATTTACAATACATATGTTGCAGTAAACACAAATAAGTGATTTACGGGGTGTGTTTTAGAATGTTCATAAGTGTCAGGACTGTGTATCCTGTTACATATTATGACAACAATTCTACTGTATGAAATGAAAAACACGATGAATCTGGACTTTCTGCTTGCTAGACCTGCACATTTCGACATGAAGGTTGGAGTTGAGCACTGTTCTGTAAGCAATTCATACTGCTTGATTATAGCTGTAAGGCTTCACACCTGCCATAGTTCTGCATTTAGGATTAGATGCAGCTAAATTATTATTGTACTTTTTAAACCAGCATGTAAGTTTGCTCAGTATTCTGACATTATTTATTGTGCATTGCTCTTGTGCTCTATGCCTTTGCAATCATTTCTTGATTTAACTTCTTTTTTTTTGCTCCAAGCACCAGAGTTACTCCAAGCACCATGACCACTTCAGTGATTTGAAGTGGTCATGGTCGGGTTTCTGGATGTGCAAGGTTTTGTTATGAAACTTGGAAGATACTGAGTTTAACCCTTTTGCTGCCAGAGGTGTTACTGAAGATCTGGCACCATGATTAAAGCATCATTAGGTTAATGTCAGTTCTGTTGATATTGGACGTCTCTTGTGAGCATGCACAGGCAAAAGGCGCCAAACGGCGGCACAGCCTTACCCTTCATGCTGCCAGAATAGCTTGATCTTGGTGCTGGAATGCAGGGATGGATTAAATGTGTTTATTAATTAATTACTTTGTTTATAACTTTTAGGATAGGACCAGAATACAAATGATTACTAACCAAAAACAGGGTATTAACATTTTCAATGCCTGGCCTACTGCTTTTTACCATCAGCCTTCAGAATTTTGAAATAGAGACACTGAATGTCTAAAATATGTATTGTTAAATGGACAGATTGTGAAACCTAAAAACAGGAAAGGTATGCTGAGATCTGATTTATCATTTGTTTTATCAACTGTTTTCATAATTTTCATTGTGCTTGCTTATATATGTTTTTAGCCTGAATTTCTTGCAATGTCCATAAATGTTTGGAGCAGACTGAGAGCTGCATTTCGGTGAGGGCGAGGGGGGATGGGGGTAATTCCAGAGTGTCCCCTTGAATGTTGGTTGAGTGTTGTGTGTAGTGTCTGAGCGTGTGAGGAAGTTTTTCTTTGCACCTTCCTGCTCACGTTTTGGTAGTCCAAAGGAGGAAATTTGTTGTCTGCACCAATATTTGGTGTAGATGACTTTAAGAGCTCCCTCACGGTCTGGCACACAGTGAATGACTCACATCACCTGCTGCAGTGCTCTAAATCATTAAGAAGCATGGGCCCATGGGATCATGAGGGAGGTGAGGGGACGCAGGGCTAAGCAAGTAGATCTTTTGATCTCCCTGGGGCCTGAAGGTTGGGCCTCTCATAGCGAGAGTTGGTGGGACCCTGTCTAAACATTGGCAGCCACCAATGCCGCCCTATGTATAATCTTGTCCCGAGGCTTCTATTAATGCAATGTAAGATTTTATTTTCTCTCAGTATTACAATGTGTATGATTATGTAAAATATTAACATACAATAGACAGAGTTTTAAATAACAATTAAGCATAAGAAGGGAGGGGCCATACAATGTTAGCCCTTGATCCTTTTGCACAATGCAATGTCATGGACTAGACCTGCAAATCCATGTTTTCATGCGGCCTTTTTAAAATCTCAGACTGCATGCATCTGACTTGCTCTGCGGCTGTCTATGTGTCCTGTCTGTGTTTGACAATGTATCCTATTTACTTTACAGTCAGAAATAGATTGGCAGTCTGACTCCCATGGACACAATCCAAGGAGCTCACAAAGGACTTTTACAGCAGGCTGTAGACCACATTTACACAACTAGTTGTTGATAAATCACTGTAAAGGGATACCAGCACATACACATGTTCCAGAGATCAATAACAAAATGGTCTTATACATTATGTTTGTGGCAAGGATGCAAAATAAACTGCGGTTAAAATATACTTTGTTAGATAAATATGTTCATTTTTATTTCTATCATAAAAAAAATAATATGAATAGTACTCTTGTCTGTGCTTGTAATACATTGAAGTCTTACTTTGGGTAATATGATCTGTGTATTTAGTAATTGTGTTGTTCGTATTTGCACTCCCCACCTGTTTTGTATCCCCTTTGAGAACCAGCTGACAGGTGCAATTCTTAACTCCAGGTTAAACAGCATTGTCTAGGCCTAGGGGAGCAGAGAGCTAGATGAATGCAGTAGCTGCATCACATCCTATAGGACACTCAATTGCAATGTGATGGTGGGGTATTTTACCTACAACAGGGTTTTCCACATACCATAAAAACTACATCTGTGCTCAGTCTCATCACCCCGTCTTATTGCTCTCTCTCTTGTTCACTCACTTCCACAAACAATGAATTAACCCTCTGGTTTTCTCCTTTCTATAAATGAAGCAACAGAAACAGATTAACACATTTCTATGCAATTCCTTCTATTGATAGGTTCATTAACTGACCAGACGTTTTAACCCATTGTATAAACTTTTGGAACCATGGTGATGTTCATAGCAATACCACTGATGAAAAAGTTATGGTACCTTAAAGCTTCAGTAATATTACATGGTTTGATAAATTAGGAGGGCCTGTTAGGGGTAGTTAGGTGTAGGGAGTTTCTAGGGCAGGCTTCCTTAAACTCCGGCCCTCCAGATGTTGCCGAACTACAACTCCCATGATTCTATGAATGAAATAGGCTGATAATCATGGGAGTTGTAGTTCAGCAACATCCGGAGGGCCAGAGTTTGGGGGACCTGTTCTAGGGTGAAGCCGGCCTGTGAGTGGTAGGTGTTACAGTCCACAGTGTCTTTAAATTGGGTAATTTATAACCCTGGGTGTCCATTAACTGTTTACTCTATAGATTTTCCTAACCCTAAACCCCTCTAAACTTACATTACACGGATGTACCCCACTTTACTACAGTACTAAGTGAAACAATGTAACTGGCACTGTAATGACAACCATCTTTATAGAGGGCACTATAATGTCAATGTGACCTGTTTTTATGGGCCAATGTCAAAGCATCACTCCTATTTTTATATCCATAATATCAACATGACTTAAAATAAAAAAAACAAACAAAAAAAACAGTTACAACAATAGAGAAAACTCCACATACATCACTGTTTTGTTTTATTGTTGGTGCTGCTTAAAAAAAAAAAAAAAAAGGTAGATTTATGTGTTCCAATCTTTGAATCAGGATTAATAAAGTTATTTGATTTATGCATTAACCCTTCACTTCCTGCATTTTAACCCTGCCCCCCTGTGGCTGGTTTGAGCATTTCAATTGGTGAAACATTATCAGGGTTATTCTCTAAAGTAAGACTTTAAGGTGAATTCAAAGTGAAGGTCAAAAGTCAGCTATGCTTTAAGTTTGGCTACTATGGCCTTAAATTTTAAATTCACTTTGAATTCTATTTTTCATGAATAACTCTGTGTGTTATGGTGAATATAACCAATAACGATAAACCAATAAACTGTGCATCATCTTTTGACATGGTTTATTATGATGTCTCCATGAAAATAAAAGATTTTTTATAATACACTGGTAACAGTTCTCTCTCTCTCTCTCTCTCTCTCTCTCTCTCTCTCTCTCTCTCTCTCTCTCTCGTGGTAAAAGCTAAATGCAGTGTTAAGCTATATTATAGAAATTACACCTACCACCTTCTAGAACAAATTGTAAGGCTTGTGAGCGCTGTCATATCTCCAACGTCATTAGCTCAACATAATTTTTTGGCATAAATGAACCCGTTTTATGTAATTCTTTTTGTAACTTTCCAATAAAAGAAATAGTGGGTGACCATATCGTTTGTCACGTTAATATTGTTATTCTTTTTCAATTTGCGGCTCATGCTATCATACTTTAATTAACGGTTTTAAACATTAACAGTTGTGGAAGAAAAATGTCAGAAATGACTACAAAGGAGCCTACTTTTTGCTGTGCGTTATTGAAAATAATTACACATTGTAAGCCTGCAAATGTATATTACATAATTAAATCGCACGGTTTGTATTCTTTAACATTGTTATGCTTAAAGCTGATCATAAAAATGCAAATGCAATCTTAACATTAACAAAGAATAAAATACAATATATAATATATTAAATATTTAACCTTTTGAAACTACATTCATTAGAAACCCATCATAATTACAAAAAATACAGCACATGGGTGGCTAAAAGACATATGTTTCACTCTCATGCAACTTTAAAGGGAAACTATAGTGTCTGAAAAGCAAACTCGTTTTTCTGGAACTATTGCTTCCCCCTCTGTCAAGGATCCCACCATTACCCCCATGGGGCAGAAGGGGTTAATAGTCCCTTCTGTCCCTTACGTGGGTCCAGCGTCGATGTCCCTCGGTGCTGGCTCGGGTCAGCCTTCACTCCTCCCCTGCTGACGAGGGAGACCTAATGTGAATGCGCGGCAATGGCCGCACTCGCATTTGGATTTCCGCATTGAAAAGCATTATTCAATGCTTTCCTATGGGGATTCCGGTGACACTGAAAAGTCCTCATGCATAGCGTAAGGATGTCCAGCATCATTTAGGTGACCAAAAGTTGCCTAAAGACCCGGAAGTCCCTCTAGTGGCTGTCACTAGAGGAGCAGTTGACCCTAGCAGGTAATCATTGCAGTTTATGAAAAATTGCAATAATTACTTGCTCACGGTTAAGGTTGATAGGACACTGCACCCAGACCACTTCAATGAGCTGAAGTGGTCTGGGTGCCTACAGTGTCCCTTTAAGGGAGGATTAATTATGAAGCGATTACAACAACTGCAGGGTTATTCATTAAACTCCAAACTGTAGCATAGTGCAACCCAAAAGTCAATATTGCTGCTAAAATAGCCATTAAATTGGAAAATCAGTCTCCAAATAAACTATTTTAACCTAAATTTTGCCATTCTGATTTCAAATAGCTAAAATTTTGAGTTTAGTTAATTTTTCCCCTTTTCAGAGAAGCTCAGTGAACATGTACATTTTTATAAATCATCAGATGCTTTAATGTCTAATTAGATCTTTTCGCATGTTATAAGGCAACAAAGATTTTATGAGTTTTAATTTGTTTCTGCAGATTTTTTTTTCTTACCAGAGTCTGTTTTTTTTTGTCTCACATTATATTTGATATAAATAATTGATGTAATTGGTCATATTAGTAATTTTATCATACGATGCTGCCAAGAACATATGGTCTTTAAAATAATGTATTTCTATAGTAAAAGTAGAGGAGAATGAATAGATTTCTCAATGGTAATGCTAATTTTCCTGATGTTTTGCCATTTGCAAATTTCTGATTCACATTATGTTAATATCTGCAGCCTGATGGCAGCATTATAAGAAGTTGTTACAAAATAGATCTAATCAACAAAGAACAAATATGTGTAATTTGCTTGCGGTGGTTTTGTTATAAACTGAATTACTGAATAGTGTATTGAAGCTCAGCTCTGAGAGAGGAAAGTGTTACAGTCCTTTACTGCCTGCAAACAATGTTGGAAAAAATCTTGAGATCCATTCACATGGGTCTCAGTTCTGTAATTGTAATTTATTTATTATTTATTTATTTATAAAATATTTTACCAGAAAGGATACATTGAGATTTCTCTCATTTTCAAGTATGTCCCGGGTTCACAAAACATTGCATTGATAAAATAGGGTACAATAAAATACAAAAACAATATTAATACACAATATATACAAAATTTTACGTAGAACAGGTAGGACATATATAATCAACCGTGACAGGTGCATTTTGTTTTGAGATATATAGAGAGGGATCTCTTAAAGGACTTTAGGCCTGGGGAAGATTTTAAAGTGTGCGGGAGGTCGTACCATAATTGTGGTGCTCTGTAAGAAAAGGAGGATCGGGCTGCTTTCTTTTTGTATTGAGGTAGACTAAATGAAGTGCTGATACTGGATCAGGGGTTATAGGAGGGTGGAACAGCTAAGGAGAGCATTCTGCTCAGGCAGAGTGGGAGTTTCCCAGAAAAGTTCTTAAACACAAGGCTGGAAAGATGAAGGGTGCGCCTGGATTCCAGCGACAGCCAGTTTAGTTCTTTTAGCATGTCACAATGGTGGGTCATGTAATTACATTGTAGCACAAATCAGCAGAATGAGTTATACAATGTATTAAGTTTATTAGCGTGAGTTTGCGGTGCAGGTACATATACTACATCCCCATATTTAACCCCTTAAGGACCAAACTTCTGGAATAAAAAGGAATCATGACATGTCACACATGTCATGTGTCCTTAAGGGGTTAATGATTGGCATCAGCATTTGCTGTAAAATCTTTTCCTTTACTGTAGGGCTTAGGCAGAATTTATTTCTGTACAGGGCACCTAGTTTTGGATAAAGTTTTGATGCAAGTTTTTATGTGGAGGCCAAAAGATAGATTGGGGTCTAACAACATACCCAAGTATTTGAAAGAGTGTACTATTTGATTTTGTTTTGATGCATAGATGAGAATTTTGTCATTTGTGTAATTTAGGTACTGTTCCAAAGAGCATTGTGACATTTTTGTCAGTATTGTAGGAAGAGTTTTTTTTTTTTTATCCACTTTTCTACCTATGTGTATTGGTCTTAGAGCACAGCCTCAAGCTGCGGTAGATCGGATTTGGTTGCATAGATTACTGTGTCATCGGCATACATCTGTACATTTGAGGATTTGCAGACATTAGCAGATCATTTATAAATAATGTGAATAGTAGGGGGCCGACAATGGAACCTTGGGGAACACCACACGTGACTGGGTGAGGGAGGGAGTCGCTGTCAGAAATGGACACATATTGTGATCGATTCAATACATATGATTAAAACCAGGTTGATTAAAACCACCACAGTCCCGACAGAGCAGACGTGCACTAGCAAAGCTCCGCACCAACAAGCCTGAAATAAGCGAATTATACACCTTCTCCACACAAATTCAACCTCCACTGAGGTACACAAAGATGGGGAAGAAAGCCAAGCATCAAGGAGCAACAAAAACAATGGGTACGCGCGACATTGGGGACCTTCTCCTCCGGCCTGCAAAGGCCCAGAGCCTCACCGCGCCAAAACAATATGGCGACGCAGCCTCGGCCTCCTCCGAGGAACGCAACATGGACGAGCTGGATGAATTCCCAACATCGGGGGGTCTCTATCACCCCTCCTCCGACGAGGACAGCGAACTGCCCTCCACGAAGGGGGACATCAAGGCCTTACTCTGCAACCTCCGCAAACTGTTTGCTGCAGACGTCGCCATACTGCGAGAAGAAATACGTAGTGTGGAGGGGCGAGTTAAGATTATAGAGGAAAGCTCGCAGGACCTCAACGCACGCTTTACACAGCTGGAGGCCCAGAACGCTGACCTACAGCGCACTCAGACTCAGCTTAATAACCGTTTGGATGCACTTGAGGACCGGAACAGGAGCAGAAATATAAAGATCAGGGGAATCCCGGAGACGGTGTCCCCAGGTGAATTACTGCCATACATTCGGAGGCTCCTCAATTCCCTACTCACGCCACAACAGGTGAAAATGGCTACGATCGAGGGGATATATCGCATACCGAGGGCCGCCAAAGCTCCGGCGAGCGTACCAAGAGATGTCATATTACAGCTGCTGACACGGTCGGCCCAACTAACCGTCATGGCAGCGGCAAGAGGAACAGCTACCCTCCCGTTTGAAACCGCCATCCTGTCCTTCTTCCAGGACTTATCCAGACCCACATTACTATGGCGAAGCAAATTCAAACCGCTAACCACCACACTTCGCCAACACGACATCCCCTATCGCTGGGCATTCCCTCGAAGCCTGGTCATTTCGCATGGAGGCGCGACAACTTGCATAACTGAAGCGGAAGAGATGGACTCGGTGCTGAATGCACTGCAGCTACCACAACACCCCATGCAGACCACTCAAGCCCCGAGACAACATCCTCCTCACATCTGGGACATATCCAAAGTCCAACCGTTCCAGCCGACCGGAGCCACGGCTTCACCCTCTGCCGCATTTAAGGCACAAAGTGTCAACCGCCAGTCAACAGGCACCTGAGACCGTGTGGCACAAACAGGGACACTCGCCGCCGCTGAGGGGTGAACCCCCAACTACAGCATAATGCTCACTGTCAGAACTGGTACCTGGCTATTGTTTATGCTGGCTGTTCCTGCTGGTGGCCTCTCTATTTTTCTTATTTGTTTATTATCTATTTCTTTTATTTCTTATATATGATTAGTTGTTCTATTGTCCTTTTTTTGTACTACCGTTAACAATGTGGATTGATAGCAGCTAGGGCGACATCTAATCCTAAACGACCCCCGCGGCAGACCTTAAACGAGGCTAAATCCTGATCCTAGCTTAACCCCAACCCCAAATCTAGCCAGATGAAACACCTACACACTAAGGGGGGGGGGTCAACACGACACCGACTCACCTTTGCTGTCCTGAAACCTCGACCACATAGCCCCCAACATAAGAGTACACCACCTCTCGCAAAATAACGTTACTCCTGCGGACTAGACGACTACACATATTAACGAATTAGCCCCCAAAATTCTTATATGTCTTATATAGCCTTACCTGCTCCGCGCCTTAAGCCGCCATTATTTGCTACTCCTAAGAGGAAAACTCAAAAGTGCAATGAGATATGAACCTAGTTAATAATCCTGTTAAAAACCTAAAGCATATTATATATAGCATCTCCTGCTAAGCGCCCTACGCCGACAATATTTGCTACTCCTGAGAGGAAAACTCTAATGTATAACGTCTTATGAACCTAGTTAATACTCCCGCTAAAAAACTAATGCATGTCATATATAGCATAACATGATATGAGCCTTAGACCGACATTATGTGCTACTCCAGAAAGGAAAACTCTAATGTACAAAGTGTTATGAACCTAGTTAATAATTCTGTTTAAAGACCAATACATGTCAGGTATAGCCTTACCTGCTGTGCGCCTTAGGCCGACTTTATATGCTACTACTGAGAGAAAAACTATATTGTACAACGTGATCAGAACCTGGTTAACAATCTTGATAAAAACGAATACATACCATGTGTAGCCTACCTGCTGTGCGCCTTAGGCCGACATTATGTGCTACTCCTGAGAGTAAAACTCTAGTGAACAACGAGTTATGACCCTAATTGACAACTCTATTAAAAACTAATACTTGTCATGTATAGCCTTACCTGCTGTGCGCCTTAGGCCGACATTATATCCTACTCCTGAGAGAAAATCTCTATTGTACAACGTGATAAGAACCTAGTTAACAATCTTGATAAAAACGAATACATACCATGTGTAGCCTTACCTGCTGTGCGCCTTAGGCCGACATTATGTGCTACTCCTGAGAGTAAAACTCTAATGAACAACGAGTTATGAACCTAATTGACAATTCTGTTAAAAACTAATAAATGTCATGTATAGCCTTACCTGCTGAGCGCCTTAGGCCGACATTATATGCTACTCCTGAGAGGAAAAACTCTAATGTACAAAGGGATAAGACCCAAGCTAACAACCCTGATAAAAACCATTGCATGTCACATATAGCCTTACCTGCTCTGTGCCTTAAGCCAACACTATTTGCCACTCATGAGAGACAAACCCTAAGGTACAAAGTGTTATGAACCTAGTTTAATAATTCTGTTAAAAACTGATGCATATTATATGTGGCTTTACCTGCTATGCGCCTTAAGCCGACATTATTTGCCACTCCTGAGAGGAAAAATTGAATGTACAACGTGTTATGAACCAAGTTATTAACCCTGTCTTAAAAACTAATGTATGTCATATATAGCGTTTCCTGCTATCCGCCGTCAGCTGACATCATGGCTGTTCCTGAGAGAAAAAAGCTAATATTAAATATTACCAAAAAGTGCAGCACTATCAAATGCCACACAATTGTTAAGTACTGTTATATTGCTTGTCTGTCGATGCTGTTGGGGCATGGACGGAATGTTTGTAAACCATATGCACACAAAAATAAAGAATTAAAAAAAAAAAAAAAAAAAAAACAGGTTAGCGGACGATCACCAAACTGGTACATTTGGATGAGGTCAGCTGTGATCCAATTCATATGTGCCCCTTTTACTCTCACCTTATGCAGCGGGGCATGCAAATTCCAAACTTGGAGGAGTTCAGACTGAAATAATTCAACTGCACAGTCTAGATCTGGGATAATGTTTAATCTGTGCCATGGGAGGTTCTTGATGTCATTTAGAAAGGATTTAAGATTACATTTTTGAAGGACCTGGTGATTTTAACCTTGGGAGAGGATTTAGTAGGCTTTATTTTGCGCACGAAGTACACTAAGCAGTGGTCACTGAAACAGTTAGGGAGAACATCTGGCTCTTGGATTCTATCAGGAGAAGTGGAGAGAATACAATCAAGCAGTGTATAGTTATGGCTTTTAATATTTATGTGAGTTGGGGAGCAGATTCATTGAGTTAGTTGCAAAGTCTTAAAAAGTGAGCAAGAACTATTATTTTTAGGATTCAGCCAATCAATATTAAAATCTCCAAAGACCTACAGTTCACTTTTTGTGTTTTGAGCTATGGTTTCACTAAGGTGTTGGGCTAAGTCCGAAAGGGAATGCACTGGGGAGCTAGGTGGGCGGTAGATTCCTGTAACAATGATTGATTTTGTGCCAGAAAGAAAATCAAAGGTGCCAAGAGAGCTAAAGTTTTGCAAGGGGTTGAACTTTATGGAATTGTCAACTTAAATTACAACGCCTCCTCCTCTTTTTGCTCTGTTATTTCTATGGCGTGAATACCCATGTATTGCAATGTTAGAGTCAGGTATTTTTAGGTTAGTCACGATTCAGAGAGCAACATGATTGTGGGCTTGTAATGTAAGCACCATGCTTGCAGTGCTTCGATTTTTGGTAGTAAGCTGCAGATATTACAGTGCACAAAGGAGAGGCCTTATTTAGCTGGAAGGCTAGGAATGGGATCTGTTGGTGGGCCAGGGTTAGACTCTACATCATTTGCAAGAGCAAGTAACTTTAGACATAATCTTTGTTTGGTAGTATTGCAATTGTAGGGTTTTATACTTTTGTGGGGTGGGGGTTGGAGGACTTGATTTCAACACTTTCCACCAGCACTCAGCAGATAAATTACAGCAACAAAGCAGGCCATGATGTATAAGAATGTGGTTCTCAGTTTGTGGTGAGTGTTGCTTAAGAGGGTGGTGGTAGGAACACGACAGGAGTGTAAGAGGGTTACAAGGAATATTAACACGGTCAAATTTGGAGCCATGTACAGGAAGGGAGGAGATGAAAACAAAAATTAAATAAGTTACAAATAATGCATATATGGTGAGTAAGTAGGACTTACACTACACATATGGCTAGGTAGAAAACACAAAACATAAATGCAGCAAGCACAACAGCGTATGGATGTTGCTTTACTGGCAACCCAAAGCAACAGATTTTTGACTTAGTGTTTTTTTATCATGCACTCTAATCTCCATTTTAAACAATGGACCACTGCCATTTATAAAATGGAGCACAATCAGCATGATCTAATGACAGAGAGAGACCCACTGATTGCATTAGACAATTTGTTTGAGGAATTCTTCTCGAAACTATACAGTACATCACGATGACAGCAGATAGCCGTAACTCTACCTTTGTAGCCATGAAGGCTAGAGACAACTTTTATGAATGAACACTGTGACTGGATGGGTATCTTTTGAGCCACACCACGGGCTGAATCACAAGTGACCTACAATAGGAATAGCCCACCGATGATGGTGTCAGTCTTGTGGAGCCATTCTACGATTGTCATCGCTGAGAGACTTGCACCCCACAGGCTGTTCTGCTTGCCTGCTTCTTGTTGTATTACAGCATACATTTTCTTTCAAGATAGCAGCAGCTTTGTTTAAGCTATGCACTTAAATGTTTCTTAATACAAATCCACTAGAAATTGTGCTTCTAGTGCTTGTTTTCACCATCAGTCAGTGACCAGGTATGACAGAATGATGTGCACCATCTGGTGGTAATTCTAGGTATTACAGAGTCAGTCAGGCACATCTTTGAATATTATGATCCCAGTACTGCCTATTGGACGGGTAAATCAATAGCTATTTCTGCCTTAAAGTTGAGTCATGAGAATGCTTATTGACATTTCTGATCCATGCAGTACTATCTGAGCAGTGATTTTTTTATAATTGAAATCGAAAGTAGACAATTTATTGAAGCAATATACACATTTAAAGATAACTGTTCAGTAAATCAGATACAAAATTGTCTCACACTTCATGCCCACCCACCTTATATAAGTTACAGCTGTTTTTCGCATAATCTGTCTATGTCAGTCAGCTCTCTTTTTCTCTCTTTTTTTTTTTTTACTTTTTCCACTTTTAGTATTAACGTTTCTTCTTTTTCCTTAATGTATGTATTATTTATTCTTTACTTTTATATTTGTTATTTTTTATCCTTTTTATTATTTTGTTTGTTTTATTTATTATTTTTTTGTTATTTACTTTTTATTTCATGCTAGCATATTTTTTTTATCAGTATAGATTCCTTTCATTTTTCTTAATCTACTCCTTAGCAGTCTTAATTATTTTTATAATTTCTTATTTTCCCCCCTTTTTTAATTCCCCCCCCCAACACACATACACTTTTTTTAAAAACTTTTTTTTTTGTCGTTCATGGTCTATTAGCCGCCTCGTTTGCAATTTTCTTATATTGGGAAATGCTAGACGAGAAATATTAAGTCACCAGAGATAAATAATGCATTATAAATATTCTCACTTCCTATATTATTATTTTGACCTTCCTTTAGTTAGGATAAGGGTTAGATATGTAGAACCTGCCTAGTGGGGAATGTAACTTTTTTCTAGAATACAAACACACACTAATTAGTGGCCCTCACTCCTTGGTCATCTATTTGTGCTTGTTTACGACCCCATAAACTACCACCTCACTCCAGGGCCTTCGAAGGAAGCAGAGGGGAAGTCCACCAGCCTGAAGTCACACAATCTCCCCCATCAATTTTGAAAAACTTCAAGATTCATCTAGTACCAGACTGATCCGATATTTTGTCCAAAACGCATCTCTGCTCTACCTACTGCTGATTTATTGAACTTTGTATTGGATGTATTGCCTGTTTGGACAAACTGCCTCTCTCACCGATGTTCTGCTAAGGATTATTAATGACTGTCTATGGCTCTGTGTCCTGATTTTCTTGGTGCCCACTGCAGTTCTGTTACAAAAGTATTTTTTTCATTTATTTTTTCTCCATGGACTGATAGTCATATGATTATAAGAATTTGTCAGGAGCCTTTGGAAATTATACACAAAGTTCAATACTAGCAATATAACTATTATTCATGAAATACCAACATATTCCGCAGTTCTTTACAATTATAGAA
Source organism: Pelobates fuscus (assembly GCF_036172605.1). Taxonomy (NCBI): domain Eukaryota; kingdom Metazoa; phylum Chordata; class Amphibia; order Anura; family Pelobatidae; genus Pelobates; species Pelobates fuscus. Next base: position 81,098,049 of record NC_086323.1, on the reverse strand, counting down.
TGGGTATAATTTATATTGACAACAGGTCATTGACATGCAAATATAAACAGAATCAAGAGATGCAGAAGGAGAAGAAGGCCGTGTTCAAACAAGCTTGCAGTCTACGAGGAAGAGGTATAAATACACAAGGGGAATAACACCATTTATCCACTTTTTTTTAACCCCTTAACCCCTTAAGGACTGAGCCAAATGTACACGTTGTGAACAAAACAAAACGTAAACAAAACCTGACATTTGTGCCATATGTCTGTCCAACCGTAATTCACCTCTTTCATACTAAATGCACCCCGCCTTATTATATATCATTTTTTTCAGTAAAAAGTATCACAGCAATAATATCGTTCGTGTAAGTGCTGTTTGTGCATGAAAAATGCAAAAACGTCACTTTTACTGACGATATCATCGTTGTAATACATTTTACTGTTTTGAAACACTAATATTTGTGTACAGCGAAGTCTTCCGAGAAGAACAGTACAGGTTTTATGGTGTCTTGGAAAGTTATAGGGTTAAATATAGTGCTAGCAAATTAAATTCCCTTTACAGTTCGCCGGGAACCGTTCGCCGGCGAACATAGCAAACACGCGCGATGTTCAGTCCGCCCCCTATTCGTCATCATTGAGTAAACTTTGACCCTGTACCTCACAGTCAGCAGACACATTCCAGCCAATCAGCAGCAGACCCTCCCTCCCAGACCCTCCCACCTCCATGACGAACACGCTATGTTCGCCAGCGAACGGTTCCTGGCGAACTGTTCGGGACATCACTATATATATAATTATATATATATTAATAGTAAAATACACCTAGACAGTGTATGTGTGTGTATTTATATGTGTATATATATACTTAGATCATATATATATATATAGCATATATATATATATGATCTAGGTATATAATTTTATTTTTTTTACACTGATTTAATTTTATTTTATTTGAATTCAGCCAGCAGGGGGACTAACTGTCATTACAGTTAGTCCCCATGCTGGCAATGCCTCAGCCAGCTAACCCAGCCATGTGATTGTGAGGTCCTCGCAAGGACCTCACTCTCACATGGCCGTGGGGGCCCCCAGGAGGACGGATGTGCCGCAGGGGGCTCCCTGGGAGTCCCCCCAACCACGATCGCCGGCTTGGGATCGCCGGCGACTGGGTTAGTTAAAAAAAAACGGAGGGCGTACTATTACGCCCGGCTGCGTTTAGAGCCGCTTAAAATATTGTGTAATAGTATGCCCTCCGGTCTTAAGGTGTTAAAGACTTAGCCAAATGTACACGTTGTGATCAAAACGTAAACAAAACCTGGAATTTGCGCTATATGTCTGTTCAGGCGTAGTTCGCCTCTTTCATATTATGTGCACCCGCACTTATTATATAACATTTTATTCAGGGGAAACAGGGCTTTCATTTAACATCAAATATTTAGGTACGAAACATAATTTAATATGAAAAAATATAAAAACATGGGCAAAAATAAGAATTTTTTCGTTCTACATGACATTTTAACTGTGAATGTCATAATACTGTTTGCTTACTGCAATAAAATACACATATTTGTATTCAGCGATGTCTCACATGTAAAACAGCACCCTCTATGTACAGGTTTAATGGGGTTTTGAAAAGTTACAGGGTCAAATATAGCATGTTAAATTTTTCAGTTTTTTTCACATTGAAATTCGCCAGATTGGTTACGTTGCCTTTGAGACCGTATGGGAATTACCACCATGATGGCATACCATTTGCAATAGTAGACAACCCAAGGTATTGCAAATGGGGTATGTCCAGTCTTTTTTAGTAGCCACTTGGTCACAAAGTACTGCTCTATTGGTAAAGCGTTGGTGGAATGATCCCCACCTCGGATTTCTTTGAGTACAGGACCAGTAAAAAATGCCAGGAAGAGTAAAAAATATTAAAAAAGTGCATATAAAACACAATAAAAAGAGAACTGGTACAGGGCGGGGCCTGACAGCTAAGATGGCCAGACGTGTTTGTTAACTTCTCCTGAACAACTGAGTTTAACTGAAGCCCTTACCACTTTAGTTGCCTGAAATTCAGAGTGGAGTAGATGGTGGATTGTTCCTGCAATGTGTGGGCAATGGTGGGTGTCCTTTATACTCCTCCAGACCGAGAAAATCCGCTGTCCGAACATGCAGCCTGGCGTGACTAGCAGCCTTGAGACGGGGGGAGGTGGCCGCTCCCTCAGCACAGGGCTCGCTTTGATCGATGCCATGCAACCCCCACTATGGACCGGTGGGGGTCATCCCGGTCCCCACTGGGGAAACTTACCTCTTCCACACAACAAGGCTCCCTGCTGAAACGACAACCGCATGGCATGCAGAACATGGCCGCCGTTCCTCATCCTCAGCAACACCAGAGCTGTACCGCTGAGCCGCAATAGAGAGAGAGCTTTGAGGCGTGCTTTGATGCTCTGTGTTACCCGTTCTGGAGGCACATATACCACCGATCCCCCGTACCTGTTGTGACGGTTAGTCTGAAGGCAGCAACGACTACTCGACCAAAGAAATCCACAAGCACCCGACTCGGCACATGGAAAGTCCCTCGACAGGCGGTTTACCAGCGGACCCGCTCTGACACAGTGCAGTGACAGAGCACCCATGACTGCTTGGCTGTAGAACAACCTGCTCCTCGGGCACTGTGGAGCAGAAATCCCTTGCACAGCAGACCTCATACAGCGCTCGGGTGTGCGACCTGGCTGAGGCAGTGGGACAGAGAGCAGAGAAACCCCTCACACAGGAGCCGCAAGGCGGAGCCCAATAGACCAGCAAGTCACACACAGAGCCTAAGAGTGGGAATCGGCTGACAGCTGATGGGCATAGTACCGCAGCCCCACACCGGACGACGGGAACAGAGTCACTTTCTGTGGACTCTCGTCACCCTACAAGAGGATGCAGCATTCACACACTCTGGACTGCCAACACAAGATACCCAATCCTGGGCTCTTGCCAGAGAACACACAGTGAGAACTCTAGCTTGCAATAACTTGCAATAATGTTTGCTTGCAATAACTGATGTTGTCTTTGCTTATTAGTTTTGCTCGACCGTAGCCATATCAGTTCACTTAATCTAATGCACAATAGGCATAACCTGTTGGATATCTGAGGCTACTAATGAGTGCAAGAAAACAGAAGGGAGTAAAATGATCTAATATACCTACACTCCTGCAGACATGCTGACTCCCCTAGGAAAATAGCGGTACTCCCATAGCCTGTAGTACTCAGCAGCCTGGCAGCTTAGCAAGATAACTCCTCATTAGAGGAATTTTTACACTATAATGCCTAGACAAATTACACTGTCAGCTAAGCTCTCTAATGGGTATACTGTTTTTAGTTGATATGTGCCTAAGACCTTCATAATTGTAACTAAGCATGATTTCACTTATTGCTACCAAGCAGGTCCTGAGATGTACAATGATGTTGTTAGCCTGTTGCCTTTGAAATACACAACCCCATCTTGGAACTCACAAGCTCCGTTAAGCTTGTAGATCAGATAATTACATTAGCAGCCAATATGCGTTGCTAAGACGGTTATACCTCGCATGCCTAGTTATTGCCTAAACTTTGTGATCACCTTGTACCGTATTATGCTAAGACATGCATGTTTATCTCGATAATCTAACAAAAATGTGCTATGCCTTCAATGTCACAATATTGTTCTCTTGTGTTTATCGCTCAGTTTGCTCCTGCTGTTGTGGCAAAGCAAACCCATTTGTTAATCATATGCACAAATAAAATAAAGAATAAAAAAAAGAAAAAAAAACTGGTACAGCTTAGGTAACCAAAAAACTTTTATTGCTAAAATACACAATTTAAAACCATTAACGCGTTTCACCTATCAAGGCTTCTTGAAAAAATTATATAGAACACCATACCTGGCATGGAGAGTTTAAATAGGGATATGGTTAATTAAAATTGGCGCCAAAATTCAGGCCAGCCAATCAAAATACATGTTAAAAACCTAATAAAACATAATAAAATAAGATTTAACCAATATAAATAGAACAAGTGGATGAATATGAGCATAGTGATATGAATTAATATTTAAAACGAGGGTTAAATGGTTAGAATTAAGTTAAAGTAAAGTTCCTGGACCTCCGGAGATGTCGCAGCACTAGGGCAAGTTTGCAGGTATTCTCTAGTCATCTTTAATTAATGAGGGTAGTAAGGGAGCTAGTCTATTCACTAAGACCTTGGCATATATCTTAGAGCAAGTGTTTAAGAGTAAGATTGACATTTTTTGCAATTGTCAGTAGGTTTATCTGGTTTGGGGATAGTTACTATCGTGGCTAACAGTATTTCAGGTGGTAATACCCCCGTGGTTACCGCTGCCTGATATACTTCGAGAAGGTGAGGGGCTTCTATATGGGAGAATCATTTTTTAATATAGATTAGAGGTGCCGTCCGCTCCTGGGGATTTGCCAATTGATTAATTGCATTTAGCATTTCCTCCAAGGATATGGCTTGTGCGAGCGAGGCCAACTGATCTGGGAGTAACTGAGGGAGTCGGATTGATGCAAGGTAATTGCGTATTCCCGTTGGGAGGGGACATGTGCGAGCGGGTCAGTTTGCAGGTTATATAGGTTTGAGTAAAATTGAGCAAATTTCTGACTGATAGCCAAAGGCACACGTTTTACATTGCAGCAGTCATCTTGTATATGTGCTATTTTAGAGCATGACATTTTATCCTGTAGCCTGTTAGCTAAGGATTTGTTAGCTTAACCACTGGTATGGTAGGTACTAGCTTTTAACTTATGGAGGATCCTGTTTGTTTGGACAGCATTGAGGGAGTCTAGTCGTTGGTACCAGGTGTGCAGCTGAGCCGCTATTTCTGGAGACGGGTGGGCTTTGTTTGCTGGGCAATCTTTTTATAGCATGCTAACAAGTCCACCTGGTGCTTCTTTTTAAGATGTGAGGCCCGACGTATGAAAACACCACATATGAGCTTTGAGCTTCTGCTTTGTGTGCTGACCGCACTGTGGTATCTGGAGTTACCTCATCCACGTTTAGTCTAAAATATGTGTGCCTACTTCCTGAGAATATACATACAATATAAGGTGGAGTATCTTCTTGTTTACAACGAATTTAAAACAACCTGGAGATAAAGCAAAAAGAACACACAATAGTGCAATATTGTCTAAAATCTCCTATAAACGTCAGGGAAGTATATAGAAATAAACTCACAAGGCAGGAGCCTATAAAATAAGGCTCAATCTTCCAGCGTTGTGGGATTTAGGTTCCCACTCCCTTCTTTCTACTGCCCAGAGGTGATGAATAAGGTGATGTCCTTTCACAGGTGAGTTGAAATAGTAAAAAGTGCTTTATTGAATAAAAGTGCACAATAGGTATAAAAAACACAAGACCTTACGATTTAAGGGAAATCTTGTAGAGATTGTCTCTGTTAGCAAAACGCGTTTCGCCTCCTATGGAGGCTTCCTCAGTTGCTGTGGGTCCTTGCTGTAAGTTCTCTTTATATGTGGTTTCAATTTCGCGCCCTTTTTCCGGCTTTAATGCTCGATCGCGGCATTTTTCACTTCCGCGTTCCACAGGTGGAACGCATTCGTTCAGTCATTTCCGGTTTCGGCTCTTGCGTTCCAACGGTGGAACGCATACGTTAGGATTCTGATTTTTCTGTATTGGGACGTGCCTCTGCGTTCTATTTGGTTCCATTTTCGGCTGGCAATCCGTTTTGCCCTTAATGAGTCCCATAAACAGCTGGCAGTCCATTTTGGATAATTTTCATTATACAGATAAGTCTCTCAAAACGGAGTTTGAATGGAGAGAATGAAATATAGTAAATGTATATTCTGGATACAAAATTTATGTAAATATAATATAGAAAAACTTATAAATGACCAGGAAATATAAAATTATACACTTTAAAATTACTGTGTAGATCTGGTTAAAAAAGGGGACTAAATGAATAAGACATATGGATGAAAAAGTGCTGATAGTAAGGCAAGGGTAAAATGAGCTTAAGAACATTCCCAAAATAGACTTAAGATCAAAAACCTTTATATAAAAAACTTGCTTTGAAAGGAATTGGATATTTAAAAGTGGCAAACCTCAAAATCTAAATTGAGGCCATGGGGGATAAGGGTTTTAAAAGTATATATAAATTTCATTTCTTCTTTCCCTAATGTTTTAATATAATTACCCCCTCTCCAGTCTCGTTTCACTTCCTTAATCGCACAGAAAAATAAATTCTCTGGGTTTTGATTATGAGTTTCTTTAAAATGCTGCGACACACTATGGGTTTCCAAGCCATTTTTAATGTTCCGAATGTGTTCGGCGATTCTAACTTTGAGAGGTCTAATGGTTCTCCCTACATAGAGCAGATTACAAGGGCATTTTAGAAGATATAAAATGCCCTTGGAGTGGCACGTGAGATGGTCTTTTATAGTGTACGGTTTCTGAATAATACTCTCCAAATTTTCTAGATGTCTTTTTGTCTGTTTAGTTGTTCTACATGGGAGACATGTGCCACAACCATAGAATCCTTTAAGATCCTGAATAAAATGCTTAGGTTTTGTGGGTTTTAGGTGACTCTTAACTAGTATATTTTTAAAATTTTTTGCTCCTCTGTATGTGATCCTAGGTTTTGAAGGTAAAATTTTATATAAAATTGGGTCGTCTTTTAATAGGTGCCAATGTTTATTTATGGTCTTATGTATACGTTTGTTGTGTCCGTTAAAGTTACAAATGAAAGGAACTTCATTAGTGTTGGTTTGTATTTTCTTTGGTTTGTATTGAATAAGTTGGCTTCTTTTTAATTTGCCTACATCTTCTAAGTCTTGATTCAAAGATGTTTCGTTATATCCCTTTTCCATAAATTGCTGTTTGATGTACTGGGCTTGCTCTAGATAATCACTGTTTAATTTACAGTTGCGGCGAATCCTTAAAAATTGGCTCCTAGGGGCGTTGCTTAGCCAGGGTTTATGATGACAGCTATTGGTGTCGATATAACTATTGGCATCTACTGGTTTAAAATAGTTTTTGGTAACTATCATGGCATCTTGGATCCTGATATCAAGGTCCAAAAAATTAATATTATGTTCGCTATAAGTGCTAGTTAAATTGATTCCATAGTTGTTAGTATTAAGATATAAAATGAATTCTTGTAGAGCCTCTAAAGTGCCAGTCCATATAAAAAAGATATCATCTATGAAACGGCAATAGGACACCAAACTCGCCCCCCATGGATGTCCTTGGAGTACAAATGCTTCTTCCCAAAATGCCATAAATAGGTTGGCATAGCTTGGGGCGAATTTGGTGCCCATTGCCGTTCCACAGATTTGTAGGTAAAAAGTATTGTCAAACCAAAAATAATTGTGGGTTAAAATTAGTGAGATTCCTTCCAAGATATACTGTATTTGCTCTTCTTTAAAATCGGATTTTTCTAAAAAATGTTTCACTGCTGCTATTCCTATATTATGGGGTATGATACTATATAGCGCAGTTACATCGCATGTGACTAATCTGTTGCCCTCTATCCATTTTATTTTTTCTAAAATCTGTAGGACATGAATAGTATCCTTAAGATATGTGGGATTCTTTCTGACAATTGGCTGGAGGATGGTATCAATATACTCGGAAATTCTAGTAGAGATTGAATCTATGCCAGATATAATTGGTCTTCCTGGGGGGTTGGTTACGTCTTTATGAATTTTAGGTAATAGATAAAAGACCGGTATTTTGGGGTTGTCTATCCACAGATAGTCTGCCTCTTTGTCTGTAAGGATTCCTAAGTTTTTTCCTTTGTCCACATACTGCTTAAAGATTTTTATGGTTTCATTCGTAGGGTTATATGTTAATTTCTGATAGGTCGAGGAATCTGAAAGTATTCTGTCTGCTTCTTTTATGTATGAATCTTTATCCAGAATTACCGTCCCTCCCCCCTTGTCAGCAGGTTTGATCACTAATTGGTCATTATTTTTAATTTCTTTTAAAGCTTTTTTTCCCTTTATCGATAAATTGTGTTTATATTTGTTGATTTTTCCAAATTTCTCTACATCCTTCATTACCATTGTTTCAAAGGTTTGGATTGCATCTGAAATCAGATGTCTTGGAAAGAACTGGGATTTAGCTTTGAGTGATGTGTGAATGTATCCATCATTTTGTTCTTCTTGCACGTTATTTTCTTTGTTATAAAAAAATTTTTTAAGGCATAATTTTCTTTTAAACAAATTCATGTCAACAAAAAAATCGAAAGAATTAAAATCGGCTGTGGGGGCGAATTTAAGACCTTTATTAAAAATGTTTGCCTGTTCTAAAGTAAGGGTTTTATCGGTTAAGTTAAAAATTCCTTCTAAATTGATGTCTTGCCTCTCTTCTCTCTGTGTTGTTTTCCTCTTTCTTCTCTGTCTCCTTCTTCTTCCATTGATCGTTGTCTTTTCCCCTGTATTTCCCATGGTTGTGTGTCGTCTGTCCACTTCCTTCTGTTCTGTATTAAGTCCCTCCGAAAAAACGATGGTGATGGTGGGGTATCTGGGGGGGATGATGTATCAATATTCTCTCTTCTTGATTCTCTATATTGGGAAATTGATCTATCGTAGGATTGGTGAGAGGGTTCTTCCTTGGATCTGTCGTGGGATTGGTGAGACGGTTCTCCATTGGAACATTTTTCTTTTTCTTTCCTTTGGGTTCCTTCTTTTACTACATCGCTATATTTTCTAAGATCCTTATCTTTGGTGGTAATCTCGGTGGGTTCGTAATTAGTGCGTTGGTGTCCCCTATGGATTGGTGTGCGATTATGTCCTGTTAGGGGTCTGACAGTCTTGTTATAGTAGGTTCTTTTCTGTGGCTGCCATCTATTTTGTTCTCTGTCTGAATATTTCTCTGCTTTATTAGTGTGTGGCGACTTCCTACTATTTTCCCATTTAGTATTCCTATCGTCTCTCTCTAATTGATGTTGAGTGGTATGTAGACGTTTGGAATGGGTATTTCTGTCACCTCTCTCTAATTGATGTTGGGTGATATGTGGACGTTGAAAATGGGTATTTTGGTATTGTTTTCTTTGGACATGGGTATTCTGGCGTGTGTTGTTCTTTTTATTGTCCCTTACATTGCCTGTCTCATAATCAATCGTATCTCTTAAATATTTTTTCTTTTTTATTTCTATAATATCTAACTCAATTTTATCTACCTTGGATTGGATTTCTTTTAAGATATTGTTGTAAATTTCTGGGCTTGTAGATTCTGCCAGACAATTTTTCCATTTGTTAATTTCTTCATCAAGTTTAGGGAGGGTTTCCTCTCTTCTTGCTACAATGTAACCCATTGTGCTAAATGAGAAACCATCAAGGAGTTTATCCCAACCGGCCATAAAGTGTGGATCTTCCCTATCGAAACTTGGGTCCTTATAGAACCTAAGTCCTCTAGGGGTGATCCGATCTCGAACATATTTTTTAAGGGTTGCAATCTCCCATTTTACCTTCAGCTCTTTTATGAGATTTCTCTCTAGGTTGTATCTAGATTTATTCTTGTCGTTATATTGCGGGACAGGATTTTGTCCTATGGTTGTTTCAAAACAAGCATCAATATTGTTTGTGCGATATTCTCTATTATCTAAAAAAGACATTTTAGTGTGATAACCACTTCAACTACTGAGAAGGGAATCGTATATAAAATATACAGTGCTGTACAGAAATTACCTGACGTTTATAGGAGATTTTAGACAATATTGCACTATTGTGTGTTCTTTTTGCTTTATCTCCAGGTTGTTTTAAATTCGTTGTAAACAAGAAGATACTCCACCTTATATTGTATGTATATTCTGTTTGTTGTGAGGGCGAAGGGTACTCACTAAGGTGTATGAGAATCTCTTGGTTTATTTTAGCATATGTGTGTTCCACTGGTAATACTGTATTTCTTTTAATTTCTGTACAGCACTGTATATTTTATATACGATTCCCTTCTCAGTAGTTGAAGTGGTTATCACACTAAAATGTCTTTTTTAGATAATAGAGAATATCGCACAAACAATATTGATGCTTGTTTTGAAACAACCATAGGACAAAATCCTGTCCCGCAATATAACGACAAGAATAAATCTAGATACAACCTAGAGAGAAATCTCATAAAAGAGCTGAAGGTAAAATGGGAGATTGCAACCCTTAAAAAATATGTTCGAGATCGGATCACCCCTAGAGGACTTAGGTTCTATAAGGACCCAAGTTTCGATAGGGAAGATCCACACTTTATGGCCGGTTGGGATAAACTCCTTGATGGTTTCTCATTTAGCACAATGGGTTACATTGTAGCAAGAAGAGAGGAAACCCTCCCTAAACTTGATGAAGAAATTAACAAATGGAAAAATTGTCTGGCAGAATCTACAAGCCCAGAAATTTACAACAATATCTTAAAAGAAATCCAATCCAAGGTAGATAAAATTGAGTTAGATATTATAGAAATAAAAAAGAAAAAATATTTAAGAGATACGATTGATTATGAGACAGGCAATGTAAGGGACAATAAAAAGAACAACACACGCCAGAATACCCATGTCCAAAGAAAACAATACCAAAATACCCATTTTCAACGTCCACATATCACCCAACATCAATTAGAGAGAGGTGACAGAAATACCCATTCCAAACGTCTACATACCACTCAACATCAATTAGAGAGAGACGATAGGAATACTAAATGGGAAAATAGTAGGAAGTCGCCACACACTAATAAAGCAGAGAAATATTCAGACAGAGAACAAAATAGATGGCAGCCACAGAAAAGAACCTACTATAACAAGACTGTCAGACCCCTAACAGGACATAATCGCACACCAATCCATAGGGGACACCAACGCACTAATTACGAACCCACCGAGATTACCACCAAAGATAAGGATCTTAGAAAATATAGCGATGTAGTAAAAGAAGGAACCCAAAGGAAAGAAAAAGAAAAATGTTCCAATGGAGAACCGTCTCACCAATCCCACGACAGATCCAAGGAAGAACCCTCTCACCAATCCTACGATAGATCAATTTCCCAATATAGAGAATCAAGAAGAGAGAATATTGATACATCATCCCCCCCAGATACCCCACCATCACCATCGTTTTTTCGGAGGGACTTAATACAGAACAGAAGGAAGTGGACAGACGACACACAACCATGGGAAATACAGGGGAAAAGACAACGATCAATGGAAGAAGAAGGAGACAGAGAAGAAAGAGGAAAACAACACAGAGAGAAGAGAGGCAAGACATCAATTTAGAAGGAATTTTTAACTTAACCGATAAAACCCTTACTTTAGAACAGGCAAACATTTTTAATAAAGGTCTTAAATTCGCCCCCACAGCCGATTTTAATTCTTTCGATTTTTTTGTTGACATGAATTTGTTTAAAAGAAAATTATGCCTTAAAAAATTTTTTTATAACAAAGAAAATAACGTGCAAGAAGAACAAAATGATGGATACATTCACACATCACTCAAAGCTAAATCCCAGTTCTTTCCAAGACATCTGATTTCAGATGCAATCCAAACCTTTGAAACAATGGTAATGAAGGATGTAGAGAAATTTGGAAAAATCAACAAATATAAACACAATTTATCGATAAAGGGAAAAAAAGCTTTAAAAGAAATTAAAAATAATGACCAATTAGTGATCAAACCTGCTGACAAGGGGGGAGGGACGGTAATTCTGGATAAAGATTCATACATAAAAGAAGCAGACAGAATACTTTCAGATTCCTCGACCTATCAGAAATTAACATATAACCCTACGAATGAAACCATAAAAATCTTTAAGCAGTATGTGGACAAAGGAAAAAACTTAGGAATCCTTACAGACAAAGAGGCAGACTATCTGTGGATAGACAACCCCAAAATACCGGTCTTTTATCTATTACCTAAAATTCATAAAGACGTAACCAACCCCCCAGGAAGACCAATTATATCTGGCATAGATTCAATCTCTACTAGAATTTCCGAGTATATTGATACCATCCTCCAGCCAATTGTCAGAAAGAATCCCACATATCTTAAGGATACTATTCATGTCCTACAGATTTTAGAAAAAATAAAATGGATAGAGGGCAACAGATTAGTCACATGCGATGTAACTGCGCTATATAGTATCATACCCCATAATATAGGAATAGCAGCAGTGAAACATTTTTTAGAAAAATCCGATTTTAAAGAAGAGCAAATACAGTATATCTTGGAAGGAATCTCACTAATTTTAACCCACAATTATTTTTGGTTTGACAATACTTTTTACCTACAAATCTGTGGAACGGCAATGGGCACCAAATTCGCCCCAAGCTATGCCAACCTATTTATGGCATTTTGGGAAGAAGCATTTGTACTCCAAGGACATCCATGGGGGGCGAGTTTGGTGTCCTATTGCCGTTTCATAGATGATATCTTTTTTATATGGACTGGCACTTTAGAGGCTCTACAAGAATTCATTTTATATCTTAATACTAACAACTATGGAATCAATTTAACTAGCACTTATAGCGAACATAATATTAATTTTTTGGACCTTGATATCAGGATCCAAGATGCCATGATAGTTACCAAAAACTATTTTAAACCAGTAGATGCCAATAGTTATATCGACACCAATAGCTGTCATCATAAACCCTGGCTAAGCAACGCCCCTAGGAGCCAATTTTTAAGGATTCGCCGCAACTGTAAATTAAACAGTGATTATCTAGAGCAAGCCCAGTACATCAAACAGCAATTTATGGAAAAGGGATATAACGAAACATCTTTGAATCAAGACTTAGAAGATGTAGGCAAATTAAAAAGAAGCCAACTTATTCAATACAAACCAAAGAAAATACAAACCAACACTAATGAAGTTCCTTTCATTTGTAACTTTAACGGACACAACAAACGTATACATAAGACCATAAATAAACATTGGCACCTATTAAAAGACGACCCAATTTTATATAAAATTTTACCTTCAAAACCTAGGATCACATACAGAGGAGCAAAAAATTTTAAAAATATACTAGTTAAGAGTCACCTAAAACCCACAAAACCTAAGCATTTTATTCAGGATCTTAAAGGATTCTATGGTTGTGGCACATGTCTCCCATGTAGAACAACTAAACAGACAAAAAGACATCTAGAAAATTTGGAGAGTATTATTCAGAAACCGTACACTATAAAAGACCATCTCACGTGCCACTCCAAGGGCATTTTATATCTTCTAAAATGCCCTTGTAATCTGCTCTATGTAGGGAGAACCATTAGACCTCTCAAAGTTAGAATCGCCGAACACATTCGGAACATTAAAAATGGCTTGGAAACCCATAGTGTGTCGCAGCATTTTAAAGAAACTCATAATCAAAACCCAGAGAATTTATTTTTCTGTGCGATTAAGGAAGTGAAACGAGACTGGAGAGGGGGTAATTATATTAAAACATTAGGGAAAGAAGAAATGAAATTTATATATACTTTTAAAACCCTTATCCCCCATGGCCTCAATTTAGATTTTGAGGTTTGCCACTTTTAAATATCCAATTCCTTTCAAAGCAAGTTTTTTATATAAAGGTTTTTGATCTTAAGTCTATTTTGGGAATGTTCTTAAGCTCATTTTACCCTTGCCTTACTATCAGCACTTTTTCATCCATATGTCTTATTCATTTAGTCCCCTTTTTTAACCAGATCTACACAGTAATTTTAAAGTGTATAATTTTATATTTCCTGGTCATTTATAAGTTTTTCTATATTATATTTACATAAATTTTGTATCCAGAATATACATTTACTATATTTCATTCTCTCCATTCAAACTCCGTTTTGAGAGACTTATCTGTATAATGAAAATTATCCAAAATGGACTGCCAGCTGTTTATGGGACTCATTAAGGGCAAAACGGATTGCCAGCCGAAAATGGAACCAAATAGAACGCAGAGGCACGTCCCAATACAGAAAAATCAGAATCCTAACGTATGCGTTCCACCGTTGGAACGCAAGAGCCGAAACCGGAAATGACTGAACGAATGCGTTCCACCTGTGGAACGCGGAAGTGAAAAATGCCGCGATCGAGCATTAAAGCCGGAAAAAGGGCGCGAAATTGAAACCACATATAAAGAGAACTTACAGCAAGGACCCACAGCAACTGAGGAAGCCTCCATAGGAGGCGAAACGCGTTTTGCTAACAGAGACAATCTCTACAAGATTTCCCTTAAATCGTAAGGTCTTGTGTTTTTTATACCTATTGTGCACTTTTATTCAATAAAGCACTTTTTACTATTTCAACTCACCTGTGAAAGGACATCACCTTATTCATCACCTCTGGGCAGTAGAAAGAAGGGAGTGGGAACCTAAATCCCACAACGCTGGAAGATTGAGCCTTATTTTATAGGCTCCTGCCTTGTGAGTTTATTTCTATATACTTCCCTGACGTTTATAGGAGATTTTAGACAATATTGCACTATTGTGTGTTCTTTTTGCTTTATCTCCAGGTTGTTTTAAATTCGTTGTAAACAAGAAGATACTCCACCTTATATTGTATGTATATTCTGTTTGTTGTGAGGGCGAAGGGTACTCACTAAGGTGTATGAGAATCTCTTGGTTTATTTTAGCATATGTGTGTTCCACTGGTAATACTGTATTTCTTTTAATTTCTCTACTTCCTGAGAAAACTTCCCGTCCTGGATGAGGGATATTGGGTCGCCAGTTGCCCTCACCCCTATATTGAAAAGCGTTAAACAATTCTAAGTACACCGGTCCATGATTTGACCAGGTGATGTCTCCAATGGTACAGGGGGATATCTGGGCGAGAACGGTGTTGTCCACAAAAAAATGATCTATTCTTGTATATGTATTATGCACTTGTGAGCAGAATGTGTAGTCCCTCTCTGAGGGGTGTAAAGTCCCCCCACCTGTCATAGAGACCATAGTTCCCGATCAGTTTAGATATTGCTATACAATAGTTTGTCAATTGTATGCATCTACATTCCATAGGTGTGTCTGTCGTGTTAAGTGAGGGAGATTGTATGAAATTGAAATCTCCGCACAGGATTAATCCGCCCTGTCGGAACTCATCTATTTTGGTCAGGAGGGATTGGAAGTAAGCTTCTGTGTCTGGGTTTGGGAGGTATGCTTACAGCAAGGTATATTGGACATCATTAAACAATCCCACCAATGTGATGTATCTACCTTACTTATCTATACAGTGCCTCTGTAGTGTGGAAGCAATATCTCTATGTATAAATATTGACACCCCTTTGGTCTTATTGGCAGAAAGAGAGTGATATTGAATGGGAAAATATTTGGTTTATAGCTCCGGAGTGCGTGGTTTGTTAAGGTGGGTCTCTTGGGCACTTGCCACAGCGGCTCAGCATTTTCTGAGGTCTTGAAGGAGCTGTCTCCATTTACTAGGTGTGTTTAAACTTTTCACATTATATCTACAGGTAGAGCAGACAGGAATAAACCTATCTAAATCGAGTGGAAAGACAAGCAATGAACTTGGAATATTAAGGAAAACGGCTTTTTATTCCTCACTCACATTAATCTCTACTGGTATAAAAAAGCCCCCATAAAAACTCAAGAAATAAAATAAATTACAAGGATACAGGATCCTAAAAACGTACCAGGAAATATGTTGTGAGAATTACAAAAAATAATTAAAAAAATGAATTAAATGAATGATGACTTGTGCAGGAAAAGTGTGGACCCTTCATTCCTATTTAGGGGCAGCACTTTTCCTGCACAAGTCATCATTAATTTAATTCATTTTTTAAATTAGTTTTTTTTAATTCTCACACCATATTTTCTAGTACGTTTTTAGGATCCAGTATCCTTGTGATTCATTTCCTTTCACATTATATGATACAATTTTCATATTGTGTTACGCTGAATAGATCACTAGTGCCTGTCAGTAGAGTAGGGTAGTGGCTGTGTATAATCTTGAGTGATAAGCTGTGGTCAGGTTGCACATGAGAGGTGGGTCTAGAGAGCCTGGGTATCTCTGTGTCCCTTATCAGGAGGTGAGTGATGTAACTTAATTTAGCTTTTGGGGTTCATTTGTTTGTGGTATGTCCCGTGGGGCATTGGATAGCGTGCTCTGTGCACTGTGCAGTGTAGAGTCTTGGATGGGGGGGAAGGTAAAGACAGACTTGAAGGGTAAACGAGGGATTGTAACTTGGGGGAAATTTAAGATAGATAGCAGCTCATCCACAGTGAGCTGAGATGTGTCGCAGCTTAGCTGCGCAGTGTGTGGGGGTAGTGGCGTGGAGTTACTCAACCAGTGAGGCACTCGCAAGGGGCTTATGAGATTAGTATGAAATCTCAAACTGGAGCAAACAACATGTTTGGTAATTTATTTATTTTTTTATGTTATAACAAGTAGGTAAGTAGACGATGCACCACATTAACCATTTGTCGAGAGCTTTGCAATTGAGCAGAGTCGAGATCTAGATAGGGGGCTAATGGGGCCTGTGTCTGTTAGTTTACCAGTATAGTGGTCTGTCACTAGTGAGAGACAATTTGTCGACTCCAGTGGTAACCAAAACAGTAGTAGGTTAATAAATAACAATACTAATAATAGATAAAGTAGAATGCATACTTATAACAAACATTAGTGATAATTAATACATATTAGGTATGATACCCCTGGTGACCCTAAACATATGATCATGCAGCAGTCCAATCCACAAGTAGTCCGGTGGTTCTGATTGGAACTTCTAACGTCATAGTCGGAAGAGAGAGACCCCAATCTTGCAGTTTTCAGATGCCTTCTTTCATTGCTGTGACTGGATGCGGCAAAACACCGGGGGACACAGTTGCTCTGTGCCGGTAAGTTGCTCTGTGTATCAATTATTTTCTACCCCTGTCAACTTGAACCTCGGGAGCTCTAAAGAGAGGTGTCCGTGCCATTCAAGCGTCACGCCAAAGCCGCCTCATTGCTTCCATTTCTATTATTATGAATGTCAATGGGGCCTCATGTTCAATTTTCATCAAATGCCTTTTTCTAAGAGGTTTTGCCTTGACATGGCAGGTGAGCTTACACTTTAATGGCCACTGGAGTATTACTAAAAAACACCAGTTATTTAAATGTCCATAGGGATTTGGGATAGTGCACAGGCAACTTTTTCTTTGTTTTTTTTTCTATGTATTGAGTCTGAGGAGTACTATAGTCATTGCTGCTGCCTAGGAGTAGTTGGAGTTTGAGCACAGGGCTTAATCTTATATGTTTGCGATCCATTGTCGTCCCTATGGCTTCCATACTTGCAGTACTAGAGTCCACAGCCAAACATCGTAATCATTTTTTTTTTCTTTTACTAATGAGAAACATCACAACCCTTATTAACTCCGTAAGGACCAAACTTCTGGAATAAAAGGGAATCGTGTGTCCTTAAGGGGTTAAATGACCAAATGTAATGATAAAAACCACAGTTATTGCTGGTTACTTCTCTTTAGTGACACTAGATGGCAATCAAATCCAAGGAACACACATTATCTGAACTCCGAAAAATCCGGTAGGAGATCAGAATGTGTGTGAATAACATTTAATCACTGAACATTGGTCACATGTAGATATTTAATGTTTCTGCTCCGGTAGTGATTCACACTTACACCAGGCCTTTCTCAAAGCTACTTACTATAAGGCACTTTCACAGCTTTTGTGTTTTATTTATCTTATTAAAAGAGAGCTCTTTAGTAAACCTCTGAACATGAGAAGGATTACTATTTAATAGGAAAACAATGTTTTGCCAACTCTCTGGCATTCAGTATAATTATACAGTCTACTAATAAACAAGCAGTTTGTTGTGTCAGTAAAATAAGCCTTTGAAGTTTTATATAAGAGTGTTATTGGATTTTTTGAATTTTTCTTTTATTTATTATTTTGTTACAGAGAATTCAGTTAGATACAAAATAAAAATCATAACCTAATTTTTTTCACAAATACAATTTTTCAATAATACTATATGGTGGTTTAGTCACCAACTTTTCAACCATTGCACTATTTTGATCATATGTTTGATCATTTAGCAAATAGTTTAAAAGAGAGTGTGACAAGTATAATTGGAGAACCTCAGCAATTCCCACTCCCCCACACCATGTGTAAAAGACCAAGAAAAAAACACATAACTGTTCTGTGGACTCTCTATTTACTAGAGGGCATGTTCTTTATTTACCATCTTACCCTTTCACTCTCTATACACTGAGCAGTGGTCCACAAGATATCCTCATAACAATGAAAAACATATTTTGAACCACTGCCCATTACCTGGACATTAGGGTGAATTATATATAATACAGTTGTGTTTAAAAGTTTGCATACCCTTGGAGAATATGTCATATATGAAAACATGAGTGAGCAGGCAAAAAAAAAAAATGTCTTATTTCTTGTGGAATTCATATTCAACTGTAGGTTATAACAGAATGGCACAATCATAAAACAAAACATGGCAACAAAGAAACAAATTAATTGACCACTGTTCAAAAGTCTGCATACCCTTAGTTCTTAATACTGTGTATTGCCCCATTCAGCATCAATGACACCAGGCATTCTTTTGTTATAGTTGTCTATGAGGCACATAATTCTTTCAGGTGGTATAGCTGCCAATTCGTGTTTGCAAAATGCCTCCAGGTCATGCAAAGTCTTTAGTCATCTTGCATGAACCTCACGTTTCAGATCTCCCCAGAGTGGCTCGATGATATTAAGGTCAGGAGACTGTGATGGCCACTCCAAAACCTTCACCTTTTTCTGCTGTAACCACTGGAGGGTCATCTTGGCCTTGTGCTTAGGGTCATTTTCATGCTGGAAAGTCCAAGAGTGTACCATGTGCAGCCTTCATGCAGAAGATTGCAAATTGGCTGCCAGTATTTTCTGATAACATGCTGCATTCATCTTGCCATCGATTTTCACAAGATTCCACCCCCTTGTTTTGTTTTTAATGATGTTTCTTCTACCACACATCTTATGTGGTAAATGGAAATTCCATTTCTAACTTTACCAAACATATGATATTTTTAGGCTGATTTGCTGCTCCTTCAGAGAGCAGTCATCAGTTAAGATACATTACTTGAAAGCCTTTCAAAATCAGACAAACTCTTAGAGTCTCTTAAAGTTTGACTCGTCAGCAGTGGTCAGTAAACATATGTTTCCTTCTTGGCTATATTAACTTGAGCATTTGTTCACTTGGAAAAAGTTACTTGGAAAATCGTTTTGTCAACCAACATTCAATAAAAAGTAATTTGACAAGTCTGATGTCTGTGAACGGACACCGTGCTTTTAATGTGACTGGTGTATAAATATATATTATTTTTAATGTATTTACAGTGCGATCTTTGCTGTATACTAGGATTAAATGCATACCTTTTAAATTGAGACTGATGTTTTCTGATGTTTTAGCTCCTTTCAAAAACAATAAATCACAGAAAGTTCTACAAATTCCCACTTGTTTTACTGTTCACCTCACAAACCCAACTTTGAGGAAAACCCAGTAATACAGAGTTTAGGATTAGGTCCCCATTATAAAAAAAAAATCTTGTGCAATTTATATCAGGTCATGACTCCCATTTGCTAGGCTATAGAGCCAGTCAAGAAGTGAGCCTGTAGGTGAGGCCATCGATTATAAATCTGAATAAAAGTGTTTCGATGTAAGTGAACCATATGACAAGCAATAGGTGAATACCCTGATATATTAAATTAGAAAATTTATATTTCCCAATTCCCATGTTAGCAAATGATCACTAGTAAAATTGATCATTAATAACTGACTTGGAGTTCATGACAAGGCTAAAATATTGATATTTGATATTATAAATTTCAGGGCACTTAAATAAGTCTAAGAACCTTCAGATCATAAAGGAATAGAGGTATCTTTGGTTTCCTCAAGGTTAAGCTATATGAATTGACAGCACAAGAAACGTTTCAGTTTTCTTTTTCCAGCCAAATGTATTGATTGTATATGCTATCCAGCACACTGTACACTGTAGTGCAGTGATTCAGAACCTCACCTACCTTGTTAGCAAAGATCACAATCTATGTATCAGGCTACTCATGGATGAAAGTTGATGCATCAAATGTTATCTGCATATCAATTATAACAGATACACAATGCAAACCACAGTGTGATAAATAAACTGAGGCCATTTATTATAACCTGAACCTGTGCACAATCATTGTGCTCTAATGTCAAGTAACAACCACTGAACAGTTGCCATTTTCTCCACTGCAGGTCTGACTACATAATGAGGCAATGACATCTTAAAAAGAAAGATATTTGTCTACCTGTCTGTTTGTCTTTTTGTAGCTGGGGACAAGGGTTGCATCTTTGAAAGGGGTGCTAGTCGGTTGTGGTTGCCAAAACTGATGCTCTGGTAGGCCTTAAAAAAAGGCCTCCCTGCAAAAACTAAAGAGAGGATTAACTGAAAAAATGGGAGTGGAGGATGGGGCAACAACAAGTTGAAGATTTATATATAAATATGTAGACACTTGAAAAAAGTCAACTTTGCAAATTGGTTGGTATTGAAATATGTTGTTATTATTATTTTGTTTTAATTCTTTATTTATATATTGGCATTTCAGCTGAGACATGGCCAAAGCGGCATTCGAGGTTCAACAGTTGTTACATTAAACAGGTAGTACATAATGATGTGATATGGTACAAATTGTCTTTACGTACTTTTACAGTGGGTAACATTTTGAGCTTCTGGCTTGTGAGGATAGCCGATAGAGCAGTCGGCAGTAATTTGTTTTATTCTTGCCATTTTCCGCTTTCTGACAGGTTTTAATTCAGTATAATATGAAAGGAAAGATAAAAGTGAAAAGTGAGAGAGTATAGGAAAAGAAAACTAAAGAGAAAAGCGTTTTCGATACAAAAGTATTCAGTGTGTTTCTGACTTGTGCTGTTAGCTTTGTCCATAAGGTAGTTGTCCCTGAGTTTCGCTTTGACCAAGGATATTTGGGGGATTTCTGAAAAGGACCACTTTTACACTAATGCTCTATGTGCTGCTAGAGTAATTGTGACGGTTACCCCTATGGAGTAGGGTATCTACCGTCTGGGTGTCCTCCTTCCCAGTACTGGAGACCACGGCAGAGCTCCAACTCAAGGTCCTGTAGAGTGGGTAGAGCGGGGCTCACTCCTCCAGGAGGGTATAGCTGGGGCTCTCTTTCCAGAAGGTGCAGCAGGGTAGCTGGAGAGAGCTCTTGAGAGAGCTAGTAGTGATACAGCTGGCAAGCAGGTTTCTCCATAAGCCAGAGGAACAGGGCAGTTTTGCACAAGAAAAACCAGAGGCAAATGGCAGTTTGTCACACCGGTTTTAAAATAACAGATTCTTTCCCAGCAGAGTTAAAGGGCCAGACATAGTTTTTAACATCCAAGATTCAACAGGTAATGCACTCCGGGGGCCATAGTCCCAGGGTAACCAGAGTCTAAGAGCGCATTCTTGGATGGAATACAATGCTAGTACCGTGATCCACACCATAACCACTGTGAGAAAAATCACCATAACTACTGCAAGCAATGAGGGATTTTGTTACAGTAATCATGTTAAGGAGTTTTTGTTCATGTTTGGTTAAGCCTTCTGTGGGTCTGGACAGCAGGCATGTCCATGGGTCCAAGGTCATTTTCCTCTGTAGGATCTGTGAACTTAAGTCCATAATTTTATGACAGTAATCCATTACCCCTGGGCATTCCTACCACATGTAGGAAGGCCGTTAGGCCTAAATTTGTGGTATAGTTATTTGCATATTTAAATGCAAGGCTCCTACTCACCTATGCCGATCTCGCTGGTTGACCATTCCCATAGCAACCAGCACTTCCGCTTCGGAGAATACCACCAAAAATGTCAACTCCAGCGTCCCACTGCTCCGACCTTCGGCCTAACCCTCCGGCTTCTCTGTGATGCATTCACCCGGCTTACGCACACGAGACCCAACGTTCGGTTATTCCTACGTTTGGGCCTAAAAACGCGGGGATAGGCTCCCTTTGTTCACATCCCTATTCGTTTTCTCATTCACTTCTTTCTTTGTTCAAATATCTTTCGGCTGCTTTAAGCTATTTCGTACAAAGCTCCCAATACAATTTTTTCGAACATTTCTTCATTATACACTGGTTCACTTTCTCATTCGTTCAAATAGCACTTCGTTTAAAAATCCATTTGTACTCAAATTTGTATTGTAGCTAGTCTTCCACATGTATTTTCATACATTTTTTCTTTCAAATAGGGGAATCAGTTACCTATACCACTTTTGCTCCATCCAAGCATATAGCCAAAACTCTCTGACTATCACTATATCAAGAGTATTGATTTCACCATGTCACTTTGGTTATTTCACAACTAAGTTAAACTTCAGGAGTGTCTTATCTATATCACTCTCCGTTTCTGTTTACTTACAATTTTAATTTTTAAGCAAACTCTATCACGGTATGGTTCTCAATACTTAGAGTGCCCTAACCTTTTGTCTGCCTCCAACTATCATCCTCCAGTGGACAAACTGTTAATTAAAGAAACCCAGGGAGGTTTCATGATAGGTCCATTCTACAAACCCCCGTTCTCTACCTGGCTTACTAATCCCATTGGGGTAGCTGTAAACAAATCTTCCAATAAAAAATGTTTAATCATAGACCTCTCAGCTCCTCATTCATCGCACAAGCCCAGCATAAATTCACTCATACCCACTGAAGAGTTTTCCCTCCAATAGACAACGCCATGCAAGCCATCCTACTAGCAGGCAGTCGCGCATGGCTGAGTAAAACAGACATTTCAAATACATTCATACTTCTGCCTAAACATCCGTCTCTATGGCACATTCATGGCCCTCTTTATTTCCCCCTGTCCCCCGACAAAACACTGGGCCCCACTACCAAACTGGTTTTTCTGCGTATATCACTTGACACAGTATCCTTTCAAGTAAGCCTCCCCCATGAGAAATTAGTCCGCATGAGAGAGGAACTAAATCTATTCCTTCGTCATGATACCTGCATGCAAAAAGGTCTCCAATCCTTATTGGGATCCCTAAACTTTGCTATGTGGATCATCCACAGGGCAGATCATTCATCTCCAGGCTACTGTGTCTCTTACACGGGGTACCGGAGAAGGGTACTATTACTATCAACCCACCAGCCAGGGCAGACTTGCTCATGTGGAAGAATTTTATCTTAGAATGGAATGGAGTCTCCATGTTTATTCCCCCATTACCTGAACAACCCCCAGTAATTTGGACGGACGCAGCAGCCCATACCGGGTTCGCTGCAATATTTGGCAACTATTGGTTTAGAGATAATCAACAAAGGACGTTCCTCCTCATTAACAATCAGGAGTTTGGTCCGCAAGTTGACCTGGCTTGCCACCAAATCACAATTCTACCTAGTCTGCGAACACATCCCGGGAAAATATAACACAGCAGCTGATGCTCTTTCCCGATCTTGTTTTCAGGTATTCTTCCAGATACACCCATGAATTAATTATGGACTAACTGAACTGCTACAACATGCCCAATTACTTACACACAATCCACTCTCCGCTAACACCAAGACCACTTATGCCAAGGCATTGACCATTTTCAAAAAATTTGCAGCAGAATTTAAAATACAGGGTAATTTTTCCATAGAGACCATGGTGGCTTTTGCCCCTTTCTGCCACTTACATCTCAAATTATCACACAACACCGTACTACATCACGTTCTCACCACTTTTCCCAATCACCTGCCTTTTCTATCCTCTTACCCCATAAAGAATTTCCTCAAAGATATCAACAAAACAGTTCGCCCCCCCCTACAACCAGTAGACTACCCATAGATGGGCCTATATTCCGGAAACTCGGTGACCTGTTAGACACCAGCCCCTTTAATTCGCGGACTAATTCACTAATTAAAGTCGTTATATTCATAGCCTTCTACGGCTTCCTTAGACCTAGAGAGTTTACCGTCGGGATATTTACAAAAAGTTTAAGGACACCCTAATTTCTCATCTCACCAACCTCATCTGACCATTTCTGAGTCCGGGGTCCCCCTTTTCATAAAGTGATTACTTTATGTAAAAGGGGGACCCCGGACTCAGAAATGGCACTCGCAAACATAGTGCTCCTACCCAAACCCGACAAGGACACCGCACAGGCAGGTAACTATAGACCTATATCCCTGATCAACACAGACCTGAAACTGTACACAAACATATCAGCCTCTAGACTTACGCCGCTTCTACAACGACTCACACACCCTGATCAGGTGGGCTTCATGCCCGGGAAGCAATTATATGAGAACACAAGAAGGAACACAGTCTTAACATGGCATATGGGAGTATCAGGGAAGCCTTCTCTGGCACTATTGCTGGACGCCGAGAAGGCCTTCGACAGAGTGAAGTGGCCGTATCAGTTCGCCCTCCAACATAGGGCCTTCCGGAGACGTACATCACAGTGACACGTGCCCTATATTCGAACTTAAGAGCACAACCTATCATTTCTGGCACAACACGCTCCCCATTCCCCTTACACAACGGCACAAGACAGGGATGTCTGCTGTCTCCCCTGTTGTTTGCACTATCACTGGAGCCCCTGCTCCAGGTGATACGGCGAAACCCACAGAAAAGAGTGTCCGCAAATGCAGATGATGTCCTCCTGACCCTCACAGACCCAATACAGTCACAGAGCTCCTTGACCAGTATAGCAGAGTCTCAGGATAAATGGTTAATTTGACCAAATCCATGGCATTATTGTTTCACCTCTCGGCTCCGGACATGGCACTGATCCACACCACATTTAATCTGCACACGTCCAGAGATACGCTCCAATATCTAGGGGTAAGGCTAACGTCCGACCACATGCAAATATACTGACACAACTATCCACTGCTGATACATGCCCTGTTCTGAGATCTGGAGCAATGGGTGGACAAACCAATTTCATGGATCAGGAGACTACATACCATAGAAATTAATATATTGCCCCGGCTCGTGTTCCTATTCCAGCCCTTACCAGTAAAGATTACAAGAGGGGATCTAGCACAATTACAGCACACCATTGACACTTTTATTTAGCAGAGAAAAAGGCCCAGAATAGCACGAGTCCTGCTACACTGCCCCAAGAACAGGGGAGGACTGGGGTTACCACATTTATATCTATACTATCTTGCAGTGCAACAGGCACAAATATTCTCCTGCACTCACCCCCAGAACAAAAATGTTGGGTAGATATTGAATCACTACTAACGGGGAGCAGATCTGCCCCAATTTTTTATATGGGTACCAAAAACCAGCAGGACATTCCTTAAAACAGCATGCCCGTCAATACTCAACTCTGTCATGATATGGAACCTGACTGCATCCGAGTACCACCTTGGCAAGCTACCTTCTCCTATGACCCCAGTCCTCAGGAACAAGGTGTTCCCCCCGTGACTAAACACACGTGACTTTAAGGGGATAGAACACACAGGGCTCCAGAGGTACGTCCACCTGTGCGTCGACAACAAGATTGTCACTTATGACCGATTAAAGAAACTAACCACCCTTTGGACAAGGGACTACTTCCGATATCTCCAGGTGCGTGACTTTGCCACCTGCCGGGAGGTTCATACAGTGGCCACGACCCCTCTGACATTCTTTGAGAAGAGGTACTTCCAAGAAAGGGCACCACATTGATTGATATCACTGCTGTATAGCCACATTAGCGCAGAATGAATGGAGGGTATTGCGATACACCGACCAATGGGAGACTGACCTGGGGGAACAACTGGAGGGCGTAGAGTGGGAGGATATCTGGGAGGTGAGTGCACAATCCTCCATCTGTGTAACCCTCCAAGAACAAGCTTATAAGACCCTCCTCGGGTGGTACACCACCCCAGTAAAACAATATCATATGAAGATCAACCCAATGGATACATGCTGGAGGACGTGTGGGGAGAGAGGAAGTTACATCCACATGTGGTGGCAATGCCCCAAAGTGAATGAATACTGGGTGAAGGTGGTGGAGCTGAGTTCCCAGATACTGCAGAGGTCCCTCACACTCGACCCCTGGCCCAGCCTGCTTTCCAGACCTAACAAAGATTTACCCAGACACAAACAGAATGGTTGAGCCCGGAGATTCCCCCACTTTCTATGGTAATAGCCAAAATAAAAGATAATTATCTCATGGGCAAACTGACAGCACAGGTGCGAAACTCAGTTAAAACATTCCAAAAGGTGTGGGCCATCTGGGACCAATTTGTAGTCTGAGAGGGTAAGGAGGAGTGAGAACGAAGACAAGTAGGACAACACACAGGAGGGGAGGGGGGCCGGGTGCTGCAGGGTGGCAGAGCAGGGTTGGCGCTAGGAGAGCTTTAGGGGGGGAAATGCGGACGGCCAGCTCACAACAGTGGTGTTCTTAGATTTCGGCCTGGAGAGGCCAGGTGCTCCTTCACCAATTCAGCCGTGGTCACGGCTCACACCTACAAAAAAGCCCCAGCGGGAGGATCCCTGGGGGGGGGGGGGACACGGGGGACTGACGCAGGGGTCCCAGAACAGTGGAGAGGAAGCTGGAAAGAGGGAACACGACCGCCCACAACTAAGATGATTCACAGTAATACATCATATATTAATATAAAAATGAATAAAAATACAAATAGGTATAGTCCAGAATGGTTGGTCAGTTCCAATAGGTGTCTTGAGGTAAAGTAGGTATAGTCACTAATTCCGCTGTGGGGGTAGGTTCTCTTGTTGTAGTAGTTTCTACCGTCTCGTAGTATGGAAGACACAAGGTGAAAGGACTAATCGTTTATTTTTGATAAAGCCCCAGCGGTGAAACGCGTTAAATGGTTATTTATATTGTGTTATTTTATAATAAATTATTTTTTGGTCAGACTATTGTACCACTATCATTTTATATACACAATTATCATTATTATTTTATTTTTTCCTGGCATTTTTTATTCTACATATCCTGAAGTGGGGATTATACCACTAACGCTATTTCTAAAGTGCAGTGTGATCTGCACTTTACCTGTGAGTATATTTTATCTTATTTTATTCATCACCTTTTAATTTAATCGGAGAGCACTATCTGCTGTTTTTATTTCCCTCTTCTCCTGAGAGTTGGACGTACCCCTTGGAGGACAAGCAACAATATATCCCATAAGCGGGGATTATACCGCTGTATGCCTACAAACCCTGAGCTGGCTATAGCTCAACTAAATGTGAGTGCAACATATATATTTTTTATACTATCACATTAAGTGTATACACTCCGCACGATTAGTCCTTTCACCTTGTGTCTTCCATACTACGAGACGGTAGAAACTACTACAACAAGAGAACCTACCCCCACAGCGGAATTAGTGACTATACCTACTTTACCTCAAGACACCTATTGGAACTGACCAACCATTCTGGACTATACCTATTTGTATTTTTATTCATTTTTATATTTGTATTGTTGTTCTTACTTTTATTTTTTATTTATTTTATCCGTGGCGCAACCTTTTTTTCCTTTACTGTATATCTCTTATATAGAGGGTTAGAGGGTTACCCTCTAAAGGTCGCTGCCTGTTCAATATATTATTAGCGCTAACCTTACCCCCCTTTTTTTACTATACATCATATATTACAGGATTTTTTTTTATCAATTCAAGTTTCCATATTGTTATGTTTTTATGTCACTTTTTCTGTTACTATCCTATTGGCAATCCATATGTTACATAGGATCAAAATGGAAAATGCTGATGGAATGCACACAAGTCACATGCCTTTGTGGTGATTCCATGTGTTTTGAGAGTGTTGTTAAAATGTATGTTTCTGTGCCTGGAGATTATTGAGTTAATGTCATCTGTACAGGCACAAGGGAGGGATTATCCTGTTTTATGTGGGAGTGTCCTGTACCTGAGAGCCACTGTAATTACCGTGTGTACTTTGCCTCATGTCCAGTGGGGAATGATCCTGGCATATATCATGGTAAAGGTAGTAATGGCCATTGGAGTAACTAAATAACCTCCATTTGTTTAAATATACATAGGGATTTAGGAGAGAGCGTAGGTAACTTTTTCTTTGGTTTCAAGTGTATGTATTGTGGCTGATGTGTACTGTGGTCGTTGCTGCCACCTAGGAGTAATGGGAGTGAGCGCAGGACTGCTTTTTTTGTATTTGTATTCTCTTAATTTTATGTTCGTTGGATTTGTTTTATGTTGTTGCTCAGCTTTCCGTAGTGTTGATTGTAACTCTAGTAATAATTTTGTTTTAGTTTGCTTCTTATATCTGGCTATTTTTATGAAGTGTCCACGGAGGACAGACTTGTGAGCCGCCCATATCATAGTGGGGTTCATTTCTGGGATTGTTTTGAGCTCAAAACACTCTTTGATAGCTATTCGGGTCATTTTGTCATCTTTAAGGAGGCTATAGTTAAGTTTCCATGTCCAGTTTGAGTTATATTGTAGCTTGACAAGTTATTTTATTTTATTAATTACAGATTAAGATATCTGTCTCAAATGCCATGGAGATGAAATTCCCCACAATGCACCTATCCTTCTCCCTCTATAGATTCTGATAATCCAGCCTTTCAGATCTCTGTAACTTGTATACAGAGTATCTTAGCAATATGCTTTTATCTCCCATTAAGATTCTGTGATCAGGTGCTTCCCATCAGTGAACACTCCCTTTAGTTTGCTTAGTGTCTCGTGCAGTCCATCTAAGCCGGTTTGGTCTTTTAAAAAGACACCCTTGACTGATCTCTTGACTTACTTTGCATTCTTGTCAAAACAATTAGACATAGCCATTCACAATAATCCTTACAGGGGATGCTTGGACCCTGACATCATCCTGAATGCCAGGATAAAGCAAAGTTATAGCACATTTAAACCTTTTGTACTCTGAAAGCACATGAAGAGATAAGGATTCAGTTCTCATATCATGATACAGGAAATCCCTGGTCTTGGACCTATATCTTCCAAATACCTTGCCCATGTAATATTCCTCCTGTTTGAAATAACATTCCAATCACCATAACTCTATAGTGGTTATGGTTCTTGATGTGTCCTGGCATCCCCCACCCCCCTATTTGTACAGGCCATCTTTAAGATGGGGCAAATGGGGCCCCGGGATCAGTTACTCCTGGGGCCCCAAGTAGCTGCCCCATGGGATCGGTGCCTGCAACAATTGCTTTTAGGATAATGCCGAACTACTGCCAGTGCAGGCGGTGTATTCGAGTGGCCCATAGAGTAGCACATGCATTTAGGGCCACAAGATGGATATTTCTGTACAGTGGCCTGATCAGGCGCCGACGCCGTGGCCCTTTAAGAGCTGGCTAGGAGTAAGTGACAACTGGTCACTTCCTGACAGGTATTTCAATGTGCATATGTGTCACTGTGTGTATCTGTGTGGCAAGGTGTGTGTGTATGTGTAACAGTGTGTGTGTGTATGAAGGACTGTGCATGTGTCCAGGTGTATGCCAGTGTAAGTGTGTTTATAGGTGTATATAGCAAAAACACATTTAAAAAAAAACCCTGCATTTAAAAGCCAACACTGCATACAAACACAAACACCCCTGCATTCAAACGAAAATACTACTTTCAAGTACACCACTGTATTTTACTCGTAACAATACATACAAATACACCCCTACATGCACACATATACTCTGTGGGAGTTGACCGATAGATCGGGATCTATCTTTTTGCCATTCTTGCTCTGGGGGCAAGGGTAGGCAAGGTCCAGGGGGCTCAAGTATAGTTCCTCAGAAGGGGACAGGGACAGTGTACCCAAATCTTTCACTTGCTTTATTACTAGTAGCCTAGTAGCAAACCAACCCCCGCAACCCAAAACAAAATAACAACAAACAAAACAAACAACATAAAACGAGTGCTCAGAATTCTCATTGTGTAATAACGGTTCACAGCAGGCAGGCTAATGCCCTATTATGAAAGATATCTCAGAAACTGCTGAACCATTTAAATGTTAATACAACAAGACTGTTTTTTACTGTAGTGATTAATGTTAGAATTTCTTAAGGTGAAGTATCTGCCATAAGTATTTGTATTAGATGTGGCTTTGTGGATACAATGTATTTATTTTTCCAGGATAACTAATTCACAGCATTCCATTTCTTGATTGGTGGATTTTGCCACTGGAAGGCGGGGAAGGGGGGCAGTGGGGAGGATTTATTGGAACCATTCAGCATCTTTTCACTGAAGAATCTGTTTCATTTTTTTTTTTTTATTTTTTTTTTTACCAGCACATGTCTATTTCATGCTTCAGAGCAAGTCCCCTTCTAGCACTCTTTTCCCTTGCGAGACTTAATTGGACCCAAAGGGTGCTTGAAAGTCCTTAGTATTATTTCCTTTTCCCCAATGAAACCCCTAATAAACTAGCAGACATTCATTACACTGAGCATACCATGCATTCCAACTATATAGTGATACACTAAATGTACACCCAGCACTGCTAAAACAGCTAAATAACTGCTCTTTACGGGAATCGCTGGTTGCTGGACTGAATTAAGCATCTAATGGTTTAACTGTATCTCTACGAAATGTGCTTTTTACAATAAGTGCTAGCAATCAATGCCTGGGATAGAAACCTGGGGAAACCCAAGTATTTAAAATATGTAATACTTTTGCCCTAGGGGGTCGCTTTCTTTTTAAATTTGTGACCCGACGCTGTGATGTAGCTTAAAGGGGCCCTGCAGGCAGGATTTAATCCATTCTTGTTAAGGCATTGCATAGTGCATTAAAACATGAATAAACTAAATTTAAATACAAAAGTTACTGCATTTAGTGCACAGGTAGTAAAAGACGTCTCATCCTCAAAAGACACAATTGGCTCCCATAATTCCTACTGTGCATCAGGCACTTATTAGGGGTAGAAGGATGCCACCACATCACATGGGGATGGGTAATCAGCTCTCAACACTATAGATACATTTGATGGCTATGCCGACTGTATGCTTAGGAAGGTTAAAAATTAAAACGGCAAATACAGAATGGTCAACGTATGAAAACCTGTAATACATTTTCATCTAGTGATTTGGCTAACACAGTGTAGGTATGAAATTTAAATTGATAAGTCATCTTAGGTCTTGCACTTTCATTTTTGTGGTCTTTGTTGAGTGGTAGCTTGTATTACAAGTTTTAATATTAGAGAACTTATAGATAAAATTCTCCTTCTACAGAAAAAAAAAATAGCAGCAGGTCATCCTCCTTAGCTAGGAGGTCATCCAGATGCATTGAGTTCTGTAGTGGATGGATACAGCAATGTAGTTTAAACACTGCTCCACCAACGTAAATAATTTAAAGGGAAACTATAGGCATCAAAACAACTTTAGCTTAATGAAGCAGTTGAGGTATATAGAGCATGTCCCTGCAGTCTCACAGCTCAATTCTTTGCCATTTAGAAGATAAGTCACTTTGTTTATACAGCTCTAGTCACACCTCTTTACATATGACTTGCATAGCTTCCTAAACATTTCTTGTAAAGAGAGATCTAATGATTAAAGGATTATTGTCAGGAATTAAACATGCTTGTGAGTTTGTTTAGGTCCCAGTCCCCCTTAGATCGCTCTCAAAAAGGTGAGTTTACTCACTTTTTTTCGCACACACACCGGCGGTCTTGCCAGGGCTGGCCATGCCTGGTCTATGAAAATGCGGCATTTATATTGAAAAGCCTGCAG
Source organism: Pelobates fuscus (assembly GCF_036172605.1). Classification (NCBI taxonomy): domain Eukaryota; kingdom Metazoa; phylum Chordata; class Amphibia; order Anura; family Pelobatidae; genus Pelobates; species Pelobates fuscus. The sequence continues at coordinate 81,066,493 of NC_086323.1, read as the reverse complement.
GGACAGGCTATAGACACTAGAAGCACCACATTAAGCTGCAGTTCTAGTTACTTTAGTATTTTAAACTTCCTCTATTGCAAATTCTGTTTAATTTAGAAGTTATCTCCTGCTCTGTTAGTAGCCTTCTAGACCCTGCATGAGCCTCCTGTGCATGATTACATTTAAATTTTCAGAGCTGGAGACAAAAACTTCTAAAGCAATTTAACATTTGATTGAAAATAAAATTTTTGGTTCATGTTGGCTGTGTGAGTTACAATGAGGAGAGGTGTGTCTATGGCTGCATAAACAGAAATAAACTCCTGTATGGCTTTCTTTTTCCGTACCAGCCCTATAATTATTTGATCATATACTAACATTAGATAAATGTGGTGCAAGGACCAACACTAGAAAAACTCTACCATTAAAATTTGCCCCATTCTTTTATAACTCATTGCTTTTATCAAGCATATTGAACAAGCTATTTCATGAATGAGCTACACTGATGTGAAAGTATACCTAAGATCCAGTAACAAATGACAGTCATTTTTGTACAAATCTCATCATGACATGCGCACAGTCATTATTCGGCATGTGTACAATTTTACCCCACACCCCAATAACCACAGACACCATATTTCTGTTGGAAATATAAAAAGTCCACAGCTTTATTTATTGTAATAAACAAGATAACAAATTGGGGTCATTGCCACATAGTGTTAATTTACTAACATCCCCCATCGTACATAATTACCCCTGCCAATGACCCCGTACCAATAACAATATATAACATCATAAATAACAAATAATACATAACACATGGCGTACCAAAGAGGCCCCATATCCATAAGTTTTTTAACTGTAGGGGTGTACCGAGACACCCCTACACCACCAGGTTCGGAGCCACCGATGAGCTCGAACCTACAGACCACTTAACACTCCAGTCTAATCCAGCCTAACTTTAGGCTAACCACTTAATACTCCTCCTACATCCCAATTACCCAAGCCCTATCCCGCCGCTGTGACCAAACGGGAACTCCTAAACCACAAGGAGGGTGGGAGGGACAATTAATAGGTAAGAGAAGGTTCTGTTAAAATGGCCACTTTTCTAAAATGGCTGCTTAATATACCCCTTATTCCTCCACCCCCTTTACAAATTAAATCCACCCCTTTTAATTAATAACTCCCCTGCCTACTCCCTGGCTCTGTCAAGGCCCACTCCCCTAACTACGCTGTTCCATGGGCTTCAAATTCAGGTTCCCAGAGAAAATAACTTTGAACTTCCCATGAACTTCAATCAAAAGGAAAGCTATTTTCAAGCCACCATCACATTATGTTTGTCTACTCTTGTTCCGTTTGTTGGGTGTATTTGTATTAGGCACTTTGCCAACCTTTAGCAAAAACAAGAAAATTAGGGATTTGAAGTGGATATTAAATATAATAGTCCCTGATATCCCAAAGTAATTTAGATTTCTTTCTTGTTATGTTCTTTTTGCTTGAGCAGTCTTTGTTTTTGGGTCACTCCAAAATAAACAGTTCCTTAACCTTGGTAAAGCATTTCCTTTTCATACAATTCTCACCAGTTCCCTCTATACGCAATGTCATTCATCAAAACAAAATGTCTATGACAGTTCAGTTCTTGAAGTTAAGGAGTTTAAATATCTATGTTCATTTTATTTTTATTTTTCTAACTGCTTTATTTATTTCTTATCAAAATTACCTACAGTTTATGTGTTATTTTTGTTTTGTTTTTTATTAAAAGAGCCCTACTCTCAGGATGGCCACCTGAGATTTTGGGGCCATTTACAAAGCCATAGGCCTAGCCTCCAAACATACACACACAGATACATGCTGCTACACACAAGAATTTAAATAAATATGCAAGAATGCATTCATACCTTCCCTTGCCTTCTCTATAAGTACTGTCAACCCTGCGTCGGCCAGTCGTTGAGATCTTTTGACCTCCCCAGTCAGCCTTGGGCCTCGGCCTATGGGCATCATACCTCACAGACCATTTTCCTGGTTTTCCTGATAAGTCTGGTCATGATAATACTAGATCCAGTGACCTCTTCACAGTTGCAGAATTAGATGATTTGGACTAAGGATCATGTTTTATTATATTATCTTGACGCAATTCTTTTTGTTGGAAAAATGGTCTTTCTTACTCACATAGACTGAAGGCTTTGGATTTGATGAAGTAATAACATACAACACCTTAAAGATCAATGACCAATAATTTATGTTTACATTAAAAATTGTTATGATCAAGGTCAAAGGATTTTAGTTTACCTTAACATTAGTGACTGGCCCCTCTCATTATACTAACATCTTAATTTTGCCCTGGAATATTTACCTACTTATCAGATGTATTTATTAACTCACAAACTGGAGCTGGTGACTTTTATGACACCAATGGCAGAGGATTGATAAAAGCACTCCGTACCGACTACAGTGGGAGCTCAGGGGTTAATTGAGTGCAAGAGTAGAGAGCTGTGCCAGTTGGCCACTGATATGCTAAGAAATGGAAGGGGAACAGTTATGAACTACTTAACTGGTTAATTAAGACAGCTGCTTCATTATGATACAGCTGCCTGGCTGCAGTTTCATTGTAATTGTGCATTACTGCTAGAATAAAGAATATGATTAATAGTGGCCATCTTCCCAAGTAAAAAGATGATTAGCATTATAAGAATAGAATTGTTTTCTCTTAAGAGCCCAGAGTTATTACCCGTGTGCTATCAAAAGTATGTTTCTCGTTAGGCATTGTGTCTCTTTCTGAATCACTCTGTGTGCCTTTCTCACACTGTTCTACTATTGTGTCTGTGTTCCTAAACCTTCTCGCAGGGTTCTAATCAAAGCGGTGCATGATGGAGTGTCATAAGTACACATTGACAAACATTTGTATCAATTGGCACACACAGCAACATGTATACACAGGTTATATACATAGGGTTACCAGATCCACTGTGTTTTCAGGGACACATATAATTTTGTCATATTTATGAAAACATATGGGAAGGGTTGCCCTGCAGTATGTTTAATGCATATTCTGCAGGATTCTTCATTGCCTAGTTGCTTAATCTTGTACACCTTCTTCTGAATTCTACATACTACAGGGCTACCCTTTTCATGTGCTGCCCATCAATATGTATATGTGATATGTGTCAGTAAAAACAGGGTGGATCTGGCAAGCCTATATATTACAAATTCTGTAGATTTGGTCCTCTTCCCACATAGCATGCATCCCAGCCCTTCCAACTCTCTGTGTTTCTTAATATGCGGCTGTTTTTTTATTTTTTATTTTAATCCCCTCCCTTTCTTATCGATCCTCCACTTCCTCCCTCCCCAGAGTGTGTGCATGCTCTCAGAGCCCGTGATAATGAGCCAATCAAATGCTCCGATGAGAATGGGCTACAGAGATGCAGTGACATTGGACGTGGTGTGGAAACCAACAATGGGAGCTTACCTGGATTTCAGGTAAGTTTAAAACTAGGCTTCTGTGATTTGTCACAGTAAAATTACTTCTTGGAAGAAGCAGAGGAGTACTTGCAAAATGCATATAATCCTTCCACACACTTTTACCAGTAGAGAATGGCATACAAATGGAGGGTATATCTAATGCATACCATCCTTCTGCTATGAGCTGTATACAGTTCTAGTATGCTTTTATGATGTTTTACACCAGGGTACATCTGCTAGGCAGCAGGAATTCAGCACACATCACTCACTTCAGTTGATGATACTGAGGATGCACCAGAATCTACACTGCTCAAAAAAATAAAGGAAACAACACAATGTAACTCCAAGTCAATCACACTTCTGTGAAATTAAACTGTCCACTTAGGAAACAACCCTGAGTGACAATCAATTTCACATGCTGTTGTGCAAATAAGATAGACAAAAGGTGGAAATTATAGGCAATTAGCAAGACACCCCCAATAAAGGAGTGGTTCTGCAGGTGGTGACCACAGACAACTTCTTAGTTGTCATGCTTCCTGGCTGATGTTTTGGTCACTTTTGAATGCTGGCGGTGCTTTCACTCTAGTGGTAGCATGAGACGGAGTCTACAACCCACACAAGTGGCTCAGGTAGTGCAGCTCATCCAGGATGGCACATCAATGCGAGCTGTGGCAAGAAGGTTTGCTGTGTCTGTCAGCGTAGTGTCCAGAGCATGGAGGCTCTACCAGGAGACAGGCCAGTAAATCAGGAGCCGTGGAGGAGGCCGTAGGAGGGCAACTACCTAGCAGCAGGACCGCAATCTCCGCCTTTGTGCAAGGAGGAACAGGAGGAGCACTGCCAGAGACCTGCAAAATGACCTCAAGCAGGCCACAAATGTGAATGTGTCTGCTCAAACGGTCAGAAACAGACTCCATGAGGGTGGTATGAGGGCCCAACATCCACAGGTGGGGGTTGTGCTTACAGCCCAACACCGTGCAGGACGTTTGGCATTTGCCATAGATCACCAAGATTGGCAAATTCGCCACTGGCACCCTGTGCTCTTCACAGATGAAAGCAGGTTCACACTGAGCACATGTGACAGACGTGACAGAGTTTGGAGACGCCTTGGAGAACGTTCTGCTGCCTTCAACATCCTCCAGCATGACCGGTTTGGCAGTGGGTCAGTAATGGTGTGGGATGGCATTTCTTTGGGGGGCCGCACAGCCCTCCATGTGCTCGCCAGATGTAGCCTGACTGCCATTAGATACCGCGATGAGATCCTCAGACCCCTTGTGAGACCATATGCTGGTGCGGTTGGCCCTGGGTTCCTCCTAATGCAAGACAATACTAGACTTCATGTGGCTGGAGTGTGTCAGCAGTTCCTGCAAGACGAAGGCATTGATGCTATGGACTGGCCAGCCTGTTCCCCAGACCTGAATCCAATTGAGCACATCTGGGACATTATGTCTCGCTCCATCCACCAACGTCACGTTGCACCACAGACTGTCCAGGAGTTGGCAGATGCTTTAGTCCACGTCTGGGAGGAGATCCCTCAGGAGACCATCCGCCACCTCATCAGGAGTATGCACAGGCGTTGTAGGGAGGTCATACAGGCACGTGAAGGTCACACACACTACTGAGCCTCATTTTGACTTGTTTTAAGGACATTACATTAACGTTGGATCAGCCTGTAGTGTGTTTTTCCACTTTAATTTTGAGTGTGACTCCAAATCCAGACCTCCATGGGTTGAAAAATTTGATTTACATTTTTTTCATTTTTGTGTGATTTTGTTGTCAGCACATTCAACTATGTAAAGAACAAAGTATTTCAGAAGAATATTTAATTCATTCAGATCTAGGATATGTTATTTTTGTGTTCCCTTTATTTTTTTGAGCAGTGTATATTAATGAACCATATCTGCAGGCTATATTTCTCTGGTGAGCAAAATATATGCATTTCTCATGCAACTGACATGGACTTTGTGAGCAAAAACCTTAGAAGGGCTCAAAGAACACATGCCAGCAAAAGTCATGAAATTCTCATGGTTAAGACACAGACATTGTACACACAATGCACTGCATGATAAAACCAAATCTATATCACATATATACTATGTGAGCAAAGACAAACCAAAATACTGAGCAATATGTGTGATACTACTGCACATAATTTAAAAAAACAGAGAAAGGTTAGAGCTATCCAACAAAAGTCACAGACCCAGTTCATCCTGTTTCACTCTAGGGCATGGTATAGAGTAGTTTTAGCAAGGCAGCCATTGAGCATAAGGGCTTAGGTGTAGGCCACAGGTGCATCAGAGTGTAACGTGGAAGAGTTGTGGCCCCGAGTGCCTTTTTGGGGGAATCAGTCAGTTAGTGGATAGCGCAAAATTGGCCACTGCTTGAGCTAACCCACTGCTTGAGCTGACCTGTGCTGCATCAGGCTTTGACTGTGTTGCACTGACCTGGACTTCTCCACCATTTTGGGTGTGCCTCAATCTTGGAGCCAAGTTTCTCCACCGGGGATGCAGTGGGAGTCTCTGAGATAGCTGGAAGCGCAGCTCTTGGGGTTTTCTGGTTTGCTGGCACTGACTTGTACTGTGCTTCAGCAGTCCCCAAAGATTAGCAAAAATGTTTGAGCCAGGCCTCTAAGTCCAGTTATGAAGTGCTGGGTCTAATTAGATCAAGGGTCTCTGCCATTGGGAAATTGAGGTAAATTTCACCAGCTTCTAAGACCTCTCCCCTCCTTCCTGCTAAGACCTAGAAACCTCTCTGGTATGGAACAGGATCATCCCAGCTGCTCCAAAAGGAGAATGGGGCTCTTGCTTGGGATCAGTACCTACTGGGCACTCCTGGGCCAGACATTGGTCACCTCTCCTGCCCGGAGTGCACTGGGCCGCATCTGCCACAGTGGGGATGTAGATCCCTGTCCAGTCGATAACCACAACGCAGTGGTTTAGGTAGTTCAGGGGAGCCAATATCGCACTGAACTTCTCCTCTTCAAAATCAGGTGAGGTTGTTAAGATTACGGTTTTTAACTAAATAGTGGAGGAGCTCGCTCAAAATGAGTCTTCCCATCATGACAGTCAGACCCCGCTCCCCAACCCTAATTTTAATTCTCACTTAACCGCATGTGCAGCACAGGGCATAGCTGGATCTGTGTCACTGGACATGATGGGTGTACAAGATTTCTGACCAGGTCCAGAAATCTGACAGAACACTGGTCAGCAAACAGCAGACGCCAGGCAGGAGGTAGAAAGAGGTCTTTTAAAAGGTACCTGCTGGAAATCTAGCCCTGCATCCATCCATCCATATGTGTGTGAATAATACATATACTTGTCAAATAATGTCTTTTTAATGATTACAACACAATACAACCATTATCTTTTTTTTTTTTTTTTTATAGAAATCTTGTTTAGCAGCTGGGAGACATATATGAAGCAAAAATGTAAATTATTTTTTCACTGGTCTGCACTTCTGTGTTAGTAAAATGGTTGAATGTCTTATCTTGACTTATTCCATTAAACATTAACTAACCATTAATAGAATGGAAAACAGGTGACATTGTGATCAAGGTATTGCAGCACTGATTAACCAATCAGTGGCTTGGATTGTTCTGCTCAGCAAGATAACAGTGTTTGTTCTCCCTGCTTAACTGTGCCCTTCCGCTTTTCATTTCCTTCTGTGATTAGTTTGTGCATTCACTGTACTCTCCTTGTCCATTCTCACTATGTCTCCATTTTATTATATAAGCACATTAATTAGCTTATGGCTTGCTCTTTTCTTCCAGTCTACCAGTCAGAGGCACTAAATGCCACACAAGGCAGCACTGCTAAACCATTACGCACCTGGATAAAATCATCAGCTTACAATGGTCCAGCCTTCGTTATTGTATCTCCTTCCATTTATGATTTTAATGTAAACCTTGACAAATGGGCCTTTGCTTACAGCACACGATATCAAGCAATTCAGATCACCAGCTATAAATACTGAGAGATAACATTACGACTCAATTTGCTATGTACATTATATAACAGTACATAAATACATTGACCTTTATAGATCTTTATATAAAACTAACAATAATACGTTTTTTTGTTGCTTTACCTAGAAACAAAATAAAATAATAATTTCCAAGCTGAAAACATGAAATAGGACAGTATTTATTGTAGATGTGTATTAATGTAATATTTTAAATATACACTCAAGTGTGGATTTAAAGCTCTTTTTAAAAATGAAATGTATTGTTAAATGATTTCATGGATGAAAAACATACCAGGATGCAAGTAACATACAGTAGAAACTGCACATTTTTAGATCTATGAAAATCAGGAGAAAGGTTTAAACTAAACTGGCAAAACCAACAGCAAGAAAAGTTAACACCCTGAGGTAAGAGGCCAGGAAAAGAGACTGCAAATTAGACATGTGCAATTCGTTTCGGTCCGAATATGGATTCGGACGAATTTCGGGCAATTCGGACATTCGGGTGCTTCCGAATGTCCGAATTGCTGAAGTGCCGAATTGCTGAAGTGCCGAATTGCAGAGGTCCCAAAGTTCAGAAATGACTGAATTTCCGAAGTGCTGAAGTGCCGAAGTTCCGAAGTTGCCGAAGTTCCAAAGTATCAAAGTGACGAAGTTCCGAAGTGCCGACGTGCCGAAGTTCCGAAGTGTCAAAGTGCCGAAGTTCCGAAGCACAGTATTGCCTAAGTACTAATATACTTACCCAGTGAAAGAAGAAAAATTTTACATTGTATACAATTTTAAATAAAAAGTATACAAACATAGCCAGGATTCACCTGTAAGCATTTGCAACACTTACAACAATCAAGTAACATACATTCATATAAAATGTAAGTTACTTGGCCAGTCAATGTAATGACAGGAATGAATAAGTAGATAACTCCCTAATTCCCACGGTATTAGGGAGCTATCTACTAAAAGCCTGAAAGACCTAAATTGGTCTTTCAGCCACATTTACTAATTCTTAGTAAAGATTACTTAGTATTAGTAAATTATGCCCCTACTCGCTATACCGCGAGTAGGGGCATGTCTATTAAACAGTGAGCAGCCTGTGGCTGCTCACTGTTAAAAAAAAATGTCCTCCCCCCTGGCCCCCACCCCTAAACGGTGGGTGGGGGCCCTAAATTATATTAAGGGGGGGGGACCTGATGTCCTCCCCCCTGGCCCCCACCCCTGAGCGGTGGGTGGGGGCCCTAAATACTAATAAGGGGGGGACCTAATGTCCTCTCCCCTGGCCCCCACCCCTGAGTGGTGGGTGGGGGCCCTAAATACTAATAAGGGGGGGACCTAAGGTCCTCCCCCCTGGCCCCCACCCCTGAGCGTCGGGTGGGGGCCCAAAATACCAATAAGGGGGGACCTAAAGTCCCCCACCTGGCCCCTCACCCCTGAGCGGTGGGTGGGGGCCCTACAGTAAAATAAGGGAGGGGGACCTAATGTCCTCCCCCGTGGCCCCCACCCCTGAGCGGCGGGTGGGGGCCCTAAATCCTAAAAAGGGGGGGACCTAAGGTCCTCCCCCCTGGCCCCCACCCCTGAGCGGCAGGTGGGGGCCCTAAATACTAATAAAGGGGGGGACCTAATGCCCTCCCCCCTTCACCCACCCCTGAGCAGTGGGTGGGGGCCCTATATACTAATAAAGGGGGGGACCTAATGTCCTCCCCCCTGGTCCCCACCCCTGAGCGGCGGGTGGGGGCCCTAAATACCAATGGGGGGGACCTATTGTCCTCCCCCCGGCCCCCACCCCTGAGCGGCGGGTGGGGGCCCTAAAAAAATGTCCCGTCCCCCCCAGGTGACAAGGGGTCCCCAAACCCCTAGTCATCCCCTCGCCCCCCCCCCCCCAAAAAAAAAATTATCCCCCTACCTACCCCCCTCACCCTCAAAATAATGAGGGTGGGACCTTTAACTAAGAACCTGTAAAAAAAAAAAAAACTTACCATTCGATGTTTTCTTTCTTTTAAAATCTTCTTTTTTCAGCCCCAAAAAAGGCCAAATAAAAAAACATAATAACCGACACAATGAAAAAACAAAAACAAAAAAAAACGAGTGCAAAAAAAATAATCCTTCTTCACCCATGGAGCTCTGCAGGGCAGGGGAAGGCTTATAAAGCCTTGTCCCGCCCTGCAATTAGGCTCAGAGCACTCTGATTGGTGGGTTTAAGCCATCCAATCAGAGTGCTCTGACAGGTAAATGAAGAGACTGACAGGTAAGTCTCTACATTTACCTGTCACAGCACTCTGATTGGTTGGTTTGAAATCCACCAATCAGAGTGTTCTGTGTCATTTTACACAGCGTGGGAAAGTTCTTTGGAATTTTCCCACACTGTGTAATTTGACTCATAACTCTCTGATTGGTTACTTAATCTAGGTGACCCCTAGTCTCCTGGGGGGACGACATTTTTTTAGGGCCCCCACCCGCCGCTCAGGGGTGGGGGCTGGGGGGAGGACAATAGGTCCCCCCCTTATTGGTATTTAGGGCCCCCACCCGCCGCTCAGGGGTGGGGGCCAGGGGGGAGGACATTAGGTCCCCCCCCTTTATTAGTATTTAGGGCCCCCACCCACCCTCAGGGGTGGGGGCCAGGGGGGAGGACATTAGATCACCCCCTTATTTTACTGTAGGGCCCCCACCCACTGCTCAGGGGTGGGGGCCAGGGGGAGGACATTAGGTCCCCCCTATTACTATTTAGGGCCCCCACCCACCGCTCACGGTTGGGAGCCAGGGGGGAGGACATTAGGTCCCCCCTTATACCAATTTAGGGCCCCCACCCACCGCTCAGGGGTGGGGGCCACGGGGAGGACATTAGGTCCCCCCCTTATTAGTATTTAGGGCCCCCACCCACCGCTCAGGGGTGGGGGCCGGGGGGAGGACAATAGGTCTCCCCCCATCACTTTACTTTACCGTGGGGGCTATTTTTTTTATTTTTTATTTTTTTTTTAAACAGTGAGCAGCCACAGGCTACTTGCAGTATAGTGAGTAGGGGCAAAATTTACTAATACTAAGTCATTTTTACATAGTATTAGTAAATTTGTCTAAAAGACCAATTTAGGTCTTTCAGCCTTTTGGTAGATAACTCCCTAATACCATGGGAATTAGGGAGTTATCTACTAAGCGACTGCAATAGAAGTGCCGAAGTCCCGAAATTCCGAAGTTCCGAAATGCCGAAGTTCCGAATTGTCGAAGTGCCGAAGTTGCCGAAGTTCCGAAGTGCTGAAGTTCCGAAGTGCTGATGTGCCGAAGTTCCGAAGTTGCCGAATTTCCGAAGTGTCAAACTGCCGAAGTGCCGAAGTTCCAAAGTTGTGGTCTGTTTTACACATACCCCCACTGGTAATGATGAATGGCATATGTTGTGTGTATGGAAACCCATAGTTTAAACAGGGGTCGCAATATTTTTGATAGTACTGTGCCAAAACAAGATCTTGAAGTGCCTTGGCGTGCTGGTCCTATTTGTTTAAACCAAGTTGTGTATGTTGCCATATTGTGCTTGTATTATTTATGTCTGGTGCAGTTGCTTTGTGATGTTTTATTTGTATGTATGTAGGCTGTTATATTGTATATGTTAATTAGTTGTTTGTGGTATTGTGTATGACATCTATGAATGCGGGCTTGCAGAAGCAGAAACCAAAATGAAGAAAAAGATGACCTTGGTGGCATCTTAGCAAGGTCACTGCACCTGGCATTTACCAGACACTAATAAGATACACCCTAATAAGGCACACCTGTGGAAGACATGGCATTAATGTGTGATCTGTATATATAATCAATATACCTGTCACTTAAACATAGACTTGGACAACAACAATTGCTTTAATCAAGAAACTAGTATATGGACACAAAGTGGACGCAGCTATGTTGTGAAGTGACTTTATTTTTATAAATGAGAAAATGTGTTCTTTATGCTTAAATAACATGCTGTAGTCAACAAGTGCTTAATCTTTATTATACTTTATTATAAAATTGGATTTATGTATAGCATATATTTAACACTAGCTAGCGTGTTTCCATTTTCTGTCTGTATGCATTTACTGATGCTGTTTTTACAGATATATGTCATATATATTGATTTACATTAACCATTAAAGTGTACTCGATACATTTTCCTTTTTTATATTAAGCACTTTCAACTCGTGGCTATGCTTATTGAGGTTAACATGGAGAGATCTCCATTAAGAGACAAGAATAAAAATGACAAGCAGGAGTAATTATATTTACACAGGAGGACATGCTCTAGGATTCTTGATAGTTGGTAGTTCAGTGGGGCCAGATGGAATACATGCAAGATTATTAACGCACTTCAGTGTGGGCAGTCAGCTCATTTCATTGAAATATTAATCAATCACCACTCGCAATAGTTCCAGATCATTGAGGATTTGCAGATCTACCACCCTGCTTTGGATGAGAAATTGATTATTATATGTTCAGATCCCAGCTTTGAGCAACAATAGTGTCATTTAACTACAAATCCCACCATCTTAAGATAGTGAAACAAAGGCAGTTAAAGGACAAGTGTCACTGCTATATATTTAATATAATATTCCTATCAAGTTTTAAAACCAAATTTATTTTTATTAAATGAAGTATATGTGAAAAATATTAGGAACTCATCCCTAACTTTAGCATATGGCAGGAACCTTCACACACATATATATATATATATATATATATATATATATATATATATAATACCAAACAATTTTGCACTCCAGCTATCCCTTAAGGTCTTGCCTGGTGCTCGGCTGCACAATGAATAGATGAATGGAAAAAGCCAGCACTCTAGGACTTGTAAAAAACTTCTCAGGTTTATTCCAACAGTCAGTCAACGTTTCAGTTCAATTAGAACTTTCTTCAGGACATAAAAAAACCCTACAATCCACTCCCAACTCTCCACTGACAAAGTGGACAATCAAACCCTACAACACCCCCTACATGTAACAAATGCCTTTAATAACTATTTTGTTGGATTTGCCACCACCCTGATTGCTAAGATAACTAATGACACTATTTTTCAGACAACATATGCAGATCAGGCCCTGCTAAATCTTCAAAATCCTTATTTAGAGAAATTCAATTTTAGAACCTGTCCCTGTTAGTGTCATTATTACACATCTTAATAATTTAAAAACGAAAAATCAGTTTGAACCAGATCAAATCCCAGCAATATTAGTCAGTCCGCTGGAAATTGCTAAACCCGTAACTACCCATATCAATGAATCCCTGGTGTCTGGATACATACCCAAACTTTGGAAGACTGCAAAAGTGGTACCTATCCATAAAAGTGGTGACAATACTTTGATATCTATCGTCCGATATCATTGCTACTCGTATTGTCAAAAATCTTGGAAGAATGCGTCCACACGCAACTATGTGAATATTATCAATAATCAAACTCTCTGACCACTGATCAATCAGACTTTCGTCCAAATCACTTAACTTCGACTGCCCTCTTAAAAGTTTGCAATGACATCCAAATTGGCATTGAACAAGGAGACTTAACTGGATCTATTTTCCTTGATTTTGCCAAGGACTTTGACACAGTAGACCATGACATTCTTTTGCAAAAACATAAAAACTCAGGTATTGGTGATCGTCCATTAACTGGTTTCGATCATATGTATCAGACCAATTGCAATATGTAGCCATTTCTGATAGCGCCTCCCCAGGGCTCCATACTCGGCCACGTACTATTTAGATTATCCTCAGCTGTACACATGTATGTACGTAGCGGGGAATGTGGTGCGACTAAGAGTAAAGAGACTACCCCACTTATCCCCCCAATAACGACAGACAACGAATATTGGATGAAACAGGCCACAGCATTTATTAAACTTACAACTGTAGGACTCATCCAAACTTTATTCTTTTTCCTTTAATTCAAATATAAACAAACACATAAATATATATATATATATATACATACCATAATTGACATATAAATTAACACTTATTGCCCTACAGCCTCCAACTTAAATAACCGTCCTTGCCAACGAACTTAACCAGGTGCCTTTGCACCAAAAACTTTATTCACTGGTGTCTCGCCTCCCCCCTCGTCCAAACCCAAATTTCCATCATCTTAAATGCTCTACCACCAGCCGGCTTTTAGCTCAGTGGGCACATCCAATTCAGTTACTTAAATGTGTACCTTACAGAGCAGGTGAGGTTGAGACCCACCTTGTCCATCTCCTGACATTCCATCTGCTCCCCAACCCTGTTGGCAAGGACACGCTCCCTGCTAGCTGTGACAGAACAAAACATAAAATTAGGGTGGGTGGGAGGGAAGTTGTTTGCTGGCCAGAATCCCAAAAGGCACTGAGGTAAGATGATCCCTGCCCCCCTACAAACACATAACCACTCCCCTAAACACATACAGCCCATCACTAGCACCATCCCCACACTCATACATGTGCCCTTGTCCGTTTAGCTGTGCTGACTTCCCAGGGCCTTGTATGCAGATGACACTGTAATCCACGCTAGTAAACCGAATCTACCGCGGTTTAAGGCTTGACAGAGGTAGAAAAGGGGATAGCAGTTAACAAACTCTTCCTAAACACTGACAAAACTGTTATAATGATCTTTGGAACTGTACCTAAATTACGTAAACAACAAAATCAACAACTATGTATCAGAAGAAATTCAAATAGCACACTGACCGCAGTCAGTTCTTTCAAATATCTAGGTATGTTGCTACACCCCAATCTATCCTTTGGCCTTCACATCTCTTAAAACCTCTATCCAAAAGTAGGTATCCTGTACAGAAACAAATCCTGCCTAAGCCCTACAGTAAGGAATAGTGCAACAAATTCTAATGCCAGCCATTGATAATGGGAATGTAGTGTATGCACATGCATCGCAAACCCACCTTCATAAACGTAATGCATCATATAATTAGTTCTGCTGCTTTGTACTAGAATGTAATTACTTGACCCACCATTATGACATGATAAAAGAGCTAAACTGGCTATCGCTGGAATTCCGAAGCACTCTTCATCTTTCAAGCCTTTTTACAATTATGTACAATTTTTACAATTATCGAATAACCTCAGGGACACAGTCAAATCTTCATTCAATCTAAAATCTTTAACGAGATCTATGGCAATATACCTCAATACAGAATGTACCTGTCATGGTTGACTATATTTATTACCTATTATGTGTTAAATTTATATATGTGTGTATAGTTAATACATTGCTAAACACAAATACACACACCAGTCAAGCCATAAGACTTGCTTTTCCCACAGAAATCTCACTTTAACAGTGCTCTCACTACTGCAAGGGATTCTGGGTAGGCGTATGCAAATGAGCTAATCAAAGAACCACATTTTAGTTGAGCTCATTTGCATATGCCTTCCCAGAATCCCTTGCAGTAGTGAGAGCACTGTTAACATGCTATTTCTGTGGGAAAAGCAAGTATTATGGCTTGACTGGTGTGTGTATTTGTGTTTAGCAATGTAGCAATCACTAAATAAGACAGCACCAGAGGAGAACAAACACTGTTCTGAGCCCCCTGAATCACAGCCAACTGCAAGTATCAGTACGCCGGACTTAAATTTAACAGATTCCTAATACGGACAATCTTCAGACCTACTTGGAAACGGGATAAAATACTTATTTTTCTCTTACTAAAAGGACTTTACTACGTTGAAGACATTTTATCTACTTGACATTTTACTATATTTTTTATGGTGATATTTGGTTTTTATTGTGTGCTATTTTCAGTAATTTTCCTGCATTTGAGCTAAAGTCCTCATTGTTATGCTTTTTATAGTTTTACCAGAAGTTGCTTGTTTTTCTATATAAGCTTTTAGTCTTAGTTTTGTAGGACCGTCTTTTATTATATTTATTTCAGAGCAATTTAATAATGTGCTTATTTAATTTTTTTTCCTGCCCTCATATACAATTTCGCTGTTCATTGCCCTTAATCACCTTCCCTTAAGATGATGTAACATGCTGAATCCTTTATTACCACAACTGGTACATTATTTTTGGTATCTTCTTATTCTCTTTTCTGTCCTCTCTTCCTATTATTTAGTATGCCGTATGTTACTCTTCCTTTATCTATAAAAAGTGACAGTTACTATTTTGAACTTACACTGTCTGTTAATGATTGATGTATACAGAATACTATGTATCACCTGACCTGCGCTTGCTTCTCTGAGCATGAATTTCTATATTTTGGAAATATGCGTGTATGCTCATATTGTACTAATGTAACGGTTATATAAACAATAAATAAAATAAATGAATTCATTTTAAAAAAGAAAGCTTTGTGGTATGTTATTTTAAAGGGGACCATGTGCTAACATAAAGGAATTAAATCCTAGTATGGTGACAAAATCGTAGCTTATAAGAGAGGACAAATAGGAGTCAGAGACAGCGTACATTATCCATCATATCATCACTCTACGTATGGAATTATTCAAGTACACTGAGGTTCTTACAGGAACACTGAAAGGTGTCTCTCCTGGGGAAAAAAAGCACACTCGCACTGCACTGCAATCATTGGACCACTAGAAAAAACAACACAAATCTCTAATGGGGCCCCGATAACATAAAGACAGAGTCCCTGCTTTCCGTAAAATACATACAGTCACAGCACAAACACAGACAATAAGTTATTTCAAATTTTGCTAGGCTACATAAAATCACTTTTCTCAAGCAAAAAGATGGGGATTTAGTCCCACATTATGGCCATACTGTGTTAATCCTGTCACCATGTCAAACACACTCAGTATTGGTAGGTCATAATCTATTTTAAATCCCTAATTTATTTAATTTAGCAATAGCAATGACATTCAAAAACATGGACAAAGTAGATCAAATGAATCTAAGTAAAGTGTTTTTTCTCTGTTTATTTAATCAGAGCAAAAGTAACATATTGTGTGCTGGGATCACATAACCAAACACCCCAAATAGATGTTATCATGGTAATGTCATCACAAATAAACAAGAAAATTAACAATAATTTAACAAACCTTTATGTTAGGATTCAACAAAGTACCAATTGTCACTGAGAGTGAAAATCCAACTGCCCCTAAAACTAATTTATCTTATAATGGAATTAAATCATGATTCAATAGGTGGTTGACTTTACAAGACTTTGTAGAGGTACTAATTAGTGTCTTCAAACACTTATTTGATTTTACTATTAGTGTCAGGATGTGTTCATAAAAGCCTGTCAAGCCTGAAAGAAGATTTTGGTTTTGTAATGGTTTTGTCTCAATGGCTTTGAAATTCCATCCAGTCCATAGAAGTA
This sequence comes from Pelobates fuscus, assembly GCF_036172605.1. Lineage (NCBI taxonomy): Eukaryota > Metazoa > Chordata > Amphibia > Anura > Pelobatidae > Pelobates > Pelobates fuscus. Next base: position 81,049,818 of record NC_086323.1, on the reverse strand, counting down.
GCAAACATGTCTTACATGGCTCCTTCAGGAGTTCAAGGAATTTGAGAATGTAATGAGGTGTTTATTTATGCCTCTGTATTTCTTCAATATTGGCTCATATGTCGACAATACCAAAAACTGGTATGCACATCTAGCTACTTCTCGTACACTTGGACATCTCAGAGAGTCTCTTAATTTCAGTTTGTATTATGTCAGATAGCAATAGGTAAATTATATTAATACTTTTAATTTGCTTTAATGCTATTTGCTTTAATGCTTTCCAATGGGGTTTTTACTGAATCTAGGAGGCAACCAAAAGTCTCCTAGCAAGCAGGAAGTGCCTCTAGAGCAGTGATGGCGAACCTTTTTGAGCCCGAGTGCCCAAACCGCAATACATGCCAACTTTTTTTTCCTTAAAGTGCCAACACAGTATGTGTGGGGGGTGTTGTGTGTGAGGGGTGCTGTGTGTGTGAGAGGGGTGCTATGCTGTGTGGGGAGGTAGGGGTGCTGTGCTGTGTGGGGGTTAGGGGTGCTGGGCGGGGTTAAGGGTGCTGTGCTGTGGGGGGAAGGGGTGCTGTGTGTGTTGTGGGGCTGCTGTGTGGGGGGGTAGAGCTGCTGTGTGTGGGGGGTAGGGGTACTGTGTGTGGGGTAGGGGTGCTGTGTGTGGGAGGGTAGGGGTACTGTGTGTGGGGGGTGGTAGGGATACTGTGTGTGGTGGGGTAGGGGTACTGTGTGTGGGGGTAGGGGTACTGTGTGTGGGGGTAGGGGTACTGTGTGTGGGGGGTAGGGTTACTGTGTGTGTGGGGGGGTAGGGGTACTGTGTGTGGGGGGGTAGGGGTACTGTATGTGTGGGGGGTAGGGGTACTGTGTGGGGGGGGACAGGGGTTCTGTGTGGCAGGGGACAGGGGTACTGTGTGGGTTAGGGGTACTGTGGGGGGGGAGTAGGGGTACTGTGCGTGGGGGGTAGGGGTATTGTGGGGGGGAAGGGGTACTGTGTGTGGGGGGTAGGGGTACTGTGTGTGGGGGGTAGGGGTACTGTGTGTGGGGGGGTAGGGGTACTGCTGGGGGGGAAACATGTTTTAATATACTTTTTTTTTCTTTTTTTTTAATCAGTATCTTCTCTCTCCCCCCCCCCTCCTTCTTATCTTTAATGAAGGAGGGGGGCGGGACACACAGTCATCCCTGGTGGGCCGGTGGTGGCAAGCACTGCTTCCGGGTCGGGAGGCAGGGGGAGTGATCTGTGAAGCAGCTCCCCTGTCCTCCCGCGCAATGCTGTGTGGAGTGTTGCTATGGTAACGCGCGGCAACGCTCCACACAGCATCGCACGGGAGGACAGGGGAGCTGCTTCAAAGATCCCTTCCCCTGCCTCCCGACACGGAAGCAGAGTAGGCACCTGCCGTTTTGGGCAGGCAGGTGCCTACTCTGCATTGATGGCGAACCTATGGCCGCGTGCCCACAGAGAGGGCCCGGCGTGCCACCTGTGGCACGCGTGCCATAGGTTCGCCATCACTGCTCTAGAGGCTGTCTGATTGACAGGGGCAGTCTTAACACTGCAGTTTTTCTAAAACTGCAATAAATAACATTGCAGGGTTAAGGGGGCAGGGACACTGCACCCAGACCACTTCAATGTGCTGAAGTAGTCTACGTGCCTATAGTGGTTGCAAGCAGTGATTGCGTTTTCTTCAATTGAAGCAGAATAGAAAGCAATGGACACGAGAAGGTCATGGGCAGAGTGGAGAGACTGAGAAGGGGCATACCGATGGAGATATTAGAGGGGCTATAATTGTTCAATGTTTTATAGGTATTGGTTAGCACTTTCAATTGACTCCTATAGGATATTATGTTAGGAATGACAGAGGGGTGAGGTGTGAGAGGACCGACTAGAGAGGAAAACAAGTCTGACGGTTATTACAGACTGTAGCAGGGCAATACGGTTTTTGGGAAGACCAATTAGTAGAGGGTTACAATAATCCATGCAGGAAATTACTAGAGCATGGAAAAGCTCCTTAGTAGCATCTTTCGTAAAAAAAGGGTGAATGCAGGTTATGTTTTTAAGATGGAATCTACAGAATTTGGTAACATACTGGATGTGAGGCTCAAAGGTGAAGCCAGAATCAAGTATGACACCAAGACAGCACGGTTGCAAGGACTGATGTGGATACCACTAACTTGAAGGGAGAGCAAAAGAGGAGAATCAGTATTAGGGGGAGAAAAGACAAGAAACTCAGTTTTAGAGAGATCTAGTTTCAGAAAGTGGGCAAGCAGTGACACGTTGCAGGACGGCAGGGGAGAGATCCAGGGAGGAGAGATATATCTGGGTGTCATCAGCGTACAGGTGGTAGTGGAATCCAAATGAGGTAATACGTTTGCCAAGAGAGGCAGTATAAAGAGAAAATAGAAGAGGGCTAAGGACAGAGCCTTGGGGGACTCCAACCGAGACAGGACAAAGGGAGGAGGTATTATTAGAAATGGAGACACTGAATAAGCATTGGGAGAGATAAGAGTAAAACCACGAGAGGACAGAGTCACAGAGACCAAGTGATTGAAGAGTTTGAAGAAGGAGAGCAGGATCAACGGTGTCAGAGGCAGCAGAGAGGATAAGAAGAATTAGTATGGAGTAGTGGCCTTTGGAATCGATGTAGAAAAGTGTTAGCGCTCTACAGTAGTCTCCCAAAAGATTGTTCAAAAGGGGGGAGTACCAAATAGTGCAATTATAGAGTTCAGTTTCACCTCCACAGCAGTGGAAATGGGACAGATGAGCAGTGTGTCAAGCAGATATTACCACTACGTTGATGCAGCACTAATCCAAAAGGAGGTACATGTGTGAAGCCGCAATATTGAAAGTCAGAATGGAGGAAGGCTGGAACACAACAAGATCTGTTAACCTCATGTATTATATATAACCAGTATGTTAGTGCATTTTCTATACTGCACAGAAGGTGGAGCTGTATCAAAAGTACAAGTGATAGTCTAATACACAGTTTTTCCATGTTCTTCATGATTACCTGACGTTCAGGTTCCAACTCTTTCCTCTTGTTTCCATTTCTCTGTTATGATCCTTATTTTCTTTTTTTTTGCTTTCATATGCAAACATGACTGAAATGTGAATAATTTGTAATAATAGATTTGGATGTGAATAGTACAAGGGTAGTGCTTTATAAGTAAATGTTTGAGATATTGCTTATTATTATTTATATATTATTATTATTATTATTTTTTATCTATCTATCATATTCTTTATTTTTGTAGTGCAGTGATACAAAAGATAGGTAACATTGGTATAAAGATTCCAGAAGCAAAATGTCAATAAGCATTACCATAGTATCAGAGATGAATATAGAAAACTTTTGATAAGGTTATCAGCGTTCAGGACTTAGAAATGCATGTCTATCACAGCACCATTTTTGTTTTATAAATTCTAAACAGCGAGAATAATTAATAGTTATAAGTTATAAACCACAGAACAAAAACCAGGCAACTCCACAGTCATAATGTTTGAGATAAGATAAGCTATAATAACAGTGTGTGCTCTAGAGTGACTATGTTATTTGTTGGGGAGCAGTGAACATAATTCGTGATCAAAATCCCCATCCCACAATCTAGGAAATCACTCTACTTGGCAGGTATCTAAATTATGATGTCAACATTTTAATATATAAACTCTAGAGGTATCAATCACGGCCAAACCTAGCCTAAATGTGTTGCGTCTTGCGCCTTATGTGTCCTCATTACATGAGGACTAAACATGAACAGAAAACAAAAATGCACCTTAAAAATAACTTACAAAAATAATAAGTAAAATCTGAGTCCACTGAGGTTGGGCTCGTTGTTTCACCACACACAGGCAGCCTGCTATAAAGGATGGTGAACACCCTTCTCCGCTATACAGCCCACACTTAGTTGCTGTTAAAGAAAAATCCAATAATTTCCTTAACAGTCCTATAGTCTTGAGATGGCTTGATTATTCATATTGGAATACTGTTCTGAAGTTGGTAAATAAAGGATTAACTAAATAAGCTATTTCAACTTTTCAATGCCCAAAGGAGGACTTTAGATATATAAAAAAAAAAAAAAACTTACCAGTGTTGGGCTGGTGGTTTTCACATCGAGAGCTTTATGTCAAAACCCCTTTATTTAGAGGCATATCAGCATTCTGGATACGGGAAAAATGGGGGAGAAGTAGTAATTTATAAAAAGTCAGAGAAGTGATATGTCAGCATCACACTGTGCATGAGAGACTGTAACTTGCTAATGGCTGAATATATCAAATATTTCCTGACTGATCTCCACTAGTGTAAACATTACGGCATCTCACTGCTCTGAAAATGACCCCATTAAATACAATATGGAAATCATTACCTATAACTTGTAAATCTGGAATTGTTATACTTGTACTCGCTTTGTGTACTTTTGTTGCTTGGAGTGCCCCATTGTTAGTAGTCATATTGTTTTAGAACAGTTTGACTTGTTCCCTGGGGTTTGCTGAGCACTGCATCTTGCTTCTCTCAGCTATCAGGTGTCAGAATAGTCTGATACTCAATGTGCAGAACTTAAGTAACTAAAATAAAATCTAGAATAAACAGGACAAAGTGGAGGTAAATGGTAAATGGAGGTAAATGGTTAGACTAGCTAAAAGGTCAACAAGAACATTAGTCAGAATAGTCAAACTATAAGCCAATAGTCAAAAACACAGTAGAATCAAAAGAATAAAAGCACTCTCGGATTGCTAGAATGGAAACCACGACAGGGCACTGCACAAATGCCAAACCGAGTTTAAATAATCCTAAGAGGGCTGTGATTTGCCTGTAGTGATCATGTGATGTTTGAACGTGTGCACGCGATCTATGTACGAGGATGCACGCATATCCGCGTCACAATCATGGCCGACATAGCTGTAATCTTTAAATGGCTCCAATGTAGAGCGGCTGGCAGTTAGCTTGGTTTAAGATAAGGCAGGTTAGGTGTGTATAGTGTTCCTTTAGGCAACAAAAATTAAGCAAACTAGATAAATGTGAAAATATATTACATTTTATTAATGTATAGTAAAAAACAAACAAAAAAAAAACATTATATGCATGAAAACATTTACAAATAAAATAAATGTTTAAGAGGCCGTTTTTTTGATACAGGAATAAAAACCATCAGTCAGCCATTGAATAAACCTACATTAACATACTAAAAAAAAAAAATAGCATTTTCCATTCAAACCTAATTAGAGTCATAATTTTCATGTAAATATTTATTACGATATACAGGGATTTTAGAAGTGTTGGTTGGATGTTGTCCTTGATACTAACACTTGCTGAAACACTGTATAATGTAAACTAGAATTAAAATCTGGGAAGTTTACAAATCATCTATTCATTCATACAATTTTTATATATTCTGTTGAAGTGTCGACATTTGGAGACACTGTGAATATTTACTTTACTAATAGTGGTTTAATTACTTTGCCCTTATTATCATATTGACATTTTGTTACCTTAAATTCTTTTAAAGCACACTACATTTACAGTGGAACACTTGATTTGTCAATAGGTTATTCACTAACAGCAAATTGTGTTGAATTCATAGTTGATCTGCAAAACTCACACCCACAAAACAATAATAGCAGAGTTCCCGAAAAATTTACTTCGCCACATTTCACAACCCAATTGTATTTCAAGGAAACCCTCTGCTTAGCAATTAAGCCCCACATTTTGCAGTATTTGTTTTTTTTTTTCTTTGTCCAGCATTGACGGCAATTGTTAGGATTCATAGAACTGCATTTACCATAAAATTGGTAATTTTACCAATACAATCCTGACAGTGAAGAAAAAAATAATTAAAAAAATCATCCGTTTTTCAATTAATTTTTCCCTATTAAATGAAAAATGAATAAAGCATGACTTTACCCTCTAGCGCTTTTGCCTACACACTCCGATTTCCTTCTATGCAGCAGATCAATCAACAATCATGTGCTCAAAAATTAATTATTAAAACCTGCCTTTCCAGGTGGGCAGGTAAATTTATTTTTCTGCTTCTGCAATATAAGCTTTGTACAAATACATGGGCCAGAAGTCTCCCTTTTGGAGGCTGGATTAAGGTCAATAGCAATGAAAAATGAAACTGTCTCAATGTAAGGAATTTATATACCTTTTTTTTCACTTAAATGTCTTTTCTTTTAACCTAGACAAATAGAATTTGACAGTACATATGTTTCATCTTGCCTGACCTTTTGCTGACTGGTATATATGAAGTGAAAATCTATTTAATCATTTGCCTTTTATATTTAGGATATTTTTTCATGTCTGATGTGACTGCTCCGTGGTTCTCCTGCTGAGTTTATATGAAACTCCCACTATCCCGAGTTCCATTGATAGAAGGTACAATAGATATTATGTTTGTAACTGTTATTATTACACTTATAATTAGAGTGATAGTGCTGGAAATGCTAAGGATCTTTGATAAGTCTGTCCTAGTGGTGACGAGCACACGAACACGAAGGCAAGGGTGCAATAAACCTCTGGATCACATTGAAAGTAAGTAACCAGAAACAAATATGAAAGTTCACCTTCTATGTAGTCAGCAATGCTTTTTATTAGCTATCAGTACATAGAACACAACGTTTTGGCCAAGTTACTGGTCTTTGTCACGTCGAAATGGGTTGCTGACTACTTTGGTGATTTGCAGGATAATCAGCTTTATTTTTTGTTTTTGCTAACATAGCAGGGGTGAAGCCAGGAAATACACTTCTGGTAAAGATTTGAGGAACCGTCATGGCTAGAAAATAACTGTATGAAGTTTATTTAATCTGTGAAGGGTTTTTGCAATTAAAGCAAAAATATTTCACATTCTATTAGTGGTAAAAAAAAATCAGAAATGAGAGGAGTATGTCTGTAATGTAAAAAATATAGTCACCTTCCTGTCGTATTCTGCTCTCAAACACACTCACTTTGTGTTTACAATATTCCAGTTCCAATGTTTCCAATTAATAACATACCACGGTCGCTAAGGATAATGAAAAACGGATATACCAGGGCTCATAATATCCATTTACCACTAGTGATGAGTAAAAAATTTGGCCTTGGTGAGTAGAAATTCACCCACAGAGAGTATATTATGGCTTGCAGTGGCAATTAACTCTTAATGCCTGGCTACTAGCAAAGGACTTCAAATTTTAACATATATATATATATATATACACAAATTGGATGAAGAATTGAATTAAAATGCCAAAGCAAGACATATCACAAGACCAAAATGATTGCTGGCAACAGGTGGAGCCTCACTTCAGTCACTTCTCACGGTTTCTCATTTACTGTCACTTGCGATGGCTGATGGGAACAAGGTCTTCAAAAATAATTCACAATAGATGCCTATACGATCTCATTGTGCAAGCCGTAGAAGCTCTGTAGAAGATTCATCAATTTAAAGGATCTCTGATTTGTACTCTCATAAATGTGTGAGAGTACTACATTGGTGTACCGCTTGGAAGTGGTCTATCTGCCAGGAGTTGAAGTTCGAAGGTTGAAGAGTTTTAAGTAATTGTATCTTTTTTCCTACTCTCCAATTGGTTTTCATCACACAAATGAACATGTCACTTTGGAAATGTTTGTCACAACATGCAAAAAATCCCACAAGTGCCAGCATACCAGACACACAACACTTACTGCACCAGTTTCATCACTCCTTTCCCTAACAAATATATGCCTCTGTTTTTGTGAGGAACCTCCTTAAAGGACCACTCTAGTGCCAGGAAAATATACTCGTTTTCCTGGCACTATAGTGCCCTGAGGGTGCCCCCACCCTCAGGGTCCCCCTCCCACCCGGCTCTGGAAAGGGGAAAAGGGGTAAAACTTACCTTTTTCCAGCGCTGGGCGGGGAGATCTCTGCCTCCGATCCTCCTCCATTCTGCCCCGTCGGCTGAATGCGCACGCGCGGCAAGAGCTGCGCGCGCATTTAGCCGGTCGCATAGGAAAGCATTTACAATGCTTTCCTATGGACGCTTGCGTGCTCTCACTGTGATTTTCACAGTGAGAATCACGCAATCGCCTCTAGCGGCTGTCAATGAGACAGCCACTAGAGGATTTGGGGGAAGGCTTAACCCATTAATAAACATAGCAGTTTCTCTGAAACTGCTATGTTTATAAAAAAAATGGGTTAACCCTAGCTGGATCTGGCACCCAGACCACTCCATTAAGCTGAAGTGGTCTGGGTGCCTAGAGTGGTCCTTTAAACACTCTATTTCTTGTAAACAGGTGACTTTAAAGAAATCCATTGAAGGTTGCAGCTTTGCTTTTAACTCTTATATAGTTAATACCACCTCATACCACAGTAAGTCTATCCGTTATCCATCCACTGGGGTCACCTTGGGTAGTTCTATCTTCCTTTTAATAATATCCATCCCTTGTTTTGTGTCCTTAAAAGCTGCTAAAAACAGATTTAAAAGACTTTAGATTTAAATATACTTCTACCTGCTAACACGTCTGGACCAATCATCTGCTTTTGTTCTTTGAAACATGGAAACATAGAATGTGACGGCAGATAAGAACCATTCGGCCCATCTAGTCTGCCCAATTTTCTAAATACTCTCATTAGTCCCTGGCCTTATCTTATAGCTTTGGTAACTTACTCCTTACTCTTTGCTAAATGACTCCTATATTCTGGGGTGGCAACACACAATATATAAATCACAAGACCTTCTATACCTTTTTGTTTTGCAAAGTTTAACTACTTTCTCTTCTTTATCCCTTGATACTGTGTTACAAGTTGCTTCTTTGCCATCATTACTTCAACAATTTTTTGGAACAAAATCAACATCTCCTCACTGTCTATTCTAATATGCTATATATATTCTCTTAGTGTTGTATTTGACTCTGCACATTCTTTCACCTATCCTTACATCTCTTACCTGGTTATTATGTCTTCAACTAACTGTCTGGGTTACTTTTTTGCAACTACTGAAACATTGGCAATTCATTCACTATGTTCTTCTTAGCCCCCTCACTTAGAATGGAGCTACAGTCAGGTCCATAAATATTGGGACATCAACACAATTCTAATATTTTTGGCTCTATACACCACCATAATGGATGTGAAATTAAATGAACAAGATATGCTTTAACTGCAGACTTTCAGCTTTAATTTGAGGGTATTTACATCCAAATCAGGTGAACGGTGTAGGAATTACAACAGTTTGTATATGTGCCTCCCACTTTTCTAGGGACCAAAAGTAATGGGACAATTGACTGCTCAGCTGTCCCATGGCCAGGTGTGTGTTATTCCCTTATTATCCCATTTAAAAGGTCCAGAGTTCATTTCAAGTGCGCTATTTTCATTTGGAATCTGTTGCTGTCAACTCTCAATATGAGATCCAAAGAGCTATCACTATCAGTGAAGCAAGCCATCATTAGGCTGAAAAAACAAAACAAACCCATCAGAGAGATAGCAAAAACATTAGGTGCGGCCAAATCAACTGTTTAGAACATCCTCAAAAAGAAAGAACGCACAGGTGAGCTCAGCAATACCAAAAGACCCGGAAGACCACGGAAAACAACTGTGGTGGATGACCGAAGAATTCTTTCCCTGGTGAAGAAAACACCCTTCACAACAGTTGGCCAGATCAAGAACACTCTCCAGGAGGTAGGTGTATGTGTGTCAAAGTCAACAATCAAGAGAAGACTTCACCAGAGTGAATACAGAGGGTTCACAACAAGATGTAAACCATTGGTGAGCCTTAAAAACAGGAAGGCCAGATTAGAGTTTGCCAAACAACATCTAAAAAAGCCTTCTGTCAGGATCCCGCGGGCGGCTGCGAGGGGAGGCTGCAGTCCGCTCGCGGCACTCACCCTCCAGCCGTCCGCGGTCCCCTTCTCCACGTGGGCTCGGCGAGCGGCATCCCTCCAGCCTCGGATGACGCCCGCGTCTTCCTCCATGTCCCCCAGCGGCAGCATGCATGACGCTGCACGCTGGGAGACCGCCCAAGATATGTCACGCCGGGGTCAGTCACCTGACCCGGCATTAAAGGCACAGTGCCTCAATCACACTGGGAGGTTTAGATATCTCCCACGTGTGATTGTTAATTCTGATTGGAAATTATCCAATCAGAATTAACCTGATGGTTTAAATACTTACCTTTCCTGTTCCTCCCTGCCCTGTTGTGGTCTTTGCTTTATAGTTTTGATTCTGAACGTGTGCTTTCTGGTTACGTACTCTCTGGCTTGTTATACTGACTTTGTGACTTTCTCCTACCCTTTGACCTCGGCTTGTTTCTCGTTATTCTGTTTTCTGGTTCCCCTTACTCGGCTCGTCTCCTGACTATTCTGTGTGTGCTTAGCCCGGCCACTCTAAGGACCGGTACTGCACACTTTCTGTGTGTGTGTCTGTGTTAGCGTGTTGGGTTCCCCGAATCGTGACATTACAACAGGGCCATAATGGAACCTGCTGACATACCACAGCTCCTTGTTAATCAGGAGGCTAGAATGGAAGGTTTAGACCACCGTATGGATCAGTTTGCTCAGGCTATGCAAACCATACTGGCTCGTACTGCACACTTGCAACCTGCCGTTCAGGAGGCTGCTGCTGTTGTGCCCGAGCCCATTCCCACTCCAGTACTCGTTCCTGCTCATGTGGTTCATATGACGCCGCCACAGCGCTACAGCGGTGACCCAGCATTGTGTCGTGGTTTCCTCAAACAAATTGATATCCATTTGGTGATGAATCCATGTTCCTATCCCACTGACAGAACTAAAATTGCCTTTTTGATAAACCACTTGTCTGGGAGAGCTTTAGCATGGGCCAACCCCATGTGGGAGAATACGTCTCCTATGTCCTTCGCAGATTTTCTGACAGCTTTTAAACGCACGTTTGATCAACCCGGTAGGGTTGCTTCTGCTGGCAAAGCTCTGCTTAGGGTCCGACAGGTTAACAGATCTGTAGCGGATTACACTATCGAATTCTGCACTCTAGTAGCTGAGGTGGTTTGGAATAATGATGCCCTCGTTACAGCCTTTCAGGAGGGTTTGGCCGCTTACATCCTGGACGAAATAGCGTCCATGGAATTGCCTGTCCTTCTGGACGATCTTATAGATTATATCATCCGTATTGATAATCGTATTAGAGAGAGACGTAGTCAGAGGCGTATGTATGCACAGATGTTACCTGCTTTACCCAGTACTGCACTACTGGCATTACCCCCTTCTAGTCAACCTCCCCCTGAAACCTTGCAATTGGGTGCTACTGGGTTAACTGAGGTAGAAAAATCATACCGAAGAAGGGAAGGGTTATGCCTTTACTGTGGGAAAAGGGGACATCTTCTAAGAACCTGCCCTGAATTGCGGGGAAAACTGCAGCACCCAAGGCCTATAGAGGGGTCGGCCTCGGGTGTTATGTCGTTTACCCCTCACGTCCCCATTACTAGACTGTTTATTACGGTTACCCTTTTTGTTGGAAATACTACCGTGATTACCAAAGCTTTGATAGATTCAGGGGCTGCTGACAATCTTATGGATGAGTGTTTTGCTAAAACCACATCTTTGACTCTGATCCAAAAGGTCACTCCTTTGGCTGTGGAGGCCATAGACGGTAGACCACGAGAAAAACCTCTGGTGACCCATGAGACCCAAGAACTGGTTATGTCTGTGGGTGCCTTGCACAAGGAAAGATTGTCCTTTCAAATAATCAACTCCCCTACAGCCTCTATCGTTTTGGGCTTCCCCTGGTTGGTTAAACACAATCCGATGATTGATTGGGGTTGTTTGGAGATTCTCTCCCGGGGGAAATCTTGTCAAAGGGAATGTATGACTCGTGTTTGTCCTGTTGGCTTGCTTAATGTACCCACAGCCAAACCACTTTCTGTTTCTGTTCCTCCTGTGTATGCAGACCTAGCTAAGGTTTTTGAAAAAAGGGAGGCAGATAAACTACCCCCGCACCGTGAATATGATTGTGCCATAAACCTCTTACCTGGTACTATGCCGCCTAGTGGTAAGGTATACCCTCTTTCTGAAAAAGAGAACCAGGTCATGGAGGAGTACATACAGGAAGCCTTAAGTAAAGGTTTTATCAGAAGGTCCTCCTCTCCTGCTGGGGCTGGTTTCTTTTTCGTTGCCAAAAAGGAGGGTGACCTGGGGGGCGGGGCCGGACCGCCAGGCTGAACGGACGCAAAATGGAGTAGCTCCTGCAAAAAATTCCGGTTTTAGCCTTAAAACAACAGCTTCAAGCTTACCTGACAACTGGCTGCTGAACCCCGGTGTGAGAAGCCACCCTGGTCCAGAGGAGAGGCTTGCTGAGCAGTTTAAGTCCCTTGGAGGGGCGATCCCTGTCGCACGATGAGGACCGCTCGGGCGGTGAGCGTGGTGGACGGCCGCTGCCCAGCTATCCTGCCCACCAGCGGTAAAGCAGAAACCCAGGGCTAGGCGGGTCCGGCCCCATGCCCCCCCCCTCTGGACCGGTGGGGGTGATCCCGGTCCCCACCCCGTGACCCATCGGAACACCACAGCACTCGGAGCGGAGACAAAGAAGGCCCAGCGCATAGGCCACTTTTAAAATGGCGGTGACCGCATGGCAGGCGACCCTGACAGCCAGGCGCACTCACATCCTGTAGCCTCATAAACAGCCTATCGAACCAGACAGAGCGGGAACCGGCAAAAAAAAAGTAATATGACCCCAAGAGCTAAACTAAGGAAGAACTATTACGGTATAACCGCCTACCTATCATACCAGGCTGCATACAGTGAGGGAGCCGAAACACACGGACGGACCACCCATGGTAATCGTGATCTCTGGAACCTCTCTCCAGTCGGAGATTAGCGGTCTCCTGACAGGCAAACACTGATCCTCGCCTGGCTGACATGGGACTCACTTGGGGGGATACTCCACAGGCTAAGCTTAAGTGCTAGGGCTGTTGTTAGAACCGCACATGTTTTAGTCCAAGCATCACATAACCGGCAACCACTCTCACTAAGCTCAGGCAGCCAAGCAAGATGTATACAGCGAAGATACACACAGCACTGAGACAGACTTAGCCACGAAAACTTTAACTGTTGTGTCACTAAACTATTAATAACATACTACCTAGGATTATCACACTTGCATAGCTACATAACTCACTAACTATTTAATGATAGGATGCAGGTGCATGTCATGTTTTCTCCCTTTTGTCACTCCTCTGACTTCTACCTTCTGACATGTCCTTCCTAATAACTATCTAAGCGAGAACCTAAACTGTTATCTATAGACTTTAATAATATAAAAATTTGCCTATTTAACGAACGCCATGACGAATAATGCAAATGTACACCAATCTACCCTGAAGTCGCTGTTGTGGCGCACCAGGGCTACCTGTTAACTTTGTGCACAATAAAATAAAGAATAAAAAAAAAAAAAGGAGGGTGACCTAAGGCCATGTATAGACTACAAGGGCCTGAACAATATAACGATTAAAAACGCCTACCCTATCTCCCTCATCACGGAGTTGTTTGACCGGGTCAAAGGTTCTAAATACTTCACTAAATTAGACCTCGGGGGGGCTTATAACCTTGTTCATATAAAGGAGAATGATGAGTGGAAAACAGCCTTCAATACACGTAGCGGACATTATGAGTATCTAGTCATGCCTTTTGGACTGTGTAATGCTCCTGCTGTGTTTCAGGACCTCATAAACCATGTCCTCAGGGATCTATTGCATGTCTGTGCCGTGGTGTACCTTGACGACATACTTGTATATTCCCCTGATTTGCAGACACATCATAATCATGTTAGGATGGTGCTTAAAAGGTTATTACAGAACGGACTTTATTGTAAATTAGAAAAATGTTTGTTCGATCAGACCTCGGTGCAATTCCTAGGATATATAATTTCCGAACAGGGTTTCAGTATGGATTTTCTCTGGTCAACAATTTATAAGAAACTTTTCACCACTTATCTCCCCTATAACGAAGCTGACTAAAAAAGGTCTACACCCTAGGGTTTGGACTCCTGAAGCCCTTAAGGCCTTCGAAACTCTCAAGAAGGCATTTGCCTCTGCTCCTGTGCTACACCACCCTAATCCTTCTCTTCCCTTTGTTATGGAAGTAGACGCTTCTGAATCGGGTGTGGGAGCAGTACTGTCACAGAGGTTATCATATGACGAACCCCTCCATCCCTGTTGTTACTTTTCAAAAAGGTTGTCTGATCCAGAAAAGAATTACGATGTTGGGAACAGGGAACTATTAGCTATTGTGTTAGCTTTTAAGGAATTTAGGTACTTATTAGAGGGTTCTAGACACAAAGTTATGGTTATAACAGATCATAAGAACCTCTCCTATATAGCTGATGCTAGAAGGTTGTCCGCCCGGCAGGCTAGATGGTCTCTATTTCTTTCACGCTTCCAATACGTTATTACCTATAGACCTGGTTGCCGTAATGCCAAAGCTGACGCTATCTCTTGACAGTATGAACCTCTAGAATCTGTTAACCCGACCCCTAAACCTATTTTTACCCGCGTCTCAGATCATAGCTGCTACCCGTTTGGTTGTTTCGTCTCTTTTTCTTGATAATATTAAGGCATACCAAACTCAAGCACCCCCTGAGACGCCTGTTGGTAGACTATATGTTAAAGTGAATGACAGAAAGAAGTTGTTAACTTTATTTCACACCGCCAAAACTGCTGGTCATCCGGGGGTTACCAAGACTTATATGGGGCTCCTTCAACAGTTCTGGTGGCCTTCACTCAAGTGAGACGTAGTGGATTTTGTGCAGGCTTGCCGGGTCTGTACGCAGTGTAAGTCCCCTAATGTGAGACCCCAGGGTCTCCTGATGCCTCTATCGGTACCCAAGAAACCATGGACCCACTTATCCATGGATTTTATTGTAGACCTTCCTCCTTCCGATGGTCAGACAGTGATATTAACTGTGACGGATAGGTTCTCTAAAATGGCGCACTTTATTCCGCTTAGGAAACTGCCTTCTGCGATTCAACTTGCTCAGGTGTTTGCCAAGGAAGTGTTCCGCTTGCATGGGGTACCTCAGGATATAGTATCTGACAGGGGCCCTCAATTTGTCTCTCGGTTTTGGAGGGGCTTTTGTGCTGAGATGGGGGTCTCCTTGTCGTTTACTTCCTCCTATCACCCGCAATCTAATGGTGCAGCCGAACGTGCTAATCAGTCTGTGGAATTGTATTTGCGCTGCTTCACTAATGCGCACCAGGATGACTGGTCTCGCCTCCTTCCGTGGGCTGAATTTGCCAGGAATACTCTAAGGACTGGTACTGCACACTTTCTGTGTGTGTGTCTGTGTGTGTGTTAGCGTGTTGGGTTCCCCGAATCGTGACACCGTCACAGTTCTAGAACAACATCCTATGGACAGATGAGACCAAGATCAACTTGTACCAGAGTGATGGGAAGAGAAGAGTATGGAGAAGGAAAGGAACTGCTCATGATCCAAAGCATACCACCTCATCAGTGAAGCATGGTGGTGGTAGTGTCACGGCGTGGGCATGTATGGCTGCCAATAGAACTGGTTCTCTTGTATTTATTGATGATGTGACTGCTGACAAAAGCAGCAGGATGAATTCTGAAGTGTTTTGGGCAATATTATCTGCTCATAATCAGCCAAATGTTTTAGAACTCATTGGACAGCGCTTCACAGTGCAGATGGACAATGACCCGAAGCATACTGCAAAAGCAACCAAAGAGTTTTTTAAGGGAAATAAGTGATGTTATGCAATGGCCAAGTCAATCACCTGACCTGAATCCGATTGAGCATGCATTTCACTTGATGAAGACAAAACTGAAGGGAAAATGCCCCAAGAACAAGCAGGAACTGAAGACAGTTGCAGTAGAGGCCTGGCAGAGCATCACCAGGGATGAAACCCAGCATCTGGTGATGTCTATGCGTTCCAGACTTCAGGCTGTAATTGACTGCAAAGGATTTTCAACCAAGTATTAAAAAGTGAAAGTTTGATTTATGACTGTTAATCTGTCCCATTACTTTTGGTCCCTTAAAAAGTGGGAGGCACATAAACAAACTGTTGTCATTCCTACACCGTTCACCTGATTTGGATGTAAATACCCTCAAATTAAAGCTGAAAGTCTGCAGTTAAAGCACATCTCATTTCATTTCAAACCCATTGTGTTGGTGTATAGAGCCAAAAAGATTAGAATTGTGTCAATGTCCCAATATTTATGGACCTGACTGTATGGCTGAAGGAGGTGATGAAAGAGTTAGCAGGGCTGAGAAAACCTCTGTCCATCACTTGATATGGTACCAGGTGATAGTATCAAGTGTTTTATATATGTCTCATAAAAAAATACGCATATCCTAGTATGCACAGTGACCAGCACGATTATATGCTTTATTAGTCACACGTTTCAACTTCTGGAACTTCTAGTGTTCATTTCAATATTTTTAGATAGAGATCTCACTTTCATACTGTTCCAGATGTCTATTCTTTAACATCT
The DNA here is from genome assembly GCF_036172605.1 of Pelobates fuscus. Taxonomy (NCBI): domain Eukaryota; kingdom Metazoa; phylum Chordata; class Amphibia; order Anura; family Pelobatidae; genus Pelobates; species Pelobates fuscus. The sequence continues at coordinate 81,033,421 of NC_086323.1, read as the reverse complement.
ATATCATGTTTTTTTTTTCTTTCTTACTTCATATCTTCTCCTTTGCACCCTCACTCACTCACACAGGTTCTGTCCCCTAGAGGGAAACTGAGCATTGAACGGCTCAGTGCTTTGTCTCAAAGTGACTATTAGACACATAATGTGAAAGTGTTAATGAAAAAGCAATAACGCCCCCAGGGGTTTAGACTTCTGTCCAGAGAAAATCAATCTCTCTGTGAGCAGAATGCTCAGCTTTCATTTACTATATGTGAACCTACAACATGATCACAGATTTTTCGATGGGAGAGTCAATGTGAAGGAATGAAAATAACAACACAAACATAAAAAAAAAAAAAAAAGCTCATAATCTATTTTTAATTTTTAATGATTTAATATAATTAATTCTGCAGTATTTACACAGTTATTTATCAGCCAAGGTTGGTGCAATATATTGTTTTAAAAAAGACAATTAAGGAAAATCATTTTACGATTTTGTTTTTGTTTAGAATAAAAGATTACATGTAACATTTCTTCTGTATGTGTCTTTGTAATGCATTTTAATACGCCAATATATCAGTGCATCTCCCTGCTTATTCTTGGTTCCTGGGGGTTCGATTTCAGCAAGATCATCTAAAACATCTTGAACTCTAAAACTCCAGCCAATTCGGAACTTTGGCACTTCGGTTCAGTACGGCACTTCGGCAATTCGAACTTCGGACATTGGTAAGCATCCGAAATTCCAAATTGCATGAAATTCGTCCGAATGTACATTTGGAACGAAACGAATTGCACATGTCTAGTATCCATGCTCTCCTGAAGGTAGTGGACTGAGTCTCGAGTAAGTCCCCCTTACATACATTTTGTGTTTCAATGATTCACTTTTTGCATTATAATAAGTACTTGAGCGCATTGGAGCTACTTATAATTGGTCTTCTATTGTTTAACCCCTTAAGGACCAAACTTCTGGAATAAAAGGGAATCACGACGTGTCAGACACGTCATGTGTCCTTAAGGGGTTAATTAAAAAATTATTCTACAGAGATGAAAGGCCAAAATAACACATTAATTGTCACCTAATAGGGGACATATTTTAGTGACATCTTTTGAATGCATAGAGACTTCTTATACTTTTTTATACAGGGTCAGCAAGCAACTGGTGAAGAGCTGTGTTGGGTGTGTTAAGAAGATGTGTTCAAGAATTGTCCAAGAAATCTAGACTGTGTTCACAATAGTTTTTATTCACTTTATGGCAGAAAATATAATTTGACCTTAGTTGCACAGGCCGTTAGTGAACTTAATGCACAAGCAAATTATAGGAGAAGATAGACATGTCAGGTGCTGGACTGTGAATTGTGATTAAAGTGTGACATATCTAACCTTTTTAAAGGCTACATTATTAGGAAGTACATTATAGTACCATAATGTTTTAATAATTAAAGCCAACTTGCATCATGTTACCCATGAAAAAAAAAAAAAAGAGAGAAGTTATGACCCACCCCCCCAACACGGAAAAAAAAATTATTTTGAAGTGTATCTAATTACATTTAGATGGGTGAAATTTCCTTATAGATTTCTGCTCTTAGAATGTTTTTCTTTTCTAGAATTCAAGGACACAAAATCAACAAGAGAAAAAAAGCAATTGATTTTTTTCACACATACTCTCAACAGAAATTGCTAATTAATAAGTCCTCAAAAGCTGTTTGTGCGTTAAACTATACCCAGTAATGTGATAACATATTTTCTCTAAGCTCACGTCTTTTGAGGGCCAGGCTTACTCACAAACCAGAGGGGTACCTGGCTGATCTATCGCATGACTTTCTTCCTACCAGCAATGGTGGATTATTAGCATATTTTGATAATTTCCGGATGCAATGTTTCCAATCTTTCTGCTTGCACAAAGTTTTTGCATATTTTTGAAAATCATTAAAATAACATTGAAATCTGGAAGGGAATCTTTACCAGTGTCACCTTGTTTTTACAAGTCAATTACTTTATGCAAAGTAAGAAACCAGTAAATATTAATAGACATTGTATGTGCCTAGCTTAGAATTGTAGAACTCAAACACAGCTCTTACAGCTTTTTAATATGCAGCTCCCACTTTTTCAAAGGACCAAAATAAATTGGACAATTGACTCAAAAACTGTTTCATGTACAGGTGTGGGATATTCCTTTGTTATCAGGGGCGGACTGAGAACCCTCAGGGCCCCCGGGCAAAATAAATCAAGGGCCCCCTTACAGGCCCCACCCATACTCCGCAGCAAGCGCCACCCATGTCCCGCCTCCATGCACCGCCTCCAGCCACACCCTACACAATCTTTAGACACAAGGAACAAAAGTGCAATAATCCCTTCGAGGCCCCAGTAGAGACTACAATTGAGGGCTAATGGGCCATGGAGGGGGGTCTTTCTAGCAGAGGCTATCTCAGTGTCCTTTAGAGAGTGTGTTAGAAAGAATCCCCTCCAGGCCCCATTAGAGACTACAATGGAGTCTAATAGGCTTGGAAGGGGGTCTTTCTAACAGAGGCCATCTCAGTGTCCCTGCTGGAAACAGTCGCCTCCAGGCCCCAGTAGAGACTACAATTGAGGGCTAATGGGCCATGGAGGGGGGGAGCATTCTAGCAGAGGCTATCTCAGTGTCCTTTAGAGAGTGTGTTAGAAAGAATTTCCTCCAGGTCCCATTAGAGACTACAATGGACATAGCTCACTGATACCTAGGCCAAGTTAGCTCCTCTTACCTTAATTACTGTTGCTGGCTGGCAGTCTGTGGGCTTGCTGGAAGGCTGTGGGCTTACTGGCTGCGGCTGGCAGGCTGTGGGCTTGCTGGCTACTGCCGGCAGGCTGTGGGCTTGCTGGCTGCGGCTGGCAGGCTGTTGGCTTGCTGGCTGCGGCTGGCAGGCTGTTGGCTTGCTGGCTGTGGCTTGCTGGCTGCGGTTGGCAGGCTGTGGGCTTGCTGGCTGTAAGCCTAACTGGTGGCCTGTGGGCTGGCTGGCTGGCCGGCCTGTGGGCTGGCTGGCTTGCTGGCTACTGGGGCACTTGTAGATTATTTAAAGAAATAATCCATGCACAATAACCACTACTGCTCTGTGTAGTCGTTATGGTGCCAGGAGGGCCGGACCCCCCTTTCAGAGTAAGTAGTCAAACCCTTTAAGAACAGTTTGACAACTTACCTGGGGTCTGCTGGGATATGAGGCTGTAGTAGGGTATAGGAGCAGTGGTGCAATGTGTAAGGGGTGCCGTGTGTGTGAAAGGTTCAGTGTGTGTGAGGGGGTGTAGTGTGTGAATGTGAAGGGTGTGTGGGGCAATGTTAGTATGGGGGGCTGTGTGTGTATGGGTGGGCAGTGTATGTGTGTGTGAGGCAATGTGTGTAAATGTGTATGGTGTGTGTGGGTGTATGGGGGGGCAGTGTGTGAATGTGTATGGTGTGGGGGGGCAGTGTGTTTATGGGGCTAGAGTTCACTCTCACCACTGCGACCACCAGGAATCCCTGGTGGTCACAGTGTTGAGAGTGAACTCTAGCCTGTAGCTCCAGGGCTAGTTTACTCTCGCAAGAGCCGTAACGTTGCCATGGTAACCGCGGCAACGATCTGTGCTCGCGCAAGGACCCAGAGGAGCTGCAGGCTGAGCTCCCGGGTCCTCTCTTCCTCCCTCCCCTGCCGGCTGCCCGCACGGTGCCTGCGGACAGGGGAGGGAGCAATTGCCCTCCTCTTACTCCCCCCCTCCCCCTACCCCCCTCCCCCTCTTCTTACCCCCCTCCCTTTCTCTTCTTACCCCCTCCCTTTCTCTTCTCCCCCCCTCCCTGTCTCTTCTTACCCCCCCTCCCTTTCTCTTCTTACCCCCTCCCTCTCTCTTCTTACCCCCTCCCTTTCTCTTCTTACCCCCCTCCCTTTCTCTTCTTATCCCCCCTCCCTCTTTCTTCTTACCCCTCCTCCCTCTCTGTTCATTCCCCCCCTCTGTTCATTCCCCCTCTCTCTGTTCATTCCCCCCTCTCTCTGTTCATTCCCCCCTCTCTCTGTTAATCCCCCCTCTCTGTTAATCCCCCCCTCTCTGTTCATTCCCCCCTCTCTGTTCGTTCATCCCCCCCTCTCTGTTCGTTCATTCCCCCCCTTCCTCTGTTCATTCCCCCCCTCTGTTCATTCTGATCCCCAACCCCCCCTCCCTCTGTTCATTCCCCCCTCCCTCTGTTCATTCTGATCCCCAACCCCCCCTCCCTCTGTCCATTCCCCCCCTCCCTCTGTTCATTCCCCCCCTCCCTCTGTTCATTCCCCCCCTCCCTCTGTTCATTCCCCCCCTCCCTCTGTTCATTCTCCCCCCTCCCTCTGTTCATTCCCCCCCTCCCTCTGTTCATTCCCCCCCTCCCTCTGTTCATTCCCCCCCCCTCCCTCTGTTCATTCCCCCCCTCCCTCTGTTCATTCCCCCCCTCCCTCTGTTCATTCCCCCCCCTCCCTCTGTTCATTCCCCCCCCCTCCCTCTGTTCATTCCCCCCCTCCCTCTGTTCATTCCCCCCCCCCTCCCTCTGTTCATTCCCCCCCCCTCCCTCTGTTCATTCTGATCCCCAACCCTCTCTCTTTGTTCATTCCCCCCCCCCCCCCCGTTCTTACCCACCCCCTCCCCTGTAGCGTGGCCGAGCTGCTGTGTGGTCCGCGTGCCCGGCCGGAGTGATAGGAAGGTGCACCTTCCTGTCAGTCCGGCCGGGTACAGGAAACAGAAACTTCTGTTCCGCGCGGAACAGAAGTTTCTGTTTCCTGTACCCGACCGGACTGACAGGAAGGTGCACACTGAGCACCTTCCTATCACTCCGGCCGGCACCGCGGACCACGCAGAAGCTACAGGGGAGGGGAGGTGAGAAGCTGCAGCCGCCTGAGGCTCTGAAGAGAGCGCTCAGGCGGCTGCAGGATTTAAAGGGGCGGCCGGGCCCCCTGATGGCGGGCCCCCCTCCCGGCCGGGCCCTCGGACCATGTCCGAAGTGCCCGACCGGTCAGTCCGCCCCTGTTTGTTATCAATTAGCAGGTAAAAGATCTGAAGTTGATTCCAAGTATGGAATTCACATTTGAAAGCTCTTGCTGTGAACCCACAACATGCGGTCAAACGGTCATAGGAGCTCTCAATGCAAGTGAAACAGGCCATCTTTAGGCTGCAAAAAAAAAAAAAATCCATCAGAGATATTGCTGGAACATTAGGAGTGGCCAAATCAACTGTTTAGTACATTCTGAGAAAATAAAAGAACGCACTGGGGAGTTCTGAAACACGAAAAGGCCTGGACGTCCGTGGAAAACAACAGTGGTAGATGATTGTAGCATTATTTCCATGGTAAAGAAAAAACATTTCACAGCATCCAGCCAAGTGAAGAACACTCTCCAGCCAGGAGGTAGGCATATCATTGTCCAAGTCTACCATAAATAGAAGACTTCACAAAAGCAAATACAGAGGGTTTACCACAAGGTGCAAACCATTCATAAGCCTCAAGAATAGGAAGGCCAGGTTAGACTTTGCCAAAAACATCTAAAAAAAAACAGCCCATTTCTTGAACAGCATTATTTGGACAGATGAAACTAAGGTCAAACTGTACCAGAATAATTTGAAGAAAAAAGAATGGAGAAGGCTTGGAATGGCTCATGCTCCGAAGCATACCACATCAACATGGTGTAGGCATATTGATGGAATGTTCTTTCATTGCTTCTAACGACACTGGATCACCAGTGTTTATCGATAATAAAGACGCAGAAGACAGAAGCAGCCGGATGAATTCTGATGTATAGAGTGATATGTTCAGTTTACAGATGGACAATGACCCAAAACATACTGTTAAAGCAACCCAGAAGGCAAAGAAGTGGAATATTCTGAAATAGCAGAGTCAATCACCTGATTTCAACCCAATCGAGCATGCATTTAACTTGCTGAAGACAAAACAAAAGACCCACAAACAAACAACAACTGACGGCTACAGTAAAGGCCCGCAAAGCAGCACAAAGGAGGAAAGCTAGTGTTTGGTGATGTCCATGCGTTCCAGACTTCAAACAGTCATTGCCTGAAATGAATTGTCGATAAAGTATTAAAACTTAACATTTTATTTATGATTGTGTTAAGTTGCTCAATTACACGTCAGCCCTTGAAATAAGGGGACTGTGTATACAAATTGTTGCAGTTCTTAAACGTTTCATATAATATTTTTGTTCGACCCATTGACTTAGAGATGAAAATCTGCACTTCAATTGCATCTTGAAAAAATTGTGTCAGTGTCCGAATATTTCTGGACCTAACTGTAGATTGCGGTGGTTGCTTTTGCACTTTTGGATAATCAAAGCTAATTTTTTAATAATACATTTATTTTTCTATTATTGACACTCAACATTTGCCTTCGAATGAGTGAATTACTCATATAAGGAATTGTATTAACCAACCAAAACAGCAATACTGCATAGTATAATTATAAAATTTACATTTGAAGGTGAATAAAGAGGTACAATAATGATTGCTCCAACACATTTCTGTTATTTGTGCTGGAAATGCCCAACATAAATAGCAAATGTAATTGTTCTAGCATTAAAAATACCATATAATATTGTACACATAAAGTATTACTTTCAAGAAATAATGTTAAAAGAACACATTACTGATTTATTTTATTATGGGAATGATAAAATACAGTATTTATTAATCTCTATTCTTTTTTTGCACTTCACATGTACATGTTGTAGACGTTTATGTGAATGTTGAGCTTTTAACTATCTTAAAGCACTAACCCCTAGAAAATATAAACACTTTTAAAGTTTTACTTTTAATTATTATTATTTTTTTTTAATATCTCCTCTTGAGTATATGTCATACTGGAAAATTAGTAGCCTCACTCTAGGAAGTTAATGGAACATATTCTTGTGCCATCATTTTTTAGGTTAATTATTTGAAGACGAGACCTCATTTGAGATTCTCCTATACCTGCAGATTCTTTTTAATGGGTTTAACAATTAAATGCAATAAATCATTGTGTAGGATCAACACGATTCAGCGGAACCAGAATTTTCCAGCACAGCTCTAATGACCCATTGTACAAGTCAGCAATGTCTGTCTGTTCTCATTTCAGATTCTTACAGATGACTGAAATAAACAGCTAATATGTATTGTTGCAAATATCATGTTTTGCAGCAAACACCATGTTTAAAATAATTATCTTCTCCAAAGAATACATATCTGCATTTTCACACCTAACACTGCAGAGAAGTGTCACAATGATAGAAGGTAGGTATGTAAGTATATAAATTATCTTTCTGCCTATGACTAAGTACCATGTCAGGAGATGCTTCAAGTCAAATCATGGGTTGGAATTCCATATGTGTGAAGAAAAGAGACCCCAGCTACCTTTTTCTTCTATGTTTTGTGTTTAATTCCCTTTTTCTGCCAACAATAGCTTATCCGTTCGGCAGTTTGCATCACCGACAATTGAGTGTTCCCTGGGTGGCCGTTGTTTGTATAGCCGCCCGCCACGAGGAAAAGAAAACGGCGGCCATCTTGTCCGCACGAGGCGAGTCAGCGGGACTTGGTCGTCGAGTGTCCGGAACTAAAATCGGACACTCGACCGTGCGAGGTACCGCTGAAAACTACCGGACGGCCGGTTCTCCAACTTGCCGAACACCCAGAAGAGCGGCATTCGGTAGTTATCCCCGTATGGACCAGGGGAACAATCGCTCCTATGAGCCAGGAGAGTATTTTCGGGACTTTTGACAGTTTGCGCCCTTTTTCCCAAGCGACCGACCCCACACACGGAATTCGTGGAACCATTTTGGGCAGTAGCCTCGTGTGTGGTCGGTAAACTAAGACTTCCACACTTTTTAAAAACCCCTGAACCGATCTGGGCGAAATTTGGATATGTTTGCCTCCCAGATCGGGGCTATCAGGGGATATGTATTTTGTGGGGATACCTTGTGGGGAAAGGGGTGTTCCAATGTTGGGGTAAAATGTGTGCCCTCTGCCTGGAGATAATTGATTTAACCTTTAACTTATCTCACTATCTTCCAGGCAGAGGAAGGGGCGTGTAGTAAGAAAATACTGTACAGTGATTGGTAATATGTTTGTTTGTTTTGGGAGGTCCTCTTGCATGAGGACCCCCATAAAAGCCAGCCTGTTTCAATAAAGCTTTAGTTCTGTTACACCCTTCATGAAGTCTTGGCTCATGTTTGGGGAAAGGATACTCTAACTACTGGGAAGGATTGTCGTGAAGCTGTATTCATCTCTACCCCCTGCTGGAGTTATGGTCACTTATACTCAGCAGCTGGAAAAGGAACAAGGGACTGCAGTAACATCTCCCCTGCAGGTCCTAACAACTGGTGGCAAGCGACGGGATTGAATGGAACGCAGAAAGACAACTGATGAATGGCCCAGCAGTACGAGAAACTAAAAAAGACGACGCTACAAGATCTACTGGAAGCCCGAGGCCAGGTGGCAAGCAACAAAAGAAAAGCTACCCTCATAGCCGAACTAATGGAGGGCGACCAAACCAGCAGCGTGACGGACGTCAGCCGAGAGGAAGCGGAGTTCCAGCGGAAGGTGATGTGGAGGCTAAATTTATATGGGCCGAACCCACCACCGGAGGCGATAACGCAAATCCTGGCACAGGTGAATGCAGAACGCAGTGCCCTACAGGCCAGCTTGATCCAAGCAGACAACGCATCACTAACAGGATCTATAAATGGAGGACAGCGAAAGAAAATTAACTATGCTGCATTTAAAAGCTTTGCGGACGGAGAAACAGAGATTGACGCATATCTGCAGGATTTCGAACGTCAATGCGCTTTGGAGGGTCTGGAATCAGAGCAATGGGCATCGATCCTAAGCAGCAAGCTCACGGGCCGTGCAGCCGAGGCCTACAGAGCAGTTCCTGACACAGCCATACATGACTATGCCAAGGTAAAGGAAATTCTGCTTGCTAGATATGCTGTGACCCCAGAGACTTACAGAAAGAAATTTCGGGCCTTACGGAAAGGTGGCCGAGACTCCTACACTGAGTGGGCTTTTAGGCTATATCGAGCGGCCCAAAACTGGATACAAGGCTGCCTAGCCACCACATTGGAAGAGGTACTACAGCTCTTCTTACTTGAACATTTTTTCGAGCACACCCCGGCAGACACCAGGGATTGGGTCAGAGACCGAAAGCCGGCTACCATCGAAGCCGCAGCCAAGCTGGCGGACGAGCATCACGAAGGCCGAAAGGGGGAAGCTAGTGGGAACCGTCCTCTGGTAAGGTCCAGTGCTCCACCACCAGGACCTGTGACCAACCCCAGACCACCCACACCCCAACCTGGTTTTGTACGGAAACCTCCACCGGTATGTCACCAGTGCAATCAGCCCGGGCACTTCAAGATCCACTGTCCTCAGCGGAGCCGAACCAGCTGGGAACGGCCCCCACAAACTCCGAGGGCGGCCGCTCACCACTATCAGCACACCCCGGTGGGCGAGCCAACACCCGACTCCGAACAGTGGGCTGTCCTACATGAGGTAGACCTAGCCCAAGCTGAAATAGACAATCGAGTCCACCACCGACAGTTGGTCACCGTAGACGGTCAAGAAGCCGAGGGGCTCCGAGACACGGGCGCCACCCTTACGCTGGTACAGCCGCATACCGTAGCTGCCAAGGCTCGCACCAACAAGACTGTAGCAGTACGGGTGGCCGGGGGTGCCATCCACAAGATACCCACTGCTCGGGTACAGCTGAATTGGGGACATGGTGACAGGCCGATGGAAGTAGGCATTATGGCGGGACTACCAGCCGACGTTTTGTTGGGGAATGATTTAGGCTGCCTAACTTCAAAGCTGATACAATCCGAACCTGCCGGAGCCTGCGCAGTGACCACTAGGGCGCAAGCCCGCCGAGCTGGACCAACACACTCCGAGGAACCACAGGTAGGAACTGAAAACCCCCTAGTCGCCCCTAACCCTATCCCCTTCTGGGGTACCCCCCAAGATTTTGGCCAAACCCAACAAACAGACCCCACCTTAGCCGGTTACAGGAAGGCAGTAGGGACACCCAGAGAAGGGAATAACCACGAGGGATTCCAATGGGATAAGGGGTTGCTGTACAGGGTTACCGGGGGAGTGGGGAGGGGGGCAGCACAAGTGATAAAGAGGCAGCTGGTAGTACCCCGGAAATACAGGGCGGAGCTTCTAAGGCTCAGCCATGATATCCCGCTAGCCGGACATCTGGGTATCAAGAAAACTAAGGACCGCCTTACCCAGACGTTCTTCTGGCCAGGAATATCCACCGATGTGCAGTCTTACTGTAGAACCTGTGATACCTGTCAACGAGTAGGAAAAAGGGGGGATCACCCTAGGGCCAAATTAAGACCCCTACCTATCATTGACGAGCCATTCTACCGGGTAGCAGTAGACCTGGTGGGGCCTCTCAACAAACCCAGCTCCTCCGGAAAACGCTACATACTCACGGTGGTGGACTATGCCACCAGATACCCTGAGGCGGTGGCGCTCTCCAACATTGAGGCGGAGACGGTGGCAGAGGCCCTAGTTAAGATCTTTTCCCGAGTAGGGTTTCCCCGGGAAATACTTTCCGACCAAGGGACCCAGTTCACGGCAACTGTAACGCAACAGTTGTGGCAGAGCTGTGGGGTTAAACCTTTATTCAGCTCCCCCTATCACCCACAGACCAATGGCCTCTGTGAACGATTTAACGGCACGCTTAAGCAAATGCTCACGGCGTTCACAGAGTCCTACGGTCAATGGGAGAAGTTTCTACCTCACCTCCTGTTTGCCTACCGGGAAGTGCCTCAGGCGTCCACTGGGTTCTCCCCCTTCGAACTCCTCTACGGGAGAAAAGTCCGGGGACCCCTGAACCTCATACGAGAGCACTGGGAGGGCAACACAGGAGAGGAGGGAGTCCCAGTCCTGCCATACGTGCTGGAGTTTCGGGACCGCCTACAAGCTCTCACCGAGTCCGTTCGGGAGAACTTGCGGGCGGCCCAGAAACGCCAGAAACAATGGTATGACCACGGGGCCAGAGATAGGAACCTGGACATAGGGCAAAGGGTGTTAGCCCTCAGACCATCCAAAAAGAACAAGCTCCAGGCAGCCTGGCAAGGGCTATTTAAAATAGTCGAGCGGATTAGTGACACCACGTATATCGTGGCCAAATGTTCAGATGAAAGAGTAAGACGGGCCTTTCATGTCAACATGTTGAAGCCCTATCACGGACGCTCGGAAGATGTGGCTGCCATATGCGCCCCATCTACAGACGATAGTGAGGGACTCCCCTTACCAGACCTACTAGCGGCTAACCCCGGGACGGTAGAACAAGTGGGATTAGGAGACAAGCTAGACCCCCCTCAACAGGCCGACGCTAAGCACCTGCTCCAGGAATACGGTGGGCTGTTCTCCTCTCTACCCGGATACACGTCCGCCGCAGTACACCGAGTAGAGACCCAGGGGGAAAACCCCTTGAGACAACAGCCCTATCGTATACCAGCAGCAGTACGCACGAGCATGTGGAAGGAACTCCAGGAAATGCTCGAACTAGGGGTTATTGAGGCTTCCCAGAGTCCCTGGGCGTCTCCGGTAGTGTTAGTACCGAAGCGAGACGGCACCACTCGCTTCTGTATTGACTATCGGAAACTAAATGACAGGACAATCACAGATGCCTACCCTATGCCGCGGATCGACGAATTGCTCGATCGCATGGCTAGTGGACACTTCCTGACTACTTTAGATCTGTGTAAAGGCTATTGGCAAATTCCCCTAGACCCGGCTGCCATCCCTAAGTCAGCCTTCGTCACCCCATTCGGGCTATACCAATTTAAGGTTATGCCGTTTGGGATGAAGAATGCCCCGGCTACATTTCAGCGGATGGCGGACCGACTTCTGGAAGGAATGCAGGACTTCGCATGTGCTTACTTGGATGACATCGCCATCTACAGCGGCACATGGGAAGCTCACCTGGGGCACTTGGCTTTGGTATTCCACAAATTACAGGAAGCCGGCCTTACCCTGAAACCCGAGAAGTGCCATGTGGGCATGGCAGAAGTCCAGTATTTGGGGCATCGGGTAGGTTCGGGTAAACAGAGGCCCGAGCCCGCCAAAATAGAGGCCATAGCAAATTGGCCCCAACCCCGCACTAAGACTCAGGTCCTAGCTTTCTTAGGCACAGCAGGGTACTATCGCAAGTTTGTCCCCGAGTATAGCACCCTAGCCAAGCCCCTCACCGATCTAACCAAAAAAGCCCTACCCAAGCAGGTATCGTGGTCCCCGGAGTGTGCAGCAGCGTTTCAAAGTCTCAAAGCAGCTCTGAGCAAAGCTCCAGTATTGGCGGCCCCAGACCCTAATAAGACCTTTCTCGTTCACACAGATGCCTCCATGTTTGGGCTGGGAGCCGTGCTGAGCCAGGTGGGGGAAGATGGCATGGAACACCCGGTGGCATACCTCAGTCGGAAGTTACTACCTCGGGAGGTTAGCTATGCCACCGTAGAAAAGGAATGCTTGGCGTTGGTATGGGCCTTAAAGAAGCTTCAACCCTACCTCTACGGCCGAGCTTTTACGCTACTAACTGATCACAACCCTCTTATTTGGCTCAACCGAGTCTCGGGAGACAATCCCCGGTTGTTACGCTGGAGTTTAGCGTTGCAACCATACAATTTTACACTGCAGTACCGTCCGGGCAAACAGAACGGTAATGCGGATGGACTTTCCCGTCAGACAGACTCGGACTCTTAATGCTACCACCCGGACATCCCCTAGCCAACCCGGCAGGGTCTAGGCGGGTATGCCGACCCATGGAACTAAGGGGGAGTAATGTGAAGAAAAGAGACCCCAGCTACCTTTTTCTTCTATGTTTTGTGTTTAATTCCCTTTTTCTGCCAACAATAGCTTATCCGTTCGGCAGTTTGCATCACCGACAATTGAGTGTTCCCTGGGTGGCCGTTGTTTGTATAGCCGCCCGCCACGAGGAAAAGAAAACGGCGGCCATCTTGTCCGCACGAGGCGAGTCAGCGGGACTTGGTCGTCGAGTGTCCGGAACTAAAATCGGACACTCGACCGTGCGAGGTACCGCTGAAAACTACCGGACGGCCGGTTCTCCAACTTGCCGAACACCCAGAAGAGCGGCATTCGGTAGTTATCCCCGTATGGACCAGGGGAACAATCGCTCCTATGAGCCAGGAGAGTATTTTCGGGACTTTTGACAGTTTGCGCCCTTTTTCCCAAGCGACCGACCCCACACACGGAATTCGTGGAACCATTTTGGGCAGTAGCCTCGTGTGTGGTCGGTAAACTAAGACTTCCACACTTTTTAAAAACCCCTGAACCGATCTGGGCGAAATTTGGATATGTTTGCCTCCCAGATCGGGGCTATCAGGGGATATGTATTTTGTGGGGATACCTTGTGGGGAAAGGGGTGTTCCAATGTTGGGGTAAAATGTGTGCCCTCTGCCTGGAGATAATTGATTTAACCTTTAACTTATCTCACTATCTTCCAGGCAGAGGAAGGGGCGTGTAGTAAGAAAATACTGTACAGTGATTGGTAATATGTTTGTTTGTTTTGGGAGGTCCTCTTGCATGAGGACCCCCATAAAAGCCAGCCTGTTTCAATAAAGCTTTAGTTCTGTTACACCCTTCATGAAGTCTTGGCTCATGTTTGGGGAAAGGATACTCTAACTACTGGGAAGGATTGTCGTGAAGCTGTATTCATCTCTACCCCCTGCTGGAGTTATGGTCACTTATACTCAGCAGCTGGAAAAGGAACAAGGGACTGCAGTAACATCTCCCCTGCAGGTCCTAACAATATGTTTTGGTGCATTTTTTAACATATCAGCTGCGATTTTATACAAATTAAATAAATCATATTTTGCTAAAGATGGTGGACCACCATTTCTGCAATTCTTGTATGAGTGCCTTGCTTTCTGTATTATTTCTTGGGTTTCCATATGGACCTTGCAGGGTAGGCTACGACCCACCTGTATTTGGACATTTCTGGACTATATGGACTTAAATCAAGTTTTAAAGGGGATGAGTCTGTACAAGTTGCTAGGGTTTGTCAGTTATGTAGTAGTGTCAAACTAATAAACCTCCTCTACAGAGGAGGTGTGTTACTCCAAAAAGTGCTCAAAGTGCATAAATAATTTAACAGCAGCTCAAAACACTTGTGTGGAATACCCTCTTCCCCACACACCACATACACTTTTCAATGGTACAAGATACACTTGTGCCTGTAGTGGAGCGCTTAAAGTGAATAAATAGTATATACAGAAGGTTATGATTGGTACATAAAAACAAAAGAGAAACTAACTATAGTGTGTAGAGCAGTGGTAGTCAACCTTTTTCTACCCACCGCCCACTAATGCATCTTTCTTGATGGAAAAATTTCCTTACCGCCCACCAGTTTTCGCGCAAGTGCGGAATATTAAAAAAAAAAATGTACGTACATTTATCTTTTTATTTCTACTTAATCCATGTTTATAATGTTTTTAACTTTATAAAGATTAATGAGAAAACAATAAAGTAAATTGAAATGACCTTTACTAGTGATTAATGAGGTTGATGCTGAGAGACTAAAAATTATCTGGTTCGATTTTTGTAAGGTGGGTAGGTGTTCTGTAAGCTGGGTAGAGGGGCTGTAAGGTGGGTATGGGGACTGTGAAGTGGGTAGGGGGACTGTGAGGTGCATAGGGGGGCTGTATAGTGGGTAGAGGGGCAGTATAGTGGGTAGAGGGGCAGTATAGTGGGTAGGGGAGCTGTGAGGTGGGTAGGGGAGCTGTGAGGTGGGTAGGGGGGCTCTATAGTGGGTAGGGGGCTGTGAGGGGTAGGGGGGCTGTATAGTGGGTAGGAGGCTGTGAGGTGGGTAGGGGAGCGGTGAGGTGGGTAGGGGAGCTGTGAGGTGGGTAGAGGGGCTCTATAGTGGGTAGGGGTGGGCTCTATAGTGGGTAGGGGGATGTATGGTGGGTAGGGAAGCTGTATGGTGGGTAGGGGAGCTGTGAGGTGGGTAGGGGAGCTGTGAGGTGGGTAGGGGGGCTCTATAGTGGGTAGGGGGGCTCTATAGTGGGTAGGGGGGCAGTGAGTTGGGTAGGTGGGCAGTGAGTTGGGTAGGGGAGGTGTATAGTAGGTAGGGGGCTCTATAGTGAGTAGGGGGGCTCTATAGTGGGTAGGGGGCTCTATAGTGGGTAGGGGGCTCTATAGTGGGTAGGGGGCAGTGAGGTTGGTAGGGGGGCAGTATAGTGGGTATGGGAGCTGTATAGTGGGTAGGGGCAGTGAGGTGGGTAGGGGGCAGTGAGGTGGGTAGTGGGGCAGTGACGTGGGTAGGGGGGCAGTGAGGTGGGTAGGGGGCTGTGAGTTGGGTAGGGGGGCTGTGAGGTGGGTAGGGGGCAGTGAGGTGGGTAGAGGGGCAGTGACGTGGGTAGGGGGGCAGTGAGGTGGGTAGGGGGCTGTGAGTTGGGTAGGGGGGCTGTGAGGTGGGTAGGAGGGCAGTATAGTGGGTCGGGGAGCTGTATAGTGGGTAAGGGAGCTGTATAGTGGGTAAGGGAGCTCTATAGTGGGTAAGGGAGCTCTATAGTGGGTAGGGGGGCTGTATAGTGGTTAGGGGGGCTGTGAGGTGGGTAAGGGAGCTGTATGGTGGGTAGGGGAGCTGTATGGTGGGCAGGTGAGCTGTATGGTGGGTAGGGGAGGTGTATAGTGGGTAGTGGGGCTGTATAGTGGGTAGGGGGGCTCTATAGTGGGTAGGGGGCTCTATAGTGGGTAGGGGGGCAGTGAGGTGGGTAGGGGAGCTGTATAGTGGGTAGGGGAGCTGTATAGTGGGTAGGGGGGCTCTATAGTGGGTAGGGGGCTCTATAGTGGGTAGGGGGGCAGTGAGGTGGGTAGGGGGGCAGTATAGTGGGTAGGGGAGCTGTATAGTGGGTAGGGGAGCTCTATAGTGGGTAGGGGCAGTGAGGTGGGTAGGGGGCAGTGAGGTGGGTAGGGGGGCAGTGAGGTGGGTAGGGGGGCAGTGACATGGGTAGGGGGGCAGTGAGGTGGGTAGTGGGGCTGTGAGGTGGGTAGGGGGGCAGTATAGTGGGTAGGGGAGCTGTATAGTGGGTAAGGGAGCTCTATAGTGGGTAAGGGAGCTCTATAGTGGGTAGGGGAGCTCTATAGTGGGTAGGGGGGCTCTATAGTGGGTAGGGCAGCTGTGAGGTGGGTAGGGCAGCTGTGAGGTGGGTAGGGGAGCTGTATAGTGGTTAGGGGAGCTCTATAGTGGGTAGGGGGGCTGTATAGTGGGTAGGGGAGCTGTATAGTGGGTAGGGGGGTTGTATAGTGTGTAGGAGGGTTGTAAGGTGGGTAGGGGGGCTGTAAGCTGGGTAAGGGGGCAGTATAATGGGTAGGGGAGCTGTTTAGTGCCTAGGGGGGGCTCTATAGTGGGTAGGGGGGCTCTATAGTGGGTAGGGGGCGTTTGAATGGTGGGAAGGGTGCTGTAAAAAGGTAAATACCTTTTAGTTTCCTCTTGGTCCGGTGGCAGCTCTCCAGAAACGTGTGGGGGCGGAGCTTCCGTTTGGGGGCGGGGCATGCGGCTGAAATGGTTTCAGACTGTGCAGGGAGACTGAGAGGTCTCCCTGCGGCCGCTGGCAGCCACACCAGCCCCCAGCTCCTCCCTCCTTCCTCCCCTCGGACTGACAGGCTGGCACAGTCCGAGGGGAGGATTAATCAGAATGATCATTAGGGCTGTCAGCCCAGCCACACCAGGCCAGCCACACACTCTCTCAAACAGAAGATTTAGCCGCCGAAATCCCTACCGCCCACCTGGAATCCTGAAACGCCCACTAGTGGGCGGTAGGGACCAGGTTGACGACCCATGGTAGAGTATAGGCAATATATCTATTGTTAAGATTGGGTCCCTCACATGGAATGGAGCCTATATGTATTGGCTCCGTATATTGGGCTTTTATGTTCTTAGGGCAGCATCACACCACTCCTTTATTGAGATATTCCCTCCAGTAGAAATAAAAGAGAATAAGGTATGTAGTAGTGATCTACATGTATGGCTAAATAAGATGAGATTTGATGTTCCCTAATAATTGCACACATCTGTCTGAAAAAAAAAATAATTATAACAAATTAGGGACATACAGTTTTAAACGTTCCTGAAATATCTATATGTGCTAACAGATATTATATGTAAAAGTACACAAATAATAATATAAGTTTCCCCTGGTTGCTGTGTTGAAACTAGTTAATATCAGTCATTAGAAATAGTTATTTATTCTAAATTGCTTAGTTTGGTCTAATTGTCTTTTCCTGAAAGAGCTGTTAATGCTTTAATTTAATCTCATTTGTTGTTTGTGCAGAATAACCTGATCATGTGAACGTTATTCGAGAGCAAGCAAGTGGTTAAAATGTATTGTCTTTTTTTCTAAACTCTACTCTACAGCGTTGTAGATTGAGTTGGAGTGGATGTCATATCCAATTAACTTTCTCATTAGAGGTCTCTGAGAGAAATAATTGCATCATACAGGGAAAAGAGAGAGTAATAAATGCATATTTCTCTGTCCCTGAAAGATTTACTTTTTTTTTTTACCAAGTAAGGGAAATTCAGAAATAGACATTTAAATCTGTATCAAGGTTGCAGACTGCCTTTGCCTGAATGTCACAGTGCCAAGAACCACTCAGAGTACTCAGAGAACACTATATAACATTTTACTCACAATTGGAAACTGGGACATCCACTTGTCTACTGGTTTGTACGATCTGAGACTATCCTGATGACCACATCAGCTAAGGAACATTTACACCTTACATGTGTATGGATGCTGGATAGTAGTCCCCTTAATTCTTTATTTCTAACAACAATCTATTGTTTGCCACACGTGAAAAAAATACTATTGATCATCATTAAAATGTCCTACAGTGTTATTCATCAATGTGAGAACTGTTTAGAATTTCAAGCGAATCAAAGTGAATTTTAAGTTTAAGGCTAAAGTATTGAAATTGAAAGCATAATTGACTTGGAGAATTTTCCCAGTTCTGATTTTTTCACCTTAAATTTGAAATTCATTCTAAATTCACTTCAAATTCCTGACAATTCTCGCTGTAAGGAATAACTCATGGGGACGCTTAATTTTCCTCATAGAGATGCATTGATTCAATGCATCTCCATGAGGAGATGCTAATTGGCCAAATGGTGTTTGGCCCTGCCCCCTTGCCAATTTCAGCCAACCCTATGCTTTCCCAATGGGAAAGCATTGGATTGACTAAAAATTGGCAATTCTGATGGTGTTACCAAGGGGGCGGAGCTAGCGCCGCTGGAAATTAGGTGAGTTTTAATTCCTTTTTTTAGGGGGCAAAGAGGGGGTGGGGGGTCAAGCCACCTAAATGGTGGGTTAAACACTATAGGGCCAGGAATACATGAATTCAGGCTCCCCAAATGGCAAAGGTCCATTGTAGCTACATATCAAATTTATATTAACTATAGTTCATAATGTTTATCATTGGTCACAATTGATTTTTTAAGGTACAGTTCTGACAAAATGTATTTTAAACTTTAGATGAAAAAAAAATGTGTGCAACTATCAAACACAGTTATATATATATATATATATATTTCTTGGTTCTGCCTTGAGAAACTTCTTTTTCACAAATAGAACAATTTTGAAAGATGAATTGATGATTTTGTTTTCCAAATCTATTTTTTAACCTCAAGCTTTGAATTTGAATATTATTTCAGTGAAATTTGGTGTTTAGGGAATAAGCCCTTCAGTGTGGGAAAGTACATCTAGAAATGCTTTGAAAGCACAGTGAGTTTATTTTCATTCAATAACTAATAAATCTAAAACTGAATAATAATCTACCCAGGGTTATTTGACCAAAGTGTGAGTTGTCAGTAATTTAAAGTGTATTGAAAGTGAAATTTCTCTCATCAAGCTTTTTTGGCCTAACGTTTGAAGAATACCTTGAATTCACTTTGGATTCCAAAAACCTCTCACAGTTAGATGGTAAATTGTGAATTGTTTGGAATAGATCAGGTATTATCCCAGAAAGCTATGTTTTCAGATAGTTTGGTCAGGTAAAGATTGTGATGAACTCATGATAATTTTACCACATGACAGGAGGCTTCATATTTGCATATCTTTCTTTACTGAAAACTCCAGCAGCATAGAAACAGTAACAACCAATCAGAGAAAAGATATGGTGCCCATAAAAGGCCCTGTCTATGACATCACTTCCTCTTTCTTTGCTGCTCCAGCCATCAACAGGTCAGAGTAATTTTACCTCTCTGGTTTATGTACTTATATTGTATTTTTTATTGTATTATTCCTGTTTTTTCTTATATTTCTTATTGTATTATTATTACAGTTTTCCTTATTCACCCCTATCTACCTATACCTGTCCCCCTCCTGTTTTCACTTCTCAGTCGCCCTGTTGGTTTTTCTTGTGCCTCTGTTACTTTGCTTTTTTCGGGCTGCCGGTCCGCGAGCGTCACGGCTGTCCGTGCCGCGTTCGCCGCGCGGACCTGCCCTTACTGACACAGGGGGCTGGGTGGGGACGGGTGGAGGGTAGCTGGGGTTAAAAATTTTTGGTTTGCCGCCCTTTTGTTCCCTTCCCGCTCGCAGCCGCGAGCGGGTAGCTCTCTCTTACTCACGCGGCTGGCGGCCATCTTGGTTCTCGCGGCAAAATCGCGAGACCCGCGACGGCCGCCTCTCCTCACACTCGGCGGTCGGGGAATCACCCGATCGCCGCAACGGAGTTGGGGGACCCCCCCCTCAGGGACCCCCCCCCACCTCTTCTCAGGAGTCTCAGGAAAACGGACATGCTGTTTGCCTGCAAAGCAAACAGATAGCTACTCCAACTATATGAAACTTAGTTATGAAACTCATAGTGGATATAATTTAAAAACGCAATGGTTCTAATTAGACTGTTTACATGGGATTAGTGAAACCTTTCTTATATATATATCAAGCAGGAATGGTGGCTCAGGAGATAAGCTGTCTGCCTGCAAAAGCAAGCAGACAGTCAGTCCAACAAAGCACAAGTTCGAACCCAGCATGGGCACCCATGGTAACTTAAATTTTTCCTGTTCCCATAACCAACAATATATAAGGACCTTTTGTCAAATATTGGTAGATAACATTCTTTATCTATGTTAAATGTTATCAATTAGTTTAATAAGTGTCCTATTTTACCTATGTACCAGTTTATAGGGTACAAATTGAAGTTGGTGGTAGGATTTACTCTCCATCCTGTGCAAGGTCAGTAGGTATGATCACATTCTGATGGTGGTCCTGTTTTTTATTGTTCGGTACAAGATAGTCAATGCAGGCACAATTGAGTTTTCTTTGGTATGAAGGCTGTACTATATACGATATACATACCTTAACCGACATACTGCCTCGCTGGTCCCTGCAGGGACAGATGCAACATTGTTTCCCCTCAGGGGATCAAATTCTGCTATACCCTTCAAAGGGAATATTATACTGATTACCCGGCACAGGGTTATATTACATTACTGTACCCAAGGGTGCAACATTTATGTGGGTGTCCTCTGGGTATTTTTTTCATGGCACACCACCTGGGGTGACCCCCAAATATGCATGCAAGGGCGCTGACGGCCCATTTCAATTGATGTGGGTGTCCTCTGATTGCCACGGCACACCACCCGGGGTGAACCCCGATGATATGCACAAGGGCCTGTATTGTCAAGAGATAAACGAATACAGCCCTGATTTCACTGACTACGTGCATATACAGCCCTCTCAATGCCTGTCAGTTTACTTTAAAGCAACAGTACCATGCTGGATACGGTGGACGGCAGGACCACTAAGGAACTGAGTGTACTGCGTAGTACCCTTCACAGGGATATATATATTTATGGTGCCTAGTGTACATATTGAACGTGGGTGTCCTCTGGGTTATTTTTTACATGGCACACCACCTGGGATGACCCCCAGATATGCATGCAATACTTGCAAGGTACCAATAATTATAATGTGGGTGTCCTCTGGGTACTTTTTCATGGCACACCACCTGGGGTGACCCCCCAGATATGCATGCAAGGTCGCTGACAGACCATTACCTTTGATGTGGGTGTCCTCTGGGTTTCCATGGCACACCACCTGGGATGTACCCAACCTAACAGTCGTGGGTCCTGCGGGTGCAGATCTTATGGAGACAGGCCCCACGCGCCTCTATAATCAGCCTGTATAATTTAATACCGTACATACAGCTCTGGCGTACATTTGTGGTGGACCCGGCTAACCTGACCAAACACCACTACCAGTCGGTCGCGCCTGCACCGCGGCTCTCAGTAGCCAGATTTAACTAATAGAGGTGACCCTTCTACACTTGGCACAGGTATTCATACTCTCAAACAAACTAAACAGGCAATTCAAACCATTTTACCCGGGTGATCCCCAGTTCTACCTGGAGTCTAGCACCCCTACATGTTGACCCTCAAACATTACTCCCACTGACTACCACTGTCTCCAGACAGGACGGGAATGAGTCATGGTGGACACTCTCAACCTTCCCAAGATTTCTAGGCGAGGACAAACGCCGCTGTAGCGGCCTCAGTGGAGAAGTTTCTGTTATGGGCTCTGCCCCACACCGCTTGATGGAGGACACTTCCTCGAAGTACGTTAGGGACACCTGACTCTGTGACAGCAGCCGAGGCAGGGATAGCAATAGCGGCACTAAACCCTCTGGGGATGAAAGTATGCGCACGCCTCAAGACCAAATACCCCAGACCACTGCTACCAGACAAAGTGGTAGTTGCGCCCGAGCTCAATAGATGAGGTACTATGCGCCGACAGACACAATCCTGTCAACAACACATTATGGGACATTATGGGACTTAGGAGCGACAATAATTCGGCCCACAAGCACAAGGCCTACTATTTGACGTAGTGTTCATGACAGGACTCAAGGTGCGAGTCAATCTACTCATGTCTCCCCTTTGGGGAAAGATGTATTTGGGAGGACTGATCATTAGCGGAACGAGCCGCCAGCCGCTTCTGGGCGATAGTTTCCAGATCGTATACACAGTCCTCATATAGTTTCTTACTCGCTTCTCTACTAGTGAGTCGACCTACATAGCTAACTGTTTCCAATTTTACGACCGGCAGCCTCTCTCTGTTTTACGGAATTGGGAGACGATTGCCAAAGTCACCGGGGTTCTCCAGACACTACAAGACTATGACATAGAATTTCTTCCGCCTCCATTACGCATGCTGACGGAAGGGCGCAATCCAATATGCACCGGAGGGGAAGGCTTCCTCAACTAATGTTTTCCTGGTCAAGCAGAAGCTGGGAGGCTAAATCAATGGAACTCCTACATGGTATACAAACACTTCAAGATGGAGGAAATTCATCTGCTACAAGACCTCCTAAGCGATTACGACTGGTTTACACATTTGGTAGTACACAAACAAAGATCGCTTCTCCATCTGGGTTGGGCCAATTCCTCGGTTTCGACATCGGCTTGGAGACCAACGTTCCGCGTCGGTTTAAGGCAAAGATCGCCTCTATAGGGATAGAGGTCAGACACACTCTACGGTTGGATACGACTCCTCTCAGGATAGTCGCCGGATTGCGGGATTCCTCTCCTCCTCTCCTCCTCCATACAAGCGATATTCCCTGGCCCACTACACTACAGGGCCATGCAACAGCTGATGGCGAGATACGTACGCACCGGCACTCTTGCGACCACTGGATCTCACTGTCAGCAGAAATGAGGACGGAATCTCGATGGTGATTACCTCACATGCAAACTTGAATTGGCCGAACGATCCTTGACTCTTCCTCCGGATGCGAAGCGGTGGATGTACCCTACAAACGTGCCCCAACCGTTCTCCACAATAGCAAGGGTGCTCCGATACACACGTACCCACTAGATATTGCTCCTGCTCAGGACGCCCCTCGGGCAGATCAACCGCGGTTCCCGGATCGCCTGGAGAGGTCTTGCGAAGACCCTCTACTGCTCCCTGACTTTTCCTCTACTTCCGACGGGACCGTGAGGGGAAGCTCATTCCCTTGTCAGGGAAGGACATCTGACACTAGTGGCCTGGACGATTTTTAGGGGCTCCTGGTCAGTCCACGACCTATTGCATCAACTAAGTCCTGCTATGGGACTCGTAGACTCCCGGCACCAGGAGATGCTATATTTCTGCCTGATCGGCCTGGAGTGTTTGGTGGGTGGAAAGGGATTCCGATCCCTTTACCGCACCTGCCCCACCGATCCTTATCTATCTGTCACACCTGGTCTCGTTGGGGCGGTCATATCGACCCCTCAACGTGATCGGATCCACCATATCAGTGGCGCACGTTCCGGTATAGGGCGGACCTGTAGGTCAAGATCCACTGGTTTGTCGACTAATACGGGGTACCGAATTATCGAGACCCGGCACCCAAGTATTCACACCTCTGGCAGGTGGATGTGGTGCTGTGATTCCTTGGGGGAATAGCAGGACAATCCTTGTTTGTCACTGAAACAACTTTCAGCCAAACTAGCCCTCTTGTTATGCCTCGTCTTATTTAGACGGGTGACGGACGTTAGGGCTTTCGATATGGATGTTTTTTCTTTATCACACCAGACGGGATTACCTTTACCATATCGAGACGAACTAAGTCCAGTTCATCTTCAGTGTCATACCCATACTTGGGGTCAGACACCAAACTAGGTGTGGTCGGAACGCTAATGGGGTATACCGAAATCATTCCCCCTTCGTATTCATGCGACGGGTCTAATCCTGACTTCTGATGTGGAACCTCATGGAGAGGTGTCTACCGCTACACTGGCCAGATGGATCCGCTGGCTATTGCATCTAGCGGGCGTCGAACCTTTGTTTCGGAACCCACTCGGTCAAGGGAGAGGTGGCCCCACAAGTCCTTTTTGGCCGACGCTTCCCTAACCGACATTATACGATGCATGGTTTGAGCGCGAGAGGGTACGTTTAGAACGCTCTTTTTTCGGCAAACATTTCATACTTCCTTCACACTGGTCAATTCTAAGCTTTAAAAATGCAAATATGAAGCCTCCTGTCATGTGGTAAAATTGAAGATTATACTAGCTTTAGTGTACTAATAATCTTAATTTTAGTAATGACAGGAGGCGAATATTTCCCACCCTATAGGATCCCTCCCATGTTTTTCTCGTGCTGAACTGAATTTACCCTTTATGTTCAGGAAGGTAAGTACGTTATGGTTGTATGTTTGCTACTTAGATATGTGGCTTGAGTGACTTGTATAGGTTGAATTATTAGACATGTACCTTGAATTATGTTGTGTTTTATAGATTCTTCAATATCATTGCTTTAGAATTAATATATATTGATATGTTACTCTTTCTGGTATCCATTGGTATATCAGATTCTTAATGTTTATTGTATGCGGACAAGCTACCACGCCAGAGTCCTTTCACCTTTTTTCTTTTTCTTACAGCGTGAACGTCTTCTCATCAAGACAAAGACTCACCTTCCATAACTCTACATCACGGAACTACTGGAGTGGATTATTCTAATATGTTGTGGAACTGTTGACGTAATATGGTTATGTTTATTGTTGATATTTATTGTTTCGCTTCAAAGAAAGAGGAAGTGATGTCATAGACATTTCTAGGCGAGGACAAACGCCGCTGTAGCGGCCTCAGTGGAGAAGTTTCTGTTATGGGCTCTGCCCCACACCGCTTGATGGAGGACACTTCCTCGAAGTACGTTAGGGACACCTGACTCTGTGACAGCAGCCGAGGCAGGGATAGCAATAGCGGCACTAAACCCTCTGGGGATGAAAGTATGCGCATGCCTCAAGACCAAATACCCCAGACCACTGCTACCAGACAAAGTGGTAGTTGCGCCCGAGCTCAATAGATGAGGTACTATGCGCCGACAGACACAATCCTGTCAACAACACATTATGGGACATTATGGGACTTAGGAGCGACAATAATTCGGCCCACAAGCACAAGGCCTACTATTTGACGTAGTGTTCATGACAGGACTCAAGGTGCGAGTCAATCTACTCATGTCTCCCCTTTGGGGAAAGATGTATTTGGGAGGACTGATCATTAGCGGAACGAGCCGCCAGCCGCTTCTGGGCGATAGTTTCCAGATCGTATACACAGTCCTCATATAGTTTCTTACTCGCTTCTCTACTAGTGAGTCGACCTACATAGCTAACTGTTTCCAATTTTACGACCGGCAGCCTCTCTCTGTTTTACGGAATTGGGAGACGATTGCCAAAGTCACCGGGGTTCTCCAGACACTACAAGACTATGACATAGAATTTCTTCCGCCTCCATTACGCATGCTGACGGAAGGGTGCAATCCAATATGCACCGGAGGGGAAGGCTTCCTCAACTAATGTTTTCCTGGTCAAGCAGAAGCCGGGAGGCTAAATCAATAGAACTCCTACATGGTATACAAACACTTCAAGATGGAGGAAATTCATCTGCTACAAGACCTCCTAAGCGATTACGACTGGTTTACACATTTGGTAGTACACAAACAAAGATCGCTTCTCCATCTGGGTTGGGCCAATTCCTCGGTTTCGACATCGGCTTGGAGACCAACGTTCCGCGTCGGTTTAAGGCAAAGATCGCCTCTATAGGGATAGAGGTCAGACACACTCTACGGTTGGATACGACTCCTCTCAGGATAGTCGCCGGATTGCGGGATTCCTCTCCTCCTCTCCTCCTCCATACAAGCGATATTCCCTGGCCCACTACACTACAGGGCCATGCAACAGCTGATGGCGAGATACGTACGCACCGGCACTCTTGCGACCACTGGATCTCACTGTCAGCAGAAATGAGGACGGAATCTCGATGGTGATTACCTCACATGCAAACTTGAATTGGCCGAACGATCCTTGACTCTTCCTCCGGATGCGAAGCGGTGGATGTACCCTACAAACGTGCCCCAACCGTTCTCCACAATAGCAAGGGTGCTCCGATACACACGTACCCACTAGATATTGCTCCTGCTCAGGACGCCCCTCGGGCAGATCAACCGCGGTTCCCGGATCGCCTGGAGAGGTCTTGCGAAGACCCTCTACTGCTCCCTGACTTTTCCTCTACTTTCGACGGGACCGTGAGGGGAAGCTCATTCCCTTGTCAGGGAAGGACATCTGACACTAGTGGCCTGGACGATTTTTAGGGGCTCCTGGTCAGTCCACGACCTATTGCATCAACTAAGTCCTGCTATGGGACTCGTAGACTCCCGGCACCAGGAGATGCTATATTTCTGCCTGATCGGCCTGGAGTGTTTGGTGGGTGGAAAGGGATTCCGATCCCTTTACCGCACCTGCCCCACCGATCCTTATCTATCTGTCACACCTGGTCTCGTTGGGGCGGTCATATCGACCCCTCAACGTGATCGGATCCACCATATCAGTGGCGCACGTTCCGGTATAGGGCGGACCTGTAGGTCAAGATCCACTGGTTTGTCGACTAATACGGGGTACCGAATTATCGAGACCCGGCACCCAAGTATTCACACCTCTGGCAGGTGGATGTGGTGCTGTGATTCCTTGGGGGAATAGCAGGACAATCCTTGTTTGTCACTGAAACAACTTTCAGCCAAACTAGCCCTCTTGTTATGCCTCGTCTTATTTAGACGGGTGACGGACGTTAGGGCTTTCGATATGGATGTTTTTTCTTTATCACACCAGACGGGATTACCTTTACCATATCGAGACGAACTAAGTCCAGTTCATCTTCAGTGTCATACCCATACTTGGGGTCAGACACCAAACTAGGTGTGGTCGGAACGCTAATGGGGTATACCGAAATCATTCCCCCTTCGTATTCATGCGACGGGTCTAATCCTGACTTCTGATGTGGAACCTCATGGAGAGGTGTCTACCGCTACACTGGCCAGATGGATCCGCTGGCTATTGCATCTAGCGGGCGTCGAACCTTTGTTTCGGAACCCACTCGGTCAAGGGAGAGGTGGCCCCACAAGTCCTTTTCGGCCGACGCTTCCCTAACCGACATTATACGATGCATGGTTTGAGCGCGAGAGGGTACGTTTAGAACGCTCTTTTTTCGGCAAACATTTCATACTTCCTTCACACTGGTCAATTCTAAGCTTTAAAAATGCAAATATGAAGCCTCCTGTCATGTGGTAAAATTGAAGATTATACTAGCTTTAGTGTACTAATAATCTTAATTTTAGTAATGACAGGAGGCGAATATTTCCCACCCTATAGGATCCCTCCCATGTTTTTCTCGTGCTGAACTGAATTTACCCTTTATGTTCAGGAAGGTAAGTACGTTATGGTTGTATGTTTGCTACTTAGATATGTGGCTTGAGTGACTTGTATAGGTTGAATTATTAGACATGTACCTTGAATTATGTTGTGTTTTATAGATTCTTCAATATCATTGCTTTAGAATTAATATATATTGATATGTTACTCTTTCTGGTATCCATTGGTATATCAGATTCTTAATGTTTATTGTATGCGGACAAGCTACCACGCCAGAGTCCTTTCACCTTTTTTCTTTTTCTTACAGCGTGAACGTCTTCTCATCAAGACAAAGACTCACCTTCCATAACTCTACATCACGGAACTACTGGAGTGGATTATTCTAATATGTTGTGGAACTGTTGACGTAATATGGTTATGTTTATTGTTGATATTTATTGTTTCGCTTCAAAGAAAGAGGAAGTGATGTCATAGACAGGGCCTTTTATGGGCACCATATCTTTTCTCTGATTGGTTGTTACTGTTTCTATGCTGCTGGAGTTTTCAGTAAAGAAAGATATGCAAATATTCGCCTCCTGTCATTACTAAAATTAAGATTATTAGTACACTAAAGCTAGTATAATCTTCAATTCACCAGACCTCCCAACTCTACTGATTCTAATTCTGGGGTCTAGCCCCTTCATCCCAATTTTGTTTCTCTGTGTCCCTGGATAAGGGACACCAGCGAACTGACCTCACTGTGCTATATACATAATTAGATTCCAGACTGATTTTTACCTTTTCTGGCTCCCTGTGCTGTATATATTCATTTAAGCTGCTGATACTAGCACTCCCTTTATCTGCAAATATAATAAATGGAGTTTAAAATACACTCGTGGGTTGTTAAGACAACCATGTAAAATCTTTTAGGATCAATTAGATTGCTTAACAGCTGCCTGCTTGCAAAAAAAATATTCTTAGTTTATGTGTGTACACACAGAAGCAATGTTGACATTATGTCAGTACCTTCATAGAAAACAGATCACTGCTTGTAAATACAGGACTTTGAATGTGTATGAGTACTGCAGCTTCCATTAGTGATAAAACTGTACTTTACATCTTAAAATACATGTTCATATGTGAAAGTTGTCAATAAAATCACATGCTACATTTATTCATTTTACTTCAGATTAAGTCATACATAAGTGAAATTCATTTCTTTCATTGTTTTGCTGTTCTTTATAAAGTGAGAACAATGTTTTGAACTTCTTTGCCCAATCGAGACAATGTCTTCAGAGTACACATATGGAGGATGAGACTGATAGTGAGTAAATGTCTGTATGAATATACTTTTAAAGATACATTTGATAGAGAATTTCTTTGTATGTTTTCAATTGATGCACATTCCTAATTAGTTAAACAGAGTGGCCTTTTGGTCTTTCCTTATCCGTCTGGTTTTACATGAGCTGTGATGGTCCAAGGAATGGTCTTAATACCAAAGATATTCATATAAATGCCACCTGGAAGGGGATTTGTCTGATTGTTGTATACACAGGTGCCCACTGTGCTTTCTTCTTTTTTATTTTTAAATTAGATGTTCCACTTCTCTTTCATATATTATTATTGACATTTATATAGCGCTAACTTATTCAGCAGGGCTTTGCAATGTTATAAAAGGGGATATTTAACAGTAAATGTGAAAATTACAAAATGTTACAGGAACAATAAGTTAACCAGAACCCTGCTCAAGGGGCGGCGCCTGACTTCCGGTGCGGATGGTGGCTTTGTGTTAAAGCTCCGTCCCAGCAGGCGCAAATATAGCTTACAAAAGCACTAAGACCCACAAGCACTCACGATAACGGCACACAGGCGAGAAGACATGGGAGGAGGACGTAAATCAAAGCAAGGAACGGAGGTAGCTCAGATTTTCAGAACCCGCAAAGATGGCAGGCCCACACGCGAGGAAAATGGCTGCGAGGATGACTCGGACTCGGCGGCTAGCGATATAAGCCGCTCAGACCCCACAAAACCCCTTACAAGAG
Organism: Pelobates fuscus; assembly: GCF_036172605.1. Lineage (NCBI taxonomy): Eukaryota > Metazoa > Chordata > Amphibia > Anura > Pelobatidae > Pelobates > Pelobates fuscus. The sequence goes on along the minus strand of NC_086323.1, from coordinate 81,004,274 downwards.
CAGACCTTCAACACCTTTTAAAAGAAATCGCCACCTTACAAGAACAGGTGCGACAATTGGAAGAGGCACAGGAGGACCTCAATAACCGATCTCGTCGTAATAACATAAGAATTAGAGGTGTAGCAGAGTCAGTGGAAGTGGAGGCGCTCGCCCAGACACTCCCAGAGTTATTCTGCGGCCTACTACCAGAGGCCTCACCTGCAGAACTTCTATTAGACAGCACTCACAGGGCCCTGTGAGCCCCAACGCCCAACGCCTCCCAACCCAGAGACATAATCATACGAATGCATTATTACCACATCAAGGAGGCCATCATGCGAGCGGCAAGGAACACACCACTCCAAATAGACAGACACCAAATCCATTTTTCTATCAAGACTTGGCCCCGAGCACTCCCCTCAAAAGAAGAGAACTCACCCAAAAACTTACCAGACGTCACATTCGCTACTCATGGGGGCACCCCTTCAAGTACGGAAAAACAATCGCACAATCACCTTACACAACATCTCAGAAACGGCTGACTTCCTGGAGCGCCTGGGCCTGCATGCCATGGATCTTGGGGCGGACGCAGTCCCAGGAAGACCCGACAGAGAACCCTCAGAGAGGAGAGCACCCATGAACAACCCGGCGCCAGGAGGGCATCAACCACAGAATCCAATCTAACCACATATACTGTAGCAATGGCACAATCGCACAGCGGACTCCTAAACTCTAAGCCAGTAAACATAACCACCTACAATTGGCACAAAATAGAACTTAACTGAAAAATCCGAGACATCAGCAGCGAAGCCGAAATTCAGATAAGATATAAAAAGTTACACACATAATTGGGTTAACACATACAGTTCCTAATGAATGTTCTCATTGTTATAATTGTTGTTATAGTTAGACCACGACACCTGTATACGGGGCCAAGATAATTGAAATGTACTCTAGTCAACTGTAAACCACATGAACCGTTAATGACCACTGAATCTCCCAAACATAGACACCCACTCCCATGCCCACATAGAGGGCCAAAATGCATGGGTTACTAGGTAAACCAAACCCGATCCACTGGGCACAACCGAGAGGGCAGAATGCGAAAGGGAGAAACAGAACAACCCCCATACAGGGCTCTATAACGTATCCATCTCCTTCCCCCTGCTCAGAAACAATTATTTAACTAGCGGACCACCACCAATGATACATACAAAACCGCTATCACTGAAGAGGCCTAGAGGGACATGAATTTATAATGAAAAGCACCTGTACCCTGACATTTATATATCCTTCAGCCCTCCTCATCATGACCTATACCCCCCTAGGGAAGCGAGAATATCAGAGAAGGCAAATCATAACTAAAGCCTCAATACCAAATAAGCCTTACCGTGCCGACCAATTGCAAGAGCCCACCCTAGATGGCGACCTTAGCCAAACGCAACAGAACCCCCCCATGCAGGACACCGCCGTAATAACCTACGGGAGATCCTCGCAGAGCAGACCCCACTCCCCCCCCTCATTGACAACTTCCCGAGTGCTTATACATACACAATCTCATAGGAAGGGAACTTAAACTACCAAATTCTGCACGTAAAGAGCTAAATATGAAAAGCACAACTATAATAAAATTAAGGACCCCAATACTACTAATTATTCACCCCAACTCCCTAACTAATAGGGGACAACGCTCCCCCTTGAGAACATGTCAGGCTTAAAACTGAGCACGGGCTTGAAACATCGTAAAGGACACAGGTATACTACCATTCTCGTACCACAATATAAAAGAACCCTGCCCCACTCATACAAAACAAATGACCCCCGAGGGGCCCATCCCATAGAGGGGAGACAAGGGGGGAACCACCTGAGGGACAATATAGCGAGACACTCAGCCCACCCACAACAACTATAATAAAATTAAGGACCCCAATACTACTAATTATTCACTCCAACTCCCTAACTAATAGGGGACAACGCTCCCCCTTGAGAACATGGCAGGCTTAAAACTGAGCACGGGCTTGAAACATCGTAAAGGACACAGGTATACTACCATTCTCGTACCACAATATACAAGAACCCTGCCCCACTCATACAAAACAAATGACCCCCGAGGGGCCCATCCGAGGGACAATATAGCGAGACACTCAGCCCACCCAGAAGTATTAGCCCAACGAGCTAATACTACATCCCATTCCCCCCTCGGCTATGGCCCCACAGACACCTGCCACCCCTAACCCCACAGGCAGGGACCACTGAGGTCAAGGCAACATTACCCTTACCCGGGCTTTTCTGGTAAAACCACGGTAACCCATAGCGACCATGCCCCCCAAGACTGAACACCCTGCAATACACAGAAGACACTCCAACCACTAGATGGAATGTACCAACAACCTAAGACCTCCCCCAAGCCACCACAGAGCAAAATCACCCCTCCATGAGTACTTTCAGCTGGTGGTAATACCCAAAACCAACACAACACAACAGATGGGAGGGCATGGGACCCCCAGGTTGAACATCACTAGCTAGGACCCCGCGCTATTAAGGCCAGCAAATGTTATAATGTTATAATGTTGATGTTATTGTGTTGAAATGAACCACCCAAATTGACCAGCGAAAGCATATGCCTCCTCCCCAAACCGGGAAAAGACCCCAGAAACCCCGCTCACTACAGACCAATCTTGCTACTCAATGTAGACCTCAAAATCATGACCAAAATCATGGCCAACAGATTAAACCCGTACCTGGGGTCTCTCATCCACCCAGACTAGGTTGGATTCATCCCCCACAGACAAGCAGCAGACAACACATGGAGGGCCATAGACCTCATCTGGTTGGCCAACCACAAACGCATCCCAACGACAGTAATATCACTAAATGCAGAAAAGGCCTTTGATCGCCTGTTATGGCCATTCCTACACAGAACCTTATCACACATAGGACTACCAAACGAATTCACCTCATTCTTACACGTGATTTACAACTCTCCTCAGGGGGCACTTCTACTGCCAAACATACCCCCGCTGCGTTTTCCCATTTCAAACGGCACGCGTCAGGGATGCCCATTGTCTCCTTTACTCTTCACCCTCTCCTTAGAGCCCCTGCTGCAGGCGGTGCATTCCAGCCGGGGGTGGAGGGGATCACGGTGCGGGGAGAAACATTCAAAGTCTCGGCTTATGCCGATGACATACTACTCACACTGACCAACCCAGAACATTCGCTCAATTCCCTCCTCGCCATCATACACGACTACTCTGAACTCTCAGGGTACAAGATCAACCTAACTAAATCCGAACTTCTGCCAATACAAATAGAGCCCCAGTGTTTAGCTAGAATCAAACAAACAGTCCCACTGAGAATATGCCACACAGACATATCTTACCTAGGGATCAAACTCCCAGCAGACTCGAACACCCTATACGCAAAAAACTACACCCCATTTGTCCAAAAAGCACACGAGGATCTGATAAAGTGGAGACCACTGGGGGTCTCCTGGCTTAGATGCATCGCCTCCATCAAAATGAATCTCCTCCCTAGATTCCTATACCTATTCCAAACTCTCCCAATACCAATCCACAAACAAGACTTCAAAGCCCTTCAATCGGCAATAGATACATTCATCTGGAACGGCCGCAAGCCCAGAGTACGCAGGAGCACTCTATATGTGCCCAAAAAATGGGTCTCCCCAACCTAACACACTACCATTCAGCAGTACACCTGGCGCAAATTCAGCAATGGCACATCCCACCTGGGGAAAAACGATGGGTAGACATAGAACACCTGATCTTCGGAAGGGACCATCCATCCATATACATGTGGACAACCAAACCACACAGACCCTTACCCCCCATGACCGCACCAGCAATCACGCACACACTAGATCTTTGGGACAAATTAAGAGACAAATTTGAACTGTCCTCCTACCTCTCCCCATGACCCCGATCTTGAGGAACAGACTGTTCCCACCGGGACTTGTCCCCAAACACTTTGCCCACTTCGAACAAAGAGACATATCATGACTGGGACACTTATACCAAGAGGACAAAATCATACAGTTCACAGAAATTAAAGACTCATCCTCCCTTACAACCTTTGACTACTTCCGATACATCCAACTACGCAGTTTCGCAGCAACCCTGGGAAAGCCCCACTCACTCGCTTCGAACGAGACTTCACGAAACATCCCAACAGGCAAAGACAAATCTCCGACACGTACACCACTATAGCCAACCACCCCACACAACTATCCCTCCCATATATAGCAGCATGGGAAGCAGACCTCGGCCCCCCAGCGGATGTCACTGACTGGTCAGACATCTGGGAAGCGACAGCATCTGTATCAATATGCGTCACGCACATGGAACAGGCATATAAAATGCTATTCCATTGGTACTTAACGCCTTTCCACCATGCACCAAATAACTTCCAACACCTGCTGGAAACAATGCGGGGAAAAGGGAATGTTCCTCCACTGCTGGTGGATGTGCCCAAAACTCTGACATCTCTGGCACAGTGCCACACAGCTGATTTCCAAAATATTGGAAAAACCCTGCCCCACAGACCCCTGGACACTTTTACTCTACAAGCCAATAGAAACATTTACCAGATCGGAGAACAAGCTAAAAGCTTGCATTGCCCTGTTAACAAGAAGAGCCATAGCATAACTTTGGTCCACGACCCGTATGTCGACACAAGAAATGATCACACATGCCCGCACATGTACCTACAGAACACAACCACACCCACACCACATAGAGCATTCCACAACCCACATAGGAGAGGCGCTGCGCCCCGGGCGGCCTACTGTCCGTAACCCCAACCCTCACGCCCGAACCCTCAAAACCTATACCCTACCCTATGCACCCCCACGGACGACTGCAAAGCAGGATACAGGCAACGACCCCAACAGACATGGGAAGAATGACAACAAAAACAATGACAAATTGTAGGTTCCCCACATTACCTAAACGTAGGATCACAGCACCAAAAAGGGCCAATACACAACACCACGATTGAAAACGCACCTTACAATGATACCAATCTTCACAACAATTACATGCACCTAAGCAATTATGAAATAAGGCAGGATAACATCCCCCGCAAGGGTACCAACTACACCAATGCTTACCACATCCACCCATGTACATGCAATGCAGTGTTTGAAAAACGCACCTCACGATAACATTATCACCAGAAAAGTACAATACACTCAATAACGCAAAAATTACATTTAAGATTGGTGCGGTCCTCTCTGATCATACAAAACAAGTAAATTATGTGATAATTACATCAATTGGTGTGGGACATAAAAACATCAGTATGATTAGTTATAATGCAAATCATAGAACCTTCTACTATCTTATAATAGATTTACATGTCAAGTTCTTGACAAATCTCAATATTCTGGAAATGATGTGCTATTTTTGGCACACTGTGAAATATATACATGCTATCTTGAACGGTGTTTGGTAGAAGAGTAAATTGTTCCTTTCCTGAAAACTGATACCTACAGATGTTAATTATTAAGCTTTGTCAAAGTGAAGAAACATTTCCATACATATTATTGAGTCATATAAAAATCTACTGTTTCACTCTGTAAGAGTTTACATAATCTGAACTGAGGACTTGAGTAGAACAAAAAAGTACTGGACCAGTGTAAGAAAATGTAGGCTCCAGCTGCTCTATGTTTTGAACTGCAACTAAAGGCTGGTGAGATATCATGGGTATCATGGGTACAAAGCTCAGGGACACATTAAACAGAACAAAGAAATGGTATGCCTCAAATGGTACAAAAATAAAACAAATATTGCTGTTGATCATTCGACACTCACAACTTGCCTCATCATGGTTGGTGAATAGTGCCATTATATCAGCACACAGTGTGCAAGGAGAGTGGGTACTAAATAGCCTTGCGCTTTGTGCTAGTGACAATCTGTGTGCATCAAAAGAAATAATATAAAATAAAACCTTTATTTATTTATTTTAAGATAATGCTAAAATCTAAAAAGAAATTGGGGTTTAATTGGGGTACAATACAATAATATTGTCAGCTTCAGACAGTATTGCTTCAAGAGTTTGCCCTTTCATCCCAAGTTCATATGGTCTGTCCTTGATTATGAGACAGACCATGACTGGCTGTCGGGCACATCTTCCTTAAAAGCCTCCCGCCACCTAAAGTTAAATATGTCCAAGACTGAGCCCCTTCTAATTACTCTCTCTAGCTCTACTCCAATTTCTGACTTTTCTATCACTGTTGATGGCATCACTATGTCCCCATCACTGCAAGTCCACTACCTCGGAGTTACACTTGACTCCTCCCTGTTCTTCATCCCCCACATCCAATTGCTTTCTTCATCCTTCTATATCAACTTAAACAATATTTCCAAAATTCATCCATTTCTGAGTGTTGACACCACTAAGCAACTCAGCTCCTTTGTTATTTCTCATCTGGATTACTGCAATAACCTACTAACTGGCCTTCCTATCTCCCTCCTCTCTTCATTTTAGTGCTTCCTAAATGCCCTTGCCAGGATAATTAACCTTATCTGTCACTTGGTATTTGCTTCAATAAGCTGCAACTTGCTTTACTGACTCCCTATTCACAACAGAATCAATTTCAAAATTTGATATAAAAAGCCATTACTAACCCCACTATCTGTCCTCACTAATCAACAAATATACTCCAGGACCCTAAGATCTAACAATGACCTACTCCTTTCATTTTCTATTATCACCTCCACCACTGCTAGATTGCAGGACATCTTTGAGCGGCACCAATCCTCTGGGACATACTTCATACTTTCTCCTAGTCTACCTTCGATTTAATGCTCCCTAAAGACATTTTTGTTTAATGAAGTCTAAAACTCAACTTAATAATTAACACATTACACTTACTGAATAAATGCTCTCATCTCACTCTATAATAACGTCTTGCTCAACATTGCAGTTCCTGATTGTACGTACCCACAGGAATATGGCTCTCTAGTTTTCCTGAATTTGTTTGTCAAATTTGGTATCATCTCTTAGATGTATTGTATTTGTGTCTCTTTAATTGTACCAATTGTATTCATGGACTGTGCTGTGGAATGTGTTGGCACTTGGTATAATATTAACCTTTTACACAAATTTGGAGATTACGGATTCTGTTCTGATATTATTAATAATAATAATAAATTGTGTTTTACACAGATGTGGAGATCACTGATTCTGTCAGTTGTTCTGATGTTGCTATTATTTCATAGGTGAGCATCCAATCTACAGATGGCTACTTTAAAGATATCTGAAGATCCAGACAGGTTAGGTTTTGCTTGAAGACCATAGGAAGAACAATTTAACTGCCACAATCAAAGGACAACTCTAGCACTGTTTCATACCTGAACTCTGACATATAAATGGTCCTTTACTTGGATCTGAGAGCGCTTTGGACAACTTGGGCGCTCAGATCAGTGGTATCCGAGGATATGGGACATATGGGGCTCCTGTATGATTTGGCTATGTTTTGAGGTACTTTTGTTAATTTTTTGTGAATTTTTTTTTGTCTGGTTCCCTGTAACTGGGAGATAATTGAGTTACCGGTCTTTGACTCAATTATCTCGCTTACACAGAGACGCCTGGGCAGGCTTACAATAGAAATGTACGTGGACCTCCTGAACTGTAAAAGAACTTGTCCTTGAATACAATTTCAGTTGTACTCTCAGAACTGTGTGTTGTCCAGCTATTAATTTTTCAGCGCCTTGTTCCAGAGTCCCAGTTTGTGAAGGATTCGGTGGAGAAAGTCCTTGTCACTACACTCATCATTACTAAACCACATGTTAGACCCTTGGGAAGGGCTACTGTGCAAAGTGGAGTGAAAAGTAGTCTTTGTGGTGTGTGCGCTTGACCAATGATCACTTAAATGGCAGCACTAGTTGACCTAACTCCATCAGGCAGTTTTTCTTTAATGAGTTTTGTGATGGGTTAGTGTTTTTATAAGTCAAGGTTAGTTAATTTAGAACAATTCCAATGTGTATTGATAAGTTAGGTTTTAATAACACATATAATAAAAATGTGTGCTACAATTTGAAATGCTTGATTGTGAAATGTATGTGGAAGAATAGCTTTTGTTAAGAAAATGTCTGTTTTCTCCCACTAATTAACAATACTGGAGAATTAGGTTTGGTTGCTTCTTCTCATACACTGAGAACTGTCTTTGGGAGAAAGCAGTTAACTCTAGTACATAAATCCAAATTGGAAGTAAACACTTTGGGATTATAAATCCCTGCACATAAAGAACATTGAAGCTAATTTGTAGATTTTAATACAGTTTATTTCTTGGCCTAATTGTAATAAACTAATGGAATATGCCCTAACCTGACGTGACAATCTCTCTTTTTTTTTTTTTATAAATATAACATAAACAATAGACAAATGCATGGCGAGAAAATTTTGCTTAACCAAACCATTTTTCTCAAAAACAGAACATTTTTGCAATGCCTGAATTTCGTCAGAATTTCGTCAGCATTTCGGCATAATTTCAGGAAAACTGATTTGGGAACTGAATCAGATGAACCAACAGGGTATGAAAAAGGTCCAATTAGTGCAATGCAAAATATATGAACATTTTGCTGTACACTTATAGGAGCATTTTCCTGCCACTCGATGGTAACTGATATTTTAGTACAATACACAAATATGTATTTTTCCACCACAACACAAAACACTTGCATGGTATGAGTAGCTTGAATTCAGCTTTCACAACACATATATACATATATATTTATATATTTCCACTTAGATCTTCATTAGTATCCTGTTAGATTTATAATCGCACACATATTTATTCCTCACTTTGTTTAATTATAGCATTCTTGTCTATCATATTGATATTAATTTTCCAGCTCTTGTAGTAATTTATTTTTCACAGCATATAATAAATTCATTTATATGTTTATAAGTATTCTGTTATTTTTACAGTCACTACCATACATACACTTACACAGATATATAAATAATTACTTACTTTGTTAGCATATGTTTAATATATTTTTTACACTTTCTCACTTAAATATGAAATATAGATTTTTGTAAGACTTGATTTATTATCAAATTATATATTTTTTTGTCAATGAACTATTAATTCTTACAAGGTGTTTGTGCCATTCCATTACGTATTATGGAGATTATTTTTGTGTTTTGTGCCTTTTTCGTTGCACTTTTCTTGATTTCCTTTTTATTATTTTAGCGAATAGTCGGATGTATGGAAAAACAATTCAAAGTGAAATGCAAGTGGACCATCGAACACACCATGTGAGCATATTGTAATGCTCTCGGGAGAAATTTATTTGGAACGCAACTGCAGATTAAATAATAAATTTGATACCGTCACAAATATAAGTTATCTAAATAAGGAAATTAACTTTGGCAATCTTTTGCAAACAAATGGGTTTTGAAATAATAATAATAATAATATTAAAAACAACAACAGATTACTCAGGCCCTGGGGAGATAGCGCAGCTAAGCGGACAAGGGCACATGTAGGAGTGTGGGGATAGATGCGTGGGAGTGTCTTTGGAAGGTTGTCTGTGAGCTGGTAGGGGGGAGGTCTTACCTCAGTGCCACTTGGGATTCGGGCCAGCAAACAGCTTACTGTCCTCCTGCTCCTGTTTGCCTGGGCCTTTAGTCTCCACAGCTTGAGGGATGGATATTGAAGCGATCCTGGCGGCCCTCAGGATTGCTGCAGTGCTGGATGGTGGCCAGCAACTGAGGGAGCAATTTTCCAACATTAGTGGAGGTATGGCTACCAGTGTGGGCACCCCCCGTGGCCTGCCTCCCCCTGGAGCACCCACTGCGGTCTCCCCTGCTGCCTCCCATGCAGACCCTGCCCCTGTGGGCTGCACCAGCACTGGCAGGCGTTCCCGCCCGCCTGCCAGGCTCTCCCCTGATCCCACTCCTCGGGCCCGGTTGAGGACTGGGAGCCCGGGCCCGAGGCACCGCCGGGACCGCGTGTGTGGGGCTCCAGACAGGCGGCCTACTACTAGTGGCCGTGATTTGAGGCCTTCTGCGGCCGCGCGTGGCCTGCCGCCTCTATTGCTGCACGGCCTGGTACTCCCAGGCCGGGGATGCGGCCTACTACGGTCGCGTGGCCTATTACTACAAGGCAAGGGATGCGGCCTGCTACCGCTGCACGGCCTCCTAGTGCGGCTGCCGCGCGGCCTACACGTGGGCCTCCTTCCACACCATCCACCCCGGCCGCCAGCGCTGTATTGCGGGCCGGGGGCGGTGGGCGGCGGATGCAGCTATCCGGGCGGCGGGCGGCCACCCAGCATCGGTCCAGGTCCCCCCTTGCCCGTCGGGAGCCTCCTCTGCCAGTGAGGAAGGCTCCCAGGGCTCTGTCGCCCCCTCCCCACCCCCTGCAGGTCACTTACCTCGGCCATCTCCTCTGGAGCGTGGGCTCACGTCTTCTCTGCTGCTCTCTTCTCAGGACACTGCTGCAGTTCATGGACCCAGCCAGCAGGTGGCACCTGGAACACAGCTGATGTCTTCTGTGGATGCTGGAACTGCTGTTTCTTTGCCTCAGCCTTCTGGGAGTGCAGTGCCAGGCTTGGATCACCAGACTGCGACCGGTGAGTACCTTGTTCCTTCCACTTCTGGCGCTGTGGGTCCCGGGCTGGGAGGGTTCCTCTTAGGTCTTCTGGGTTTTTTGGATCAGTGGGAGAGGGGGATGGCGGTTAGTGGGGTCAATTATATTGATGGTCAACTCAGGTCAGCGTGGTCCCCTGCCCTGCTCCCTCCTCATGTTCAGTCTTCTCCTGCCCCTAGGCCCCTGCCCGGGACGGGTGGCAGTACGGTGCCTCTGAGTTCCCCGGTGCCCGCGGTGGTCAGTGTTGGTTCCACCTCGGGCGATGCTTGTCTCGAAGGGGGGGTCTCGAACATAGTGCGGGGTGCTGCTTACATGTGTTGGTCTGGCCCTCTGAGCTTGCACTTGAAACAGGAGACTAAGGAGAAGATTTGGAAAGGGGAATTTGTGGAGATATTTTCTCTCCTGCTGCTGGAGGAAGCTCCTCCCGTGGCGGACAAGGACAGTAAGGAGTCAGAAAAGGATAGGGAGAAGTACAGTTTTTGCAAAATTCCCAAGACCTTTGGGAACTGGATTCGGGCGTTCTCTATTTTGGCCAGCGTGGTGGGGGAGAAGTCTCCCCAGAAGTGTTCCGCGCTGTTCTGTTATCAGGACATGATCTGGAACGCTTGTCGCACCTATGGGGGGCTGGGTTGGTGGAGGTTGGTGGAGGTACAACGTGCATCCCTCGCGTGGTTTACCTGCTCCGGCGCCTAGTTCTGCGCTGTCTGGAGCTGAATGTGTATTGTAGGGCTGTGCACATGCCGGGTGTTCGTAATGTGATGGCCGATGCTCTCTCTCGTTCACAGTGGGACGTGTTTCGGGCAGTGGCTCCACAGGCCAAACTGGAGGGTGTCCCGTGTCTGACAGAGATGTGGTCCTTGGGTCTGACGGACTAATGGAGTTGGTCCGTGGGTCGGTGGCTGCGGCCACATGGGACTGCTATAATAAGGTTTGGAGGGAATGGGATGGGTGGGACGGGTCCCGCGGGGGCTTCCGGGACTCGTCCACTCGCCTGCAGGGTTTGGTTCTGCTCTTGGGGGACTGGGAGGCCGCAGAATTGTCTCCCTCGGCCATTTCGGCACGCTTGACGGGACTCAGCTTCCTGTTTAAGTTGCGGGGTTGGGAAGACGCTACCAAGGCGTTCATTGTACGCCAGGCGCTGAAGGGTTTGAGGCGGGGGAGGGTGTCTGCGCGAGACTTGAGGCGTCCTGTCTCGGACACGCTCCTAACTACTTTGTGTGAGGCGTTGCACGGGGTTGCCATTCGGATTTCGAGGTTTGGCTATTTCGCCTTGCCTTTTCACTGGCATTCTTCGGTGCCTTGCCGTCAGCAGGTGGGGGGGTGCTATTTGGGGATGATTCGTGCACCACTGATCGGATCTCGTTCAGGATCCGCCGCTCTAAGACGGATGTCTTGGGGAGGGGTAAGTGGGTCCGGTTGTCCTGTTTGGTCCTTTAGGGAATATTGTGCTCTTCTCCTGCGCTTCCACTCCTGGTGCATGGGGATGGTAGTTTCCTTTCCCATTTCCAATTTGTTAGAGTGTTTCGTTTGGGGCTGGAAGCAGTGGGATTGGATAGCAGGGAGTTCGGGGGCCATTCCTTCCGTATTGGGGCAGTGACCGAGGCCTCTCGGCTTGGCATGCCAGCGCAAGTGGTTCAGAGGATTGGTAGGTGGGAATTGAGGCGTAATGATTCCTATGTTCGTCCGGCCGGTTTATTGACGTGATTTCTTTCCACAGTTTCGGTTCCCCCCAGGATCTGGATCATCGGGCACTCTTCTGTTTACTCGGCTGGTGTCAGGATCGGGACAGGGATCCAACATGCAGAGTACAAACAGTAGCCAGATACGTATACCGGACCTTAGAATGGCCGGACTAACGTAAGTAGTACAGTAGAGAATGGTCAAAGACAAGCCGAGGTCGAGGGTAACAGAAGACAGGTAAGCGGTAGACAAGCCGAATCAAGGGTAACAGAGATAAGCAGAGAAGAGCAAACAAGCCGGGTCAAAACCAAAAGGGATAACTAGAAAACACGAGCACTGAGTGACTAGAACAAGCTAGAACCACGACAGGGCAATGAGCTAATGAAATAAGCACTGTTAAATGCCCTGTTCAGATAAGTAGACACACCTCCGACGAGTCCTGATTGGTCCTGAACCAATTGAGTGACAGGTCGTTCCGGGTTGACGTCCTGACGTCGACTTCCGGGCGTCATGCTATAAAAGGGAGTCACTCCCTCGCGGCCGGCTTTGCATGACCGGATGGACCGCGAGAAAGAGGGAAATCAGGCCGTCCGGATGGATGAACGACTAAGTCTCTACCTCTCTCGGAGGTAGAGACCTCAGGTACCCTGACAGTACCCCCCCTCTCAGATACGCCCACCGGGCGGAAGGAACCAGGATGAGAAGGGAAGCGAGAGTGAAATGCCCTGCGGAGACGGGGAGCATGAACATCCTCCTGAGGTACCCAACTTCTCTCCTCAGGACCATATCCTTTCCAAACGACCAGATATTGTACTCTCCCCCGGGAGATTCGAGAATCGACGATGGAATTGACCTCATACTCCTCCTGACCCTCCACCTGAACAGAGCGAGGAGGGGCGATCGTGGAGGAGAATCTGTTACAAACTAGTGGTTTCAGCAACGAAACATGGAACGAGTTAGGAATGCGTAAGGTAGTAGGCAAAGCTAGACGATACGCAACTGGGTTAATTTGAGCCAACACCCTGTAAGGTCCAATATACCGAGGAGCGAACTTCATGGAAGGCACTTTTAACCGAATGTTTCTAGTACTTAACCATACTCTATCGCCTGGAACAAACACCGGTGCTGCCCTTCTACGTTTGTCAGCGTGTTTTTTCACCAGCATAGAATTGTGCAGAAGAATTTGTCGAGTCTGGTCCCACAACTTCCTTAAATTGGCAACATGGACATCAACCGACGGTACCCCTTGGGAAGAAGACTCCGAAGGAAGAATGGAAGGATGAAAGCCATAATTCATGAAGAAGGGGCTAGAATGCGTAGAATCACAAACGAGATTGTTGTGTGCAAACTCCGCCCAAAGAATCAAACCGACCCAATCGTCCTGGTGTTCAGAAACGAAACAACGTAGATATTGTTCAACCTTTTGGTTGGTGCGTTCAGCAGCTCCATTGGACTGAGGATGGTAGGCAGAAGAAAAATTCAGTTTGATGCCTAGTTGAGAGCAGAAGGATTTCCAAAAACGGGAAACAAATTGGGAACCTCTGTCAGATACAATTTGGGAAGGTATCCCATGTAAACGGAAGATCTCCCTAGCGAGTATCTCTGCTAATTCGGGCGAAGATGGGAGTTTAGGTAAGGGAATGAAGTGAGCCATCTTAATAAATCTGTCCACCACAGTGAGGATAACAGTCTGCTTTTTAGAGATAGGCAAATCAACAATGAAGTCCATAGCCAAACAGGACCATGGCTTTTCAGGAACCTCTAAAGGGTGCAGAAATCCGCATGGGAGCGAATGAGGTTGCTTATTCTTGGTACAAACTTCACACGCCCCGATGAATTCTTTAATATCTTTACGTAAATCAGGCCACCAGAAATCTTTAGAGATCAAAGCATACGTCTTGCGAATGCCAGGATGCCCAACCACCTTGCTGTTATGGAAACAGCGTAACACTTCTAGTTGGAGAGTGGCGGGAACGAAGTGTCGATCCCCAGGAGTCTGTTTGGGCGCAAGATGCTGTAATTTCATGATCTCAGTAAGCAACGGAGAGTGAATCCTGAGATTCGTGTTAGCGATGATGTTACCCTTAGGAACTATCGAGGAAAGGACTGGCTCAGTTATAGTGAACGGTTCATATTGACGAGACAAAGCATCGGCTTTAGAGTTCTTAGAACCAGGTCTATAAGTAAGTACATAATTAAAGTGAGTGAGGAACAAGGACCAACGAGCTTGCCTGGCGGACAGGCGCTTAGCCTCCCCAATATAAGACAAGTTCTTATGATCCGTTAAAATAGTAACAGGGTGTAATGTCCCTTCTAGTAAATGTCTCCACTCCTTTAAAGCCTTAATGACCGCTAACAGTTCCCTATCGCCGATGTCATATCTGCTTTCAGGCCCAGATAATTTCTTAGAGAAGAAACCACAAGGGTGTAACGGTTTGTCCACCCCTAACCTTTGAGACAGAACAGCACCAACTCCCGTCTCAGAGGCATCGACCTCGAGTAAGAACGGCAGAGTCGTATCAGGGTGGACTAGAATGGGAGCAGAAGCAAAAAGTTCTTTGAGAGTCTTGAAAGCAACAAGAGCCTCAGTAGACCAAGTCTTAGTATCAGCCCCTTGTTTGGTCATATTGGTAATAGGCGAGATGATAGAAGAGTATCCCTTAATGAAGCGCCTATAATAGTTGGAAAAACCAATAAACCTCTGAATAGCCTTGAGTCCTTTAGGCAACGGCCAATCTAAAATAGATTGGAGTTTGTCAGGGTCCATTTTAAAGCCTTCCCCAGAAATCACGTAACCAAGAAAGTCTATCTGCGACTGGTCAAAGCTGCATTTCTCCAATTTACAGTACAGACCATGTTGCAGAAGTTTGTGTAGTACCTTTCTGACTTGTCTATGGTGAGTCTCAATCTCCCTAGAGTGTATCAGTATGTCGTCCAGGTAGACAATAACACAATCATGTTGAAACTCCCTAAGTACCTCATTAATCAAATCCTGAAATACTGCAGGAGCATTGCAAAGTCCAAATGGCATAACTGTGTATTCATAATGGCCATACCGAGTATTGAACGCCGTCATCCACTCGTGTCCATGCTGGATTCTCACCAAATTATATGCCCCTCTGAGATCTAATTTGGTGAAGATTTTGGAGCCCTTAAGACGATCAAACAACTCGGTAATCAATGGGATAGGATAGGCATTTCTGATAGTTATTTTATTCAAACCTCGGTAATCAATACAAGGCCTCAGCGTGCCATCCTTCTTTTTAACGAAAAAAAAACCCAGCCCCGGCAGGAGAAGAAGACCTCCTAATGAATCCTTTCTCTAAATTCTCACGAATATATTCCTCTAGAACAGAGTTCTCCTGAACAGATAAAGGATATACATTACCCCTCGGGGCATAGTACCAGGTAGAAGCTTAATTTTACAATCAAATGACCTGTGTGGAGGTAATGAATCGGCATTCTTCTTGTCGAATACTGCCTTTAAGTCTTGGTACAGGGACGGTATCTGTTTCTCTGTGGACTGAGTAGAACTACCTGGTGTATTAATATTAGCCAATGGAGAAACCTTGCGTAAACACCTCTCCTGGCAGCTCTGACCCCACGAGAGTATCTCCCCTAACTCCCAATCGATAATAGGGTTATGTCTCTTCAACCATGGATACCCCAGAACTATGGGAACAGAAGGGGACGAAATGAGCATAAGAGATAAATTCTCCACGTGTAGGATACCAACATTTAAGTTAATGGGTATGGTCTCACGAAAGATAACGGGGTCCAGTAATGGTCTACCATCTATGGCCTCAACGGCCAAGGGTGTCTCCCTTAACTGGGATGGGATATTGTGTCTAGTGGCAAAGGCTTGGTCGATAAAATTCTCAGCAGCTCCGGAATCTATCAAGGCCATAGCCTTTACTACTTCCTTCTCCCAGGTTAAGGAAACTGGTAGCAGAAGCCTGTGATCTTTATAATTAGAAGTAGAGGACAAAATAGAAACACCCAAGGCCTGTCCTCTAGAGAAACGTAGGTGCGAGCGTTTCCCGGGCGGTTAGGACAGTTCGAGAGTAAATGACCTCTGGCTCCACAGTACATACATAACCCCTCCCTTCTCCTGTACTGTCTCTCCTCCTCAGAGAGGCGGGTATAGCCTATCTGCATAGGTTCAGGGAGCAATGAGACCGTGGAGTCAGGACTTAGAAATGCGGGAGCTAACCTAAAGGAAGGTCTCCGGTTCCTCTCTCGAGTGTTCTGTCTCTCTCTTAAACGTTCATCTATACGAGAAATGAATGAAATTAAATCCTCTAAATTCTCAGGAAGTTCTCTAGTAGCAACCTCGTCAAGGATTACATCTGATAGCCCATTCAAAAATACGTCCATATACGCCTGCTCATTTCACTTGACCTCTGACGCCAGAGACCTGAACTCTAGTGCACAATCCACAAGTGTTCGGTTCTCCTGTCTCAGGCGTAACAGTAATCTGGCTGCATTAACCTTTCTACCTGGAGGGTCAAAAGTTCTTCTAAAAGCAAAATGCGTTATAGTTATATACTAACGGGTTATCGTTCTCCCATAGTGGATTGGCCCATCTCAGAGCCTTCTCAATAAGTAAGGTGATAATAAATCCCACCTTTGCCCTATCCGTAGGATAGGAGCGAGGTTGCAATTCAAAGTGGATACTAATTTGGTTTTAAAACCCACGACACTTCTCAGGAGCACCACCATAACGTACTGGTGGGGTAATGCGAGAAGAAGCACCTACAGTGGCTACCTCTAGGCCTGAACCTACAGGAGAGATAGGAGTAGTACGTAACTCCTCTGGTGGATTATTGGCACGAGATAATAACGCCTGTAGCGCTAGCGCCATCTGATCCATTCTGTGATCCATGGCTTCAAACCTAGGATCAGGAGAACCAAGCTGACTGTTTGTACTTGCAGGATCCATTGGCCCTGTCGTAATGTCAGGATCGGGACAGGGATCCAACATGCAGAGTACAAACAGTAGCCAGATACGTATACCGGACCTTAGAATGGCCGGACTAACGTAAGTAGTACAGTAGAGAATGGTCAAAGACAAGCCGAGGTCGAGGGTAACAGAAGACAGGTAAGCGGTAGACAAGCCGAATCAAGGGTAACAGAGATAAGCAGAGAAGAGCAAACAAGCCGGGTCAAAACCAAAAGGGATAACTAGAAAACACGAGCACTGAGTGACTAGAACAAGCTAGAACCACGACAGGGCAATGAGCTAATGAAAGAAGCACTGTTAAATGCCCTGTTCAGATAAGTAGACACACCTCCGACGAGTCCTGATTGGTCCTGAACCAATTGAGTGACAGGTCGTTCCGGGTTGACGTCCTGACGTCGACTTCCGGGCGTCATGCTATAAAAGGGAGTCACTCCCTCGCGGCCGGCTTTGCATGACCGGATGGACCGCGAGAAAGAGGGAAATCAGGCCGTCCGGATGGATGAACGACTAAGTCTCTACCTCTCTCGGAGGTAGAGACCTCAGGTACCCTGACAGCTGGGCAGCGTGCGGCGATTCGGCCTGCAGGCGAGAGGTTGGGTTTCACGCCTTCCGAAGCGGAAGTTCAATGGCTCGGTGCGAGGGGTATGAGGTGGTCCCGGCTCCTCCCCAAGTTGGTGCAGCTGTCCCATCTCCTGGGGGTGTAACCGCAACTGGTTCCCTTATTTACCACTATAATGTCTTAAAGCATAGACCATAGTAGGGCTAACCATACAGATATCTTAGCCATAATTTTATATAGTTAGTGTAAGAGATCCTCTATTTAACATATATAAATAATTGAGAATACAATATAAAATAAGGATTGTCTTGGAAGCAATAGTTTTGTCTTTTAGATATTTATTATATAAAACTATAAATATAGACATATAATATCCATTATAGCAGAGTTTATAAGATTAAATGAAATGCTTGCAAATATCATTAATATGACTTGCAAATGTCATCATGTCAGCCTCTCTGTCATTTTAAGATGGAGCAGCTTCTGTCTCCAAGTCTCTCCTCTGTGTTAACATTTAAAAGTACACCTATTTATACCTTAGGTGTCTCCATTTTAGGGTTACCGTAGTTCATAAATGAAAAAGTAACACTTCTTTTACTTTATGCATTTTAGGACCTCCCTTAATTTGGCAAACATACAAGTCCATAACTAAAAGGTGCATACGTCATGGAAGGTTTCCTCACTTAGTTCAAGATGGCATCTTAAAGTCTGAATAGTTTATCTGTTGTTTATACTAAGACGTAAGTGCACAGTTTTGGGAGATTCCCGGATTTGGGGAAGTTCCATTAACTTGGGGTTACCACAGTATATTGTGTACTGAAACAGTCGTAGCATAGCCTTGAAGCTTGTTTATGCATTATTGTTATTGTAATTCGTCTGGGACAAAATGGCGCAAACATATTATGCACTGAGGTTATTGCTTAAAGAAACATCTATGAAAAACAATATGTTCCATTTCTAACACCTTGTCAATTTGCAATATCTCTTACAGATAAAGTACACAGTTTAAGAAGTACAACACTTCATTCTAAAACTTGTAATATTTGCATTTGCCCATAACAGGGGCGCCGAGTGTCCTGGTGATCCACCTGGGGGGGAATGATCTGGGTTCAGTACCCATTTGGGATTTGATTTCGGCGGTGAGGCGGGACTTAGACCGCATTTTGATTTTGTTCCCCAGCGTGCGCTTGGTCTGGTCTGAAGTCATTGCCCGCAACTATTGGCATGGCTCCAGGAGTCAGAGTGATATGGAGCGTTGCCAACGCAAGTTAAACAGGCGGGTTTCCCAGTTTGTTTTGGGGGTTCGGGGGATCCCGGTCCGCCATAGGGTTTTTGAGCGGGAGGCGGCTCATTTTTTTCGTGGGGATGGTGTACACCTAACGGAGGTCGGGCTCGACCTTTTTAATCTCGCCCTACAGGAGGCGGTGGAACAGGCCATGTGTGGTTTTGGTGGGGTTCCCCGCTGATTTAGGGGTAAAGCAGCGGGTCTGGTGGCCCTTGCCAATTAAGTTTGAGGGGTTATGTTTAAGGATGGAATAAGTTCATTATGTTTGCAGGTCTCAACCTCCCCTGCTTCAAAGGTTTAACATTAGGTTGCCTGAGGTCTCGTGCCCATCGAGCGTGGATAAGGTTGGCTGATGGCGGGCATTGGAAGCATATGTTTTTATGACGAGGGGGGAGGTGAGAGGAAGTGGTGATTAGGAACCACTGTATGTTTATTGGCAAGGACGGTTGGGTCTCTGTATAACACTGTATGTTGAGTTATATATGTATATATGTTAATTTATGACTATTTCTAAGAATTTGGTTACAGAAAATAAGAGTTTAATAAATAAAGTTATGGATGTATTATACAGTAATTTATTTATGTTATAATAAATGCTGTGGCCTGTTCACCCATACTACGTTGTCTGTCGTTATTGGGGGGTTGAATGGGGTTAGTTATGTTTATGTTGCATCGTAATTCCCCACTACGTACATACATGGTTTTCAAGTACATCCTGGGGATGTTACCTTATCCCAACATCCAGGGGTTGTTACTAATAATGCATGAATGCTTGGAATCTTGTTTCAGAATTGCAAGAAAAGAATATAGCAATTATAAAAATAAGGAAATACTTAATCAGCAGCAGCAAGTGACTTCAATGAGGAATGCTTAATTAGCAGTAAGTAGTATAGTCCACAAGACTTCAATAAGGTTGCCAAGCAGGTGTCTTCTGTAGAACAAAATATCAGTCTCTTAGTATAAACAAATAAGTTGGTAATGAATTATCCTGGTATGTGAAGTGGTTGTAGTTAGTAGGCTCCAATAGCAATAAGTAATATCATTGAGTAATTGGCAAATTATATTTTAAATAGATATAGCAAGTAGAATCTCAGAGGCAGACTTTGGATAACCCTTATACTTCACAGAAACTTGTGACTAGAATCAATTAGTAAATACAATCATAGGAGAACTTATCTTTCCTTAATGAATGATGGGAGTTGAAGTCCTTCCAGTGTAGATTGATTTATGGTTCCTTAGAGTAACTGGAGAGATTCAGGAATCCAAAGTTAAGTCTGTTTCTTGAGTGGCAGAGTACAACGGAGCATAGCCAGGAACAAAGCCAGAGGTTCAGTACACAGGAATTCAAATGAGCAGAGTTCTACAGTGAAACGGCAACCATGTAGTAAGAAGCGAGAGCACATCAACCACAGGAGATTGACAGAGAGAGAGAGAAAAAGAGATTGATTGAGCACCTGAGATCCTTTTAACTCAGGAAGGGATGACATCAAAAGCATATGGGACCTGATCGCTAAATGTCGATCTGGCTGGAATCACATATGGAGGAATTCCCAAACAACGTGTGAGAATCCTGACACATATGGAATGTATACATCACTTCCAGGAGGACTAACTTAATGCGTGTGACCATGACAGTGGCACATTCGAATCAGCTGCATTAGTCACAAGTTGTACACCCCCCCCAAATTGACCAATAGAATTTGAAGGATGGGAATTTAAACAGGGACTCTGTGGGTGGGTTATAGCAAATCTGGTTTTAGTTTCTTTTTGTTTGTTTTAAATACATGGTCACTGAAGAAGTTCCTAAGGGGAAGAAACGCATAGGACCATATTTTTGTGTATTTTATTTCTAATATTAAAGCCTTGTTGTCACTGAGACCTGTCTGGAGTCCCATTTTTAAAATATTCTTTATTTTTGCTGTGCAAATGATGACAAAGAAAGCTTGTGGATCCACAACATCAGTAACAAGCACATCAATAATAGAGGGTATAAAATATTGTCAAGAGAAACTGCACAATTTTTTGAATGAATAAACTAGACGATGTATGGAACAGAGATGTTAACCCCTTAAGGACACATGACATGTCTGACACGTCATGATTCCCTTTTATTCCAGAAGTTTGGTCCTTAAGGGGTTAAAGGAATTGCCCCTGGGTGGTAAAATAAAAAGACTGGTATTGACCAGGGGATATGTTTAAACCAAAACATATAAACCAAACAAATGTGAGCGTTGCATTTTTAGCGACAGGGTTCAGGGCCCTAGAATGTGGCAATGGACTATGTATAGGAGGGACAGTTAGCTTATGCCTAAATCGGGCATCATTGGTATATACTTGCTGTGTCCATAATCAACTTTTGCTCATTTCTCAATTTCTTGATCTCTATGGTCCCCATTGCCACAGACCCGCCCCCCTTGTGCTAACTTTGAGGCCTGTGCAGCTAGAGGTCTCTTCCTGCATGGAGAGCAGTGCCCAGGTGCAGGTACCTGTTCAGGCCGAGGTCCAGGAAGGCTGTAACCAACATCAGGACCATGCTTTCAGTGTACATATGCCCTGGTGCTGTGCCTACAGTTTTTGCACTGTAGGCACAGCACCAGGGCCTCTCGGAGCAGGGCGTAAGTCATCTTTGCTTCTTAAAATGTCAGATTGAGGGTTGGTCCAGGTCTCTGTGTGCGTCAGTGTATTATGTTCCAGAGTTGCGATCACAGGCAGTCAAAGGCTTGGGAAATTCGATTTTTGCTGTGGAGGACAACTGTGCTACAGGCCTCCCTCTGGCAGCCATCTTAGGTCACAAGTGGCAGGGATCCGCTCAGCTGGCTTAGCAGGGTCTTCAGGCGATTGTCAAGCTGTACTCCAGTGGGGACTGAGATAACCCTGCCGGTCCAGAGTTAGACTGTGCAGAGGCATCAGCTCATTGGCTCAGGAGATTGACTGCTTCTCCAGTCTCCGGGCCCAACAGGCCGCAGAATGAGGACCAGGTAAGAACCCGTCAGACAGTGGCGTATATACCACGGTCGCAGCTGCAACCTGGCCCGTCACTCCAGGGGGCTTGGCCGCCCTGCGGACCCCTGCAATCGGGTGTCCGCCACCATGTGTTGCAGCCCCAGCTGCACGGTAGATCCGCCGGGGCCGCACATTAAGGGGTCCATCAGATGGCCCATGTTGTTAGGGTCACCTGATGACAATGAATATCCAGGGGGCTCGGTCAGTGCTGTGGTGCTTTAACAGCACGACCGGGCCCCCTGTGAAGAGTTCAGAGCGCAGGGAGGAAGTGACTGCGCCTGTCACTTCCTCCCAGCAACCACTGGGAGCCGTGCGTGAAGAAGAGAGGAGGGTTTTTGTTTGTATGTATGTGTTTGTGTGTCTGCCTGTGTGTGTGTCTGTGTCTGTATGTATGTGTCTGTGTGTGTGTCTGTCTGTGCATGTATGTATGTATGTGTAGCGGATTGGTACCGGGCTGTCCCACGACATGTATGAGAATAAGTGTATTTGGTCATATGGCTGGTTTAATGTGTATGTACATGTATAGAAAGCATGGTATCCGGGTATAATGACAGTTAAATGTATGTAAAGAATTGTATTCCTCTAGTTGTTCGGTAGAATCATTCAAATAAAACAAGGGAATGAAACTACCGAACAACCAGACCACCCAGGAATGAGTGTGCCTCCAATTACCGTTTGCAACAATGTTGCAAACAGGTAATTGGCAATCAGTGCAGTGTGGTCTTAGTCCTCTGGGTGGCCGCCATTCGGGAAACAAACACGTGGCGGCGGCCATCTTAAACTACCGAACAGCAGTGTTTTGCCGTCGAGTGTCTGGAACTAAAATCGGACACTTGACTAGGCAAACACCGCTGAGACCTCCATACTTCCAGAAATTCGTATGGAAACTACCGAATGACCCGCCGTTCGGTAGAAAGAGCCCCATAAACTAGGGAATTCATTCAAACCCTCTCCAGGCTCTATAACACAGGCAATTCGCCTGTTTTCATTCCCTTGTTTGTGACCGACCGCAGGGCCAAAATGCATGGAACTGTTTTCGGATACTTTACCCATGCGGTCGGTCAAATCTTTGGAACCCCATATCTCACGAACCATTCATCCGAATGGGCTAATTTTTAAGTATGTTGGTCCCCCAGAATAGAGCTATCTGGGGATGTTGGATTTGTGGATGTACCCCAAGTATTTAGGGTACATCCAAAACTCGGGGAAAACTGTGTACACAATAAGGGGATTATGATGCTAGAGGAGGGGAGGAGATCTGTGGGAGGTTACTACTTAGAGATTGGATAATGTCTTAAGTGATAGAACCTCCTCCCTTGCATGGGAGAGGGCTTTATAAGGAACTGTGGAATAAAGCTTGTCAGACTACTCCTGAAACTGTGTGTCGTCCAGTTATTGGGATTGCGATGGGGATACTGCTGTATTACTTTACCTGCTGGAAACCTTGCCTGTGGACTTAACATCACCTTGTTCCTGAGCCTCACTGGAATCTCTAGTGGAGAATAGCTGTGCAAGATCGGCTCTCCGCTACATTGGTTGGCAGCGCTGGGATCCAAACTCACAGAGGAACAAGCGTAAATGGAGTACGGATGGAGATTGATTTTTCTGCGCTAAAACGCTCCACGCTAAAGGACCTCCTAGAGGCAAGGGGTATACAAGCCAGCAATAAGAAGAAAGCAGTACTTGTTACAGAACTCATGGCAGAGTACAGAATGGAGGGCGATTCAGTTCCGGCACAGAGGGAGCCGGGAGGAACACCACAAGGATCGGAATTCCAGAGGCAGGTTCAGTTCAGGCTATCCTTTTATGGGGAAAACCCCCCAACAGAAATTGTTACCAGGACAATGGCCGAGGTACAAGAATTCATCCTAAGGACACAGGCACCAGAACAAAGCTCTGCAATTAATGTGCCACAGGAAGGTAAGCCTAAAATACCATACCAGGCTTTTAAAACATATGTGGAGGCAGAGGAAGATATAGACGCTTTCCTGCAAGACTTTGAAAGACTGTGTGCACTGCATAAAATTAACGCAGAGGACTGGGTACCTATTTTGGCCGGAAGGTTAACCGGGAGGGCAGCAGAGGCATATCGGACTGTACCTAATGACGAAATAAGGAATTACAGTAAAGTGAAAGAAATTATACTCGCCAGGTATGCTATAACACCCGAGGCATACCGGCGGAGGTTCCGGGATCTAAAGAAAACAGAGAAGGACTCGCACGCAGAGTGGGCATGCCGATTACAGGGGGCAGCGCTCGGGTGGGTGCAAGCTAGCAAGGCACGTTCTATGGAGGATGTAATACAAATGTTGCTGATGGAGCAGTTCTATGAGGGAGTAACCAATGAGGTCCAGGAATGGGTAAGGGACAGAAACCCTACTTCCCTTACCGAGGCGGCTAGGAAAGCGGATGACTACCTGGATGCACGCAGGTCACAAAAACCTGCAGCTCCAAAAGCAACCTTTAAAACATTCGGGGGAAACAACTACACCCCAGCTCCACCGAGACCGCTACCACCACCTCCACCACCCGCTGCACAGCCCCGGTTCCGACAACCCACCGCTGGCCCCTGTCATCACTGCCAGAAGTGGGGACATTATAAAAGGGAATGCCCACAGCTACGGGACCGTTCCACCTGGATTCGTCCAGGCCCACCTCCACCCAGGGCGGCCGCAGCCCACCACTACCAGGACCTAGTCACCACCCCATATGGTTCCGCAGTCCCCATTACTACTGTGGAACAATGGGAGGTACTGCACGAGGCAGATCCGGTCCAGGCCAATGTGGATAATCTACGGCACCATCGACAGACGGTATATCTGAATGGTACAGCAGTCTGGGGATTACGAGATTCGGGAGCCACCATCACTTTGGTACAGAGCCACCTGATTTCAGATCAGGCAAAACTGAACAAAACTGTTGCCGTCCGGGTAGCTGGGGGAGCAGTGTACCGGCTACCTACAACAAGGGTACATTTACATTGGGGAGCGGGGGCAGGGGAAGTGGAGGTGGGGTTGATGCCACATTTACCGGCGGAGGTTTTATTGGGGAACGATCTGGGGAGGCTCACTTCTGCTTTTGAGCCCCAGTCACCCACCACAGGAGAGGTCAACCCTGTAGTCACCCGACAACAGGCCCGCACCCAGGACCACAACACACTGCCGGAGGTCCAGGTAAGCAACCCTACCCCCCCTCTAGAATGTGTCCCCTGGGCTCCACCTAATGAATTTGTAGCTGAAATCGCAACAGACCCCACGCTTCAGGTGTATAGGGACAAGGTTGGCACGGGTTCCCCCGGGGCGGAGGGAGAGAAGTTTATCTGGGATAAACAACTTTTATACAGGGAAACAACCAAACAGATTACGGGGTTAGACCCGATAGCGAGGAGACAATTAGTGGTACCACAGCGGTACCGGGCTGAATTACTCCGGATAGCGCATGATATTCCGCTATCCGGACATCTAGGGGTTAGTCGCACCAGGTACAGACTAACCCAGAGTTTCTTCTGGCCAGGGATTAGCCAGGAAGTACGCAGATATTGCACGACTTGCGATACCTGCCAGAGAGTGGGAAAAAGGGGGGATCGCAGGAAGGCTAAACTTCACCCCTTACCCATAATAGAGGAACCTTTTAGCCGAATAGCGGTGGATCTGATAGGCCCCCTCAATAAAGTTAGCCCGTCAGGAAAACGGTATATTTTAACAGTCGTAGATTATGCCACCAGGTATCCAGAGGCAGTGGCTCTGACCAACATCCACGCTGAGACGGTCGCGGATGCCCTCATGCGGATATTCTCCCGGATGGGATTACCCAGGGAGATTATCTCGGATCAGGGTACCCAGTTTACCGCAGAATTCACCCAACACCTCTGGAGGATCTGTGGCATTAAGCCTATTATCAGCGCCCCTTACCACCCCCAGACGAACGGGCTCTGCGAACGATTCAATGGTACCTTGAAGCAGATGCTCCGAACCTTCGCAGAGACCCACAAGGACTGGGAACGATTCCTGCCGCACCTCCTATTTGCATACCGGGAGGTGCCGCAGGAATCCACAGGGTTCTCCCCGTTTGAATTATTGTTTGGAAGGAGGGTCCGAGGCCCATTGGATCTTATTAGAGAGCATTGGGAGGGAGACCGGAGCACAGATGGCACTCCCATCCTACCATATGTGTTGGCCTTTCGGGACCGCCTAGAAGCGTTGACCAAGACGGTACGGGAAAACCTTCAGGAGGCCCAGACCCGCCAGCGTACATGGTATGATCGGGGAGCCAGGGACCGTAGCTTTCAGGTCGGGCAGAAGGTACTAATTTTAAAACCTGTCCGACATGATAAGTTACAGGCCGCCTGGCAGGGCCCATATAAGGTGGTGGAGCAAAGATGCGATACCACCTATATTATCGGCCCCTGCACAGGGACTGGGGGGCGACGCATGCTCCATGTGAACATGCTGAAGCCCTACCACGAGCGTACTGAGGAGGTAACCGCCATCTGTGCCCCTAACACGGAAGAGTTTGACAGCTTACCCCTCCCCGATTTGCTGGGGGATTGGGCAGCTGTCCGGAGATTTAGGGGAGGTTACGCTGGGAGATCGGCTGAGCCCACAGGAGCGGATCGAGGTACAGCAACTATTGGAAGAGAAACGCGACACATTCTCTAATGTACCTGGATACACGCCTCTGGCAACTCACCGGGTCGAGACCCCAGGGCAACTACCCATGCGCCAGACGCCATACCGCATTCCAGAAGCGGTACGGGCAAACATGCGTAAGGAGATCGACGAAATGCTCCAACTGGGGGTGATTGAACCCTCAGACAGTCCTTGGGCATCTCCTGTAGTCCTCGTACCAAAGCGAGACGGTACGACCCGCTTCTGCGTGGACTATAGGAGATTGAACGAGAAGACTGTATCTGACGCCTATCCGATGCCCCGGATAGACGAGTTACTGGACAGAATGGCCAGGGGCCAATACCTCACCACTATTGACTTGTGTAAAGGGTATTGGCAAATCCCCCTGGCCCCAGACGCCATCCCGAAGTCGGCCTTTGTCACCCCATTTGGCTTGTACCAGTTTAAGGTCATGCCATTTGGGATGAAAAACGCCCCAGCCACCTTCCAAAGGATGGTGGATCGACTCCTAGATGGATTCCAGGACTATACATGTGCCTACCTGGACGATATTGCTATTTTTAGCAATACGTGGCAGGAACACTTAGCTCACATCGGAGCTGTACTAGATAGGATAAGGGAAGCAGGTCTGACCTTGAAGCCGGCCAAGTGTAGTATCGGCATGGCTGAGGTACAATACCTGGGACATAGAGTAGGGTGCGGTAAACAAAAACCCGAACCCGCCAAAGTAGAGGCTGTAGCCCAGTGGCCCACCCCTAGGACTAAGACCCAGGTTTTAGCGTTTCTAGGGACAGCAGGGTATTACCGGAAGTTTGTTCCCAATTATAGCGCCCTGGCCAAACCCCTCACTGACCTGACCCGTAAGAACCTTCCCCGCCAAGTAAACTGGACCCCGGAGTGTGAGCAGGCATTCCAACAATTGAAAAATGCACTGATAAATGCCCCTGTCTTGGCAGCTCCCAATCCAACGAAACGTTTTCTTGTTCACACAGACGCTTCTATGTTTGGATTGGGGGCAGTACTGAGTCAAGTCGGGGCCGATGGCGGGGAACATCCAGTGGCTTACATCAGTCGCAAACTGTTACCTCGAGAAGTAAGCTACGCCGCCATCGAAAAGGAATGCCTGGCTGTGGTGTGGGCCCTAAAGAAGCTACAACCCTATTTATATGGACAGCCCTTTTCCTTGCTCACGGATCACAACCCGTTAGTCTGGCTGAACCGGGTGGCTGGAGACAACGCCAGGCTGCTGCGCTGGAGTTTGGCGCTACAGCCTTTTGACTTTAATATCCAGTACCGGCCGGGTAAGCAGAATGGAAATGCTGACGGGTTGTCAAGACAAACTGACTTAGAGAAATGATCCGTGAGCCCCCGGACATCCCCAAGCCGATCCGTGTTGGATCAGACTGTGTATGCCGGCTTGTGGGCAAGGGGGAGCAGTGTAGCGGATTGGTACCGGGCTGTCCCACGACATGTATGAGAATAAGTGTATTTGGTCATATGGCTGGTTTAATGTGTATGTACATGTATAGAAAGCATGGTATCCGGGTATAATGACAGTTAAATGTATGTAAAGAATTGTATTCCTCTAGTTGTTCGGTAGAATCATTCAAATAAAACAAGGGAATGAAACTACCGAACAACCAGACCACCCAGGAATGAGTGTGCCTCCAATTACCGTTTGCAACAATGTTGCAAACAGGTAATTGGCAATCAGTGCAGTGTGGTCTTTGTCCTCTGGGTGGCCGCCATTCGGGAAACAAACACGTGGCGGCGGCCATCTTAAACTACCGAACAGCGGTGTTTTGCCGTCGAGTGTCTGGAACTAAAATCGGACACTTGACTAGGCAAACACCGCTGAGACCTCCATACTTCCAGAAATTCGTATGGAAACTACCGAATGACCCGCCGTTCGGTAGAAAGAGCCCCATAAACAAGGGAATTCATTCAAACCCTCTCCAGGCTCTATAACACAGGCAATTCGCCTGTTTTCATTCCCTTGTTTGTGACCGACCGCAGGGCCAAAATGCATGGAACTGTTTTCGGATACTTTACCCATGCGGTCGGTCAAATCTTTGGAACCCCATATCTCACGAACCATTCATCCGAATGGGCTAATTTTTAAGTATGTTGGTCCCCCAGAATAGAGCTATCTGGGGATGTTGGATTTGTGGATGTACCCCAAGTATTTAGGGTACATCCAAAACTCGGGGAAAACTGTGTACACAATAAGGGGATTATGATGCTAGAGGAGGGGAGGAGATCTGTGGGAGGTTACTACTTAGAGATTGGATAATGTCTTAAGTGATAGAACCTCCTCCCTTGCATGGGAGAGGGCTTTATAAGGAACTGTGGAATAAAGCTTGTCAGACTACTCCTGAAACTGTGTGTCGTCCAGTTATTGGGATTGCGATGGGGATACTGCTGTATTACTTTACCTGCTGGAAACCTTGCCTGTGGACTTAACATCACCTTGTTCCTGAGCCTCACTGGAATCTCTAGTGGAGAATAGCTGTGCAAGATCGGCTCTCCGCTACAGTATGTGTGTCTGTATATGTGTGTGTGTGTATGTGTCTGTGTGTGTAGGCATGTATGTATGTGTGTGTCTGTCTGTCTGTATGTGTCTTTGTATGTATGTGTGTCTTGTGTGTGTGTGTCTGTGTGATGTATTTGTCTCTGTATGTATATGTGTCTTTGTATGTATATGTATCTGTGTGTATGTGTCCGTCTGTGTGTCTGTCTGTGTCTGTATGTGTGTGTGTGTCTGTATGCATGTGTGCATGTGCCTGTGTGTGTCTGTCTGTGTGTCTGTATGTATGTGTGCCTGTCTGTCTGTATGTATGTGTGTATGTCTGTCTGTATGTGTGTGTCTTTGTATGTATGTGTGTCTTGTGTCTGTCTGTATGTATGTGTCTCTGTATGTATATGTGTCTGTGTGTATGTGTCCGTCTGTGTGTCTGTCTGTGTGTCTGTCTGTGTCTGTATGTGTGTATGTGTCTATATATGTGTGTCTCTGTAATGTATGTGTCTGTATCTGTTTGTCTGTATGTGTCTGTCTGTATGTGTGCCTGTCTGTCTGTATGTATGTTTGTCTTGTGTCTGTCTGTGTGTATGTATGTGTTGCTATATGTATATGTGTCGGTGAATCTGTCTGTGTTTGTATGTGTGTATGTGTCTATATGAGTGTGTGTGTGTGCCTCTATATGTATGTGTGTATGAGTCTGTTTATGTGTCTGTCTGTCTGTATGTGTCTGTGTGTCTGTATGTATGTGTGCCTGTCTGTATGTATGTGTGTGTGTCTGTCTGTATGTGTGTGTCTTTGTATGTATGTGTGTCTTGTGTCTGTCTGTCTGTGTGTATGTATGTGTCTCTGTACGTATATGTGTCTGTTTGTATGTGTCTGTCTGTCTGTATGTGTCTGTGTGTATGTATGTGTCTCTATCTATGTATGTGTCTGTGTGTATGTGTGTATGTATATGTCTCTGTGTGTATGTATGTGTGTCTGTAAGTATGTGTGTCTGTATGTATGTGTCTGTGTGTGTGTGTGTGTGTGTGTCTGTGTGTGTCTGTGGGGAGGGGAGGGCCCATGGATCCGTTTTGCACCGGGGCTCCATGTATTGTTTGTACACCACTGCCGTCTCAGACGACACAATTCAGGCATTAAAAAGTGCAGGTATAGTAAGCAGCTTAAATTAGGTGATTTCTGCATTTCTTTTATGTGATTTTGCCTCAATTTGAGGTTTAGAAGGCAGATCTAAGAATAAACACGTCTGGCAATCTTGATTGTCAGAAAACTGACTATAAGTTGCTTTGATCTTTAATGCAATTCTAAGCTGTTTCTAAATTGTACCCTACTTTTAACCCTCTCATCGTAGCTTGCAAAGGAGAAGGATACAAAAAAAAAAGAAAGACAGCAGGCACCCCTAATATTGGTGATTTTCACTTCAGCAATAATTGTGGCACAAATCCATTTATGTAAATTGTATTACACTATGCTTTGTTCATTTGTATTATTAGAACAGTGTATTCCCTGTAAATATTTTATATATTATAACTGAAATTTTAGTTTGAAGGCACAGTTTTCTAGTAGCATAATCAACAAATATGATTAGCTATTAGAGTGCTTGGAGTGTCTGTTTAGTAAAATGGCCCATTGTCACAATGGTGTAGCATTTTCAAAACGTGGCACAGTGAATAATTCATGCTAGCTTGTTAGAACTGAAAGATGTCAATATACATTTGAAAACAACCTGTATTTCACTTATTAAAGTTGTCATGGTGATTACACAGAGCTTAATGATTTAATGAAGGGATTATAAAGAGTGAAAAGGGTGCCAAACTAAGTTACACTAAATGAGAGCATTTTATTAATTAACATGACCCAGAAAAAAATAGGCAAGATATGCGTAAATAGAATAAGACTTCAGCACACAGCTAAATTCAAGTTAAGGTTACATGAAGTTGGGAATTGTTACATTAAACTGGATCGAATGGACTAAACTGCGGCACTTTGGAAGCAGATATTTGGAAAAAAATCCCCTAAACTTACCACTCAAATTATTCTGACTTGAAAAAATGAACATGCTACCCTAGATTTTTCTCTAATTTCACACACGAGAAGCAGGGATTGATTTAGTGTTGATTGTGGACTTGATATCTGTCCAAATTCATTTAATTTTCCATTGTAACAGAACTTCATAGTATTGTTGAATTTCCATCTTAAGGATGAATCTGACCCTATATTGCCTTTAGGGAACTCTCAAATTGAGATTTTGGGTGAAGTTCTGCGGCACTCAAAGGTGTAGTGAGGGAGGGGGAGGTAAGAGGGGGACAGGTGCCACCTGTCACAGTTGTCCCTGGGGTACCACCATATCAATAGATGCCACAGTTGATTGTATGTGGGGTGTGCTTTCCACGGTCTGCAGCAGTTACTCCATTGTGGGTATGATGTTATGGCAGCTGGGGCCTCGTCTAATTGGCTGAGGGGAGTAGGCGATGGTAGATAATGGGGTGTTTGTGCTAGCCCCTGGCTTGAGATATTATTTGTGACTGGTGAGGTGACTGAAGAGATCGTGGAGGAGCAACCAGAGGCCTGTATACAGAGTCAGTGTCTGGAAACTACTTACACATAGATCTATACATTGTCTGACTGCTCCCTTGCGGTTCTCATGTTGTGAGGTGGAGGAGGGCAGCATATAATTAGTCAGTGACCAGATGGTGGTCAGTGGATGTTGACATCACTGGTCCCATGAAAACCGCCATCTGACAGTGCTGTCTGTCCAACCCCGTTGAGTATGAGAGAGCTTCAAGCGAAGGCTGCTCCTAAAGTAGGACTGGAGAGTGACAGATAAGTCCATTCCGAGGCCTCCAGTCTATCTTTCTGTCTATCTGTTGATCTGTCGATCTGTCTATGGTGTATGGTCTATTGATTTATATTGCCCATCAACAGAGAAAGCTCTGGCCTGATTACTTCAAATTGGACAACACTGATTTAGGATATACATAAGTAAAATGGGCTCTGGGCAGTCAGATTGTGTCCATTTCTTCTAAAGTGCATCCTAAAATGTTCTAGATCTCTATAGAAAGCAATGGAGGTGGGGCAGGGAGCAGTGCCTGGCAGTCCCAGGTAAGAATTTTAATCATTCTAAAATCGTTAGAATATTTAGAGTGGTTCCAGCATGCTGAAGATGTTATGGTGCTTGGTGTGTTCCTTTAATCTATCTATCCCTGAACTATGTATTTCTTGACTACCCTGTTAAGAAGAGTTATAGAAATAGTGACATATAAAGAGAGATATATAACGTTTTTCATTGTGCTTCATTGGTTTACAATTCCATCATCCTTTTATATGCAGGAGTTTGTTGCAGAGGAAGAGAGAGCTGGCTCTCCATTTTGGGTACATTATATCAGAACATGTGAAATTATTTAGACTTGAAAGTGGGTCACATTAATTTTTAATTATGAAACAATAGTATATGGAGCACTGTTACCACAGTATGGATGAGACTTTGAGACTACCTGACTGAGCTCCATCTTTAGCAAATCATTTAAGCGGAACGATTGTTCCATTCAGTTACGCTGCAGAAGAGAAAAAAAGAAGTACATGAGTGCTGTTTATTATTATTATTATTATTATTATTATTATTATTTACTGTGTATTTCCTGTGTATCTATAATTTTAAGCAGCCTGCATGTGATACATATTATATTTATTCAGACACTAGGTCCACCCCCTGAATATTATAATAAGGGCCCAAAACCACCACCAATAAGTGGGGCAAGGCTGACCCAAAGGGAAACAATTTGGATACACAAATTGAGAACCCTAGAACCAAGGGGTCTGAATATAGGTATTGACCTAGTTTGTTTTCTTGATTAAGTTTTATATGACCTTTATGGTTGAAATATTGTATATAATGTATTTTTCATTTACATTTTGGGTTTTCACTATTTATGTTTTCAAATTCTCACTTCAATATATCTCTTCTGCACATCTGATACTGTAGAGGTATATACACATTTATTAATCTAACTTTATACAAGGTATAAGCATTAAATAAATTCTGAATTTTTGGAATCTGTAAATGTTATTACATTCGGTTCTATAGATTCTTTATGTATTGGGAATATATTCCGTAAATGTTTAAAAAAAAAAAAATTCCACTATTTATATATATATATATATATATATATATATATATATATATATATATATGTGCGTGTGTGTTTTCTATTTATCAATATGTCCCTCTTTTGACTATTTAGGACATTAGGTATATGTGTAACTCCATCAAATATTGGAGATTGTTTATAGGAACATAATATGATACACTTATTATTGCATATTATTGTTTTGCACTGATCACTTAGTAATAACTATTGAGAATTATTTCACGGCATATATGTTTAATATGTACACTATTTTCCAATACTGACAAAAGATCCTCAGACATTGGATTATATATTTTTAAAGCTTTCTACTTATATATGTTTCCCTTTAAGAATCAGACTTTAATGTATCATAGTCTGATTATATAATATGAATAACGTTTGTTAGTACAAGTTAATCACACTAAAATATGAGAAAATGTAATTGTTAAAAAGTTACTAATATTATTTTTTCTTTAGTAGATGTATAATATATTGCTCTATGTTGATTTTAATGACCATTTAACAATACTGAAGTAGAACGAAGGTGGAACGCAGGTGGAACGCATGTAGAACGCATGTGGAACGCGGAAGTACGGAACAACATACACTTCCGGTTCCGGCTATCCGGACGTGCCAAATTTGATTTCACAGATATGATAAGGACGACAAACAGCTGAGCAGCTTCCCTGTGGGACCAATCAAGTGATGGATGACTGACACCACCCACGGAACCACCAATGGACATAGGGATTAGCCCTATTTAAAGGGGACTTGGGGATGGGGGGAATAGGATGTTTTTTTACATGCTGTAACTTGTATATTGATTTTACTTATAATTGCGGTCCCTGATGAAGGTCTTCGCAGAACAAAATGCGTAGGACCATAAAGTTTTTTTCTTATATTTTATATTAATGGTGATTATTCACCTTTTATCAATAAAAAGCATTGTTTTTTTCCTACCATTAGCTGTTTGAAGTCCTGAGCATTATTAAGAAACTTCACAAGGAACCAAGGGACTACTAGCCCCCATTTTCATTGGGGGAGGCACCCTATGAGCGATATATTCTACATAATCCTGTGAGTGCATTTATGTACAGCGCATGATTGAGTGTGTTAACTGTACTTCACTATTTGTATATTTCTATGTTCCTTTTAGCTTTATTTTCAGCCGTATCCCGGAGTTTTGTGTTTTTGGTTGACCACAGGTGAGGGAAGATGGGTGGAAAATGATCTGTCCACCCCCCATGATTTATAGTAAAGTCTCTCACCTGATGCCCATTGGTGGCTACGCCGGGGATTCTATGTCCCCCTCCCTGTTATTTAACAAGCACCATCCCCATGGCAATGGCTGCACCGTCAGTAATAAACATTTAGCAGATATGCCCAAGATATAAGCAGCAGCTCACTGGTAGGGGTGCAACTGTAAGTTGAGAGGTGAGTCCTGTATATATTGTATTTGTTGTTCCAGCACCTTCCAAAGATGTTCAATCGGATTAAGATCTGTGGAATTTAGAGGCCAATGTAACACTTTAAACTCTGTTGTCATGTTCCTCAAACCATTTCTGAACATTTTTTGCTAAGTAGTTTTTGCAGTGTAGTAAGGTGCAGTATACTGCCGAAAGAGGACACTGCCATCAGAGAACACCATTGCCATGTAAGTATGTATGTAGCCTGCAACAATCTCTAGGTAGGTGGTAACTAAGGTTTCCCAGCAGAACATTGCCCAGAACATAACACTGGCTCCACAGGCCTGTCTTCTTCCAATAGTACATCCTGCTGCCATATCTTCCCCAGAGAAACAACGCATCCATGCCTGGTCATCCACCTGATCTAAAAAAAGACGTTATTCATCAGACATGGCAACCTTCTTCCATTGTTCCATGGTCCAGTTCTGTCACTCACATCTCCCATTGATGGCACTTTTAGCAGTGGACAGGGATCATCATGGGCGCTCTCATCAATCTGTGGATACCCAACCCATTCCTTTGCACTGTGTGTTCTGATACCAATCTATCATAGTCAGCATTAAGTTTTTCAGCAATTTGAGCTACAATATAGCTCAGATGGGTTAGCCTTCACTCCCCACATGCATCAATACAACTTGGGCACCCATGACCTTGACGATGGTTGACTGGTTGTCCTTCCTTGTACCAGTTTTGGTAGGTACTAACCACTGCATACTGGGAACACCCCACAAGTGTTTGTACAAGGGTTGTACAAATGATGACAACTGAGTTCTGGTCCAAAGAACCAGCCATCATCTGTAATATGTTAGTAAATCAAGATCAGAGCTATCGTACTCAAATAAACTGACTGTAGCACTACATACCTGGTCCTCGTGCCAGCTGGGGTCCTCCCGTTGAGCCGCACTCCTGCCTCCAGGCAAACTGCATACAGCCCAAACACTCCTGACTCCTGGTGGGCTGCCCACCAATGTTGTGTATTAGGAATGCTGCTCGCATCACGAGCACATTATTAAAGGGTGAATGGGAGCCTACCCTTGCGGTTGGCTCCCATTGGCTCACGTCATTCCGGCGCCCCCATTCACGCCTGTTTTGGGGTGCAGGCATGACATGGACCAATCAAATGAAACCCAGTATTATTTAAACTTACCTGGTCCTAGATAAGGGATAGGCAATCTTTTAGGAGCACTTTGCCGCAAAAAGATAGCCGGTCCTATTTTTTTAAATTGAAGTGTGTATGTTGCTGTATTCTTCTTGTGTTATTTATTCTGCAGTTGCTTTGTATCGTTGTATTTGTGCATATATTAGCTATTATATTGTATATGTTCATGATTAGTTTGTGGTATAGTGTATGATATCTATGAATGTGGGCTGTGTATGGGGGCTGCTTGTGGAATTGTGTGTGTGGATGGAAAGGTCTCATAGTGTGTTTGGTGGGGTGTGTATGTGTGGGGCTGTTTGTGGTATTATATGTGAGAGCCTGCATGTGGGGTTGTGTGCGTGTATGTGGATTGTTAGTGGTGTTGCATTTGTGCGGATTGTGTGTATGTTTGTGTGTGGGCTATTCGTATTATTTGTATAAGGCGGAGGCTTATTATGCCTTTCTGTGTATATCTAGGAGTATTGGTGGCTTCCCTGGGGTCCAGTGGAGACCAGGCTGGCTTAGTACAGGTCAAAGACAGGAGCTGTAACAGCAGCTGTGGGCTGCTCTACTACAGTGTGGATTCCCATTCACAAGTGCTGGGAGGATGTGATTTAAGACCACTTCCTCTACGTGCTGCAATGCATAAATTGAGGACCACCTTTATGTATTAGCAGATATCTGAAGTTTCACTGGGACTCCTGATAGGCCAGAGCCTGTTTGGCTCTAGCATCCTTGAGTGCCGTGCAAAGACACTTCGAGTGCTGTGCATGGCACACATGCCATAGGTTGCCCACCCCTGTCCTAGATGCTGTGCCCTCTTGTGGTTTAGGTTCCTTGTACCCTTTAGTGCATTCCTTGAGTTATTGTACTCTATTCTGGTATTGACCTTTGTTTTCTGACTCTGAGTTTCTCTTTAACCCTTGCCTGTCTTGTTTCCCTACTTGACTGATTACTGTGTACTTGACTCTGGCTAGTTCTTGTTTTCGCTGTCTTTTCGTTACCCTGACCTCAGCTTGTATTGTGACTACGCTTTACTCTCTGTCTAACGGTACGTCGGGCAACACTAAGGCCGGGTAATATGTTAATTTTTCTTTGTCTGTGCCTTGCTATCCTAAACTCTGCATGTAAGTATTATACCTCATTACACTGACACACACAAACACAGAAAGACACATCAGAAAGAGACCCAGATAACTAAAAGCATTGTGGCAATTCCAGGTATGCATGAAAACTTACTGTTGTTTCTGCAACAGGATTTATGATTTTATTAAAGACACGGAGGCTCATATTATGCATAACTCTTTCTTTATTTCCTCAGCAGCAAAGATAGAGGAATATAAATATTAACAAAATGAAAGAAAAAACTGTATAGGCACATAGGCAACCAATCACATAATAGAGGAAGTGGCTATATAAGGCCTGTGTCTCCCACAATCCCCCTCTTTCTTGCGAAAACCGAAGACCAGGTAAGAAGAACGATATCCCACTTGGCCAGAACAGGAAACACGAACGGGACGGTAACTTCAAGCTAAAAAGAGAGAGAGAAATATGGTAATAACCAAACTCCAAACTGTAGACTTACCAATCAAAACAGTCGGTAGATCGTGGGAAAAACTGCTTCCTCAGACAGCTAAGTACCTTGCTTTTGTGCTCCTTATTCATTGTGTTTTGTTTGATCTTTTATTGCACATTTTTGTGATATTTGTTATTTGTTTTGTGTTATTATTACTGTTGCCTGCTTCTGTGCAGCAGTTTTTCTGTTTCTCTCTACTACCCCTTGTGCTGGTTTATTTCTCCCTGGTTGCCCTCAACCTTTGCTTCCCCACCTCGCCCGCCCTTGCTTGCCGGCGGGTGCCGCGCGGGACCTGGATCCAGCTTTCAGCCGCGGCTATTTCTAACACCTGCCGTGGCTGTCAGTGTCTCTCGGCTCGCTCATGGGCTACCCGTGCGGGTAGCCCGCTTTCTGGTGCCAAAGAAAGGAGGCGGAGTCCGCCCGGTGATAAATCTCCGTCCTCTCAACGCGTTCCTCCGTTAACAACATTTTCAGACGGAAGGCATTCATTGCCTCAGAGATCTCCTCTGGCAGTCGGATTGGTTGGCCAAGTTAGATCTGAAGGACGCGTACTTTGTGGGGATATTTATGGGATAATAATAGTAAACAGTTGAGAATTGCCCACTATTTCAATTCTCAGATCCCAAAGATTGTTATCGTGTAAGTGAAATGTATTCCATATAAATAAAATAACAATTTGTTATAAAAATAGATACAATTTATTGTGACAATTTAAATAATAATAATAAGTAACATGCGTGACAATAAACAATGAATTTTATCTTATTTTAGAGCAAATCAATACACCTGGATAAATATCATGATATGCTAACATGTGATATGTCACATTAAATACATAATTCATCTTTTCCCATCTGCAGATTGGGATGTCATAATTATATACTCTTTAGTAACTAAGATTTCTAAATATTGAAATCTAATCATGATTTATCCAGTCATAAATCATGCTATTAGAAAATGTTTAATTAATTTAGATTAATTAAATGAAACCAGTATATTTACCAGTTGAGTAGATATTTTCATCAGATTAGTAGGTATTCTCAGGAATTTAAATGTCATGAGTCTCTTTCTCTGTCTACTGACTTAGCCTGCTTCCAACTCTTTGCCCCCGACTGCTCACTCTCTTGCTTTCTCTGCATACTTTCTCTTCTCTTTGTCTTAACTTTTAAAGGAAAAATTCACTAGGTGATAGACCAATAGAAACACTGGAGGTGTGGTTACCTTCTAGATAACAATTTAAGTATTTGGTCTATAGAGGGCAGTCTCGTCCCACTAAACATACCTATCCAGGAAAGAGTTAACTTTTCCTGGTGGCTATTTTGACGTCATTTACCTTATCTTTATAGTTGTCTATAACTCAAGTTTTCTGTCAGAGTTTCTTCGAATTTTCTTCAGACTATGTGTCTGGCAAATTTGGCTATAATTTCTAATATGACAGTTATAATAGTAAATATGACCCTTAAATTACAATGGGACTCTTATACATTATCGAAAGTAAAATTAAATTATTTAATCTTCTCTGTCACAAATGTCTGGGTTTTAGAATTAATTATATACCATTAGCATTTAGCTAACAGTCTGTCCATCCCCCGTTCTCATTTCTTATCACTCGATTTGTATATACAAGCATTCCTTAGCTCTGGCAAAGTGGTTAGTTACAGAAAGGATAGAAATTTCGTGTCTCTTTGTTAGCTTGAAAATAACAAAATGGAGTCTGATCTGTTCAGAGTGACTCAGAATATACACTTTTAATTTCTATCATAGCACAAAATGTCTGCCGATATAAATACCCAGACAACTTTACAGTTCCAATCGCGGAGGACCACCGGGATTACCTCCACTGCACCTGGCACGGGAGGCGCTGGCATTTTACCTGCCTGCCTTTCGGTCTGTCCTCAGCTCCTTGGTACTTCACCAAGGTCATGAAGCCGGTGGTAACTTTCCTTCGTACACGTGGAGTACGCCTGATTATTTACCTGGACGACATTCTAATCATGTCACAGTCCAGAGACCAGCTACTGCTACATTTGGACTGGACGATCAGCCTACTGCAAAACTTGGGTTTCTTGATCAACTGGGACAAGTTGGCCCTGATCCCCACTTAGTCCTTGGAATTCTTGTGTTTCCGAGTGGATTCCATCCAGCAATTCCTGTACCTACCGGAATCCAA
This sequence comes from Pelobates fuscus, assembly GCF_036172605.1. NCBI lineage: Eukaryota > Metazoa > Chordata > Amphibia > Anura > Pelobatidae > Pelobates > Pelobates fuscus. Next base: position 80,964,564 of record NC_086323.1, on the reverse strand, counting down.
GATGAAGACCATCCAGAAGGAACTTCGGCGGGCGCTCCGGGTGCCGGATTTGTCCATCAGCAGGCTAATAGGCCTGCTTGCTGCCTCCATCCAGGCGATATTCCCGGGCCTGCTGCATTACAGAGCCCTCCGCCTCATCGGGTCGCTCTTACGAATCCCGGATACGACTGGACGAAGAGTCCAGGGACGAACTGGTCTGGTGGTTGGCACACATGGAGGCCTGGAACGGAAGAGCCATTTTCGGTTCCGTTCCGGACGTGGTGATAGAGTCCGATGCCAGCTTACACGGCTGGGGTGCTCGTTGTGGCGACGTTTCCACAGGAGGCAGATGGTCCGAAATCGAGAAATCGTTACACATCAACTGCCTGGAGCTCTTGGCAGGGGCTTTTGCGATTCGCAGCCTTACCCCGGGTCGGGCAAACTGCTGTGTTCTACTCAAGATGGACAACGTGTCAGCTGTCCGATATATAAATCACCTGGGAGGTACCAAGTCAAGGATGCTGGCTCTGTTGGCAAAGGATTTTTGGCAATTTTGCCTCTACAACAACGTCTCTGTGACGGTGGAACACATTCCGGGTCTGGACAATTCGGGAGCGGATTGGAATTCCAGACATTTAAGAGACTCGGGAGATTGGCACTTGCACGTTTCGGTTTTCCAAAGCCTGGACAGACTATGGGGACAGTTCACGATGGATCTGTTCGCTTCACATCTGAACACGCAACTCCCGAAGTTTTACAGTTGGAGACCGGACCCAGCTGCGGTGTCGACGGACGCCTTTCTCCAAGAATGGCAATCACGACCATCATGATTGCCCGCACGATATCGAAGTTGGTCCGTCATGACTGTTACCTGGCGTTGATCACACCCCTTTGGAGATTCCGACCGTGGTTTCCATGCCTGATGGAGTTGTCGATAGATTACCCCCGACTGATCCCGAGCTTCCAGGACCTACTTCTGGATCCGGACGGGAACTCGCACGGGCTGGTGTTACACCACCAATTGCCTCTAGTAGCGTGGCTCCTTTCAGGGGATCTTGGATTGTCCCAAACGTTCTGCGATCAACTCTCCTGCTCCTCGATAACGCCTGGGCTCCGGGCACAAGATCGGCTTACCGTAACTCATGGAACTCATGGTCTCATTGGTGCATGGAACGAGCAATGGATCCCATATCTGCCCCTCTCCATCTGATCTTGGAGTTCCTCACGTTCCTGTTTGACTTGGGCAAAGCATACTGCACTATCAGCCTTTGCCGCTCCACTATCTCAGCGAGTCATAGTGGTTTGGATGGTTCCCCCGTTGGCAGACACCCTTTTGTATGTCGCCTCCTCAAAGGTATCCGCCTCGCCCGTCCTCCTAGGTCTCGTTTCTCTGCCTTCTGGGACGTCAATGTGATGCTGCAGTTTCTCTCTGCATGGTACCCTAACCAGGAATTGACCCTCAAGCAATTGTCTTCCAAGCTGATTATGTTACTCTGCTTGATCTCGTGTAAGAGGGTCTCCGACGTCAGGGCCCTTGACTGGGACGCCATTGTTTTCACCCCAGAGGGTGTTAGTTTCAACATATCCAGGAGGACGAAATCAGCTTCTAAGTCGTTTGTGTATCCTAGATTCTCAGGGAGTCCTGCACTCTGTCCGGTGGATTGCCTAAGGGCCTATTTGGAAGCTACGCAGTCTCTGCGTTCATCGGATTCGCATCCCTTGTTTGTTTCTTTTCGTGCACCTCACCGACCTGTTTCAACGCCAATGCTGGCACGTTGGGTGCGATGGCTCCTGTCTCTGGTGGGTATAGACACCTCTGTCTTCACGCCTCATTCGGTTCGGGGACCTATGGCTTCGAAAGTGTCTGCAGTTGGCTGTCATTTGGAAGACATTATGCGAGCAGCGGATTGGTCCCGTGAATCAACCTTTCCGCAATTTCTATTTCAGACCAATTGAACACATCGCATCTCAGGTGATAGCACAGCTTTGAACTTGCATAATATGAGCCTCCGTGTCTTTAATAAAATTCCCAGATTTTACTAGTAACATGACGTAAAGTCATGATTTTATTAAAGACACGGAGGCGAGTATTATTCCCTCCCACCCTCCCGGTGTGGGGTCTACAGGTGAGATGCTGTTGAACTCTTCAGGTATGTCGCAATTTGGTCTGCTATTTATGGATTGCATTTTTGATGATTGTACAATTTGTATATTAATTATACTTCTTGTTTTTTTACAGATATCAAAGTTTTTCCCACGATCTACCGACTGTTTTGATTGGTAAGTCTACAGTTTGGAGTTTGGTTATTACCATATTTCTCTCTCTCTTTTTAGCTTGAAGTTACCGTCTCGTTCGTGTTTCCTGTTCTGGCCAAGTGGGATATCGTTCTTCTTACCTGGTCTTCGGATTTCGCAAGAAAGAGGGGGATTGTGGGAGACACAGGCCTTATATAGCCACTTCCTCTATTATGTGATTGGTTGCCTATGTGCCTATACAGTTTTTTCTTTCATTTTGTTAATATTTATATTCCTCTATCTTTGCTGCTGAGGAAATAAAGAAAGAGTTATGCATAATATGAGCCTCCGTGTCTTTAATAAAATCATGACTTTACGTCATGTTACTAGTAAAATCTGGGAACTTTGTCACATCTGCAATTATTTGGCTAACCAAAATAACCTAGTTAATATATCAGAAAATTCACTTTCGTATTTTTTAATTATGTGTGTCATTTTGCGCAGACAGTAGTAAATGCGAGGGGGGGGGGGGGGGGGGGATGGTTTGTGCCAAAATCACACATGATTAAATTACATGATTTTGCTATTACATGACGAAAAGTCATGATTTTATTAAAGACACGGAGGCGAGTATTGCATATCCCTTTCTTTACTGTTCACCAATAGCAGCAAAGGAAACAAACAGAATGAAAAAAAGAATGAACATGTGATAACATAGGCCCCTCCCCGCTCAGGTCCCAGTATAACAGACAGCGCTTCCCTTCCATTTCCCTCTTTCTGCAGATGCGACCAAGGAAAATGTCCATAACGAGAGTAGTGAGAATAAAGTCCCAAGGCAAAACATAAAACCAAGAAGGTAGAACATCAAAAACTGGGAAGCTTGACAGTAGAATCCATAGGACCGATGGAGAACAGCGGGAAGAGACCGATAAGACGGACCATTGCTTGCTGTCTTGCTGGATTAAGCTGTGAAGATATAAAGGAACAGGAGCCAATAGGTTAAAGTCGATACTTGCAACTAGTTTCAAGGTTAACCAGTGAGGACAAAGACCCCCATATGTACAGTCCCACAAAACAATAGATATATCTAGTATTATTGAAACAACAATGTCCAAGGATGGCCCCACTTACCGTATTGAACCATACTATGCGTTGTGTCGTGGTATGAGTAATTCTGGGGGGGGAAAATATTGTTACCAGTGTGTAAGAACAACCAAAAAGGGTGGGACAATACTCGCCTCCGTGTCTTTAATAAAATCATGACTTTTCGTCATGTAATAGCAAAATCATGTAATTTTATAACAAGACACGGAGGCTCATATTGCAAGTTTAAAGCTGGTCCATTACCGCAGCGAATGTATGTGGGGCCGGCCGAAAGTAGAATTCTCGGAAAGTAGACTCCCTAGACCAGTCAGCTGTCCTCATAATGTCTTCTAAGCGTGCGCCTGCCGACATCATGGAGGAGGCTGATGCCCCCCGTACTGAATGGGCGCCAAATACCATAGTATCGATGCCTGCTTGGGCTAGCAGCCATTTCACCCAGCGTGACAAGGTAGTGCTAGAAACTGGATGAAAAGGAGGGCGGAAAGATAAAAACAACTGAGGAGAGATGGTAGAGCGGTGTGGTTCGGTGCGAGTTTCGTATTCGCGAAGGCAGGACACTGGGCATAGTGAAGGGGAGGCAGGGAAACTAGGGTATGATACCGCTGAGATGGAAGTCTTAGTCCGCCTGCTGATGTTAAAAGTTACCCCGTCCGGGGTATATGACTTGGCATCGAAGTCGAGTGCACTAACATCCGAGACTCTCTTGCATGAGATGAGGCAGAGCAGGCAAACTAATTTGGCAGACAGCTGTTTGAGAGAGAGTCCTGCGTTAGCGGGCCAGGATGAGAGGAAAGCCAATACAACTGATACGTCCCAGGTCGTGGAGTAGCGGGGACTGGGCGGTCTTGAGAATCTAGAACCCTTGATGAGTCGGCACACTAGGGGGTGTTGTCCCGCGGGGCGGCCCTCGAAACGCTGAGATAGCGGAACGGTAAAGGTTAATAGTCCTGTAAGCCTTACCGGCTTCGAAGAGGGACGTCAGGAACTGCAGGATTATTGTTACAGAGGCCGAAACGGGATCCTCGTTCCGAGCCATGCACCAGCTAGCCCAAGCTCGCCAAGCTGACCCATATGCCCGTCTAGTGCCGGGAGCCCATGCTGCTGCCAATAAGTGTCTAGTCATGTCCGAAACTCCTTGGACTTCCCAGGGTCCCCGGAGATCTGCCATGCCAGAAGTGGGATAGAGCCTTCTAGCCGGAGGGGGTGATAGCGTCCCATCGGGTCTTGCAGCAGGTTGTGGTGTCCCGGCAGGAGACGAGGGTAGTCCAACGTCATCTCGAGCATTTGGGGAAACCATGACTGCGTTTCCCAGAATGGGGTGACCATGACCAGCTCCGCCCGGTGCTTGCGGGCCTGCAGGAGTGAGCGAGGGATCATGGAAAACGGGGGAAAGGCATAAAGGAGGCCTCCCTTCCACTCTTGTAGGAAGGCATCCACTGCCTCCACCATTGGGTCCGGCCTCCAGCTGAAGAAGCGTGGGAGTTGGGCGTTGAGCCGGGAGGCGAAAAGGTCTATGGTAAATGGTCCCCAGAGATATGATATATCGGAGAACACCTTCCTGGCCAATCGCCAGTCGCTGGTGTCTGAGAGATAACGCGAACCCCAGTCCGCCTGAACGTTGTGCAGACCAGGTAGGTACTCCGCGTAGACCATCAGGTTCCGCTCCAGAATTCCCAAAAGTCTTTCGCCAATCTGGCCAGGACTGCCGACTGTGTACCACCCAGGTGGTTGACATATCTCACCGCCGAAACATTGTCCATGCGGAGCCGAATGCATGATAGGGCTCGGTCCTTGGCGAAGCTGCGGATGGCGAAGGAGCCTGCCAGAAGTTCCAGGGCATTGATGTGTAGTCGGGATTCGGACTCCGACCAACGGCCCCCCATGGAGACTCCCTCGCAGTGGGCTCCCCAGCCGTGTAGACTCGCATCCGAGTCGATCGTGAATTCTGGCATTGAGCCGAAGATGGCTTTGCCATTCCATGCGGACAGGTTGAGAATCCACCATCGCAGCTCGTCTTTCGTCTCGCTGTCCAATGATACTAGATCCGCGTAGGATGCCCCGGCTCTTAGGTGAGCGATCTTTAAGCGCTGTAGCGCTCGGTAGTGGAGAGGGCCCGGGAACACGGCCTGGATTGAGGAGGCCAGCAGGCCTATGAGGCGTGCCAGTTGGCGTAAGGTGAGCTGGGGCCGGATAAGGGCCCTGCATAACTCTTTGCGGATGAATCGAATTTTGGACATCGGGAGGCTCAGCGTTGCTGCCCCCGAATCCACTTGGAATCCTAGGAATTCCAAACGGGTGGCGGGGGTCAGGCATGACTTCTCCCAGTTGATTATGAAACCTAAGCGTGCCAGGAGGTTTATGGCTAGCTAGATGTGTGAGGAGGGTGGAACGCTCCTGAGCCATGAGGAGAATATCGTCTAGGTAGACGATTAGTCGAACTCCTCGACTGCGTAGCCAGACCATAACAGGCCGTAGGAGTTTCGTGAAACACCACGGGGCTGAAGATAGGCCAAAGGGCAAGCAGGTGAACCGCCATGTCTCGTGCCGCCAGTAAAAGCGTAGGAGGTCCCGAGACGCCGCCGCTATCGGCACTGTCAGGTAGGCGTCTTTTAAGTCTAGCTTCGCTAGCCAGTCTCCGTGGAGGAGGAGATCCCTTAGCAGGTGAATACCCTCCATCTTGAAATGGCGGTACCTGACTACGGCATTGAGGGGGCGCAAATTTATGACTGGCCTCAATTGGCTGCCTTTCTTTTCCACTAGGAAGATATTGCTTAGTACCCCTGCGGGGTTGGGGGGTGCTAGTTCTATAGCCCCTTTGAGCAAGAGGGTAGAGAGTTCCTCGTCGATCCGTCCGCGATCCTGGAGGGAAAAGCGGATCGGTCGAGGAAGGGGAATGTGTATGGGGTGGCTGGTGAGTTCTATATTGAAACCCCGAACAGTGTTCAGTACCCAGGGATCTGAAGTGATTTGTGACCAGGCTGGGAAAAAATGTTGGAGTCTGCCCCCTACGTAACCCGGAGAAGAAATGGGTGGTATGAGGTAACTCACCGTATGGTCGTCTTGAGCTTGGGTTACCCCGGAGGCCTCTGGATCGCCATGGACGTCCGCGGGATGGAAAAAACATGGGGCGGGAGGCATCTTGGTACTGGCTATGATGTTGAAAGGAGCCTCTTCCCGTGCCACGGGATTGGGGGTAGTTGCGGCCGGACAGACGGCTCCTGAGTCTGCCGGCCCTGGTAGAGACCCGCCCCTGGAATACTCTCCTCATGGAGGCTTGGGCCTTGTCTAAAGCCGTGAATGCTCCCACAAAGCGCCCTAAATCTTTAATGAAGGAATCTCCGAAGAGGAGTCCTTGGGCGTCTTTGCCCGCTTCCGTAAGAGCGAGGTTGGCTAGTTTGGGTTCAATTTTAAATAATATGGCCTTACGCCTTTCTATAGATAGGGAGGTAGTTACACTCCCAGCAATACAAATTGCTCTCTGGACCCAACCTCTAAGGTCTTCAGGGTCGACCATGCGGTTTTCCGCTCTGGCGTCTTCCGCCAAGTCAAATAATTTGGCCAACGGTCCGAATATGTCCAGGTGTTTGTCCTGGCAGGACTTCAAAGCGGACTCCAGTCCTTTACGGGGATTCCAGCCCATTTTAGCGAGGAACTGGGTCATTTTGGGATCAACCTCTGGGGTGTCACAAACCTTGTTGGGCACCACAGGCCTAGGGCACCCCGCCCTCAATTTGTTGCGGGCCGCCTTGCTTAAGGGTTTTCTGACCCAATTTTCCAGGTATGTGGCAACGTGGTCGGCCGGGAGCCACTCCGCCGACCTCGGATGGTGTAGGTCATCCGGGTCGAAGAGTGGGACCCCCGAAGGATCCACGAGGGAGGGCCCCGCAGCCGCGGGGTTCCTGGTCCCTGTCTCGCCTCCGGGCAGCTCTGCCTGAGCAGAGGAAAGGAGGTCGAGAGCGCCATCGGCGGCATCCGCATCAGAGTCGGAATCCGACTTGCTCATAGCCTCCTCATTTGACCCGATTTCTGAGTCGGTGTCGCTCTCAATCTGTGCTCTGGCACATTTCCATAGCCGCGCCCGTTCTGCCTGGCACGGAAAGGCTCTTTTGCGTGGATGGGACACGCTTTCTGGGGCGACCGAAGGTGCGCCAGTCATGGTGTTTCTGGAGGCAGAGGAATGTTTGGACTTACGGGTAGCCTTTTTGAACCCCTCTTTAGACACCTCTCTCTGGGGTGTCAATAGGCCCGAGATTTGCTCGTCTGAAGAACGTGGCAAGAGGGCCTGTGAAATAGTGTGGGAGAGGGTGGAGGACATAGACCCCATAGCTGCCATAATGGCGTCTGTTACTGAGCGCTGTAGCGCTAGAAACTGTGCCCCACTGGGGTGGGTATTTCCATCAGCCATAGAAGGCGAGATATCTGAGGTGACAGGAGCCTCAGTTCTAATGAGTGGGGCATCCGACTCCCCAGAGGGAGTGGACCCAGCGGATAGTCTGGGTTTAGGCATGTTGGGAAATTAGCAGTAGTAATAGGGAATAGAGAACGTATGGGTTAGTCACCCAAACAGCGAAGTAGGAGATAAGGAAAAATCGCTCTGACCAGGGCCCAGACCAGTGACACACTAAGATGTAAAGACAGGATGTCAGAAAATGGCCTCCGGAAAATCTCGCGGGATTCGCGGCACCCGCGAGATACGCAGTAAAGCTACCAAACGTGAGGGAAAGAATGCGAAATGCGCAAAGAGGCGCCCGGGTAGAAAAAATACAAACAGGAGACAAGACTACATAGGCAGAGGAGGTCTGGGCCCTGAGACTAGCGGAAAAACCAGATAGGACATAGAGGAACAATGAGACAAGTAACTAGACTTTGATACTGAAGAAATAAACGAATAAATGAATAAATAAATAACCGGATAAATAAATGGATAAATACATTCGAGTAAATACAAATAAATGAGAGAAAATATCAATGAACAAAAACCAGTATACTAAGAGAATATGAGGAAAAATATGGCATGTACTTATCTTTGTGTCGGAGCAGCAAAGAAAGAGGGAAATGGAAGGGAAGCGCTGTCTGTTATACTGGGACCTGAGCGGGGAGGGGCCTATGTTATCACATGTTCATTCTTTTTTTCATTCTGTTTGTTTCCTTTGCTGCTATTGGTGAACAGTAAAGAAAGGGATATGCAATATGAGCCTCCGTGTCTTGTTATAAAATCTAGGTTATTTATCTTGATGAATCCCGCACATCAGAAAGTTCAATTCTACATTATTTGTGAAAAACAAACCATTGATTGCAAGTAGAGACCTGTGAGTATTTTTAGAGTCGTCTTGCTGAATGGATATCTTGAACAATAATTTTTTTTATAAAATTTGATCTTATGACCCTAATTTGATTCTGATTGCTGGTGGAAGATTGCCACTCTAACAAGCAATCTGTATTCCTAAAAGCACAATAAATTAATGTCTGCAGTCCGAATATTAGCCTGAGGCTGTAACCTATAGTTGCAAATTAAGTACAGTAGCTAGAAGGCAGTATTATCTTGCTTTGTTGAATTCTTTTTGGTCTCACTTTATCATATTGATGTTAAACAGTGCCATAATGATCCTGCCATACACGCCGTTTTAGTTATTTTCAAACTCTAGCACAATGCATAAACATATGGCTATGAGAGAAGGCTCTTCCACTGGAAACGTGGCAACATAAACAATAATTACTCTTCAGGTGATAAACTGCAATGACAATATTCTTCAGATAGAATATACAGATACACAGCGATACACAGATTATACATTCAGTAGTTTTGTGTTTGTGGAAAATATTTTAAAAAATACAATTCAATAAAGGTTAAATAAACCTCACTGAAAGGGACACTCTAGAGTGGAGTTGAGCTACTATTGATTTTTAGATGATATAGAATGATGCATTAACACAAGGGGTAGGCAACCTTCAACACTCCAGATGTCCTAGACTACATCTCTCCTGAAGTACATGCATAAACAAATTTAAACTAATAAAAATGTAAAGATAACACAGTTGCTTTATTTGTTACAAATCCCCAGACTGTGCAGATTCTGAATTGAGCTCTTATCAAAATAAAAATTCTCTCAGCCAACCATACTCACTTAGCTTCATATACTGTAGAACTGCGTGTCTAATAAAATGCGTGTCTAATAAATGATGCTTTAAGGGCAGAGCAAGGGTTTCGGGGAAATGTAGTTAAATAATCTGTGCTATATTTTACCTTTGTTGGAAAAAAAAGGAACTCAGTTTGGGAGGAAGGAGCAGACAAGGATGTCTTGTAAAGCTAAATTAATTCATTAAATACATTAATTACATTTAAAAAAATAAATAAAGAGAATTAAAGAAGATTAAGAAGAAAAACAGGATAACTAACAATAACAAAACCTACCTAATGCACCTAACATCTCGAGTTGCCTGAGATGCCCCTTTAAGAAAATCAAGTATTTACAATGATAAGGACTATCACTGAAACAGAAAAGGTACACCATATGTATCACAGATAAGCAAGTTTAAATTTTAAAAGAACTGTGAGGTAAGAAAAGGTCTGCCTTATTCTATCAGATAAGTTATCAGAAAATGCAAAATAAAGGTTTGCAAATAGCAATAGCAACTATAGTACCCTGAGGGTGCCCCCACCCTCAGGGTCCCCCTCCCATGGCGCTGAAGGGGTTAAAACCCCTTCAGTAACATACCTTAATCCAGCACCGGGCTCCCTCCGCACTGGTGACCTCTCTTCCTCATCCGAGGCAGGGGCGTATTAGCCGCGAGGCAAACAAGGCATTTGCCTTGGGCGGCATTTTTCAGGGGGCGGCAAAAAAAGCCGCCCCCAAATGCCCAGGGCAAATGCCTTGTTAGCCTTGCGGCTAACAAGGCATGCTGGGCGGCCGGCGGGCTGCTGGGCAGTGCGGGTAGGTAGGCGGCCGGCGAGGGAGCACTTCCTCTGAGCGGTCTGCTCAGCTCCCTCGCGCGCCGCAGAGTGAGGCTGGGAGCCGGAATATGACGTCATATTCCGGCTCCGCCTCCCAGCCTCACTCTGCGGCGCGCGAGGGAGCTGAGCAGACCGCTCAGAGGAAGTGCTCCCTCGCCGGCCGCCCACCTACCCGCACTGCCCAGCAGCCACTGGACCACCAGGGAGACAGATACCCCCCCCAGCATTCCCAAAGGTAAGGAGGCTGGGGGGGTTAAATGTAAAAAAAATAATGTATTAAATATGTGAGTGAGTGAGTGTGTTTGTATGTCTGTTAGTGTGTGTGTATGTCTGTTAGTGTGTCTGTGTGTGTGTGTCTGTTAGTGTGTGTATGTCTGTAAGTGTGTGTCTGTTAGTGTGTGTGTGTATGTCTGTTATTGTGTGGGTATGTCTGTTATTGTGTGGGTCTGTGTGTGTCTGTTAGTGTGTGTGTGTGTGTGTATATGTCAGTGTGTGTGTGTGTGTGTATATGTCAGTGTGTGTGTGTGTGTATGTCTGTTAGTGTGTGTCTGTGTGTGTCTGTTAGTGTGTGTGTGTGTGTGTGTGTGTGTGTATGTCTGTTAGTGTATGTGTGTGTCTGTAAGTGTGTGTCTGTTAGTGTGTGTTTTAGTGTGTGTGTATGTAAGTGTGTGTGTGTATGTTAGTGTGTGTGTGTGTGTATCTGCTAGTGAGTGTGTGTGTCTGTTAGTGAGTGTGTGCGTATTTGTCAGTGAATGTGTGTGTGAGGCGGGACAGGGGAAGGGTTGGGTGGGGGTGGCGCGGGCGGGGGGAGGGTTGGGTGGGGGTGGCGCGGGCGGGGGGGGGAGGGTTGGGTGGGGGTGGCGTGGGCGGGAGGGGGGCACCTGAGTTTTGTCCTGCCTAGGGCAGCACAAAACCAGGATACCAGGATACACCACTGATCCGAGGTCAGCTCTCCCGTCCGACTTCACTGGAGCCGAATGCGCATGCGCGGCAAGTGCCGTGTGTATTCAAAGAGTCCATAGGAAAGCATTTCTCAATGCTTTCCTATGGACGCTGTGCGCGATGGAGGCGAAATATGCCTCCAGCGTCGCAGATGCGCCTCTAGTGGCTGTCCGGAAGACAGCCACTAGAGGCTGCATTAACCCCAAATGTAAACATAGCAGTTTCTCTGAAACTGCGAAGTTTACATGTGAAGGGTTAAAACCTGAGGGACCTGGCACCCAGACACTTCATTGAGCTGAAGTGGTCTGGGTGACTATAGTGTCCCTTTAATAAAACCACAATCTTATTGCATATCAGACTTCCAACTTCTTAAATAGGCACACCAAGTACCATAACCACTAAAAATTGCAGTACATACGGTGCTAGGAAGCTGTGAGCACAATAATTTGGAAAGGAACACAGAGATCAAATTACTTCCAGGCTCTGTTATTAGGTCCCAGCTCTTCTGTAGAATACGTTTAAATAACTAAACCTTATTTTTTTTGTAAATATTTCCATCTTCCTATACCTTGGGTTCAAGGGACTCGTCCATTTAAATTTCCCATTTAATGATATATGAAGGGTGGTGCAGGAAGGTGACAGCCATCAATTCTAGAATGTCTCAGTGTTTTTTTTCTCAAACCAAACCAGGTGAAGATACTGAATCCTATTTAGGGATACGGAATTCAGGTGTGATGCCATGATATCTTCAGGGCTATTCTATTGTTTATTAAAGGAACACTATAGCGTTAAGAATACAAATGTGCACTAGTTACAGTTTAGGAGACCAGGCACCCACTGCCAGGGTCTCTCTGAGACCATCAGATAGGTGGAGTTTTAGACCAACTTTTTCGGCAGAAGTGCCTCTTGTGGCTCTCAATATATCAACCATTAGAGGTTGCTTAACCTGGCATTTAAAACATTGCCATTGCTGAGATGAAGTGGACTGGGTGTCTATAGAGTACCTTTAAGGAGTGTTAGTGACCTCTGGTATCCGTATTAACCTGATTTTGTTGAGTTGTGGAAAAGGTGGACAATTTACACCAGGTTTATTGGGGCTACTTAAAACTGACCATAACTCACTGTGGTTGCCTGACTAACATTAGCCGACACATGGTCTTGGGTATTCTATAGAACCCCTTGGTTAACAATCAGTCAAGGGGCAAGCCATTTTTGCCTCCGTACACACATTGGAGCACAGAAATATAGAGAGCACCTACAGTCATACAGTGACACTCATCTGCTGTAATGTACACCCTAAGAACCCATGTATGGAATGGGATAGGAGGAAGGAATCAATCATAGCTTCCTGCAAGTTATTAGCTTTGTACATTAGACATACTTTGTAATTCTAGTGAAATTCTTTGAAAAAATATTTGATTTTCTTTATTTCACATAGATTATATGGACAGTAAGGTTTTAGTCCTGAATTCCTTAGAGTTCAATTTGCCTTTTCTGCCTTTGGTAAATACCTAGAAGCGAATTCTCAAGTCAAATTTGTATTTCTTTTGAAATTTTACTTTTCTAAGGCTAATAAATGGCCCACGCCCTTAGCCATAAATTAACCAAATCCTTTGTAAACACAGCTTTTTGAACTTGGTATCCCCTTTCACTGTATGGAGAGCTTGAGGCACTGGTTTTAGATAAATTACTGTATTGCCAACAATGAAATTCAAGCTATTTCTGACCTGAGAAAAAACACTCTCAGCTCAGCACTGCTAAATAAAGCAAATGTCTGCTTGCTTCAGCTTTATTTTTGTAACAAAATATCAGAATATTGCAGGTGCACAGCCATTTTGTTCAATGAATATTATGTCTCTAATAAGCACTTAGAACCTGACACCTTTATTTCCTCTCTGGACAAAATGGCAGTGTAAAAAGTATTGTTATTATTTTTGACATTTAGATAGTGCCAGTTGTTCCGGCCACTATATAAAAGAGGAGATTTTAAAATAAATGAGACAATTACAAGATTTTACAGGAACAACAGCTTGATGAGAACCCTGCTCAACCAGGCTTACAATCTAGAGGTCACAGTCTACAGATTCTATGTTGAATAGAATCAGACTTTTTTTCTGTTTGTAGCTGATAAGAAACACACTTTACTATACGAGAATGTATCAGATCTTTAATTAAGCCAAGCACCACTAGTAATACACAGAGATGTTTTTGTTCTATTAAATGTTGATGACACATATCTACTTTACTTTACTAATTGTACAATATTGTTGATTAATGGATTGGTAATTATGTCACCTGCGAAGAATAAGATGGGTCAATCTGATCCTAGTCCGCATGCTGACAAGCCAGAAATTCTGCGGTAGGGCCAATTATTGTTCTCAAGCTGTTTTTTTTCCACGTCAGATGCATTATTTATGGCTTCTAAGCTTCTGACCTATTTTCAAGTCTTCAAGAATCCAGGGTTGGGCAATAAAGCATTTCGAAAAACCCAAAGCTGTTGATTTTGATTGCACTTTTTTACCCATGACCTAAATGGATATAATAAATATCCGATGAACCTGCCGTGAATTTGGACTCTGTTTTGTAGAATGATTAATACCCTGCAGTTTTAAGAAAGGACCTTGCCATGTTTGTAGGGCCTCTCTTCTCATTGCTATGGGACAATTCTATGCACAGTGCATGACAAATGAACTGTGGTATAAGGTATTTAGCACGTACTCAAAGGCTATTAATATCTAGTCTTGGCATCCTAGAGATTTGTGAACCACATGTCCCATGATGCTCAGCCAGCGTAAAAGCTGTTGGAAGTTCATGGCAAATGTAGTTCACAAACATCTGGTATATCAAGGTTTGTCAAGTCAAATATGCCTCAGAATGTTGGAATCCAAGGGCACACCCAATTAAATGAATTACCCCTTTGCACCACATCTTTTTAATTGTGGTAGCAAAGTATCCAATTTCATATGGACTGCATTGCTTGAGGCACTGATTTTAGATACATTATGCTCCATAAGGATTTTAGATAAATTGCAGTTTATTTCTGAATGCACCATAATCTATAACAGGGGCTGGCAACCTATGGCACGTAAGGTGCCATTGCATGGCATGCAGTCTGCCAAACACAGTCAGTGGATCTACTCCACAGCTGGCCTGGCAGGAACCATGCAGCACTTGGAGGGGTGGTTAGTACTTTGCCGCTCCCCTCTTGTTCAGGCTGCACGATTGAGTGGCCAGCACTTGTGGTGATTTAGGCAGGCAGTACTGGCCTACACTGGGAGTAAATTATATTGGAGCACTTCCTCCCAGCAGTCTTAAAAAATAATCTGTGTGGGACAAGTACAGTCTGCAGCAGCACTGCCCAGTCCTCACTGGGCACCAAGGAAGCAACCCTTCTACTGCTAAATGGTCAGGGAAAATAAGGATGGCTAAAATAACATTATTGTGAATGTGTGTGTACTAGTGTATGTGCATAGGCTAGCAGTGTGTGTTTGACATGATATTTGTCTTGTTGTATGCTTGTGTAAGCAGAAGTGTCATTGTGTGTGTGTGCAGCAGTGTTTAAGTGTGTTTGTGTTTGGCAGTGTGCATTGTCTGTCTTGCAATGTGTATTGGTGACTGCGTGCATGCTCAATGCATCTGGAATCAGTAACAGCACCACAGAGGGGATATGATAGCAATATACAGATATATTTGGGGCCAATGCAAACCATTGTCTGAAAATCTATTCATAAACAGGACTATACACAGCACACAAGGTCCCGCATTTAGACTGGAAGAAAGGAGATTTAGTTTAAAGCAAAAAAAAAAGTGTTCTTTACAGTAAGAACAATAAAGATGTGGAATTCTCTGCCTGAAGAGGTGATCTTGATGACATACAGAGCACACACACAATACATACAGCTGTCACACACAAGCATCCCCCAGTAAACAGCAGATATACACACAAGCATCCCCCAGTAACAGCAGATCACACACAAGCATCCCCCAGTAAACAGCAGAATACCACAAACTGCTTACTCACATACACAATAACACAAATAGACCACTGTATACACACACATAACACTGATACATAACACAAGTAGAATACAGCAACATACACACAATTCAATTTTAATATAAAACTAAGTCTCCAAGAGACTTTAAAGTATTGTTTTGGCATAGTGCCGCTAAAAGGTTGCCTACCCCTGATCTATAAATAAAAAATATCAGTGGGAACATTACTGCAGTTTCTTTTGACTTGTAATTATGTTATACTTCAGCACTTATTTATTAATTTGTATTATGCTCAAGAGTCATTTTAACCATCATTTTCTAGGTAAGCACTTTTGTAACAAAGCAATAGTGATTATGTTTATACAAAAACTTTATTGTGTCGGGTGATAAACAATAAGAACGCTGTATTAGGAAACAACAGAGCAGGCAGAGAGTGGGTTATTGGGGAAACAGACAGACAGGACAAAACATACTAAGTGTATAATTTTTCATATAGCACTTTATCATGATGCCTATTAGTAATTACTTAAAGGGTAACTGTCATCTTAAACAATGTTTTAATATAATACTCGTTCCATCAAGTTTTGAAAGAGAATATATATATATATATATATATATATATATATATATTTTTCAAGTTAAGTATAAGCAAAAAAACAATTCTACAAATGAGAAAAAGTCATCCCTACCTTGAGTAAATTACAGGATCAATCATCCATATACATGCACCTTGGGTCGGACAGTGTTTGAAAACCAACAGCTAGCCTCTGTGTTCTTCACTGCTTCTGTGCAGGAAGTGAAGCAAGGAAGACCATGACAAAGACTGTTGCTTTTCAAACACTGCCTGACCCAAGGTGAAGTGTACACTAATCCAACATTAAAACCACTGACAGGTGAAATAAATACCATTTATAATATTGTTACAACGGATGGGATATTTAAGGCACCAAGTGAACAATCAAGTCTTGAAATTCATGTGTTGGAAGCAGGAAAAATGGGAAAGAGAAAAGATTTGCGAAATTGCAAGTCTTGTCTTTTGGGGTGTTCCCAGTATGCAGTTGTTAGTACCTACCAAAAGAGGGGCTAGGAAGGATAACTGTTGAACCGACGTCAGAGTCATGGGTGCTCATTGACTCATTGATGTTTGGGAAGCAAAAGCTAGCACTTCTGGTGCAATCACACAAAGGAGCTATTGAAGAGCCAAAAGTGCCTTCTTTGGGGATGAGAGAGTCAGAACTGGATCATGGAGATGTGGCCTGGCCTGATGAATCACATGTTTCAGGTGAATGTCCGGGTTTATGTAGGGAAGACATGGCAGCAGGACGCACTATGGGAACAAGGGTTTAATTTGGATGTTACTTTGACATATAACACCTAACTAGAGATTGTTGCAGACCATGTACACATCTTTATGGCAATTGTTCTCCTTGATGACAGTGACAACTTTAAGCAGGATAATGCATCATGCCACACTGCAAACAGTGTTCAGAAATGGTTTGAGTAACATGGCAAAGAGCTCAAGGTGTTGCCTTAGCCTTCAAATGTTCCAGATCTCAATCAACTTGATCAACTTGAGCCCTAACTTCATGTAGGCCCCACTTCAGGTTTAGGCAGTTTGTTTTAATGTTGTGACTGATTGATATATATGGCTGAAGAATTCTGCCATATAGTAAAGGGAGGGTTTTTGTCATTTTTTTACATATACTTTATTTAACAAGGAATCAATTTCCTTTTTAAAATGTGATGGAAGGATTATTATATTAAAAAAATGGTTTTGATGTGAAATTTGTCCTTTAAGGATATTAAATACACTATGGTTTGTTTAAATAAAATATTTTGTCTCATGTACTTTCAAAAATGTATTTGAATGCAGTCATTGGGGAATTTACAGATTAGTCCAGATTGGTACTGGATCTTGTGTATTTGAAACATCCGAATCATGCTCTATTGAGGCAAGATTTCTAAAAAGTCCTAAAAAGTGGTGCAAAGATGTAAAAGGGAAGGGGTCACCAATGGACTGTACAGGCTAGTTGAACTAGTTTCCATAATGGTTGCCCTACTTTTAGTACTTTAGACCACTTTTTTAACAGAATAATTTGACAAATCTCTCCCAGTGTGAATACAGTTTTTCCTGAATAATGTGATCAATGCAGTTTACAAATATCAGTTCCAGTCTTGATCCAGGCCCATCTCTCTTTAAAAGGTCCACACTACCTGGGTAAGTGAGTTGGAATACATGAGTATATTTTTTATGGTCACTTGGGATGTTCTGGGTGTGCACACGATTACCATTTTTCAATGTATATTTGGAATCTAGTCAGATTCCTTTTGGGTTGAGCACCTCACCCCTCCACTCCACGTGCGCCTTTAGAGAGGACCAAAGAAAACCATAAATCTGAGAAGTCTCTGGAAGCAGTTTAAAGGGGTACTGTAGTCACCTGAATAACTTCAGCTTAATGAGGTTGTTCAGGTGAGAACTATAGCTCCCTGCAGCCTTTCTCATGTAAACACTGTATTTTATGAGAAAATACAGTGTTTACATTGAAAACTAGGAACACCTCCAGTTGCAGTCACTCAGAGTGAACCAGAGGGACTTCTGAGTTGATGGAGGCATAATATACCTCCATCCACTCAGATCTGCTGTGCACGAGCATCCTGTGATTCAGTATCTCCTCCCACTGCATGCAGACAATGAACTTTCCTCATAGAGATTCTCTGATTCAATTAATCTCTATGAGGAGATGCTGACTGGCCAGGGCTGTGTTTGAATCATGCTGGCTCTGCCCCTGATCTGCCTCCTTGTCAGTCTCAGCCAACCCTATGGGGAAGCACTGTGATTGGATCAGGCTATCACATTTCAGCAGACTGCTTGTTTTTCCTGAGTCTAACAGCATGCAGATTTACAGCTTCTGGCTTGAATACAGTAAGATTTTTTACTATATTTGTGGAGGCATGAGAGACCCAGGGGGGCTAGATGGTCGTGTTAACACTATTGGGTCAGGAATACATGTAGTTGCACTGGTGACTATGGTGTCCCTTTAAGCACTATATGTTGCAATTAGCATGTTAATTTCCTATGTTAAACTTAGTGTAGGCCCACCGATATTGGGGTACTGTGACGTGGTGGTGGCTTAGCACAATATCGCCATATGGAGTAACTGAATCTCCATATTTGATATGTGATTTTAAGTATCCTTGTTGGTTTTAAAACTATATTTTTTGTGCACGCTGTTCCTTAATCTGTATTTTGCATATATGTTGCTCTTTACAGCAGCCCAGGGGGTCTCTGGTAAGAAAGGTGGTGACTCACTTAGAATTAGATTCTGGCCCCCAAGCAAGTACAATACACATTTCAGTATCATTGGATCCTTTAAAGAAAGGATTTTCAGTTTTTAATAGCGATGATAGATTATGAACAATATATTTTATGTTGTAGGTATCTTCAGACAAGTTTGAATGTCTTTATACACATATGAAGCTGTGATGTGGAATACAGTTAATAGATTAAGAGGGTAAAAAAAGGAAGAATAAAAATTGTTCCATATTGTGACTTTCAGATCTTATCCCCGTGTGTAGAAGATATAAAGTGATGGGAGAAGATCATTTACACGCACTGCAAACTTTCCCTCCTCTAAACTCCTTTCCTCTCATTATATGTAATTCGGCAGCTTGATAATGGGCTGGCTTGTACCATTTTCAAATAAGTGCTTCTATGCTGAAGCTAATTATGCAAATGCATTATTTTTTAAGAGCCCTGATCTTGTGAAATAGACTTCAATCCTGGGTTGATCATTAATAATCTGTGTCAACTTGCGTTTTTTCCATTAACACATTAATGTACCCTGACTGTCCTCACCTTGACCTTCGAAAGAGGTGTTTTTTTTTTTTAAAGGTAATAAAGTATCATGTGTCATCTTAGAGAGATACTGAAATATTCACACTGTGGCTTGATTACATTTAATGAGAATATAGCATGTAGGTTGACTTTTTGACAGGTGATGATTGCAGCAGATGAAGGCCTGGATAAAAATGAAATTACAGTATTTAAGGAAGGGCAATCCGATTTGTAAATTTACTAATCACACTGTTTATTCGGGGTTTAAGAAAATTATTTAAATAGTTTTCAGATGGGCAGACACACAATGGGAAACAGGTTTAGAAAATTAGTGACACGGTGTTAGGGTTTTGAGTCCTTTATTAAAAATCATGGAACCTAAAAGCAAGGAGGCAAGAATTTTTATAGCAGCTATACCTGAAAACGTCTTGAAATTAACCTTCTCCCACATGTGTTAGATGGGGCAAAGTGGGAAAATTAGATTTTTGTTTTGATTCCGTAGGTTGGAGGCAGGCAACATAACTGTATGGTCAGATCACTTACATGGGTTAGTGGCTGAAAGCACGGTGTCATTACCATTTTCAGACCGTAGGGCCAGGCATGTAGAAAAGATTCCCATACCAGAGTGCTAGATAAAGGTAAGGCATCCAATATACAACAAGACAAAAAAGAAAGACACTATGTAAGAACATAATAAAGGGAAGGGGACTCACTAACTGAATCTAGATCAGGGGTATTCAACCTGGTCCTGGAAATCAGGTGAGCGGTGGTGGATTCTGCAGAAATCGGCCAGTGAGTCTCATGGCCGTGGTTCAAGCCCGGCAGGGGACATTCTTTCATCTCCCCAGCTGGTGCATGCAGAGCCAGCCTTGCTGAATGTAAGATTCCAAGCATTCGTGCATGTGTTCTGAATGTATATGCATACTCATGCGCACTATTGACACTATGTAGGCTTGCATTATCACTGTAGCAGTAGTATGGTAACTAAACTATACACGGATGGCACTAACAACAAAGAGCAGACACCAAGAAAGCAGGTAAGTAGTCCCAAAATGGCCATGATATAAATGAGAGATTTATTTTGAGTATTGTATAAATTGATGTTTACTATGCAATCATTTCTGTGCATTCCAAATAACAATGCTTTAAATAAATATAAAGGAAGCAGAAAAGATGCATGGAGAGAAAAATTTAATCTTTAATCTATAATAGCAAACAACGGTAGGAGCTGAAAGCAGAAAATTATTTAATATGAAATTATCGCAGTGTGGAAAATCTCTACAAAAGAAGAAGGGCTTTGATAATGAATGTTACGCTTTGGCTACACCATGTCAGGATTATAAAATACACACGCTGGTCATATGCCGAATACATGTCAAAGATGAAACAGAGAATACATTAAAATAAAACATAAATACCTGGTTATAATTTGCAACATAGCAATACAAACTGAAAAAGACTCTGCAGTTCAGTCTTGTACACATCTAATACATAACATGGACTGCATTGCTTGTATATGGATTTGGGACAAAACAGCAACTTTGGCTATTAATTATTTGTTCATTATTTGCAGAAATATACAACAGGTCCAGCAATATTCGTGTCGTAGAACAAACAACTGTTTTATAATATACGGTATGAGTCAAATGTAAGAAAAATAAAACTGATGGATCATTGAAAGGAATCTGTTGGTATTTTTGGGACATATAGATTTCTAAAATGTAATGAGACAGTGAGAGGGACGAAAAGTTCTGGTGGAAAAATTTCTATCTTGCTCTAGTGAGAACCAGAATGGGAACAGAGTGGAAAATAAATGAAAAAATAATGGAGGCAAATAATTGCGAACAACAGATTGGTGATGGGGTAGTATCACATTAGAAAGGCAATGAAAAATTGTCTAAAACCACTTATTGGGTAACAGTGCACGTTAAGTGACAAACCCTTAAATTACCATAGATTACATAAATAAAATAATGATATAATGTAATAATGCAAATGTTCATAGTGAAGAAAGTAATATAAGAAGACTGATAAAATATAAAAATTAAAAAAAGGAAAGTGATTTGTTCAAATGTAGAGACATATTTATAATGTCACTAATGGATAGGGACTATCAATAAATCCAATCCAATTATATAATCTTATTATGTACATTGAAATATACCCAAATCTTTAATACAAAAACAATGTTAATGTTTGAAGAATTTCCTTTTTAATTCTTTATGGAATATATATATTTTTTTTACGGTTAACATAAGATAAAATGGACGTGCTTCTTGCTAAGACTATATTTCCAACAAACAAATAAATTAGAGCCTCAGTTACAAAAAGCAGATAAACTGTTTTGTACAAAGGGGTACCAAAAAGTAGAGTTTTGGATATTGTAGCCAAACTCCAGACCTCTAAGGCACCTTATTTTGCTGAATTACTCTATGTGTAAAGAGTGTGTCTTATCTTTTCATTTTACATAAAGTGCAGATTTGAATAGAAATTGGAACTTTTATAACTTAACCTTGTTACACCTCGCTGGCTGTCAATCAGATAACGAGTCCTGTTACTTCCTGGTTTGTATAGTTCAGCGGAGCTAAAATTCAAGAGGCATCCAATTGCCCAGAGCACCTGCCTTAAAGACTTTGAGGAGATTCTCATTGACTCATTGAGCTGCATAGGGAAGCCTGTGATTGGACATCGGACAGCCACAGAAAGTCTGGGCGGGATTACACGAGACATGAGTTCTGCAAAGTTTCCAAGCTGTTTTTAGATATATCCATAATAAAAAAAATGCATAATTGAATACATGCATGTTTTTTTATTGGGATATGTCAATTAAACAGTAATTTCTATTTTTTAGAAACACAAATACCATGATGATTAGTAATTCTTAAAGGGACACTCCACTGTATTTTGGCAGTGAGGTGTCCCTTTAAGAATTAATAATCACCATGGTATTTGTGTTTAATAACTATCTCAAAGAGAGTACAAAATTTCCAGGCACGTCGGATAGCTTCGTCTGTAAGGTAGTCTTTAATTAGAATCAGGAAATAAGAACAATGTTTCGGCTCCAACATGAGCATCATTGCACAAAAAATAATTGTGTTAACCGAAATGAATCTTCTTTCATGAAAGGTCTGCAGTTCTAAGTGTGTTTTACATCTTCTACATCTGGAAAGTGAAAGATGCCCTCTAACATAAGTTGTTGATATTTGCTTACAAGACAAGGCAGCAACTTGTTTAAACAATTAGTTTGAATCCACAATGATAAACACGTAATGTTTCACGTAATTCTTGTAAAATTCTTTCATATTGATGAGAATATAAAAGAATTTGAGTGTAGTGACTGCTGATTGTGAATGACCTCTTGACCCAGAGAGACACTGAGTGGCTCTATTTGTGTAATAGCTATTGCAGAGGATTCTGGGAACTTTACAGTTATTATCTTGGCGTATATTGCAAGCAGGACAAATTTAAGGGCATGATGAGCATTCTAAGGTAAATGGACTAGAACAGGACAATTCGTGAACCAGTTAATTATATAGTTTTGTGTCTTCTCTTTGTGAGTATATACAAAAGGGGAATTTCGGGTCACAAATAAACAGACAAATAAGGTTGCTGTTGTACCTCCTCTGTGTCAGCAACTTGTATTGTATTTGCTTAAACAGAATGGGTGTATGCAACAGATTAGCCAATATATTTAAAACTTGTATTAGCTTAATTGAGAAAGCAAGATGCGATAAAAGAAAATATCACATGAAATGGGTTATACCACGTTTAATGGAGTTACGATCTTTAAAATAAGGTAAAGGTGCAATGGACATATTCAGAACCTCATCTACAGAAGATACTGTCACATGACGTCACTTGACACCCACATTACACAGTGTAAAACGATGGTTCCCAACCTTTCTTGGACCAAGACGAACTTCAGTTAGAGAATCGTTTCCAAAGCATGTGATTTTTTCCCCCCAGCAGTTTATAAATGTCACTTGAAGTTATAACAAGGATACATAGTTATATATATATATATACTCCTAGCCAACCTGGCTTACAAGTTTCAATTAATTACTAGATGGAAATCCCAATATTAATGATGCTATTTATTATCACAGCCCTGAAGTCAATGTGTTTGCAGAAAAATTTGAAGTGTCTTGAGGCAGGCCAATATGGTTGAAAATCAGTGGATAAATTAAAGTGAAAACATTTTCTCTTTCTTTCCTTTTCTGTTGTTACTTTCTCTTCCTTTTTTCAGTCTTCATTGTTTCCACTCTCGTCCTCCCTCGTGCATACCCAGGTTTCAAGATTTAATCTATTCATTTTTCTCTGTCCCCCTCGGTTCGTCTTGTACTGAGAGTCTTATCACCTATGGCGAAACTAGCAGGGTCTGTGGGTACAAGAACTCCATGTGTCACATGAAGGGGGGCACTACCAACAGAGCCGCATGCCCATCATCTCCAGCTCTGATTGGTCTCCTCCCTTGGCCAGCAGAAAGGTCAAAAGCTGCTGGCTCTTTAGAATTTGAATCTCTGGTGGTCTGTGGTACAGCCACACTTCCTTACGGTTCCAGCGCTCTGTGAGCGAGTCAGTGAGACAGAGGGCAGGCACTGGGTTTCCCAGCCTGCTCTCTGATGGCATCACTGAACGCCAGACAAGGAGGATTGTGGCTGTACCAGCAGCCCACTGGAAAACCAGGGGATGAATTATTGCCTACCTTCCTGCACAGGATATATGCAGGAGGGTGGCAAATGCTATATATATTAAAAAAAAAAAAAAAAAGGCTTTACCGCTCAGTAGTAGACTGTGTTTAACTGTCACTCTCCCCTTGTTGCACTCACCACCCTGCCACAGTCACTGACAACCCTCACCCTGTCACAACCCCCCAACTCTCATACTCCCCTCCCTAACCCTGCCATGCTCATCAAGATGCCACAGTCACTCACCAAACCTCTCAATGTCACACGCCCTGTCCACAGTCCTGCGAGGACTTGGGTCATTCTCTATCCCTTTGCAGGGATCTCAGCCATTCTTCCTCGTGAAATTGATGGTAAGCTTGTCAAACCTCAACATTTGGGGCATCTTATAAGAAATAATTGGCCTAGGACCCTCAGCTTGTTCTGTATGTCTTTTTCTGTATCGACAACCACAGAAGCAGATTTGTGTGACTCGGGCTCACTGAGTATGCATTTGTGTCTTAACCACTGGAGCCAGGAGCGTCTGCCTGCCAATCATCAATCACTTCCCTGGTAAATGTCAGGTCGTCACCAACCTCCTCAGGTGAGGAGAATACGTGATCCCCATGAACCTCTGGGACGGAGGAAATTTTGCTGCTTTTGACGGAATCCTTGTATTTACCAGCTTTAGGCCGGGAGGATTGACCCAATGTAGCTACTGTGGTTGTCTCTCCAATGCAGAAGACATCTGTGAACCTTCAGAATTATAATCCTACCCTCTTGAGGGCCACAGGGCACTGAGGTCAGAGTGGGCCCCACCAAGAAATCACTGCAAAACTAGCCACAGCCTTATCCACCGATGCAGCATCTACCTCAATAATCCGCGCCTGCATATGAGTACTCTGGGATAGATTGATATCTATTGTGCAAACTAAGGCACAGATAATACAAGTTAGGAGAGATAATCTGGGTACCAGGGAATCAGCTTAATAAATATGGGGTAGCAACCCCAAGGACACAGTAGAGTGGAGGCAATAAGGTAAAACAAACATCAGGGGGCACACTGAGGAAATAAGGCCATAGGGGAAAAGCAACTGGAAATCAACCCTTCTAAGGCCATTAAAGGAGCAGACAATAATATTAACAGGTCTCACCTGCAACAGGGGCAAACAAGGCTCACCTGAAACACACAGAGGGCAAGGAAGAATAAACCTTAGTAGGAAACACTACAAGGAACCATAAAAAATGGCAAACAGGTAATGCAACCTAAAATGGCCGCCTGAAAGCTCGCAATCACGTTCCAGAAAGTGATCATTGCCCACAAGAAAAAAAAAATATCACTGTTTAGTAGACATACCCCCAATGAATACATGCACAGTTACATGTGCGCGTGCTGGCTTGTGCGCATGCGCACACATCTGGTCTGAGGTTTGCAGCTGGTCCGATACCTGTTAGGAGTTGGCAGGCATGCCATTTCCGTTAGCTAAGGGGAGCCAACGGAAGGAGGCAGCAAATTTCTCTGGCTGTTTCATTGACAGCCAGGGGGGTGTTCCCTAGCAAAGGGGGTGTTCCCTTTCTCATAGAAATCAGCACTTTTATAAACTGTGGTTAAACCAGGCTACTCCTCACCCATAATGCACTTCAGCTTGCTTTTGGAATGTGGAGAGGTCCTTTAAAAATAGAGAAAAAAAAAATACTGAGTGCCAGGACCTCTTATGTGGATTACATACATATATCATTTGTTATACTGTTTTTAGGTCTATTATTTTTTATTATTCACTTTTATTAATAAATTAATTATATTTTTATAGACTATGCAGACGTGCACATTTTACAAGTCAAACATAGGCGCAGAATTTTTTTTCCCACAAATCTAATAACATTTACAGATGAATCAATATATTTTGAATGCAAGCTGTTTTAGTCCAGACTTAGCTGCCAAACAGGAACCACAAACAGATTTAAACTATTACTCTGTTTGTTGTCCTGCAATAAACATTGTATTAAAAAAAACAGTTAAATCTTTTTATTACTAATTTTTATTTTTCATTTTCGCATATTGTAAGTTTTCCCCTGGAAAAAAATTTCATATGTGCATCTATAAACCCAATTGCATTAAAAGATAAAATGTCTCTCCTACATATCTGAGATAGGTACAGTGTGCACACATGCCCCTCACTCCCACTTTTACTCTTCCTGTCCCCTATTCTTCATTTTCCTTTTCTTTTCTTTCTTTTTCATTCCTTCCTCGTTGTTTCTTTAATTGGACTTAATTGATTGTACATGGATTTAATTTTCTTTTCAATACACTTCAAAGTGGGTGCAAAAGAAGAAGCATTCAACTTACCTCAAAACCATCACTTAGACTAAGTTCAGGAGGACAAGGTCGATGTGTTCACTCAAAAGCTAATTTGTAAAACAATAACCAAAGCGGGAAACCGTACACCCCAAATAACTGGGCTGACGGAAGCTTAACTTCCCAAAAGGTTGCATTCTGTTTATGTATGAGGTACATGTATGGGAACGATATGATCTATAAATCTACTGTTTAGTATAAGCCATAGGCCAAATCACATTCCAGGAGATGGTATGAGACCTGTAGCAACACTGCACTATTAAAATTAGTTCGGATGCAACATCCGATTTCGGGAAACGCGCTGTGCCCGTCACTGCAGTGCAAGCCGGAATGTATATTCATGAATTTCAATGCATAGCAATGTATTGTATAGCCTGTAACATGTAATAGACGTGTATATGTTATATCTATTACCCCTCACGGTAAACAAAGCACTCACTGATGTATACTCTATACTTGTTTGACATACTCTCTATACTTGTTTGACTTACGCAACCATTTATGTAACATTTTCTCAATAAAAAACGAAACATTGAATGAAAAAAAAAGATAAAATGCTGTACACTATTATAATAACAAAACAAAGCGACTAGGTGATTTTATTTTTCCTCTTTAAAAATGTATTTTATTGCATTTTAAAGTTAGATTGTTGTTCTTCTAGCAGAACTAAAAATGAAAACAATTTCATATAGTAGTTGTTTTAATATGTTTTGATCCATTTTATGTACATTATTTTTAACCGTACCTGAAAACTAAAAAAACATAAATAGCTAATAGGCATTTAAATTGAATTAAACTAATTAAACTAACTTTATGTATAATTGTTTTTTTTTTCTTCTCCAGAAAATTATAATTTCAAAAATAATCAAAATACAGTGAATAAAGCTTGCATTTCCAAGTTAAATATGTATTGTAGTGCGGAAAGGGAACATGACATTAATGATGCTACACAGAATAATCTGTTTTATATTACAATTAAATTTGGCCTTCCATCCATCCAAATAGATGATGAAATCTGTCAAGACGAATCTTTTTAATAAATGTACTACACTTCAAAATATTTTGTTTTCATTCAAATGCAACCACTTGAAAGGCTTCTTTTTATTTTGTTTTGGTTTTTTTTAGAATGTGTGGGATTTAATTTGACAGTTTTGTTTATTTGGTCTGATGAAACGCTCTCCATGTTGTAAGCCCATCTATAAGTGGTACAGTTAATTGGACCACTGTCAGTTTGTCTTGAGGCCTCTCATAAATGTGGTTTCAGATAGTTTTTCACTGTGGGTCTCCAAGGTTGATCGAGAACAAGTCAACTGTTATTATATCATCAAGAATAAAAATGTATAACGGCAGTAACAACTAATTTATTTGTCTTATCTGTCAAAGACCAGAAAACTTGTCCTCTAGCACGATATCCTCAGCAGGTCACCAACTGACAGGTGGCAAATGGGTCACACTTGATTTCATTTCTCTGTCTTTGGGCTGAAGCAATGTTTAATTTTAAGTCTTTATTATCTTTGACCTGGTAGAAGTCTGTTACATTTCAAATGATCTATCTGTATTTTGTTGCTTGTCTTTCTTTGGTCAGGTCTACTGTGTGAAAAAAAAAAAAGGCAAAAATATGATGTGCTATAATTACTTTTTTTTCCACAATATTTTTTTTAATGTTTGTTAAAGATTAATACGTTTATCCACATTTCAGTAAGAATGAAAATGTTATTGTTTATCTCTCAAAACGGTTCAGGAAGAGTATTGCTGGTATATGAGATCCCTGTTTAGGGACCTTTATTCTAGCCAGGACCCTAGTACAGTTCAAACCCATGGGGACTCAGTTCCCTTTCAACATCCTTGAATTAATATTTTGGGATAAACTTTTCAAATGATCCCATTATGTTGGAAAAACATAAACAACCCTTAATAAGTATTTAAATTAAATGCACCAAGTTTTCTCTTTGTATTTAGCGTCTACATGTGTTGGGTAAGTTTTACATTTGTTGCCTCATGCTTACCTTTTGGCATGAGGAGGTAAAATCCCGTGTGGTCCAGTTGAGTACACGCTGGGAAGCTGTATCTCTGGTGGTCCAGTGGGGGAGCATTGAGTGCAACAGTATCGGGTGCAGATAACTCTAACAGCTCCCTTACAGGCCCAAAGCTTCTTCAACGACTCAGAGTGCTGGCTGCAGTGCTATAAATTATTGAGAATGCTAAGGGAGCTCATAAAGTGATATGCGCAGGGTAGAGGTGCAGACCACAAAGCTTCCTCAATGTAGTGAGGGCATATACTCGAGGAAAGAGATCTTTTCATCTGGAGGGTCTGTTCATAGCCAGGACCTGTCGGATCCCAGGCCCTATGTGGCGGTATATGCTACCTTATAAGTAATCTGGCTCTGAGTGTTTGTGTATCTCTATATGCCTGCATGAATGAATGACTGTCTTTATGTGTTAATGTATGTGGAAGTAGGAATGTCTGTGAGTAGTCATATATATGTGTGGATAATTAATTATGTTTATATGTGATTGATTAATTCATTATCTGTGAATCGTTAGGATATGTGAGCTGGCTTTTGATGTGCATAGAGAGGGGGAGGCTGCAAGTTTGGGGATAATTCTGCAGGTGCAGGGTTATTACAGCACAATGTGGGGTTAACAAAAAAAAGTGGAGTATATAGATATATTTTTATCTAAAAAGCTCTGAATTCATGCAAAGAGTGTCTTTTTTTTATTTTACATTCTTTATTTAAGCTTGAGTGGTAAACATTGCCGAATACAATAACAGTAAATAAAGCAGTAGTGTGGTAACAGTGTTGACATCATTGGTAGCATTAATAAACTGAGGACTAGCTGGTTACGGTGCAATTATATGAAAATTCAGGATAAGAGAAAAAGCATAAGTAATACATTGCAGTAATAAACAAGCCTGTTTAGGGACTATACAACTGAGACCTTTAGACAATAGGTGTGCCTGAGCAACTTCAGGCCCGTCAGTGGTTTTCAACTGGATGTCATAGCTACCAGGTGGGTATCCACTGTCTATGGGGTTCGGATGTCGACTTTGTGGTGTCTGGGTGTATTCCCATCCAGGATGAGTGAAATAAGAGTAGAATAAGAGTAGGAAAAAAAGAAGGAGAGGGAGAAGAAAGAGAGGAAAGGGGTTCATTGTGAAATGGGGTTAGCCAGAAGAGCAAAGGAACGGAGCGGTGCCCAGGTGTCCCACCACCATGACCAGGGATCGACAAGCCCGCAGCGGTGGTTAGGTTAGGTCAACTCATCTAGGAAGGATTCCCATGGCTCCCACACCCTATCAAAGGTTTTTAGCGTACTTTGGGGTTGGGGTAGGGTTCCATTCCTGTCATTATTCATGTAATTTTCCTTCCCTCTCTTGTTTTGCCACTTTTCAGAAATCCAAAGCACTTCAACACTTTGGCAATTTGGTTCAGTTTGGCACTTCTGAAATTCGGCACTTCGGCAATTCGGTAATTTGGCAATTCAGTTCGGTTCGGCACTTTCAAAATGCGGCACTTCGAAATTCGGCAATTCAGACATTCGAAAACAAATTTACATTCGAAACGAATTGCACATGTCTAATATTAGCTGCTGTTTGTGGGTCCGGTGAGGAGCTCTACTCTCGTGCTTCCAGCTTGCTCCAAGGTCAGGCCATGCCCTAAGAGTTGGAGTCTTAAAGAGATTCACAGGACATGTTAATGTTTACGGCTGGATATAAATGTGACACATGTTGGGGTTTATGTAAATTATATGTGGAAAGGGCCATACAATTTACCTTTAGGCTGAAACCTCTGGTCTTTTTGTTTGTTGGTGTCAGGATGAACCAGTGGCCCAACACGCAGAATAAAGTAAAACGCATAACAAATACAAACAGTAACAACGTATTAGAATGGCCGGAATTAACGTAATAGAATAAACAGTAATGAGCCGAGGTCTGGAATACAGAAAGGAACAAATACAGACAGAACAAAGCCAAAGGGTCAGGGATACAAGAAATACGGGAAGTCAAGCGAAGCCAAGATCAAAAACCTAATATCAGAATCAGGAACGCGCTCTCGGATAACCAACGGGATGTAAACCATGACAGGGCACTGAACAACTGCAGGTTTGGGTTTAAAGAACCCAGTAAGTCCTGCTATTGGCTGATTTGGGTCCCATGACCCCAGAACTTGCGTGCACGGCAAAAACATGACGCCGTACGCACGTTCACATCACTAGTGATGTCATTGTGGGTGGAGTTATTATATAGTGCACCGACTTGGTGCGGTCCCACGGAGGTGCCAATCAGTTAGCAATGCCAATGCCGAGTGTCATGATACCTGGTCAATTTGTCGGATGTCATGAAGATACTGGGCCACACTTGGGCCCAGCTCCCCATCCTATATATAACATGTCTAGGAGCCTGTGGATTTCAAATGCTTCTCTGCATCTAAGACATGTGCTGGCTTCAAAGAACACCATCAAAAGGAGTAGCACTGCACAACAAGATGTAGAGAGGTTGTTTGTCTCAGTGGGTCTCAGTATGTATAATCTGATTACCCACTGGTTTAAAATTACATTTTGCAAAAAACTTCTAAATATGCACAGACAATTGTTTGATTCAAACAATTACTATTATACCAGAACCACATTTCACAGGGTCATTACACCAGTATCATTGCTCATTTTATATTGATCGCATATCTAAAGACAGTGGATTAATTAACAACACACATTATCCAAAATTAATTGAGTTTGTTAGAGACGTTTTCCTCTTATGCTTCATGTGGTTTTTATTAGGTAAACAATATGACTCTTGACTGATTAATTAGTGAATGATTTTGTAGGGTGTGGTCATAACTACACACAACTGTAGATTTTAGATTTATTGATTAACTGTTTTCCCCTAAAGGCACATGTTAAAGATATAATGGTGTCCCAGTGACTCATAAATTTGTTAACATAACCTTATATTATGTCGTATGTTCTATTTTAAATCTCACTTTTTTTTTCTCTTACTTTTTTTAGTCTAGGTTCTCCTGTGGATACCAGTGAAAGCCAAACTCACGTCTCTATTTCAATTTCTCCTAAGGCATATCATGAGCTCATGTCTACTTGCTTGGCCTCCAGGACATGTCTGCCTTTATTTCTTTTTTCCTGGGAAGATGGGAGCTGTTACATTTGTATTTCATTACTGGCTTTGGGGGTTTAAATACACCTGGGCGGACAGTGATGTCATCTGACAAAGGTATCTCCAGGCAAGAGAAATCAAACTTGTCCTCTCTTATGGGTGAAGGAAATTTATTGTTAATGAGTATTTGTCAGATTTAAAAAAACATATAAAAATTACAGCATATTATAAGTAAAAGATGAGAACTGAGGTGGGTACATCAGAATGCAGTTATACTTTACTGCAAATGCAAATTTTGACACTTAATGTAAAAAGAAATGTAATTCATTATTGTTATTATTTTCAGGCTAAATGAAGATCCATTCTATTTTTTTTTCTTCACAACCAAATCATGCATTAATAACTTAATATGTGATATAATATAAGAGAGGGGAATTCGCTGTGCTGCTAATGTAGGAAATTACATTAATATGATAGTTTTTAGCTTGGAAGATTTAAATAATCAATGTGAAAAACATCTTAATTCCCTTTAGCAAGCATGAAGGGCTTTGACACCTACTGAGATTTGCCACATTACCCATGAGATAGCTCTGATAGGGGATGGCACCGTGTGTGTCTTATGAAAGTATCTTTCTCATCATTTGGGGTCATCGCTGCTGGGGGTATGGTGGCCATGGGGGCGGGGGAAAGTAAGTCCTACTCACTGGAAGCTGTCCCTCACGGGTGCAACCATGATCTTCTGTCCGGTTCTCTTCAGCTCCTAGTTTCAGCTCTACTAGTGACATCTAGGGGCAATGAGAATCTTGACATCTGTCAAGCGTAGGAAAATACTAAGACAAACTACTCCATAATTTGTCTTAGGATATCTTTTGATAACAGTTAAATTCCAACACAGTCTTTGAGTATTTCATAAAAATTGTATGTTCAGTATTTCATCATGTGGTTTTTATGACCCAAACCCACAAGGAGTATGTGAGATCCTACATGGGCAGCAAAGTTTGTAACATAAGGACATACGGACATAATACTCATCTAGAATTGCCAGACTTCATGTTATTATCAGTTGAGTAAAAAAGGCAAGATAATTAACATGGTCACACACACACAAATACACAGAAGCATGCACACACGTTAGAGCGTGAGTGTTAGTATAAGTATTAGTTTTGTCTTTGTATGTATGTTAATGCATATCTATGTATGCATGCTTGTGTGTATTTGTGTGTGTGTGACCATGTTAATTATCTTGCCTTTTTAACATATTGTTCTACCCCGTTTACCTCTTGCCTACGGAGGGGAGAGAGAGTAGGTGTTCAGTATGGGGAGAGAAGGAGTGATGTGCACTGACCATTACAACCTCCCCTTTTGCTCCCTCTCAGTGATAGTGCTCTCTGCAGGTGTTATATGATTCATTCACAAGTGATGGCTGTGGGAATTAATAAATGTCGATAGTGGATTTTGTCAATTTTTGTCAATAAGACAAAGTAGTCCCTGCTTCACCCCATGATATCCTTTGACTGTGGAATTTCAGTGTATTTCATTAAGATGATATATTTAGCAATTTATAGTCTGGTTGGCAGGGGCGGACTGAGAACCCTCAGGGCCCCCGGGCAAAATAAATCCAGGGCCCCTTTACAGGCCCCACCCATACTCCGCAGCAAGCGCCACCCATGTCCCGCCTCCATGCACCGCCTCCAGCCACACCCAACACAATCTTTAGACACAAGGAACAAAAGTGCAATAATCCCTTCAAGGCCCCAGTAGAGACTACAATTGAGGGCTAATGAGCCATGAAGGGGGGTCTTTCTAGCAGAGGCTATCTCAGTGTCCTTTAGAGAGTGTGTTAGAAAGAATACCCTCCAGGTCCCATTAGAGACTACAATGGAGTCTAATGGGGCCTGGAGGGGGGTCTCTCCAACACTCTGGTTCCTATTCACAATATAGCAACACAACATAGCTCGCTGATACCTAGGCCAAGTTGGCTCCTCTTACCTTAATTACTGTTGCTGGCTAGCAGTCTGTGGGCTTGCTGGAAGGCTGTGGGCTTACTGGCTGCGGCTGGCAGGCTGTGGGCTTGCTGGCTACTGCCGGCAGGCTGTGGGCTTGCTGGCTGCGGCTGGCAGGCTGTGGCTTGCTGGCTGTGGCTTGCTGGCTGGCAGGCTGTGGCTTGCTGGCTTTAAGCCTAACTGGTGGCCTGTGGGCTGGCTGGCTGGCTACTGGCCAGCCTGTGGGCTGGCTGTCTGGCTGGCCGGCCTGTGAGCTGGCTGGCTTGCTGGCTACTGGGGCACTCGTAGATTATTTAAAGAAATAATCCATGCACAATAACCACTACTGCTCTGTGTAGTCGTTATGGTGCCAGGAGGGCCGGGCCCCCCTCCTAGAGTAAGTAGTCAAACCGTTTAAGAACAGTTTGACAACTTACCTGGGGTCTGCTGGGATATGAGGCTGTAGTAGGGTATAGGAGCAGTGGTGCAATGTGTAAGGGGTGCAGTGTGTGTGAGGGGGTGTAGTGTGTGAATGTGTAGGGTGTCTGGGGCAATGTGTGTACGAGGGGGCTGTGTATGTGTGTGGCAATGTTAGTATGGGGGGCTGTGTGTGTATGGGTGGGCAGTGTATGTGTGTGTGAGGCAATGTGTGTAAATGTGTATGGTCTGTGTGGGGGCAGTGTGTGTGTGTGTATAGGGGGCAGTGTGTGAATGTGTATGGTGTGTGGGGGCAGTGTGTTTATTGGGCTAGAGTTCACTCTCACCACTGCGACCACCAGGAATACCTGGTGGTCACAGTGTTGAGAGTGAACTCTAGCCCGTAGCTCCAGGGCTAGAGTTTACTCTCGCAAGAGCCGCAACGTTGCCGTGGTAACCGCGGCAATGATCTGTGCTCGCGCAAGAAGGACCCAGAGGAGCTGCAGGCTGAGCTCCCGGGTCCTCTCTTCCTCCCTCCCCTGCCGGCTGCCCGCACAGTGCCTGCAGACAGGGAAGGGGGCAATTGCCCTCCTCTTATTCCCCCCTCCCCCTCTTCTTCCCCCCTCCCTCTCTTCTTACCTCCCTCCCTCTCTTCTTACCTCCCTCTCTCTCTTCTTACCTCCCTCTCTCTTTTTACCCCCCTCTCTTTTAACCCCCCTCTCTTTTAACCCCCTCTCTTTTACCCCCCTCTCTTTTAACCCCCCTCTCTCTTTTAACCCCCCTCTCTCTTTTAACCCCCCCTCTCTTTTAACCCCCCCTCTCCCTTTTAACCCCCACCTTCCCTCTCTTTTAACCCCCCTCCCTCTCTCTTTTAACCCCACCTCCTCTCTTTTAACCCCACCTCCTCTCTTTTAACCCCCCTCCCCCTCTCACCCCCCCTCCCTCTCTCAACCCCCCTCCCCCTCTCAACCCCCCCTGTCTCTTTTAACCCCCCCTCTCTCGTTTAACCCCCACCTTCCCTCTCTCTTTTAAACCCCCTCTCTCTTTTAACCCCCCCTCTATTTGAACCCCCCTTCTCTTTTAACCCCCCTCTCTTAACCCCACCTTCTCTCTCTTTTAACCCCCCCTCCCTCTCTCTTTTAACCCCCCCTCCCTCTCTCTTTTAACCCCCCCCTCTCTCTCTCTTTTAACCCCCCCTCCCCCTCTCAACCCCCCCCCCATCCCTCTCTCAACCCCCCCCCCCCCCATCCCTCTCTCTTTTTACCCCCTCCCCTGTAGCGTGGACGAGCGGCTTTCCGGTCCGCGGCCGGAGTGATAGGAAGGTGCACACTGTGCACCTTCCTGTCAGTCCGGCCGGGTACAGGAAACAGAAACTTCTGTTCCGCGCGGAACAGGAGTTTCTGTTTCCTGTACCCGGCCGGACTGACAGGAAGGTGCACACTCAGTGTGCACCTTCCTATCACTCCGGCCGGGCACCGCGGACCGGAAAGCCGCTCGGCCACGCTACAGGGGAGGTGAGAAGCTGCAGCCGCCTGAGCGCTCTTAGGAGAGCGCTCAGGCGGCTGCAGCATTTAAAGGGGCGTCCGGGCCCCCTGATGGCGGGCCCCCCTCCCGGCCGGGCCCTCGGACCATGTCCGAAGTGCCCGACCGGTCAGTCCGCCCCTGCTGGTTGGTGACAGCACCAGGGGCGGACTGAGAACCCTCAGGGCCCCCGGGCAAAATAAATCCAGGGCCCCTTTACAGGCCCCACCCATACTCCGCAGCAAGCGCCACCCATGTCCCGCCTCCATGCACCGCCTCCAGCCACACCCAACACAATCTTTAGACACAAGGAACAAAAGTGCAATAATCCCTTCAAGGCCCCAGTAGAGACTACAATTGAGGGCTAATGAGCCATGAAGGGGGGTCTTTCTAGCAGAGGCTATCTCAGTGTCCTTTAGAGAGTGTGTTAGAAAGAATACCCTCCAGGTCCCATTAGAGACTACAATGGAGTCTAATGGGGCCTGGAGGGGGGTCTCTCCAACACTCTGGTTCCTATTCACAATATAGCAACACAACATAGCTCGCTGATACCTAGGCCAAGTTGGCTCCTCTTACCTTAATTACTGTTGCTGGCTAGCAGTCTGTGGGCTTGCTGGAAGGCTGTGGGCTTACTGGCTGCGGCTGGCAGGCTGTGGGCTTGCTGGCAGGCTGTGGGCTTGCTGGCTACTGCCGGCAGGCTGTGGGCTTGCTGGCTGCGGCTGGCAGGCTGTGGCTTGCTGGCTGTGGCTTGCTGGCTGGCAGGCTGTGGCTTGCTGGCTTTAAGCCTAACTGGTGGCCTGTGGGCTGGCTGGCTGGCTACTGGCCAGCCTGTGGGCTGGCTGTCTGGCTGGCCGGCCTGTGAGCTGGCTGGCTTGCTGGCTACTGGGGCACTCGTAGATTATTTAAAGAAATAATCCATGCACAATAACCACTACAGCTCTGTGTAGTCGTTATGGTGCCAGGAGGGCCGGGCCCCCCTCCTAGAGTAAGTAGTCAAACCGTTTAAGAACAGTTTGACAACTTACCTGGGGTCTGCTGGGATATGAGGCTGTAGTAGGGTATAGGAGCAGTGGTGCAATGTGTAAGGGGTGCAGTGTGTGTGAGGGGGTGTAGTGTGTGAATGTGTAGGGTGTCTGGGGCAATGTGTGTACGAGGGGGCTGTGTATGTGTGTGGCAATGTTAGTATGGGGGGCTGTGTGTGTATGGGTGGGCAGTGTATGTGTGTGTGAGGCAATGTGTGTAAATGTGTATGGTCTGTGTGGGGGCAGTGTGTGTGTGTGTATAGGGGGCAGTGTGTGAATGTGTATGGTGTGTGGGGGCAGTGTGTTTATTGGGCTAGAGTTCACTCTCACCACTGCGACCACCAGGAATACCTGGTGGTCACAGTGTTGAGAGTGAACTCTAGCCCGTAGCTCCAGGGCTAGAGTTTACTCTCGCAAGAGCCGCAACGTTGCCGTGGTAACCGCGGCAATGATCTGTGCTCGCGCAAGAAGGACCCAGAGGAGCTGCAGGCTGAGCTCCCGGGTCCTCTCTTCCTCCCTCCCCTGCCGGCTGCCCGCACAGTGCCTGCAGACAGGGAAGGGGGCAATTGCCCTCCTCTTATTCCCCCCTCCCCCTCTTCTTCCCCCCTCCCTCTCTTCTTACCTCCCTCCCTCTCTTCTTACCTCCCTCTCTCTCTTCTTACCTCCCTCTCTCTTTTTACCCCCCTCTCTTTTTACCCCCCTCTCTTTTTACCCCCCTCTCTTTTAACCCCATCTCTTTTACCCCCCTCTCTTTTAACCCCCCTCTCTCTTTTAACCCCCTCTCTCTTTTAACCCCCCCTCTCTTTTAACCCCCCCTCTCCCTTTTAACCCCCACCTTCCCTCTCTTTTAACCCCCCTCCCTCTCTCTTTTAACCCCACCTCCTCTCTTTTAACCCCACCTCCTCTCTTTTAACCCCCCTCCCCCTCTCACCCCCCCTCCCTCTCTCAACCCCCCTCCCCCTCTCAACCCCCCCTGTCTCTTTTAACCCCCCCTCTCTCTTTTAACCCCCACCTTCCCTCTCTCTTTTAAACCCCCTCTCTCTTTTAACCCCCCCTCTATTTGAACCCCCCTTCTCTTTTAACCCCCCTCTCTTAACCCCACCTTCTCTCTCTTTTAACCCCCCCTCCCTCTCTCTTTTAACCCCCCCTCCCTCTCTCTTTTAACCCCCCCCTCTCTCTCTCTTTTAACCCCCCCTCCCCCTCTCAACCCCCCCCCATCCCTCTCTCAACCCCCCCCCCCCCCCATCCCTCTCTCTTTTTACCCCCTCCCCTGTAGCGTGGACGAGCGGCTTTCCGGTCCGCGGCCGGAGTGATAGGAAGGTGCACACTGTGCACCTTCCTGTCAGTCCGGCCGGGTACAGGAAACAGAAACTTCTGTTCCGCGCGGAACAGGAGTTTCTGTTTCCTGTACCCGGCCGGACTGACAGGAAGGTGCACACTCAGTGTGCACCTTCCTATCACTCCGGCCGGGCACCGCGGACCGGAAAGCCGCTCGGCCACGCTACAGGGGAGGTGAGAAGCTGCAGCCGCCTGAGCGCTCTTAGGAGAGCGCTCAGGCGGCTGCAGCATTTAAAGGGGCGTCCGGGCCCCCTGATGGCGGGCCCCCCTCCCGGCCGGGCCCTCGGACCATGTCCGAAGTGCCCGACCGGTCAGTCCGCCCCTGGACAGCACCACTTTAATTCACATACATATTTAGGTTAGTATTGTTTTTCACACTCACAGCTGTTAACTGCTTTAATTCAGTTATGCATTAATGATTTCCAGAAGTCTTTTTGATTTTTGATGCAGACACATGAATTCTAAACCCTACCGATGCTGTAAAGGTAAACCAGCATTAGATTTTCAGACAGTCAGACAGATAAATGGACATATATATCGTGAAAAAAATACAATGTGTAAAACATTGTAATAGTGTACTAATAATAATTTAATGCAAAGTAATAAAATAACTGCTGAATGACTACAGATAAAAAACCCTGTTTATCAGCAATCAGAACAGATGGAAAGGAGGGCGCATTGTCATACTATTTCTCAAATTGGCATGCTTTCTCCCAGTAGCAAGGAATTGCCTTTCATATTCTTTCAAATAAACATCTAATCATTTTTCTGGCAAAGACAAAAATGTGAATGGGATCCGGCAACTTGCTGATCTAGAAATACTTTGTGGTTGTCGAAGAAATGCAAATGAAATAAACTGTACGTTGGATTAATTCCCAGTACTCCAAGTACTTAGCATGAGATGAATACTCAGAAACAGTGCCTATGCCATGCACAGAGATTTCAGCTTGCTTTATAGTTTGGGTCAGATATTAAACTATTTTGTAACCTTGTTTTTAATGTTTGCATGTTTTTAAATGTATCTCCATACTGAGTTAAACGTGACAAGTCATATTCAGCCAGGAGGTAATTTTAAATCACACCATTGGTGTTTAGATCATTCAGCAGGAGAATATGGGATTCTAAGTATTTGTGCAATATGTAATTTAATGCAGGAGAGGAGATTGACATTATAGAGTAAGTAGGGAAGAACTTTAGATAAGTGATTTACATGACAGTTACATACAATTCTTTTTACATGTACACACAAATTCACTGACGCAAATCTTTATTAAAATATATTTATACATACATTTTTTTCTTTAAACAGTGTACAGGCCTGGACTGGCCATTGGGCAAACCAGACAAATGCCCAGCGGGCAGCAATTGCCATGGGCTGAGGCCGGCAATTGAGATCACAGGATCTCCTCTGCTGCTCCATGCAGGACCGGCGCTATCAGAGTGCTGGCACTGCTGTGTGCCTTCATGGGCCAGTGGGGAGATCAAAGATCCGATCCTGCGAGAGTGAACTCCAGGAGTTCATCTCACCACTACGACCACCAGGGATTCACCTCTATATTGCCCCACCCTGGCAAAGGTAAGATGGGAGGGGGGATATAAAGTATTTATTTTTTTATTTTATTAAAAAAAAAACATATTTATGTATTACTTTCATCTTCCCCCATACACACACACACACACACACACACTCATACTAACTATACCCTTGACACACTTCACACAGACACACACATACACACTGTACCCTTCATACACACTGCATCATTCATACACACACTGCACTGTTCACACACACTGCACCCCGCATACACACACTGCACCCCACACACACACACTGCACCCCTCTCACACACACACACACACACACACTGCAGCCCTATACCCTTCACACACTGCACTCCTTAACCCCTGCATCCTTCACACACACACACACACACACACACAATGCACCTTTCACGCACACACTGCACCTTTCACGCACACACTGCACCCTTCATACACACACTGCACCCTTCATACACACACTGCACCCTTCATACACACACTGCAGCCTTCATACACACACTGCACCCTTCACACACACACACACACTGCAGCCCTCACACACACACACACACTGCACTCCTTAACCCCTGCACCCTTCACACACACACACACACATACACACTGCATCCTTCACACACACACACACACACACAATGCACCTTTCACGCACACAATGCACCTTTCACGCACACACTGCACCTTTCACGCACACACTGCACCCTTCATACACACACTGCACCCTTCATACACACACTGCACCCTTCATACACACACTGCACCCTTCATACACACACTGCACCCTTGATACACACACTGCACCCTTCACACACACACACACACACACTGCAGCCCTCACACACACACACACACTGCACTCCTTAACCCCTGCACCCTTCACACACACACACATACACACTGCATCCTTCACACACACACACACACACACAATGCACCTTTCACGCACACAATGCACCTTTCACACACACACACTGCACCTTTCACGCACACACTGCACCTTTCACGCACACACTGCACCCTTCATACACACACTGCACCCTTCATACACACACTGCACCCTTCACACACACACACACACACAGCAGCCTTCACACACATTGCACCTCTCACACACACACACTGTACTGCTCTTCCACCGACTGCACACTAAACACACACACACTAACTACACCCTTCACACACTGCATTCCTCGTACACTGCACCCTTCATTTACACACACTGCACTCATAAACTGCACCCTTCACACAGACACACACATACACATACACACTGCACCTTTCACACACTGCACCCCTCACACACATATACACTGCAACGCTCATACACACACACACTGCACCTCACACACACGGCACACTGCACCCCCCACCCAAGGGGTGTTGATGCTTGTCATTGGTGATGACAAAACACCCCCTCTCTGGCACCACCCCAGGGGCGTACCTATACCATTTGGCACCCGGGCGGGTCCTATTTTTGAACACCCCCCCCCCCCTCCATCCCCCAACTTTAAAATGTAAAAAACAACCACAATTTTTTAAAAATAATGTATTTAGCACTAAGCAGTGTTTATGCTTTTAAATGTAAGCATGTTTTTGTATGGAGTATGTTTGAGTGAATGTAGGATGTGTGTCTGTATGTGGTGTTGGCGTTTGAATGCAGGCATGCATTTTTATTTAGTGTGGTTTTTGAAGGCAGTGGTGTGGTTATATATAATGGTGGAGTTTGTATGTAGTGTTGACGTTGAAATGCTGGGGTGTATTTGTGTGTAGTGTTGGAGAAATTCTGAGATGTATGCACATATACACATACACACACCTAAATACACACTGACACACATGCAGAAACATAGACACATAGGAACAATATATAGGGGGTGGGCACATTGTTTCACTAGGGGATGGGGTAATGTGCTGCCATTGGCTGCCTGATGCCAGCATGCAGTGCACATTGGCATCAGTCAACAAATTTGCATATAATTCACATTAGCCACCCAGATTTCTTGTTCGTGGGCTAGCTGACACCTCTTAACGTTGATCTTTGTTTATCAGATAACTGCCTTATTTGCTATCCTTATGTGGGATTGCCATATTTAAGGACACCAAATAAGGATAAGGGAGCTATCTGCTAAACAGCACCCTAATTTGGTATCTTTAAATATGGAAATCTCACATAAGGACACCAATTTAGAGAATTATCAACTAAACAGCTAAAAGATAAAAAAAAAACCTTTTCTTAATTTCAGTTGTTTAGTAGA
Source organism: Pelobates fuscus (assembly GCF_036172605.1). Classification (NCBI taxonomy): domain Eukaryota; kingdom Metazoa; phylum Chordata; class Amphibia; order Anura; family Pelobatidae; genus Pelobates; species Pelobates fuscus. The sequence goes on along the minus strand of NC_086323.1, from coordinate 80,923,293 downwards.
TAACGCCCTTATTTGTTATCCTTATGTGGGATTGCAATATTTAAGGACACCAAATAAGGGAGCTGTGTACCAGACACATACACATTTATATACACACACAGTTAACACAATAGGTGTATGTCTGTGTGTGTATATCTGTGATTGTGTGTGTGTGTGTGTGTGTGTATGTGTATATATATATATATATGTGTATATACACACACACAAACACACATGTGTGTGTGTGTGTATGTATGTGATGTTTGCGTGTGTGTATCTAATTATGTGTATTTGTAATTGTGATTGTGTATGTCTGTGTGTGTGTGTGTGTGTGTGTATGTATGTATATATATATATATATATATATATATATATACACTTAACTACAGAGATACACACACATAATTAAATACACACACGCAAAAATCACATACATGCACACATTTAATTATTAAGAGGTCCACCCAGCCTCCCTACCTTGCTCTGGGAGGGCTAGATTGGATCCTCAGTCCCTGGTAGTCAGTGTTTGCTGCTGGGATCTCTGTGCTCTTCATGCACACGTCCCTTGCACATCCTGTAATATGACGTCGATGCTTGGATGATGTTATGTGCCGACTCACTGCAGGGCGAAGACAGTCAGATAAAGTCATATGTACACAGTTATACGCATATACTATCAAATACAGCCCCATGCACACCGTACCAAACACATAGTCACTTGCACATTGTCAAACGCACAGCTGCAGGTAGAAAGTAACACACACAGTTACAGACAGACAGTCACACACACACACAGCCACAGGCAGACAGCCACACACACACACACACACACACACAATTACAGGCAGACTGTAACATAGTTACAGGCAGCACACAGTCACACACACTCAGTGAAATGCAGACAGTCACACACAGTCACAGGCAGACAGTCATACACAGTCTCAGGTAGACAATTACAGGCAGACATTCATACATACAGACACAGGCAGACAGTCACACAACAGTCCCAAGTAAACTGTCACAGGCAGACATTCACAGACACAGTCACAGGTAGACAGCCACAGGCAGACATTCACACAGTCACAGATAGTCACAGGCAGACATTCACACACACAGTCACAGATAGTCACAGGCAGACATTCACACACACACAGGCAGACGGTCACAAGGAGTCTCACACACACACACAAACACACACTCACACTCTCTCTCTCTCTCTCTCTCTCTCTCTTACTTACTGGTGGAGGAGTGGAGTCAGCGAGTTCCTGGTGTGTTGGAGTTGGGGAAGCAGGGACTCATTCCTGCTTCCCCTCAGTGTGCTGCAGTGGAAGGCAGCAAATGGAGGCTGGCTGTAGCTCCGCCCCCGCATCCTGTTTGGCTCCGCCTCCACGGCCGAGTTGGTTCCACCCCCAATTATCCGTGCAGTACTTCTGTACTGCTGAATTCACAGCCCCTGCGTGTGTGAGCTGTGTGGCTCCCGGCGCCCTGTGCAACCACACAGCTCACAGAGTCACAAGCCTGGCCAGCCCTGGAGGCACCCCCCTACCTGGTGGCACCCCCCTAACTGGTGGCACCCGGGGCAGACCCCCCCACCCCCCCTTAGTACGCCACTGCACCACCCTCTTCTCAGTATGACTCATAAAAGGCCTGGGATGAATTTCTTTCCCAGTCCGGAGCTGACAGTGTATGTGTAAACATGAAAGTTTACTAACTATATGAGTGTGTGAGTGACTGGGGTACTGTGTGTAAAATATACATTTATCTACCATTTATGAGTTAAATCATGTTTATGCACTCCTAGTCACAACTCCCTGCAAGTGACTTACACAGCATTCCTAAAAACCTGTAAAGAGACTCTTCAATGTAAATAATTCCAGTTTTAGAGAAACTGCAATGTTTTGCTTTGCAGGCTTATGACTGCCTCTAGTGGTTGTCTCCCAGACAGTCACTAGAGGCGCTTCCTGCAGTTTCAGGGAGTTCAACGCTTTGCATGAGGATATCCAGTGTCTTGCAAATATCCATAGGAAAGCATTGATTCAATGCTTTTCTATGGGGAAGGCCTAATGATGCCCTTGCCCTGCGTGTGCATTAGGTTCTCCCTTGCTCTGATGTTGGAGGAGGCAGAGACAGTGCCAGCTCTAAGGGACATTGGCACTGGAATCAGGTACATGTTGTAAGGGTTATTTAATCCCTCACTTACTGGTGGAGGAGGGGGGTCACGGGGCAGAGGGATATTATAGTGTTAGGAATACAATTTCATATTCCTAATACTATAGTGTTCCATTAATTTAGAATGTATTATCCCCACCTCTGTTAATAGTTTAATAGAGCCTGCAGGGGCCTTGTGTGTGTGATTAAAGTTCAATTCACAGAGCAGGAGCATAAAAGCATCTAAAGTAAGTTAACGTCTGATAGAATATTCAAAAATTTTCTTAGCCAGGGGAGGTGTGGCTAGGGCTGCATAAACAGAAACAAAAGTGATATAACTCCTAAATGGCAGAGAACTGAGCCATGAGTCTGCTTGGGCATGATTTATACACTGACACGCTAGGGAAATGAGCTAAATAAGGAGCAATCACCATGGAAACCAGTGTTAGAGAATATCTCTCCAAATTTAGCAATTTGCACCCAAAATACTACGTGTTTTGCATGAAAATTACCTCCAAGTGTTTATAGCCTGCCATTGCCCCCTCTTATTTGACCAGGTGTTGTTTTGATGATTGCCACCCTCCACTATTACTATACACACACCAGCATTGCAATGTGTAAAGATTTTTGTTTTAGAGCAAACACTGCCATTTTCACTTAAATTACTGATTATTGGACAAAAGTTGAAATGACTAGTACTAAGCGTAGTTAGTGAATACATCACATGTCCAGTGTAATATCAGTTGCACCAGACTTCCTCTTGCCTCTCCAAATGTACTAAAATTAATGTATTCACAGCAAGACGACGATACTAATTTGCATATGTATATCATCATTAATCATGAGCGACATATCACGCCAGGAGATCTGCTATTCATGGCTTTAATGAGTACTATTTGTGACTTCATTAACTAAACATTGAGTTAAGGTAAACTGGCAATCAGCTAGCAAAATTTCCACTAAAAATAGATGACATGTATATTGTCACCCCAACCACTGATATTTCATCCACCTTGCTAATTCAGGTCTAAATTTTGTAAGTCACTGATTACTGACCATAAGGTACATCTACATGGTCCGTTCTGTAGGCACATCTAGCCAATGAAGCAAGGCATTCAGAACTGTGGTAAAATAATAATGTTTTAATAAAAATAAAGTACAATGGCCTACATTGCCAGAGCTTAATAACTTCTCTAGGGGAAGCCTTTGGCCTTTGATTGGACCACTCACAAATGCCAGTGATGTCAGATGGGGGCATCTAAAGAAGCACCAGGAATATGGTCTGGCACTGCGTAAAGTTAAGTTAAACTGTTTTAAAGTGATTGGGGTGGATCCTACAGAATAATGTCCGATAGGGAATAATTCATTATTTAAAAAAAAACTAAACATATTATTAAGGGTCGGAGTAACCCCTTAAGTAATTCTGTAAGCTCAATATGACAGTTTTGTAACTAAGCATTTTACAAATACTTATAAAATATTTAAAAAATGATGACTTTACAAAGTAATAAAAGCATGCTAGACATGGTAAACATGCTACAATATGTATATAAGTCATCCCTTGAACAATGTTTCATGCTATTTTTAATTTATATTTAATTTTCCATCTTAAAATATGTATTTTAAAAGAAAAAAAAAACAAATTTCCCTTTTTTCTACTTTTAATACTATGTTACATAAAAGACCTGTGTGATCATAAAACTATTTCTTAATAATAACAATAACACTAATACATTATTTAATTAAATGTTGTTACTAAATCAAGCAATAAAATGACACTATACAAGATAATAGGTAGCACTGGGTGAAAATCTGTTTCAACCAGATTAGCAGATTCCTCCGTGAGGTGTAAAATCACAAGCTATTTTATCTTATTGAAGCATGTGGGTATATGCAAAAACATAACTTCATTGAGTAACTAATAGGGCTTTGAGTAGATTCTTCTGGGTAAATTGAATATTTGTATTAATTTAAAACATATGCTAACTGGTAACAAAACAAGATTAATGTATTTGCCTCCGTCCTTTTCAAATTGATGCAGAAGTGCTCAGCCTTATTCCACCTATTGTGCAAATCCAAGCTGTTTAGATATTAATAATTCCTAAATCTGTTAAATACACATTTTATAGTGATTTGTATAGAAAATCCAGAAATAGTTGGGCATGCAATTTATATTTAATATATATTTTTAATGTTTGTTCTATATACAGAAATTAAACAGATCTATATTTTCTGCCATTTTAAAAGCCTCTCTGTCCAATAAACTCTTATATTAAGCCTTTTTGCAAAAGCAATTTTACATCAGTTCAAGGTAGGTGCTTGATTTTAGCACACTGTAAATAGGAGAGTATGAAAAACAAAATCTAGATTTAAAGAGAGGCTACATGTAACCCTATGGAACAAGTGCAGCTTAGTGGAAAGGGGCTTGATAGAGCTAGGAGGCGGGCATAGAGGGAAGGCCCCTTTAGGGAGTGGAGTTAGAGTGTTTAGGGGTTGGCCCATTATAAATAGGCAGCCATTTTAGAAGTAGGCACTTTTAATCTGCTTACCTGGCCTAAGATGTGTGCAATTTTGGATGGCAGTGCGGCTCCCTAGGTGGGGGAAGCACGGGCTCTGCTGCGAACGGCAGGGGGAGCCCAGGACTGCTGGTCACGGGGCCGTCCGCCAAGAGGGCAGTCCCCAGTGATGGGAGACGGCATAGTGAGCCTGCTGTTGCCAGGAGGACCAGGAACAGTGTCGCTGGAGGAGCAGCCAACAAGCAGGCAAGTGACCTCGGAAGGTGGGGGGCAGCTGGGGGGTTGATGCAGCCTTCAGGGACTGTCATAGGGCCCGGGGAATAACTCTGTCCGGGGTTACTGCAGTGGCCCCCTCCTCCACTAGGGTTGTCACTGGGACTGGGCTGGGGCCCTTTGGTAGTCGTGCAGGGGAGCAGACTGGTGGCCAAGGAGACGGTCGGGAGGATGGCCTCAGGAGTCTTGCTGGTTTGGCACGGCATGGACATCGCTTGACGGCGTTGTGGCCTGGTGGCGCTGGGCTAGGGCGACGCACGGGGGGTATTGGTGCTAGTCAAAGTGGGGCACAGGAGCAAAGTCACCCCCTAGCATCGTCTGGGCCCCCTCCGTGCATCTCAGGAAGAGCAGAGGTGCAGTCAGCAGTCAAGAAGGCACTGCCCCCTGGGGCCCTTGGCTACAGTCGGGACGGGTCCAGTCAGCAGGCGCGCATGGCAGTCCTCACTTCAGATTTCCAGGGTGGCAACGAAGGGTTCCTGGCAAGGCAGGTGGGCTGGGCTGGTTGCACTTTGTGGGGCAAGGAGGAATGGTGCGGAAGTTGTGAACAGCGTGGTAGATGCCAGTCTCGGGGAAAGGTGAGCTTGCCCAGGGAGGTGTGACCCCCCCCAGCAGATCCAGCAGACAACCCGGGGTCGGTTAGCAGCGGTGCCCCACGTGACGCCCTCTCTACGTCTGGGCACCGGTCGGACGCAGCTGAATCTTCCGGGTAAGTTCAAGGTCGGAGTCCTGCGGAAGTTCCCATAGTTATCCGTTCCGGAGTCGGAGCCCCAGGGGTGTAGTCGGCTGGACCTCAGGTGTCCACAGCGGCCGGGGTGGCCAGGAGAGGTGGCGGGATGCCTTGCGGCACGGCAGGCTAATTCCAGTGTCATGGAAGGGGGGGGTGTCTGTTGAACGGTGCACCCTGCCTAGGAATGTCTCTTCTCATTTCAGGTCACGGAGCCAATCTTCATTGCAGCGATCAAGCCATCGGGTGGATTCCCCGATTGGCGGAGTGTATGCCCTGGACCTGTCGGATCCCATAATGTGCTTTCTGCATCTTAGCCAGTGTTATTGGGGAGAAGTCGCCGGGTCTGTGTTCCTCGTTATTCTGGTACCTGGATGGGTGTGGGTGACCTACCACAAGTACAGCGGCTTGGCGTGGTGGAAATACGACAAGCAATTCCGGCAGCGACTTGCGGCGAACCCAGGGATGCGATGGGAACAGATGGACCTGCCGTTATGGATGAAGCTTATGATTGTGCAGAAGTCGACCTCTTCGTCGGCCGCGTTCAAGCAAGGTATGGGCTGGCTCTTCAATGAAGGCCAGTGCAAGTGGGGCACTGAGTGCAGGTGTAAGCATGAGTGCTCGGGCTGCAGAGGTGCCCATGGCCTCAACCGATGCTTTAAGTGAGGTAAGGCTGGGGCATCCTCTGGTGCAGGCTCTGGTGGGACTGTTCCCGTTGCCACAGGGATCAACACCGGTGAAGCTCGATGTGATGCTACCGTGGCTAAGCCAATACGGTAACAAGGCAGATGCAGCGTTGTTGCGCACAGGCTTCGGGTAGGGGGTTTTATATCCCTATTCAAGAAAGGGGGTTCGGGTAGTGTGCGTAACTTGAAGTCGGTCTTTGAACTCCCAGAGGTGGTGCGGGAGAAGCTGGGAAGGAAGTGCGTCTGGGCAGGATGGCAGGCTCATTTACGTCCATAACCTTGCCCAATTTGCGGGTTTCCCTGCTGGGGGTTGTCCCTAAGAAGGAAGCAGGGAAGTTCTGTTTGATTCACCACCTCTCCTATCCAAAAGGGGCGTTGGTGAATGCCGATATCGATGGGGACCTGTGCTCAGTCTCCTATGCATCATTCGACTAGGCAGTCGAGCTGGTTAGGGAGGCGGGGCCTGGAGTCCTCATGGCATAGGTGGATGTGGAGGTGTTTCGCCTCCTGCCAGTACACCTGGATTGCCACCACCTTTTGGGTTGCACCTTCGACGGCTCTTATTTCGTCAACTTGTGCCTCCCGATGGGTTGCTCAATTTCGTGTGCGTACTTGGAGAAGTTTAGCACGTTCTTAGAGTGGGTGGTCAAGACGGAGGCAGGGTATCAGTCGGTGGTCCACTACATGGATGACTTCTTGTGTGTAGTGCCTGCTGACTCTCAGTGCTGTTTTCACCTGCTGTGGACCATCGAGTGGGTGGCTCATAAGTTCAGAGTCCCCCTCGTGGGGTCCAAAACGGAAAGGCCCAACCACCTGCCTGAGTTTCCTGGGCATTGAGATAGACTCTTGAAAAGGGGAATGTCGTCTTCCCCAGGATAAGCTGATTATGTGTATGTCCCGCAATGTGGTCTTCAGCGCGCGACATGAGGATGGTTCGGCGCTGTCGTGCTTCCAACTTGCTCAGGTTTTTCGCATGGGCCTTCGGAGGTTGGGCCTGAGGCTGGAATAATTCGGGACGCACTCCTTCCAGATTGGGGCAGCTACGGAAGCCATGCGCCTGGGGCTCGGCGATGAGCTGGTGAAGAAAATAGGGAGGTGGGAATCGGTTCGGTTTCGCTCCAACGTGCGACTGGGGATGCTGATGTGATTGAAGTAAGGGGCTTGGGTATTCTCCGCTGGTGCCTCTCAGCTGATGGTTATGTTTTGTTTGCACAGGTCGAGTTGCTTGGATCATGGGACATTCGTTTGTGTTCTGGGCTAAGAGGAGGGCTGCAGCTCGTTTACAAGGACCGCAGTTGGGCTTCTCGAGTGGTGATTAGGAAGAGAGCTGGAGGACAGGTGCCTGAGTATTGTAGGCAGGACAGGGTCCACCTCACTAACATGGGGTGGGATCTCTTGAATATGGGGTTTCAAGAAGGATTGAGTAGGGCCTTGTTCCTTAGGGGTGGCTGAGCTCAGATGGCTTAAGGGATCAAGGTCTGACTTTGTGGCTGGGCTAGAAAGAGAAAAGATAGGGGACAAACAGTCTCTGGGGTAGTGTAAATAGAATGGTCAGTTAGGCTGCTGGTGAAGAGTTTGGTTAAACAGTTCGTTCTGAACTTTGCTAGGTTTTCGGGTCGGTGGTGACTCAGAACCTGGTGGGTGGTAGGGGTACCCGGGTATACCCCTACCGTGGTTATTTAACCAAGTTTGGTACTTATATTATGTTTACAATGTTTGTTATTACTGTTGTTTATGTTATTTATATTTACGGAAAGGATGGGTCATTGCCTTTTGTTTTGGGGACATATGATGTTATATGGCGGGAATTTATTGTTATCAATGATAATAAAGCTGTGGACATATTGACCCATACATTACTGTCAGTTTGTTTTGGGGGTAGGTTTTTTGGGGGAATTCCACCTGCCCATATGGCGACTATGTTCCTGTCATGTACCAAAACAACTTTAGCTTAATGAAGCAATTTTAGAAACATAAAAACATAGAATGTGACAGCAGATAAGAACCATTCGGCCCATCTAGTCTGCCCAATTTTCTAAATACTTCCATTAGTCCCTGGCCTTATCTTATAGCTAGGATAGCCTTATGCCTATCCCAAACATGCTTAAACTCATTTACTGTGTTAACCTCTACCACTTCAGCTGGAAGCTATTCCATGCATCCACTATCCACATGATCTATACAGTTTTTGTGTATAGATCATGTTCTTGCAGTCTCACTGCTCAATTCTCTGAAGTTTAGGAGTTTAATCAATTTGCTTATGCAACCCTAGCTGCTCTTCTCCTGGCTGAGGCTCATACAGCTTCCATGAAAAAAGTAATTTTTTTACAGCACAGTATGTTTACTTTAGAAGTACTTATTTCCTGCTTGTTTAATGTTAATCACACACAGGAGGCTACTGTAGGACACTGCACATTAGCAGAGCAAAATCTAAAAACTTCTAAAGTAAACATATTGTGCAAGATGGGAAGATAAAAAATTTGGAGTCTTTTACAGGAAGTGTGTAGGGAAGCTGTGTGAGTCTCATCCAGGGGTGGTGTGGCAAGGTTCGCATAAACAGAGGGATCATGGAGCAGCACCAACAAAACTCAGAAAAAAGCAACCCAAACTAGTGGGCAATATGCCTGCCAGTTTTTATTTATATTTAACTGTATGTTGGAAGTTCAGTGATGCCAATTGGAGTGTTTCATGTTCGACTGCATAAGTCAGGACATAACAAGCATGCAAATTAAAGTTTAAAAGCCAACCAGTCACAGTTAACTCCTTGGCAAGTCACTGCACAATATTAGGCATCGATTTATACCATCTACTGAAGGAAGAAAAAATTACCCTTGGGTGTTTAAGGAGAAGCTTGAGAGGGAGGAGCAAAGTCTTTAACTGAGGGTTTTTGCAAGCACCTGTTGGATTTGACCTGACTTGCACATGTAACAGTATATAAAAAAGTATGTTGTATGTAATAATTAATGTTGTTTCCTCAACTTACTGTACCACTGCACCTATCTTTTGTACTGTCTCTATTCTCCTCCTTAGCACTTTGATCTGACTCACAAAATATACTTTAAACTCATATTGCAGTTGTGCCAGAATTGTGTTGTAATGGTTGGGAACCACTCCATGATAAAACATTAATAGAGCACCACATACGTCAAATGTGTCAAAAATCTGAAGTTTTTGATTTATCAATATCAAATATTTGATTCTTATTGATTTTTTTTCTCAGACACCATTATCAGAATGGCAAGTGGTTGTCTGCTTTGTAGCTTAATTAACAGCTGAGCTTAAAATGAAGTCATTAAACTACTAACTTTAAATTGATACTATAGTCACCAGAACAACAGCCCAATGTAGTTGTTCTGACGTCTATAGCATGTCTCTGTTGGTTTTTTAATGCAAACAGGAAAAAGGCTGTGCTTACTTTACTGCCTCGTAACACCTCTAGTAACTCGGACGGCCACTAGAGGTGCTGTCTATTTCAGAGTTCCATTGTGTGCAGAGTCTGCATTCAGTGTCTCCACACTTTGCATCAAGGTGCTGAACGTTGCTCATAGAGGTTTATCGATTCAGTGCATCTCTATGAGGAGATGCTGATTGGCTCAGCATGGTGTTTTGCCATGCATGCACAATAGCCTTAGAATAGAATTTTATAGATCCACATTTGGTCCATTAAATGTTGAACTAGTTTACCAGTGACTTAATTAATCATGCATTGTTTTCTACTCAACTATACACATCCAAAATAAGTACATCTAACATTTACAATACCATATACAATGTAAACTATTCTAGATTTTTACTGGATTATATTTCAATACTTGACCATACAGGGAGTGCAGAATTATTAGGCAAATTAGTATTTTGACCACATCATCCTCTTTATGCATGTTGTCTTACTCCAAGCTGTATAGGCTCGAAAGCCTACTACCAATTAAGCATATTAGGTGATGTGCATCTCTGTAATGAGAAGGGGTGTGGTCTAATGACATCAACACCCTATATCAGGTGTGCATAATTATTAGGCAACTTCCTTTCCTTTGGCAAAATGGGTAAAAAGAAGGACTTGACAGGCTCAGAAAAGTCAAAAATAGTGAGATATCTTGCAGAGGGATGCAGCACTCTTAAAATTGCAAAGCTTCTGAAGCGTGATCATCGAACAATCAAGCGTTTCATTCAAAATAGTCAACAGGGTCGCAAGAAGCGTGTGGAAAAACCAAGGCGCAAAATAACTGCCCATGAACTGAGAAAAGTCAAGCGTGCAGCTGCCAAGATGCCACTTGCCACCAGTTTGGCCATATTTCAGCACTGCAACATCACTGGAGTGCCCAAAAGCACAAGGTGTGCAATACTCAGAGACATGGCCAAGGTAAGAAAGGCTGAAAGACGACCACCACTGAACAAGACACACAAGCTGAAACGTCAAGACTGGGCCAAGAAATATCTCAAGACTGATTTTTCTAAGGTTTTATGGACTGATGAAATGAGAGTGAGTCTTGATGGGCCAGATGGATGGGCCCGTGGCTGGATTGGTAAAGGGCAGAGAGCTCCAGTCCGACTCAGACGCCAGCAAGGTGGAGGTGGAGTACTGGTTTGGGCTGGTATCATCAAAGATGAGCTTGTGGGGCCTTTTCGGTTTGAGGATGGAGTCAAGCTCAACTCCCAGTCCTACTGCCAGTTTCTGGAATACACCTTCTTCAAGCAGTGGTACAGGAAGAAGTCTGCATCCTTCAAGAAAAACATGATTTTCATGCAGGACAATGCTCCATCACACGCGTCCAAGTACTCCACAGCGTGGCTGGCAAGAAAGGGTATAAAAGAAGAAAATCTAATGACATGGCCTCCTTGTTCACCTGATCTGAACCCCATTGAGAACCTGTGGTCCATCATCAAATGTGAGATTTACAAGGAGGGAAAACAGTACACCTCTCTGAACAGTGTCTGGGAGGCTGTGGTTGCTGCTGCACGCAATGTTGATGGTGAACAGATCAAAACACTGACAGAATCCATGGATGGCAGGCTTTTGAGTGTCCTTGCAAAGAAAGGTGGCTATATTGGTCACTGATTTGTTTTTGTTTTGTTTTTGAATGTCAGAAATGTATATTTGTGAATGTTGCGATGTTATATTGGTTTCACTGGTAAAAATAAATAATTGAAATGGGTATATATTTGTTTTTTGTTAAGTTGCCTAATAATTATGCACAGTAATAGTCACCTGCACACAGGGGAGGGCTGGCAGCCTTAGGCCTGGGGGGCAAAACCAGTCAAGTGGCCCATTGCGCCACCAAATCAGTTCACCATCCATGCCCACCTTTTTCTGGTTTTATAACGGATATTGATGTTATTCTAATCAGTAGCTCTATGCCATACCCGCTCCTTCATGGCTCTGACTTTCAATGTTGTCAGAGCACAGGCTGAGAATCTCTGAGCCTGTGCTCTGACTCACTAACTGAGTGCCGGAACCACGAGGGAGAGGATATGATCTGACTGCACCTACTGCTGGTGCGCACCAGTGGACCACCAGCGAATCGTTTAAATTAAATATGCTGGTGTACCCAACTTGTGAGCTGTGTTGGCCGCCGGGCGCCTCTGTTGTCATGGCACCCTGCGTGACCGCACAGCTTGCCCACCCCAACGGCTGGCCCTGCTGACACACACTGATGTTACTACTTAGACATCCCTCAATATTAATACAGAGATGAGAGTAAACACCAATAAACTGTGGAAACAGAGCTGATCCCCCCAAATTTATAAAGGTTTGCTTAGCGGATTTATTCAAGATGAAATCATGCCTCCTCCTCTCTCCCCCATGCGCTGCTCTGTAGGCTGGGAGGAAGTGAAGAGTAATCACAGTCTCCCAGCACAACGCCACCTGTGGCTGCATGGGGAACAGCTGTTTAATGTAATGCTTGCAGGACGGCCAGCTGCCGCAGAACCTCTTTGTTTCCGTCTCTGCAAAGGGCTCCAGGCACTGCTTGTTGTGAGTGTGAGCCACTGTAAATTAGGGGCAGAGGGCACTTGCACTTCGGTCAAGACGGGTCTGGGCAGGAGGAGAGTGCAGTGCAATCAGTGCACTCCCCTCCTGTGGGTCACCAGTAGACTGGTGCACCTGCCCAGGATCAGAGCCGGTGCAAGGATTTTTACAGCCCTAGACAAAATATAAATTTGCCGCCCCCCCCATGTGACATCACAATGCCCCACCCATATGATCTGCCATATGAACTAACGCCAGTGCTGCACACAGTGTGTGTTTACATTAAAAAGCCTGCAGGGACCAGCTATAGACACCAGAACCACTTCATTAAGCTATAGTGTCCCTTTAATGTGAGGTAAATTATAGATTAGTGTCACTAATAATATACTAGATTGCCTACTTACAATTAGATGAGGATGATGATGGGCTGCAGTTTGGCTCCACTGGTCTGGTGTAGAACAGGACCTCTGGAGGCTGTTTGCAACTGTGGTCACAAAATTCAACGTTCTGGGAGAATTGGAAGCAGCTCCATTTTTTGGGGGCCTCTTACACAGCTCAAGGTCTGGGCCCCAGTGCCTGACGGTGAGTATGCCCAAAAGGCCGACTCATAAGTCCACTTATATGTTCCACCCACCCATGAGCTCGCTCACAGGGAGTGGAGTGTGTAGGGGATGTGTTATGTGTTATCTAATATGTGTGCTTATGGTATGTAGTGTATAGGGATACCAGTTTGTGCAGGTGATGCAGTGTGTTTGTGTGTAGTGGAAGCAGTGTGTATTTGAGTATAAGGGATGTATTATGTGTTTCTGGTTGTGTGTGAGGGATGCATTGTGTGAATCTGTGTTTGTATGCATAAGGGATGCAAGGTGTGTGTCTGTATGTGTGTGCATTGAGTGTAAGAGATGCATTGTGTTTCTGTGTGTATGTAAGAAAAACAGTGTGTGTGTTTGCATGTGTGTGTAAGGGTTTGCATTGTATGTTTCTGTGTATGTGTGCAAATGATGCATTGTCTTTGTGTGTAAGGGTTGCATTGTGTGTGTGTGTAATGGATGCATTGTGTGTTTCTGTGTATGTATAGGGATGCATTGTGTGTTTCTGTGTATGTATAGGGATGCATTGTGTGTTTCTGTGTATGTATAGGGATGCATTGTGTGTGTGTGTGTGTGTGTGTGTGCATAGTGTTTTAGAGCTCCCTGTCTTGCCCCCTGTCCTATAGAGCTGTCCCTTCTGTCCCTTAGAGCTCTCCCCTGCCCCTTAGTGGTCTCTCCTCTCCCCCACCCTCCCCTAGCGGTCTCTTCTCACCCTTACCCACCCTCCCTGTGCTCTTCTCATCCCCCCTCCACCCTCCCTGTGTTCTTCTCACTCCTCCCACTGTGTGTTCTCACCCCCCCGTGTTCTTCTTACCCCCCTCCTCCCTGTGTTCTTCTTACTCCCCCCCTTGTTCTTCTTACCACCTTCTTCTTATTACTCCCCCCTTCTGCTTACCTCCTACTTCTTCTTACCCCCTTCTTCTTCTTACTCCCCCTTCTTCTTCTTACCCCCCTCTTTTTCTTATCTCCCCTCCTTCTTACTTCCCTCTTCTTCTTACTCCCCCCCTCTTATTATCCCCCCTCCCCTCTTCTTACTCCCTCTCTTCCCTCTTCTTACTCCCTCTCTTCCCTCTTCTTACTCCCCCCCTCCCCTCTTCTTACTCTCCCCCCTCTTCTTACTCTCCCCCCTCCCCTCCCCTCTTCTTACTCTCCCCCTCCCCTCTTCTTACTCTCCCCCCCTCCCCTCTTCTTACTCTCCCCCTCCCCTCTTCTTACTCTCCCCCCTCCCCTCTTATTACTCTCCCCCTCCCCACTTATTACTCTCCCCCCCTCCCCTCTTCTTACTCTCCCCCCCTCCCCTCTTCTTACTCTCCCCCCTCTGCTTACTCCCCCCCTCTTTTTACTCTCCCACCCCCTCACCTCTTTTTACTCTCCCCCCTCCCCTCTTTTTACTCTCCCCCCTCCCCTCTTTTTACCCCCCCCTCTTTTTACTCTCCCCCCTCCCCTCTTTTTACTCTCCCCCCCTCCCCTCTTTTTACTCTCTCCCTCCCCTCCCCCCTCCTTCTTCTTCTTACCCCCCTTCTTCTTCTTACTCCCCCTTCTTCTTCTTACCCCCTCTTTTTCTTATCTCCCCTCCTTCTTACTTCCCCCTTCTTCTTACTCCCCCCTCTTATTATCCCCCCTCCCCTCTTCTTACTCCCTCTCTTCCCTCTTCTTACTCCCTCTCTTCCCTCTTCTTACTCCCCCCTCCCCTCTTACTCCCCCCTCTTATTACTCCCCCCTCCCCTCTTCTTACTCTCCCCCCCTCCCCTCTTCTTACTCTCCCCCTCCCCTCTTCTTACTCCCCCCTCCCCTCTTCTTACTCTCCCCCCTCCCCTCTTCTTACTCTCCCCCCTCCCCTCTTCTTACTCTCCACCCTCCCCTCTTCTTACTCTCCCCCTCCCCTCTTATTACTCTCCCCCTCCCCTCTTCTTACTCTCCTCCCCTCCCCTCTTCTTACTCTCCCCCCTCTGCTTACTCCCCCCTCTTTTTACTCTCCCACCCCCTCCCCTCTTTTTACTCTCCCCCCTCCCCTCTTTTTACTCTCCCCTCTCCCCTTTTTTTACTCTCTCCCCCCTCCCCTCTTTTTACTCTCTCCCCCCCTCCCCTCTTTTTACTCTCTCCCCCCTCCCCTCTTTTTACTCTCTCCCCCCCTCCCCTCTTTTTACTCTCTCCCCCCTCCCCTCTTTTTACTCTCTCCCCCCTCCCCTCTTTTTACTCTCTCCCCCCTCCCCTCTTTTTACTCTCTCCCCCCTCCCCTCTTTTTACTCTCTCCCCCCCCCCCTCTTTTTACTCTCTCCCCCCCTCCCCTCTTTTTACTCTCTCCCCCCTCCCCTCTTTTTACTCTCTCCCCCCCTCCCCTCTTTTTACTCTCTCCCCCCCTCCCCTCTTTTTACTCTCTCCCCCCCTCCCCTCTTTTTACTCTCTCCCCCCCCTCCCCTCTTTTTACTCTCTCCCCCCCTCCCCTCTTTTTACTCTCTCCCCCCCTCCCCTCTTTTTACTCTCTCCCCCCCTCCCCTCTTTTTACTCTCTCCCCCCCTCCCCTCTTTTTACTCTCTCCCCCCCTCCCCTCTTTTTACTCTCTCCCCCCCCCTTCTTCTTACCCCCTCCCCTGTAGGTGGCCGAGCTGCACTCCGGTCCGCGGTCCCGGCCGGAGTGATAGGAAGGTGCTCAGTGTGCACCTTCCTGTCAGTCCGGCCGGGTACAGGAAACAGAAACTCCTGTTCCGCGCGGAACAGGAGTTTCTGTTTCCTGTACCCGGCCGGACTGACAGGAAGGTGCACAGAGGCGGCTCTCTAATTAGGCGGTTTAGGCGGCCGCCTAAGGCCTCGCGCTGGCTGGGGCCTCGAGGCCGCCTAACCCGCCTGTGGGCAGAGTGTGTCAGATCCTCGGTCAGTGACCGAGGACCTGACACCAGGAGGGGGCCCGGCGGCTTGCCCGGTATGCCGCCGGGTGCGAGGCCCCTCCTGGCTGCCCGGCCAGCCACCGCAGACACTGGTCTGCAGCTCCGCAGTGAGCAGAGCTGCAGACCATGTGTCTCGCGAGAACCGGCCAATCAGAGCGTTGCCGCGGGTTACCACGGCAACGCTCTGATTCACTCGCGAGATTACATGGTCTGCAGCTCAGCGGAGCTGCAGACCGGAAGCAGTGGCCACCGGACCACCAGGGAGCCCACTGGACCACCAGGGAAATTAAGGTAGGTTCAGCCTCACCCTGCCCCCAGCCTCACTACCCCCCACACCACCCTCAGCCTCACCCCCCACCACCCTCAGCCCCACTACCCCCCACACAACCCTCAGCCTAACCCCCCCACCTCCCTCAGCCTCACTTACCCCCCATCCCCCCCCCTCAGCCTCACCCCCCACCACCCTCAGCCCCACTACCCCCCACACCACCCTCAGCCTCACCCCCACCTCCCTCAGCCTCACTACCCCCCACAGCCTCACTACGCCCCCCACTACCCTCAGCCTCAATACCCCTCACACCACCCTCAGCCTCAATACCCCTCACACCACCCTCAGCCTCAATACCCCTCACACCACCCTCAGCCTCACTACCCCCACACCACCCTCAGCCTCACTACCCCCACACCACCCTCAGCCTCACTACCCCCACACCACCCTCAGCCTCACTACCCCCACACCACCCTCAGCCTCACTACCCCCACACCACCCTCAGCCTCACTACCCCAACCACCCTCAGCCTCACTACCCCAACCACCCTCAGCCTCACCCCCACTACCCTCAGCCTCACTACCCCCCACACCACCCTCAGCCTCACCCCCCACCACCCTCAGCCCCACTACCCCCCACACAACCCTCAGCCTCACCCCCCACCTCCCTCAGCCTCACCCCACACCACCCTCAGCCTCACCCCCACCACCCTCAGCCCCACTACCCCCACACCACCCTCAGCCTCACCCCCACCTCCCTCAGCCTCACTACCCCCCACAGCCTCACTACGCCCCCCACCACCCTCAGCCTCACTACCCCCACACCACCCTCAGCCTCACTACCCCCACACCACCCTCAGCCTCATTACCCCCACACCACCCTCAGCCTCACTACCCCCACACCACCCTCAGCCTCACTACCCCAACCACCCTCAGCCTCACCCCCACTACCCTCAGCCTCACTACCCCCCACCACGCTCAGCCTCACTAACCCCCACCACCCTCAGCCTTACCACCCTCAGCCTCACCACCCCCACCACCCTCAGCCTCACCACCCTCAGCCTCACCACCCTCAGCCTCACCACCCCCACCACCCTCAGCCTCAATACCCCCCACACCACCCTCAGCCTCACTACCCCCCACAACACCCTCAGCCTCAATACCCCAACCACCCTCAGCCTCACCCCCACTACCCTCAGCCTCACTACCCCCCACCACGCTCAGCCTCACTAACCCCCCACCACCCTCAGCCTTACCACCCTCAGCCTCACCACCCCCACCACCCTCAGCCTCACCACCCTCACCACCCTCAGCCTCACCACCCTCAGCCTCACCACCCCACCACCCTCAGCCTCAATACCCCCCACACCACCCTCAGCCTCACTACCCCCCACAACACCCTCAGCCTCACTACCCCCCACAACACCCTCAGCCTCACTACCCCCCACAACACCCTCAGCCTCACTACCCCCCACAACACCCTCAGCCTCACTACCCCTCACAACACCCTCAGCCACACTACCCCCACAACACCCTCAGCCTCACTACCCCCCACAACACCCTCAGCCTCACTACCCCCCACAACACCCTCAGCCTCACTACCCCCCACAACACCCTCAGCCTCACTACCCCCCACAACACCCTCAGCCTCACTACCCCAACCACCCTCAGCCTCACCCCCACTACCCTCAGCCTCACTACCCCCCACCACGCTCAGCCTCACTAACCCCCCACCACCCTCAGCCTTACCACCCTCAGCCTCACCACCCCCACCACCCTCAGCCTCACCACCCCCACCACCCTCAGCCTCACCACCCTCAGCCTCACCACCCCCACACCACCCTCAGCCTCACTACCCCCACAACACCCTCAGCCTCACTACCCCCACAACACCCTCAGCCTCACTACCCCCCACAACACCCTCAGCCTCACTACCCCCCAACACCCTCAGCCTCACTACCCCCCACAACACCCTCAGCCTCACTACCCCCCACAACACCCTCAGCCTCACTACCCCCCACCACCCTCAGCCTCACTACCCCCCCACCACCCTCAGCCTCACTACCCCTCCACCACCCTCAGCCTCACTACCCCCCACCACCCCCACACCACCCTCAGCCTCAATACCCCCCACCACCCTCAGTCTCACTACCCCCCACAACCCTCAGCCTCTCTACCCCCCCACAACCCTCAGCCTCACTACCCCCCACCACCCTCAGCCTCTCTACCCCCCACCACCCTCAGCCTCACTACCCCCCACCACCCTCAGCATCACCACCCCCCACACCACCCTCAGCATCACCACCCCCCACACCACCCTCAGCATCACCACCCCCCACACCACCCTCAGCCTCACCACCCCCAACCACCCTCAGCCTCACCATCCCCCAACCACCTCAGCCTCACCACCCTCAGTCTCAATACCCCCACCACCCTCAGCCTCACTACCCCCCACCATCCTCCGCCTCACTACCCCCCACCACCCTCAGCCTCACTACCCCCCCACCACCCTCAGCCCCACTACCCCCCCACCACCCTCAGCCCCACACCACCCTCAGCATCACCACCCCCAATCACCCTCAGCCTCACTACCCCCCACACCACCCTCAGCATCACCACCCCCCACCACCCACAGCCTCACCACCCCCCACCCTTAGCCTCACCCCACCACCACCCTCAACATCACCCTCAACATCACCCCCACCACCCTCTGCCTCACCGCCCCCCCACCCTCAACATCACCCCCACCCCCTCAGCCTCACCACCCCACCACCCTCAGCATCACCCCCACCACCCTCAGCATCACCCTCAACATCACCCCCACCACCCTCAGCCTCACCACCCTCCTCAGCCTCACCCCCACCACCCTCATCCTCACCACCACCCCCACCACACCACCCCACCACCCTCAGCCTCACCACCACCCCCAGCATCACCCTCAACATCACCCCCCCACCACCCTCAACATCACCCCCACCACCCTCAGCCTCACCACCCTCAGCCTCACCATACCCCACCACCCTCAGCCTCACCACCCTCAGCCTCAATACCCCCCACAACCCTCAGCCTCACTACCCCCCACCACCCTCAACCTCTCTACCCCCCACCACCCTCAGCCTCACTACCCCCCACCACCCTCAGCCTCACTACCCCCCACCACCCTCAGCCTCACTACACCCCACCACCCTCAGCCCCACTACCCCCCCCACCACCCTCAGCCCCACACCACCCTCAGCATCACCACCCCCAATCACCCTCAGCCTCACTACCCCCCACACCACCCTCAGCATCACCACCCCCCACCACCCACAGCCTCACCACCCCCCACCCTTAGCCTCACCCCACCACCACCCTCAACATCACCCTCAACATCACCCCCACCACCCTCTGCCTCACCGCCCCCCCACCCTCAACATCACCCCCACCCCCTCAGCCTCACCACCCCACCACCCTCAGCATCACCCCCACCACCCTCAGCATCACCCTCAACATCACCCCCACCACCCTCAGCCTCACCACCCTCCTCAGCCTCACCCCCACCACCCTCATCCTCACCACCACCCCCACCACACCACCCCACCACCCTCAGCCTCACCACCACCCCCAGCATCACCCTCAACATCACCCCCCCACCACCCTCAACATCACCCCCACCACCCTCAGCCTCACCACCCTCACCACCACCCCACCACCCTCAGCCTCACCACCCTCAGCCTCACCATACCCCACCACCCTCAGCCTCACCACCCTCAGCCTCAATACCCCCCACAACCCTCAGCCTCACTACCCCCCACCACCCTCAACCTCTCTACCCCCCACCACCCTCAGCCTCACTACCCCCCACCACCCTCAGCCTCACTACCCCCCACCACCCTCAGCCTCACTACACCCCACCACCCTCAGCCCCACTACCCCCCCACCACCCTCAGCCCCACACCACCCTCAGCATCACCACCCCCAATCACCCTCAGCCTCACTACCCCCCACACCACCCTCAGCATCACCACCCCCCACCACCCACAGCCTCACCACCCCCCACCCTTAGCCTCACCCCACCACCACCCTCAACATCACCCTCAACATCACCCCCACCACCCTCTGCCTCACCGCCCCCCCACCCTCAACATCACCCCCACCCCCTCAGCCTCACCACCCCCCTCAGCCTCACCACCCCACCACCCTCAGCATCACCCCCACCACCCTCAGCATCACCCTCAACATCACCCCCACCACCCTCAGCCTCACCACCCTCCTCAGCCTCACCCCCACCACCCTCATCCTCACCACCACCCCCACCACACCACCCCACCACCCTCAGCCTCACCACCACCCCCAGCATCACCCTCAACATCACCCCCCCACCACCCTCAACATCACCCCCACCACCCTCAGCCTCACCACCCTCACCACCACCCCACCACCCTCAGCCTCACCACCCTCAGCCTCACCATACCCCACCACCCTCAGCCTCACCACCCTCAGCCTCAATACCCCCCACCACCCTCAGCCTCACTACCCCCCACCACCCTCACTACCCCCCCACCACCCTCAGCCTCACTACCCCCACACCACCCTCAGCATCACCACCCCCCACACCACCCTCAGCCTCACCACCCGCACACCACCCTCAGCATCACCACCCCCCCACCCTTAGCCTCACCCCACCACCACCCTCAACATCACCCCCACCACCCTCAACATCACCCCCACCACCCTCAACATCACCCCCACCACCCTCAACATCACCCCCACCACCCTCTGCCTCACCACCACCCTCAGCCTCACCGCCCCCCCACCCTCAACATCACCCCCACCCCCTCAGCCTCACCACCACCCTCAGCCTCACCGCCCCCCCACCGTCAACATCACCCCCTCAGCCTCACCACCCCCCTCAGCCTCACCACCCCCCTCAGCCTCACCACCCCACCACCCTCAGCATCACCCCCACCACTCTCAGCACCACCCCAGCATCACCCCCACCACCCTCAGCACCACCCCCAGCATCACCCCCACCACCCTCAGCCTCACCACCACCCCCAGCATCACCCCCACCACCCTACCACCCTCAGCCTCACCACCCCCAACATCACCCCCACCCCCTCAGCCTCACCACCACCCTCAGCCTCACCGCCCCCCCACCGTCAACATCACCCCCCTCAGCCTCACCACCCCCCTCAGCCTCACCACCCCCCTCAGCCTCACCACCCCACCACCCTCAGCATCACCCCCACCACTCTCAGCACCACCCCAGCATCACCCCCACCACCCTCAGCACCACCCCCAGCATCACCCCCACCACCCTCAGCCTCACCACCACCCCCAGCATCACCCCCACCACCCTACCACCCTCAGCCTCACCACCCCACCACCCTCAGCCTCACCACCCCACCACCCTCTGCCTCACCACCCCACCACCCTCTGCCTCACCACCCCACCACCCTCTGCCTCACCATCCCCCACCACCCTCAGCCTCACCATCCCCCACCACCCTCAGCCTCACCATCCCCCACCACCCTCAGCCTCACCACCCCCCACCACCCTCAGCCTCACCACCCCCCACCACCCTCAGCCTCACCCCCCCCCCACCATCTACCCCCCTCACATCTACCCCCCTCACCATCTACCCCCCCTCACCATCAACTCCCCCTCCTTCTCACATTACCCCCCCCTTCTCACATTACCATCACCCCTCTCACATCACCCCCCACACCATCACCTCCCTGTCACCCTCACCCGCCTCTCCTTCTCACCATCACCCCCCCATACACACAACACACTTCAAGCAGCTACCCCATACACATAGGGTCTCAGACAAAAACATACATTCACACACAAGGATACTCTGTCAGACACTCTCAGGCACATACACTGACACTTTTTTGTTAGTGGGGCCTCATGTTTGAGTTTCGCCTAAGGCCTCATAAAGTCTAGAGCCGCCTCTGAAGGTGCACACTGAGCACCTTCCCATCACTCCAGCCGGGACCGCGGACCGGAGTGCAGCTCGGCCACCTACAGGGGAGGGGAGAAGCAGCTGCAGCTGCAGCCGTCTGAGCGCTCTTTACAGAGCGCTCGGCGGCTGCAGCATTTAAAGGGCCGGCCCGCCGCGGCCGGTCCTAAAAGAATTTCGGGCGGCCTGGGGGGCAATTGCCTCCCTGCCCCCCGGCCCAGCCCGCCCCTGCCTGCACACACAGATATCCCCCTAAAATAGCTATAACTAAAAACAAACTAAAAACTACTTCCAAAACTATTCAGCTTTGATATTAATGAGTTTTTTGGGTTCATTGAGAACATGGTTGTTGTTCAATAATAAAATTAATCCTCAAAAATACAACTTGCCTAATAATTCTGCACTCCCTGTAACAATTTTTTGTTAAACTATGTCTGAGTGTGAATAATGCTTTAAAGAAGGTCCTGATCAGGCTTTGGGAAGCACCCCACCTCTCCACACACAGGGGCTCCATAGTAATGTCATCAAACGTTCTTGAATTATGGGAGAGTTACTTGGATAGTCAATGATGGAGTATATGATGCTGTTTGTGGTGCATTTTAAAAATGCAATTTTAAAATGGAGGTTAGGATCCTCCAATATTGAGCAACTCTAAAAAATGGTGGGCTTAGACAAAATATTGTCATATTGTGAGACAATTATTTGCAATGGTCATGTAAAGGGTAGTTAACAGGTTGACCTGAAGCTGTTGAACCTTAACCCCTTAAAGACCACACTTCTGGAATAAAAGGGAATCATGACATGTCACACATGTCATGTGTCCTTAAGGGGTTAAAGGACCACTATAGGCACCTAGACCACTTCAGCTTAATGAAGTTGTCTGGGTGCCAGGTCCATCTAGGGTTAACCCTGCCTACTGTAAACATAGCAGTTGGGTTAATCCAGCCTCTAGTGACTGTCTCATTGACAGGCGCTGGAGGCACTTCCGCGCTTCTCACTGTGATTTTCACAGTGAGAAGATGCCAGCGTCCATAGGAAAGCATTGATAATGCTTTCCTATGGACTGACTGAATGCGCGCGTGGCTCTTGCCGCGCATGCGCATTCAGATGATGACGTCCAAAGGCGCTGGAGAAAGGTAAGTGTTTAACCCCTTCCTCCAACTTCACCCCGGCGGGAGGGGTGCCATGAGGGTGGGGGCACCCTCAGAGCACTATAGTGCCAGGAAAACAAGTTTGTTTTCCTGGCACTATAATGGTCCTTTAACAGTTAACATTATGTCTGTTGGCTAAGGTTTATAGAGATTTCTCTAGAGTTTAGAAATGTTTCTAGAGATGAACTATGAAATAACTTCTATATTTTCTAACCTGGAAAAATATAATATCAGGGTTTGTTCTCTGATATAACTTGCAACCTTATTATAAAATATAATTTTGGTCAATTTTTCCATCTGGTAGATTCTGTTTGTTGAGGTATCCTAGGAGTTTATCAGTATTTACTATTGCACATTCTGGTATCATTCCTCCCTCATTATTATATAGTTAGGCCTCTAATTAGGTGTGACACATACAGTTGATGGAACGTGTAAATATTTTTTTTTTTTTTTTTTTTTTTTTTTTTTTTTTTAATTCTTTATTTTTGCGTGCAAGGAATAACAAATGAGCTTACATCGCCACAACAGCGGTGATAGGCAGTACATCGACATGTGATACAATGCCTTGACATTAATATGGCGAGTGAAGAAATTGCACATTTTTTAATTTTAACAGGAAAAACATATAAAGGTATAGTACCCATGGGTGTCACCAAGATGATACTGACAATGTTAAGGCAATCAAATGGAAACTTCAAAACATCAACATTATCCTTACGCAGACGTTTCTAACTAAATCGAGTAACACACATTGGGATTGCTTAAATGATATATGGTAGGTTACATGAGAGGTAGAACTCGTTTGGGAATAGTGAATGATTAGGGGTGTCCGGTTTCCACACCAATAATGGCACAACAGCTGGGCGCAGTTAGATGCCAGGCTATACAATGATTCTACCGGGTGTGGTGATCTATATGTAGTGACTAGGCCAGTTATATTCCCAGCAGGTCGTACCGCAGTTAGCTGGAGTTAGGTGTACAGTGAGGCATTTAACGGTTGCTTGGGTCATTCAAGGGGCCTTTCCTCCACTTACGGTGAACATAGAGAGGGCATGCTCATTTTATGTGATTATGATGAAAGGCATAAGGCCATGCAGCTATATCAACAGAAAATAAATAGTTCTGGTTAACGTTCGAAATGGTAAGGGAAACATTTATTATTTAAACTGAGTATCTCCCAGGAGTATGTAGCAGCTGCGGGAGGATCTATACTCTGTCATGAGTCCCTTCAGCCGATACCTTTTAGTGGAGGGTCAGCCATCCGGTAGCGTGAGAGTCTTAGGTGTTGTGACCCGTGTTTTGGCCAGTGTAGCTTGCTAGAGCGGTGAGAGATCGGGACCGGTGGTTGCATACCTCGCCCCCCTGCAGGGCTGGGTCCGGACAAATGTAGGTTAGTAGCTGTATTTTTCACCTGGTTGTGCCGTCTGTGTCGTGCGCCATCCGGTCGCCGAGGTCTACGCTGCTTCCCGGCAGAACGGTGTGGTAGACTCGGGTGTGCTCTTGGAGCTGCTGTGGGGGGTCGACACTTCGGCACCTGTGATGGTCTTTGTCTTATGGCTCGGGACTCTTCTCTGTTTTGCCTGCCAGTGGCGTCCCTTGTAGGTGATGCTCGTGGTGTGCCAGAGGGTGAGTCGGGGCTCTGCAGTTTCACCTTTTCGGGTGCTCCCTGCTTCCGTGGAAGAGGGAGGGTAGCCAGTCGTCCTAGCTGTGTTGGAGAGGGTTTCGTGGGCCTGGGTATAGTGATAGCCCGTGTCGGCGCTGAGGGCTGGCTGTTATTCTCCAGTCGCCTCCAGAACCGCCTACATACGGCGTCAAATTTTGCCCCGAAGGCCTCTGCCCAGTCGTCTGCACTCTGTGCTGCTGCTGCTGTCGGCCATCTTGGCCTGGCCTCGTGTCTCCCTGTTGGAGTTGCACCCTGAAGCGTTTCGGAGGTGAGTTCTCCCTGCTGGAAGGTGGACCGGGATAACCCCCGCCGGTCCAAGGGGGGGGGAACGGAGACCCATGTATGCTGTGTCAGCTATATGTGGCATCGGGAAGGCGGCCGTCCCTCTCGTGCCTGCCATGTGGGTAGGCCTGAGGCCTTTGCCGAGTGGATTTTGCTCGTCTGGTTGCTTGAGAGGTATCATTTTGATCTTCTCGGTGTCACCCCACGTTTGGATGCTTTTCTATAACGATTGGTCGCTTATTTGACTGTGATAAGTAGCTTTATTCATCGCTTGCTGCAGGAGCTGCTGAGGCTAACATCTTCTCAGCTCTGCGGTCAGGCCCCGCCCCCGTAAATATTTTTGTAAATGATTTAAAACTGGAAATTTTTACCTCATCTCACAAAAATCCTTTTGGGATCTAGATAATTTATTTGATGTTGTGAGTGTAACACATATTTTACCTTATCTTAGCAGCGATTGAACCATTATACTCACCGACTTACACTGTAAAGGCATTCAAGAGCTAAGTACGCAAATCAGCTAATGGATACTGCACATGGCTGGAACATCTAACTTTTGGGTCAATAGCTCGAGTGTCAGCTGCTATGCACTGAAGTTACTGTTACACAGCTTAGTCAGCCATAGTATTGCCAAAGAATGTCCTAAACAGTGATAAACCCTGCATATGTGCGGCTTCAGGCACATGTGGCCTTTGGATTTATTTTATATTAGGAAAGGTATCTAATGGATACTAAACACTTTACAGTGTGAATCACAAGTGCATGTGCTCCAATATCTCTGCAGCAATCTGATTTTACTTTTTGGAAGAATACTCAATTAAAGAGCACTGGGGTTAACTAACTGTCACGAACGCACCCTACTCCAAGAGTGTGTGTGATGTAGTTGTGGTGGTGAAAGGGTTAAAGTACACTATTTGTCTGCACTAGACCGGAAATAATGACAAAACTCCCCTTTTTAACACCACCCACACTTAAACATAATAATATAACTATTACTATTTTATCGCTATTTGTCACGAACGCACCCTACTCCAAGAATGTGCGTGATGTAGTTGTGGTGGTGAAAGGGTTAAAGTACACTATTTGTCTGCACTAGACCAGAAATAATGACAAAATCCCCCTTTTTAACACCACCCACACTTAAACATAATAATATAACTATTACTATTTTATCGCTGCCACCACCAAGACAATTTATAAATGGGGTGCCTTGGTCCCCCAGGTAAATCAATAATAAAACCCACCAAATATTACTTAGCACAATACTTAAGGAATTACAAAAATACTAACTAGTCTTCTCAGGTAACGTGATTCTTAACCAGACAAAGGTAGAACTTAATAAATTAATGTTTATTATAAGCAAAAATAGTCACAGTGCATATAACAATATATAATAAACAAATTATTTACACCAACAACATTTAAAAACAAAAAGGATAAAATAACAGAAGTCCGAATTACTCACTTAGGTTTTCAAAGTACAACTTCTGTCCAGGGGGTCTCTGGCAAGGAGAGATGGTGACTCACTCAAAATTAGATCTCGGCCCCAAGCAAGTACACACCACCCTTCAGGATCACAGGAGATATACCCTGTGGATCATCACGCCTCACCCAGGGGTGGAGTCAAGGCGTACCTATGGAGATACTAAGTGACCACCTCATTTGTTCCAGAAAACAACAAGCCAAATATAAACTTTTGGTTTTATCTCCTCTACTGTACTTGCCACATAAATAATAATTGCCTCTATGAATTTGTTATTGTTTTCCCATTCCATAGACATGTTGCACGCCCCGCCCACGATCCAATAGGACAGACATCACAACTCCTGCCACATGGTTTAAGTTGTGCAACTCATGTTTAGGCTTAATTAAGAGATTGGGCTTGTCCAGTTCCAAATATAATAAAAATGAGGCTTAATGATTAACCTGTGGGTAAGTATTAATGTTTCACTTGGGTAAGATACTGGAACACAAGGATCTTCATGAAACTAATCCTGTTACCATGTCAAATTATTGAACTATCCTTTACAAGGTACATGCCAAATGGATGAAGAGACATTCAGACTTTTTCCAAGTGTAGAACCTCACACCTTGCAGAGCCTTAATTACTTCCCGTCGATATAGTAAAATCCTTTTCACATTCCTATGCCATTCATACTACCCCTTCTGTCATCTGACCTCTGTGGGGGTTCCAGCTTCAAAAGATGTAACCCCTGTTGACCTCAGCAATAGCATCTCTGTAATTTGTGCCATTCACTACACAAATTACATTAAAGGATAATATTTCATAGTGTAATTCTAAATTATGCACCCTTGCCGTGACACTAACTATAATGAAAAATAATCACATCTTGTTGATAAGCCTTTTTTTGCTGCTATTTGTTTAATATTTCTCTTGAAAGGCATCAAGTTTATAAAGATGTTGCCTTTTCATTAGATGGTGCAATTTATTTGAAGGTCTGGTAATTATATGTCTCATTGAACATTTTGTATAAGTCTGTTGAGAAACAGGATTAATATCATAATAGCAACCACTAGGTTATGGCTTTCCACATTTTTTGCAATTTGCCTATTTAAACCTTGCTCTTGCCTTGTCTCGTTGCTCAGTTATTGAATCCACTGGTTTGCCTTGCCATGTTCAACTTTGTTACCTTTTAGCCTCAGTACGTGTGGCCCAAAAGTAATCCATCTGGGTATTGGCTTCAGACTTCGGTTAATGTTCCTGACTACTCTCTCAAATTGTCCTTGTCCTCCATTGTTGACTTCTGACCCAGACTCTCATTCCTGACTACTCTCTTGGAGCACCACATCATGTATGCTGCTTTCCTGGCTTCATCTTAGTTTTCCTACCTTATTACTCACTTTGATTTTACCTGTGCCTTGTTCCAACTCCAGTATCAGACCCCAGCTCACAAGTTCCGACAATACTCTTGGACCATCCATTCAACCATTTACCTTAATCATGCGGACATCATTTTCTTTTTTTAATTTCTTCTCTTTATTTTCAATTTCAAAGACATTGCCAACAGTCAACGTGATATATTTGTATGCGTGAATTTGATATAATGTGATATTAAATACATGTAAGACATATAAAAACGTATCAACCCGATATTATCATAGTTTTGAGGCAAATACAAAAACAGATACAAATACAAACACAGACATAAAGGACTGCACTATCCAGTGCCCAGTATTGAGTGTGGGGGAATAAGTACCGGAGGTTTTTTGTTTCTTTTTCCTTTTTTTTATATTTTAGTTTTTCCTTTATTTTCCCTTTATGCCATCCTTTCCCTTTCTTCTTTTATCCTACAGTAAATTTTCCTTATTTCTATATAGAAGCCAGGGATTTCATAAGTCTCGATAAGAGATATATTTTCCGGATAGAGCTATAAAATTACTCTCCATTGTATATTGATAATCTAGTTGATTTATTGTTTCTTGCCATAATGGAGGTTGACTAGATTTCCAATTACTATCTATAGATATCTTAAATGCATAGAGAATATAGGTAATTAGATATTTATATATTTTTCTCCATTATGGGGAAATCTAGATTAAATAGGAAAAGGGAAGGTGAAAGTAATATAGTATCTGGAATTAGATCTGAAATCAGAGAGGATATACGGACCATCATAGAGGTGAATATGCTTCATATATTTCAAGTAACTTAGAAGGAACAAAGTACCATCAGTATATAATCTTTAAATGAAGTTCTAACAGAGAGATACGATGGATATTTTTTTTAAATTGGATAGTAGTTTGATACCATTCGAAAGGGGTATAAGATAAATTAAGATCCTTTTCCCATTTGATAATGGAAGGAATTTTTTAGGCATCCAACTCTCCTTCCAACAACTTAAAAAATTCTAGTAAGTAGGCCCTTAGATCCCAATCTATCTAAATACCCATAGATAGAATGTTCAAAAATATGTTTTTTTGTATTTAGATAGTTTCCAATTCTTAAATAACAAAAATCTCTAAAATATATTTTGTATTTATTTTGTACACTTGGAAAGCTAAGCATTGTTTTATTCTCAAACATATCTACATTTCTATTTATCCACAATTGCCTCCAGTTATACATATTTCTTTCTTTCATGTTGTATTGAAGAATTTCTATGGGGCATGTGTAAGGATTGAATCCGAAAAAAGGTTTAATTAATTTTTCAGCGTTTTTAAGGTGTCAAACATATCGGCTATCAAATGATCTGAGGCATTGTTTTGATTAATTTGGTTTAGTTCATCTGTCCAGAATACTGTATTCAGATTACCTTGTGAACAGTTTTATTGTTCCATCTGAAACCAAGCATTATTTTGGGCTTTTCCATACTATTGCATTTGCAACTAAACAGGTTTGATGTATCTTAGCAATGTCCAGAAATGATATATGATGAACCAAATTTAAAATATTGAAGGATAATTTAATACCTACACATTCAATGGAGTCACAATTCCAATCAAAATGGTAATTGGATTTAAGGAAAGATAGTTCGTCCTCATCCATATTTGACACCAAGATTTGAGTTTTCTTTAAATTTATTTTCTAATTAGAGATGTTTCCACATTATTCGATAACTTTCAAAACCTGAGGGACTGAAGTTGAGGGCCTCAACAGGGACAGAAGCACATCGTTAGCAAATAGAGATATTTTATAATCTCAATCAGCCGATTGGATCCCATATATTTTCTTATTTTCCCTAATCATAATGGCCAATTATTCAATAGACAGAATGTATAATAATGAAGCCAATAGGCATCCTTGCCCTGTGCCATTATTGATTGAAAATAGGGCCGATTCAAGTAAAGGATTTATATTTTTGCACTTGGTTCTGAGTATAACAACATAATTTTGTCCTTAAAGGGACCTTGCAAACCACATTTTGCTAATGCTCTATCTAAGAATCTCCAGTTAACCCTATCAAATGCTTTTTCAGCATCAAGGGCTAAGATAACCATTTCTGAATTCATAAGGTTACTTTTGATTATCAGGTTAGGTATTCTACGGATATTATAGTTGTACCTCTGTCCCTGATGAAGCCGGACTGATCAACCATAATAAGGTGAGAGATGACTGGCTTCAATCTATTTGCAAGAATGTGACAAGAAATTTTTATAACTAGATTTATTAAAGATATCAGTCTATAATTTATTGTTTTTGTGGGGTCTTTTCCCAGTTTAAGAATCGGAATGATAGATGTTATCAGCATCTCTTTGGGAAAAGGTTTTGCAAAAGAAATCTATTTTCAATAAAAGAGGGGCCAAAATATCAGAATATTTTTACAGTACACAGCTGAAAAACCGTCCGGTCCTGGGGCTTTGATAGATTTGAGATTTTTTTTATTGAATTGTTTTTTTTTTTCACAATATTGAAAGGTGCATTCAACTCTCTAAGTTTCTCTTGTGATATTGTAGCAATACCTAATTTATCCAATAATTTGTCCATCTCATAATTTGACACATTGGGATCCGGTAGATTATATAAATATGTATAAGAGTCTACGTAAGCCTGGGAGATGTCTTTGGGATTTAAAAAGCACTTATCTTCTACTATTGTTTTTTTTATTGCTTTATCGTTTGAGATTATTTTCAAGTGCTCAAGTCATGATAAACTCCATTACTACTTTAATATTATAGTCACTCACTCAGAAGATTCTGTTCTCACTCACGAACTCTGTCTCAATTGTTCCTTCGCGTTAAATCTTTCCAATGCCTCATTACTGTTCTCTTTACTAAAGCCTGCCGTTTACCAAAACCTGCTGCCCCTCATGTTTACTGGGCGACATAAGAGGCGCACAGTTTCTCCTCTCTGGAACTTCCATACTGCTCGAGTCTGCCCCATATGACCTTCTGTCTATCTCTATACCACATAGATCTCCTGATTGCCTCAACTAAATAATTTTCTGTTGCCAAGCTATATTAAACTATTATAAGGAGATTCTACCATAATCTACTCTAATATTAAATATTGTAAATGTCATGGTCAGTAAGAATGATCCATTGTTCATTGTATAAATAGTGTAAATCAATGTGCTGTGTATTCTTTGTTTCATTGTCAAAATAATGTTAACTAATGTGTTGTGCATGGTAAATGGAATGGTTGCCCAGTAGAGGTGGTATGACTGATTATAGCTAGGTAAGGGTTAATTTGGCTGTCTTGAGCTAGATAAATAAGCCCTTTGTTTTGTTAGAGTTATAGGGAATGGCTTCTAAATCAAGGTCTATTTTATTGTGTGTAAACAGAGTGATGGAATTTACAATCAGTACATGTTTCTAAGGTTGAGTTCTCTTTATCACCAGGCCTTATCTAATAATCTGTCAGAGAAACAACATAATACTTGCAATATATATTCTAAGTTCATTGAAGGGTCATTTACTTAAAGTTTTGGAAGTTATTTTAGATGCCATTTTATTTTTGGGGCATGTTTGAAATATATGTCATGTTTAGTTTTAAACAATTTGGATTCACAGACATGATCTTACCTAGTTACAAAGATATTTGGAGATTTTTCTTTGTTCATTTTCAGACAGGTTTTGAAAGGCATCAATTGCCCCTCATAAAACTGGAACTCTCAGTTACAGAAAAGCACAATTAGCAACAAGTTCCAAACTCAGTCAAACTATAAACTTGTTACCAGACTGTACTACATACCAATTAGATTGAACACATTTTAAAATTAAATTTTAGATACTTGCTGGCAGAATAGTGCAACACCAGGTGCACTGCTAATTATTTGATGGCCTAGCCCACATATAACTTAGGTGACACTGAAACACGTTAACTCAATAATTGGTAGGGGTACTTTTGGCCATCTAGTGTACATACTGCACAAAGTAATATTATCCACTGTTGAGTCCAGATAAATTTGGATTATCTTGTTTGGCTAATCATTTTGCTCTCTTTAATAATTTTTTTTCTGCTTTTTTCTGCTTATGTATTTTAGAAGAATAATATGACATTCTGTAAGTAAATAATAGATTACTTTCCCTCTGCTAGTATCAATTGGACCAGGGATTAGGTCTGTATATTCAATATTTGAAATATACAAATAAGGAACTAAACTCAGTTTTAAAATGTTGTAGTGAATAACCCTCGGTGCTCCAATGACCCCGAGCTGGCTACCATGCAATAATCCGAATAATAAAGAAAAATGGATCTGGGCACTCCAAGAGGGTGACAAATGCATGACCTTTGTCAAATCTAATAAATATTAAGAAATTATCACAACCCTATGTATTGTTACTTATTTTTATGGTTGAATTTAAAGAATATCATATAGGTATTTTGTATCTAATGAAATGCCTTACTCTATCCAACTTGAATAGTTTACACAAGCATAGGTTTTATATTTTAAGAACGTGATGAAGTTTGTCCTTCTGGCATGAGAGTGCCTGAAACATTTTGTTGATTTTTAGAACAAGAGAAACAATCAGTGCAAAGCACGTTCACTGCAAAATTACATATCAGAAAAAGATGAAGGAAAAGTGATAGAAAAAGAGAAGAAAAGGTAAGAAGTGAAGGCAGAAAAAAATGTGCCGTATAAGAAATTATGAGCATGACGCCCAATCCTCTTATAAACACATTTTTAACAGTATGATGTTAATTAGTGTTATCAGCTCCAGCTGTGGAACTCATTAGCTCAGGGCATCCCCATCTGCTACTCATGAAGTGCATACCTATGCAAGAACTGGATCAGTTCCTATTGAGTATGGGGAAGAAGGAATACCTGTCTCCAGGTGACCTATCACATTACATAGAATAGCATCACTTGGAAGCAGTATATGTGACATCAGAAATTAACAGACATATCAGTTGTTATACACAATTACCAGGAAAAAGAGAAATGCTGGCAAAACTTATCTGTCAGGACTCTTATAATATATCAAAAAAGGCATACCGAAATATTCATTAATAGGACTGGTTGAACAAGAAGTACAAACTTAGCAAAAACTTTTAAAAAATGTATGATTGCAAGTGTGTTATGGTTTTATTAAAACATTCAACAGTATATCAATTCATAAAGACTTTATAATTCCTAAGGAGATTTAAACTATTTTTTTTTTTTATTGAACTTACTATAGTGCATATTGGTGTTTAATATCCTACAAATGACAATGATTTCTCATAGGTTTATTTCTCATCTTCACCTCCCGGGCAAATTGTTAGGTCTAACATGGAGCTAACATGGAGCTTTTTATAAGTTTGATGATAATATATACATCTGCCAAACATTTAAAACTAACAAGTACTGGCTGAAATCTGACAGAAGTCAAAGAAATCTTTCATTAATTCTGATTAATGTAATGTGTTACTGGAGAACTCACACTGAATCTAAATCCCACTCATTTATGTATCTTAATGGTCTTTATGGTCAGAGACCGCGTGCATTAAGCAAGTCCACAAGATATGTTTAATGTTAATGACTTGAACCTTTTTCAGGCTGGAATTTTTTTTTGTGAGCTTCATAGTCCTTGGAGAAAACATACTTAATTTTGTAGTAATTGGCTGAAATAGCTCAGAGCTCTTTTTTTTCTTTTTGTTATGTAAGTCGTTTATTCAAGGAAGTATGTTTTCTTAAGCCTTTATATACAGTTTTATGTAAAATTAGTTTTAGTACTAAACGTTTTACCTACTGGGTTTGAGAGGCTAAGATTGATAAAATGTTATGCAACAGAAAAAAACATCTTCCAGGTTTAATCGAGAGGACTCAGCAGTAGACGTGGAGATTAATTTCTGGCCAAACAGCAAATCATCCGGTATCTGATTTCCAAGCAGCCATGTACCAGCATCTAGGGGGAACCGACTTGCGAAAGTCCTGACATTTTGGTTCTTGATTTGGAGTGCTATTCCTGGCACCAGAAAAATTGGGTAATAAATAGAGAAGAAGCTGTTTGTCTGTCTGTTTTTGAGTTGGCAATTGCAAATCACGTGGGCTGTAAATTCTGTCTAATCAAGAGGTGTGGGAGTAACCGTTTAACTTCCAAAGAAGATTATTCTAGCTTAAATTTTTAACATATAATAAACTTTAATCCTAATTTTATTAATGACAGGAGGCGAATATTTGCTTAAGTCTCTTTTTACTAGAACTCCACAGCAGCACATTAAACATAGAGAGAAACAACCAATCAGAAAAAAGTAAGGAACCATAAAAGTCCCCTCCCAACCAACTACATCCTCTTTCAAGTTGCGACAAAAACAAAGAACAGAAACAAACATATCCATATAGCAGTAGCAGTAGAAATCAAACAAAGCCAACTGATGACATTCATCCAGAAGAAGAAACTGAATGGGGATCGGTAGATGAACAATCAAACTTTATCCAGAAGAAGAAGGTCTTAACGTGGATCTGTAGACGAACCATTAAACTGAAACGAGATAAACAGAGTCGAAAACTCCGGTTAGTGAATGAAATGTACTGTGAAAACATGAAGTCCCCATAATCAACTACAGGCAGTACAATATCAATAAAATCTCACCCCGACTTTCCCAGGAAGGGAAAACAACTGACATACCTAATCCTAGCTCTGAACAACAAACTATCAACCAGAGGTGGACAAATAAAATGAACAAAAAAGTAACAAGGGGAGGGTGAAACTGGGAGGGAAATATTCACCTCCTGTCATTAAGAAAATTAAGATTATAGTTACACTAAAGCTAGTATAATCTATAATTTTATAACATGACAGGAGGCTTCATATTTGCATGATCTGCCAGTCTGAAATAAAATTGACGGAAGGTGTATTTTCTTGACCAGTCAGCCGAACTTAGGATGTCCTGGAGAGAGGCGCCCACGAGGAAGGCAAGCCTCTAAATGAATGCGCTCTGAAGGTCAAATTCCCACCCGCCAATGACAACAACCATGTAGTCCACCGTGCCAGG
Organism: Pelobates fuscus; assembly: GCF_036172605.1. Classification (NCBI taxonomy): domain Eukaryota; kingdom Metazoa; phylum Chordata; class Amphibia; order Anura; family Pelobatidae; genus Pelobates; species Pelobates fuscus. The sequence continues at coordinate 80,888,338 of NC_086323.1, read as the reverse complement.
GTAGGAGAAGAGACCGGATTGTGAGGTCTAACATAACAGATCAATAATTGACCGGAACTGGAAGGGCGAAGTGGAGAAGTAAGTGTCACATAGCGAGACAGAGCCGTCGCCACACAGAGTTTATGTGAGTTGCGGAAATATGGGTAGAAGACAGCCGTCGAATCCGACTAAGTACATCTAGATACTGTAAAGGTGACCCCCTCCGGAGAAAAGGAAAAAGTGTCGTCATCGAAGGCCCGGACGTCAGAGACCCATCGGAAAGAAATTAGGCATAGTAGAAGAGTGAATTTAGTCGAAAGCTGACGGAGGGAAAGGTCCTGATTATCAGGCCAGTCCTGGAGCAACAACAAAACCGTGTGTACGTCCCAGAAGGAGGCATACTTAGGCATCAGAGGCCGCGATAGTGTCATGCCCCGTAAAAGTCTGCAAACCAACAGGTCCTGGCAAAGGGGGAAACCTCGGAGCGGTAGCTGAGCTGCCGAAATTGCAGACCTTGCCACGTTAACTGAACGATACGAGCGCCTTAGGTCAAACAGGTGTGAAGTTCAGAACGCTGGCTACAGGGGACGTAAAGGGATCGGTATACCGTTCAATGAACCAACGACACCAAGAGTTCCATTCTGACAAGTTGCATCTCCTAGTTCCAGGAGCCCAGTAGTCCCAGACGAGGTTCTTAGCAGACTGCGATAATGCCTTGACATTCCAGATTCCCCTGAAAGAGTCCAGGCCTCTAAGCGGAGGTGGCCGTCCAACCGAAGGGGGTGAGGGTTGGTTTGTGAGTCTGAGAGGAGCATCTGTGGGGATGGTAGAAGGAGTGGATCCCGATGGGATAGATCCAGAAGTTCTGGAAACCAGGTCCGACTCTTCCATAGGGGAGTCAGCAATACCAAAGATACATGTTGACGTCGTACCTGCAGTAGGACCCTGGAGATCATAGCAAATGGAGGAAATGCATAAGTTCCCCGAGATGGCCACACCTGAAGAAAAGCATCCACCGCTGTGCAAGCCGGGTCCAGAAGCCACCTGAAGTAGGTTGGGACCTGATAGTTCATCCTGGAGGCCATCGTGAGCAGACCCCTCCGGTCCTCAATCTCAAGTAAAATGGGACGAAGGAGCCTCCAATCGCTGGCGTCCCTCCAATGTCTGGAGAACCAGTCTGCCATCAGGTTTGATACTTCCGGAAGATATTCTGCCTGGAGAGTGATGTTGCATTGTAAGCAGAAACTGTAGATTTCCTTCATCACCTCCGAACGTATCCGGGAGCAGGCTCCTCCCAGGCGATTGATGTATTGTGCCGCCGGGATGTTGTCCATCCTGAGAAGAACGCAGAAATTGGAAAGGTGGCTCGCCAGACTCCAGGTTGCAAATGACCCTGCAATCAGTTCAAGGAAGTTTATGTGAAACTCCATCTCCGACCACGTGGAGCTGGTTGCGCAGTTGGCCCTCCAACCCCAAAGGCTAGTGTTCCGACTCCAGTATGAAATCCGGGGTCGGTCCGAAAATTGCCTTGCCATTCCAGGCCGACATGTGGAGTAGCTACCAGTGCAGTTTGGTCTTGACATCTGGAATGAGGGGAATCACTTGGTCGTAGAAGGGTCTCTTGTGGAGGAAATGGGCCTTCAGGCATTGCATGGCCCTGTAGTAAAGTGGACCTGGGTAGATCGCCTGGATGAATGCGGAGAGGAGACCCACCATGCGTGCCAACATCCTCAGTGGAACGTTGATGTAGAATCCTCCTTATTCCCTTCTGAATGGTCGAGATCTTGGACAGAGGAAGGCATAGGAAGCACTCCCTTGCATCTATTTCGAAGCCCAAGAACTCGACTACCTCTCTCTGACGCAGAGAGAGGCCGACTTTTCCGGGTTGACTACGATACCCAGGGACTCGAATAAAGAGAAAGCAGAGTGCGGCTGACACTTCAGTCTGGAGGGCTCCTCAAAAAAAAATCTGCAGATCGTCCATGTAGATGATACAACGGACGCCATTGGATCGAAGGCTCGCCTCAGCTCGGAACCGAGCTGAGGCCGAACGGAAGACATGGTAATTGGCAAGGTCTGCCATTCCAGAGGAAACGGAGGAACCGTCGGCACTTGGGGTCCACCGGTACCGAGAGGTAGGCATCCTTCAGATCCAGTCTCATGAACCAATCTTCTGGGCGGAGGAGGTCCCGCAAGGAGATGGGTGCCCTCCATCTTGAAATTATGGTACACCACGAAGGCGTTCAGGCTTCTCAGATTGATCACCGTGCAGAAATCTCCAGACTTTTTCCTCACCAGAAAAATGGAGCTGAAGAAAGCTCCATCGTACGGCGCCCACTGGAACGCGCCCTTTTCGAACAGGGCTTGAATCTCTGCATCTATCAGGGACTGCTGTACCTTCAAAGACACAGGAACCGGGGGAAGGTGAACCTGTGTCGGTGGGGAGTGGAAATCCATGACATATGCCCGAACAGTCACCTACGCATCCACGGACACCCACCGCCACCTGTCCCTGCAGTGAAACAGTCTACCCACATGCAACAGAGAGGGAGGTGAACTGGTAGAAGCTGTTCTAACCTGTAGACATCCTTGCTCGCCCGCAGGCTCGGTTCCCTCTACCTCTGTCTGACCTTGAGGGTTGAAGGACCGTGAATGGTAGGATGGGAAGAATACGATCCTCGGTGACCAGAGGGCCAGAAACAGCTGGCGACACGACCCCGCTGTCGTCCAGCCCTGCCAAAAACCCAGAAACTCTGTGGGCGAAAGACCCTCTACATGGAGGTCTGGACTTTGCTCAGGGAGGTGAATAAATTCACATGTTTGGCAAGCTCTTTGATGAAGGTTTCCCCGAAAAAGGAGACCCTTGGCCAAGGGTCCCAATTTCTTCGACCACATGTCAGAGAATTTGGCGTCCATACTAAGGAGAACCGCCTTTCTATGTTTCGTGCAAGAGTGCAACGTTAGTATTGCCCAGAAGGCAAATAGAGTGCAGAGCCCAGTCCCGTATGGAAGCTGGGTCAAGGGCAGCACACTGTGAAAAAGCCTCATGTGCCAGCATGAGAATCCTGGCTAGGGGGCCCAGCATGTCCAGCAGTTTGTTCTGCACCAGACGAAGGATGCGCTCAACCCCTTTCTTAGAGTCTAGTCTGGTACATGTCATGTACATGGCGACCATGGGGTCGAATTCTGGGGTCATAGAGACCATATCCAGGAGTATGGGCCTAGGGCATTCAGCCCATAATTTCCTGCGCACTTCCCAATACAGAGGTCTGCGGAGCCAGTAATGTACGAACTGTGCCAGGTGGTCGAGCAGAGACCATTCGGAGGATCTGGGGTGTCCAATGGACTGAGGGTTGAACAGGGGTTAGCCTGTAGTGTCCAGGAAGACATTTTCATCCAGAAAAGCCGTTGTCGCTCGTAGAGTGGAAGCTTCCCCAAGCATCACGGGGCCACAATCGTCCCCAATCACCTGGTCCGCCCACCATTTGTCCAGGACGGCCATGGGTAGGGGGGTATGGTGACCTCCTCTGCTTCATCCGAGAGGTGTCTGCGCCAGGTAGGCGAGTCCGGACCTTGTCACTTCGCCGGGCCTTCACCCTTCCCAAAGCGCTTTTGCGCTCTTGCCTGATCCCTTCTTGGAGAGTCTGACTCAGCAGAGTTGTATGCCATGTGAGAGGTCCCTCTAGAACCACATTCTGGCTGTGTTTGTGGGAGGGCCCTAGCCAGGCCTTTTTCCACGGAGGCGGAACTGCCGCATTGATCATCGCCTGTAAGTTCTGCTCTTGTGTAGAGGACTCCATATTTGGGGAGTCATAGGTAATGTGACACCTAGGAGACACAGAGGACAAGTGTCACCAGCAGAATAACAAGGGCAGCACCCCAATATAGTGTCAGAGGCAAGTTGGACAGCGCATGCAAGGCACAAGCGTGAGTATGTAACAGCCAGGCCGGGCGTCCAAAGGGTAATGGTACAGACAGCACAAGCCAAATCAAGGGGCACAGACAAAGCAGGCCAATAGAGGGGCACAGACAAAGTAGGCCAATCAGTGGGCGCAGATTAGGCAGGCCAATAGGGGGGCCCAGCTCAGGGCAGGTCAGACCCAGGGTTGGGCAGCAGGAATAGATAGATTTTATTTAACCATATAGGAAAATATACAAAGATGGAAAAAACTGACAGCCAAGTGATAGGGGAACTGTATACCCCCTAGGTGGGCCTCTCACTATAAAACCTAGAAGCACTCTATGAGTCAACCCTGTAATCTCTCATAAAAAACGTGCATACACGAAATCCCAGAGGAGAAGGGCCCCAATATGCTCTTAAGGCTGGGAACCAATCCCCCCCCCCCCAGGTACCCGGACAGAGGGGTGCCTGAGGAGGGGAGATAAGACAAACGAGGATGGGAGCCGTCACACCCACGTGGCCAATCCGCGATCCCGGCGGGGTCTTGCGGCTTGGGGCATGGGAGGGAGTGAGAGAGGGTCGGAGGAAACAGCTCCCGCTTGGCTGAACATTTAGTGGGAGCTTACACGTGGGGCCTCCGGAGGCGTACACCGCGGTCCTAGCGGTGAGAGGACGGGAGGCGGTTCACAGAACCGCTCCACAGTGACCGCATGGGGGTAGAAGGAACTACCCAAGGAAATTTAAACAGGAAAGGGGGAGGGCTGGAGAAAGAGGGGAGAGAGAAAGCACCCCCCCCCCCCCATCACCGATAAAGGGGAGAAATAATTTAACTTCTTTTATCATGCCACATTCTGTCTCACCATACAGTTACTCCAATGATACGTGATGCTCCAATAGCACATCCACTAGTACAGCTATGTGTCTCCACGCTGTATACTACAATATTAGCTGAATGCCCAGACTGACCTAGGACAGCGCAAATTGCTGACACTACAGAGCAGTACTCCTATCAAATTCTAAGCTTTTCCTAAAACAAAAGATTGTGCAGTTATCTCAAAGTCATAATATTGTTCTACCATGTTGATTATCCTATGCTTGCCCATGCTGTCGTGGCTGAGCAAGCTTACTTACTATGTATTATAAAATATATATATATATATATTTGTGTAAGGGGCAAATAGCCGTATATGGAGTAAGGATCCAGCATAAGCGTAGGATAGTATAAAGGGAGCAAGTCGGTTGTGGTGTGCCGAGACCGACGATACGGTAGGCCTGTAAATAAAGAGGGCCCACCAAGGAGTAAGAAAGTAAAGTAAATGGAAAGAAAAGAGAAAGTGTTGAAATTAGGAGTGGGTGGGAGGGTCATTCTGATGCTGACCTCAAGCGATATGAGTCAGGTAAGGGGTGTCCCTTATATAGGGGAGTGAATTAATTTAAGCCCCTCCCACAAATACAGGCCAAACGGCCTTAATACTTGTGTAAGGGGCAAATAGCCGTATATGGAGTAAGGATCCAGCATAAGCGTAGGATAGTATAAAGGGAGCAAGTCGGTTGTGGTGTGCCGAGACCGACGATACGGTAGGCCTGTAAATAAAGAGGGCAAAAATGAATAATCAAAGATTTAATACAGTCAACAAATATTTACAAATTAACCAGACATTTCCTTAAATGCATTACAGTATTTAATTCCTGGAAGAATTTTGAAGGTAGGAACCTAGGACCGAAAGTGAACACCATTTGTTGTGGGTAGGATAGTATGTTATCTCTACTGTTGGTCCGTGTTGACTCGTTTCGGAATGTGGTAGAGCCAATAGGTAATGAAATATGTGTTTACGTACGTGGGATCGTTGAAGACAATGATCTGTCTGAGTGGTGGTGATGGTAGTGAATTCTCTGGCCTGAGAAAGGCATAAAAGGCAATGTGCATGGCTGGTAATGGCCGACTTGGTAGTATAATTGAATGTTTGTAGATCTAATAGGTCCGATAAGGATGAAAAGTTGGATGGCTATTGGTAATCTCTGAGAGGAACGTGGGAGAATGGATTCCTGAAAACCTCTGAGTATATTCTTGTCTGGTATGATAGCATGAAGTTATGGTAGTTTTGGCCATAGGTTATCCTGTGTTGTTGAATGCCTGTAAACTATATAATTAATGGTGTGTGAGATAGTTTAAGTTTAAGGTGGCAAAAAGAAGCAAAACCTAGGAGAATGTTATGACACAGGTTGAGCTATGTCGTGTTCCAATGAGATTCTTTAAGCCAGGTGAAAAGCTGTTTTATGTGTTCTACAAGTATGGGACGAAAGTGCTAGGTGGGATAGTGCATGCTATGCTGCATGAGTATGTCTAATCCATGATTTTGTCTCTGGAACGAAAGCGTGGCCGTGATTGTATGGGCGGCTGTAGGAAGCGTATGATGAACATGCCTGGAATATAAATTAGACAATTATTGGCAGGGATGTATACCCCCGTCTGGTACATGAAAGTGAAATGTGATAAGTGGCCAACCAAGTGAGTTCCCCAGAAATATCATGACCTTATGGAGGAGTAGTGGCGATTGTTGATGATATGACCTAGTTGTGCCTAGTTGTCAGAGTAACAACGGATTGATGACCCTGACCATGATTTACCCCATGCCACAGCAGCTGCTACAATGGGGTAGATCTCCCAAAGGGGCTGAGGTGATGGAAAATTTCCAAACCTGGATGCCATGGCCAACAGCTCCAAAGCAATCGTTCCCAGTAGATCGCTGCCAAACCCGTGGTAGACGCCGCGTCTGACCATCTGGTTGGAGAAGTGTCAGACAATCCTGGAAGGAACATGCTTTTACCATGCCAAGTGGTTAAGAAATTCCCCCCCATGTGCAGGTCTGCTTTTGCTGAGGTGTCTAGGGACATCATCTGATCATCATGTTGGAAGTGTGGAAAAAAGGGGAAAGTACTCTGGATGTGAAAGTGTGCTCTTGTGGTATGATTGGCATGGCAAAATTAAGGAACCTGGTAGGGATTGTAGTTCCTTGCAGTTGTAAGTACTAAGCAGGATGTAGTGATTGATGTAGATGAGAATGTTCCCTATTTGTCTTGTGGTAACTTGCGTTTATGGATGCCGACTCAAGTCATATGCCCAGTAATGTGATGATAGTGCCTGGGCCTTCTGTTTCTTATGGGGTACTGGGACGCCCAAGTGGTCAACCAGACTAAGCTGCCGTGAGGCTTCTAGTGAAAAATATGTTATCTTTGATCAACAAGAAGTCTTCTAGATAGTGTATGACTGTAAGACCTCTGGATATGTTATCATAACCAGCACAGAGTATCTGCGAATATCGATAGTAGTCTAATCTGTAGCTCGAAAGTTGAGCGGGGAAAGTATTGCCCAATTTATGCCATGTAAGTGCCAGTGTGTAGGGTAGATGGTAGCCGTTTACAGCGTTGATGATATTGGTCTTACTTAACCAAGCTTCAACCCATGCTTGAGTGATAGCTGTAAAGGTAGATCAATGGTGTTGTATAGTAAGAAAACTCCTCGGAGGGTATGAGGGAGTTGAGACTTGGGGTAGCGGAGGTGTGTGGTGCCAATAAGTCTATAGTTAGTCTTTGTTTAAGGGAAGATTCCTTGTGACAATACCAATGTGTTTGTGTTTGGTGCCATGCTGTAAATGGTGGAGATTGGAAGACCCCTCTGCAAATCTTGGCTGTGAGTTTGTTTACAGCCAATGGTTTTGTTGTGCTGACTGTAAGTGAGGGCATGCTATATTCCTTGAAGGTGTGTTTATGATACCTGTATGGGAGCCCTTTGAAGCTCCAGAGCTTTAGTAAATCTACTACAAGTCTGGAAGGGTGATGAGTCAGTAGTGTTGAAAATGCATTGGTGTGTACAGATGGTGAGTACGTTATTTGTAAGTTGTATTGGGACACATGGTTTGTCATGTGCCCTGAACCATTTGAACATATATGCAACAGTCTATATGCAATGCAACTACTCATATCAATGGTCTCTGGTAGTTCAGAGGTGCTGGTACCTGGAGCCTGAGAGCGCTCGTCCATTTGTTTGGGACAAAATCCCTTCTGTATGGGTACCTGCAAAAATAAACATCTCTACATATTCCAATTGCCAACCCAACCAAGGGATGGTCAGTTCCCGATTTACCTGGAATCCCTGGATCTGACCACCACAGATACATCATCATACATATATATGCCTTGCTTCCCCAATGTGCTGACATTATACGTGCAGGGTTAACGTCTTGTGTGTCATAAGAATTGATTGTACCAGGTAACCGAGTTTTGGTTGGTGCTGGTTGTACAGTAGCGTGAGGCCCAGCCTTGTGAGGGCTGTGGTGACCAACTCGAGATTGCCAGTCTGTCATAAATTTTTTGGCTCATGAGTTTATGAGTGAGGCTAGTATAGCCTGGGTGTCACCTGAGTTGATGTAGCTGGGCCTTCCCCTGCCTCCGTGTTGTCCGTTGATGTATGGAGGAGTTTGAATAACTCTGCTTTCCTTGCTGTAGCAGGGTAGGGGATTTGTCACCTCCTTAGGTCGGTGGTAATGTGTGGGATCGTCCAGGATCTGATTGCTGCTGGACTAGCAACATCTCCTCTGCTTGAAGGTGTATCAATTCTAGCCGGGGTGCTAGGAAGAGGTGATTCTTCACCATCTTTTTGAGAAATACTTAAATAACAATAAAGACTGCAATTATTATTTGTACCCAGGGTTCTTGTACTGGCTTGCTAGCTAAGCCGTAAGGCGAAACGATTAGGCTTGGTGTTTTTTGGTGACTGGTGCCCTGCTAGTTGCCAAGTGGCTTGAGAGGCTCTATCTATGCTTGGCGCGAGGGGATTTTGAGTGGCCACCAAACGTTGTGGCAGGATGTTGGCCTCTCGGTGACAGTAACCAGAAAATAGGAAGGGGAGTGACAGGTGAGGCCCTCTCTATGATACAATGCGAGGCGGCTAGCTCACGAGTGGCCCGAGGGGTGTATGCCTCCGAGTGTGAGGCGGGGTGTTGGCCTCGCGGGACCACTAACCGAAGCATAATGCAGAGAAAAAAGGGGGTAATACCTATTGGGCCCTAGAACCCTAATTGCCAGTATACTATTACTATTCCAGGGAAGGTAAGAGATGAATAACTACGTGAGCAGGTGTATGTACTTGGTAGTATGGTATTGAACCTGACAATCCCTATAGGTTTTTTAGTAGTAACTGTAACCTGAATGGATAAAACTGTATGGCATAAGGAAATATGGCATAGACCAAGCTTATCTTAATACGTACAGTATATGTGAAAAGTAAAGTGCCGTGATGTGTAAATATTAAACATCGTAGCCATACTGGTTAAATATGTATCAATCTTAACCCATTAAGTGCCGTATGTACAAGTGAAAATGTGGCCTGTCTCCACCTTGTATGTTGTATGTCCCCTTGCTAGGGGAAAGTCTGTTGCGTGAGCAGCGTGCTGTGAAAAATGTATGTGAACTATATTACCAGTTACGTATATACAGATGCGTCTGCTATTGTGTAATAATATATGTATTTATACCAGATGTTGATATAGTGCTTGCTATGTGAATTGTTGGATGTCTTATTGAATGGTAGGGGTCAGTGAACATGATGTTGCAAAATGCAAGTGCACTGGAGATCTGCCGAGTGCCCTATAGGTGGCAGTGTAGTTGGATACTGATTGGTATGTGACATGTTGTTTGTCTGTTGACCTATAGGTGTCAGTGTTTTGGTGTTTGTAAAACCCCATGAAAATTGTCAATGTACTTGACAGACCTGTAGGTGGCAGTGTTGATAGAACCACTGTTGGTCTTGATGTGAAATGTAAATTATTGTGAATTAAACCTGAAGTTGAGCCTGTGCTGGAGTTTAATTTATGGTTATGTTTAAAACAATCTTATGTGTAATTTATATTGGCTGGAAAATTGTATATGACATGTGAAGACTGCTTTGCTGTTGACCAGTAGGGGTCAGAAATGCTGATTGTATGTTAAAATACCCTTTAACCCCTTAAGGACCAAACTTCTGGAATAAAAGGGGATCATTACATGTCACACATATCATGTGTCCTTAAGGGGTTAATCCTACCGTTTGGCAGATAGGAGTCAGTATAAAAGCGAAAATGCTGTAGTTAGTTTGTTTGCTTATGAAGTGAAATAAAGTCTGAGAAGCCTATAGTATACCGATTGACCGGAAGGGGTCAGCATGTAGGCGAAAATGCTGTGGTTAGTTGGTTTGTACATGAAGTGCAATAATGTCTGAGAAGCCTGTAGTACACTGAATGACCGGTAGGGGTCAGTGTGTAGGCGCAAATGCAGTGGTTCGTTGGTTTGTACATGAAATGCAATAATGTCTGAGAAGCCTGTAGTACACTGAATGACTGGTAGGGCTCAGTGTGTAGGTGAAAATGCAGTGGTTTATTGTTTTGTACATGAAAAGCAAAAACGTCTAAGAAGCCTGTAGTACCCCGAATGACTGATAGGGGTCAGTGTGTAGGTGAAAAATGCTGTGTTTTGTTGGTTTGTACATGAAATGCAATAATGTCTGAGAAGCCTGTAGTACACCAAAAGACCAGTAGGGGTCAGTGTGTAGGCGAAAAAGAGTTGTTCGTTGATTTGTACATGAAATGCGATAATATCTAAGAAGCCTGTAGTACACCAAAACCGGTAGGGGTCAGTGTGTAGGTGAAAATGCAGTGGTTTATTGGTTTGTATATGAAAATGCAAAAAACGTCTAAGACGCCTGTAGTACATCGAATGACCGATAGGGGTCAGTGTGTAGGTGAAAAATGCGGTGGTTGGTTGGTTTTTACATGAAATGCAATAATGTCTGAGAAGCCTGTAGTACACTGAATGACCGGTAGGGGTCAGTGTGCAGACGAAAATGCAGTGGTTTGATGGTTTGTACATGAAATGCAATAATGTCTGAGAAGCCTGTAGTACACCGAATGGCCGGTAGGGGTCAGTGTGTAGGCGAAAATGCAGTGGTTCGTTGGTTTGTACATGAAATGTGATAATGTCTAAGAAGCCTGTAGTACACCCAAAGACTGGTAGGGGGTTTAAACAAATGATATGCATGAACATGCAATAGTTTTAGAACAGACTTAGACAAAATGCAGCCGTAAAGTGAGGACCTGACCCGTGAATGGTGCCGTGGGACTGATGCCTGGCGTAAGGGGTAGATCGACTTACGGTTTGTGAGTCACTTGGGCACCATCCACGGCGATGGATTGAAGAAAGAAGGTGGTAGGCCGGATTCCTGACACAGCTCTGCTTAGAAAACCTCATGGAGTAATCAGGTAAAATGGCGTCTGGATGACCCGGAAGTGGAAATCATTCTGATGCTGACCTCAAGCGATATGAGTCAGGTAAGGGGTGTCCCTTATATAGGGGAGTGAATTAATTTAAGCCCCTCCCACAAATACAGGCCAAACGGCCTTAATACATATATATTTTCTCAAACATATATACGATATATATATATATATATATATATATATATATATATATATAAACAAATTCGAGGTCTGGCACTCTACCTTACTTGCTTCACTTGTTCAAAAAAATGCCTTGGTGCTGCAGAGCGTTGTTATGTAGAAAATAAAGATTCAGAGCACTCCAAAGGTCTTAGTGAAAAAAATATACTTTATCTGTGTAGAAGGATCAACGTTTCGACCCGCAGGTCTTTATCAAGATAACATAACATACAAACAAGTGTTCTTAAATAACCATGGTAATTAGCAGGAAATTGCTTACCTCAGTGTGATCGTGATGCCCCATCACCATGTGTAGACGGTGTGTAGTGATTAAAATGTGGCGTCTAGCATGCGTAGCCCAGTGATGACGTGAAGCGGTGTGTGTCCAATGAGAATAGTGAAAAGGTATCATGTGTCTATGATGATGATAGTTATGGACGCATACGTAAAAGCGTGAGGCATAGAGGGTCGCGCCGTGATGATGTAAGTTGTATGCGTCCAATGGAGAATGCGAAAAGAGAGTTATGTATCTATGACAACCACCTTTTACGTGCGCATGCGTGGAACGGTAAAACACAAAACAATTAAAAACAAAGTAAAGGAAGACATTCTAACGGTTATAAATAAATAACCGAGTAGATGCAGAACTTATATGATAGTCACAACTTAGATCACAGATACATCAATAATAAGTTAGCGTGGCATATATGTCACTACTGAAAGTTATGGAATAGCGTCCTGTAGCTATGGAAACCAATATGACAGAAGCCTGCATAAAGAGTTAAGTAAGTCTCAGAGAGATCTAGAGAAATGTGATGTGTGTGTGCAGAATATATACAAGAGATGTATGGTCCAAGATGGATCCTAGATATGTGTAAACGATATGATAAATCTAGTGAGTGTGACTTAGTGAGTGAGGTGAGGGGCTTGAAGGGGCAAAAAGGGGGGAGAGGAACATGTGTGGAATATGGGGTGTGTAAGGACCTAATCAGTGCAAAGCATAAAAGTATAAACAAAATAGTGAAGAAAAACTCCCATTAAGTGACAGCAGAGAGAAAACACAATATGTACAGAGTGACTGGTGATGATAGGAGTATATACATATATATACAAGGTGTAGAGGTCTCAATCCTCTAGGTGTAGATCATCTGTAAAAAATGCATTATATAGCATATAGGTATAGGCTATGGATCGATATGTGGCTCTATATGTATATTGAGAATAAGAATGAGCGTATAGAAAAAAGATACAACAAAAAAATAAAAATAAAAATGATTCTTTCTTATTTTTCCTATGGCTGGATAGGAGAGACACAATTTAACGATTGTCCAAAAAAGAGTGAAATGAGATGTATTCATTAAGGCCCCTGGGGTGAACTGTGTCCAGGGTCTTTATCCAGTATGTTTCGCGTTGGAGAAGACTTTTGGAACGATCGCCCCCTCTGGACAGTGGGGGGATATGGTCGATGGCGATAAATTTCAACGTCGGGAGTCGATGGTTAGCTTCAAGAAAGTGTTTGGCCACCGGTTTCTCAGTTTTGCCGTCTCTGAATGCAGTCATGATGCCTGAGCGGTGTCCCCTCATTCTGTCTCGTAATGTAAGGTCCGTCTTCCCCACGTAGTAGAGGCCACAGGGGCATGAGATTAAGTAAACGACATGATCCGTCAGGCAAGTGATGTGATGTCTGATGAGGTATCGTTTACCTGAGTGAGGGTGGGCGAATGATGGTCCTGCAAGCATATGTCCACATGTGACACAATTGGTGCATTTAAAGCAGCCCATCCTCGTATGTCCTTTTTTAGTCTCATATTGGTTGGTGTAATCACTTTTAACCAAAATGTCCCTCAAATTGCGGTTGCGTCTGAAAGCAATCCGGGGAGGATGTGAAAATTTAGGATGTAGTGTAGGGTCTGCGGCCAATAGGTCCCATCTGTTTCGAATAACCTTAGCGATCCGATCGCTAGCTGTATGGTATAAAAATGGTAGTGTAATAGTTGCAGGATCTTGTGGATCTGTGCTAGTTTGTGGCAGAGATTGATGGAAAATCTCAGTGGCTCTCTGTAATGACCGTTTAAGTGTGTGGGGCGAATACCCCCTCTGTAAAAAAGATTGTCGCATGGTTTCCATCTGGTGTTTGATGTTCTCTGGATCTGAATTGTTCCGTAGTACCCTAAGGAACTGGGAGATCGGAAGGGATCTCTTAAGTGCACTTGGATGGAAGCTAGTGGCGTGTAGCACTGTATTACGGTCAGATGTTTTTTTGTATAAAGTATATCCAATGGAGTTCTGTGTTCGGTAGAGCTCAACATCAAGAAATTGGATCTTGTTGGTGTCACTGCAGTGACTTAGGCGTACAGGAGACTCTATGTTGTTAAGATCCTGAATCATGCTGTCAAAAGATAAGGAGGAGCCTGACCACAAAATGAGAATGTCGTCCACATATCTAAAATAAGATATGATGTTAGATTGATAGTTTGACAAAATGTGTTGTTGCTCATAGGCATACATATAGCTGTTGGCGTAATTGGGCGCTATGGCCGATCCCATGGCTGTTCCTGTTTGCTGGATATAAAAATGCTTCTCGAACCGAAAGTAATTATTGGTCAGAGTGAATTCTAGACATTCCAACAAATATTCGATAGGGGGCCCCTGGTATTGATCTGAATGGATCAGAATTTGTCTCATGGCCTCTAGTCCCTCTGGGTGGGGGATTATGGTGTAGAGATTTTTAACGTCTACAGTGGCCAAGATAATAGGTCCCTCCGGAAGAGAGATTAGGTCAAGGTGGGTGAGGAGATCCTGTGTGTTTTTGAGACACGTAGGTATGAGTAAAGAGGGTGTTTTACAATGATGATCAATGAACTTCGCCAATGGTTCTAATATGCCACGTCTGGCGGAAACAATGGGTCGGCCAGGGGGATTGTTGGGGTCCTTGTGGACCTTAGGTAAGGTGTATAACACCGGAATGTTAGGATGTGGGTCTATCAGGAATTTGGCGGTCTGTTCATCGATCCATCCGGCTTCCATACCCCTGGTGACCAATGTTTGTAGTTTGCTCATAATAGTATTGGTTGGATCAAACGTTATCCGTTGGTAGGTGGTTTGATCAGATAATTGTCTGAGAATCTCTGTGCGATATGCTGTATAATTCTGTATGACAATGGAGCCACCCTTGTCGGCCGGTCTGATGGTAATGTTGGTATCGCCTGCAAGGTCTTTAAGGGCTTTGTATTCCATACGTGTGAGATTGGGCGAGGTAAGTTTAGGCTCCAAAAAAATATGGTGTATATCGTTTCTGACCAGGTTGGAAAATGTTTTGATAGACGGATGTAAAGTCTTGGGTTCCCATATACTTTTAAGTCGAAAATGGTGTTTGGATGGAGGATGATTGTCATGTTTGAATGTTTGTAGGTTGAGAGTTCGTTCCATCTTGTATAGATCAACATCCGTTTTAAATGTATCAATCTTGGGAGTGGGGACGAAGGTGAGTCCTTTTGAAAGTACCTTGATATGATCTGAGTTCAGCATTTTAGACGAGAGATTGAAGATGGGGGTCAAATCTTTCTGCTGGAACGAGTGCCTGTATATCTTGCCCCTCTGTCCTCGTCTCGTGTTTTTGGGTCTCTTAGTTCTTTTCCCCTTCTTGTGTTGAATCCAGGTGGATCGTTGGTGTGACGGTCCTGAGGAAAAAAAGGTGGACAAGTGGATTGTCTAGGCTGTGTGCCATATGTATCTTGGGGTGTACCTGCCCCCTCGGTTTCTGAAGTAGATTCAGCTGAGCTCGTGTCGATCGATAGAAATTGTGGTTTACGAACCTTCTGTTTATATTTGGAAAAGTTGGGTCTGCGTCTCTCCCCACATAACCAGTGATACACCTGGTGGTGTGTATAATCAAAATTAACCTGTTCGACTTTTTGTTTTTTAAACCTGTCACATGTGGACATATGCTTGCAGGACCATCATTCGCCCACCCTCACTCAGGTAAACGATACCTCATCAGACATCACATCACTTGCCTGACGGATCATGTTGTTTACTTAATCTCATGCCCCTGTGGCCTCTACTACGTGGGGAAGACGGACCTTACATTACGAGACAGAATGAGGGGACACCGCTCAGGCATCATGACTGCATTCAGAGACGGCAAAACTGAGAAACCGGTGGCCAAACACTTTCTTGAAGCTAACCATCGACTCCCGACGTTGAAATTTATCGCCATCGACCATATCCCCCCACTGTCCAGAGGGGGCGATCGTTCCAAAAGTCTTCTCCAACGCGAAACATACTGGATAAAGACCCTGGACACAGTTCACCCCAGGGGCCTTAATGAATACATCTCATTTCACTCTTTTTTGGACAATCGTTAAATTGTGTCTCTCCTATCCAGCCATAGGAAAAATAAGAAAGAATCATTTTTATTTTTATTTTTTTGTTGTATCTTTTTTCTATACGCTCATTCTTATTCTCAATATACATATAGAGCCACATATCGATCCATAGCCTATACCTATATGCTATATAATGCATTTTTTACAGATGATCTACACCTAGAGGATTGAGACCTCTACACCTTGTATATATATGTATATACTCCTATCATCACCAGTCACTCTGTACATATTGTGTTTTCTCTCTGCTGTCACTTAATGGGAGTTTTTCTTCACTATTTTGTTTATACTTTTATGCTTTGCACTGATTAGGTCCTTACACACCCCATATTCCACACATGTTCCTCTCCCCCCTTTTTGCCCCTTCAAGCCCCTCACCTCACTCACTAAGTCACACTCACTAGATTTATCATATCGTTTACACATATCTAGGATCCATCTTGGACCATACATCTCTTGTATATATTCTGCACACACACATCACATTTCTCTAGATCTCTCTGAGACTTACTTAACTCTTTATGCAGGCTTCTGTCATATTGGTTTCCATAGCTACAGGACGCTATTCCATAACTTTCAGTAGTGACATATATGCCACGCTAACTTATTATTGATGTATCTGTGATCTAAGTTGTGACTATCATATAAGTTCTGCATCTACTCGGTTATTTATTTATAACCGTTAGAATGTCTTCCTTTACTTTGTTTTTAATTGTTTTGTGTTTTACCGTTCCACGCATGCGCACGTAAAAGGTGGTTGTCATAGATACATAACTCTCTTTTCGCATTCTCCAGTGGACGCATACAACTTACATCACCACGGCGCGACCCTCTATGCCTCACGCTTTTACGTATGCGTCCATAACTATCATCATCATAGACACATGATACCTTTTCACTATTCTCATTGGACACACACCGCTTCACGTCATCACTGGGCTACGCATGCTAGACGCCACATTTTAATCACTACACACCGTCTACACATGGTGATGGGGCATCACGATCACACTGAGGTAAGCAATTTCCTGCTAATTACCATGGTTATTTAAGAACACTTGTTTGTATGTTATGTTATCTTGATAAAGACCTGCGGGTCGAAACGTTGATCCTTCTACACAGATAAAGTATATTTTTTTCACTAAGACCTTTGGAGTGCTCTGAATCTTTATTTTCTATATATATATATATATATATATATATATATATATATATATAATAAGGCATTATGAGTCTTAGTTATTTTGAGATGAACTGCATTTTTTAGAAAGAAGGAAAATAATGTAGCTGCAGGCACAATTCCGGTCAGATCTCCCCATAGGTCATTTATATATTAAAATTTAATGAATGCCATCTGCAGGCAGAATATTTCCAAGGAATGCAACATTTTATGAAAAAATTACTTATTTTCCTTGTTAGCAAGTTAACAATGCTTGTCAGCAACACACCTGATCATCACACCAAGAGCACAAGGCTGTTTCTTCACAACGTGTTCTGTCAGCAATGTTTTGTGGCATTTCATAGAAGATATCCATGGCATCCAGTCATTTTCTTAGAAGTTGGCAAATGCAAATAAAGTGAAACTGACACCTAAAAAGGTTCAGATGAATTACGGTAAGAGAGTGTGGAAAACTGTCAATTGCTGTATGAAGTTTAAAAGGAAACTCTTTTTTTTGCAGATGAAAGATTGAGACATTTATATTCCTTCATGACTTGTAGAGTATTCATTCAGCTAAGATTGGAAATATTTGCTAAACTGTGATATGTGAATTATCGAGAAAGGAATTGTAAATAGTAGGTCAAAATACCTAAAAATAAAGAGTTGGAGCATTTTATCTAATTTAATTATTTTAAAAATTATTTTATCTTCTCTCCATGAAACTCCACGTTCTGTTTCAATTCACAAGATAGAGACGCAATGAAGTATTCTCACACTGATACTTTATGCACTAATGCACATACACGCCTTAGAATTCCTGCGCACACTGGCTCTATACATACAAACAACACAGCATTCTACATTCTTAGTGACTCTCTGCACACATATGCCTCTGCCCACATTCTCACACATGCTGACTCTTAACCCACATGTATACTTCTGTGTTCTCCGACAAACTAAACCTCCACACACAAACACCTCTTCATTCTCACACACACTGACTCTTTATGAACATATATCCCTGCATGATCACAAACACATCGACGTTTAAAAACATACACCCTTTATTCAGTTTGTGGATTCACAAACTAACACTCCTAGAATGGTTGGTCCAAATCAATTCGTCTGAAAAAAAATTAATTGTTTTAAGCGAATTGATTAGGGTTCATGTGGCGTTTTTTTTAATTTTTTTATTATTTATTTTTATTGAGCATATATTATACATGTACAGATATTTTCTGAAATATTTTGGAAAGGTTGTCAGCATAAATAACTAACTACAAATAAAGTACAAACATAAATAGTTGCACAGCTGATACAAAGAAAACAATCGTTATAGACACCAGTTTTATTAGAGGATATGGCAAGTGGAAGGAGGGGAGTATATCTCTAGGGGATGCATGATCGTGGATTGCATAATTTCACTCGGAGGTTAATTTTATAAGTATCCGTTTTATTTGTTCAAGAATACCCCGATTTTCATTATTTGATCTGCAGGTGGTTGTTCTGGCCATATAGGATGTCTACTGCTCTTCAATCTTTTTGTAGATAGTTAGATAGTGGTGTTTTGGTTTTTTAAAATTCTATTCACATAGTCATTTCAGGAAAAAGGATTTTAATGAATGAAAATCATGCAAAACTCACTATACTGCAAAATATATACATAATATAAATATTATAAAACATATAAATATTATGTATATATTTTTGCAGTGCACTGATTGGCATATGTTTGTACCACTTGGTTCACAGAGCAAGAGAGAAGAATTAACTAGTAGAGGGGGGGAAAAAAGGAGAAGGAGTTAAAAAAAAGAAACCCAATATTTTCTCTCTTTTGGTCACTTCTCACTTGATCTGTGAATAAAATTAACATTTAGTGTCTGTTTTCCAACCATCAATTATTTTTTTTCCATTGATCAGATTTTTTTTTATTTTTGTTGCAACAAAAAGAACTCTGAATCACAAAACATATAAAGCTTATCCATTACCCATTTTGTTTGTTTCACGACTCGTTCATATAGCATTTAAGACTAGCAGAACAAATCGCTGGTCACCCAAAATTCAAATGAATCATGATTCATTTGAAACCGAATACACAAGTGACTAGCCATGTTTTGGCCTCGCTATAAGTTGGTATTTATGTATAGATTTCCCCTATATATTAAATGAAAATTTTTATGTTCGGCCATGACTTTTTTTACACAGTTTTATTTTCCCTTTTACCGGGTTCATCGTGTTTGAAAGGGATTTTATATTTCCAGGAAAATAAAGCTGTTTATCTGGCACTGTAGATTTCTAAGTACCCCCCCTCCCTTACACACCACTCCCACGGCACTGAAGAGGGTTAAAACCTCTTTGGTCACTTACCTGAATAAAGCAACAATATCCCTCTGCGCTGGGTCAGGCTCCACCTAGCTACTCCCCCACCAACGTCGCCGATTTTGCCACAGGAAAACATTAATCAATGCTTTTCTATGGGGAAAATCTGACGCTGGAGGTCCTCATGCAGGGTGAGAACGTTTCATCGTATGATAACAGACCAAAGGTCCGTTTCGATTCCGGAAGCCCTTTAGTGTCTCTCTGGGTAGACAGGGCAGACTTAGAGCTGCAATGTAAACATTGCAGTTCTCTGGAACTGCAATGTTTTACATTGCCGCAGTAAGTGCAAAAGGGACACAGCACCCAGACTACTTCAATAAACTGAAGTAGTCTGGGAGCCTCCAGTGTTCCGTTTAAATAATAATTAAGTCCCAAAGTGTGAAATAAAGGTGACTAATGCAGATTCAATGGCATTATGTTAACAAAAGTGACAATTAAATTATACACCGTACCCAACTTGAAATTTTATTTTTCCATTTATTTATTTTTTTAAATAATGAGTGTTTAGTTTCACCCATTTAGTGTAAGTTTATAAGAATCTATAAACAAAATGTGTTCCTTTTTCTTTACCAACCAAAGGTTAGTGATGTTAGTTTGTCCCCCAACATATCCTGAAACAAGGCCAGCAATTCCTTCACTTACACCATTATGGACCCTGACTTTCCATAATTAAGATGTTGCAAAGATTGTTCTCTTTAAACAAGCTATTTCACCTTTTTTGTACCTTTATAAGGCTCTTCAATTTCCCTGATTACACAGTTGTCATCATCATTGATTTATTTGTAATTTTCTTGTAAGCACAAACTCAAAGCATTGTGCATGTGAATGTAATTTCTGTGGAATGTAGCGATGTGAACATACACAAATCAACATTTCCTACTTACTGAAAATCAATGTTCCGTTATTAGTCAATGTCCCTGGTCGGCATGCTCCCTTCAGATAAACGTATGCAGCTACTTTGCCGCATGCGAAATCTGCTCCTATCTCTGTCAACTTCCACATCTTTTATTTCGGTAAACAACACAGCTTGGTGTAAAAATGTTAGTGACTATAAACGGACTCCTGGCAGTGTCTCTTTCTATACTAGGACCTATTCATTTATTTATTTATATTTTTTACATTCGCAATATATTTTTTTTTACACCAAGTTTAATTACAAATTTTTGCTTACACTTTTGACTTCAAGGGCCTTCGATGAAGTTACCGAGGGCATTGTTTGGCAATGTTAAAATCAGTGCTGTTGAGGCCAAAACTCAAACATTAATATTGTTATTATTATTTAAAAAGTGCCAACAAATTCCGCAGCACTGTACAATGGGTGGACGAACAGATACGCATTTGTAACAAGACGAGTTAGACGCACAAGAAAAGAGGGAATTCAGGTCCCTGCTCAGATGAGCTTTATGTTAGAGGGAGTGGAGCAGAGTGACAAAAAAGGTAAGGGGAGGATAGAAAGTTGATAGAAGAGTATTCACTGGGGGCTAAGCATTTTGTATTTGTTTTTTTTAATTTTTTTTGACAGTTGCAGGAGAGGAATTAAGGTGCGAGGAGGCAAAACTATTAGCAGTTTAATTGCTTGATTAATTGAGAGTGTAACGGAACAGGGAAAGGAGTTCCACAGGAACGATGTAGCCCTACGGGTGGGAGTGCGAACAGAGAATAGACGTAGGCCTTCGGCAGAGTGCTTAGGCTAGGATGGGACATACTTGTGTTTTAGAGAGGATAAGTAGGTTGGATCAGCGTTATGTAGAGATTTGTAAGCAAGAACCAGAATATGACAATTTACAACAACAAATTATATTAAGTAATACAAAATACTTTAAACAAAAAATACAGCAATGAATAACATTTAGCTTCACAAACATAAAACAAACTAAAGATCTAATTTACTCCTTGCCATTGGTTGGGTGCTAAAGAAACATCTGATGCTCTATTGTACATTATAGAAGAGGGACAGTCTTTGACCCGTAACCCTTCTTATATTCCCATTGGGAAGCACTATATGAGAACTTCCCTAGAGTAGATTGGCCTTTGATGTCAACGCCAGAAGGCAGTGAGGATAAAAGGAATCCACATAATTTAAGATATAATTTAAATTAATCCTGCATACTGCCCCTAGTGGTCACTTTAAAGGGACACAATATATTTTGTTTTATTTATGGCATAAAAAAAATGAAAATCACTATAAGTGGGTGGTCTTATGTATGGGGAGGATCGGAGGATATTTAGGGTTAATGAGTGTTCTGGCATAGGGAATGTTTAGGGTTAAAGTTAGGGGGCATTTCATTTTAGGGGGAGTTAGTACGAGGAGAATTATAATGTAAGGTGGTACTTGCCTACAAAATTCTGTGGAATATAACTAACATGTTCCACTAACTGGAGTCAAGTAGCTGACTGGGACAAGAGGGTCAGTGCACAGTCTCTTGATGATAAGAACCACCTAACCATTTGAACTCTAATCATATGTCAAACTGATACAAGCTTGTGTCTGAATAAAAAGGGCAGTATGTAGGATTCTTTTACATCATACGGTTTTCTTTTTGTCCTCAATGCCACAGGCCAGCGAAGTTTCCTCATATAGTGCCCTGCAAGTTACTAGTCAAAGTCTGCCCCTCTTTGTGTCATTGCAGTCAAAGTAGAGCAGAAGGCAATGGCAATGGCAACGATATGCTCTGAATCCACAGCCCCATGGGGTGGCCCAACTGATTAACTATGAGTTGTGTGAATTAATTCTGCTCACCATGCAATTTGTTTATTTTCCATCCCATGCTTTCATTACTGGTCTGGATGAATGAACTAATTGCTCAGAATTCCAACTGATAATTCTGGCTCTGTCTGAACTGAATATCCAAGTCTGCTCATATCTGTGTGATTGTCACTGTGGCCTGATGTTCTAAGGGAAAAAGGGGTGCTATGAAAAAAAAGTCTGTGACCATGAATCTTTTAAACTTCTGAAATCAAAATCATTAAAGCTAAACATTGTTGTTGATGTAATATTTATATTTTGCTATTTAAATATTACTGTAATTACTCTCTTCAGTGCACTGATTAAAGCATGCACACATATAATCAGCCTTAACCACACACTGTGCATATACTTATTGAATGTCAATGGACCAGGATACATGTAGATAATATCCATTTTATCGTTAATTACCCAAGTATAATTAACAGAAGTGGTTACTCATCTGTATAGCAACCTAATATACACTAGAATCAGTTAATTGTTGCATTTGATAAATTCAGTGCTTTTCAGGAGAATAGAACACAACAAAGTACCCAACCCAAAATTAAAATGCCCCATTTGCCACTCATGGCCCCACGAGTCTGACCTATACACTTTCCTAAATAATCATTCTTTTGAAAATGTAATTCGTCATCATGCCCATAAATTACACAGTTTGTCCATTCATGAATTTAGCATCCGTGTGTCCCCAATATAATGGGCAATGTTACAATGACTGAGCTGCCATTACATCAATGCAATACAAATGATGGAAGGACAATGATTGCCACTGAGGTAAAGGTAAACTTGATGGGTGTGGGTTCAGAGTAGCCTTGATTGTAATGGCATTAGAGAAATGTAGGGTTAGGGGGACTTAGGATCAGAGGGTATTTAGAGTGAGAGGGTGGTTAGTCTTAACAAGTGTATGGGTAGGAGCATTAAGCTTTCTCCCACGGTTCACAGGCAGATGAGGCTATCACTTACATGATGATTCTCAACCAATCACAGCCATTGACAACAATGTAAATGGAATTCATCGTCTTCCACTTTCCTCTACAATTACAATATTGACAGGCAGAGGCATACTATTTATTTAAATTTTCTTTGCCTCACTCTCCTCTATAGGTCTCTTTGTCTGTCTCACTCTCCTCTACAGGTCACAATTTTAATGCCTCCAGTTTGATGGAAATGTCAACTCTCCCCCTTGTTTAAAACAGTGAAGGAAGTGTCATTGAGTCATATAATTCCAACAGTGACTGTGAGGGATAGGGTGAATGGACCGTACCATTTCATTGTTCACTGTTAGTATTACACTAGCATTCCAGAGATTTATAAATATTGCTATAGAAGTTTAAATACCCTTATTTTTTACTTTTTTACAGTATGTAGGCATTATGCTCAAATGCAGATATTCTTTTCATACTCTTTTGCTATTTTTGTAAGCTGTTAGCAATCAAGGTCTTTGCAAAAACCTGTGAGCAAGGTATGTGACTATTTTTATTTATCTTTTTTTGCCACGTCTACTATTTGTGAGAAAGATTTAATTTTTGCTATTATGCTAACATTTCAGACCCTGCGTGAAATTTTGCAATGTCAATAACACTGTATACTGTCTAGAGCTGTCCATTTTCCAAATAGTTTTAGTACATATTATATGTACATAGTTATAGAGCCCTATATATTATGGGAAGCCAGTGTAAGGACTGATAGAGGGGGAGGCATGGATGGTCAGGAAGATGAGCCTTGCTGCAGCATTGATTACAGTCTGTAGTAGGAAGAGCTGGGAGTGCATAAGACCAGTGAGAAATAGTCATGGTGGGAGACAATAACAACATGGTCATGCATCCATTGTTAGGTAGGGGCATACACAATTTTTTGAGATAGAAGCGACATCATTTGACAATTGACTGTTTGAAGGAGATATAGTGCCATTAACCTATATGTAGTTAGACATCGGAGTAGCAGAAGTATTGAGTTTAAGGATGTATAGACTGAGAAAAATTGTTGACCGAGGACAGAATCTTTGAGAACACCAACAATGTAGCGTTCTGAAGTAGAGAATAAACCACAAAAGAAGACACTGAAAGAGTTCTGGAAAAGCTAAGAGGAGAACCAGGAAAGAACAGAGTCTCGTAGACCAAGGTTCTGAAGGATGAGAAGAAGAAGTTGAAAAAGCATAAGAGAAGTCAAGGAGAAGTAGAAGTGACCAATGGATTTTGCAGCAATTAAAGGACTGTTCCACTGCCCAAATACAATTTTAAAAATCCCTGTTTAGTATGTACACCCCCAATGAAAGCATGCATGCATTTAATTATGTATTTTTTTTTCAGTAGGAGTACATCAAAAAACAGCTTGCAAATGTTGCAAATCTCTTGTGTGACGCCTTTGCAAGCCCTCCCAATCTAACCCCGCCCAGATTTTCTGTGGCTGTCCAATGACAGAATTCCCAATGCAGATCAATACTAAGTCTTTTCAAGACAGATACTCTGAGCAATTGATGCCTCTTAGTTTAGCTTCACTGAGCTAAACAACCAGGAAGTAACAAGGGTATCTGATTAACAGCCAGGGGGTGTAACAAGGTACCATCATAAAAGTGCCAAAATACCTTTTGAAATTTAGACTTTTTGTAAAATGGAAAAAAAGGACAGATTTAAGCACACAAAGCTCTTTAGCAAGCTTTAGGGGTCTGGAGTTTCCCTTTAACACATTAGATACTTTTGCCAAAGTTGTTTTGACACAGTGAAGAGTGCAAATTCCAGACTGAAGTGTATCAAACAGAGTTAGATCTAAGGAAATCGGTATACAACTCTCTCAAGGATCTTGGAGGCAAATGGAAGTAAGGAGATATGACGGACGTTGTACGGGGAGATTGGGTCAATTTTTTTGAATTATATCATATGAGTCTATCGAGGGTGACATTGCAAGATTAACAAGTAAATCATTAGTTGGATTTTTCATTCAGTAATGTTTTCTGACCTTGTTATTACTGACAGTCAAATAATTATTAAACTTTTATATTCTGATTTGTTAAAACTATAATGACATTTACTAGTACAGTCTTTTGAATATTATCCAGAATTAATAAGGACTCAATGATATGTAAACAGTGTATCTAAACTTTAAAAAGACAGTCTGGTTCCACACTGTAAACTATGTAAGTAATCACACTGTGTAAATAAATAGGCATACAATGCATTTGCAATAGGCACCAACATGCACCCGGCAGCTGTCAAAGCTCCTGCTGAAAGACTATTCAACAGGTTTATGTTCATAAATGCAGCTAATCCATCACAGGCTATTTTTGGTTGCTGACAAAACTCCAATGCTGGTGTATCCTTTCTTAGAGTGTCATGGGATTTATTCTAGGTTTTTGTAACCTTTTCACTTGGAAAGGGACCTTTCAACCACAATTCCCGCAGGATACAAGTAGTGCAAGATAATTGGGAGAATAATTTATTTTCAAGCAAACTAATGCGTAGTGGAAACTGTGACTGTTCAGCTGTGTGCAGATTTAGGCCAGAGACCGGAGTTTTCTATTGGGTTATTTTAACAACAGTTTGAAATAAGACACATGCAAATAATGTACATTGTGGGACTTTTCAAAGTCTTTGTATAGTTACCAGGGGCTGACAATTTAAAATGTCCCCTGTCAATCTTCCTCCAGTTAGCTAAAATGTTTCGTGAATTACACGGATTGGTAATACGTCAGGTTGCTGCCGACATCCATTTAGAAAGGGTTTAAGATGGCCTTTAATCTGCCATATACTTGCATGTTGCTTTTTCAATTTGGAAATGGACGATGAAAACTGAGAAAGTTTAACTCTGTGCGTTGCACAGTATATGAAATGTGGAATGCACTTTATTTACACCATATATTTTATATTATAGTCAGATTAAGTTCACAGGCACTGGCAGGGTGCCAGATTGTTTCTGTGAGTGTGCGGTGGCTAATTATTGTATGTGTGTGGATAAGGCTGGTAGCTGAATGTGGGGGGAAGCTGACTGTGCTTGTGCGTATGGCTGAGTGTTGTGTGTGTGTTTGCATCTCCTGTTTTCCTTTTACTGGTGGTCAAGTGGGGAAGTATTGTGGCCTGTACTAACATTGGGTACACACCACTTGAGTTCCATCAAGGTCCCAGCATTAAGTTGATGACTCAGAGAGCAGACTGTGGTGCTCTGAGTTATCGAGAAATACCAGGGACTTCAAAGAAGCTCTTACAGTGATCTGCACCTAATAGTGGTGCAGACCACAAAGCTCCTTGAGCAGGTGAGATGGCTCAGAGTTGAGAAGGGAATTCTTTCTGATCCATCTCACTGCTGGCTCAAGGAGAGTCCCCTCACAGCCAAAGCAAGAGCTCAAGGTAATTATGATATTACGGGACACCTATTGCATTAAATTTGTAATGCCACAAGGAAATGGCCACAATACATTGTTTACTGTAGGATTACATTCCCTTCTTTAGGAAAGCTGGTCACTTTAAAAGCAAGAAGGGTCTTTTGCAGAATTTATTTTAGTAGATATTGCATCGAAAGAACTGCTCATTGAGCTAAATTTACAGCTGAAGAATTGGATATGAAGGAGCTAAAACCACGCACATGAATTGGATCCCTGTCAAAAAATTGTTATGCACCATCTGCTCTACAAGTCACAACCAATGAATAATGACACCATTAGTTCAACCATTCTTCCTGGTTCACTAGAGCACCTGACGACCATGTGACCATTTGCACTGTTTCATCTCCATTCCTGTTCTTTAGGCCTCACTCCACAAACCAGAAGCATGCAATACTCAGGGCCGGATTAACATAGGGGCTGATGGAGCTGCAGCCCCAGGCCCAGGCCCATGGAATAGGCCCATTAAAAAAAAAAAAAAAGCATTTTTTTTTTTACTACACACTAATCATAGGTTTGCCACCTGACTGGTATTTTAAGGCACAGACGGTATTTGAGGCTGCCTGGCTGTGACGGTATTGCAGTAATACCGGCAATACAAATGCAAATATTTTTTTCAGTATAAACAGAGATTACTCTAAAATACCAGCACTGGCCAGTAGGGATAACTGTGTACGGAGAGAGACAGCATCTCCCTGCCTCTCTCTACTCTTTGATCCGTGAGGGAGCAGTTACACAGCACAGAGAGTCCAGACAGCAGCTTCCAGCCTGCAGAGACAGACTACAGTTCATGTATGTGAAGGATGAGGGGAAAGGCAGCAGCGAGACATGGGGGGGACACATGGGGACACTGAGACACTAGGGGACAATGGGATACGTTGGGGCACTGGGAAACATGGGGACACTAGGGAAACTAGGGGACACTGTGAGACATGGGGACACTGTGAGACATACGGAGACACATTTGGACATGGATACACTAGGGACACAGTGTCTCCATGTCTCCCAGTGTCCCCATGTCTCCCAGCCAGTGTCCCTACTGTCTATGTGTCCCCATGGCTCCCAGTGTCTCCTAGTCTCCCAGTGTCCCCTAGTCTCCCAGTGTCTCCTAGTCTCCCAGTGTCTGTGCCCACATGTCTCTCATTTTCCACATGTCTCCCAGTGTCCCTAAATGTCAGTGCCCCATGTCTCCCAGTGTCCCCATGTCTTCAAGCCAGTGTCCCTAGTGTCTCAGTGTCCCCATGTCTCTGTGTCCCTAGTGTCCCCATGTCTCCCAGTGTCCCCATGTCTATGTCCACAAGTGCCCCCATGTCTCCCATTGCCCCCAAGTGTCTGTGTCCCCATGTCTCCAAGCCAGTGTCCCTAGTGTCTCACTGTCCCCATGCTTCCCAGTGTCCCCTAGTCTCCCAGTGTCTGTGTTCCCATGTCTCTCAGTGTCCCTAGTGTCTTAGTTCCCCCAAATGTCTGTGTCCCCATGTCTCCCAGTGTCCCCAAGTGTCTCAATGCCCCCATGTCTCCCAGTGTCCCCAAGTGTCTCAGTGTCCCCATGTCTCACTGTGTCCCCATGTCTCTCAGTGTCCCCTAGTATCCTAGTGACACGGGACACACTGAGACATGGGGACACTGGGAGAAATGGGGACACAGACACTGGGAGACTAGGGGACTGGGCGACATGGGAACACTGACACTGTGATACATAGGGACACTGATGCCAGGCTGGCCTTACAATTCTTTGGACAGACATGCTCCTTTTTGGGCATGTTCGCCCCTTTTCGCAGTTCTGGTCACGTGATTTGCATCAGTGGCCCACCCTTTTACCACGCCCATTGACTATCTGCTTCACTGGACACTGCTGTTAGGGGGTATGGATTTACCTG
This sequence comes from Pelobates fuscus, assembly GCF_036172605.1. Lineage (NCBI taxonomy): Eukaryota > Metazoa > Chordata > Amphibia > Anura > Pelobatidae > Pelobates > Pelobates fuscus. The sequence goes on along the minus strand of NC_086323.1, from coordinate 80,860,068 downwards.
AAAGATGAAAGCATAAATTAGATAAAAAGATTAGCATAGAGTATGTGTTTTCTTATAGCTGCATCCTTTGAGTTTACCTCCAGCACCAACTCCATCAGACACATGACGCTTGAGAGGTATGACTGTTTTAGTGTTTTTGTTCGATAAGATTCTGTAATTAGGTCCCATCATAATTGTCAGCACCAGGCCCACTGGGCTCTTAATCTAAATTCCCTGGCAATACTGAATCCCTTAATGTTCTTTAAGCACTTCCCACCCACCCGCCACTCCTCCTGCCCGCCCAACCAGGTTCCTGCTAAATATATAGCATGCTGTTCCAGCTGTTCGAGATCATACCCAACGACACCCTCATTCCCTTTAAATTTTACTAGTACCTTCAACTATACGTTAATTTACTTTGGCCATCACTTCCTAATTCCCCCTGCTACCTCATGTCTCAAATCCCCATCATTATCTTTAGACCATGGGTGTCTACCTTTTGGCTTCCCTGGGCCGCATTGAGCGCAGAGGAATTGTCTTGGGCCGCACTTAAAAGCCATAATATAATTTATATTATAAAACGTAAAAATCCATTTTCTTAAATTTGTTTAGTAGATAATTCCCTTATTTGTTATCCTTATGTGGGATTGCCATATATAAGGATTTATACCTAGGGAACTACTTAGGGAACTATCTACTAACCACATACACATGTGTATATATATGCACACATACCACACATATCCACACACAATCACAGTCCTATACTCACAATCACAGACACATACATACAATTACAGACCTATACACACAATCACAGACCTACACACACAGTCACATACATACAATGACATACATACACACAAACATACAATCACAGACCTATACACACAATCACAAATATACACACAAGCACAGACCTATACACACAGTCACATACATACACACACAATCACAGACCTACACACACAGTCACATACATACACATAACCACAGATGTACACACACACACACAAATACACACAATCACAGACCCACTCACACAATCACATACATACACAATCACAGACCCCCACGCACATACAATCACAGATCTATACACACAATCACAGACACATACAATCACAGACCTATACGCACAATCACAAAGATACACACACACAACTACAGACCCACACACATGCATACAATCGCAGACATATACACACAATCACATACACACACACACATAATCACAGATGTGCACATACACACACATATAATTACTGACTTACACACATGCATACAATCACAGACCTATACACACAATCACATACACACACACAATCACAGATCTATCCACACAGTAACATACACACACCCACACACACAGACATACACACAATCACAGACCTATACACACACATGATCACAGATGTACACACAGATGCACACACACATACAATCACATACATACACACACAATCACAGGTTCACACACACAGACCTATACACACATAATCACAGATGTACACACACATCACATCACATCACATACATACACACACAATCACAGATCCACACACACAATCACAAACCTCTACATACAATCACATACATGCATAAATACACACACACACACATGCAGACCCACAGACATCCACACACCATCATAGGTCCACACACACACATATCTATACACACACACACACAAAATCACAGACCTATACACACAGAGTCACTGACTTATACACACAATCACAGACATAAACACAGAGCCCCCCCCCCCCTCACTCTTACTGACAACACATACACAAAAATTACACATACACATTTAGTGTATGTGTAATTTTTGTGTATAGGTCTGGGGGGGTTGGAATGGATCCTCTGTCCCTGATGGCCAGTTGTTCTTGCACAGGTCCCTCAAGTGCCCAGCAGTGATGCCAATGCCAGTATGCCGTCATATCCTGGCGGCAGGCTTACTGCAGAGTGTACAAGGGAGCTGTCCAGGAGGAGCACAGAATGTATGGGTTCCCTGGCTCCCTTACTGACTGGCATCGCGGATTGGACACCCCTACTTTAGACTGTAAGCTTACAGGCTATCTTACTAAGCACTTTGTATAAAAGAGCTTCAATGGCTAGATCTCAGCTCACGGGCAGGGCCTTCTTTAAATTTTCTACTGGTCTGTGTAGATTGTATATCCTACCCTAATTGTACAGTGCTACGGAATATGTTGGCGCTTTATAAATGCAAGTAATAAATAAATATGAATTCTAGGAATTTCCTCCAAGCTGAAGTCCAATAAAATATATCTGCATTAAGAAAGCTGCACATTCATTTGATCATACTACATTGAAATTAAAAAAATCTATAAAAAAAATATCATAACATTGCAAACAGATTGATTTTAAAGAAAATAAGTATTTTGCTAGAAAACTTGAAGAAATGTGAATGGTCGGTTATTACTAAATGTATCCTGAAGAGGACATTGAGAATCAGTTTTAGAATTTCAGAAATCTGCAAAGTGTAGATCAAAGTTTAACATTGAAATAGTTTGTCATGATCTAATATGTTTAGATATAATAAGCTCTACCATGTGTGGCCTACTGAAATCCATACAGTACAAATGATGTGTATGAAACCCGTCAAATCGGCCTATGAACACCTGTTATGGTTGGAAGGTTAACAGAACACCAGCAGTAGAGAATTGTTTGGAAAAATAACTTTCCATTAAGGCAATCAAAACAAGTTCCCGGGAGTCTTAGAATTCCATTCTCACTCCTACAGCTCTTTGATTCCAGTGTTTCATCACAAACTCCCCGAACTTCCATGATTACTTCCAAACCTTGCAAAACCCCTTGTTCTATCTATAATTCACCAGCTTTTACAATTTAAAAAAAAATAATAATAATTTTTTAAGTTGGAGGTTTCTGTGCAAGAATAATCAAGTAAACAAAACAATCATCACCCAAAACAAGTTAAAGGTGTGTGTTAGAAAATAACAAGCAATGTGCAATATCAGTTGCCACCAACTTCTTTAAAGGGGTATTAGACACTCGGTTACGCTTACAATGAGGTCTGCTGACTTTTTGAGGTATATTACTCTATCTCCAATTGAAGGTTCTCTGTTGATGCTTTACTTGCCATCACTGATTTTGAGTATATGATATCTGATTTAGATACATAGATATTACACATATAATAAAAGTTTAACAGAAGAAAATGTGCATGTATTTCAGTAAATTTATTTTATTTTACAAAATCGAAATAGTTTAAACCAGGTGGATACATGTGCTTCAACCAATACATAACATTTAAATGAATAGAAAAAAAGAGGTGTTTCTCTTACACACAAAACCAAATGAGAAGATGCAAAAAAATATATATATTTTAAGTGAACAACCAAAAATATGCTAAAAAAAAAAAAAAGTGGGTTTCTTAGTAATTTGGTAGGCTTACCTCCCCACAGGGTATACAATCTTGACAAAATAAAGAAAATACACAATAGTGTAATACTGTGATGGTAAATAGAAACAAATATGAGCAGATATGGAGGTGAGGTGTTACATGAGCCTTTATGGATCAACTCTAAAGTCCTTTTTTACCCCCTAAAAACAGAAAGTAATGTCAATTTTGCTATAGTAAAAATATATTTTCTTGAATCTTTGAAATCTGAATGGAAAATAAAAAATAGAAAAATATCTAGATTACTTACTAGATTTTTTTAGCCTAAATTTTGTGTGAATTTTTAGCAGACATTTTTTTTTTTTTTTTTAGTGAATAAACGCTAAAAGCAATGCCTATTATTTTGTATAAGTCATCTATGTAGGATTTTAGCTACATCATTTTTTTTTTTCCATCATTTTTTACATCTAATGTAGGTTATTTGATGTAATTTGTTGATAACTATGTAAAAGGAATATTAGATGTGTAATATAACAAGCCAGTGACACTGGTAATGTAGCACTTATATTGCTTTTAACTGATATGGTTTTATCAATATTTGGTTTTGACTTGCTATATAACTTAGACAGAAGTGACAACAAAAAGTCAAGCAAAACACGAAAGCAAATGAGACAGGTGATAATTCTCTGTGTAAAACTGTGGTATTTGAGGTTTATAGGTATTGATTAAAACATGCACACAAATGAGCGGAAAATCATAAATACTTCTAGAGAAACACGGAAAAATGAGGTAATGGCTAAAATTTGCTTCTGCTTTACAAGGTAAATAAAAACGGTGATTCACAAATTGCTCTCTTAAAATGTACCTGTCAAGAAAAAAATAATTCATCATTGTATTGTAAATAAAATTATACCTTTATATTGTGCTACCAAAATTACTTTTAAGTCTATAAAATACATTTAAGAAAATAAACGTTTTTAGCCTTTACTTACTTTACTTCTCTACGCTATTGCTAAGAAAACAAAAAATGTCAGTAGAAGTGCTTTTCCCCAAATTTTCCTTAGCAAAACCCACACTTCATATTTTAAAGGTGTACTCTAAACACCAAAACAACCTTATCTTGGTGTATAGATCATGCCCCTGCAGTCTCATTTCTCAATTATCTGCATTAAGGAGTTCAGTCACATTGTTTGTGCAATCTATAGACAAGTATATAAGTATAAAGAAATCACTACAATAAATAATATATAAGTGACAGAATATATACTTATCTCAGTATTTCAAATGAGACAGCCTCCCAGGTCATCACCCAGATCGGATGACCTTTACACAGCAAAATATAGAACAACAGGAATATTTGGGATACGGCTGAGAGATCTATAATTGAAACATAAAAGTGTACATAGTGTAAATCTACATAGAGTAATTAGTAAGTGATCATGAAATGCACTCACGAGATGTAGATGAAAAGATAGCGTTTCAAGGGTGCCTCCCCCGGTAATGATGGGGGGCTGATGCCTTTCTCCACTTGCTCCCGATAATAGTTGAGAAAAAGAGGACTTCCAGGTGGTGGAAAAGATAAAACAATTTATTTAGGATGAAAAAAATCACCCAGCAATAGAAATAGGAATACAGGCTTTAAAAAGAGGTCCTACGCGTTTCGTTCACCAATTGGAACTTCCTCAGGGACCAAAATGAATTAAAATTACATGTAGAAATCACAAACATGAAAAAATACAGCCTACTCCCACCCTCCCACCAGTCCTGTTTTATAGGGCTAGTCCCTGAGTTGATTGATGATCATCTGGGCGTTCTCCTTTCTTTCCTCCCTCATTGGTGGAACAGTAGGTCATCTCCAGCTGATTTCTTTCAGTATTAGTTGAATTTCCCGGGTTCTGTATCGGCCGAAAACCGGAACCGGAAGTGAACCTTCACTTCCGCGTTCCACTGAATCATGCGTTCCAGCAGTGGAATTCAAAGAGGTTAGGATATGTAATGGTGTGGCCATCTAGTGGTCGCCAGAAGAACAGTCCCAGAGAATAGGATTTATGAATAGATATGAATCTAACAAGAAAAAACATAATGATATCGGCAGCAAAAAGTGGACAATAGATTTATGCAACGTACATCGCTTATACACCATGAAAATCAGTACAAAACACAATTCATATATAATTTAATATTGGAATATATAAATTTGAGAGAATAGTACTACATCTATATAGATAATATTTACTAGAGTGCCCTATTTGTGCTCAAGTATATTAGATTTTGTTTGGGATTATTTAAAGTTATAAGATATACAGTTTGAATTTAAAGTTATAAGATATACAATTTGAACAATAATATATGTGAATTTAGAAGATAATATTTGTGATATACACATCTACCCTCAGGATACTCTTTATATATAAACGTGTATTAGTCCCAGTGAGACACCTTTAATTGGGAACATTGTTTGTGCAGCCCTAGGCATACCTTCCCTGGCTGTGTCTCACACAGCATGTATTAACACATTGCATATGTTTAATCAGATCTTACAGCACATAGTGTTTACTTTGGAAGCTCTTATTTCCTGCTCTGTTAATTGAACTTGAATCACATACAAGCGGCTGTTGCAGGCTATTAGCATCATTGGAGATATGAAATAACAAAATAAAACACTGCACAATTGGGGGGAGTTACAAATGTTGACTCTTTTTCAGGTAGTATGTAGGCTGGTTGTGTGAAACAAAGTAATTTAACTTCTATATGACAACTATATGACAGATAATTGAGCAGTGAGGCTGCATGACCATGATCTATACACTTCATTAAAAAAAGTTGTTTTGGTGTTTGAAATCAGGGCCGGACTGGCCCACCGGGATACCGGGAAATTTCCCGGTGGGCCGCGGCACCTGGGGGGCTGGAGATAGAGAGGGAGCCCTGCTGCACAAGAATATCGCGGCCGTCGGCCGCATGTCTGTGCAGCCGGGTGGCCGGTCCGGCGGCACACTATGAGGTGATCACTTGCGGCCGGCGGCCCCATCTCCTGTGCTGACAGCTATGCTGCTGTCAGTATCAGTGAGTTTGCCGGGCGGCCGCCTTACCGGTCCGGCGGCACACTCACTGATACTGACAGCCATACAGCTATCAGTACAGGAGGACTGAGGGAGGGGGCGGAGCTAACTACCAAGCTCCCTCGCGGTTCCCATAATTCCCAGCATCTACACATCATAGAGTAGGGATTACTCTATGATGTGTAGATGCTGGGAATTATGGGAACCGCGAGGGAGCTTGGTAGTTAGCTCCGAGTCCTCCTGTAAAAAGGTCAGAAGGGGAAGGGGGGGACAAATAGAGAGGGGGGGCAAATAGAGGAGAATGGGGGGGGCAAAGAGGGGAAGGGGGAGGCAAATAGAGGGGAAGGGGGGGGAAATAGAGGGGGGAGACAAATAGAGGGGAAGGGGGGGAGACAAATAGAGGGGAAGGGGGGGAGACAAATAGAGGGGAAAGGGGGCAAATAGAGGGGAAGGGGGGGCAAATAGAGGGGAAGGGGGGGCAAAAAGAGGGGAAGGGGGGCAAATAGAGGGGAAGGGGGAGAGACAAATAGAGGGGAAGGGGGCAAATAGAGGGGAAGGGGGCAAATAGAGGGGAACGGGGGGCAAATAGAGGGGAACGGGGGGCAAATAGAGGGGAACGGGGGGCAAATAGAGGGGAACGGGGGGCAAATAGAGGGGAACGGGGGGAGGCAAATAGAGGGGAAGGGGGAGACAAATAGAGGGGAAGGGGGGGAGACAAATAGAGGGAAGGGGGAGACAAATAGAGGGGAAGGGGGAGAGACAAATAGAGGGGAAAGGGGGCAAATAGAAGGTAAGGGGGGAAATAGAGGGGAGGGGGGAGACAAATAGAGGGGAAGGGGGAGAGACAAATAGAGGGGAAGAGGGGCAAATAGAGGGGAAGGGGCAGGCAAATAGAGGGGGAGGGGGGGACAAATAGAAGGGATGGGGGCAAATAGAGGGGAAGGGGGAGACAAATAGAGGGGATGGGGGGAGACAAATAGAGGGGAAGGGGGAGAGACAAATAGAGGGGAAAGGGGGCAAATAGAGGGGAAGGGGGGCAAATAGAGGGGAGGGGGGAGACAAATAGAGGGGAAGGGGGAGAGACAAATAGAGGGGAAAGGGGGCAAATAGAGGGGAAGGGGGGCAAATAGAGGGGAGGGGGGGAGACAAATAGAGGGGAAGGGGGAGAGACAAATAGAGGGGAAGGGGGGGCAAATAGAGGGGAAGGGGGAGGCAAATAGAGGGGAAGGGGGAGGCAAATAGAGGGGAGGGGGGGCAAATAGAGGGGAAGGGGGAGGCAAATAGAGGGGAGGGGGGGAGGCAAATAGAGGGGAAGGGGGGAGACAAATAGAGGGGATGGGGGGAGACAAATAGAGGGGAAGGGGGAGCAAATAAAGGGGAATGGGGGAGGCAAATAGAGGGGATGGGGGGACACAAATAGAGGGGATGGGGAGACAAATAGAGGGGAAGGGGGGGCAAATAAAGAGGAAGGGGGGCAAATAATAGAGGGGAAGGAGGGGGACAAATAGAGAGGAAGGAGGGGGACAAATAGAGGGGAAGGGGGGAGAGAAATAGAGGGGAAGAGGGGGCAAATAGAGGGGAAGGGCGGGAGACAAATAGAGGGGAAGGGGGGGCAAATAGAGGGGAAGGGGGGAGGCAAATAGAGGGGAAAGGGGGAGACAAATAGAGGGGAAGGGGGAGACAAATAGAGGGGAAGGGGGAGAGACAAATAGAGGGGAAAGGGAGCAAATAGAGGGGAAGGGGGGGCAACAAATAGAGGGGATGGGGAGACAAATAGAGGGGAAGGGGAGACAAATAGAGGGGAATGGGGGAGGCAAATAGAGGGGAAGGGGGGGACACAAATAGAGGGGATGGGGGAGACAAATAAAGGGGAAGGGGGCAAATAAAGAGGAAGGGGGGGCAAATAATAGAGGGGAAGGAGGGGAACAAATAGAGGGAAGGAGGGGGACAAATAGAGGGGAAGGGGGGAGAGAAATAGAGGGAAAGAGGGGGCAAATAGAGGGGAAGGGTGGGAGACAAATAGAGGGGAAGGGTGGGAGACAAATAGAGGGGTAATAGAAACACAGGGGAAGGGGGGACACAGAGACTGAGGGGTAATAGAAAGACACCAGGTTGGGGGGGGACGACAAAGAGACAGAGAGGTAATAGAGAGACAGGGGATGGGGGGGACAAAGAGGGGTAATAGAGACAGAGGGGTAATAGAGAGACATAGGGGTTGGGGGGACAAAGAGAGGGGTATTAGAGAGACACAGGAGAAGGGGGGACACAGAGACAGATGGGGTAATAGAGAGACACAGGGGATGGGGGTAAAAAGAGACAGATGGGTAAGAGAGAGACACATGGAGGAGATGGGAAAGAGAGACACAGGGAGGAGATGGGGAAGAGAGACACAGTGAAGGTTTGTTGGGGGGGACAAAGAGACATACAGTAGGGAAGGGGAACAGAGGCTGGAGAAGGGTAAAAAGAAACACACAGGGACTGGGATGAAGTAAAAGATGCACAAGGGTTGCTGTAAGAGGAAACAAAGGAGACAATTGGAGACAAGATACACTAAACAAGGTAAAGGTAATAGTCGTAAATTGATGTGATCCTGACAGTAATACACACACATATATATATATATATATATATATATATATATATATATATATATATGCATGTATATTGATGTGTGTATTAGTAACATATAATTATGCCTATAATATTTACACATATAGTAATATACATTTATATATGCATAATACACACATAAATGTCATATATATATATATATATATATATATATATATATATATATATATATATATATATATATATATGTGTGTGTGTGTAATGAGCACGTATTGGCCCTGTATTGTTGCTAGTTGCATACTCATGCACAATAACATATTCAAAGTGAAGAGCGCACCCATAGAACTTCAAAATTAACCAGATCACTTCATTTTTTTTAGTTGTGCAACTGCAGACATTCAGCATTTCAGTACCATTACTAAAATGTCCTTAATAGACCAAAGTAGTTGTACTGAAACATTGATTACATGCAAATGTACGTCTACTTAAAATAAAGGCGCTCTTTTGTTTATTTTGAAGCCCTATATGCGTTGCTTCGTTGGAGTAAGAGTTTTCAATTTTAAGTTATTTTTTCACCCTCTATATCAGCACACTATGCTGGCGCGACGCATTATTGGGCTGGTATAGAATTTTTTTCCAGGGCTGATTTTAGTTCCCAGTCCGGCCCTGTTTGAAATTTGTTTTTCACTGTTCGTAATTGTTGCAAAATAACAAAACAATAAAATATATGTGCTGAATGCAAAATACCCTTTACATAAACATAAGTGGACAAAACTGTGTTTTCTGTAAGCTTACTCCATATGCAAGGTGATTTATAAAGAGTCAATATTATATTCTTATCCATGTACTTATCCACTTTTTGAACCTGATTAAATCCTGCTAGCCTATGCAGCTTCTGCCTGTGAAATCTAGAATGATTTGTCAAATTATTGCTGACAGAGAATACATTAATAAACAGAAAGCGTGATCCTCAATGTAACTATACTGCATGGTACTTCTGAAGAATCCTGAGTATGTGCTAGGTTTTTCTAAGTCTTAAAGGGACACTTTAGTCACCAGAGCAACTACAGCTTAATGTAATGGTTGTGATGTCTATAGCATGTCCCTGCAAGTGTTTTAATATAAACCCTGCATTTTCAGAGAAAAGGCAGCGTTTACATTGCTGCCTACAAACACCTCCAATGGCAGTCCCTCATACAGTCACTAGAGGTTCTTTCTCGTTCAGTGATGCACTCTCTGCGTGGAAGCGCTGAACTTTTCTCTTAGAGATGCATTGATTCAATGCATCTCTATGAGGAGATGCTGTTTGGTGCAGCGCAGCATTTTGCCATGTATGCACAATAACCTCCCAATTCTTTCCTATTCTTCCTATTAAATTGGCTGAGATAATCAAGTTTGTGCTTAGGTAGGCCAATTAAGGAACTAGTAATGAAGTTAAAATAGTGGCCTCGTATTTACTCCTGCATAGCCCTCTAACAGCTCAAATCTGTGAGTATAGTAAGTGAAAGCAGTTGTGGAAATGCACGCAGGGTTAAAGATAATATTAGAAGTGGTTAAAGTAACGGGGGGAGGGAGAGGAATTAGTGTTACAGAGGGGTTATTGTCAGTGTTTGATTACATAGGGTGTTAAGAAGATTAACAGTGTGAGAGGGGTATAAACAGTGTGAGAGGGGTATAAAAGCTGTTTGTCATTATTGGGGTTAGGGCAAAAGTTGGGTTAACATTGCTAGTGGGGTACATTGTGTATTTCATTTTTAAGAGGAGTTAAACAGAATTAAAATAAAGAGTTTATTTTCAGGTTTAGGCTGGAGTTTGAAGAATTGTTTACAAAGTACTTACCCTTATATGTATTCTGTAGAACAGTGATATTGACTAATTAGAACTGCAGGAGTTATTATACAGTGTGCATCACTCAATGCTGTCCCTGCTGCTCCTGCAAGGCATTTACTGTGTGATAGACTGTTAATGGACAGGTGGGAAATTTTCCCTTCCTCTTACTGTCTAGCCACACATACAGAGACTGGACAGCACGGAGCTTTACACCCTCTATAACTGTTTCTGCAAGTCTGCTATTAAAGCTCACTGGACTACAGTGGACACTGACCAAGGCTCCTAGTACTTACCTCTCCCCACTAGCCTTTTCAAGCTCAAAAGGGCACATTAAAGTGCTGAAATCAGGCACCCCCTATTGGTCAGATAATTTTTAAATGACAGCTTTGCGTCTTAGTTTGGATATGTATATCTGGTGCTGGTAGTAAATAATAATGAAGAGCTTTTCTCAAATCTAGTGTAATGGACTGTAACGTTCTCCTTTACGTAAAATATGAAAACTGATTGGCATGGACACCACTAAATATGTGTTAAAAGAACTTGGCAGGTTGAAACTTTCGCTCATTTTGACGTATTATATAGATAAAGAATTAACATTATAGACAAATAATAAAAAACTTAGATGTATATTTTACGTGTGTGTGTTTATCTGTATGTATATCTGCAGGTCTGTATCTGTTTATCGGTATCTGTTTGTATGTGTATCTGTACATGTATCTGTCTGTGTGTCTGTATATCTATTTGCTTGTGTATCTGTCTGTCTGGGTATCTGCAAGTCTATGTGTCTGTATGTGTAGCTATCTGCTATGTGTCTGTAGTGTATCTGTATTTGTATCTATCTCTTTGTATGTGTGTGTATTGGTGTATCTATTTGTCTGTATGTATATCTGTGTGTCTGTATCTGTTAGTCTGTATGTGCATCTGTATGTGTTTCTATCTGTGTATTTGTGTATCTCTGTTTGTCTGTGTGTGTATGTCACTCCGTTCCAACACACACATACTGGCATTAAGCCAGTGTGCCAGCATCACTGACAATATTTGGCCTGCTTGGAGATGCGTCCCAAGCAGGACAAATCAAAGAAAACCTCGGGAAGAACTGAGTAACACCCACGTAGCAGCGCTGGAATGATGGAAAAGTGAGTAAATATTTATATTTTACACCATGTATCTTTGTGAAATATGGCATATTCAATGTATATGAGAGCGATTTCAGGGAAGTAAATTTTTTTCATAACAGGTTCACTTTAAAATAGGCATGTGCATGGGGAAAATTTTTGGTTCGGTTCAGCATTCCGAAATTCGGGATTTTCACAATTTGGGACTTCGGCAATTTGGCACTTCGGAACTTCCGCACTTCGGAACTTCCGCACTTCGGAACTTCCGCACTTCGGAAATTCGGCAACTTTGGCACTTCGACACTTCAGAATTTTGGAACTTCGGCATTTCGGAATTTCGGGACTTCGGCACCTCGGGACTTCTCTTGCAGCCGCTTGGTAGATAACTCCCTAATTCCCACGGTATTAGGGAGTTATCTACCAAAAGGCTGAAAGACCTAAATTGGTCTTTTAGCCAAATTTACTAATACAAAGTAAAAATTACTTAGTATTAGTAAATTTTGACCCTACCGCGAGTAGGGGCATGACTAGTAAACAGTGAGCAGCCTGTGACTGCTCACTGTTTTAAAAAAAAAAAATAGTGCTCCCCCGGCCCCCATCCCTGAGTGGCGGGTGGGGGCCCTAAAGTAAAATGATGGGGGGGGGTGTCAGGGCTTACCTGGGTTGGGAGTCCGGCAGGCAGAGATGTATGCTCACCCTTGCAAGAAAACACAGGCCGAGGTGGTCAGGCAAGAATTCACCTGGCCTGTGAGTCAGTGCACGGGGGCTGTGCAGGATAATTCCGAGTTGCGGTACAGAAACGGATAAACCAGGAGAATAGTCGTGGGAAGCCAAGGGTCAGAGGAAGCCAGAAGTCCGAAAAAATGAAAACACAAGCCGGAGTCAAAAGCAAACTGGAGAACAGCAAACCAATCACCAGAGTCAAGGAACTGACACTGCCTTCTGGGAGAGGCAGTGTTTTATACCTGGCTAATGAGGCCATCAGCTACAGGTGTGCTGAGAATGTTGGTACACCCACAGAATAACGTCCAGCTCCCAGTGCTGGATACAAGGCAAGATACAAACCCCCAGTGGCTCAGAGGAGAAACAGCAGGCCCAGGACCCCCAGTGGCTCAGAGGAGAAACAGCAGGCCACAGGCTGCTCACTGTTTACTAGACATGCCCCTACTCGTGGTATAGCGGTATTAGTAAATTAAATTATTATTCATTCCTGTCATTACATTGACTGGCCAAGTAACATTTTATATGAATGCATGTTACTTGATTGTTGTAAGCGTTGCAAATGCTTACAGATGAATCCTGGCTATGTTTGTATACTTTTTATTTAAAATTGTTTAGAATGTAACATTCTTCTTCCTTCACTGGGTAAGTATATTAGTACTTGGGCAATACTGTGCTTCGGAACTTCGGCACTTCGGCACTTTGACACTTCGGAACTTCGGCAACTTCGGAACTTCGGCACTTCAGCACTTCGGAACTTCAGCACTTCGATACTTCGGAAATTCGGTAATTTCGGAACTTCGGGACCTCGACAATTCGGCACTTTGGCAATTCGGAAGTACACGAATGTCCGAATTTTCCGAAATTCATCCGAATTCATATTCGGACCGAAACGAATTGCACATGTCTACTTTAAAACATGGGGGGTATATGGGGTTGAACATGCTAATGCACGCATCCCACCTACCCACATTATGTCTAAGGTAAGTATAATCTCTCTCAAGATTCACATGGAATTTTCCAAAACCAAATGAACAAGTCTCATTCTTTCCCTGTGTTTGGACCCCAAAATAGACCCATATACCATTTTAGTATTACTGTAAGAACAATAAGGATGTGGAATTCTCTGCCTGAAGAAGTGGTTTTATCAGAGTCCTTACAGATGTTCAAACAGCAACGCGATGCATACTTGCAAAAACAGAATATTCAAGGATATCATTTTTCAATGTAGGGTAATAGCTAGTTTGTTGCAAAATTGGAAGTGCTTCAAATTGGGGTTATTTTGCCTTCTTTTGGATCAACAGCCAAAAACAAATGTGAGGAAGGCTGAACTTGATGGACGCAAGTCTCTTTTCAGCAATGTTACTATGTAACTATGTAACTATGTAACTAGTAGAAAACATATCACATTCATCAATGCCATAGGCAACTGCTTACAGTAATAAGCTGTACTGGTACACCACTGCTTTCTCCAGTGTTGTAGAAACCCACCTGACACTGGGAAGAGTCTAAAGAAAGTCTTTCTGCAGAATGTGTGGTTAGTTTATATAGAAATGCAGATGAAGAATGGGTCACTGAGCTTATTTAACAACTGAGTCACCGAAGCAATGCCCTGTCCATTATTTGGGTCCCTGTCGAAAAGGTTAAGAACTTCTATTTTTGGTAGAAATATCCATTTGTGCAATTTGTTAAAATGTTAAATCATACTTGACATGCATGATTTAAAATTCTATTGGCATTTAATAGCTTTCTGTGGAATAGACTTCTGTATATAAAATGCTAGCTAATTTTTTTTTCAAGCGCTGCTATGTTTAAAAACAGACATTATTTTTTAAGCATCTATTGAAGCTGTGATATTGAAGTTAGGAATATACATTGTTCTGTAAAGTTTTAAAATTAAATCTGTCAATCAGATCTGGCTCTGGCTGTCTGTACTGCCAGGATTTTCCAATGTTTTATTCTGCTTTAATTCATTATATTTTATTTTTACTAGTTCTTCTTCACTGATTTTCAAGTGACAAAAAAAGAAAAGGCAATGATTCATTGTGGGGTTAAACACACCTCTAGTGACTGTCTTCCTAACAGTCGTTAGAGGCGCTTCCCCTCTGAGAACTGAGACAAACTTAGTTCCTATGCGTTCTCATAGAGAGCATTTGATTGACGCAGAGCAGTGTTTTGCTATGCATGCGCACTAGCCTCCTAGTCCATCCCTATGAGGAAATATTGGATTGGCTGAGATTTGAGCAAGAAAGGTGGGGCTAAAGCATGGAGACTGATGCGGTGAGGGCTGAATGGTAAGTAAAACATTAGTAGGACACTATAGTGTATTTATGCATTCCTAACACTACAGTGTTCCTTTAAGATAGAAATTGCAAAGAACTAAGAAGGGGATTGCAAATCCTAGACCAAATTAGCCAAACCGGAAAAAATTCTCAGCTGTTTTGACTATTATTCTTGCTCTACTTCATGTTGCAGAATGGGTTTAGCTATATCTCTATACTGTTAGAGCATCGTATAAAATATTAGCGTATTTCGGCATTTGAGAATTAGTCATTTCATGAGTTCTTTCCTTGTTTGTTAAAGAGACAGTCCACTGTCCGCATACAAAGACATATATAATAATTACTGTTCAGTAGATATGCCCCCAATGAAAGCATGCTTGTATTTAAATATGCATATATTTTTATTTTTTTTGGTTATTTCTATAAAAGTTGCAAATCTCTTCCCCTCCCCTTCTAACCCAGCCCAGAATTTATGTGGCTGTCCAATCACAGACTTCACAGTGCTCTTGGAAATTGCTGCCACTTGAGTTCAGCTCCACTGAGCTACATAAAACAGGAAGTATAGTAACTGGTTGCCTGATTGACAGGAAGTGGGGTATAACCAAGTTAATTTAGAAAAGTGCCAACTTCTATTGAAATCTACACTTTTTGTTAAATAAAAACAGGACACACACGTCACACATAAAGCACTTCATCAAGTTAAAGTGCTTTAGGGGTCTGGAATGTCCACTTAACTTGAGCTATTACTCCAAGACATATCAGTTTAAATGTATTTCATTTTTCCACAATTCCATCATTGCAATCCATTTAATAAAACATTTAGCCCAGCACATGCAAGGTTAAGGATACAAAATGTGGGACTACACTTTGCATTCTTAATTAGGCTCTATGTTAACTGCCCCTATAATGGTGGGACAGCTGGTCTCCCCAGGCTCTGCTGACAGCCATACTGCTACTTAGTGATGCCTAGATTTCAGTTTCGGCTAATGAGTGGCAGATCCGTAGGGGACTTGCTTGGCTAACAAATTAAGTGTCTTACTTTCTTTTTCTCATAATTCTTTATATAGAATGTGTGCATGGTTAATGCCAGGTGTCAATGTAATTTATCTAATGGCCATGTAAATGCACGAGTACAGTAAATAATTCCTTCTACATTGTGCCACAGAACCTTTCCAGTAGTACAACACAGTTAAACTATATCGAAACTACGAGAGCTTCAGGTATCATTATAATGTTATAATGTGCTGGTGTAACAAAATCACAATTTTGCATGGTGTTCAGATGTTGGAAACACTACCTAGTTTAATCATTTTCGCTGTCAGAAATGAAACAAAATATTTAATGTCTCCTGGCAAATAATGCCCCCTCTACAATAGTTTTTTTCTACTGAAACTATTAAGCAAAGAATCAGACCAAGCAGTCTACGGTTAATATTTTGCAATCAATAATATGTTTTAAATGGTTTCTTCAAGCAGTATGCACATTGCATAGTTTATTGTAAAATTAGGTTCCTAACTTCCCTGCCTAACCCTATCTAATGATCGGAGCTCGATTGCTGGTTGGGAGAGAATCAAAGCATTTGTAATGTGTGCATTCAAGCTAACTTGTGCCAGTTTTATTTCTAATTCGGATGCTATTGCACACATGCTAAGAGAAAGTGCCCAAAAACATTTTTCCATGGGCTCTACAGCCAAAACGTCGGGTGTAGGTTCCGTGACGTCTGTTACTACTTTGATGTAATATACGCAGCGGTAATTTTGCTTTGCACGTAGTGATGTAAGTTTACCATGCTTCCAAGATAGATAGATATATTATTATTTGAACATTTCAATTTTGTATGTCACTTTTTGTTTCATTTGGTTATGTTCTAAATAAGTATTTACCTTATTTCTGTTGCTGTTGGGGTTTTTGCAGTAAAATGAGGAAAATAAGAAGAAACATTACAGAGCTACAGTTTGACAGATGTCCAACTAAATTTGTAGTGTTCCTGACGCTATAGTGTTAAAAAATATATTTTCTCCACTCTGTTTAAGCTCTTTTTTCTCTATCACAGAGCTGACCTCACCGTGGCTGGTTTTACCTCACTCTGCCTCCATGGCTGAGATCATCAAACAAGCATTGGTGGTTATTGTGCATGTGAGACAAAACGCCATGCTGCACCAATCAGCATCATTACAAAAGCCGGGAGGGAAAGGCTACAGACACCAGAACCACTACATTAATGTGCGTCATTGACTAGTGTTTAAAAAGTCACTGAAAGTACCATCACAACTTTACAAAATTGTAAAGGTGATATAGCACAGGGCCCTCACTCTACTCTCAGCTCTAAAAGTGGCTTAGAATTTCAGTGATTTGTAAAAATCATTGCATCTCTAAGACAGCCCATTAGAGCTGTCAATTAGACAGTCAGATTGCTCCATTATTTTGTTAAATTGTGAGTGCAGTATGTGCATTGAGTGAGAGATGGACCCAAGCTGCATTAGTGCTCACAGACCAGTTTAGTAAACAATGGTATGGCTGCTGTCAGTTTATAGAGAAGTTTAATTCAACCTAGATGATTAGTTGCACTGCTAGTTGGGATAAAGATGCTGAATCTCTTGATGGGCTGGGGTCCATTATATAAGAATATCTTATTCTGGCTGTGGTTGAAAGCAGGCCCACTAAACAGTGCTTCACAAGGATACTTTTTATTTTATATTTTTAAAACGTATAATTTTTTTTTTGCATGTTTAATGCATTATCTATTAATTCATTAAAATAGTCCATTTTATCCCATTGTTTCCCTTTAGAGTAGAAATTTAAACTGTCACCTTCTCAAATCATTATTTATTTGCAACATTTATTTTGAACCGAAAAGAAGTGATAACAGTAGAGTAAGAGAGAGATAAAGAATGCAGAAAACACTGGTATCAGATTTCTTTAACAAACATTTTTATTGAGAATAGCTAGTCTACAAATAAGTGCATAATAAATATTCCAAGTCAAAAATATAATTATAAGGAGAGTCTACAGAAATAGTGTTGATATGGCTTCTGTCAGTTTTGAACAATTTTTAGGTTAAAAATAAGATTTGTAATTTAATTTGTATTGTAGTATGTTCAAGCAATTTGACATCTCATATCCTGACCACACATTTGACAAATTAAAAATGTTGAACCTTAAAAATGTTTGTTTATTTCACCCAAATCAAAAATATTTTATCTCCTCACGTTATTCTTGTTTTTTTTTCAGTTCATGATCCAAAACCATACTATATTCTAGCCTGGAAAAAAGATTTGGGTCTACAAGGGAACCTGGAGGAATGGCTTGCATTCACACCATCTCTCAAGATCACACAGTGTTCCAACCATATAGAAAATCACTATGGCACCTGGCCCTTTCAAGACTTCATTAAAACAAACACAAAGTATTCTGATAGGTGTTGGAGGGGTTGTGGAGGCCTTGGCACACTTTCACATATATGGTGGCACTGTGCAAAATTGCAACCGTACTGGTAGGGAATTCATTCACTGAATAAAAAGATAGATCCTTCATGTGTAAAATTCTCTCCAGAGGTGGGTTTACTCAAAAAACACCATAAGACATCAAGCAAATTAGATAGTATCATGGTAGGCCACATTCTTATTGCGGTCACCTCAATCATACCTTGCTATTGGAAGTCTACTACTTTACCATCAATTAAGGAAGCACTGATTTTAGTGCTTAATAACAAAATGCATGAACTGGCGTTGCGGCAACCTTCACCTCAAAAGGTGAATTTGCAGTTTCATTGGGACACTAGGGAAAATTATGTAAGTAAAGAATTTCTCCTGTAGACAATTCCCCACATCCTCTTACATATTGATATTCAATATATTTAGACATAAAATTTGATATTTTACTCTATTGTATTATATTTTACAGGAAAAAATCTACTATTTTATTATTGTACATTTGGATAGTACCCGTCCGTTTCTATTGTTAAATGTTAATCTCTTTATATACCAAATTAATATGAAATATGTTTTTAAAATACTATTCAATAAAAAATTGTTTGAAAATAAATAGGAAAAGGAACAAGGTGATTTTTTTTATAAGTAACAATAATATCACAATACAGTCAATCAAATCTACAATAAAAAAAAAAAACAGTGCCCCTTTCCTCTGTCTTCCAGTGTCTTATGTCATCATTCAGGGGCATACCAAGAGCATTTGGCACACGGGGCGGATCCTTTTTTGGCACCCTTCTGCCCCTCCCTCCACTCCCAACACTTTAAAATGTAAAAAAAAAAAAACAACCGCACATATCTCTAATGTATTTAGTACTGAGCTGTGTTTGTGTGTTTGAATGTGAGCATGTTTTTGTATGGAGTATGTGTGAATAATTGCAGGGGTGTGTTTGTATGTAGTGTTGGTGTTTGAATGCAAGCATGCATTTGTGTGTAGTGTTTTTTTAATGCAGTGGGTGTGTATGTAGTGTTGCTGTTGAAATGAAGGGGTGTATTTGTGTGTAGTGTTGGTAAGATTCTGGGATGTATGATTCTAGGAACAATATATAGGAGGGGGCACATAAGATATCACAGTCAAAACTGGGGGTCATTCATAATTTTCACTAGGGGATGGGGTAATGTGCTGCCATTGGCTGTCTGATCCCAGCATGCATCAGACAACAGATTTGCATAGATTTCTTGTTGTTGGCTGGCTGACACCTCTTAACTTCGATCTTTGTTTATCAGATAACTCCCCTATTTGCTATTCTTATGTGAGAGCCATATTTAAGGACACCAAATAAGGGAACTGTCTGCTAAACAGCACCCTAAGTTGGCATCTTGAAATATGGAAATCTTACATAAAGGAGACAGTTTAGGAAATTATCTACTAAACAGCTTAATGATCAAAATTTAAAAAGCCCTTTTCTTAATTTTAATCTTTCAGTTATTTAGTAGATAACTCCCTTATTTGTTATCCTTATGTGGGATTGCAATAGTTAAGGACACCAAATAAGGGAGCTGTCTACTAAACACATACACATTTATATGCATACACAATAACACAATAGATGTATGTCTGTGTGTGTATCTGTGGTTGTATGTGTGTATGTATGCATGTATGCATGCATGTATGTATGTGTGTGTATGTGTATATATATAGGTATATATATATAGGTATATATATATATATAGACATACACACACAATCACAGACCCACACATACAATCACAGACCTATACACAAACACATAGGCCCACACACATGCAATCACAGACACACAATAACATACACACATACTTAGACATACACACACAAACATCACATACATACACACATTTAATTATTAAGAGGTCCACCCAGCCTCCCTACCTTGCTCTGGGAGAGCTGTAGTGGATCCTCAGTCCCTGGTGGTCAGTGGTTTCTGCTGGGATCTCTGTGCTCTTCATGCACAGGTTCCTCGCGTGCCCTGTAATGATGCCGATGCCGGGGTGACGTCATATTCCGGCTGCCAGTTCAGTGCAGGGCAAAGACAATCAGATGCATACAGTTATACACATATACTGTCAAAAGCAGCAACATGCACACAGTCCCAGGCACATAGTCACTTGCACACAGACAAACACACAGTTACAGGCAGTCACACACACACAGTTACAGGCAATCACACGCACAATTACAGGCAGCATCACACAGTTACAGACAGTCACAGACAGTCACAAGGAGACAGTCACACACAGAGGCACAGGCAGAAAGTCACACACAGTCACAGGCAGACAGTCATACATGCAGTCACAGGCAGACAGTTACACACACAGTCACAGGCAGACAGTCGTACACGCAGTCACAGGCAGATAGTCACTCACACATTTACACATACAGTCACAGGCAGACAGTCGTACACACAGTCACAGGCAGACAGTCGCACACGCAGTCACAGACAGTCACAGGCAGACAGTCGCACACGCAGTCAGTCACACATGCAGTCACAGTTAGACAGTCACACACACAGTCACAGGTAGTCAGGCAGAAACAGTATACCTTGCACACAAGTTCCGCATGAATATTCTGGCCTGCTATTAAAGAGGCGCTTTGTGTATAAGATGGACGCCGCTGAATCCACCAATGCAGTCTAGAATGAGTAAAAACACAGGCAGCACCAGGATAATGAAGATAAGTTTTATTCATGGGTTCACCACCTCACCAAGAAATAAGTGCAATGTTTCGGCTCCACAGAGCCTTAACCATGCTCTGTGGAGCCGAAACGTTGCATTTATTTCTTGGAGAGGTGGTGAGGTGATGAGCCCATGAATAAAATTTACCTTCATTATCCTGGAGTGCTGCCTGTGTTTTCCCTTTTTCAAGTCACAGGTAGTCAGTCACACACACAGTCACAGGCAGATAGACACAATCACAGTTACACACACAGCACACACTCTCTCTCACTTACTGACAGTATGGTCTGAAGTCCCTGGTGTGTAGTTGTTGGGGAAGCAGGGACTCCTTCCTGCTTACCATCAGTGTGCAGCAGTAAAAGCAGCGGGTGGAGGCTGCCTCTACCTCCGCCCCTGCTGCTGATTTGGCCCTGCCCCATGGATGATTTGGCTCCACCCCTAACTCTCCGTACTTACTGCTGGCTTTGAAATTCTGCTGTATTCCTGGTCGACCCAAGCCTGTGAGCTCTGTTGGCTGCCCGGTGCCCCTGCTTCTATGGCACCCTGTGCAGCCACAGAGTTTAGCACACACACCCCCAAGGCCAGCCCTGGAAGCACCTCCCTACCGGGGCAGACCGCACAACCCCACCCTCCCCTTAGTACGCCACTGTCGTCATTTCATTCGTACAAATGAGTTAGCAAAGAACCATTATACATAGTAACATGGAAAATATAGGTTAAATAAAGACAAAAGTCCATCAAACTCATTATTTCTTACAACCCTATTTCTAATGTTGCTGATGAAAGCACTTAAAATGATTTGTAAATGTCCTTCTTGACTCCAAAAAATGCAACCAGATTTGCCATTGAACTAGAAAGCTGATGACAACAACATGTTTTAGTATTAAAAAATCCAGTCGGACTTATCCCCCTCCCATTGTCAGTATGCATGATGTATATTATTCAATATTAGTTTTTATTTAAAGTTCACAAATTTTTCTATGCAATAGAACTATGCAGTATGCAGACACATGTAATGATGTTGATATACTGATGAAATATTGTTTCCAATTTAGGGAACCTGTCCAAATAACATTCAGTTTTCATCACACAACAAATGAGAACCGAGTTACAAATATTAAGGTACCTGCTGGGAGTTTTTAAGTTTTTTTTAACTCACTGTCAGTCAACCAGGTATTTTTAATAATGGCCGCATTAACTGTTATATCCCTGTATATCCTTCTTCGCTATGTTAAAGGTCACTGATATTTATCCTAAATTTGTCACACGTCCTTTAAAATGACGATGGGTCATGCACAGATCAGAATAAAATACTTTTATTTGGAATATAAATCTAGGCTTAAAAAGCTGTGCTTGCTATACCTCTCTAACTGAGTGTCTAATACCATCTGTCCCAGGGTCTAGGTTGACTCATGCTCCCTCAGAAAATTAAAACGCATCAGTTGTAAATTATAACCCTATTCTCTGGAGTTTCGTGTTGTGAACCATCGAACTAAATCATTTTATTTTTTGAGCTGCAGTCAACTAAATCTCTCTAAAAGTCAGTCTAGTTCACCCATGCTCAAACCAAATACAAAGGGGACAGAAAATAAATGTAGCACAGAAGGAGACTGTTTAGAATATAAAACCCTTTTCCAGCAATAATGTATCCCTCCAAAACCTTCAATTGACTAAGAAGACCAATTGTGGCCTTGTGTTATAAGTATCCTAAGTAGCTACATGTTTTTACGAATGCAGGCTTAACCCCTTAAGGACACATGACATGTGTGACATGTCATGATTCCCTTTTATTCCAGAAGTTTGGTCCTTAAGGGGTTAAAGGAACACTATAGTCACCTAAATTACTTTAGCTAAATAAAGCAGTTTAGTGTATAGATCATTCCCCTGCAATTTCACTGCTCAATTCACTGTCATTTAGGACTTTGTTTCTGTTTATGCTGCCCTAGCCACACCTCCCCTGGCTATGATTGACAGAGCCTGCATGAAAAAAACTGTTTTTACTTTCAAACAGATGTAATTTACCTTAAATAATTGTATCTCAATCTCTAAATTGAACTTTAATCACATACAGGAGGCTCTTGCAGGGTCTAGCAAGCTATTAACATAGCAGGGGATAAGAACATCTTAATTAAACAGAACTTGCAATAATATAGCTTGGTTGCTTCATCTAAGTGTTGCTTCTAAGTATGGTTGGAGATATTCTGGAGATAACCTGGAGGTAATCTGAGGTATTCAGGAAGATAAATAAAAAGTTAAGATTTGTTTGATTTAAATTATTCACCTAATTGGAATGGCAGACTTAGTTCAATGTAATAGTTGCTATGCATTTGTTTCACGTTCCACTTTTTGGAGGTTTGGTTGTTGTCTAATCTGTAGACAGTTCTCTGTCTTGTGGCAGGAGATTGTATTTTTGAAGACTGAGATTTGTAAATTGTCTGGTAAACAAACTCAGGCTGGAACTGCTGCAAAGCCACTGCCGCAGAGACATACTAGGAATGGCAGATGGATCACTGTAGGATCTGGTAGACTTAGAGTTGTGGATAAAAGGCATATTGCACAGTCTGTTGCTCTACATGATTCATTCATCTGCACTTTCATAGTGTAATGGTGATATGGAGACAGGCACTGAGGATAGTGGTGTTGTGGAGAGAGGCATTGAGGCTAGTGGTGTTGTGGAGAGAGGCATTGAGGCTAGTGGTGTTGTGGAGAGAGGCACTGAGGCTAGTGGTGTTGTGAAGAGAGACATTGGGGCTAGTGGTGTTGTGGAGAGAGGCACTGAGGCTAGTGGTGTTGTGAAGAGAGACATTGGGGCTAGTGGTGTTGTGGAGAGAGGCATTGAGGCTAGTGGTGTTGTGGACAAAGGCACTGAGGCTGATGGTGTTGTGAAGAGAGACATTGGGGCTAGTGGTGTTGTGGAGAGAGGCATTGAGGCTAGTGGTGTTGTGGAGAGAGGGACTGAGGCTAGTGGTGTTGTGGAAAGAGGCTTGGAGACTATGGTGAGGCCTAATAGAAAGCAGTTGTTGTTAGGGGATTCCATCATAAGAGGTGTGGAGATGGACAATGGTGGTCTTGGGAGGTGTCTTCCCGGAGCTACTGCTCACAGAGACAGGAGACGTATCTGTAATATTGTTAAGCAAGCAAAGCAGGAAGGCGAATTGGATGTACTTGTCCATCTAGGGACAAATGACTTGGCTTGCAATGAGGTTTCAGAGGTTAAGGACGTTTTTAGTGTTTTTGCCAATGACATACGGCAGGTTGCTTCCACACTGTCATTCTCTGAAGTTCTGCCTGTGCATAACACTTAGAACGACAGGCAGATGCGTATTAGGGACTTTAACTTGTGGCTTGGTGAATAATGTCGAGAGCAAGGATTTGGCTTTATTTCTCATGGTAGCTCTGTTTGGAATGGAAATAAACTGTACAAAAAAGATGGTTTGCATCTTTCTCAAAAGGGAACAAATGTTCTCAGTGAGCAGTTCAGAGGTTTTGCTAGGATGTATTTAAACTAGGAGGGGGGGGGGGCAAAAGGGTGATAAAACATCAATCCCCCCAAGTGTCCCCCAAATCAGGGACAGAAGGTGCCTGTAGCAAGTGTGTTAAAAAAATAATAAGCTTAGAGTCATGTCTACAAATGCTCGCAGTTTAGGGAATAAGATCCATGAACTTGTGGCAAAATTGGCAACTGATAGTGTAGATTTAGTCGCTGTTACTGAGACATGGTATAATGAGAAAAATGACTGGGACATAGCAATACTAGGGTACTCTTTATATAGAAAAGACAGGGAAGGCCGGAAAGCGGGAGGGGTGGCCCTGTATGTGAAGGATAGTATAAAATCTAGCCTAATAAAAGTTAGTGAGGCGAACATAGAGTCCGTTTGGGTTATGTTAGAATTTGGTAATCACACAGTAACTCGTGTAGGTGTGATTTATAGGCCCCCAGGACAAATTGAAGAGTTAGATAATCTACTAGTTGAGGAAATAGCTAAAATGACAATGAAGGGGGAAGTTATCACTTTAATCTTCCTGATGTGAATTGGAAAACAAAAATAGCTGCTTGTGTCAGGGGCACATATATTCTAAACTCCCTTCTGGGATTGTCTCTAAAACAAGTCGTTGAGGAGCCAACTCGTAAAGAGGCCATACTAGATTTAGTGTTAACAAATGGAGATTTGGTATCCGATATTACTGTAGGTGAAAGTTTAGGATCCAGTGATCATCAGTCAGTGTGGTTTAATATAAGAACAGTGACTGAGTCACACCATACAAAAACAAAAGTTTTAGACTTTAGAAAAACAGACTTTTCTAAAATTAGAATACGTGTAAAGGAGTCATTATCAGACTGGAGCAATTTAAATGGAGTCCAAGAGAAATGGGATTATTTAAAAGTTGCACTACTGAAGGCAACAGAAAATTGCATTAGGCTTGTCAGTAAAAGCAAAAAAATCAAGAAACCACTGTGGTACTCCACAGATGTGGCCAAAATAGTAAAAAACAAAAAGTTAGCATTTAGTAATTATAAAAAAACCCAGAGCGAGGAAGACAGAATGACCTATAAGATTAGGCAGAAAGAGGCTAAGCAAGTTATAAGAGCTTCCAAATCACACACAGAAGAGAAAATAGCACAGTCAGTAAAAAAGGGGGACAAAACTTTTTTTAGATACATAAATGAGAAAAGCAAAGTAAAACAAGGATTAGTTAGATTAAAAACAAAAGAAGGAAGATATGTAGAAGAGGATAAAGGTCTAGCTGACTGCCTTAATGACTATTTTTGTTCGGTATTTACAGATGAAAATGAAGGAAAGGGACCTCAGTTAAGAAAAAGGATAAATGAGTCATTTATTACACGTGAGTTTACAGAGGAAGAGGTTCTATTTCAACTCTCAAAAGTAAAGACAAATAAGTCAATGGGACCTGATGGAATACACCCAAAGCTATTAAAAGAGCTTAGTGGTGTACTATCAAAACCATTAACAGATTTATTTAACCAAGCATTGATAAAAGGAGTAGTCCCAGAAGATTGGAAGTTGGCGAATGTTGTGCCCATTCACAAAAAAGGTAATAGGGAGGAGTCGGGCAACTATAGGCCAGTAAGCCTTACTTCAGTAGTGGGGAAAGTGATGGAAACCATGTTAAAGGATAGGATTGTTGAACATCTAAAAACACATGGATTTCAAGATCAGAGACAACATGGATTTACTTCAGGGAGATCATGCCAAACTAATCTTATTGATTTTTTTGATTGGGTAACTAAAATTATAGATCAGGGTGGTGCAGTAGACATTGCTTACCTAGATTTCAGTAAGGCTTTTGACACTGTTGCACATAGAAGGCTTATCAATAAACTGCAATCTTAAAGTTTGGATTCCAATATTGTTGAATGGGTAAGGCAGTGGCTGAGTGACAGGCAACCGAGGGTTGTAGTCAATGGAGTATATTCGAAGCTTGGGCTTGTCACCAGTGGGGTAACTCAGGGATCTGTACTTGGACCCATTCTCTTTAATATTTTTATTAGTGATATTGCAGAAGGTCTTGATGGTAAGGTATGTCTTTTTGCTGATGATGATTTTAAGATATGTAACAGGGTTGATGTTCCAGAAGGGATAAGCCAAATGGCTAATGATTTAGGTAAACTAGAAAAATTGTCAGAGTTGTGGCAACTGACATTTAATGTGGATAAGTGCAAGATAATGCATCTTGGACGTAAAAACCCAAGGGCAGAGTACAGAATATTTGATAGAGTCCTAACCTCAACATCTGAGGAAAGGGATTTAAGGGTGATTATTTCTGATGACTTAAAGGTAGGCAGACAATGTAATAGAGCAGCAGGAAATGCTAGCAGAATGCTTGGTTGTATAGGGAGAGGCATTAGCAGTAGAAAGAGGGAAGTGCTCATGCCATCGTACAGAACACTGGTGAGACCTCACTTGGAGTATTGTACGCAGTACTGGAGACCGTATCTTCAGAAGGATATTGATACCTTAGAGAGAGTTCAGAGAAGGGCTACTAAACTGGTTCAAGGATTGCAGGATAAAACTTACCAGGAAAGGTTAAAGGATCTTAACATGTATAGCTTGGAGGAAAGACGAGACAGGGGGGATATGATAGAAACATTTAAATACATAGAGGGAATCAACACAGTAAACGAGGAGACTATATTTAATAGAAGAAAAACTAACACAACAAGAGGACATAGTCTTAAATTAGAGGGACAAAGGTTTAAAAATAATATCAGGAAGTATTACTTTACTGAGAGGGTAGTGGATGCATGGAATAGCCTTCCAGCTGAAGTGGTAGAGGTTAACACAGTAAAGGAGTTTAAGTATGTGCGGGATAGGCATAAGGCTATCCTAACTATAAGATAAGGCCAGGGACTAATGAAAGTATTTAGAAAATTGGGCAGACTAGATGGGCCGAATGGTTCTTATCTGCCGTCACTAGTGATGTACCGAACTGTCCGCTGGCGAACAGTTCCCGGCGAACTTAGCGTGTTCGCGTTCGCCGCGGCGGGCGGACACATGCGCAGTTCGATCCGCCCCCTATTCGTCATCATTGGGCAAACTTTGACCCTGTGCCTCTGGGTCAGCAGACACATTCCAGCCAATCAGCAGCACTCCCTCCCTTCCACACCCTCCAACCTCCCTCCCAGCATCCATTTTCGATTCATTCTGAAGCTGCATGCTTAGTGAGAGGAGGGAAAGTTTAGCTGCTGCTGATTAGATAGGGAAATTGATAGCTAGGCTAGGGTATTCAGTGTCCACTACAATCCTGAAGGACTCATCTGATCTCTGCTGTAAGGACAGCACCCCAAAGAGCCTTTTTAGGGCTATAATATCAGGCTGCTTTTTTTTTTTTTTCCTGTGTAATGTAATTGCAGGTGCCTGCCTGCCAGCTTCTGTGTGAGGTTCACATTGGATACTGTGCCTACTTGCCCAGTGCCACCACTCATATCTGTTTTAACAATAGGTTAAGCTTTACATTTAAAATAAATATTTTTTTTTCACTGTAATAGAAGAGCAGTTGCCTGCCTGCCAGCTTCTGTGTGAGCAGGGCCGGCGCTACCATTAAGGCGGACTAGGCAGCCGCCTAGGGCGCCCCTTAGGAAGGGGCGCCGCCAGGAGCGCCGGCCCCCCTAATGCTGCAGCCGCCCGAGCGCTCTGCAGAGAGCCTCAGGCAGCTGCAGCTTCGCCCGGGCTGGTGCGTCCATGAGGGCGCACCGCCCGGGCGCAGCATGAAGAGAGGAGCTGACAGGAGGGAAGCGCTCAGCGCTCCCTCCTGTCACTCCCTCACTGTAGCGGGGCCAGCCCTGTATGATCCGCCGGTACAGGGAGCATTTGTCTCCTGTACCCGGACGGACTAACAGGAAGTGAACACTGAGTGTTCACTTCCTTTTAGTCCGGCCGGGTACAGGAAACAAATGCTCCCTGTACCCGCGGACAGTACAGAGCTCGGCCACGCTACAACATAGGTAGGGGAGGGTGGGGGGAATAAAGGGGGGGGGGAAAGAAATAAATGGAGAGGGAGGGAGGGGGGGGAATAAAGGGAGGGGAGAGAAATAAATGGAGAGGGAGGGGGGAAATAAATGGAGAGGGAGGGAGGGGGGGGGGAATAAATGGAGAGGGAGGGAGGGGGGGGGGAAATAAATGGAGAGGGAGGGAGGGGGGGGGGAAATAAATGGAGAGGGAGGGAGGGGGGGGGGAAATAAATGGAGAGGGAGGGGGGGGGAAATAAATGGAGAGGGAGGGGGGGGGGGAATAAATGGAGAGGGAGGGAGGGGGGGAAATAAATGGAGAGAGAGTGGGGGGGAGGAGAAATAAATGGAGAGGGAGGGAGGGGGGAAACAAATGGAGAGGGAGGGGGGGGAATAAATGGAGAGGGAGGGAGGGGGGGGAAATAAATGGAGAGAGAGTGGGGGGGAAATAAATGGAGAGAGAGTGGGGGGGAAATAAATGGAGAGGGAGGGGGGGGGGGGAAATAAATGGAGAGAGAGTGGGGGGGAGGAGAAATAAATGGAGAGGGAGGGGGGAGAAATATATGGAGAGGGAGGGAGGGGGGGAAATAAATGGAGAGGGAGGGGGAGGAGAAATAAATGGAGAGAGTGGGGGGGAGAAATAAATGGAGAGGGAGGGGGAGAAATAAATGGACAGGGAGGGGGGGGGAATAAATGGACAGGGAGGGGGGGAATAAATGGACAGGGAGGGGGGGAATAAATGGACAGGGAGGGGGGGAATAAATGGACAGGGAGGGGGGGAATAAATGGACAGGGAGAATAAATGGACAGGGAGGGGGGGGAATAAATGGACAGGGGGGAATAAATGGACAGGGAGGGGGGGGGAATAAATGGACAGGGAGGGGGGATAAGTGGACAGGGAGGGAGGGGAAGGGTGGTCAGGGAGGGGGGGATACATGGACAGGGAGGGTGGGGGAATAAATGGACAGGCAGGGTGGGGGAATAAATTGAAAGGGAGGGGAAATAAATTGACAAGGTGGGGGGAAGTAATTGACAGGGAGTGGAATTGACGGGGTTAGGAGGGGGAATGAGAGTGGGGAGGGGAGAAGAGAGTGACAAGGGAGGGGGGAGAAGAGGGACACGCAGGGGAGAAGAGAGTGACAAGGGAGGGGGGAGAAGAGAGGGACAAGAGGGTGGAGAAGAGAGGGACAAGAGGGTGGAGAAGAGAGGGACAAGGGGGGAGAAGAGAGGGACAAGGGGGGGAGAGAAGAGAGGGACAAGGGGGGAGAGGAGAGAGGGACAAGGGGGGGAGAGAAGAGAGGGACAAGGGGGGAGAGAGAAGAGAGTGACGAGGGAGGGAGAGGGGGAGAAGAGAGTGACAAGGGAGGAGGGAGAGATCGACGTCCATCACACACACACAATGCACCCCTTGCACACAGAAAAACACAATGCATTACACACACAGACACACACACACAAGCAATTCAACCCTTACATACAATGCATCCCTTACACACACAGAAACACACAATGCATTCCTTACACACACTCAATGCACCCCTTACAGACGCACACACTGCATCCCGTACATACACAGAAACACACATTGCAGCCCTTACACATACAAACACAGATTCACACAATGCATTCCTTACACACATATCAGGACATCCCCTACTCCTGTGAACAAACTATTTGGTGGAACATGAAGGTGGACCCTGGGGCCCAGACCATGAGCTGTGTAAAGGGCCTTTAAAAAAATGGAGCTGCTTTCCGTTCTCCCAGAACACAAACAGCCTCCAGAGAGCCTGTTATACACTAGACGAGTGGAGCCAGACTGCAGCTAGAGCCCATCACCATCCTCATCTGATTGTAAGTAGGCAATCTAGTATATTATTCGTGGCACTAATCTCTAATTTACCTCACATTAAAGGGACACTTTAGTCCCCAGAACCACTGCAGCTTAATGTAGTGGTTCTGGTGTCTATAGCCTGTCCCTGCAGGCCTTTTAATGTAAACACGGCGGCACTGCAGCACTTGCGTTAGTTAACATGGGGCATTGTGATGTCATATGGGGGGGGGGGCGGCAAACTTTACTTTTGCCTAGGGCGGCAAAAATCCTTGCACCGGCCCTGTGTGTGAGGTTCACATTGGATACTGTGCCCACTTGCCCAGTGCCACCACTCATATCTGTTTTAACAATTGGTTAAGCTTTAGATTTAAAATAAATAATTTTTTTTCACTGTAATAGAAGGGCAGTTGCCTGCCTGCCAGCTTCTGTGTCAGGTTGGATGCCTTGCCCATTTGCACAGTCAGTGCCACCACTCATATCTGTTTTAACAATTGGTTAAGCTTTAGATTTTAAATAAATAATTTGTTTTCACTGTAATAGAAGAGCAGTTGCCTGCCTGCCAGCTTCTGTGTCAGGTTGGATGCCTTGCCCATTTGCACAGTCAGTCCCACCACTCATATCTGTTTTAACAATAGCTTAAGCATTAGATTTTAAAGAAATCATTTTTTTTCTCTGTAATAGAAGAGCAGTTGCCTGCCTGCCAGCTTCTGTGTCAGGTTGGATGCCTTGCCCATTTGCACAGTCAGTGCCACCACTCATATCTGTTTTAACAAAAGCTTAAACTTTAGATTTTAAAGAAATCATTTTTTTTCACTGTAATACAAGATCAGTTAGTTGTCTGCAAGCGTCTGGGTGTCAGGCCTACTTCAGCGTGTGCTCTGCAGACCTGTGCCAGCGTGCTTTGACAGTTGCCAATCATATCTGGTGTCTCTTTAGCGTGCTTTTACAAAGAAAAAAGGTTTCCAGTGTAAGCTAATAGCAGACAGTCAGTGTCCTTCAAGCGGCTCTGTCAGGCCTTCCTTCAGCGTGTGCCCTGCACAACCCTGCCAGCGTACTTTGACAGTTGCCACTCGTATCTGGTGTCTCTATAGCGTGCTTTTACAACCAAAATTTTGTTTCCACTGTAATAGAAGAGCAGTTGCCTGCCTGCCAGCTTCTGTGTCAGGTTGGATGCCTTGCCCATTTGCACAGTCAGTGCCACCACTCATATCTGTTTTAACAATAGCTTAAGCATTAGATTTTAAAGAAATCATTTTTTTTCACTGTAATAGAAGAGCAGTTGCCTGCCTGCCAGCTTCTGTGTCAGGTTGGATGCCTTGCCCATTTGCACAGTCAGTGCCACCACTCATATCTGTTTTAACAATAGCTTAAGCTTTAGATTTTAAAGAAATCATTTTTTTTCACTGTAATACAAGATCAGTTAGTTGTCTGCAAGCGTCTGGGTGTCAGGCCTACTTCAGCGTGTGCTCTGCAGACCTGTGCCAGCGTGCTTTGACAGTTGCCAATCATATCTGGTGTCTCTTTAGCGTGCTTTTACAAAGAAAAAAGGTTTCCAGTGTAAGCTAATAGCAGCCAGTCAGTGTCCTTCAAGCGGCTCTGTCAGGCCTTCCTTCAGCGTGTGCCCTGCACAACCCTGCCAGCGTACTTTGACAGTTGCCACTCGTATCTGGTGTCTCTATAGCGTGCTTTTACAACCAAAATTTTGTTTCCACTGTAATAGAAGAGCAGTTGCCTGCCTGCCAGCTTCTGTGTCAGGTTGGATGCCTTGCCCATTTGCACAGTCAGTGCCACCACTCATATCTGTTTTAACAATAGCTTAAGCATTAGATTTTAAAGAAATCATTTTTTTTCACTGTAATAGAAGAGCAGTTGCCTGCCTGCCAGCTTCTGTGTCAGGTTGGATGCCTTGCCCATTTGCACAGTCAGTGCCACCACTCATATCTGTTTTAACAATAGCTTAAGCTTTAGATTTTAAAGAAATCATTTTTTTTCACTGTAATACAAGATCAGTTAGTTGTCTGCAAGCGTCTGGGTGTCAGGCCTACTTCAGCGTGTGCTCTGCAGACCTGTGCCAGCGTGCTTTGACAGTTGCCAATCATATCTGGTGTCTCTTTAGCGTGCTTTTACAAAGAAAAAAGGTTTCCAGTGTAAGCTAATAGCAGCCAGTCAGTGTCCTTCAAGCGGCTCTGTCAGGCCTTCCTTCAGCGTGTGCCCTGCACAACCCTGCCAGCGTACTTTGACAGTTGCCACTCGTATCTGGTGTCTCTATAGCGTGCTTTTACAACCAAAATTTTGTTTCCACTGTAATAGAAGAGCAGTTGCCTGCCTGCCAGCTTCTGTGTCAGGTGGGATGCCTTGCCCATTTGCACAGTCAGTGCCACCACTCATATCTGTTTTAACAATAGCTTAAGCTTTAGATTTTAAAGAAATCATTTTTTTTCACTGTAATAGAAGATCAGTTAGTTGTCTGCAAGCGTCTGGGTGTCAGGCCTACTTCAGCGTGTGCTCTGCAGACCTGTGCCAGCGTGCTTTGACAGTTGCCAATCATATCTGGTGTCTCTTTAGCGTGCTTTTACAAAGAAAAAAGGTTTCCAGTGTAAGCTAATAGCAGACAGTCAGTGTCCTTCAAGCGGCTCTGTCAGGCCTTCCTTCAGCGTGTGCCCTGCACAACCCTGCCAGCGTACTTTGACAGTTGCCACTCGTATCTGGTGTCTCTATAGCGTGCTTTTACAACCAAAATTTTGTTTCCACTGTAATAGAAGAGCAGTTGCCTGCCTGCCAGCTTCTGTGTCAGGTTGGATGCCTTGCCCATTTGCACAGTCAGTGCCACCACTCATATCTGTTTTAACAATAGCTTAAGCATTAGATTTTAAAGAAATCATTTTTTTCACTGTAATAGAAGAGCAGTTGCCTGCCTGCCAGCTTCTGTGTCAGGTTGGATGCCTTGCCCATTTGCACAGTCAGTGCCACCACTCATATCTGTTTTAACAATAGCTTAAGCATTAGATTTTAAAGAAATCATTTTTTTTTCACTGTAATAGAAGAGCAGTTGCCTGCCTGCCAGCTTCTGTGTCAGGTTGGATGCCTTGCCCATTTGCACAGTCAGTGCCACCACTCATATCTGTTTTAACAATAGCTTAAGCTTTAGATTTTAAAAAAATCATTTTTTTTCACTGTAATAGAAGATCAGTTAGTTGTCTGCAAGCGTCTGGGTGTCAGGCCTACTTCAGCGTGTGCTCTGCAGACCTGTGCCAGCGTGCTTTGACAGTTGCCAATCATATCTGGTGTCTCTTTAGCGTGCTTTTACAAAGAAAAAAGGTTTCCAGTGTAAGCTAATAGCAGCCAGTCAGTGTCCTTCAAGCGGCTCTGTCAGGCCTTCCTTCAGCGTGTGCCCTGCACAACCCTGCCAGCGTACTTTGACAGTTGCCACTCGTATCTGGTGTCTCTATAGCGTGCTTTTACAACCAAAATTTTGTTTCCACTGTTGCCTGCCTGCCAGCTTCTGTGTGAGGTTCACATTGGATACTGTGCCTACTTGCCCAGTGCCACCACTCATATCTGTTTTAACAATTGGTTAAGCTTTAGATTTAAAATAAATAATTTGTTTTCACTGTAATAGAAGAGCAGTTGCCTGCCTGCCAGCTTCTGTGTCAGGTTGGATGCCTTGCCCATTTGCACAGTCAGTGCCACCACTCATATCTGTTTTAACAATAGCTTAAGCTTTAGATTTTAAAGAAATCATTTTTTTTCACTGTAATAGAAGATCAGTTAGTTGTCTGCAAGCGTCTGGGTGTCAGGCCTACTTCAGCGTGTGCTCTGCAGACCTGTGCCAGCGTGCTTTGACAGTTGCCAATCATATCTGGTGTCTCTTTAGCGTGCTTTTACAAAGAAAAAAGGTTTCCAGTGTAAGCTAATAGCAGCCAGTCAGTGTCCTTCAAGCGGCTCTGTCAGGCCTTCCTTCAGCGTGTGCCCTGCACAACCCTGCCAGCGTACTTTGACAGTTGCCACTCATATCTGGTGTCTCTATAGCGTGCTTTTACAACCAAAATTTTGTTTCCACTGTAATAGAAGAGCAGTTGCCTGCCTGCCAGCTTCTGTGTGAGGTTCACATTGGATACTGTGCCTACTTGCCCAGTGCCACCACTCATATCTGTTTTAACAATTGGTTAAGCTTTAGATTTAAAATAAATAATTTGTTTTCACTGTAATAGAAGAGCAGTTGCCTGCCTGCCAGCTTCTGTGTCAGGTTGGATGCCTTGCCCATTTGCACAGTCAGTGCCACCACTCATATCTGTTTTAACAATTGGTTAAGCTTTAGATTTTAAATAAATAATTTGTTTTCATTGTAATAGAAGAGCAGTTGCCTGCCTGCCAGCTTCTGTGTGAGGTTCACATTGGATACTGTGCCTACTTGCCCAGTGCCACCACTCATATCTGTTTTAACAATAGCTTAAGCTTTAGATTTTAAAGAAAACATTTTTTTTCACTGTAATAGAAGAGCAGTTGCCTGCCTGCCAGCTTCTGTGTAAGGTCGGATGCCTTGCCCATTTGCACAGTCAGTGCCACCACTCATATCTGTTTTAACAATAGCTTAAGCATTAGATTTTAAAGAAATCATTTTTTTTCACTGTAATAGAAGAGCAGTTGCCTGCCTGCCAGCTTCTGTGTCAGGTGGGATGCCTTGCCCATTTGCACAGTCAGTGCCACCACTCATATCTGTTTTAACAATAGCTTAAGCTTTAGATTTTAAAGAAATCATTTTTTTTCACTGTAATAGAAGATCAGTTAGTTGTCTGCAAGCGTCTGGGTGTCAGGCCTACTTCAGCGTGTGCTCTGCAGACCTGTGCCAGCGTGCTTTCACAGTTGCCAATCATATCTGGTGTCTCTTTAGCGTGCTTTTACAAAGAAAAAAGGTTTCCAGTGTAAGCTAATAGCAGCCAGTCAGTGTCCTTCAAGCGGCTCTGTCAGTCCTTCCTTCAGCGTGTGCTCTGCAGAACTGTTCCAGTGCACATTGCCAATCATATCTGGTGTCTCTATAGCGTGCTTTTAAAACCAAAATTTATTTTTCACTGTTATAGATTGAATAGCAGTTACTTGTCTTCAAGAGGCTCTGTCAGGCCTACAGTGTGTGCTCTGCAGAACTGTTTCAGTGCACATTGCCAATCATATCTGGTGTCTCTATAGCGTGCTTTTAAAACCAAAATTTATTTTTCACTGTTATAGATTGAATAGCAGTTACTTGTCTTCAAGCGGGTGTGTCAGTCCTTCCTTCAGCGTGTGCTCTGCAGAACTGTTCCAGTGCACATTGCCAATCATATCTGGTGTCTCTATAGCGTGCTTTTAAAACCAAAATTTATTTTTCACTGTTATAGATTGAATAGCAGTTACTTGTCTTCAAGCGGGTGTGTCAGTCCATCCTTCAGCGTGTGCTCTGCAGAACTGTTCCAGTGCACATTGCCAATCATATCTGGTGTCTCTATAGCGTGCTTTTAAAACCAAAATTTATTTTTCACTGTTATAGATTGAATAGCAGTTACTTGTCTTCAAGCGGGTGTCTCAGGCCTACAGTGTGTGCTCTGCAGAACTGTTCCAGTGCACATTGCCAATCATATCTGGTGTCTCTATAGCGTGCTTTTAAAACCAAAATTTATTTTTCACTGTTATAGATTGAATAGCAGTTACTTGTCTTCAAGCGGCTCTTTCAGGCCTACAGTGTGTGCTCTGCAGAACTGTTACAGTTCACATTGCCAATCATATCTGGTCTCACAGTAGCTTGCACGCATAGTACCACTAATCCCCCAAAAAATGACAGGCAGAGGCAGGCCACCCCGCAGGGGCCGTCGTGGTCGTGGTGCTGTGATTCCCTTTTGCCCTAGAATAATGCCCAGTTTTCAGAAGCCACGTACCCTGAACTTAAAAAGTTCTGAGGACATAGTTGACTGGCTAACACAGGACACCCAATCTTGTACAGCTTCCGCTCGGAACCTTGACGCACTATCCTCCTCCAGCTTAGCTTCAGGCACCTCTCAAGATACCACTCACCCGCCTGCCGCCACCACCAAAACTAGCACCACAGCCGCTTTACTTGGTATGTCAGAGGAGTTATTCACACACCCGTTTGAAGAAATGAGTGATGCGCAACCATTATTGCTAGAGGATGTAGATAACAGGGATATGTCTCAGGCAGGCAGCATTAAACACGTGGAGGTACGGTGTGATGATGATGATGTTGTACCCGCTGCTGCTTCCTTTTCTGAGTTGTCAGATACAAGCGAAGCGGTTGATGATGACGATGCGTCCATGGATGTCACGTGGGTGCCCGCTCGGCAAGAAGAAGAACAGGGCGAAAGTTCAGATGGGGAGACAGAGAGGAGGAGGAGACGAGTTGGAAGCAGGGGGGGGTCGTCGCAAGGAGCTAGTGGCACAGTCAGACAGCATGCATCGGCACCCGGGGTCAGCCCGACAGTACGCCAATCAACGCATGCTGTGTCCACCACCAGAATGCCGTCATTGCAGAGCTCAGCAGTGTGGCATTTTTTTTGTGTGTCTGCCTCTGACAACAGCGATGCCATTTGCAACCTGTGCCAAAGGAAACTGAGTCGTGGGAGGTCCAACACCCACCTGGGTACAACTGCTTTGCGTAGGCACATGATCTCACATCACAAACGCCTATGGGATCAACACATGAGTACAAGCAGCACGCCTACTCTAAGCCGCCATCCTCCTCCTGGTCCAGCATCTTCAGCCACGTCAACCACTGCTGTCCTTCTTGCCCCCTCTCAACCATCCGCCACTCCGTCTCCCGCCTTGAGCAGTTCCCGCTCATCTGCCCACAGTCATGTGTCTGTCAAGGACATGTTTGAGCGTAAGAAGCCAATGTCACCAAGTCACCCCCTTGCCCAGCGTCTGACAGCTGGCTTGTCCGAACTATTAGCCCGCCAGCTTTTACCATACAATCTGGTTGAGTCTGAGGCGTTCAAAAAATTTGTAGCTATTGGGACACCGCAGTGGAAGGTACCCGGACGGAATTTCTTTTCACAAAAGGCAATCCCCAACTTGTACTCGATTGTGCAAAAGGAAGTCATGGCATGTCTGGCACACAGTGTTGGGGCAAGGGTCCATCTGACCACTGATACCTGGTCTGCAAAGCATGGTCAGGGCAGGTATATCACCTACACTGCGCATTGGGTAAACCTGCTGACGGCTGACAAGCAAGGAATGCGTGGCATTGCAGAGGAGTTGGTGACACCGCCACGAATTGCAGGCAGTCCTGCTGCCACCTCCTCTACTCCTCCTACTCCATCCTCTTCCATAACCTCCTCGGCTGAGTCCTCTTGTGCCGCTGCTTCTTGCTCCACATCAACGGCACCCCCCCAGCTCCCCAGGTACTATTCCACATACCGGATACGCCAGTGTCACGCCGTCTTGGGTTTGACTTGCTTGAAAGCAGAGAGTCACACCGGACAAGCACTCCTGTCCGCCCTGAACGCACAGGTGGAAAAGTGGCTGACTCCGCAGCAACTGGATATCGGCAAAGTGGTGTGTGACAACGGAAAAAATTTAATAGCGGCATTGAAGTTGGGCAAGTTGACACATGTGCCGTGCATGGCACATGTGTGTAATCTGATCGTACAACGCTTTGTGCATAAGTACACAGGCTTACAGGACGTCCTGAAGCAGGCCAGGAAGGTGTGTGGCCATTTCAGGCGTTCCTACACGGCCATGGCTCACTTTGCCGATATCCAGCGGCGAAACAACATGCCAGTGAGGCGCTTGATTTGCGACAGCCCTACACGTTGGAATTCAACACTCCTAATGTTCGACCGCCTGCTCCAACAAGAAAAAGCTGTTAATGAATATTTGTATGACCGGGGTGCTAGGATAGCCTCTGGGGAGCTGGGAATTTTTTTGCCACGTTACTGGACGCTCATGCGCAATGCCTGTAGGCTCATGCGTCCTTTTGAGGAGGTGACAAACCTAGTCAGTCGCAACGAAGGCACCATCAGCGACATCATACCATTTGTTTTCTTCCTGGAGCGTGCCCTGCGAAGAGTGCTGGATCAGGCTGTAGATGAGCGTGAAGAGGAAGAGGAAGAGTTGTGGTCACCATCACCACCAGAAACAGCCTTATCAGCATCGCTTGCTGGACCTGCGGCAACGCTGGAAGAGGATTGTGAGGAAGAGGAGTCAGAGGAGGATTGTAGCTTTGAGGAGGAGGAGGAGGAGCAAGACCAAACACAACAGGCATACCAGAGTGCTCGTTGTCACCTATCTGGTACCCGTGGTGTTGTACGTGGCTGGGGGGAAGAACATACCTTCAATGACATCAGTGAGGAGGAGGAACGGGAAATGAGTAGCTCGGCATCCAACCTTGTGCAAATGGGGTCTTTCATGCTGTCCTGCCTGTTGAGGGACCCTCGTATAAAAAGGCTGAAGGAGAACGACCTGTACTGGGTGTCCACGCTACTAGACCCCCGGTATAAGCAGAAAGTGGCGGAAATGTTACCGAATTACAACAAGTCGGAAAGGATGCAGCATTTGCAAAATAAATTAAAAAGTATGCTTTACACAGCGTATAAGGGTGATGTCACAGCCCAACGGGAATCTAACAGGGGGAGAGGTGGAAGTCATCCTCCTCCTCCTCCTCCCACGACCACGCCGGCAAGGACAGGACGCTTTAAAGACGTGTTGTTAATGGAGGACATGCAGACCTTTTTAAGTCCTATGCATCGCCACAGCCCTTCGGGATCCACCCTCAGAGAGCGACTCGACCGACAGGTAGCAGACTACCTCGCCTTAACTACAGATATCGACACTCTGAGGAGCGATGAACCCCTTGACTACTGGGTGTGCAGGCTTTACCTGTGGCCTGAGCTATCCCAATTTGCGATAGAACTTCTGGCCTGCCCCGCTTCAAGTGTCCTGTCAGAAAGGACCTACAGTGCAGCAGGAGGTATTGTCACTGAGAAGAGAAGTCGCCTAGGTCAAAAAAGTCTAGATTACCTCACCTTTATTAAGATGAATGAGGGATGGATCCCGAAGGGACTGACACTGGGCGATACATTCGCTTAAAAAAGGCCTGATGAGATGAGCTGCCTTGGGCTAAAAATGGTCCACACGCTGCTGTATTTTAGCTCTGAATGACGTTTGACTTGCGTGACTTATCCGCCACCAACTAGGGTTCAAGCCGCCATGTTTTAGGGCACTTTCTGCCTGTGAAACAAACATCAATTTTTCTGGCCACAATACCAAATTTTTCAGGCATGTGTACATGCCTAATTTTTAGGCCCACTGGTGCAGCACTGTGGCTTCAAAAACCAAACCAAAAAAAAATCCTCCAAGATGGCACCAATATACCAGTGGTCTAAGCATCTTCCCACTTTGGCCTAAAAAGGGGAGGTGATTCAACAATTAAAAATCTCTGCCATTTACACGTCCACTGATAGGAGACGCGGAAGGTATTAAACTGATATGAACAATACTCCACTCCTATCAGTAGGTCCGTCCCATTGTGATTTATGCCCCCCACCCACTGCGCAGGGATGGGGGTCGGGGGGAGGAAAGTAGGCCCCCCATTGTGATTTATGGCCCCCACCCACCGCGCAGGGGTGGGGGCCGAGGGGGGGAGGACAGTAGGTCCCCCCAATGTGATGTATGGCCCCCACCCACCGCGCAGGGGTTGGGGAGGACAGTAGCTCCCCCCAGTGTGTATCATGGGCTTTGAGGACAGGTGTCAATCCATACCTGCCAAGTGACCCTATGTAGGGGTAACAGTCCCTATTCTGCTCTGTGTCAGTGTGTATCATGGTCTCTGTGGACGGGGAACAGTCTCTATTCTGCTCTGTGTCAGTGTGTATCAGGGGTTTTGAGGACAGGTGTCAATCCATATCTGCCAAGTGACCCTATGTAGGAGGAACAGTCCCTATTCTGCTCTGTGTCAGTGTGTA
The DNA here is from genome assembly GCF_036172605.1 of Pelobates fuscus. Classification (NCBI taxonomy): domain Eukaryota; kingdom Metazoa; phylum Chordata; class Amphibia; order Anura; family Pelobatidae; genus Pelobates; species Pelobates fuscus. The sequence continues at coordinate 80,819,738 of NC_086323.1, read as the reverse complement.
TCAGGGGTTTTGAGGACAGGTGTCAATCCACATCTGCCAAGTGACCCTATGTAGGGGGAACAGTCCCTATTCTGCTCTGTGTCAGTGTGTATCAGGGGTTTTGAGGACAGGTGTCAATCCATATCTGCCAAGTGACCCTATGTAGGGGGAACAGTCCCTATTCTGCTCTGTGTCAGTGTGTATCATGGTCTCTGTGGACGGTGAACAGTCTCTATTCTGCTCTGTGTCAGTGTGTATCATGGTCTCTGTGGACAGGGAACAGTCTCTATTCTGCTCTGTGTCAGTGTGTATCAGGGGTTTTGAGGACAGGTGTCAATCCATATCTGCCAAGTGACCCTATGTAGGGGGAACAGTCTCTATTCTGCTCTGTGTCAGTGTGTATCAGGGATCATTAGGATAGGTGTCAATCCATATCTGCCAAGTGACCCTATGTAGGGGGAACAGTCCCTATTCTGCTCTGTGTCAGTGTGTATCATGGTCTCTGTGGACGGTGAACAGTCTCTATTCTGCTCTGTGTCAGTGTGTATCATGGTCTCTGTGGACAGGGAACAGTCTCTATTCTGCTCTGTGTCAGTGTGTATCAGGGGTTTTGAGGACAGGTGTCAATCCATATCTGTCAAGTGACCCTATGTAGGGGTAACAGTCTCTATTCTGCTCTGTGTCAGTGTGTATCATGGTCTCTGAGGACGGGGAACAGTCTCTATTCTGCTCTGTGTCAGTGTGTATCAGGGCAGGGCTTTGAGGACAGGTGTCAATGTTAGGTGATTTCTGCCCTTTATGGATTAAAAGCAGACTCTGCATCAACTGTGCAATTTTCCATGGGAGTTTTGCCATGGATCCCCCTCCGGCATGCCACAGTCCAGGTGTTAGTCCCCTTGAAACAACTTTTCCATCACTTTTGTGGCCAGAAAGAGTCCCTGTTGGTTTTAAAATTCGCCTGGCCATTGAAGTCAATGGCGGTTCGCGCGGTTCGCCGGTTCGCAAACATTTGCGGAAGTTCGCGTTCACCGTTCGAAAATGACAACACTAGCCGTCACATTCTATGTTTCTATGTTTCTATTAATAAAGAAAGCCAAAATAGGGCTCTCTTTACAGGAAGTGTTTATGGAAAGCTGTGCAAGTCACATGCAGGGAGGTGTGACTAGGGTTCATAAACAAAGGGATTTAACTCCTAAATGGCAGAGGATTGAGCAGTGAGGTTGCAGGGGTATGTTCCATACACCAAAACTGCTTCATCAAGCTAAAGTTGATCAGGTGACTATAGTGTCCCTTTAATACATTCAGACACACAATAATTTTGGGTCATTTGGACCAACGTGGACTTGGAGAGGCAGTTCTTTGTGCCATATCTAGAGTGGATTCTCTAGTAGGTTCCAAAAACTCAGCTGGCACTAGAAGTCAGTACTTGTACTTTAGATACCTTCAAACTCATTGGCATATAGGTGAATGTGGTCTGTATATCTGTTCAGGCTGCACAGACTATATCATGAAGGTTTTTTTTTACACTTACCACCAATATAGCTTAACCCGAAGCAAAGCTGACTTGGAGAATTTTTCCCGTACGACTGTTTCGGCCTAACATTTGAAATTTACGATGTATTGACTTGCCAACAACTGTCACGTTAAATAACCCTGTATGTGTGAAAAATTATGACTTTTAGAAAAAACTCAGTTTTGAAAGTTTAAGACATGTTTGCTCTTCTCGACTCTCTGCGTGCTTGCCGTCATATAACTCATTGTAGAACAGCTGTGTACGCCTATTGTAGCATCGCAATAAAGACTTGATCATGGTTTTACTGACCCATTCATTTCAAAGAAATAACAACAACACAAACAAAAATGCCAGCCTCTTCGTCTTACATTGACACCCAGACCATAAAAAAAATAACATAAGAGAATATAACAATCTGCAGCTACAAAATCTAGTGTTCACTCATGTATAATGACAAAATAATAAAATGTCTCAGGATTTTTAACTTTTATAAAATGATTTATTTACTATAGGGATGAAAAGCCATCATATGAAAATAAATAATCAAAATCCTTTATCCCCTGGTGCAGGTGCAGGCTTGGGATGTCTCGAATATGTGTTCATCCTAGGAGATTTATAAATGCTGCCTTTGGCATCATCCCATTAACAGATAGGAACCAGATGACAGTACCATACTCTAATGTATTCAACTCACCACCTTCTGGCTACTAATGATAAATAATAGAATAGAGGGTCATGTAAAAGCAGATTTCCACTCCCCTCCTCCCCCCCCACTGTGTCCTATTTTCACGCTATTTTTCTAATTTTGTTATCTTTAAGTTACTGTGTGTAACATGAGTGATGGCTGATGTGAGATGGAAATTATCCAAAATATCAAAAAATATATAGCGAAACGTGATTAATAAAAGGAAGGATTAAATGGACAGGGAAGACCCAAGACCAAAAAGTCTCATACGAATTTATACTAGTACTACATTAAATGCAAAGCTAGATTCCATGTATTTGTTACTTTATCCTTTGTAAACATAAGCCTAACCTTGTAAACATGATATAACTTAGCTTTTTATTTTAGAGACTTAGATAGACTCTTAGTAAAGCCTGTGAGGTACAAAGATTTGTTGCATTTTTTTTGCATGCAAAAGGAAAAATTTGTACCAGAATAGAAAGATACGAATAGTGAAATATGAAAAATGTGAAAACACACCAAAAACAATAGCTACACACCACATTTATGTGTCTCCCCTATGACCAAAACCAAACAAAAATACAATTCGATATTTTTTTTTTCATATCTTCCCATATTCCACCCTCTTTATTAATAGTTTTTCTTTTCAATTATATATTTCATGGCGTGCCAACTATCAGGCTGTGCATACCCATTGGATAAGCCACACTCCAACCTATATTAACCCACCCTTCCTTCCACATCTGAGCCTGCAGGATGTTACTACAAAGAGCTACAAAAAGCAAAATATTTCATTGTACAGTAAAATTACAAATTTGCTGTAATATTTTGTGACAAGTTTTTACATTTTCAGTAAGCAATATGCATTACATTCAAATATTTAGTTTGTATTTTTTTTTTATTTCAACTCGTGCTAAAATATCAAATATATAATGAATTAAATTACTGAAATAGAGATAGATTTACATCAGAGGAAGTGTGTAGCAAGAATTCTCAGAAATAAAAAACAAGAGATAAGAAATATATAGTGTAGTATTTTAATGCATGGAAAAATCTAAAAACATATGTATACACACAAGGGAATCATTTCCACCTGGCACGCAGGTGATGTCACCACGCTCAATGTTATACATACACGAGCACGGCAACACCATCTTTGCGTGTGCAAGTCTTCCACCAACTTCACAGAGAGGGGCTGGCCGGGACTAACTTCTTTCCGGAAATAACTCTAATGGCAAAGCAAACAGGAGCAGCCTATTAACTTAGATGAACTTAGATTCCATTTTAATAAAAGGGTTCCACAAAAAGGAAATAAATGAGTTATATGAAACACAAAGAGGGAATAGTGCAAAGAAGTACACCTGGGGAGATGATTATGCTCCCCCAATGAACTCCTCTATCGGTCTTTTAAGGCCTCTGATACCAAGAGAAACCACGGTTCTTGGATTCCAAGTTGTGGATACTGCTGTGGGAAAGGCTGCGCGGATACTCAGTTTGGGGAAAGTGTTCTCTATAAAAGGTTGATGCGTTTCGTCCTCCTGACTTTTTCAAGAGCTGCTTTCTGTTCTTCCTTCTGCTACTAAATTATAGCCCTTATGATTGCAGTTGATCGTTTGCACTTAGTGTGCAGGCAATATCACCAAATTAAACATTATCCATACTCGAGCATGGCAATGCCAGCATGGCCTCTGCCAGTCTTCCGCCAGCAATCACAGGGAGTGAACAGCCGGGACTCATTTTGTTCTGGAAATAACTTTATTGGCAAAGCAAATAGGAATAGCCATATTAACCAAGATTCTGTTTTTATAAAGGGATTATAACCACAAAAAAAGTAATGAAATATAGTAATTTAACTCAAAAAGAGACAAACAATTAAAGACTTACAACAAATAGTGATTTAGTAATTAAAGTGGTAGATAAGGAAGGGGGAATCATGATTCAAGACAGAGTTAACTATATTAAGGAAGCGAATAGAATAGTAGGAGATGAAGATGCTTATTTAAAGCTAGAAAATAGCCCTACGAAATTATTTTAAGATCAGAAAAAGAAAATGAAAAGCAGAAAATAGAGCCAAATTAAGGTACACTGGGAGAGCGGGGCGTATCTCCTTTAAGATCAGAAAAAGGATTAAATAAAGCAATTTCAAATAGAGATTAATTTAATTATTTATATACTGAGGTTACCCACATTCATCTTCTTCCAAAAATACACAAAAACTTACCGTAATAGACCCCCAGGTCGATCTGTACTTAGCAGTATTGGCTACTTCACTAATAATATTTCACTGTGTGTAGATTATTTTCCATCATACTTAAAGGATTCCTTCCAGATCATGAGACAGTTGTCGTCTAACCCCTGGAGACAGGAGAACTAGTTGGTCACATTAGATGTTACATAATTATACACCATAATTGACCATAACATACGTATCAAGCTAGCCCAAATAATCTTGACTGAAGATGAAGATATGAATCCAGACATGGCCAAAAAGCTAGTGTTCTGGAGTAGGTATATTGATGATGTTCTCAAGATCATGGAGGGAAGAGAAGAAAATGTATATACTTGTTTAAATATTTGGTAATAATAACAATTATCAGCAAAAACAGATTAAAAATACAAAAGCTTTTTTAGATATCACTTTATATGTAGAAAATATAAAAATGTAAAACTTATAGATGGGAAAGGCTTCATTTATTTTTAAAGCTGCCATTATTCCAAATAGTGTAAAAATATATAGAAGAAAAATGTTTATCAGAATGAAGTACAACTATTCTAAAAAGAAGATAAAAAAAAAACAAAAAAAAAAAACAGAGGCTATCCAAAACAGGTTAAAAGAGAAAAAAAACTATCCAAGAGATTTAATAGATAGATCCACATAGAAAATGTCTATAAATAGGAGAGATTTTTTTTAAAATCCTAATACATAAATAAATAAAAAGGATTGAAAAAAGTGATACTGAAATTCTAGATAATACAATTTCAGTTTGCATTTATAACTAAATATAATGAAGAAGCACACTTCATCAAATGAGCCATGGAAAGATATTGGCCTATACTAATTTAAGATCCGATATTAAACAATATTCTTCCAGAAAAAAATGTCAAGATTTTTGAAAGAGCAAATAATTTGAGAAGCAAATCAGCTCCAGGGGCTTTACAGTAAAATATAAATTAAGAGAGTAATAGAAGCCTGGGCACCATATAAGAGAGACTGGCTACTCTCTTTAAATGTGAACATTGCTTCACCTGTAAATACGACAAATGATGGAATTTGAGAGCATTATATCAAAAAATATTTTTTTAATAAAACATTTTGCTAACTGTAAAAGTAAAAACGTAATCCATTTATTGCAATGTAAATGTGCTCAATATATAGGTAAGACAGCTTAAACACTATATGAAAAAGGATGTATACATTTTTTTTATGGAATTAGAAATAAAAATATGAAACACAGTGTCTCAAAACATTTTCCAAAGTGCCCTATGATTAATTACAACAAGTTTATATGTATTGGAATAGATCTGGTGGGACAAAAAAGAGACTGAATGGATTATTAAATTGAAAACGTTATGCCAATATGGGTTAAATAATGAAACAGATAATCTTGCTTTTATGGATTAATATATGATGATTTGGTATGTGTACATATACATGGAATTAATATTCTAAATTAGTTTTTTTTTTTAAATTTAATTAATATTGATAATACTTTTATATGTATAATATACTCTTAATCAATAACTATATCATAATGTGCAGATTTAAAAAAAATATATATTATTTTATAATTTTTTATTATATTTTTTCTATCATATTTCCATCATCAATATTGTTTATTTTCAGCTTTTTACAATACTTAGAACACCCTTTATTAATACATATGGTTAGTAATATACATAGGCATCACTAGAAAGAATATATTCTCACACCAGCCAGCAGTACTCCAAGCCACCCTCCTGGACACATAAGGTATGATAACAGGAGGGTGGCTGGAGACATAAATAAATATCACTTGTGTGTGTATGAGTGTGTGTGTATATGTGTGTATGAGTATGTGTATGTGTATGTGTGTGTGCCAAGGTGTGTGTCAATTTGTACATCTGTGTGTGTATATATATATATATATATATATATATATACACACACAGATGTACAAATTGACACACACTGACACAGAAGCACACTGACATATATATATATATATTTATATATATATATATATATATGTATATATATATATATATAAATATATATATATGTCAGTGTGCTTCTGTGTCAGTGTGTGTATGTGTGTATGCACACATCTGTGTATGTGCAAACATCTGTGTGTCAGGGTGTGTATCTGGTCATGGTGTGTGCATGTATCAATGTTTGTGTGTGTCAGGGTGTATGTGTGTATATGTCGGTGTGTATCTATGTGTTGGTGTGTATCTATGTATGTGTCGTTGTCTATATGAATTTGTGTGTATGTGTTGGTGTATTTATATGTATCTGTGTGTTAATGTGCATGAATATCTGTGTACGTTTGGATGTATGTATGTGGTAGTGTATGTGCATACATCCAAGCAGTCAAACACCAGCACAACATACAAGCACACTCCTGCAATCTAACACAAATATTACATACAAACACAGCCCTGCATTCAAACCCCCAAAAATGTATATACAAACAGACGCCTTCACTCAAACACAAATAATTCACACAAATCACACGCATTTAAAAGTTAACATTACATTCAGACACATCCCTGCAATAAAACACAAACATTACATACAAACACACCCCTGTATTAAAACACAATAAATGTATGCAAGCACCCCTTGAAACACCAACACTGTATATTACACTATAGCACCAGTAAATGCTGCAGCACTGTACAGATATACAACCTAGAAATTTTGACGTGGGATGCCTTGGAAGAATACTAAAATATTAAAGGCTCCTTGAACCTAAAAAGTTTTAGAACCACTGCTGTATACAATGGTAATTAGTATAAGTATACCTAGCTCTTGGAAGAAAAAAATAAAGCAGCGATCATGAGGCAAATTTATTCCTTAAAAAAATCATTCTTCCGAATTATCATTACGGTAACATGCAATGCAGTGAGCATATGTAAAAATGCACTAGCAGCAGTTCTAGGTCTTGGTCCATTTGCCAATGTGACGTTTCTTTTATTTTTGTATCTTTAACTCTTAGATCACCAGATAGTTGATTAAAGCAATGCATTGTCTACCCATTTGGTACTTAATGGGGTAAAATGGGAACTGCCTAAAAACTTTTCACACCTAAAAAAAACTGCCATTTTTATTTATCCGAATGTATGAAAGTGTAGGTGTGATCTCCATGTTACTCACTTATAGGGTTATTCCCTAATGTGAGAATTCAACGTGAATTTGAAGTGAATTCCGAAGTTGAGGCCAAAGTAGAAGCAGAATTGACTTTGAATTCTCACTAGTAAATAACCTTGTTAGTGTATGTTAAGGGAAAGATCACATACATGTAGTTGTTTGAGCACACATTTCTGCACACAATAAAAGTTACAATGATGAAAACATTTTTGTGTAATCTACACCCATTTATATGGCCATTTATTAGAGTACCAATCCAAAACCTTACCTAGACATTTTTCTAGGTGATTGATGGTTTCAGGTGTTGCCATGTGCACCTGGATCTGGAGCAGACAATCTTCAGGTAGGACAAGCAGGAAGCCTCTCAGACTGCAAGAACCATTTAAAATTGTACGCATTCATTATTTATCACACTTACATTAGTGTTTACTTGACGTACATTATCTCTTCGATACTCCTAAGGCTTGTGAGTGCTTTTGTTAACTGCATGCATCTTCAGTAAAAACTGCATTTCGTAAATCTAGTTGGAAAGGTACAGGCTGAGTTGTTCTTACAAGAATGGCTCATCTTTATTGCTACGATGGGAGTTTGATAAACAATAGGCTTCATCTGTCCAATTTTCAGGATTGCTCTGATGCAGTGAAAAATAAACAGAATGTGTCGTACACCTCTAAGAGGACATATTTTTTCGCTTGTCCATTGTTTATGAACACATAGCTAGTTTCTCTGCCGTATAAACAAGCAGTCCTTATTAGATTTATTGAAAATGCCTGCCTGGGTATATTGAATTTTATTCCAATCTATAGTCATTTATCAGGTATGGTACAGCTGTTTTGCTTTGTAATTGATGGAAAGGAAGTCATTTTAAATATTACATTGTTGCTGTGTTGCACATTTGTTAATAGATGTATCTAGTCCATCATTCATTTATCACTCTTCATCGGAATACCCAGATCCATTGAAAACGATAAGACTGCCCTCGGGGATAAACAAACTGTAGACTCCTCACTTCTCTTGCCTACAATTCCCATGATGCTCAACCAAAGCAGACACAATGTGAGAACACGATTCTGAAAACTTTGTTTGCAGCCAAGTCTCAAACTCCTGTCACTGCTTTCGGTCAGGGATCAAGTTAATTTACTATTGCTTACAGGCAAGGAAAACGTTTGCATTAGCATTTAAGGAATGTGACATTCTTTTCAAATATACTGCTGAAATCAACAGTCTGTTTGTGCTCTCTTTGGCCTACCCTGCCATCCCACAGATTGACTAGTGACATTATATTCTGTATCCTCCTTCGCATGCTTTTTATGTGAACTGAGTAATGCAGCAGTTTCAACAATTGTCTGCTTTTTCTTATTATTTACACTTTCTACTTAATAAATATCCAAACATAAACTGAAATGCAAGTTACGTCAATGTATAATTTTTCACAAACAGAATAATAAGCAGTGGAATAACTAAATGGTGATTTTTTTTTAATAACCACCTAACAAGTCTTCCGTTGAAACATCCCAACTGGTAAAATAAAAATAAAAAAACGCCAGACAACGATGGAAATGTTATCCAACTTAAGCAATTTTGTGTAAATGTTCCAAGTCAGTAATTTTCTTACCACGTCTCACTGTGTAGTGAATAGATCCCCTAAGTGCATATAAAATGCATCTCTTATCCTGATAGTAATGGTAGTGTTATTAAAAAATAAATTCTATCATTGATTCAAAAATCAGACATGTTTATACAAATTGGAAATGTGTAAATGTCTTTGACCCTTTGTGTACAATATAACATCCTTTAGTTAGCATATTTATTTCTATACTTTTTCTTTCTAATAGTTGGAAATTCCTGCCCCTTGCCGATGAAATTCCAAGCATCTCAACTACGCACCGGCAATTTCAGAATGGATAGCGGAGCTTTGCAAAATGCTGCTTCAAGGTTTCTGGCAGGGATAAGTGTTATATGAAGATCCCATCCTTGGAGCATTTTTTCAGGAGTTTCCCCTGATCATATGTTTGACAAAAAGATTAGAGCTGTAAAATAGTGGAGATTAATGCAAATGCCAGTATATCAAACATGGCACAGAAAGGCACGGGGCCAGGGGTTCTTAGCAGGAAGCCTCTGAAATGTACTCCAGTAAACCTGGCGCAAAGCCCACTGTCATTGTAATGCTGGCATAAGCAACCTTCATCAACAGGGAAAAGAAAGTTCAGCCAAAAAGAACGGATTTTCTAGGAGATAGGGTTAAAGGTTGCATGTTTTCCACTGCCTTCCTATTAAGAGCCCTTCTTCTGCCAACTAAGGTCAACTTATTAATGTCTTAATATGGTATTTGTGCTTTTAAAGAGCACAAACCAATGTATGCTTTATTACATTCCAATAGAGAATCAACAGGCTCAACAGGTAGGGTTCATAGTGCAGTTTATTTAAGAAAGGACCACAAAAAAATACATTCCGGCCCAATGTCCTTATTCATGTATAGGTATATACATGATTAAGGCCATTAGGCCGAAACTTTGTATTTTATGTGTCCCTTTCATCCATAAACTGCACAATGCATCCTAGCTGTTGAACCTGTGGATTCTCTACTGGATACTATTTCTTGAACATTGCGTGCATCCTATCACTAAGTACCAGGGGGTGCATCGGTTCCCATACCTATTTCCCAGGAGTGCCACACCACTCTGTTTGTTTTGATGTAATACACTCATATTAATCAAAAATGTGTATCTCAAAAACCTTAATTATGTCAATTATCGTGTCCATTTCATATACAATGTATACAGTATGAATTTTAAACACAAATTAAATCTACCCAGTGTGGCTGACACAGTTTCTGCCACCATAAATATATTCGACTGACCAGCTTTCGCAAGCTATGTGACTTGTTGCTTTGCAGTGTCTGATATTGACAACTTAGGTTTGAAAGGAGGTCATAACGAGAGTCGAAACTTGGAGGAATTCCAGAAAAGGTTGTGAAGTCACACTACTGCCAAACAATAAATGCTGAATTAAAAAGTGATGCCAATCTCCTTGAATGGTTATTAATTGGTTATTAATGTGTTGCCTTATGTAGATGTTGGTCATAGTGATGTTTGATAAATTTCTCAGACGACATGTATATTTTTGCAAGGAATATCAGCTCAATAGCTTAACTATATTATTTAAACAACCTCTGTAGCAGTTTCTGCAAATTATATATTGATATATTTCCCTATACAATTTGTCCTGCTTTTACAGTATCTCCATAGGCTTGTCCCCAGTTGACTTAAATGTTTCTACCTGATGGCAGTGCACTAATATAATTTGCTCCTTTACCAATTCCAGTTGCACCAATTGTGGTGCTTGAAATAATATAATATGAGAGATGCCACATTGAGGCCATTGAGAACCCCTAGGATTTATGGAATAATTCCTCTCACAGCCAGAATATTAGGGACACAATGACAAAGAAGAAAATTAAAGATGAGAAATTTTCACTAGGAAATCTCAGTAACACATTTCCAGTGCTAGATGTGTTCTTGAAAAACTTGTGTTCTTGAAAAAAAGCGTGTTTTACAACGAAAGCTGTAATGTAAAAAAAAAAAAAAAAGACATACATAATAAATTATACAGATTTATACATAATGTAAGATAGGGCAATCTAGGGTAAAAGAGGCCTGTGGATAATGAAGAAAGATGGTGATATCTCCTTGGTGAAATATTTGAAATTCCTCATTGATATGGCTCTTGTTAATGCTCCGTTTACATACCTAGAGGACCACTATTAGCCTGAGGATCTCTCCCTGGCAGGCACTGCTTGGATGGGAGAAAAGATGAAAATTTAAACAATACCAGGTGCTGAATACAAAGTGTTTAAATTCTTAACTACTTCAGAGCCCCAGGGCAGGAAACGCAATGAGCAAGTAAAGTGTCCATTAAAACTAAAAGTGATAATTATAATACGTTTAATAATATAAAGAAAAAAAAATAATAAATGCTAAAAAAAAACCTTAACAGATTTGTAAGAGATGGAGGACACATGAGGGTTTATATGGTATTTTAAGGGAATGCTATAGGCATTTTGATTGAATATAAACATTAATTTACTATTTTATTAGTATTATTATGATATTGCTAAATTCTATATTATTTATTCATGCTCAGTTCACAAGTGTGAGAGGACATATTCAAATAATACAAACCAAGACATAACAAGAAAGACATAGATTGTATGAGAAATATATTTAATATTTACATACAGGGTGGGCCAAAATTCAGGGTAGGATTTGACAGGTAAATAACTTATTTGTTAGTAGTTCCATTTTGTTGTTATTGTTGCAAGTACATATTATAACTGAGTATTGGGAAATTCATCTTGGGTAATTTCACAAAGAAACAACCAGTAAAAATAGTGCAATATTATTTTCTAATTGGGTACAACTGAGCTGATAATATTAAGAAATTCCCAGATTAATTGGCTGGCATGCTCGCACAACCTTGCAGCTCCTGATGACTTCCTCTGAGAATATCTGAAGGAGTGCACATGAACAAACCACATATACTTGAGCAGTTCAAGGAGGCTAGCTGTGCAGAGATTTGAGTACTAGAGGTTCAAACTATTTAAAAGATAACATCTTCTGTACCTAAGCAAACAAATGTCCACACATTAAACATTAATTTCATGTAATATCATTGAAAATGGTTAATTAATAACGAAGGTATTGACTTCCCAAACCCTACTCTGAATGGGCCACCCTGTATTATTAAATATTCAATAAAAAATGTATTTAATTGAAATTTATCTCGCTATCTTAAAAAATTGAACATTGCAATACAATTACCAAGTTGATTGGGGATGAGAGAGAGGCAGTTCTTTACGGAGGCTTTATGCTTGTGGATGATTTGATGTTTTATGGAAGGTTGTATAATGTAATGACACTTCCTTGTTGTAATGGGGAATCAAGAGTAAAGTTCTAGAAGCAGAAGCATTTCTTAATTTGGCATGGCTTTAGGCAAATCTTAAATGCAGGACCCCATAAGCACTACACCACCCTATCTCCATATTCCATTTTTAGTCTTTGCCTTTTAGTCGCCAACAATCACATTCCTCAGTGCTGTAATCCCTTCACCATCCCCTGTCCGATAGTCATAATTACATGTTTTATCTGCAATCTCATTACCAGATCTCATAATCCTTCTTTTATCCCACATCCCCATACTCTAACCCCCTGATAACCCCCACCCAGATATAGCATCAACTAGACTTTATATTATCCCACCTTCAGTTACATTACCTCTCCCTATAATCTCACCACCTACAGCCACAGTCATATTACCTTATCCACATAATTCCATCACCCGCCGTTCCACCAATCACATCAATCCACCCCCATAAACCTCTGTCAAAATTAAGGTATTTCTCAAGGGATTAATTCAATAACCAGTGAATTGCCATAAACTGAATTGCAAAATTAAAAAAAAAAAAAAAAGTAGAACAACTTGAAGAGTTGAAGTCTTTTTTCCCAATTATTAGCCTAATGTGGAATTTCTTCCATATTATGCTTGACTGAACACATTTAAATGAACAATCACCCTAACACCATAACCACCTATGTCATTTTTTATTGGTTAGAGTGCATGCAGCTAAGCAGAACCTGTTCTTTTCTTCAGCCTGATCATTCCAACAAATGTTTTATTTTTTTTTAAGAGAGGGCATTCGGGGATGAAGAACGTATATAGGTTTATTTTGGCCTTAATCCCCGGAGACAGAAGATGGACAGCAGGATACTCGTTTTTTGCAACTTTTTATATAAGACTGCTGCTTCTTAAGTTAATGGGGGTGGGTGCTCAAAAGCTACTCTTGGCTTTCCAAGGACTTTAAAATGTTAAAGGTGATTTAAATGAATAAATTTCTTTGATGTCAATTGGTCATTAACACATTCCTTATGTTATTTATGACGTGTTCACCTTATGTCATCTGAAAGAATGGCCTGTAAGTATGTGACTCGTAGGATTCACAGATTCAGCATGAGAATGGAAAAACGCCTTGAAAATCTGGGCAAATCACAACATACACAATCGCTCATATTTTAAGGGCTCATATTTTAGAATGATATAAACTATTCACATGTTCTCTGTCTGGCTGGGGAAAGCCCAGGTTGGCCCTTTGTCACATGTTTCCATATCACAGTAGACCTGGATGTTTACATTTACTAAACACGGATTAATCACTTTGCAGTGATATTGTTCTAAGTTTGCTTTAACAAATCTTTTAAATTTTCTACAAGCATTTATGAAAGCACAAACAAAGTTTTCAAAACATCCCCTATTCAAGATTTTATGACATTTCATCACCTAAATATAGAATGTAATTTTTTGCCGGAGGTTAAACAAATACATTGTGTAATATTTGATGAGTCAGTTTATCGGTTACCCCACTAGATGGCAGTAAGTGGCACAATCTAAAGATACATTTTGTGGTCTAAAAACTTCCATAGCTTTGCTGTTTGTTCCTAAAAAGTGAGTAAACTACTTTACAAAAGCTAAATAAGCTACAGGCAACGAGGCCAAGTATTAAGCAACCATGCCACGGGCTAGAATTAAGCGCCCAAACAAATGAACATTGTTACACTATTACACTTAATTAACCCTGACCCAAAACTTGGCATTCATTGACCATGCCTGAGCGCCGGGCATTACAAGAAACACAAAATGCAAATACCTATGGTAGCCCTTACTTGGAAATCTTGAAAATATAGCTATATATGGTTCAAAATTGATTTTGAAATGCATTTGTTTTACATGGGAGTACTTCGTTTTTAAATTGCTAGTTTATAACTTGTTTTGTACCTACTGCTCTGTGCTGATTTTTGAGATGGGTTTCTTTTTTTGTAATAGGGATCCTCCAACATGGGGAAATGCTTTGCTCTCATTGACTAATTCCACTGCTCCACATCCAGAATGGCAGCTTATCAAGGAGTCTTTCACACAGGTATCATCGGTGGTGAGAAACAGAGAAAGTCATTAGCCTACTGGTAGCATAGCTGCAAGTCCTCAGACTTTTACCAGTGAACATGCGTAAAAAATAAAATTGTCTTCCCAAATAACAGAACCACACCGCCATAAAGGGAATATCTCACCTGCTATGTTCGGAATGTGTATATTTATATATATATATAAAAAAGAAAAAATATATATATACCGTATATACTCGAGTATAAGACGAGTTTTTCAGTAATTTTTTTGTGCTGAAAAACCCCCACTCGTCTTATACTTGAGTGAGTGTCTGTATTATGGCAACTTACATTGCCATAATACAGACAAGGACCGCCGGGCTCATTACAAGCCCGGCGGTCCTGTTGGGGGCCGGCAGCAAGCTCTTACATACCTTTCCTGCAGCTCCTGTCAGCTCCCTTCTCTCTCTTCTGGTCCGGTCAGCTCCACTGCAAGTCTCGCGAGAGCCACGGGGTCAGAGCCCATGGCAACGCTCCGCGCGGCACTCACACCGCGAGACTTGCAGTGGAGCTGACAGGGGAGCTGACCGGACCGGAGGAGAGAGAAGGGAGCTGGGAGGAGCTGCAGGAAAGGTAAGTAAGAGCTTGCTGCCAGCCCCCCCCCCCCACTGCACAGCCCATTCACTGGACCACCAGTGAATGAGAGCCCCCCTCCCTGGCCATGTATCAAGCAGGGAGGGGGGATGAAAAAATCTAAATAAATACAAATTTAAATAATAAATGATTTAATAATACAAATAAAAATAAAATAGTAATAATATTAAAAAAATAATAATATTAAAATAATAATAATAATTTTTAAAAAATAATAAAAATGCCCACCCCCCCACCAAGGCTCTGCATCACACACACACAAACACACTCTGCATCACACACACACACACACACTGCATTCATACACACACACACACACTGCATTCATACACACACACACACTGCACTCATACACACACACACTGCATTCATACACACACACAAACCGCATTCATACACAAACGCAAACCACATTCATACAAACACACTGCATTAAATACACACACACACACTGCATTCATTATTTACACACACTGTAAATAAATATTCAATTCAAATAATTTTGGGGATATAATTTTATTTAGAAATTTACCAGTAGCTGCTGCATTTCCCATCCTAGTCTTATACTCGAGTCAATAAGTTTTCCCAGTTTTTTGGGGTAAAATTAGGGGTCTCGACTTATATTCAGGTTGACTTATACTCGAGTATATACGGTATATATATACATACATATACATATACACACAGGAGATGAAATATCTCCGTTCCTGGGCCATTGCAGGCTAGTATGGTGGGCTAGGGTGGGAACAGGTGACTTTCACATCCACTGAGTCCACTTTCACAAGACATGGCTGTAAGAGCATTGTCACGGGTTATCATGGCAACATGGCAAAGCTACAATACCACATAGTTCTGGTGCTCAGTGAAGGCTGAGAGTTTCTAAATACCACCGGACAACCAGAAAATGTCAAATGAGTTAAAAAAATTAAATAATTAAAAACAAACTCCTCTCCTCTCACAGCCTTTATCCCTGCCACACACATACACATACTGCATCCACTGCATACAGATATTTATTGCATCCATTATACACACACAAAGCATCCCTTACACCCACATATACTGAATCCACTACACACACACTACATACTTTACACACACACATACACACATATACTTCATCCACTATACACCCAGACACACTTCCTCCCTTACACATACTAACTCTGTTACACACAAGCACACATCACATCCCCTATACACACTACATCCCCTACACATATTAGATGCCCTATACACATACACTATATTTCCTAAACCCACACATTGCATCCACTACAACACATCACCTACCAGGGCCGGACTGGGAGAAAAATTCAGCCCGGGCATTTTTTTATCACAGCGTCCCACTAAGAAGGGGGCAGGGCAGAGAGGGTGTGTTTCGTCATCACCAATGACAAACACGCTCCCTCTCAAAGTGAGCATGTTGGTTCAATGCTCTTCGAGGGCAGACCATGCGCAGAACTCTGCTAAAGAGCTCTAGCATGAGAAAAAAAGCCCTGTATTTGTTCTGCACAGTGTAAGCAAATTTAATAACATGCTTGCACTGTGTTTCCTTGCAACTTGTCTCTGGTGTCTCTATAAATGGATACCAGGAGACAAAAGGGCCAGGAAATAGTATTGTGCATGTGTTTGGAGCCGCTTGTGGGATTGCGTGTGTGTAGAGTAAGCTGATTGTGGTGTGGTATTGTGTAATAAGGTCGGTTTGTGTTTTTGGTGTAATGTAATGCATATGTGGCTAAGGGCTGTAGAGAATGTGTGTGTATAGGGGATGTACAAAGTGTGTGCATACAGGCTATAGTGTGTGTGTGTGTGTGGGTATATAGGTGATGTAGTGTTTGTTGGGGTTGTAGAGAGTGTGTGTTTAGGAGCGTAGTATGTGTTTGTTTACAATGAATCTAGTGTGTTTATAAGGGATCCAGAGTGTGTATTTTAGGAATGTAGTGTGTGTGTGTGTGTGTAGGTGGTGCAGTGTGTGTGTATACAGGAGTCTAGTGTGTGTTTGAAGGGCCCAGAATGTGTAGGAGATCTAGTGAGTGTGTGTATATAAGGATTCAGAGTGTATAAAGGGATCTAGTGTGTGTATGATCCAGAGTTGGGTAAGGGATCTAGTGTGTGTCTGGAACGTAATGTGTTTAGGAGTGCAGTATGTGTGTGAGGGGTGCTGTAGTGTATATATATATATATTTATATATATTTTCTCAGTCTGCCGGCTGTCCGATCATCTTACTGGTAAGCTTATTACACATTTATGTATATAAAGAAAGCATTTGTTACATGTCACTGTGATCTTGATAAAGACCCAGCAGGGTCGAAACGTTGATTTTTTTTGCTTAAACCACAGCTATGTATTCATTGGGAATACATATGTATTCATTGGGAATTGGGAAGTAAATATTTTTGCACTACAATCAAGACCTAGTGTGCTCCCTTTATTGCTTTTTCATATATATAACGCGGGATTGCACCTAGGCTTATTTATATTTGAGAGTTTTCCTACAAGGAGGAGTGCCTGGCTCCGGATTTTGTTTATATATATATATATATATATATATATATATATATATATAAAAAAAAGACAAAAAGCCTTGCACTCCAACTCACATCAATACGGACCCGGTGCTTGATTGCACTGAATGGATACAAGCGAAGAAAAATCAGCACTCCCAGGATTTATCCAAAGTGAAATGTTATTTCTTTATTCCAACAGTCAACGTTTCAGTTCCTCTAGGGAACTTTCATCAGGACAGAATACCTATATATTATAAATATGTTCGGAAGTATTGTGTGTGGTGCAGTGTGTATGTGTGAGGGGAGAAGTGGGTGTCTGTGAGGGATCTAGTGTGTATGTGAAGAGTGCAGTATGTGTGTGTGATGGATGCTGTGTTTGAGTGGTGCTGTGTGTGATGTGAGGGTGCTGTTTATGATGTGTGTGAGGGTGCTGTGTGTGATGGGTGTGAGAGTGCTGTGTGTGATGGGTGTGAGAGTGCTATGTGTGAGAGTGCTGTGTGTGATGTGTGTGAGAGTGCTGTGTGTGATAGTGCTGTGTGTGAGGTGTGTGAGAGGGCTGCGTGTGATAGTGCTGTGTGTGAGTGCTGTGTGTGTGTGTGTGATGGCTGTGTGTGATGGGTGTGAGTGCTGTGTGTGATGGGTGTGAGAGGGCTGTGTGTGATGGGTGTGAGAGAGCTGTGTGTGATGGGTGTGAGAGTGCTATGTGTGAGAGTGCTGTGTGTGATGTGTGTGAGAGTGCTGTGTGTGATAGTGCTGTGTGTGAGGTGTGTGAGAGGGCTGCGTGTGATAGTGCTGTGTGTGAGTGCTGTGTGTGTGTGTGTGTGTGTGTGTGTTAGTGCTGTGAGTGCTGGGTGTGATGGGTGTGAGTGCTGTGTGTGATGGGTGTGAGAGGGCTGTGTGTGATGGGTGTGAGAGGGCTATGTGTGATGGATGTGAGTGCTGTGTGTGATGTGTGTGATGTGTGTGAGTGCTGTGTGTGATGGGTGTGAGTGCTGTGTGTGATGGGTGTGAGAGGGCTGTGTGTGATGGGTGTGAGAGGACTGTGTGTGATGGGTGTGAGTGCTGTGTGTGATGGGTGTGAGGGCTGGGTGTGATGGGTGTGAGTGCTGTGGATGAATGTTAGAAGGGATTGTGTGTGTGTGTGTGTGGGGGGGTAAAAAATATAAATAAAATTAAGCAGTTATAATATCCCCCCTCCCTTCTTACCTTTAGCCTGGGAGGGGGGGACCGGCACGGTGGTACCAGGGAGAGGGGGGGAACCGGCACTCTCAGTCGCACACCATCCCTGGTGGTCCAGTGGTGAGTGAACACTCTCGCGAGATCCGGTCATTGCCATGGCAACGCTACGGATCTCGCAAGAGGAACCCGGCGGAGCTGCAAGTTAGAGCTCTGCCGGGTTCTCTCCCTCCCTCCCCAGCCGCATATCTCTTCAAGTGGGCCGGTGAGGGAGATCTTTGATCTCCCCACCAGCCCACCATGGAATACAGCAGGGCCGGCGCTTGGATAGTGCCGGCCCTGCATAGACCGGCAGGGGAGATCCTGTGATCTCCCCTGCCGGCCTTGGCCCATGGCCACCGTGGCCCACCGTGGCCCAGTGTGCCCGATGGCCAGTCCGGGCCTGTCACCTACACATATACACCACATCGCCTATATACACTATGCAGCTCCTATACACACGCACTCGCTACATACCCAGTACCCAAACTCAATACTTCCCCATGCCTACACACAATACATACCCTATACTCACACACGATATATCCCATATACCCACACACTGCATCCCCTATATCCACACACAATGCATCCCTTATACCCACACACTGCATCACCAGTACCCACACACAATGCATCCCCTATACCCACACACAATGCATCCCCTATACCCACACACAATGCATCTTCTATACTCACACAAAATGCATCCCCTATACCCACACACAATACTTCCCCTATACCCACACACATTGCATCCCCTATACCCACACACAATGCATCCCCTATACCCACACACAATGCATCCCCTATACCCACACACAATACTTCCCCTATACCCATATACATTGCATCCCCTATACCCACACACATTGCATCCCCTATACCCACACACAATGCATCCCCTATACCCACACACATTGCATCCCCTATACCCACACACAATGCATCCCCTATACACACACATTGCATCCCCTATACCCAAACACAATGCATCTTCTATACTCACACAAAATGCATCCCCTATACCCACACACATTGCATCCCCTATACCCACACACAATGCCTCCCCTATACCCACACACATTGCATCCCCTATACCCAAACACAATGCATCTTCTATACTCACACAAAATGCATCCCCTATACCCACACACAATACTTCACCTATACCCATATACAATGCATCCCCTATACACACACGCAATGCACCTTCTATACCCACACACAATACTTCACCTATACCCATATACAATGCATCCCCTATACACACACGCAATGCACCTTCTATACCCACACACAATACTTCCCCTATACCCATATACAATGCATCCCCTATACACACACGCAATGCACCTTCTATACCCACACACAATACTTCCCCTATACCCACACACAATGCATCCCCTATACCCACACACATTGCATCCCCTATACCCACACACACTGCATCCCCTATACCCACACACATTGCATCCCCTATACCCACACACACTGCATCCCCTATACCCACACACATTGCATCCCTTATACCCACACACAATGCATCTTCTATACTCACACACAATGCATCCCCTATACCCACACACAATGTATCCCCTATACCCACACACAATGTATCCCCTATACCCACACACAATGCATCTTCTATACCCACACATAATGTATCCCCTATAGCCACACACAATACTTCCCCTATACCCATATACAATGCATCCCCTAAAACCACACACATCACATGGCGGGACAGAGGCAGCACTAACCACAGCTCCTTTGCCGTGTAAGCGGCCTCAAAATTATTATTTTTTTGCTGTCAGCATTTCTAATCCATCACAACCACTCCCACCCCTCTTAGTAAAATACATGCTGTTTGTCTTAATATAGTCACTAAACTAAAGATGCTGCACAACGATATTGTGAGAATGTTTTGAGAATTGTTGTGTTGCAAAAAATAAACACTCCTCCATAGTCTAAATTGAGGAGTGAATGTTACTTTTGCAATGCCCAGTTATCTAGAATACGACGTCCTAGAGGTTGAACATGCCTGTGTGGCAGACATGGGCAGATTAGTCTGGGGTATGAGTCACGGTACAGCACCTCTCACACACAGTTTGGGGGATTAGAGTTTGCCAAAAAGATTTCTTTTTCCATTGCAAACTGTTAAATGGGAAACAACAGACATTGGCACGAGGGAAATTCCAGCCACAGGTCCAATTATTTCCTTTGTTGTTTCTGGACCTCGTCTTGGCACAGAGATTACTTACAGCTTAATCTGATGCTGCTGAAAGTAATGAAGTTGTACAGAAGCTGAGCGTGTTTTGTGCGCGTTTAATTTATTTGCTCTTTAACTGGGCTGGAAATAAGTAAAATCAGTGTAAAGCTATATAATTTGTGACACTTACAATATTGAGATCATACAATGGCAACATTAAAGTGGGAATTTCACAGCAGAGCTGTAGCTGTCCATGTCAATACGTGCAAACTGATGCACAATACATTATATGAACTGTCAGCTGTAAACACACAATCTGTATGTCTATATGTATCTGTCTGTCCATTACGCATCCTTAATTTAAAATCATTTTTTCTTTCCTGTTCATTTTTTCTGTATGATGTTTCGGGTAGTTTATAGTCACTACCAAGGAACCCCTCTTGAAATTAACACTTTATGATTTAGGCCCGGTTTGCAAATTCTAGCCCCGTAGCTGCTGTTGAACTATTGCTCCCACAATATTCTCCCCGTCTATTGCACAAATAATTTTGGGAGTTATATTAATCACCATCTGGATGGGGAGGGGGGGAGGGCAGTTCGACAACTTTGATCTAGGCTATATAATGACTTGCTTGTCAAAATAACCCCACATCTGGGACTTCAGCCCCCCCCCCCAACCAATGCGTCTAGCAATCCATCTCTTCATGATTGTGCATAGTGAGGTGCCTAGATATAGACACATTTTTTTTCACATTTTGCCAAAAATCAGTTCCTGCATTGTCTTGTGACACCTATGATGCAATATGTATGAGGTTTTTGTTTTTTAAAGATTCTATCTGTAATAGAAACTCAGAGGTGACCGTGCAACTGTAAAAGTACTCCAAAACTTGTACACTTCCGTTACATGTGCAAATGAGTGTCGTGGAGCGCCCATCTGACATGACTTTGATCTTGAAGCAGATTTATTCAGTGAATCCATAACATCAGGTGGTAAGGGCTCTAAAATGTTTTTTAGCAGAACAGTGTGATTATCTTGATTTGGTTCACCTAACCCAACAAAATAAACAAAAACAGGCAGTTCTGTCCGCTGGAAATCAATATTACTTGATAATAGTCTGTAAATGATGTATATAATATGCACACAGTTCTGCTGCTTATGTAGATGCTTTGTAAATAAAGTATATAGTCAGGGGCGTACCTAGAGCATTTGGCACCCGGGGCGGATCCTCCTTATGGCACCCCCGTCCCCCCGCCCCTTAAAATGTAAAAAAAAACACCCAATTTTTTTTTTACAATGAATGTAGCACTGAGCGGTGTTTGTGCATCTAAATGTAAGCATGGGTTTTTTGTATGGAAAATGTGTGAGTGAATGTAGGGTTGTGTAGTGTTGGCGTTTGAATGCAGGCATGCATTTGTGTGTAGTGTTGGCAGTATAGGGCAGTGGTGTGGTTATATCAACAACATGGTGATGTTTTAAAGGTGTGTTTGTTTGTAGTGTTGTTTGAATGCATTGGATATGCTTGTGTGTAGTGTTGGCAAAATGCTAAGATGTATGCACATATACACATGCACATATACACATACACAAATATATACACACAACCAGACAACACATTTGCATAGAATTCATATTAGCCACCCAGATTTCCTGTTCTGCGCTGGCTGACACCTCTAAACTCCGGTCTTTGTTTAGCAGATAACTCCTCTATTTGATATCCCTATGTGAGATTGCCATATTTAGATCTAAAGAGCACCGTAATTTGGCATATTTATATATGGAAATCTCACATAAGAGCATTAATTTAGGGAATTATCTACTAAACTGCTAAAAGATCAAAATTTAAAAGCCTTTTACTTAATTTTAATCTTTCAGTTGTTTAGTAGATAACTCCCGTATTTGTTATCCGTATGTGGGATTGACATATTTAAGGACACCAAATAAGGGAGCTATCTACTAAACACATACACATTTATATACACACAGACTTGTACATCTGTGGTTGTGTGTGTATATAAATACACACACAATCCCAGACATACACCTAATCACAGACACACAATCACAATAAACACACACTTAACGACAGAGATACACACAATCACAGACACACACAAAAATCACATTCTTACACACATTTAGTAATTAAGATGTCCACCCAGCTTCCCTACCTTGCTCTTGGATCTTCCCCATGGTGATTAACGGTTGCTGCTGGGCGCTCTTCCTGCACAGCCCACTTGTGCTCCCAGTAGTGATGACGATGCCATCTTATCCCAGCTGCCAGTTCACTGCAGGGCGCGCACTAACCTCACTGCCTCCCAGAATATATCTGTCCTTGTCCCTTGTGTAAAAAAATGTTTGTGACAGCGTATGTATGTGTATTGTGTGTGACTGCATATGTAATTTGTGAATGTGAGCCTGTGTGTAATGTGTCTATGTGACAGTAGGGGAACAGTTGTATGTGCCTGGGTGGGTCGGAGTAAATTGGGGTCTGGAAATTCGTGGGGGAATAGGGCAGGGAGGGTATAATGGCACGGAGGGTGGAGGATATAGGGCAGGGGGGGGGGGTTATAATGGCAGGGGGGTTATAGGGTGGGGGTATAGTAGTACCTTACCATTTAGGAGGGTGCAGGATCAGCAGGGTCTGTTTCACCATTTGGTGGCTGCTCTGGGGTTATAATGGCAGCGAGGTGGGAGTATAGGGCAGGGGGTGTGGGGGTAAAGGGGTGGGAGTATAATGGCAGTTGGTATAGGGCAGGGGGTGTTATAATGGCAGGGAGGTGGGGGTATAGGGCAGGGGGGATTATAATGGCAGGGAGGGTGGGGGTATAATGGCCGTGGGGGGTGGGGTATAGGGCAGGGAGGGTGGTGATATAATGGCAGGGGGTATAGGGCAGGGGTGGTAAGGTATAGGGCAGGGAGGGTGGTGATATAATGGCAGGGGGTATAGGGCAGGGGGGTTTAGGGCACGGGGTGGGGTATAGGGCAGGGAGGGTGGTGGTATAATGGCGGGGGGGTATAGGGCAGGGAGGGTGGTGGTATAATGGCAGGGGGGGTTATAGGGCAGTGAGGGTGGTGGTATAATGGCAGGGGGTACAGGGCAGGGAGGGTGGTGCTATAATGGCAGGGGGTACAGGGCAGGGAGGGTGGTGGTATAATGGCAGGGGGGTACAGGGCAGGGAGGGTGGTGGTATAATGGCAGGGGGTATAGGGCAGGGTGGTGGTGATATAATGGCAGGGGGTATAGGGCAGGGGTGGTGATATAATGGCAGGGGGTACAGGACAGGGAGGGGGGGTTATAATGGCAGGGGGTATAGGGCAGGGAGGGGGGTTATAATGGCAGGGGGTACAGGGCAGGGAGGGGGGTTATAATGGCAGGGGTGTACAGGGCAGGGGGGGTGGGGTATATGGCAGGGGGGTTATAATGGCAGTGGGGGGGTGGGGTATAGGGCAGGGAGGGTGGTATAAAAGTTACTTGCCATTTGGCATTTAGGAGGGTGCATGGGCAGCAGCTCCTTCCCAAGCAGGCAGCAGGTGCAGGGGATCTGTACAGAGTGACCGCGGGGGAGAAACCTGGCTCTGCGCCCCCTGCTGGTACACTCCGAAATAGCCTCCCTGCAGCTCAGTGTGTGAGTCAGAACACAGGCTGGGAATCCCCTCCTTGTGCTCTGACTCACAAACTGAGCGCCGGTCTGCCGGAGCTGCGGGAGAGCAGGAGGTACAGAGCCTGGCACCCCCCTGCTGAGTGGCACCCGGGGCGGACCGCCCCTCCCGCCCCCCCCCTTAGTACGCCACTGTATATAGTGCTAGCATTTTGAGCAGTACAGTAAACCTTTTAAAGTGTATTTGGTGTAAAATACAATATTGTCACCCCTCGATTTGCAGAATAACCTGCAAAAGTAAAGTGTTCCTTACCTGTAATCCAGCCCTGGGCTTAGCTTCCATTGCTGATTTCGATGCCTCTGTCTGACATCAAATGGGCCTTGCGTGGTCCAATCACAGGCTTGCTCCTGTCCGGTGAGTGGCAGGAGGAAGTGGGAGAGGGAGGAAGTAGAGGAGGAAGGGTTAGTTCATGAAAAATAAAATCTAATTATTAATACAGGAAACAGTTGGAAAGGAATATGTGCCAACAGGGAGGGAGTAAAACATTATCTTCTCAATGAAGGCACGCTGCTTGCAAGGGAGAAAATGATCATGTCTGTCACCAGATCGATGTGCGCACTAATGACAGATTCAAAATATGCACCAAATTTACATTGGCAGCCCGGAACAGGGTTCTGTCAATGTCACATGTGTTGGGGTGCAACAAGCCCCCACACAATTAAAAATATCTCTGTATGTGTAGTGTTTCCAGCAGAAACACTGGACATAGTGACTGCTACTGAAGTGAAGTGGTAACGGTGGCTGGAGTAACCTTTTAATACACATTACAGGCTATTATCTGTTGCTTAACACCTTCAAGTTCACTTCTACCATGATGTTAAAGACATTTTGAACAATGATATCCTTCTCCACGGCTGTGATCTTCTTGCTGTCCAGGAATGAAAACTGATTATAGACCTCAATCAGACTTTTCACCTCTCCTTTGGTCATCGTTAACCTGAACATGCATTTCCTCTGTACCTTCCCTTGCAATATGTTAACTGAGCTTTGTACTGTCATCTGAGATCCATTGGGAGCAGTTTCTGGCCGTTCAAATGGCCTGTGCTAACTACTTTCCTACCTTGTACCCCTGAGTGTCTCACTGTCTATTCTATTATTTTTGTTTATCATCCATTGAGCAGAGTTCTGTTTCTTGTCTTACTATTTCTCCTCCAGGGATCCCAATGCTGTCACCTGCATTCTTCATTCCTCTTCCAGACAGCTTGATGCTGTTTTCTGTACTTGTCACCTCTTTTCCAAGAAGCGTACCTCTGGCTTCTAAATACCCTTCTTCATCTAACGTATCTTGACATCTCAAAGCAAAAGGGAGAGGCAGACACCTGACTTCTCAAGTTTACTAAAGATACACAACCTGTTCAAGTAGAAACAAGAATTTTCCTTTATAACGGACTCCACTATGACAGCTGTGAAAAACCCTTGCAGGACAAAACTAAGAAACTCGTTGTTGTGTGTGATATGCCACTATTTCACAGATTTATATTGAGATCATAATGGATCTATTTAATCTAAATGGTACCAAAGGCAAACTAATGTTATTTACTAAAGAGAGAATTTAAAGTGAATTTCAAATTTAAGGCCAAAATAGCTAGATTAGAAATCTGCTGTGATTTAACTGTGGTTACCTTGGTGTAAAATGTGAAATTCTCTTTGAATTCTCACATTATTTTTATATAGAAAAAACGCATACCTATGGATACTGTAAATGAGGTATATAATATCAAAATAGAAACATACAACTTAAAAATATATTGAGAGCTTTGATAAAGTATTTTGTACGAAACGCGTAGACGATATTGTTCTCCGTCATTCTTTGCACCATATCTTTGTATTAAATTATCATCATATCTTTGTTTTAAGGGGTTTTACTTTGAATTGATAGATCACTTATTTGTATTACATTGATTACGTTGAGGATTGACTAACCCCGTCAAGTAGAACTTACCTGGCTGAAAATACCTATAGTTTAATTTCCAAGATTTCCAAAAGGGACTATATTCTGTGTACATTGGAATTTGCCGATCACTGGTTGACACGGAAGCGTGTCGACCAGATCATGGTTGCTATTGTATGGAGCAAAGATATTGAGAGCCCCTTAGACGAGACTGACAATAACAACACACAATTTGCGTGTCTCATAAAAAAAAAAGTGTGATGTGAAATGATGAATGCATATGTGTAGAGTCTGTTGCTAGTTAGGTGTGTGTTAGAGAGAATAACTAGTCAGGTATCTTCTGCCTGTGGGAGACAATGATCAGGTGTATATATATATATATTTCTAATTAATTATGTATGTGAGTTTGCTAATAAGATATGTGCTTATCACATGCATATAATAATTGTTATTATTAGTGTTTATAAAGTACCACTGAGTTCTGCAGCATTACTCTGAAACAGGTAGGCTAACAAACAAGTCAAATGTACAGGAATTAAAGATCTTTTTAATAGAGCTATAATTAAACAAAAGGTAAAGACAAAATGCATTTTATACAAAGTAAAACTTTGTTGTTAGTACATTTAGCATAAAATTAGCTCTTAAATTATACATATTGCAATTGGCGGTCAGGAAGGGCAGGTGTCACCGGACTTAGCTGTACCCAAGGCACCGCTGAAATGAAGTGTCTGATTCAATGGACTAGCTGACTGGGACACAGGGAAATTTCCTGGCGGCCCATCTCAGAATGTTCTATTCAGGGACCAGAACCAGTGAGCAGGTGCGAGAAGTGACAGAAACCAGCTGAAGGCTCGGACTCTGCTGCTGACTGAGCAGAGTTTAGTGGGGACAGGTAGTGGAGAGGGAGGAGATATGACAGATGGGGAACAGGCATGTAGCTGGGTGACAGTGGGGCGAGGAAGCAGGGGGGGAGGGAAGAGGAAAGGGCTAGCTAGTCCTGATTTGGTGCAACCTAGCAGATTTGCCCGTTTGAGGGAAGATGTTGGGAGCATCAGCTCAGGAGTAGCTGTATTAGAGGAAGCTGTTACTTCTAACAGCCGAGGTGACAGCCCCTCTAGTACGGGTGGGGATCAAAATGTAAGGAAGGCAAGACAGGTTGTGGTGGTAGGGGACTCTATCATTAGGAGAGCAGATAGGGCAATCTGCCACTCTGATCGGCTCAACCGGACAGTTTGCTGTCTCCCGGGTGCTCGGGTCCGGCATGTTGCTGACAGAGTGGATGGATTATTGGGAGGGGCTGGGGATGACCCAGCGGTCATGGTCCATGTTGGTACCAATGACAAAGTAAGAGGAAGATGGAAGGTCCTAAAGAATGATTTCAGGGAATTAGGTAGCAAACTCAAGAAAAGGACCTCCAAGGTGGTATTCTCTGAGATATTACCTGTGCCACGTGCTACAGTGGAAAGGCAGCGGGAGATTAGAGAGGTTAATGCGTGGCTGAAGTCTTGGTGCAGGAAGGAGGGTTTTGGGTTTTTAGAGCACTGGGCCGACTTTGCGATTGGGTACAACCTATATAGTAGTGATGGATTGCACCTAAACGGAAGGGGGTCTGCAGTGCTGGGGGATAGGATGGCTAGAAGGTTGGAGGAGATTTTAAACTAGTAGTAGGGGGGGAGGGTCATAGCAATCTACAAAATGGAGATAGGACAGAAAGGAGATGGGCTTTAGAACAGTATAAGGAGGGTGGAGACGGGGGGAGGGGCAAGCTCAGAACAGAGAAGCTATGTAATGTTGGTAATTCACAAAATAAACAAGAGACTCATGATATTAAATGTATGCTTACTAATGCAAGGAGCCTAAATAACAAAATGGGGGAACTAGAGGCATTAGCATACACTAAACAATATGATATAATAGGCATAACTGAAACATGGTGGGATGAGACACATGACTGGGCAGTTAACTTAAATGGGTACACATTATTTAGGAAGGATAGGAAAAACAAGAAGGGTGGTGGGGTATGTTTGTATGTCAACCATGATTTAAAGCCAAATCTTAAGCAAATTGAATGCGATGAGGAAAATGTGGAAGCTTTATGGGTAAATATCTGCTTGGGGGAAAAGAAGGGAAACCAACTATTGGTTGGGATATGTTATAAACCACCTAATGTTAATATTGACGAGGAACAACAGCTGTTTGAGCAAATTGAGAAAGCTGCAAATCTTGGTAACACTTTAATTATTGGAGATTTTAATTACCCAGACATAAATTGGGACATAGGGACTAGTAGCTCAGCAAAGGGAATTAGGTTTTTAAACTTGTTAAATGACAACTTCATGTCACAACTTGTACAAGCGCCAACTAGAATGGACGCTTGTCTGGACCTGGTTTTAACAAACAACCTTGATCTTTTGACCAACATTCAAGTAGGTGAGCACTTGGGAAATAGTGATCACAATATAGTGTCCTTTGAAATAAACTCAAAAAAACAAAAGCACATGGGGTATACTAAAACATATAATTTTAAAAAGGCCAATTTCAATAAGATAAGGGAAGCTTTACAATATATTGACTGGCATAAACTCTTTAGTGAAAAGAACACTGAGGATAAATGGATCATCTTCCAACAAATATTAGAAAGGTACATTTCTCAGTATGTACCATTGGGAAATAAGTATAAAAGAAACAAATTAAAACCAATGTGGCTTAGTAGAGAAGTAAAACAAGAGATTAAAAATAAGAAAAGGGCATTTAAAGCATTTAAATCAGACAAATCGGATGCATCTTATAAAAGATATAAGAAAGCAAATAATGCGTGCAAAAAGGCAATTAAACTTGCTAAACTTGAAAATGAAAAAATGATAGCTAAAGAGAGCAAAACCAACCCCAAAGCATTTTTTAAGTACATAAATTCCAAAAAACCCAAAAATGAAAGTATAGGTACACTTAAAACTGAAACGGGGGTGTTAGTTAATGAAGACCAAGAAAAGGCAGGAATTCTAAATAACTATTTCTCCTCCGTATATATTAAAGAAGAACCCATGGCAATAGATGTGCAAATGATTGCTACTAAAAACTTGCAGAATAATTGTAATTGGTTAACTCAAGACAATGTGCTGCAGCAACTAAAGAAAGTTAATATAAACAAAGCTCCAGGGCCTGACGGTATCCATCCACGTGTACTTAAGGAACTAAGTGTAGAAATAAGTGAACCTCTGTTTTTAATCTTTCAAGATTCTTTTCTTTCAGGAAGTGTTCCGGAGGATTGGAGGAAGGCAGATGTGGTTCCTATATTCAAAAAGGGTTCAAAATCCTTGCCTGGAAATTATAGACCTGTGAGCCTAACTTCTGTGGCTGGTAAAATATTTGAAAGGTTATTAAGGGATAATATTCAAGAATTCCTTGAGAAGAATATGGTTATCAGCAAAAATCAGCACGGTTTTATGAAGCACAGGTCATGTCAAACTAACTTGATTGCGTTCTACGAAGAAGTAAGTAGAAGTATAGATCAGGGTGTTGCAGTGGATGTGATCTATTTGGATTTTGCCAAGGCATTTGATACAGTTCCACACAAAAGATTAGTGTTCAAACTCAAGGAAATCGGTCTCGATGAAAATGCTTGTTCTTGGGTAGAACATTGGCTTAAAAACAGAATACAAAGAGTTGTCGTTAATGGTAAATTTTCAAGCTGGACAGAGGTGGCAAGTGGTGTCCCTCAGGGGTCTGTTCTGGGACCCCTTCTATTTAACATTTTTATAAATGATCTTGAAGACAGCATTGAAAGTCATGTTTCAGTGTTTGCAGATGACACAAAACTTTGTAAAATAATACAATGTGAGCAAGATATTACTTTGCTTCAGAAGGATTTAGATAGACTGGAGGACTGGGCACTCAAATGGCAGATGAAATTTAATGTTGAAAAATGCAAAGTTATGCACTTCGGCGTAAAGAATACACAAGCAACGTATACCCTTAATGGAAGCGAATTAGGGATAACAACACACGAAAAGGACTTGGGAATTGTTATAGACAACAAACTATGCAACAATGTGCAATGTCAATCAGCAGTGGCCAAGGCCAGTAAGGTATTGTCATGCATGAAAAAGGGCATTCATTCTCGGGACGAGAATATCATTTTGCCTCTCTATAAATCACTGGTAAGACCACATATTGAATATGCTGTGCAATTTTGGGCACCTGTTCTAAAGAAGGATATCATGGCACTAGAAAAAGTGCAGAGGCGGGCTACAAAATTAATAAAAGGAATGGAACATATCAGCTATGAAGAAAGGTTAACAAATTTAAACCTATTTAGTTTAGAAAAACGTCGCCTGAGAGGGGATATGATAACATTATACAAATATATTCGGGGCCAATACAAACCATTGTGTGGAAATCTATTCACAAACCGGACTTTACATAGGACACGAGGCCATGTGTTTAGACTGGAAGAAAGAAGATTTCGTCTAAGGCAAAGGAAAGGTTTTTTTACTGTAAGAACAATCAGGATGTGGAATTCTCTGCCTGAAGAAGTGGTTTTATCAGAGTCCATACAGATGTTCAAACAGCTACTAGATGCATACTTGCAAAGACAGAATATTCAAGGATATAATCTTTCAATGTAGGGTAATAACTGCTTGATTCAAGGATAAATCTGACTGCCATTCTGGGGTCAAGAAGGAATTTTTTGTCCTAGCTTGTTGCAAAATTGTGCTTCAAACTGTTTTTTTTTTTTTTCTTTTGGATCAACAGCAAAAAACAGGTGTGAGGAAGGCTGAACTTGATGGACGCAAGTCTCTTTTCAGCTATCTAACTATGTAACTATGTAACTGTCTGTCAGTATGTGTATTGTCACTGTGTGTGTGCCACTGTATTTGCATTGGTCCCTGTGTGTGCCATTATGTCTGTATTGGTCTTTGTGTGTGTGTGTGTGTGTGTGTGTGTGTGTGTGTGTCATTGTGTTTGTATGGGTCCATGTGTGTCAGCTTGTTTGTTTGTTTGGGTCACTTTGTGTGTTTTTGTCAGTATGTGTTAATGAGTGTATGTAAGTGTGTGTTAGTGAGTGTGTGCATTGGTGATTGTGTGAGTGTGGTTGTATTGGTCAATGTGTATGTCAGTGAGTATATGTATAGTTATTTATTTAAAATAACTGGGTGGGGTTTTTTTTGTTTTTTGTTTTTTTTAACCTATACACTATGCTGGCAAGATGTGTTATATATAGGAATCAATTAAAGCATAAACATTTTACATTAACCCTGAAAACCATCAGAAGCCAGTGTGGGGACCGACAGAGGGTGAGATCTGGGAGGTTCAAGAAGACAAATAAATTGGTCTGGATGCCGCATTTATAATGGACTGTAATGGAGCAGGTTGGAAATGTGTAAAAAAAACATGACTGCACAAAGAATAAAGTGCTGGAATTGGACCAGACGCTGGTAGAGGTGTGGGTCACTGGCATGAACATGGTTGAGCATTACAAAAAGTTATAATTTGTGGTATAGAGTCGTATGTTACAGCCCATAGACAGCAACTCGAGAATGTATATATTGTAATATACACATCAAATGTGGGCTGTGAGTAAGCCTATCTGGTGTTTTAAAACCACTCATTTTTCACTGCGTAAAGCTAATTAAACACAGGTAGTGCAAGTAATACTATATATATATTCCTTAACCGATCACAATAAACTCCAAAAGCACACACACTTTGAGAATGAGCATCTAGTGCGCTTATGTATGGACTACAAAGAACACCATAGCAATTCCTTAAGTAACAAAAAAAAAACACCCAGAAAATAGTGAAATAAAAAGACTCATGTAAAGATTACAGATTTTGTATCAAATAATTTAAGTCCAGATTGCTGCAGGAAAGCAGGTTTATTTAACCCCTTAAGGACAAATGACATGTGTGACATGTCATGATTCCCTTTTATTCCAGAAGTTTGGTCCTTAAGGGGTAAAACTGCAATGTTTCAGCCTAAACAGAGGCCTTTATGAAGCTGATTTGTAGGCCAAAACATTGTGTCAAGACAAGCTGACCCCAACACGCAGAATGCAACCCTAAATAGAGAAAACTTATTACTGGACCTTAGAATGGCAGAGTTTGAGGTGGAAAGCAAAAGAGTAGTTGAGGAATAGCCAAAGTCTAGGAAAACCAGAGATCAGGATAACGATAAGGAACAGCCGAGTAAGGATACCAGAAAGCAGAATAGTTCAAACACAAGCCAAGTCAAAAAATACCAGAGAAAATAGCACAGAAAATAGAGTCAGTTGAACACAAAGTGCACGCAATTCAAAAGCAGCAGGCAAAAACAGAGCAATGCTTTGCTCAGCTAGAGGATGCCAGACGCCGAAACAACCTTAAGATACGTTGCATACCAGAGGATATTCCAACGGCAGAGCTTCCGCACTTCATGAGGAGACTGGCGGGTGCCCTGCTGCCGCCAGAACAGGCCAAAAGCATCACATTGTATAGTGCATTCCGAGTCCCAAAACCCAGAAGAGCGCCGGAATCAGCCTCCAGGGATCTTGTAGTACGCTCCTATGGAGGAAATACCTACAACCCTTCACCATGTTACTACAGGCCCATGATATCCGTTACAGTTGGCGATCACCGCGTACTCTCCAGGTCCTAAAGGGAGACACCACCCACTCAGTCAATGATCTGCATGGAGCACGCACTCTTATGGAGACCCTGGGCCTCCCACTAGACTCCCTACCACAGCCTGAAAGGAGAGGGACTATCGCTGCAACCCACATGTGGGACCCAATGACCATCACCCCTTTCGTACCCCAAAGAGCCTAGTCGGATACCTACACAGCACCCACGACCTGAGGCTTTGTATGATTCTTTAGTTCAAAACCAACTTTCATAACTTTGTCATGTTTACACAATTTCCAGCCCTTCACTTTTATTGTTTAAATACTGAATAACTGTCTCAATTAATGTGATCATGCCCTGCAGCATGAGGCACCCCTTAAGGGTCATCCAGGTCACTAGACTTGAAATCCCCCTCCCCCCACCTCTCCATCTGAGTTAGCTGGACAGACCCTGGTGTCTAGGTCTAGAGGCGTAAAAACACATTAAGGCCCTCAGCCTCTCATCGTGTGGCCCTCCCCCTTTTTCACACTGACCAGGCTGATGGGCTCTTACATTATTCTCAGTATTATATATTTTTTTGTTTTCTTTCTTGTTATTACATATATATATATATATATATATATACATATATATATAAAAAAAAAAGAAAAAAAAAAAAAAGGAAAAAACCTTGCACTCCAACTCACTTTTGTTTGTAGACCCGGTGCTCGATTGCACTAATAGATATCGGTAATAAAAAAATCAGCACTCCCAGGATTTATACGAAAAAAGAAATTTGGTCTTTATTCCAACAGCCAACGTTTCAGTTCCACTAAGGAACTTTCATCAGGACAGAATCTATATATATATGTGTGTGTGTGTGTGTGTGTATCCGCCATTGGCCAATGCAAGCTGTTGCCCACATATAGACACATACATAGTTAATGAATATAGAGCATTGACACACCATAGAAAACCCTCCATTTTATATCAGAATCACCAGCCAGACCGCCAACTTGAGCCCTTACATTTCTCTTTTAAAAAACAAAAACCCTCAGCTCCCTGGCTAGGTCCCTGCAATATACTGTGTTATTTTGTTGACATGTCAATGATGTTTTATTTTTCACAAAAATATCTAATTTGTATGAAACGTCTACCTCACGGCAGTGAGTTGAACAAAAATAAAGAATAAAAAAAAAAATTAAAAAACAACAACTGGAGTTCTCCCACGTGGGTGCGCTGGAGTAAGACAAGGTATTGTGATACAGTGCAGTTTTTGCTTTATTAAACCTGCCTTCCTGCAGCAATCCTGGGTGCCTGGACCTAATTTATTTTATCTACAAAACTGGGTATTGCCAGCCCTGGCCCTGATAAGCACCTGGTTTCCTAAGTGGGAGTACGGTATCCTCAGTTTGAGAATTACTACAAGCATCAAGTATCACGCATAAAGTAGCACAAAGAGAGACAAAAAGGATTCAGCCTCAAACTATGTACGATAGGATTATGTTCTGTTTAGTCTAGCCATGTTATTGTATCACAATGAGGGTTAAGGAGAATAAAATGACGGCAGTTTTTTGTGTTATTTACTCCTGATTGAACTATAGATAAGCTGGCCCTTCTTTGGACGGTGTAAAAGATGTTGAAGATGATTCTATAACAGCCCTTCAAAACTGAGAGAGTGTTACAAACTAAACTAAAGTTTGATTAAAGAAATGGAACAGAAGCAGGAACTAGTAATCTTATAAGAAGAGGCCATTCAGCATCAACACACAATGTTCCTGTCACGGTCGTTCTGTCGGGAGACAGACATCCAGAGGACTTTGCAGAGAATGGAGGCATACTATATTTGGAGTGACTGAGGTATTCAGGTCAGGGAAAGATTTTGTAACCTGTCTCTAGGGACATCCTGGACGGGTTTGGAAATAAAATCTGTACCATCTGTTTTCTGTGAGTTCGAAATGGTCCCACCTGTCTCAGTAAAGTGTAACTTTTTCTTCAAAAAAAAAAAAAACTAGACAATATTATTTCACTTTATGGCCCATCTTAGGTTGCTCATTCCCTCACTTTGGACATGTTGAGAATTTAGTAATTTAGAAGATCACGGGTTTCCAATTCCCAACTACCAAGACAATTGTTGTTGAGCAATCTAAAAATGTTCTTTACCTGTCTGCCTCCAAATGAAACATAGGTATATTTAGATATTCCGCAGAGACCAAAGTTATCTAAGTGTTCTATTTTTGCTAACTAGGATACATGTAACATATTGTAAAAGACAGTTTAATTGACAAGATACCAAGCAGAATATCACAGAATTACTATTTAAATTCTGGACAGGGTTGGCTTATCTGTCTGAGGTTAATAAAGTTAGTAAGTAGGGTGATAATAGCATTCAGGTTGTAGTATACTCTTTAAAACTAGTGAAAGCTAAACTGACATTTCCAGAAATGTTTATAGATAGAGTTATTCACTAAAGTGGGAATTGTTGGGAACTCAATGTGAATTCAAATTGAATTTCAAAATGAATGCCACCCTAGCTAAACTAAAAGCATAGATGACTTGGATAATGTTTCCAGTTTGTCATTTTTTTCCCTTTAAATTTAAAATTCAATTTGAATTCCTGACAATTGTCACTTTATTCACTTCGGTGAATAACACTGGAGTTCAAATGTGCCTATTTACCAATATACATTTACATGATTCAGTATATAAAGTACTGTAATTAAATTACATGTTATGTTTCCCATCAGGAATATTTTACATTTGCTAACTTTCTGGAGCACATTCCAAGCAGAATTTAGCTCTAGAAATTAGAAAAAGTAAAGCAAAAATACTCTTGACCAATAAAGGGACAATTAGATCCCCTCACTAAGACATATTTGTTTGTTTTATTTCATAAAACATGAGTTTGTAAGTGGGAATAAGTGAATGGTAATAGCAGGGGCGGACTGAGAACCCTCAGGGCCCCCGGGCAAAATAAATCAAGGGCCCCCTTACAGGCCCCACCCATACTCTGCAGCAAGCGCCACCCATGTCCCGCCTCCAGCCACACCCTACACAATCTTTAGACACAAGGAACAAAAGTGCAATAATCCCTTCGAGGCCCCAGTAGAGACTACAATTGCGGGCTAATGGGCCATGGAGGGGGTCTTTCTAGCAGAGGCTATCTCAGTGTCCTTTAGAGAGTGTGTTAGAAAGAATCCCCTCCATGCCCTTTTAGAGACTACAATGGAGTCTAATAGGCTTGGAAGGGGGTCTTTCTAACAGAGGCCATCTCAGTGTCCCTGCTGGAAACAGTCGCCTCCAGGCCCCAGTAGAGACTACAATTGAAGGCTAATGGACCATGGAGGGGGGGGGAGCATTCTAGCAGAGGCTATCTCAGTGTCCTTTAGAGAGTGTGTTAGAAAGAATTTCCTCCAGGTCCCATTAGAGACTACAATGGAGTCTAATGGGGCCTGGATGGGGGTCTCTCCAACACTCTGGTTCCTATTCACAATATAGCAACACAACATAGCTCGCTAATACCTAGGCCAAGTTGGCTCCTCTTACCTTAATTACTGGCTGCGGCTGGCAGGCTGTGGGCTTGCTGGCAGGCTGTGGGCTTGCTGGCTACTGCCGGCAGGCTATGGGCTTGCTGGCTGCGGCTGGCAAGCTGTGGGCTGGCAGGCTGTGGCTTGCTGGCTGCGGTTGGCAGGCTGTGGGCTTGTTGGCTGTAAGCCTAACTGGTGGCCTGTGGGCTGGCTGGCTGGCTACTGGCCAGCCTGTGGGCTGGCTGGCCGGCCTGTGGGCTGGCTGGCTGGCCGGCCTGTGGGCTGGCTGGCTACTGGGGCACTTGTAGATTATTTAAAGAAATCATCCATGCACAATAACCACTACTGCTCTGTGTAGTCGTTATGGTGCCAGGAGGGCCGCCCCCCCTTTCAGAGTAATTAGTCAAACCGTTTAAGAACAGTTTGACAACTTACCTGGGGTCTGCTGGGATATGAGGCTGTAGTAGGGTATAGGAGCAGTGGTGCAATGTGTAAGGGGTGCAGTGTGTGTGCAAGGTTCAGTGTGTGTGTGGGGGTGTAGTGTGTGAATGTGTAGGGTGTGTGGGGCAATGTGTGTATGAGGGGGCTGTGTATGTGTGTGGCAATGTTAGTATGGGGGGCTGTGTGTGTATGGGTGGGCAGTGTATGTGTGTGTGTGTGTGTGTGAGGCAATGTGTGTAAATGTGTATGGTGTGTGTGGGTGTATGGGGGGCAGTGTGTGAATGAGTATGGTGTGTGGGGGCAGTGGGTGTATGGGGCTAGAGTTCACACTCACCACTGCGACCACCAGGAATTCCTGGTGGTCACAGTGTTGAGAGTGAACTCTAGCCCGTAGCTCCAGGGCTAGAGTTTACTCTTGCAAGAGCCGTAACGTTGCCGTGGTAACCGCGGCAACGATCTGTGCTCGCGCAAGAAGGACACAGAGGAGCTGAAGGCTGAGCTCCCGGGTCCTCTCTTCCTCCCTCCCCTGCCGGCTGCCCGCACGGTGCCTGCGGGCAGGGGAGGGGGCAATTGCCCTCCTCTTACCCCCCTTCTTACTCCCCCTCTTCTTACTCCCCCCTCACTCTCTTCTTACTCTCCCCCTCTTCATACTCCCCCCTCTTCATACTCCTCCCTCTTCTTACTCCCCCCTTTTCTTACCCCTTCTTACTCCCCCCTCACTCTCTTCTTACTCCCGTCCCTCTCTTCTTACCCCCCTCCCTCTTTCTTCTTACCCCCTCTTTCTTCTTACCCCCTCCCTCTTTCTTCTTACCCCCCTCTTTCCTCTTACCCCCCTCCCTCTTTCTTCTTACCCCTCCCTCTTTCTTCTTACCGGCCTTCCCTCTTTCTTCTTACCCCCTCCCTCCCTCTTTCTTCTTACCCCCTCCCTCCCTCTTTCTTCTTACCACCTCCCTCCCTCTTTCTTCTTACCCCCTCCCTCCATCTTTCTTCTTACCCCCTCCCTCTTTCTTCTTACCCCCTCCCTCTTTCTTCTTACCCCCTCCCTCTTTCTTCTTACCCCCCTCTTTCTTCTTACCCCCTCCCTCTTTCTTCTTACCCCCTACCTCTTTCTTCTTACCACCTCCCTCCCCCCTCTTTCTTCTTACCCCCTCCCTCCCTCTTTCTTCTTACCCCCTCCCTCCCTCTTTCTTCTTACCCCCTCCCTCCCTCTTTCTTCTTAACCCCTCTCTCCCTCTCTCTTTCTTCTTACCCCCTCCCTCCCTCCCTCTTTCTTCTTACCCCTCCCTCCCTCTTTCTTCTTACCCCTCCCTCCCTCTTTCTTCTTACCCCCTCCCTCCCTCTTTCTTCTTACCCCTCCCTCCCTCTTTCTTCTTACCCCCTCCCTCCCTCTTTCTTCTTACCCCCTCCCTCTTTCTTCTTACCCCCTCCCTCCCTCTTTCTTCTTACCCCCTCCCTCTTTCTTCTTACCCCCTCCCCTGTAGCGTGGCCGAGCTGCTCTCCGGTCCGCGCGCCCGGCCGGAGTGATAGGAAGGTGCACACCGAGTGTGCACCTTCCTGTCAGTCCGGCCGGGTACAGGAAACAGAAACTCCTGTTCCACGCAGAACAGGAGTTTCTGTTTCCTGTACCTGGTCGGACTGACAGGAAGGTGCACACTGAATGTGCACCTTCCTATCACTCCGGCCGGGCACCGCGGACCGCACAGCAGCTCGGCCACGCTACAGGGGAGGGGAGGTGAGAAGCTGCAGCCGCCTGAGCGCTCTTAAGAGAGCGCTCAGGCGGCTGCAGCATTTAAAGGGGCGGCCGGGCCCCCTGATGGCGGGCCCCCCTGCCGGCCGGGCCCTCGGACCATGTCCGAAGTGCCCGACCGGTCAGTCCGCCCCTGGGTAATAGTGGGCCTGAGAATAGTATTAGTGGAATGTGGTGAAGAGGAGATGAGATAGAGGGATATACAAAAGCATAGACGGATGGGCAAAGAAGGAATGTGGGGAGGGATCATGGCTCTGGAGGAGTGGGGGGAGAAGCAGCAATATAAATGAACATAGACAGGACCGGTGAAACCATTTTTGCCGCCCTAGGCAAAAAATATTTTACCGCCCCCACTCATGCAGACTAATACACACGCTGACTCAAGTATAAACAAACATTGACCCATATACACACTCTGACCCATGCAGAGACACACGTCCAGGCATAAACTAACCCATGCAGACACTCTCCTACCCATACAGACACACACTGACCCATACAGACACACACTGGCCCATGCAGCCACACAATGACCCATACAGACACACACTGACCCATACAGACACACACTGACCCATACAGACACACAATGACCCATACATACACACACTGACCCATACAGACACACAATGACCCATACAGACACACACTAATTCATACAGGCACACACTTACCTAAACAGACACACAATGATCCATACAGACACACAATGACCAATACAGACTGACATACACAAACATACTGACTGAAGCAGTTATCTTACCTCCATTGCTGTTGTTACTCCTGTGTCTGTCTCCCTCCAAGTCAACGGTGCTACCATCAGCTCCACCACGCAGGCTCACTGCCTAGGTGTTCTCTTTGACTCTGACCTCTCCTTCAAGCCTCATGTTCAATCTATCGCCAAATCCTGTCATTTCCATCTCAAAAACATTGCTCGCATCCGCCCCTACTTGATGCCAGATGCGACTAAGGTGTTGGTTCATTCCACTGTCCTTTCTCGCCTTGACTACTGTAATCCGCTTCTTAGTGTTCTTACTTGCTTCCAACTTGCACCGTTACAGTCCATAATGAATGCGGCGGCGAGGCTCATCTTCCTGTCTGCCCACACCTCCCATGCCTCACCCTTCTGTCAGTCCCTACATTGGCTTGCTATAAAATATAGAGCTCAATTTAAAATTCTGGTTCTTGCTTTCAAATCGCTACATAATGCTGCTCCTACCTATCTATCCTCCCTTATACACAAGTATGTCCCGTCTAGGCCCTTACGCTCTGCTGAAGACTTACGTCCATCTTCTGTCCGTACTCCCACCTCTGATGCTCGCCTTCAAGATTTCTCGAGGGCTGCACCGTTCCTGTGGAACTCGCTTCCCTCCTCCGTTAGATGCTCACCCAGTCTCCACTCCTTCAAAAAATCGTTAAAAACCCACTTCTTCATAAAAGCGTACCGGGCGCTAGTGAGCAGCAATGTAAGTGCTCCCTAGCGCCCGGTTACATGGCACACTCAGAACAATAGAGGGCTGGCAGTGGGCCGGTGCAAACTTGATCATAAAGTCAGGGCCACTTAAAGGGACACTATAGTCACCGGAACAACTATAGCTTAGTGTAATTGTTCTGGTGAGTATAA
Source organism: Pelobates fuscus (assembly GCF_036172605.1). Lineage (NCBI taxonomy): Eukaryota > Metazoa > Chordata > Amphibia > Anura > Pelobatidae > Pelobates > Pelobates fuscus. The sequence continues at coordinate 80,779,217 of NC_086323.1, read as the reverse complement.
TTGCCTTCAGGCATTTTAATGCAAACACTGCCTTTTCAGAGAAAACGTGGCCAGTGGAGGTGCTTCCTAGCTCAGTGCTGCACAGTAGGCAGCACTGCCGTTCAGCGTCTCCACACTCTGCATGGGGACACTGAATTTCCCTCATATAGATGCATGGAGGAGGTGCTGATTGGTCAAAACAGTGTTTGGCTCCACCACCTTGCCGATTTTAGGCAATCCAATGCTTTCCCATGGAAAAGCATTGGATTGGCTAAAAAATGTCAATTCTGATGGTGTCACTAAGGGGGCGACCCTATATTGTTCCTTTAAGTGTACAAATGTAAACATTTCTTAATCTCTATGATATTCTACTGTCGTGATTAATTAGTAAATTTCCACATACGCAATATTCGAAAAACAGTTAAAAAATAACCTTTATTAAATCAACAGAGGTGTATCAAACCATTTTGTATTGTACTGCCATTTAGGCGTCTGTAGGGCAGTAGTACTCTTATTATTTATTTAGTTGGTTTGATACACCTCTTTTTTACTTTAGTGTGTCTTACCATACTTCCCCTTACCTTTTTTCGTTACGTTTTTTCAATTATTACTCTGTTGATTTAATAAAGGTTATTTTTTAACTGTTTTTCGAATATTGCGTATGTGGAAATTTACTAATTAATCACGACAGTAGAATATCATAGAGATTAAGAAATGTTTGAATTTGTACACTTAAAGGAACAATATAGGGTCGCCCCCTTAGTGAAATTAGTATATTGTTATATACTTCATAGGACAGATTTCTCTCTTCTTTTGTCTCATACTCACCATTAGGGTTACCCCCTGCTCTGTCCTCCTTGATTGGTTCGGCCACTTTTTTTCTATTTATCTAGTAAATTTCCACGTTTCACACTGGTACACTGGTAAGGAGAGGAGAAAAAAATTGTTTAAATATATATTTTTATTGTCTTCTTCTCCTGTCATCTTCCTAATCGTCCTGATCAATTGGTCTTCCTTATTATTTACTTGTAGGGTTGCTTGTAGATCTTAATCTTGACATATTTTAAAACGTAGATATGTTCGTCCCTTTTATTTGAATGTATTCTTGTATTTTTTTTTTTATATAAAATATTACCATATGGTTTCCAGGTTTTTGTACCAAATAAAAAATAAAAACCAAAAGAAACTTTCGGATGTCTTCATAAATAAGTTTATAAAATATTCTCCTTTTTAGACTTGGTCGTTCCTTTTATCTTCCAATAAGCCTAGTTGGTTCAGCTTAATTTTTGCTCTTTCAGGGTCATATAAAGTGAATGTTTGATTATCCACTCTAAACATAATTGTTGTCAAATAATAATTTGTGAGTGTTGGGGGAAATGTGTCTGTAAGTGTGTGTGTCTAAGTGAATGTGTGTGTGTGTGTGTCTAAGTGTGTGTGTCTGTAAGTGTGTGTGTCTGTGAGTGAATGTGTGTGTGTCTGTCAGTGAGTGTGTGCGTCTGTCAGTGAGTGCGTGCATCTGTCAGTGAGTGCGTCTGTCAGTGAGTGTGTCTGTCAGTGCATGCGTCTGTCAGTCAGTGTAAGTCTGTCAGTGTGTGTCTGTCTATCAGTGTGTCAAAACAGTGAGTGTGTATGTATGTCATTGATTGTCAGTGTATATGAGAGTGTGTGTCTGTCGGTGAGTGTGCGTCTGTCAGTGAGTGAGCATCTGTCAGTGAGTGAGGGTCTATCAGTCAAAGTCCGGCCGACATAGGAAGGAGTGGGGAAAATTTTAATTAGGGGTGCTGCTCGAGCACCGTCCTGCCTAGGGCAGCACAAATCCAAAATACACCTCTGGGACAACCCTGGTCCTTAAATTCCTTCTTCTTGACCTATCCTCCAGGTCTGCTAGTTTTTCAGTTTTGTACAGGGTTTCCTTTATACTTTGATTTTCTTTATGAAGGACTTCACAGTCTTTTCTCAATTGTTCAATTTCTTCTAAGTTTAGAGATATTTGAGTTATCTGTTGCTTTAAATCATTGATATTTGATTTCAAATCTGATTTTATTTTTTTCCACAATTCATCCAAAGCGATAACCTTATCTAGTTCAATTGGACATTTATTTATTTTGGTATCTCATTTCCGTCGTCAGAAATAGACTTTTCCAAATGTGGATTCTGGCCTTGTAAGGATTTCCTACGTGTATCCATTGACTTTGGGGTGTAAAAAACGCTTATGGGTTTTGTCTGTTGAGGCTTGTCTTTATCCTTTTTGGGGGCCATGTGAAGAATCACCCTCCATACATTCGGTTATTTCCTCTCCCTGCTAGTTAAGTGACTTTAAGGTATTCGTTTTATTTCTGTGTTCGGGACATTTATTCGTTCTACCGAATGGAGACCACCGTGGGTAGCAATCAGAACTTAGAACACCAACTAACCACAAAAACTGCAAAGTAATTGAGTGCTTCTAGGTGGCCGCCATTCAGCATACGAACACGTGGCGAGAACAAAGGATGGTGGCCATCTTAAATCTCCCGAACGCGGCCAGCGCCTGGCCCAGAGGAGGAGTCTGTTATTGTATAAATTAAATGCCTGTTGCTTCCAGTAAATCAGTCTTGTTCCAGCATTAAGCTTTGGCTCATGTGTGCATTATTTGGCGATACCAGCGTTATTTTACCCTGTGGATTATTATTGTTGTTATTCTGCTATTGGGAAAAAGAGAATACTAGACAGTAATACAAATCACTACCGTCACAGGCCATAGTTCTTCAATTTTGTGGCATTGTATGCAAGTGGTTGCTTTTATTAGCTTAAGAGGGAACGGGTTTTTCTTTTTTATTATTTCCTTTTTTCCCCCTTTTCTTCTGTCACCTTTTCCCTTTTTCATCCTTTGCTTGCCTACCCCTTTCTTACTCACTCTACCGTTCAGTTTTCTCTACCTGTAATTGGTTTTATGCTAAACAAGGCCTTTTGTTTTGCGGCTTACACTCTCTGGTGAGCGTGTTTGTCAGCTGAACACCTCCCTTTGAGATAACCAGAGTTTTCCCTCACCCCCTGGAGTACCTGAGGTTTCCTCCTTAGTAATATTTGCCTTTGTGTCTTCCTTCAATATATTCTTCGGCCGCTTAGCCTCTAAGCCACTAAGCCACTAAGCCAGGCTAATTCTACCGGCACCCTGACTCCTACCTCGGTACTCCAGTTTTGTATAGGGCTTGCTGCCTCCAATTCCTTCACTCCACACCTGGGTCTCTGGCTCCTTCTTCCTCCGACTACCACACCAACCTCCACTGCTGAATCGCTTCCAAGCTCTAAGCTCAAATCCCTCATTCCCTCTCCACTGCTCTGTTCAAACGTTGCTCCGGTCTGACACTGCTTGCTACCTCCTTCCTTCCCGCAGTACGTCGACACACCTCACGCACGTCCGCTCACGTCATCACACTACCACCAACAGTGTTTTTAATTTTTTATACTCACTATGCTCTTACAATAAATTAACTTAATACACTTTAGCTTATTTAGCACTACTTAATTTGTCTCCCACATTTGGAGTTAGTGTAGGACCCACCAATATTGGGGTACTGGGAAGTAGTGGTGGGCTTAACACAATATGGCCATATGGTGGAACTGAATCCCCATGTTTGTTTTCTTAGATAGGTAAATTTAAGTAACCGGATAAGATTATTAGTGTATTATTATGTGTGCGCCATATCTTAATTTGTATCTTATATTAACACAGGCATACAGTACTGATTATTGATGCACAGATGGACTACTCAGCAGAATTCTGAAATGGTTAAGTAGAACAATGCATGTTCTGTTTAATTATAATGTTATGATAATGAAATGGGGAATTTTCTGTATATGTGATTTGCCCCATTTACATACCATGTTAAATTCGCAAATCCAAATTCTGTTATGAATGCTATCACTTCGTCTCATTAGAAAAATGTTGAAGAAAATATGTTGCTTTCTAAATCTAATTCAAAAGTCTGACTTTCTAGGAAGATGTGAATATAATGATCAGAAAGTTTCACACTTATTACAGTTAATCATGACTGTGTAAAAGGTATTTTTCCACCTGAACTGCTGTGTAAAGCATTTTTTAATAATAAAAAAAGGTATACAGTGAAATACTGCACCAGAAAATCCTATAACTTCTGAAAGACCAAATCTTGTGCAGAAATTTAAATTTAATCACGTAAAAATGCAATCATTTTCGTGGATTTCAGCAGCCTGTAGACATGTGGCATGGATGTAGCCCATGGAGCAGTGCAGCTAAGGGCGTTGACATTGTTAGGAGACAGGCATACGAGGGATATATCGGGGGGGGGACTGGCAAGTATAACTGGAGGTGGGTTTGTGTTAGAGGAGTATATATAGTGGCCATTTTAGATCAGGGGCCATCTTAATTAATTCTCACTTATCTGTTTTGTTCCACCCTCCCTCCCTTATTTTGTTGTTAGCCCCCCTGTGGTCACGGCCACGAGGGATGGATAGAGAAGTTGGGGTGTTGGTTGTTTGTCCTGATGTAAAATAGTTTGGTTCACTAAGAACAGTTAGGTTTGGAAGGGTATTGTTAGGTTCAAGTAGCTCCGAACCTGGTGTGTGTAGGGTGTATCTTGGTATACCCCCACATGGAAGAAAGCTGGAAATCGTGGCAATGGTTATGTTAATTTGTTAATATTATGTTATAATGTGGTTTTACTTATTGTTTTGTGGGTCATTGTCTGGGGTAGTATTGTTAAAGGAGTTGGGGTTGATATGTTATGTTAATATGTGACAATGACATTTAAATATTTTAAGTATTATTTATATATTATTAAAGCTGTCATAATTTTCTCAAATAAAGGTGTCTGAGTATTTGTGGTTTTTTGGAGGGGGTTTGTTTAGCATATGCCAAAAAAGGCAACTATGCATATGTCATGTCATATCAACCAATAATGTATTCTATCTGTTTATCTAAACACACTTTATGCTATAAATGATGTTTTAGTAGTCACTTTAATGGTTTAATTTATCAGGAAAGTTTGCTCATGTCTGCTGATGATCACCTTGTTTTTGCAGGTTACAGCTTAAAGATTTTAGATCAGAATAAGCTCTTTGGGGAGAAGTTCTCCTCCTGAAACTGATTTCTAGCAAGAATTTAGTAGCAGTTTACTTAGTCCCACTTCTGTTTGTAAGCGGTTTTGTAGCCAAACTGAGGGAAAAAAATGTGTTTTTTTTCTATGGGAACACCCTTAGGAGAGCTGTAAAACTAGTCACATTCTTCCAAAGAAAGCTTTAGAAGCAACAATTACATTGCAGCAACTTGATTCTACCTACGTGAATCTTTAAAAATAATAATAATAATTATATTGTCTTTCTAATATTAACAGTTATCATCTTTATTTTCAACACCATTTTCTCTTCCTTTTCTCTATATGTTTTATTTATTTGTATGAATGTTTTAATTTCCATACTATTGTTACTTGTATTGACTATTGCACAGCTTTTTTAGGCATTTTTTTTTTTTTTTTTTTATAAACTATTTACTGGCTGTGAAAATAATCTAAAATTAGAAACTATACACTCTGGTAGGTGTTCATAGATTTTTATTTTATATTTATTTCATGTAAATCATGACTTTGAAATTTTGGACGCCATCTATTTGGTATTATCAAAGTATCTCAGACGTTAAGTTTAAGAGAATACATTCCAGCTATAATCCCTCACCTATATAGGAGCAATTGTTATTCTTCGCCGTACTATTTATCCTACCATGTTAGAGAAGAATTTCTGTAAATAAACTATATTACAACACATTAACTGATTAAATGCTTGTTGAAAGCAATAGCTCACTGGGTGGAATAGCTTCCTTTCTGATGTATATTGAAACACTACCGAGCAAGTGGTTGGAATAGTGGGGAGATAAAATCCTTTCCAGTGTCCATCAGTTTGCAGTTTGCCTTGTACAACTGTTCCCAAAGGTATTGTGGTTAATATAAGATAAACAGCTGAGTGTCCCACACTCCCTGCTTCATTCCTCTTATCTCGAAAGCTCTGCATTTGGATTCATGGTGCAGAGCTGTTACAGGTCCTGTGCTCCCGAAAGTCTCAATCACACGCACGCTTCGTTCTCATTCATTCCAACATTTCTTCTACCACCTGGTTTAACCTTCAGTATACCTGAAGGATTTGAAACGTAATGACTCATAGCTGAAGAACAACATACTTTTCTTTGTTTATTAAATTTTTTTCAAAAATAAGCAATCAAGAAAAATCAGTCACTGCAGAAAATCTTCCTTATGTTATATGTTATTGGATGTTACGTTACAGGCAATTATTAACATTACTTTATAGAGAACAATTTTTCGATCTGTCCGAAATCAATTTAATGACATCATAATAATTTACAGGAGTCCTTATTGTTTCGGAATATAAACAATATTTTCCATGTTTCTCCACGATTAACGTCTCTGGCCATTTTCTTTAAATTCTCTCCTGAGAATCTATAAACATATGTTATTTCCATAGATTTAGATTGTAAAGTTTTTTAGATTATGAATTGACGGGAGTTAATTTACTAAATACTAAATTGTGGGGATTTTCTCCAAATTAATTAGTTTAGCATGAATTTATAATTTAACTACAGTTCTATGTTTAGTGAATAAACCCTAAAGGCAATTACGTTTTATACTACATGTAAGACCTTACTTGGATAATTACTAATATAATTTATATAAATTGACGTGATTGTGGGTATTCTACAAAGAAATGGGAAGCAAATAACATAATATACATAAATATATGTATTCTGTTTGTGTTTTTTCGTGATCTAAAACATTTGTCAATCAATGTTATCTAATTAACTGTATGTACCATGTTGTATCGTCCCTTCAGGCTACATGGTAATGGCACCATACCATATAATATACCCTCATTTCCTTGAAGTATTAGCTTCTGCCCTAATGTGTTTTATTCCCCACCTCCTATAGACTGTAAGCTCGTTTGAGCAGGGTCCTCTTCAACCTATTGTTCCTGTAAGTTTTCTTGTAATTGTCCTATTTATAGTTAAATCCCCCCTCTCATATTATTGTAAAGCGCTACGGAATCTGTTGGCGCTATATAAATGGCAGTAATAATAATAATAATAATAATAATATGAACAGGATCCGTTATACTTTTTTGTTCCCAATCAACTACATTTGTTTCTGTTAACCAGCTGCTTAATGCTGTGTAATATTGCGGCTCTGTATAAATAAAAATAATAACATAGAAATATATTTCTACCAAACAACCTTGAAACTCATTATCCAGTGGCATAAGTGGCACTTATGCTAATAAAGTCATGTATTCGTAGTAAAACAAATCACACAAATTGAGAAACTGATCAAGAAAGCGATGTCCTCTGCATTATAATAAGCATTATTGGATTGGCAACATACTTTGCACATTAACCAAAGCGCTCAAAGGTAGCATAATACATATGCATTATTTATATATATATATTTTTTTGTGTGTGTGTGTGTGTGTGTGTGTTTAAAAAAAAAAAACACTTTTACACTTAAAATATATTACGTTAAAAACCCCCACACATTTTACGGGTTATTCACTAAACAGTGCATTTGTGGACGAGGTAAAATGTAGGCCACAACAGCATGCCACAGAAAATAGCACAGTTTTTCCAAATCAGCAAACTTGGACTAAAATATGCAATTCTCGCGCATTCCTCCATGCACCCCATCCCCAAAAAGTAGATCCCAAGACGTTTTAGAACCACAATCTCCAAGATCTCTTACCATTCTAAATGCTGGCAAAGCATCATGGGAGATGTAAGTTCTACAAAATCTGAGAATCTACCTTTGGACACAACTGGTTTAATGAATAACCCCGAGAATGTAAGTGTATGTGCTTTCTTAATTAATGAATTAAAGCAATGTCATTTCAGTTGGCCAATATAGGTCAATGCTTTTTTTTCTTTATTATCTAATCCTAATTTCTTATCTTTGAGTCTTATGTTGGTCATTTACTAGTGTAATTCATCATTCATGCACGTGTCAGAAGGAGCATTGGAGTTAGAAGGCATGTGACTAGAGCTGACACTAACACCATACAATGTAAACAATGCTCTGCTGTGCTTTTATCTGGTTCTGAGAATCTGTGTAGACCAATCATGTCAAACATGTGGCCCAGTATCTTAGCGGCTCAGGGCCAGACCAGCCTACCGGGATACCAGGAAATATAGAATATCGATAATCTATATGAGCAATAAAACTTTAAAAATCCTTTTCTTAATTTTGATATTTAAATTGTTTAGTTAGTAGATAACTATTACCCTACGTGGGATTGCCATATGTAAGGATACCAAATTATGAAGCTATCTACTAAACACATACACTTGTATATACATATGCACACATTACCACAGATATACACACACAAGCACAGATCTATACACACAGTCAGATATATACAAACACACGATCACAGACCCAAACACTTAGAATCACAGATTCCCAAACACATACAATCACAAACCTATACACATAATCACAGATCTATACACACAATCACAGATATAAACACACACAACCACAGACCCACAATCACACACACACACGCATACAATCACATACATACACACACAATTAGACACACACACACACACACACAATCAGATCCCCCACAAACACACAATCAGACCCCCACACACACACATCACAGTCCAATACATACAATCACATACATACACACACATAATCACAGATATACACACACACAAGATCCACACACATACAATCACACACCTATACAAACAACCACATACATACATGCACATAATCACAGATATAAACACACAAAATCACAGACCTATATACACAATCACATATATACACACAATCTCAGATATACACACATACAATCACAGACTCACACACAGAAAATCACAGACCTATACACACAATCACATAGCCCCACACACACACAATCACTGACAAAACATACACACAAATTACATTCATATACATTTAGTACTTCAGAGGTCCACACATCCTCCCTATCTTGCTCTGGGAGTGCTAGAATGGATCGTCTCCCTGGAGGCTAGTGGTTGCTGCTGGGCTGGGATCTTTCTCTGTGCTCCTCCTGCACAGGTCTCGCTTATGCCCAGTAGTGATTTCGATTTCGGTCGGCTTCCTGTTGGGCGCACAAAGGAGCTGTCAAGAACAGCATGGACAGCAACCAGGCCACACTGCTAGTGATCCAGGGCTGCAGGTTGGATACCATTGGTCTAGCATGATGACCGAACATGTTCAGATGGTTCCGGATTTGCATTATAGATGAATAGGTTTTGTTTTGTTTTTTAACTGTTTGTGTAAAAGGTGTGCAGGAAAAAAGAAATTGACTTTCAGTGTGAGATAAGTAGCCGTGGTGATTGATCTTAGTGTGAGATTGTCTGGGCTACTGCTGTTTCCCCAAATATGTTTTCATGGACGATGCTCAGCTGAGCTGAACTGTCGAATTATGTCACAAACAAATGTAAAATTTCAGGAAAAATATTTGGCCGATTTAGGCCAAAGTCTATCTGTCATGACGACTAAATTTTAATACATTTCTAATCCATGCATTTTATCTGTGCTCTGCTTTCATGTTGGTTAGTCATTTTTTCATCTCTGTTACAGAATATCCAAAAATGCAGAGTTTCTTGCAGTAGTAAAATAGGAATCAGGCAATAACTCACATGGTTTATAAACATATGATATGTGAACCTGTTTTATTTCTGACCACTTAAGATCAATAGTTATTCATTTAGACAAATCAAAATGTCCCAAATGGCTGTGGGAACCAATTCAGAGACGGTCACTGCCGGGAGCATGCACTAGATGTTATAATTCTATCACAGCCTGCCTCGACTCACAGACTTTTCTTTATTTAATCTTCATGCAATCCTCTATCTATCATCCTACTAAAATATCTATTTCGCTGGTCTTTTATTCTAGCATTTGGTAGGTTCTGAGGTATTACATCTTATGTAACCTAAGCACCAATAGTCATTTGTCATCTGCACCATCGCCCTAAAAAGAAATGTTCTTCCAGATTCATTAGAATTCCCAAGACTAGAAACCATGTTGGCTTTTTACACAGCCCATTGTGGGTTCTGCAAAATAATGTAACTGCTACATTTGGTCAGGTATATTATTATTACTATTATTGATCAATACTGTTTTCTGACTTTTGGTTAGTATTTTGCATCACTTATCAAGGCAATCAAATTTCATATTTCACAAATATTTGTCTGACAGTAATAGTCTTAGAAAAAAAAATATTTAGTAAAAACTAGGCCTAAACCATGTTTCACTCAATATTATTATTAGTAGTAGTAGTATTTATATAGTGCCAGCTTATTCCGCAGGGCTTTACAATAAGAGGGGGATTTAACAAATGAGACAATAACAAAATGTAACAGGAAAAGTTGAGGATCCTGCTCAAACAAGCTTACAGTATAGAGGAGGTGGGGTATAAAAACACAATAGGAAGGGTATTGAGGGAGACAGCAAATAGACATGGTTGGTAAGTAGGAGGTGAGAGTGGAGTGTGGCCATTTTGGAGAGAGCAAGAGGAAGGTTTAAGAGATAGAAGTTACTCCTGGAGGCCATAAGCATTCCTGAAAAGATGGGTTTTGAGGGACTTCTTAAAGGATTGAAGACGGTAGGAAGGGGTAGGCAGACTGTGCCAAAGGAAAGGAGCCATCCGTGAGAAGTCTTGCAGGCGTGAATTTGCAGTAAGGGTGCAAGCAGCAGATAGGAGAAGGTTACCAGTAGAGGGGAGAGACCGATAGGGGGCATACCTATTAATCAGTGAAGAAATGTAAGAGGGGCTAGAGTTGGATATGGCTTTATAGGTAAGGGTTAGTATTTTAAATTGACACCTAGAGGGTACAGAGAGCCAGTGTAAGAATCGACAGAGGGGCGAGATGTGAGAGGAGCGACAGAAGAGAAAGATCAGCCTGGCAGCAGGCACCGGGAACCTGGAGGAGTCTTCTTGCCAGCCTCCTGCCCCAGGACTATGGTCCCCATAGTAAACCTGAGCCAATATACTGTGGAAAGGCTTTGTTCGTGCCTTTTCCCTTCTATGGTTCGGTATATGGGATTTACCTAACGGATGATTCCCATTTGGTTCGTATACCGAACAAACTACCGAACAGCCAGACCACCCAGAGGAGTCATGTGCTGCTTGTTGACTCTTTTGACCCCTATCAACACCTTAACCGCAACGTTCTAAATGGTCGGCTGGGTGGTCGCCGTTCGTATGTTTGAACACGAGGCGGCGGCCATCTTTAGCTTCGAGCGCATACAGCAGTGTTGGTTGTCGCGTGCATGGAACTATAATCAGACAGTCGACTGCGTGAACACCGCTGGAACTTTCACCTCCATCGAAATTCGGGAAAAGGTGTTAGAACGGAAAGACGTTCGGAGGGAGCAAACAGTTACATTCGTGTTTTTTGTTGTGTTTCGTACTCCCGAAGGAGACCGACCGCTCAGCCTGATTTCATGGAACTCTTTTAGGCAGGTGCCTCGTGTACGGTTGGTCTAAACTGTATCCCTGTAGCGTTTCGGCTGCGTTCATGGGATCTGAGCGCTTTCGGGATATGTTGGGCGCTCAGATCCAAGCTATTCAGGTCTATAGGACTTGAGGGGGCACCTTATTGTTAACGATGTATTTTGGGTTGTATTTGCCCTGTATGTCCTGGACCTGAGAGGTAATATAATTAAGATGTGTACTTTGTAACAGTCCCCTCTCAGGTCCAGTGGGGAATGCCCCTGGAATATGTATCAGGAAACCCCTTGCATGTGGATTCACATAAAAGGCCAGATGTGGCTACCATTAAACCAGTTCCACTTCACCATCAAAATAGAGCTTTGTCTCATGTGTGGAGGGAACAGCTATATTCACTACTCTGGGAATTGTTATGATCACTGTACTCCCTTGGATTATAACACGGTTCTACCTACTATACTCTCTGGATTAGGAGAGGTCTACTCACTGGAAGCTGGATCCGTGACTTGGGTCCATGGTTGGTGAAGGACAGCGAGACCCCAGCCAAGTTGTAATGCTGATTACGGAGACTATAGTGGTTATGGTGTCAGGTGGAGTGCTTGGAAGTACTCTGTGTGCCTAGGAAGCAGCAATTGGTGGAGGTACTCAGTCGGAATGCCAGGCGGTCTGCCACAATCACAGATTGTAGCGGGGCAGTACAGCTTCTGGGAAGATCAATTAGAACAGAGAGATACAGTAGGAGGTTACAGCAGTGTTGAGGGGATAGCCTATTTCAAATCTGACTTAGTACTTAGTACTATTTTGCAAATATAAAAGATATTTACCTTAAAATTTCAATTTATACACATAGAGCAGTTCAAATTATTACTTAGGACAGTTTAAAGTGATAGCGGCCATGTTGTGAGGATTATCAGTTTATATACAACCTGGTTCACTGTCTAGTAACCTAGCTATATCTTAGCAGTGCATGCGCAGTACGGCTCTCTCTTTCTCTTGGGATTCAAAAGAGAACCAGTGGCATAACTACCATGGTCGCAAGGGTCACATCTGCGACTGGGTCGTCATGCCAGGGGACTTGGCTGCCCTGTCAACCCCTTCGACCATGGACCGAGAGGACTGTGGTCTGACAGGAAGTGGCCAAGCGGACTGCGGTCTGACAGGAAGTGCTCACTGAGAGAGCACTTCCTGTCACACTGGGTACCGAGGTGAGCAAGTACAGGAGAAAAGGGAGGATAGGGAACGAGACACATGGAGGGGCTGGGGGGAAGGGAATGAGACACATGGGGGAAGATGAGACACATAGAAAGACTGGGGAGGGGATGAGACACATGGAGAAACTGTGTGGAGAGAATGAGACACATTAAGGGATGTGAAAGAGACACATTGATGAGTGGGAGAGGTGAGACACATGGAGGGACTGGGGGGATTCAAATTGAGGTGTGGGCAGGTGAGACACATAGAGGGCTGGGGGAATGAGACATATGGAGGGCTTGAAGGGGAGGGAATAAGATAAATGGAGGGGCTAGGGGGGAAGGGACACATGAGGTCCCAGGGAAATTTTGGAACCACGGCTGTGGCTTCTAGTTATGCCTCTGGTTGTTTGCATAGCCAAAATTGAAATAACAAACCTAGAACAAAGTGTTCTGGCTGCTTGATTGACAGTCCTATTGCAGTGATTTTGATAAATTATCACTGCTATGGCCCACCTTCAGCAATAAGAGTAGACTCAGGGTGCTCTAAGCGTAAACATTATTTGGATGCTTAGAATAACAAGGAAAAAATTGTGATTTTCAGGGTTTTTACTTACATCACAGGTTGAATGATATGGACAGCCAACTATATTGATGATGCTAAAGATGATAGGAATGTCATTAACCTATTATGTCACATATGGACATTGCAGTGTATGTGTATGTTTGTATGTGTTTCATTAAGTACTTCTAAAAAAAACTTCAGGTAGTGTGCATGTGTGTGTTTATTATGGTATTGATTTTGCTAGTTTTATATTAGTTACAGTGCTAATTAGAACTCTAATAAGGAACGACATGCACGACTTGACAGTTTATTTTTAGACAGCAAGCAAACACTGCTATTCAAACTTTTACACATACATATACATGCATGCATATATACAATCTCTTGCATACACAAATATGCACACAAACACACTAACGCACAGAGACATACAATGACCACACACATACACAGATGCAGGCACACAATCACAGTTTGCATATTTATACCTGTATGTGAATGTCTAAAATTGTGTATGTGACTTAGAGTGTGTCTGGCAGTGAGCATCGTTGAGTGCTTCTGCAAGTGAATATCTATGTGAATGTGTAGTGTCTATATGTGTGAAGGGAGCTGCTTGCAGTGTGTTGTGTGTAAAGAGGGGCTGCATGTTGTCTTGATGTGTGCATTGTGTTTGTGACATGCTCTGTTATGTGTGAAGGATGGACTGTGTGTGCCTGTGACAGAGTGATTTACAACATGATGACTGTGTGGTGTAAGTGTGGTGGGTGAATGCAACAGGATACATGTGGCTGTAGCAGGTGACTGTGACATGATTACTGTGCCAATGTTTCTGTGACAAAGTCACTGTGTAGGGTGAGTGTGACAAGGTGACTGTGTAAGGGGCAAAGTGTGGGAGGGGTGACTATGGCAGAACCTTTGTGGGGTTGAATGTAAGTATGATAGGCTGTGTTGAGGGTGACTGCATGACTAGGTGAGTTGAAGAGTGACTGTGTGGCAGAGTGAGTTTGGGGGTAGATTGTGTGGCAGGGTGAGTTGGGGTAAAGACTGCGGTGCATGGTGAGTTGGGGGATAGACTGCGGGGCACGGTGAGTTGGGGGATAGATTTGTTGGGCACGATGAGTTGGGGATAGATTGTGTGGTAGCATGGTTTGGGAATTGGCTACATGGAGGGTTAGTTGGCGAGGTGACAGTGTAAGTTGCAGGGGTGACTGTGTGGCAGGGTGAGTTGAGGGGTAGGTTGCGTGGCAGGTTAGGTTGGGTGGTAGGCTGTGTGACATGGTGAGTTGGGGAGTGACTGTGTTTGGAAAGGCTGTGCTTCCCTATACAGCCACCACACAGAGTGCAGTGTGTTTTTTTTTTAATTAGAATTTAGCCATCTAACCCCTGCTGTTTACTTTTTTTGCTGGGTAAGGGCAATTCTTTTGAGAAGTTTTGGGAGCCTGCAGCACCCATGTCAGTCAAAATGCAGGAGAAAGCAAAATAGGATGGGAAATTGTCAGTCCATGTCTCACGGCAAGCAATACACTGAACCCAGAAAGTCAAGTAGAAGATCCTCTGTCTGGTAGTATCTAGGCAATGTGCCAGCTGTGAATGCTCATAGTGCGCATTAGCAGCCGGCAAGTGAGTAGCGACATCAATGATGACGTTGCAAGAACTTTCATTTGCACATGCATGACCGAGTTGCACATTTATGCACTGGAATTTTCCATGGTACCTAAGGATAGGACACTGATTGGCTATATCATTGTTCCCCCCTAAAGTAGGTGTAAACAAAGTAATTAAAAAATAAATAAATCACATTTACCTTCTTTTTCTGCCTGCAAAATGAGACATGTTTTTTTTTCAGATTTATATTTTATTATATTCAGCAAACGTAATAAGGGATACAGAATAAAGAGGTGGGAGGTTAAGTGGGGGGTTACATAGTTTTACATTTCTTCGATGAACATATCAGCATTTGTTGTTGGGACAAGGGTTAACACTTAGAGGTAGTTACAACATTGATACATTGTGATTTAGCGGATCAATTGTTCGAGTGACTAGGTCACGGTTCTGTGTGTGCGTGTTGTCGCCTTGTAGATTGAGCGAGTTAGTGCTGAAGTGTGAATCAGGGTAGGGGGGGTAGGGGGAATGGGAAGGATGGGGGAGTTCAGATAGGAGACAGTGGATTAGTTGGGGGGGGGAGGGGCGTGAGAGTACCTTAAGATTGCTTTGCGACTAGTTTTCCATGCACTGTGCGTCTAGTTTTCCCTAAGAGCGTGGTTTACAATGTATTTGGGGCGTACTGGAGCGGACATGGGGAGGCGGTTGATTGTGTCACTTGTGTTAGTGTCATCATGGGTATCGGGTCTAGAGATCCCACCTGTGTCGTTTGACTCCCCTTCCCATTGACCCCATCCCGTGTCAAATGCTAGTTTCTTTTGCGGAGACATGATTGCCATTCTCTCGTATGTCTTGTATTGAGAGAGTCTATTCTGGAGTTGGGCCAAAGATGGGCAGGCCTGTGACTTCCAGTGTTGTGCCAGCAGATTTCTTGCTGCTAATATAGTGAGGGCTGTGATTTGTTTTTGTGTGATGGAGAGGTTGTCAGGGAGTATTAGTAGAAGACAGGAGATTTTTGTCAGGTGAAATTTGGGGATCTGCAGTTGGTCCAGTGTTGTTGATACAGCGGTCCAAAGGGGCCGGATATTGCTACAGGACCACCACAGGTGCTCCAGAGTACCCATAGTCTCATTGCACCTCCAGCAAGTGTGTGATGTGTTGGGGTATATGCGGTGGAGCCTCTGTGGGGTCATGTACCAGTGGTATAGGAGTTTTCTGTGGGCTTCAATGTGTGTATAGCACTTTGTCCATTTGGAGAGGCCATTGAGGGCCCGAAGCCAGTCTTGGTCTGTCAGTGCTGTCTCACAGTCCGTCTCCCAATGAGGTTTGTAGGGGTGTGATGTGGTAGAGTAGAGTTCTTGCCATGCTTTGTAACACAGTGTGAGTGTTTTGGGTTTCGTGGGTGCCGTCCAGCACCTGCTCAGAAGTATGGAAGAGGTAATCTTGGTCGTGCCTGGTGGTGTATGTAGTGGGAGTGCGTGCGCTTGTAGTGCACTTTTAATTTGTAAATAGGAGAAAATTGCCCTATTCGGGAGTTGCCATTGTGTTTGGAGGGTTGGGAATGGGATTGTACCCTTGGTGTCCAAAAGCTGTGATAGTTTTGTGATTCCTGCTGTGTTCCATACCTTTAGGGGGATGTTGGGCACTATAGCTCGTAAGATGGAGAGTGGAGATTTGGGATGCAATATGTCTCTGTGGCCCACCTCGTCCATAAATGTGTCCCATGTGGATATTGTAAGTTGCGTGGTTGGGAATAGGTCAGTACGTTTGGCCCTAAATTTCCTCGGTGTCCATAGGTGGTCTGTTAGAGATGCATCTGTGAATTGTGCCCTCTCCATGTCCACCCACTGTAGCGTGCCTGGGTGCGCATGTAAGAGCACGCCCGCAGAAAGCATCGCAGCTTTGTGGTATAGTTGTAGGTTCGGGAGTCCCACTCCTCCAAGTCGTGGTGCCGTTTGGAGAAGCCCCAAGGATACCCTTGGTTTTTTCCCGTTCCAGATGTAGGTGCCACATAGCTTTTGTAGGGCTTTACAGAATTGGGGGGTAATCCCCAGGGGTATCATACGAAAAATGTACAGGATACGTGGGAGGATCATCATCTTGTACGTATTGATTCTCCCCAACCATGAGATATTAGTGTGTTTCCATCTGCCCATTTCTACCTTACATAGCGTCAGTAGGGGTTTATAATTCAGATGCGAGATAGTAGAGATTGAGGCGGCTATTTTAACTCCTAAGTACGTGATTGAATTTGACTTCCAATCAAACTGGTGGGACGTCTGGAGCGTGGTCAGCAGGGATTTTGGCAGGTTTATTGGTAAGGCTTGGGTCTTGTCCTGGTTAAGGCGGTAGTAGGAAATGTCACCAAAGCGATGTAGGAGGTCTAATAATGGGGTGAGGGAGCGGTTTGGGTCTGACAGTGCTATAAATATATCGTCGGCGAACAGGGCTAGGCTGTACGGTTTATTGTGGATATCGACTCCTATTATCTCGGGGTGTGATCGGATCTTTTGGGCCAGGGGTTCTAGTGCGAGTATGTACAGAAGGGGTGATAAAGGGCAAGCTTGTCGGGTACCATTCGTGATGGGGAATGCAGTGGATAGGAATCCCCGTGTGAGACTTTCGCTGCTGGGCGGTGGTATAGGGCCATAATGCTAGTAACAGTGGGCGCCGGGAAGTTAAAGTGTGTTAGAACTTTGGCCATGTAGGTCCAGTTGAGGCGATCAAAGGCCTTCTCCGCGTCTAATGCGAGAAGGAGGCCCGGTGATTTCCTGGACTCTAATGTCGAAATCATGTTCAGAATTTTTCTGGTATTATCCGAGCCCGGTCGGCCCTGGATGAACCCTGATTGGTCATAATGAATTATTTTATGTAGGAGGGGGGCTAGTCGGTTACTGATCAGTTTTGCATACAATTTGGCGTCCCCATTTAGGAGGGAGATGGGTCGGTAGTTTTTGCAATGTGTGGGAGGTTTGCCGGGTTTGGGGAGAGTAGAAATGTGTGCCAAGAGCATTTCGTCAGGAAGCGCTCCTTTAATGGCACATTCATTGACTAGTTGGAGGAGTAGTGGCGCTATGGTAGGAGAAAAGGTCTTATAATATTCGTTTGTGAGGCCATCTGGGCCCGGTGATTTATGAGCTGGGAGTCGGGATATAGCTTTTGTGAGTTCGTCCAAGGAGAAGGGTCGTGTTAGGGGTATTAGGTCATCTTCTGTCAGTTTAGGCAGGTGGAGTGAGGATCGAAAATCGTCTATTGTATCTGGTGTTGGCTTAGTGACGTTGGGGTCGTGTTTAAGGTTGTATAGTTCACCATAGTATTGGGTGAACTGATCTACGATGTTTTGGGGGTTTGTTACTTTCGTACCCTTAGAATCGTGGAGGAAGGCGATCCTGGAGGCGACAGTACTTCTCTTTAGCTGCGATGCTAAAATAGCCCCAGCTTTGTTACCACTCATAAAAAAATTGTGTTTGTTTCCTAAGCGTGTACATTGTTTTGGCCAGTTCAATGGTGTTTAGCTTGTTGTGTAGGGCCAGAAGTTCTGATTTTGTGGCGTGATTTGGGTCCCTTTTATTATAGTGAGTTAGAGTTCAGATAGCTTCCAAGAGGTTCGTATATTCGGCCGTTCTCTGTTTTTTGGCATGGCTAGCATGTTTTATAAAACTGCCTCTTATGACCGCTTTATGTGCTAACCAGATATGTTCAATTGAGGAGTCAGCGGTCTTGTTTTCATTGATATAGTGTTGTAAATCTTGTGTAATTTGGGACACTACCGACGGGTCTGTTAGGAGGGACTCATTAAGTCTCCAGGAGCCTGAGCCCCTGTTGGAGAACGTCTCATTAATGCTGAGCGTGATGGGAGCATGGTCTGACCACGTCATTACCCCAATAGTGGCTGCCTCTATCCGGGCCATTGATGTATTGATGAATAAGAAATCTATCTATCCGGGAATAGCTGTTGTGGGCTGCCGTGTAGCAAGTATGGTCTATGTCTGCTGGATGTAGAATGCGCCACGGGTCCACCATGCGAGCTGCGGCTAGCGTGGAACATACCTTCGTTGTAAGCGTGTGCCTGTGTTTGAGTGTGCAACTTTTAACTTGAGCTGTAGATGAGGAGTCTAGGGTACTGTCTAATAAAAAATTCATGTCGCCTCCAATGATCACCTCCCCATGTCTATACATATCGGTCAACGCCAGAATCCTTAGTAAAAATTAATTTTGGTTATCGTTGGGGCTATACACATTAATGAAAGTATACGGAGCATTGTTCAACATACATTGTATAATTAAATAACGACCTTTCTTGTCACTAATCTTTCTAACTAAGGAGAATGCCACATCCTTGCCAATCACTATGGAGACTCCCCTTTTTTTGGCCGAGTAGCATGAGTGAAAATCATGTGGGTACCACCTGGAAGTGAATTTGGGTCTAGAGCCCCATTTGAAATGGGTCTCTTGGAAAAATGCCACTTGGGCTCCACTTCTCCTTGCTTCCTGAATGGCCTTATTGGGGGAGTTAAGCCCTTTAGCATTGAGGGACATTATTTTAATCACCATCTAACCAGTGCGTGGCGTGCTGCGCCGGTGGTTCGTAAAGTTTAATTAGGTCTGTCAACCTCTCACCTAGGCCATGCTGAAGGGTGTTCACGGTATTTGTGGCCCTGGTAGGTCTGGGCAATTTGCGATATTGTGCAGGGGTTGGGTTGTGGCTGCATGACACTCTCATAGGGGGGTGGAATAGGGAAGGAAAGCAGAACAGGGGGGTAAACTATATACAGCATTCCGAATGTCACAGTCTGGTGACATGCGGTTGCCTAAGGCAATGGAGACGAAAGGCTACTAGAGCCTTGGGGGTGTACCACACGAGGTGTTGTACTAAGGTCTCGGTGTGTACGATATCTATAATAACTAAGGTTAAGCATGGTGCATTCGGGTGTCACTCACCCGTAGCGGCTAGGCTTATGGCCTTCAGTTAAGCCCTGGTAGGGTGCCATAGGTTAAACAGTATTAGAAACATAAACATAACATATAAACGGTGTAAACCTGTATTCAAAGTTCTTAATAGTGGACGACCTGGCAGTAGTCAGATATTCTCAGGTCGGCGCCTCTCCGGGATCTGTGCATGCTTGGGAGGCTCTAGACACTCGCGACCAGTCCTTCTGTAGTTTCTTAGGTGTTTGGGCTGGGGCTTGTTTCTTCTTGGGGCTGGTGGTTAGGAAAGATACGTCCCAGTCTTGCAGCGCCTTTTTGCCGTCCTCAGGAGTCATGATGGGTCTGTCGATGCCGTTCCTTTTAACGAGCAGTTTTGTAGGGAAGCCCCACTTGTAGGGAATATTCGCGTTCCTCAGCGCTTCTGTTATCGGTGCAAACGTGCGCCTTTTGATCATGGTCGCCGCAGAGAGATCTGTAAATAGTTTGATATCTTTGTACTGTTCTGGCCACTTATTCACGTTCCTAGAGGTCTGCATGATCCTGTCTTTGACAGTGAAGTAGTGCACTCTTGTAATTGTGTCTCTTGCAGTTTCAGGCGGGAGATGTTTAGGCTTGGGGAGTCTGTGGGTCCTGTCGAGTATGAGCTCAAACTCAGATAATGATGGGATTAGGATTTTAAACAGGTCTTTAACATACCTGGGTAGGTCCTGTTGCGTTACGACCTCTGGTATCCCTCTTATACGGATGTTATTCCGCCTGCTTCTGTCCTCTTGGTCGGCCATCTTTTCTTCCAGAAATTTAAGCTTACGTTCAAGTTCAGTGTAGGCCTCAGCCATCACATTGTGTGCTTCCACCAATTCCTCTGTTCTGTCCTCCAGACAGGCAGTGCGTTCCCCTATGCTGTGGATTTCAGCTTTGATGTCTGCAGTCATTTTTTGGAGGTCAGCTTTGAATGAAGTTTGCAGCTCCTGCATGATAAGCCTGATTGAGGCATTTGTTGCTGGGCTGTTGGGTGCAGGCAGGGCCGGATTAAGAGCACAGTGGGCCTGGTGCTGACAATTAAGATTGGCCTAATTACGGAATCTTATCGACCAAAAACACTAAAACAGTCATACCTCCCAAGCGTCATGTATCTGATGGAGATGGTGCTGGAGGGAAACTCGTAGGATGCAGCTATAAGAAAACACATACTCTATGCTAATTTCTCTCTAATTTATGCTTTCATCTTTCAAGTAAATCCATAACCCCTAACAGCAGTGTCCAGTGAAGCAGGAAGTCAATGGGCGGGGTAAAAGGGTGTCACGTGACACGCCACTGGCGCGAATCACGTGACAAGACCTGCCAAAAGGGGTGAACATGCCCAAAAAGGGGGCATGTTTGTCCAAAGAATTTAAAGGATAGCCTGGCATGAATGCATGTCAGGCTGCCTGCCAATCCTGCAGGCTGTCCAACTAAGGACATACCATGCAGGCAGCACCTTGAGCTTGGCATAAATGCGTCTAATGATGCGCTCACTCCATGCTTTCTAAGGACTGTCCCCTAGCACTCGCTGGTCCACTTGTCTCCTTACCTTCTTACTAGCAGGCAGAAGTTCCTGGTATATAGTCTGAGACAGAGAAAAGTGTATGTAGTGAGTATAGAAGAAAGGGGACATGCCACAGTGTTAGAGAGACCAACGTCTGCATTACCTAAACTAATTTTAATGTCAGCCAGTCCACACAAGTTTTGTTCCCATACATCCCTCTTAAGCTTCCAAACTTAAAGGGACACTATAGTCACCAGAACAACTACAGCTTATTGTATTTGTTCTGGTAAGTAGAATCATTCCATGCAGGCGTTTTGCAGTAAACACTGTCTTTTCAGAGAAAATAACTCCACTGGCCGCTGCTTAGATGGCTGCTAGAGGTGCTTCCTGGGGCAGTACTGCCTAGTGTGCAGCACTGCCATTCAGTGTCTCCACCCTCTGCATGCAGACACTGAACTTTACTCATAGAGATGCATTGATTCAGTTTATCTTTATGAGGAGATGCTGATTGGCCAGGGCTATGTTGGACTTGTGTCTAGTTGACAGTCTCAGCCAATCCTACGGGGAAGTATTGCAATTTGCTCAGACCACCATTTCTGAGCCAGCAGCTGCAGAATTGAATACAAGTAATATTTTACTATATTTAGGGAGGCAAGAAGGGGCCAGGGTGGTGGTTTTAACATGATAGGGTCAGAAATACATGATTGTGTTCCTGACCCTATAGTGCTCCTTTAAGCAAGAGTATGTGAAGAGTAGTTAAGGTTGCCAACTTTCTTGGAAAAAAAATACCAGCCTTAATCAGTTATGTGTGACATCACATGATGTAAATCACAAGGAGTGACATCGGAGAAAATTCTGTAATATCACCAACAAACTACTCACAGTTTGATTCTGCTGTATAGATGGATTGCTCCTAGTGTCTCCCTGTCTCCCAGTGTCTCAGTCTCGCAAGTCACTCAGTGTCTCAGTGTCCCTATGTATCACAGTGTCAGTGTCCCCATGTCGCCCAGTCCCCTAGTCTCCCAGTGTCTGTGTCCCCATTTCTCCCAGTGTCCCAATGTCTCAGTGTGTCCCCATGTCACTAGGCTATTGGGGACACTGAGAGACATGGAGACACTGACAGACCCGGGGACACAGAGACCTGGGGACACAGACATGGGGACACTGGGAGACATGGGGACACTGGGAGACATGGGGACACTGAGACATTTAGGGAAACTGGGAGAAATGGGGACACTGAGACACTAGGGACACAGACACTGGGAGGCATGGGGACACTTAAACATTTGGGGACACTAAGACACAAGGGACACAGAGACATGGGAACGCAGACACTGGGAGACTAGGGGACACTGGGAGACTAGGGGACACTGGGAGACAGACACTTGGGGACAGTTGTGGACATAGACATGTGGACACTGGGACATATAGGGACACTGGGAGACATGGGGACACCAGGCACACTGAGACACTAGGGACACAGACACTGGGAGACATGGAGACACTGAAACATTTGGGGACACTAAGACACTAGGGACACAGACACTGGGAGACTAGGGGACACTGGGAGACTAGGGGACACTGGCTGGGAGACAGACACTTGGGGAGACATGGGGACACAGACACTGGGAGACTTGGGGACACTGAGACACTAGGGACACTGGCTGGGGGACATGGGAACATAGTGTCTCCGTGTCCCAATGTCTCAGTGTCTCCCAATGTCTCACAGCGTCCCCATGTGTTTCAGCATCCCCATGTGTCTCAGTGTCCCCAAGTGTCACAGTGTCCCCAGATCTCACAGTGACTGTGTCCTAGTGTCTGTGTCCTCATGTGTCCTAGTGTCTCAGTGTCCCCTAGTGTCTGTGTCCCCTAGTGTCTGTGTCCCCTAGTGTCTCAGTGTCCCCATATGTCCCCAAGTGTCTCAGTGTCCCCAAGTGTCTCAGTGTTCCCAGGTCTCCCAGTGTCTGTGTCCTAGTGTCTCAGTGTCCCCTATTGTCTCAGTGTCCCCATGTGTCCCCTAGTGCCTCAGTGTCCCCATGTGTCCCTGCTGCCTTTCCCCCCATCCCTCACTTACCTGAGCTGTAGATCTGCTGTCTGGACTCTCTGTGCTGTGTAGCTGCTCCCCCATGGATCAGTGAGTAGTAGAGAGAGGCAGGGATATTCTGTAACTTCCTATCCCTGCCTCTCTCCACACGCAGTGACCCCTACTAGCTGGTGCTGGTATTGCAGAGTAATTTCCATTTATTCTGAGAAAATTACCTGCGTATTGCTGGTATTACTGCAATACCAGCACGGCCAGGCAGCCTCAAATACCGGCTGTGCCAGTAAAATACCAGTCAGGTGGCAAACCTAAGAGTAGTGTGTAAAAAAAAAAAAAAAAAAAAATTCCAAATTTTTTTTTCAATTTTTTTTTTTTTTTAAATGGGCCTATTCCATGGGCCTGGGCCTGGAGCTGCAGCTCCATCAGCCCCTATGTTAATCCGGCCCTGGGTGCAGGCTGATATTCTCCTGTCTCAGAGCCGTGGGTAGGAGAGTGCCGACCGTCGGCGCCATCTTGGATTTTCGGCTCAGCGGTTTGGGGCCGTTCCAGATGCGAGTTTAGGGTTTTTTGTTTAAATTTTCGATGCCATCTGTGATGGATGTTCACCTGCGGCTGGGTGCTCTGTCCGTTTGTTTTCCAGGGTTTAACTGGCTGTTAAAGTCGTTTTATTGCCGCGGACCGGGAGAGCTCCGTTTCTGCACGTCCGCTCACATGTGCAGTCAGGCCACGCCCCGAGACATGTTTTTTTATTTTAACGAGGAATTGTTAATTAACATTGCTTCTGCATTTCATCAAGTAAAGGGAGGTATTTATGGTGCTAACATTAAGGAATATTTGTTGTTAGTTTTTCGTAGAAAAGTGTTTTTAAGTTCTTTATAAGTTTTTTTAAAATGTATTCCCTAATGCTGCAAGTGCATTCAGAAGGGTGGGATTGTGATCACTTTGACATCGTTAATGGCTAATCAGCAGTCTTTAACATGTCACTAAATATCAGATATGGGTTTGTGATTTCTTTAATAGAAATAAGGTGCCTGAAATGCCAACTACATCCAACATTGTAAGCTTACGTGCAGGGCCCTTTACCCATTGTATTGGTTTGTTCTTATTGTGTTTTGTGTTTTTTCCCAATTGTAAAGCGCTGCGGAATTTGTTGGCACTAAATGCCAGTAATAAATAAATAAACAGAATGCCTAGCATTATTCTGCCTTTAACCCCTTAAGGACACATGACGTGTCTGACACGTCATGATTCCCTTTTATTCCAGAAGTTTGGTCCTTAAGGGGTTAAATTGTATTAAAGGAATGCAGGGATTTGATCGTCTTGAAGAAGAGGTCAAAGAGCTCAGCCAGGGATAGCATTAGTATAGAGGAGAGAGTTCTAGTAAATAATGAGATCCAGAGGGCAAGCAGTTGGGTAAGAGGATTAAAGGAGTACCGTGAATTTGTCTTCCCTGACAAAGGTGAGAGAGTCCGCTTTATGCTTGCAATTTGAGACAGCTTATTTTGTGGTTCTCCTGCCTCTAATACATGGTGTTTGTGGGCAATTAATCAATATATATAGACTGACAAAAATTAGCAAAAATGTGTTTGGGAATGGAAGATGAGGTCATCAGTCCAAAGAAAAGATATGGTTGCTTAAAACAGAGTAGAACAGAGAATTAAAACAGAGTAGAACTATCTTCAGTATTCGATTCTGGATAGTAATGTTTATTTTCTGGTAAGGCCCATTAGCAACATCACTGAATATTGCTTATCATTATGTTCTGGAGGATGTAGCCTAGTCAAGTTAAGGGTATAGTGGTTGTAATAGAAGGGTAACGAGCATGAAATTTGGTGATGTGCCATTACATTTACTGCCTCTGCTTATTATTTTACAATGCAATGAAAATCTCAGTATAAAACTCATTAAAAAGTTTACTTCTGTGGACATCAAAGCAATTATGACAGCTCCTTCTGTCTGTATTGTTAGACCGCAACAAAGTAACAGTGTAGGAATTAATGTACTTTTGCAGATCCATGTACGGAAATAAGAATCTATTTTCACGTTAGTAGAAGGTGTTCATGATGATTATTGGCAAAAGAAATCCAAATGGTTGGTCTGATTTATCTTTTTTGCTATTTTTCTATGCATAACAATGAGAAAGGCCAATGTAATTTTAGGTCTATAAGTATAGTGCAGATAGAAAGCAGTGATTTTACAAATAGCGCAATAAAAGGTACTCTAATAAAATAACGGTAAAACAAACAAGCTCGGGTTATGTTGGCACTGACCCCCCTAAAAACATAAAGTTATATTCAGTAAGTGAAAGCTCAGCTCTAGACAGTGGTGACTGCTGAGTAAATGGCACTGTGATGGGAGAAATTCTAATGAAAACACGGGGAGAGAAGATATACAAATATTTATAAATGCACCACTGTATTTGGCCTCATGTACCAGTGATGCAACTTGTGTTCCATACTTAAGTGAGAATAAAATGATGTATGTTTCTTTATTTTAATTGTATAAAGCACAATCTAATGCCCTCTTGCACCATATGAAAAGAAACATAGAATGTGACGGCAGGTAGGAACCGATCACTTCAGCTGGAAGGCTATTCCATGCATCCACTACCCTCTCAGTAAAGTAATACTTATATTATTTTTAAACCTTTGTCCCTCTAATTTAAGACTATGTCCTCTTGTTGTGGTAGTTTTTCTTCTTTTAAATACAGTCTCCTCCTTTACTGTGTTGATTCCCTTTATGTATTTAAATGTTTCTATCATATTCCCCCTGTCTCGTCTTTCCTCCAAGCTGTACATGTTAGGTTCCTTTAACCTTTCCTGGTAAGTTTTATCCTGCAATCCATGAACCAATCCAAGTTTAGTAGCCCTTCTCTGAACTCTCTCTAAAGTAACAATATCGGAGATACGGTCTCCAGTACTGCGTACAATACTCCAAGTGAGGTCTCACCAGTGTTCTGTACAATTTCATGAGCACTTCCATCTTTCTACTGCTAATACCTCTCCCTATACAACCAAGCATTCTGCTAGCATTTCCTACTGCTCTACTACATTGTCTGCCTACCTTTAAGTCATCTAAAATAATTACCCCTAAATCCCTTTACTCAGATGTTGAGGTTACAACTCTGTCAAATATTCTGTACTCTGCCCTTGGGTTTTTACGCCCAAGATGGATTATTTTGCACTTATCCACATTAAATGTCAGTTGCCACAGCTCTGACCATTTTTCTAGTTTACCTAAATCATTTGCCATGTGGCATATCCCTCCTGGAACATCAACCCTGTTGCAAAAGGCCTCTTGTAGTAGTTATGATGCCAGAAGGCAACTGGTGCCATAACCTGGTTCAATGTAAGATTGTTATCAAGGGGTTTGACATCAACTGGGAGTTCCGCCAGACACCCATGGTACCTACAGTAAGGGGAAAAAAAGTATTTGATCCCCTGCTGATTTTGAACGTTTGTCCACTGACAAAGAAATGCTCAGTCTATAATTGACAGTGAGAGAGACAGAATAACAAAAAAATCCTGAAAAACGCATGTCCAAAAAGTTATAAATTGATTTGCATGTCAATGAGTGAAATCCGTATTTGATCCCCTATCAATCAGCAAGATTTCTGGCTCCCAGGTGTCTTTTATACAGGTAACGAGCTGAGATTAGAAGCACTCTCTTAAAAGGAGTGCTCCTAATCTCAGTTTGTAACTTGTATAAAAGACACCTGTCCACAGAAGCAATCAATCAGATTCCAAACTCTCCACCATGGCCAAAACCAAAGAGCTGTCCAAGGATGTCAGGGACAGGATTGTAGACCTACACAAGGCTGGAATGAGCTACAAGACCATTGCCAAGCAGCTTGGTGAGAAGGTGACAACACTTGGTGCGATTATTCGCAAATGGAAGAAACACAAAATAACTATCAGTCTCCAAAATCTCACCTCGTGGAGTTTCAAAGATCATGAGAACGATGAAGAATCAGCCCAGAACTACACAGGAGGATCTTGTTAATGATCTAAAGGCATATTGGACCACAATCACCAAGAAAACAATTTGTAACACACTACGCCGTGAAGGACTGAAATCTTGCAGCGCCCACAAGGTTCCCCTGCTCAAGAAAGCACATGTACAGGCCATCTGAAGTTTGCCAATAAACATCTCAATGATTCAGAGGAGAACTGGGTGAAAGTGTTTTGGTCAGATGAGACCACAATCAAGCTCTTTGGCATCAACTTAACTTGCCTCCTTCCCTCAGCCAGGGCATTGAAACTGGGTCATGGATGTGTATTCCAGCATGCCAATGGCCCAAAACACACAGCCAAGGCAACAATGGCGTGGCTCAAGAAGAAGCACATTAAGGTCCTGGAGTGGCCTAGCCAGTCTCCAGGCCTTAATCCCGTAGAAAATCTGTGGAGGGAGCTGAAGGTTCGAGTGGTGAAACCTTAATGACTTGGAGAGAATCTGCAAAGAGGAGTGGGACAAAATCCCGAGATGTGTGCAAACAACTACAAGAAACGTCTGACCTCTGTGATTACCAACAAGGGTTTTGCCACCAAGTACTAAGTCTAAGGGGTCAAATACTTATTTCAGTTATTGATATGAAAAATCAATTCATAACTTTTTGACATGCGTTTTTCTGGATTTTTTTTTTTTTGTTATTCTGTCTTTCAATGTTAAAATACACCTACCGTTAAAATTATAAGCTGATCATTTCTTTTTCAGTGGGCAAACGTTCAAAATTAGCAGGGGATCAAATACTTTTTCCCCTCAGTGTAGCTCACTGTATTATGAATGTAGAAGGTATACTTTCGCAATTAGCAATGTTAATTTCATCCAAATTTGGACACCATTGATTGGCAGAGCATGTCACCTTACAGGCTATCAAGGGACCCTAAAATAGTTTAACACAGATCTGGGGATAGTGCCAGTAGCCTGATTGCACCATAATCATTAGAATGGGCTGTAGTGATCATGCCAAATAGAGTGCCCCTTTGAATATACGGATGCCAATGCAATATGCAAAGGTTTATTCTAAAAATTGAGATTGTAGCAAAATAAAATTAAAAATGGCAAAATTCAGATTAAAACAGCCAAACTATTACAGTAGCTGAGTTTTTTCGACATGATCTTATTTGCCTGAATTTTATCACTTGGATGTAAGTTCACTACAAAACAGACTTTAGTGAGTAGACTCCACTGTGAATGTATTACATTATTCATTGTGTACGGAAAAACAACCATTTGTCGAGAATTACTTTATTAAAAGTAATGCTCCGAGCAAAGAATATTGAGTGAGTGTCTGATACAACGGATATTTGTTTTAAGGGAGTTTGAAATGATCTGAGAACTGAAGGGGAATTCCTTAAGAACCGTTGCATACCTGCAGGTGCTAATACATTCCATCAATTTGGAACCCACAATACATCTGTGTTTTGTTTGAAGTGTGTTTTCAAGATAAAACATCCCACTGTTTAACATGCAATACAATGGTCTCTATAGACAGTTATACAGTTAGGCTAATGGGAAGCTATTTAGCTTAATAATAATATTACTGAACTTTTCCTATGAATGAGAACACTGTTTTACAAGCAGACAAATAAATAATTGACCTTCAGCAAAATAGTTAGAAAACGCTTAAATGATATGAATAAATTATAACATGAAGAAACATAAGACCCCACAGGTATAAGTGAGAAATTCGCACATTATTAGATAATCCCCTGATATCAACACATGCTGTACAAATATAAGCTTATTTCAGAAATTGTATCAAGCTATTTTTTCACTGCTTTTGATGATTCATATGTTTTTTTTAATTCATATTTCGCCTGCTTAACTCCACTGAGCTAAGCCCTATAGTGCAAGGATGGCTCATTGACTGCGAGCATCCGCTAAGCACTCTCAGCCAATAAGCTAAGCCCTGCACTAATGGGCTGACTGTTTGCAAAACACAGCACTGTAGAAGTTATGGTGTTTGAAGTGTTCCTTTAAATAATGTCTGTAGGCTATATGAGAAATGTCAGGAACTTTCCAAATTAAGTATTCAATCCGGCTGCTAAATATCAGAGCATTTAGCCCAGTACATGAGCTCAGTTCAAAGCAATTTGTTGTCCCTCTAATTATAGCAGTTGTAATAAGAATAGTTATAGTATAAATAATGTCATGTTTTTCAAACCATTCCTGAACAATTTTTGCAATGTGGCAGGGTGCATTTTCCTGCTGAAAGAGGCCACTGGGGACCACCATTACCATGGAGGGGGTATGTTGTCTGTAACAATATCTAGGTAGGTGATACGTGTCAAAGTAGCATCCACATGAATGCCAGGACCCAAGGTTATCCAACAGAACATCACCCAGAGCATAACACTGTCTCTACCGGAATGCATTTTTCCCATAGTGCGCCTTGCTACCATCTCTACCCCAGGAAAACAATGCACACGCACCCGGCCATCCACCTGATGCGAAAGAAAATATGACTCATAACACTAGGCAACTTACTTCCATTGCTCCATGGTCCAGTTCTGACGCTCATGTCCCCATTAATGGCGGACAGGGGTCATCGTGGGCACTCTGACTGGTCTGTGGCTACACAGCCCCTTTTGCAGCTAACTGCGACGCGCTGTGTGTTCTGATACCTTTCTATCATGGCCAGCATTAAGTTTTCAGCAATTTGAGCTACAGTAGCTCTTCTGCATGATCGCACCAGACGGGCCAACCTTCACTCTTCACATGCATCAATGACCCTTGGGCACCCATGACTCTGACAGCTGTTCACCGGTTGTCTTTTCTTCCACCACTTTTTGTAGATACTAGCCACTGCATACCTTAAACACAAGAAGACTTGCTGTTTTGGAGATGCTCTGACACAGTCGTCTAGCCATCACTATTTGGCCCATGTCAAAGTCACTCAGATCTTTTTGCTTTCCCATTTTTCCTACTTTCATCACATGGAATTTAAGAACTGACTGTTCACTTGCTGCATAATATACACCACATATAACAGGTGGCTGATGTAGAATATGTTTTCTTATGATTTCTCCTTTCCTGTCAGGTCCCTCTCTTTTGTCCCTTTGTCTTTAATATCTTGTCATCAGTTTCACTGCTCCATTTATATAAGCCCACATATTTTCTCATTAGTTTACCTGTACTTCTGTTATGCTTTCTAGTCCCTTGTATAACCTTGTTCTGCTTCTCTACTCTCTACCCTTTTTTTCTTTATAGATTACTCTTGCCATCACCATTTTCCTGTCCTATTTCCCTTTTTTAGATTCTGCTCTTAGCGGAGCTGTCAAGACCGCTGGGTAAACTCAGCATGCATTTAGGTGTACAGTGCACTCCCGGACTGCTGATGGGCCAGAACTGCCTCCCTAAAACACAGCATTGAACAGCCAGGACCAATTTGCTATTATACCATGTTATGTTTTTTCTTACCTCCCGATGAAAGGCTTGGATGTATTTATAAGCTTTATGGGTACCTAATAACAGACCTGTCACTTAAAAAAAAAACTTAATGCAAAAAAAAACTTATGAAAAAATGTCAACTCTTTAAAAAAGTTGGAATGTTTTTCTGTGAAATTTCTAAAAAAATATTTCACATAGTGCACTGTTAGTCATTATTTGATGGCCTAAATAAGTCACATATACAGCCCTCTCTTGGTTTCTGAATCAGTTAGAAAACATTAAAAAGTAATTATGTAGCCTGTCAAAAAATACATATCCCACTAAGTGCCTGGTCCTAATATTGTGATCTACGTGCAAGAGATTGGAAATAAAAACACAAATGCAATACTAAAATTGTCTCCTGCACCACTAAAAACTACATACATATGTGGTCTTTGTCTTGTTTTTGTTTAATGTACAGTTATGTAAGGTAACAGATCCACTTTATAGTTGTATTCCATATGCCTTAACAGAGACATAGAACAGATTTTACATGTGCAAGACTCTTATGCCTGGTTTCCACTGAGCGGTATGGTTTGGGTCGGTATGGTTCGGAAGTGTTAGAATGGTCCAGCATATTCAGGTGAGCGTTTCCACTGCAAGTCGGACCATCATGGGGCATGCGAGGTTTAGACCAAATGCCTAGCGTGTCATTTGTCGTGAGCATTGACGTTTTCCTGTCCACCAATCAATGGATTGTATGGTGTGACGTCAGTACCTCCGCCCTAACCATACTGTACCATTTCCTATGGATCTACATCTGAAGGGGACCCAGGAATGGTGCGGTTTAGTTCGGTTGTATGGGCCACTTTCATAATGGAAACACTCAAAATAGCGTACGAGACCTTACCGACTAGAACCGTACCGCTCAGTGGAAACAGGGCATTAGATCAGATGCATTATTGTAGGTCTTAAAATTTATTTTTAAACAGTTTTGTTGCAGTATGTGCAATTGCTAGATACAGCGTACAGGTAGTTGTCTTGTTAAATTTTCAAATTATTCTCTTATAAATAAGGAATTTTAGTTAACTCGTTCAATGTCAAAACATTTTTCACACCAGTACTTAATAGTTTAATAATACTCTACAGTGACAAATTATGCCATCTTGTCTCCAATGGTTATAGATCTATAACTTTCCACAATAAATACATCACATTTACTAGGGAGTTAGAATACATATACAGCCTGTAATTTCGGGCCTGCTGTTAGCTCCCCTCACCTATTCCTGTGTACCAAGTGCCAGCGGCCACAAAGCTGGCTTTTGTAATCCTATTGTCTCGATGGGGTTGAAGTGGGGGAAAGTCCTCCCCCATCTTATGGCATTTGTCCCACCTTCTGTGCCCTGGATTAAGTCTTCTGCTTTGTTAGAACCTGACCTTCCTCCCAACTGGAATGCAAGCGGAATTTTCAGACTTGTTCAGACGCCTCCAATTGTGCCAGGAGAAAAAGCAAAGCGTTGCATCAAATGAGTCACAGTGCATGGTCTGTCCCGTAATGGACTTCTTATACATCAATCAGAGCATATTAAGGAAAACTAGTGATACTGCGGTTAAACACATGAGAGAGTAATCTTAAGAAATGAGAGGAAAAAATCATTGGAGTAGAGTCGACTATAAATGATTTAACTTGAAAGAATAAGAGGGACCCGTGTTTATTTCCTTTGATGCATTATATCTGAATAGTACACAGTCCTCCTATGACAGCAAGCTGTGTGTCATCCCACAACAATGGATTCTTTTCATACATGTACGTTGTGTAGGATGTTTAGCCACAGACTCCGGGTCTGCATTCTATCAAACAAATGTCTAACTGATCATCACTTTCATAACTGTAACTTCTTGATAGAAAATATCAATTTATTTGTTTTGTTGGCTTTAAAAATATAAGAGAAAATATGTGTTTTGCACTTTGTAGGCATGCCCAATTCCATGCACACAGAATGAGATACAGAATTGTTATTTAGCCACAGTAATTATTATTATTTATATAGAGCCAACATGTTCCAAATTAAATGATCTTACAGTCTATGAGGATTTGATGTAGGCACTATATATATGTATGTTAGATATTTTGCCCTCTAGTGAGGTTGTTTGACCAGAATTCGAATCTGGATATTCCAATTCTATGGCAGACAGATGAAGGGGCTTGTCAAGGGGAAAAAATTATAATTAAACTAAATGAACTTGCTGTAAATTAATCTATAATACAATAATATACTACTTGAAATTCTCGATTTATATTTAAGAATTACTACATTTACCAATTAAATTCTAACAAAAATATCAATATAAAAATTAAAATAGATACAGTGTAAAGAAGTATTCTACAATGTATTAAGGTGTGTTTTTAATGAGGAGCAAGAGGGGAAGATGACCCCACTGTTATGGGGGCCTTGCTATGAGTGTGGTGTTAGTATCACACTGACTGTACACATACATCATTGGACAGACCTAATGCACTGGATGAGTTGTGTGCATCATAATAAATCTGCTAAACGCACTCGCTTCCAATTACTGCCTAGGCATTCGACCGCCAGGGGCCTATTGCAACATTGGTATGGCAATGAGAAAAAAGGGCTTGCACATTATTCTTCCTCTGGACCTTGCAAATCATATTCCTTAGTGCTACCATAGTTTTAGAAATTATTTTATTAAAGGGATATTATAGTGATCAAAACAACATTAGCTTAATGAAACAGTTTTGGTGAATAGTGCAGTGCCACTTCTCAATTCACTGCCATTTAGGAGATAAATCACTTTGTTTAATCAGCCCTATGCGCACCTCCCTGCATGTGACCTACACAGCATTTCTAAACACTTTCTGTAAAGTGAGATCTAATGTTTAGACATCCTTTATTGCACATTCTGTTTAATTTAGAATGTCTTATCTCCTGGTCAGTTAATAGCTTTCTAGACACTGCAGGAGCCACCTGTATGTATTTAATTTAATTTAATTTACATAGTAGGAGATAAAAACATTTAAAGTAAGTTAACATCTGATTAAAAATGAAACGATTTTGTTTCCATGCAGGCTGAGACAGTCACAGCCAGGGGTGGTATGGTTATGGCTGCATAAACAAAAACAAAAGTGATTTAACTCCTAAATGGCAGAGAATTGAGCTGCGGGACTTCAGAAGCATGATCTACACACCAAACTGTGTCATTAAGCTAATGTTGTCTTGGTGACTATAGTGTCCCTTTAAATAACTGGATTAAACCCTTATCTCAATGGCACAAGGCAATGACAAACACAAAACGGGCCTCTAAGAGCCTCTCTTTACGGGAGGCATACTGCAAGATTTCTATGCGGTGGTATCTAGTCCCGCATAGACTGTCACGCATTTATCAGGACACCTCTGAGCTATGCTGGCGCTATGGGAGGGGAGTGGGGACCATGCTCCAAATGTTTTGGGACTGCCCGCTGCTGAGAACATTTTGGGCACGAATACAAGGCCTTATATCTAGCACTACTGGTCTTCTACTCCAGCTACGGCCAGAACACTACCTGTTACACATGATATCTGAGTTGAAACTACATCCACACAGAAAAGTGATAGTCAATATACTTAGCGCAGCAAAGGTCCTCCTAGCTCAAAATTGGAAGAGCACGAAAATACCCACCATAGAGGCAATTAGCAGCAGAATGGACGTAATTGGCTCCTATGAACTAATAGCTAGCAGAATGCAGGGCAGGGAAGATAGGCACGAGAGGGAGTGGGGCTGTTGGAGACCCAAACCGTAAAAACAAATAATACAATATAACACAGAAGGGTCAAACTCCAAGGTGAACGTAAATGTGAATGTGAATACAAATTCAAGTGAAAGCCTAAAGGTGTCACGATTCGGGGAACCCAACACGCTAACACACACACACACACACACACAGAAAAGGTGCAGTACCGGACCTTAGAGTGGCCGGGCTAAGCACACACAGAATAGTCCGGAGACAAGCCGAGTAAGGGGAACCAGAAGACAGAATAACGAGAAACAAGCCGAGGTCAAAAGGTAGGAGAAAGTCACAAAGTCAGAATTAACAAGCCAGAGAGTATGTAACCAGAAAACACAAGTTCAGTATCAATACTAGCAAGCAAAGACCACAACAGGGCACTGAGAGACAGGAAAGGTAAGTATTTAAATCCTTGCCTTAATCCTGATTGGATAACTTCCAATCAGTATTAACAAACACACGTGGAGGATATCTATACCCCCCACTGTGATTGTTGCGCTGTAGCTTTAACGCCGGGTCACGTGAGTTCTGATATTAGTGCCGGCTTCCAGCATGCAGCGTTAGACATGCGGCCGCTGGGAGGAGGAGAGGAGGACGCGAGCGGCGTGTCAAGGGGAGAGGACGCCGCTCGCTGACCGGTAAGGGGAGGGGATTGCAGCCTCCCCTCACAGCCGCCCGCGGAGCCCTGACATAACCCCCCCCCCCTCGAGGACTGCCCAGAGGGCGGGAAGCCGAAGGCTTCAAAGGAAACAGCGCATGAAAGGAGTGGATCAAAGAGTCAGAAGAGTTCAAGTCAGAGACAGAAACCCACGACCGCTCCTCAGGGCCGAAACCCTTCCAATCAACTAGATACTTCAACCGACCTCGAGAGAAACGAGAATCAAGGAGAGCAGCCACCTTGTACACGTCACTAGAGACCGCGCGGAGGGCATCGGAACGCCTGAGAGACCCAGAGAACCGATTACAGAGCAAGGGCTTCAAAAGGGAGGTGTGAAAGGTGTTAGGTATACGCATGGAAGGAGGCAAGGCCAGGGAGTAGGACACAGGATTCACCCTACGCAATACCTTATGCGGACCAAGAAACTTGGGCGCAAACTTCATCGAGGGAACCCTAAGGCGGAGATTCCTAGAGGACAACCAAACCCTATCACCCGGAGCATAAGAAGGAGCCGCACACCTACGACGATCAGCAAATCTCTTTTGAGCAGCAGCCACACGACAAAGAGCAGCATGGACCTGATCCCACATCTTCCGTAAGGAGGCGAGGTGCTCGTCCAAAGCGGGAAGGACAGAGGGTTGGAACCCATAAGCCACCATAAAAGGACTAACGCCAGTAGAAGAATGAGACACAGTGTTCCTGGCAAATTCAGCCCAGGGAAGGAGATGGGACCAGTTGTCCTGGTGTGCATTCGTGAAACAGCGTAAATACAACTCCACAGACTGATTTGCCCGTTCGGCAGCTCCATTAGATTGCGGATGATAGGAGGAGGTAAACGATAAGGAGACCCCCATCTCAGCACAAAAGCCCCTCCAAAACCGAGAGACAAACTGAGGGCCCCTGTCAGATACGTTTTAGAAAAACGTCGCCTGACTTAGAAAAACGTCGCCTGAGAGGGGATAGGATAACATTATACAAATATATTCGGGGCCAATACAAACCATTGTGTGGAAATCTATTCACAAACCGGACTTTACATAGGACACGAGGCCATGCGTTTAGACTGGAAGAAAGAAGATTTCGTCTAAGGCAAAGGAAAGGTTTTTTTACTGTAAGAACAATCAGGATGTGGAATTCTCTGCCTGAAGAAGTGGTTTTTATCAGAGTCCATACAGATGTTCAAACAGCTACTAGATGCATACTTGCAAAGACAGAATATTCAAGGATATAATCTTTCAATGTAGGGTAATAACGGCTTGATTCAAGGATAAATCTGACTGCCATTCTGGGGTCAATAAGGAATTTTTTGTCCTAGCTTGTTGCAAAATTGTGCTTCAAACTGGGGTTTTTTTTTTTTTTGTTTGTTTTTCTCTTTTGGATCAACAGCAAAAAACAGGTGTGAGGAAGGCTGAACTTGATGGACGCAAGTCTCTTTTCAGCTATCTAACTATGTAACTATGATACGATATCTTGTGGTATACCATGCAAGCGGAACACTTCTTTGGCAAACACCTGAGCCAACTGAACCGCAGAAGGTAGCTTCTTAAGCGGAATGAAGTGCGCCATTTTGGAGAACCTATCAGTTACAGTCAAAATTACTGTCTGTCCATCAGATGAAGGAAGATCCACAATTAAGTCCATGGATAAGTGTGTCCATGGTTTCTTGGGTACAGATAGGGGCATAAGGAGACCCAGGGGTTTAACATTAGGGGACTTACACTGTGTGCAGACACGGCAAGCCTGCACATAATCTGCCACATCTTTTTTAAGTGAAGGCCACCAAAACTGTTGGAGGAGACCGTTGTAAGTCTTGGTAACCCCTGGATGACCAGCAGTTTTGGCTGTGTGAAATAAAGTTAATAACTTCTTTCTGTCTTTTACTTTTACGTATAGCTTATCAATAGGAGTCTCAGAGGGTGCTTGGGATTGGTATGTCTTGATACCATCAAGAAAAAGAGAGGAAATAACCAAACAGGTAGTAGCTATTATATTAGTTGTAGGTACAATGGGCTCAGGAGTGGAGGCAATTGAATCTACAGGTTCGTACTGGCGGGAGATAGCATCAGCCTTGACATTGCGATATCCAGGCCTGTATGTGATTATGTACTGAAAACGTGAGAGAAATAAAGACCATCTAGCTTGTCGAGAGGATAACCTTTTAGCGTCTGTGATATAGGATAGATTTTTATGATCGGTTATAACCAGAAATTTGTGTCTAGCTCCTTCTAACAAGTACCTCCATTCTTTAAAAGCCATCACTATAGCTAATAATTCCCTGTTCCCGACGTCGTAATTCTTTTCAGACTCAGACAAGTTTTTAGAAAAGTAACCACAGGAAAAGAGGGGTTCGTCATACGATTGTCTTCGTGACAACACTCCTCCTATACCTGATTCAGAAGCGTCTACTTCCAGTACAAAGGGAAGGGAAGGATCGGGATGGTGTAACACAGGGGCAGTGGCAAATGCATTTTTAAGAGTCTCGAAGGCCACAATAGCTTTAGGAGTCCAAACCCTGGGGTGTAAACGATTTTTAGTCAGTTTAGTGATAGGGGAAATGATGGATGAGAAGTTTTTAACAAATTTCCTATAATAATTGGCAAACCCTATAAATCGCTGTATTGCCTTAAGTCCTTGGGGAAGGGGCCAGGACAGTGTAGCTTCCCATTTAGAAGGATCCATGCTGAATCCTTGTTCAGAAATGACATACCCCAGGAACTGTACAGAAGTTTGGTTGAATAAGCATTTTTCTAATTTACAATAAAGACCGTTCTGTAACAACCTCTTAAGCACCATCCTAACATGAGTATGATGTGTCTTCAAATCCGGAGAATATACAAGTATGTCATCAAGGTAGACTACGGCACAGACATGCAGTAGATCTCTAAGGACATCGTTTATGAGATCCTGAAATACGTCAGGAGCATTACACAATCCAAAAGGCATGACTAGATACTCGTAATGCCCACTGCGTGTATTGAACGCCGTTTTCCATTCATCGTTCTCCTTTATACGAACAAGGTTATAAGCCCCCCTGAGGTCTAGTTTTGTAAAATATTTAGAACCTTTGACACGATCAAACAACTCAGTAATGAGAGGGATCAGATAGGCATTTTTAATTGTTATAATGTTTAGAGCCCTGTAGTCTATACACGGTCTCAAATCGCCCTCCTTTTTTGACACAAAAAAGAAACCAGCACCAGCAGGAGAGGAGGACCTTCTACTAAAACCTTTACCTAAGGCTTCTCGTATGTACTCCTCCATGACCTGGTTTTCTTTCTCAGAAAGAGGGTAGACCTTACCCCTAGGAGGCATAGTACCCGGTAATAGGTTTATGGCACAGTCATAGTCACGATGTGGAGGTAGCTTATCTGCTTCCCTTTTTTCGAAAACCAATGCAAGGTCTGCATACACAGAAGGGACAGAAACAGAAAGTGGTTTAGCCGCTGGGACGTTGAGTAAACAAACAGGACGTACATGAGCCATACAGTCTCGTTGACAGGATTCCCCCTAGGAGAGTATATCTAAACAACCCCAATCAAGTACTGGGTTGTGTTTAACTAACCAGGGAAAACCCAGAACGATGGAAGCAGTAGGGGAGTCAATTATTTGGAAGGTTAACCTTTCCTTGTGTAAAGCACCCACAGACATAACTATATCTTGGGTTTCATGGGTCACCAGAGGTTTCTTAAGTGGTCTACCATCTATGGCCTCAACGGCCAAGGGTGTGGCCTTTCGGATCAAAGTCAGGGCTGCGGTTTTGGCAAAGTTCTCATCCATAAGGTTGTCTGCCGCACCTGAATCGATCAAGGCTTTAGTTGTTCTAGTGGTTTTATGACCAAAAGAGAAACTGTAATAAACGGTCTGGAGATGGACACATGAGGGGACAAAGTCATAATACCCGAGGCCGACCCCTCTCTAGGCCTTAGGTGCTGTAGTTTCCCTGTAACTTAGGGCAGGCATTACAGTGGTGCCCCCTCTTTCCACAATAAAGACATAACCCCTCCCTTCTACGATACGTTCTTTCAGCCTCAGTTAACCCCGTAGCACCCAATTGCATGGGTTCGGGGAATGGTTGCCTAGGAGCGGTTAATGCTAGTAATGCAGTACTGGGTAGAGCAGGTAACACCCGTGTATCCAGCCGTCTTTGACTACGCCTCTCTCTAATACGGTTATCAATAAGGATTACATAGTCTATAACATCATCCAGAAGAACAGGCAGTTCCCTGGATGCTATTTCATCCAGTATGTAAGCGGCCAAACCCTCCTGAAAGGCTGTTACAAGGGCGTCGTTATTCCAAACCACTTCAGCTGCTAGAGTGCGGAATTCGATAGTATAATCCGCTACAGATCTGTTACCCTGTCGAACCCTAAGCAGAGCTTTGCCAGCAGAGGCAACCCTACCGGGTTGATCAAACGTGCGTTTGAATGCTGACAAAAAATCTACAAAGGACATAGGAGACATATTCTCCCACATGGGGTTTGCCCATGCTAAAGCTCTCCCGGACAGGTGGTTTATCAAAAAGGCAATTTTGGATCTGTCAGTGGGATAGGAACGTGGATTCATCACCAAATGGATGTTGATTTGGTTGAGGAAACCACAACACAATGCTGGGTCACCACTATAGCGCTGTGGCGGCATCATATGAACTACATGAGCAGGAACGGGTACTGGAGTGGGAATGAGTTCGGGCACAGCAGCAGCCGCCTCCTGAACGGCAGGCTGCAAGTGTGCAGTACTAGCCAGTATGGTTTGCAAAGCTTGAGCAAACTGATCCATACGGTGGTCCAAGCCATCCATTCTAGCCTCCTGATTAACTAGGAGCTGTGGTATGTCAGCAGGTTCCATTATGGCCCTGTTGTAATGTCACGATTCGGGGAACCCAACACGCTAACACACACACACAAATAAAGGTGCAGTACCGGACCTTAGAGTGGCCGGGCTAAGCACACACAGAATAGTCAGGAGACAAGCCGAGTAAGGGGAACCAGAAGACAGAATAACGAGAAACAAGCCGAGGTCAAAGGGTAGGAGAAAGTCACAAAGTCAGAATTAACAAGCCAGAGAGTACGTAACCAGAAAACACAAGTTCAGTATCAATACTAGCAAGCAAAGACCACAACAGGGCACTGAGACACAGGAAAGGTAAGTATTTAAATCCTTGCCTTAATCCTGATTGGATAACTTCCAATCAGTATTAACAAACACACGTGGGGGATATCTATACCCCCCACTGTGATTGTTGCGCTGTAGCTTTAACGCCGGGTCACGCGAGTGACCCCGGCGTTCTGATATTAGTGCAGGCTCCCAGCGTGCAGCGTTAGACATGCTGCCGCTGGGAGGAGGAGAGGAGGACGCGAGCGGCGTGTCAAGGGGAGAGGACGCCGCTCGCTGACCGGTAAGGCCCTGACAAAAGGTCTAAGCAAGCACAGATATCTATGGGCACACAACTGCTAAATAAATGCAAGCCAGGCTGCAAGCAGGACAGGAGATGGCAGGGTTAGGGGTCTTTATGTTCCCAGCTCCCAAGTTCACACCCCCCTTCCCCACCCCTACCCCACCCATCCCAAGTTCCCCTGTAAGCTCCCCGGGTACTTGTATACCATTAAATTAGGCGCTTCCACAGTCCACGTTGATGATATACACCAACCTAACCATGCGACAACTTCTGTGTAGATACTCACTGTTACGCATACCACATTTGTAACTGACCAAGTTAACATATGCTATATACTGTTAAGAAATGATTTAAGCATATTACAATGTCAACTGGACGTAATGTATGATTTTACCCTGTGTAACTCAATAAAAAACTATATACGGAAAAAAACAAAAAAAACTGGATTACAGACCCATTAACATAATCTATCACTCTCTTTCTAACCATTTGAACAAGCTTAATCTTTCTGGCATTACAATAGATTGCATCTCAGATATCTGGCATTTATTCATCATATTTGTGTGTTGTGGGTATATTTTTACAAAATCACTGTCAATTTTACTTAAAGGACCACTCTAGGCACCCAGACCACTTCAGCTTAATGAAGTGGTCTGGGTGCCAGGTCCTTCTAGGGTTAACCCATTTTTTCAGAAACATAGCAGTTTCAGAGAAACTGCTATGTTTATGAATGGGTTAAGCCTTCCCCCTATGTCCTCTAGTGGCTGTCTCATTGACAGCCGCTAGAGGCGCTTGCGTGCTTCTCACTGTGATTTTCACAGTGAGAGCACGCCAGCGTCCATAGGAAAGCATTGTGAATGCTTTCCTATGTGACCGGCTGAATGCGCGCGCAGCTCTTGCCGCGCGTGCGCATTCAGCCGACGGGGAGGAGAAGAGGAGGATCGGAGGAGGAGAGCAGGAGGAGATCTCTCCGCCCAGCGCTGGAAAAAGGTAAGTTTTTACCCCTTTCCCCTTTCCAGAGCCGGGCGGGAGGGGGTCCCTGAGGGTGGGGGCACCCTCAGGGCACTCTAGTGCCAGGAAAACGAGTATGCTTTCCTGGCACTAGAGTGGTCCTTTAATATGATCTCAGTTGGGCGTCTGTTCCACTAATCCACCACAATTACTGTAAAGAAGAACATAAGTTATACGCAGTGTCATGTGAGAAGGCCCACCCCCCATCTGTTCTCCTTAACGTTTTTGTCTCAATATATGTTTCATTTTTTTTTTCTGTGCACGTTTCATAGCACTAAGGAACATATTTGCACACTAAAAGAATAATAATAAAACGATGAAATAATATCAATAGCAGCTCTCTCCCATCTTCAGAATCTGTGCTGATATTAAAGCACTCTCGCTCTCTATGTCCTTACATTTTTATGGCAGTGCAGTGTCATTAATTATTTTAATGAATTCACAAGTAAAATATTAAAGAATATATTCAGAACACCACTCGAAAAGTCAAAGATCACCTTCTTCTCCTTCCGTTTACATTAACATTATTCTTTTAATCAGAAAATTCCCTGCCCTACACATGTTGAAGTTGAAAATGAACGGTTGGAGTTTGCTAGTATGAGTTCCATGGACATAATAACCTGATGTATGCTTTGAAGGGCACATTATTCCCAAAGCTAGATCATTACTACTTGATCTGTGGAATATGAACCCCAGAA
This sequence comes from Pelobates fuscus, assembly GCF_036172605.1. NCBI lineage: Eukaryota > Metazoa > Chordata > Amphibia > Anura > Pelobatidae > Pelobates > Pelobates fuscus. The sequence goes on along the minus strand of NC_086323.1, from coordinate 80,736,954 downwards.
CTCAATGTGCAGGCGTATATATAATATATAACGAGTAGAACCTTAATTCACACCTACTGATATGTAAGAGAAAAGAAGAACGAGGAACATATAGCTACTGAGATTGAAATGCAGTTGCTTGTGTTTATTACCATCAACACAAGAATATACAAAAAAAAACATGAATCTGATTTATTCACTAAGCCAAGTAAATATATGTCAAGCATATTTTCATTGTTGAACAGAAGAATTCTTCAATGTAACTGTTATTACTGTTTTTTTGTTGTTGTTTTAAAGGCACAAGACTTTGTTAGTTCTGTATAACTTTTTGTTAATTGAATAACTATAAATATGCATTATTCTATCACGAGTCAGAAATATAATGAGTGTTTTCTTAAATTGTGTTTATTTCAGATGATTGCATACTATCATGCTAAGCAGGCACACAATATGCTTCAAGATACCTTGTGTTGCAGTCAGGGTAATGGATGCGATTTTGCACAGCTTTTTAGGTTGTACCAAGATGTATTAACTTGGTTTCATCTGTAAAATGATCTTTGTTTTTGTCATAGGATGAGATAGGATGAATATTATTTTTTACTTTTCCTAATTGTTTTGATCCATGTTCTGGTGATGCCCTTTATTTAGTTTTATGGCAATGGTGATATTTAGTCTCATGTTGTTTGTGTGAAAGTTTAAAGCACACTCTTGTATCTCAGGGGGTATCTCCGGCTGTTCTGGAGCATGGTGAAAATCCTAGGATAGATTGACAGAGAAGAGAAAACAGAACAAATGGATACATGGTAGGAAACAATCTCATCTATCATGTGCCTAGGCTAGCAACAAGCTGATCTGTTTGGTACCCAGGCACAAATATGTGTTGCTCATTTAGTTTACGCTGATATTTTTGAGAACTTTAAAATTGAATTGTGTGTGCTAGTGAGCTGTGTGTAGTGAGTTATTTCTGTAGTGTGTAGGGGCCTTCTGTAGTGAACTTCTGTGCGTGTTTGTGAGCTGTAGTGAGCTGTGTGATCATGTGATCTTGTGTGTCAGTAGGCATGTGTTTAGTGAGTTATGTGCACTGAGCTTGTGTGTGTGAGTGTCAGTTAACTTTCTGTAGTAAGCTGTCTGTAGTGAGCTGTGTGATCTTGTGTGTGTATGTCAGTGAGTTTATACATAGAACGCTTTCTACAGTGAGCTTGTTTGTAGTGAGCTGTGTGCAGTAAGCTTGTGGATGTGCCGGTGAGCTTGTGTATGTGTCAGTGAGCTGTCTGCAGTGAGCTGCGGGATCTTGTGTGTGTGTGTGTATCAGTGAGCTTGTGTGTAGGGAGCTTTTTGTGTGTGTGTGTGTGTGTGTGTGTGTCAATGAACATTCTATATTAATATTTGCATAGTGTTTGTGATTGTGATTGTGTAATTGTGCATGTATATAGATATAGATGTAGATATAGCATACATGGCACATGCAGCACTGCAAATAATCTACTAGTGCCCCTCCTGAGATTAGGGTCTCAATCTGCCTCTGGCCCAAATTCTCAATCATAGTGTATTAATCACACAGACAGAGATATACACCTCAATACCTTGCTCACAAATGAAATCTTCAATAACACATGCAGGGTACCTCCAGGTTTGACTAAGGAGGTGAAAGGCTAGCAGCAGATAAAAGATTTAACAAACTCTTTCCTCGTTCATTCTCATAAAGAGGTAACTAAAACCGGTTGATTATACTATGTAATTAAGACATTAACTTGTCTGTTGTTCTACATTGTTAAATATCTATTTAGCTACTTGTCCGTCATTTTACTACAAAAGATAATATATCTGTTTGTGTGATTCCTACTCTACATACATACATCATATATATATATATTATATGTGCCTTAGTGTTGTTATCTGTATATAAGTCCAGCATTCTATAGAACTCCGATAATACATCACAATCCATAAACCTCTGATATAAGAACTGCAGGTTCTTTATTATTCCAACATATGATTCATTATCCATGTTCCTTAGATATGGATACCATGCACCTCGGTAAAATATAGTGAGTCTTTATCTCAAACATGAAATAATATGAGACAAATAAAGAGACTTTTTATACAGTAACATTAGTGCATTGCTTCTGAAAATGTGACTTTTGTGTTTCACACTGGAGACCTGGTTATAAGGGTCATTTCTATATCCCATTCTCTGTGGCACAATATAGTTACCACAGGGAAACACAGACATTGGGCAATGGGATTTCAATAGTTGCTTTGTTTGCAACACTCAGCATTGTGTGTTCGGTAGATGTAAAGTGTTCAGAACAAAGGAACCCATTCATTCAGATCAAGGATTTTCATTAAAAAAAGGTTTCCAGGGCAGACAGCATAATGCGTGCCGCCCTCCTCCACACCTTATCCTAAAATTCTAAAGCTTAATCTTCATGGCAGGAGTACAGCATAACTCTACAAGTCTGATAACTTGCTGCGGGACAACCCTGTGAATTTCTCCCAGCAGACATTACCCAGGACTTTATTTGTACTTGACCTTCAGATAATCAGCAATGTGTCAATCTCTCCACACACTGGGGAAAGCTATTTGTAAACAGATGTGTGCATCCATCACTCACGCTCATGAGCATGTGTAGTACATAGCGTACACTCTGAAATTAAAGAAGATCAAGTCTTCAATACAAGTTTTCTTTAACGAAGAGAAGTGAGCTGTGCTGAACAAGATAGTTGGCCCGCCAGACAGACAGAAACAGATAGATAGATAGATAGATAGATAGATAGATAGATAGATAGATAGATGGATAGATAGAGCATAGGAAATTGTGTCTACTGTATTGGTTACATTGTAAGTGTCTTGGCATATTAATTGATATTTGCTGGGAAGTAAATCCTTTGTCCTTTGTTCTTACATTTAAACAATAGAGTCACCCAGACCACTAGCGGCCACCTTAGGGTGCACTGGCCTGGGGAGTGTAAGGTACAGGTGACTGGCAGGAGGAAAGCAAAAAGCACAGCGCTCCCTCTCCTGCCAGTCACTGCATGGACGGACGAGTAGACAGCAGTAGATGATTTTCTGTATCCTCTACCTGGTCTGATAGGAAGTGCTCACTGAGACCAACAAGCAGCTTTCAGTCAGACAGGGTAGAGGATACAGAAGATCCTCTACAGCATTATGCTCTGCAACAGTACATGGAAGGAGGTCAGCAGACACAGGAGGGTGAATGGAGGAAGAGACCACAAAGGGACCAGGGGAGAGGACAGAGATACACAAAAGACCCTGGGAGAAGACAAAGAGACAGACAGAGGGGAAGGGGAGAAGAGACAGACATAATTACTGGGGGGAGGAATGAGACATGCAGAGGGGAAGGACAGTAAGCGACACACAGAGTGGAAGGGGAAAAAGAGACACACAGGGAGGCTGTAGGAAGGAAATAGACACAGAGGGGAAGGAGAGACAGAGACATACAAAGGAGCTGGGGTGTGAGAAACACAGATGGTCTGGGGAAGGGAATGAATGGGACACACAAAAATGGCAAGAGGAAGAGACACAAAAAATAACCTGGGAGAGAGAAAGACATACAAAAGGAGCTAGGGCAGAAAGAGACACATAAAGGGACTGGGGGAGAGACAAACAGGAGCTGGGGAAGGTGAGAAAGAGATGCACAAAATGGGCTGGGGGAAGAGACACACAAAAGTGGCTGAGGATAAATTAAGAGACAAACAAAAGGGGGGAGTAAGAGACACACAAGGGGGTATAAGACACCCAAATTGGAAAATAGACATGCAGGTGAAGATGCTTTTGGGGGGAGGAAGCAGCCTATGTAGCCACAAATACTTGCACCAGCCTTGATCCTTAAAAATAAAATAATAAAATGCATATTACAATTAGAAATCCCACTTTGTTCTGTTGTACAGCATCATGAATTAGCCATCTATAACAATTATACTTAATTTTGCCTATTTATTGTACTGTTAACAGAAGGAAAATACAATACAAATTTTAACCCAATTCGGAGAACCGGAAAACCGGAGTTCTGCTATAATGGGCTGATATTTGCAATTTCGCCATGCCAATACTTTGTAATTCTCAGGTATATGAATAAATCTCATTGTGAGTAGGCGTGTGTACATCCTGCACACTGAGCAATGTGGGCTTACATTACACAGATGAAAAAGTAATGATATGGCTAGGGACAAAATTTGCCCTTCAAAGCCTGCACAGAGTTATGTCCCTGAATTCCATACAAGCTTGATCCTCAACAAGTGTAGGGCAAAGACTGTTCTGATTAAAAGAATATTGTTAATGCAAACTGAAAGAAAAGAAAATTGTCTTGGACATGTCAAGTAGTGTTCTACCTTTATCCTTTTATATTCTTTTGGTGAATTCATTAAAATAATTAAGTTATACTGCCATAGAATGTAAAGTAACCATGTCTCTTCTTTAAAGGAGATCAGCCCAGTAAAATGGTAGAATTGGGAAAAAGAAGGAACCCATCATTAAGGGACCAAAGCATGATTCTGCCAAAGGCAGACGTATACCGATGTGTATATACATTTTGGCAGCGACACCCAGATTTCAGTTAGTTATAAAATACCATTGCTACAGCCTATTGAAAATTAATATAGCTGCAGATTTTTTTTTTTTTTTATCATATTTATATATATATTTTTAATCAAATTACATTTATGCAATACAATATTATTTTCATGCATGAATGTAACATTTTGTTTTGTTTTCTTCATACAATTGGGATGATGCATGATAGGACCACTGTGGTTGCCCAAGATTTGTAAGAGTTTGTTTATAATGCTTTTGTATTTCACAGCCTGACACAGTGTAGTTGCCCACCCCATGTGTACCTTATTTAGGGTTAATTTGTTTATGGGGATTCATAAGAGTTCTCATATCTGTCTGAATAGAAAAGTTGCCTAGTAGCTGAAATTAGCAAGGTTACCGGTTTTTGAAGGACTCAGGACCACCTATTGAAGAGCTTAGGGCCACCATTGGAGGTACAGACCATGCACGGTAAAGTGCCTAAACAAATATTCTGTAAGCATCCTGGCAATGGTCTCTGAGCTTTATAAAGTAAACTTCAATACAATATATCATGGGCTTTTCAGCAAACAGAGGGCAGGGGTTTAAATCAATAGTCCTTGAATCTTAGAGGTGGAACCAAGATTGATAGGCTTTATGCACTGACCAGTCAAATATGGTGACCATTATTTTGTAAAACACAGGCAGTATATTGTGCTCAATGATGTTGCAGCACAATGGATGTGAGGTTATGAGAAGGCTATTGGAGAGTGAGAAGGGATCTATGGAGTGATGGCCAATGGGGGGTGGGGGAAGAGGCAAGGGGTGATGGCTAATGGAGTGGGGGAGCGAGGAGATGGTTGGAGGTGATGGCTTATGGAGTACGGGACAGAGGCTATGCATGGGGTGATGGCTAACAGAGTGGGCGAGAGAGGGGATGCATGGGGTGATGGCTTATGGAGTGGGGTAGCGAGGAGATGGTTGGCGGTGATGGCTTATGGAGTGGGGGAGAGAGGAGATTTTTTTGGAATAAGGTGATGGATAAAGGAGTGAGGGAGGGAAGAAATGCATGGAGATGATGTGACAGATTATGGAGTGGGAGAGGACGTTGATGGTTGGTGTCCCAGACTTACCCCTAAACCTATTTATCGCTCCCAACTGCTGTAAGGGAGATGAATAACTCAAGGGTTTTTAAGGAGGGATGTGGTTTGCCATATTCTAAAGAACTATAGGCTATAGTAGGGCTGAAGGAGTAAACAATGATTTAGTGTGGCCAGCCCATACACCTCAGTAGTCACAACCTCACATTACAATGCATGCTCACATGGTGCAATATTTTGTGTGGGTTATGAAGTTGGGAACTCTCTCATTATGAATCTTCACTAGAAGGGAGGGGATTATAGCTTGATAATTTGGAAAAAAACTAAACTAAACTAAACTTAAGACCCAAAAGAACATCAGAACATACACCAGAACCTACGCAAGGAGTCTTTATGCTCCCCCTCCCATCCTGTCCCCTCCCCGAAATTACTGTCACCCGAGATTTATTTTTCTGCTTGGAAGAAAGAGAAAGCTACATTTGCATTATTGTTTCCATTGACTGAATAAAATAATGGCCTGTGGAAACAAAGTGGACGTTTTGTCATCCTCTACTTCGTAGCTGTGTTTCAACAACAGCTATAAACACACGGCTGTCTGTGTTGGCTGATATTGCATTACCTGTATGCACAAAGGCTAATTTGATTTTTTTTTTTCTTTGATGCGTGTTCCAACTTGGGTTGTCATTTTATAAAATATTTTCTATGGCTTTTTATTTGGATTTTCTTTCATCCCAATTAATTTTATTGAAATATCTTGCCTAAGGCTTTCGCTGTTAGAAAACATTCTGAGATAAAGTAACTGCCATGTTCTAAGCAAATATAAAAAAAAATCTGTTTACAACATCAGCGTTGACTATGGGCTGGTAATGGTTAGTGGAAATAGTTAGAGATTGTTAGGGGTTAGTGAGGACATAGTGTTATGAAATTAAAACGCTGTGGACTAAAAGACTTAACATTAATGACCAAGTAAAGGCGAGGTGAGGTTCAAGGACAGTCACAGCATCTTGAACATTGGTACCCACTAATTACAAGTTCCCCTCTACTCTAGGCATCTTCCTATTCCTTAATTTTCTAACCCTAAAGGTCACCTAGCCCTGAGCCCCCTTATTTTAGAGGCTCATAACCATAAATCCCACTAAGTATCCTAACCCTAGTTCCCTCTAGCCATAACAGTTAAATCTGCAGCGTGTTAGCATCATCAGAGGACTTGCAGGATGAAGATGTCGACCATGAGGGTCAGCCTGAGTAAGTAAATCTCACCTTCCCCTGCAGGCCAGGGTCACCAGAGCCACACTGAATCTGTCACTTTCTGGGATCTTTGTGAAATATAGTACCCCATAAGTCAGATCTGCTTTAAAATTGTGATCATGTTAGCAGACAATTACAATAGGCAAATATAGCCTTATTGATATAAAATATCACAATGTAAAATTCCCAACCTACCCCTCCTCTTCAAACTCACTCTTGTGTCGTAAGATACAAATAATATGTTTAGTTATGTGATAAGTGGCCTCCTCTCCAGCACTCTGTGTAGATACCAGTTCGTATGTTCAAAACATTTTATTTAGAGTCGTTTGCATTTGTCAGGGTAATTAATATATTATTTCCTGGTCTAGAAATGTTTTTTTTTGTTTTTTTCCATATTGACATTGCTTCTATCCAACCCATCTGGAAGGTTTGGAAGAGTTTGACTTTCAACAAAGGCATACTTGGGGCCCTGGATTTGATACATTTAAAAGCAGAGCTATTTATATGTTTACAAGGGAAACAAATTCATTTGAAAAATGTTTTATATTTTATCTACAGGTTTCCTGTTTGTATTTAATGAAATGCAGCTGAATGCAGATGATGGTACCAGACCAGTGATATAATATGGAATATGAAACATGTTTGCAAAAGGATATACTTTAACGTGTGGTTGATATCTCCAGTACTAGAGCAGCCAGGTTTAGTTTGTCAGCAGCACAACCCGCACTTGTTTACTCATAAGCAGATTCCACAGCAACATTCTATCCTATAGCAGGGTGGTTCCCATTCTTGGTATTCCAAGCATTTGTTGATCCGATGGAGCAGTAATTAATCGGATCCTGCATGTCAAAGGGGAGTGGGCAGTGATATAGATAGTCAATAAGTGATACAGGAATCCCTCCGTATCCCTCAAAGGCTGGGTGTAAAGTTACCTCAAGGGATCTGCATTTAAGTCATTTGTTAATTATACCTTTGTGTAGATGGAGGTAATTGATATGACCAGGTATATTCTTTACCAAATAATCTCTTACCTCATCGTGTTCTCATTTCTTTTGTCCATTTTATAAAGCTCTCCTTAACCCATTCAGCACATAAAATGCTTGTTCAGATTGAACAAGTTAATGTCTTGGTGTTTGTGACAAAGCCTTGACAACAGCAACAAGTGCCTTGTTCATCTTCTGTATATATTACATTTACATTCACAAACAATAGGGGTAGATAAGATGAGATTTATCTGTCGTAACTGAAATTTTTATTAGCAAATATCTAACGAACACTTGTGTACTCATTGACAGTGGGTGCTGCAGGCTGTACGCAACGTGTATCCATTCTATAATCTCGTTCACTACAGCATTGGTTATTTAATCTGCTTGGAAGTGAAAACCCATTGACTGATTGATAAATAATTATGGTATCAGGTGACGTGACACAGGCAAGACTATTAACTGCTGCCTGCTTTTATAATCATTGTTTGCTGCATTATTAATTGATATATTGAACTACAGAAGATAATGCATTCTCTGTTGAAACAGTTAGAAATATTGCTGTATAGCAGATCTGGCAAAACTGCATTTTTTTTTTAATGAACTATGGCCCATTGAGGGTTATATTTAAAGAGTAAATCTGGGAAATGCTAGTAATATAGAATTCATTAAGAATAATCACTTGGGTGTGGTTGTAATTTTTCCAATTTGCTCCAGAATTGTACAGGTTTTCTGCAGCCAAATATGGCTCTTTTGGAGTTATGTCAACAGGCCAACTTTAGAGCAATTATTGGAGCAATCAGGAACTTCCCACTGGCTTCCAGGGGGATTGCTCACACGTAGCACTTTGACCCTCAATTACTCTTACACAAAAAAATACCCTGTGCTTTCATCTAGTATGCAAACATGCAGGTACATGACTAGTAGAATGTTAAATAGCCCCTGTGTCTTCCATACACTTATACCACATTAACCCAATGAAAAGCAGTAACTCTGTTTGCACTAAGCAAGGGGAACAGTGAGATTTTGATGACTCTACTATCTCCTATTTCCCTGTCTCAGGGCAGAGATAGTGATTTTGGTGACAATTTAAACAGACAGTTTACCAGCAGCAAAGTGTGCAGGTAATTACATATGGTATTTGTTAAGTTCAGAAATCTGCTGCTGTTCTTTAAATACTTAGGTGGCTGGCACCAAGAGAGACAAAGACTTGAGGTGCACAAGCCTACAAGGGGGTTATTCTCCTGTACATGTTTCCTACCCAAGAAAACTTCCCTCAATCAAGCGACAGAGACCATCTATGACAGCCCCTTAATCGCAAAAGAAGACCAGACATCTAACAATAATGTGTCTAATGACAACAAATGACCTACAAGTAAAATTGATATCCCACGTATACCTCCTTTGTTTTATTAGCAAAAAGGTGTGAGCACAATATCTATCCCATCTATGACTATGCCTAGTGATGTAGCATATGTTTTGCTTATTTAATTTAGATTATTATGCAACTGACAAACATTGCACTCTGTATAAAATAATAATACAAGTTGTCTATTGCCTAGCTTTCTTAATAATGGCTTGGATGTTCCAGGTGGGTACATTTATTCATTTAACACATTTTATATAACGCTCTTATCCATCCTGCTTTATATACATTAGCAATCATACAAAAGTTATGTTGTAATGTAGAAGATAGTAGAACCTTAAGGTTTCACAGCTCCCCAAGCTTTGTATAATAGTGAATTCAGCATCACTACATTTTAATATGTTGTTTTATTTTAGCACACCTCTTGCACCCACAATAAATCCCTTATGATATGAAAATGAAATTGGAATTTCTTCCGGCTTTGGAAGCATATGATTTGTTATATGAGTATTTTTAATGATCCAGAACGATCAGAGATGAAAAAAGTTACAGAAAAATGCAGATTACATCTAAAACTTAGCTTGTATTTATTTTTATATAATTCTTTATTTTTGTCATGACATAAGTCATACATGGAATTCCACATTGGTACAATAGTAAATCAACGATAGACTAAATACAGAGATACATTAGTCTTGGCAGGCATATGACAATATAGATATACAGTGGCAAAGTGTCTACCCTAGTCCTTAATTAGTCATTTGCAAGGTTACCACATCAATATACTGAGTCATGTTTTTATGTTTTTATTAAAAAGCCATAGAGTTTGGTAAATTATCATCTTAAGGGGAGAGTCCGACATGACTGCTACGTCCTAAACATAGAGGCTTACATATTGTCGCCAGCGGAACTCTTCTCCACATCTTGCCACAGGTATGTCGCGCGACATCCCAGTTGGGTATTTTAGGACTATGGTGGCTTATTCTCAATATATATATATATATATATATATATATATATATATATATATATATATATATATATATATATATATATATATATATATATATGATGCTTCAGGATAAGATACGTGTGGAAAAAAAAAGGAGAAAGAAAGTGTTTGATACAAGGTTAAAATAAAGTAATAAGAGAGAAAGAAAGCAAAGGAGAAGAAGAGAAAAGAAGAGACCCGGGTTGCAACCCCCCCCCCCCTCCCTGCGCAGGAAGAAGGTGGAGAGGGAACAGGAACAAAGGGAAGAAGAGGGAGGGAGGTCCTAAACATAGAGGCTTACATATTGTCGCCAGCGGAACTCTTCTCGACATCTTGCCACAGGTATGTCGCGCGACATCCCAGTTGGGTATTTTAGGACTATGGTGGCTTATTCTCAATATATATATATATATATATATATATATATGATGCTTCAGGATAAGATATGTGTGGAAAAAAAAAGGAGAAAGAAAGTGTTTGATACAAGGTTAAAATAAAGTAATAAGAGAGAAAGAAAGCAAAGGAGAAGAAGAGAAAAGAAGAGAAGAGACCCGGGTTGCAACCCCCCCCCCCCCCCCCTCCCTGCGCAGGAAGAAGGTGGAGAGGGAACAGGAACAAAGGGAAGAAGAGGGAGGGAGGTCCTAAACATAGAGGCTTACATATTGTCGCCAGCGGAACTCTTCTCGACATCTTGCCACAGGTATGTCGCGCGACATCCCAGTTGGGTATTTTAGGACTATGGTGGCTTATTCTCAATATATATATATATATATATATATATATATATATATATATATATATATATATGATGCTTCAGGATAAGATACGTGTGGAAAAAAAAAGGAGAAAGAAAGTGTTTGATACAAGGTTAAAATAAAGTAATAAGAGAGAAAGAAAGCAAAGGAGAAGAAGAGAAAAGAAGAGAAGAGACCCGGGTTGCAACCCCCCCCCCCCCTCCCTGCGCAGGAAGAAGGTGGAGAGGGAACAGGAACAAAGGGAAGAAGAGGGAGGGAGGGTGAAGGGGTGGCAAGGGAGGAAACTTGCATGGCCCCCCCACCCACTGTCAGGAGGTCCCAGGCACCCACTGATGGCCAGACCAACAGTGGGTCCGGACAGATCGCTGTCAGGTTGTACCCCTAACTCTTGCTGTTAAGTTATACATGAGGCAGGTGTCTTTAATTTTAGTTATAACTGCATATAGCGGGATCTTTTGGTTTCAGCCATGCCTGCGCTACAGTTCTCCTCCCCACTAGTGTAATCTTATGCACTATTTTGTTCATGTCTGGTCCACCCTTCTGTCTTTCTGTTTAGGAAGTACACCCAGGGGTCGAGGTGCTCTTTGGAAGATCTGGGTCAGTAGACCCTTAAAGGGACTCTCCAGGCAGAGGATTTTACTTACCTGGTTCCAGCGCCAGGAGCCTTGTGAAGCCACGCCCCCTATTTCATCAAAATGACGAAAAAATGGCGGGGTTCGAGCAGGGAGCAATCAGACGCTTCCATTTGGAAGCCTCATTGCTCCCTTGTGCGCATGCGCGGCTTCGCCACACATGCGCACATACTTCATAGGGAATGAGCGCGGTGTGCGTGGCCGCGTGCTGACTGACAGCTCGCGGTCTTTGCCCGCCCCCTCTCCTCTGCTGACAGGCTGGAGAGAGAAGGCGTGCACACAGTGCCTTCTCTCTCCTGCACATGTCAGACGTATCTTAATACATGTACAGGGCCTTTTTAGGGCCCTACATGATAGGAAGTCCCTCTGGTGGCCGTCTGAGTGACGGCCACTGGAGGTATTCCTACCAATCAATGTAAACACTGTATTTTCTCTAAAAATGCAGTGTTTACATTAGATTGCCTGCAGGGAGCTTTGGATCTCACCTGAACAAATACATTAAGCTGTAGTTGTTCAGGTGACTATAGTGTCCCTTTAATGGTGCTCCAGAACATTTGGATATGGGGGCATTCCTACCTCATGTGTATATATGTGCCCCTCTTCCCACACCCCCTCCAGCATGTGTCTGATTGTGACTTGTGCATTCTATGTAAGTTTAAGGGAGTCCTGTACCAGTGGAACATTGTTTTAAGAGACTGTTTCTGTAAGGTAACACAAATGGGTGTCACCTTGTTGGCCTCCCAGATCTCCTGTCACTCTATACCTTCTAGAGCCTTCCTCAGATCCCTTCCCCACAGTTCGGTATTAGTTAGAGGGCCCCATTCATTCGTTTCAGTGCTCAATTGAGTGTAGAGTAAGGTAATTAAGCCTTTCAGAAAGATTCGCTCAGACATATCCTTTAGAAGAATGTTAGAGGTTTATGTGCCGTATCTTTTATGTGAGTCTGTTTTGCATAGTCTTTAAGTTGTACATATCTAAAGAAGTCAGTTGTATTCTCTGTTTTAGATAATCAAATTTAACAAATTCACACTATTGAATAGGTGGCAGAATCGTTGTAGTCCTGCCCTTTCCAGATTTTCAAAGTCATGTGCTGAAACGCCAGGGGGAAATGCCCTGTTCCGCAAGAATGGTGTCATTGGAGAGGATGTGGAGGTTAGCATGTTGGCTGATGCATTATTGGCTGATGCATCCCAAATTCGCAATGAATGCAGGATTGCAGGACAAGTGGTTCGTAACATTATTCTATGGCAGCAGCATAAAGAATTGAGGGAGGTCCACCCCCATGAGCAAGGACTCCAAATCCAGCCACCGTCTGTCGCCTATTGGGGTATTCCACATCGCCACCTGTGCCAGTTGTGCAGCCAGATAATAAAAATGAAGGTGTAGCCCACTCCTCAATTTCTGGCGATATGAGACATTCTTTAAAACCCTATGGCGTTTATTCTGCCATATAAAGGAACCTATCGTTTTTGTAGAGGTGCCAGATCTGATTTTGAAACTGGGATGGGAAGGGCCTGAAAGAGGAATAAGATGGAGCTTGTATTTTTAAATAGAACAAAGATGTTATGTTAGTTGCTAAGAAGACATCAGCAAATGATTTTACATTTGCATTTATCAGCATGTCAGTGCACGCAGCACTGTACTGGAAATCTATATGAACACAATTAATATTTTCTCAAAGAGTTTACAGTCTTTATGATATTCCCCGTGGAAGAGGTGGATTAAGTGACTTTCATGGGGTCACAGAGGTCTCCACTGCTCAAACCATAGCCATAATTTCACAGTATATATTGAGATGCCTGGATGCAGATATGCAACACCAAATGCTGTGACTCACCCGCTTCAATGCTGTAATCAACCTCTTTCTCCACAGTATGTCACTTACTTCTTGAACAAAAAGGCATTATTTAACACATTGTGCTACGTTTTTTTTAAACAGCAGGTTTGTCTTTTTTTTTCCTTAGTTTTTTTCTTTAAAGCTGGTAGTGACTCACATTATACCATTAATTCACTGTTTCCAAGATTGTTGGTCACTGTAAGCAGAGTTGCCAACATCGGGGTACAGCCAGTACAGCTGTAAGAGTCCTGGGCTGCACTACACTCCCAATATGCATATATATAGCTAATAACGGTATGTATACGCACTGTGGGCCCCTGCTGGCTTCCATAGTGAAGAGGAGACACACCAGACTCCTATTTGTCCATCCAACAGTATCCTCCCGCGAGCCACGGCTGTCTGAGAATTGATGCAGGTTACAACGGCAACACTCTATACCAGGGGTCAGCAAGCTAAGGCACATGTGCCATACGTGGCACTCGGGGTGCCTTTGTATGGCACTCAAGGCTACCAGAGCCAAACAGGCACAGCCCATCTGGAGTCCTTAGCGCAAACAGAGTGGTGATTGCAGGTGGTGAAGGCCAATCCTCAATTTACACATTGCAGCATTTAGAGTAAGTGCTTAATTTTAAACACACACACACACACTACATTCTATTTTAGACACACACACACTACATCAAGTACACATACTGCATCCACTACCCACACACTCCATCTACTACACACATACTATAAACACACTGCACCAACTACACACACTTTGCATCCACCACAGACAAACCCACTGCATCCACTACACAAACACACATGCTGCATTTCACTTTAGACACACACACTGCATTAACTTCCACACACTTTGCATCCACTACACATCCACTCCATTCTACCTCTACATCCACTATACACACTACATCCACTACAAATGTACTGTACCAAACACACACAACTTGCATCCACTACACACACAATCCATCCACTACACACACTCTGCATCCACTATACACACACACACACACCTTGCATCCACTATACACACATACACACTGTATCCACTATATACACACACATACAAATAAATTGCATTTATTATAAAGAAGGCTGTCTTTATGCATAGGCACGCTGGGCAGTTGACATGGGGGCCCCACAAGCATAGGGGCCCCACCACGATGCCCATGGGCAGAGACCGACAGGGGAGATCAATACGTCCAATACGTCATCCCTGCTGTCCCATGCACAGCCAGCCTCGTTGTCTTCCTTCTTGGGTCGGTGAGGTAGATCAAAGACCCTCACACACACATTGCACTCCTCGAACACTGCATCCCTGGCAAACACACTGCACCCCTCATATACACACACACTGCACCCCTCACACAGATTGCACCCCTCACACACATACTGCACCCCTAATACACACACTGCACCCCCCCCCCACACTCACACACACTGCACCCCTCATACACACACTGGACCCCTCACACACACACCAGACCCCTCACACACATTGCATCAGCACTGCACCCCTCACACATACTGCACCACTACACACTGCACCCCTCACTGCAGTCTGTCTTGTGTGTATTCAGCAGTTTGTGTGTGTATTCAGCAGTCTGTGTGTGTGTGTGTGTATTCAGCAGTCTGTGTGTGTGTGTGTATTCAGCAATCTGTGTGCATGCAGTGCCGATCCTGGGTGCATGCATGGGGTGCACAGTCAAGCTCCGCCCCTCGTGTGTGGCCCCATTTCCTCATGAATGGCTTTGCCCCCTGGATTAGGCTCTGCTTTGCTCACAAGGTGCCTGGGATCTCCAATGAACAGGATCCCTCCCCCCTTCCTGGATCCCTCCCCCTTTCCTGGATCCCTTCCCCTAAGAGTAAGCCTCAGGAAGGGGGGAATTGCAATTTGCAGCCCTTAGCCCTACTATATCAGCCCACTACCAGTGCCCCTCCTGAGATAAGGTCTGGGGAGAAAGAGACAGGGTATAGGAAAGGGGAACAGGAGACACACAGAGCGCCTGGTGAAGGGGAGAATGAGACACACAGAGGAGCTGTGGGGAATGAGACACATAGAAGTGCTGCGGCCTGGGAAAGAGACTAACAGAAGGGCTGGGGAATGGGAGAAAGAGACAAAGGGGCTGGGGCCAAAGACACATGAAAGGGGCTTGGGGGAGAAAGACAGAAACAAAATGCATCTTCACTTGTGTCTCCAGCTCTCCCTCTAATTTAGAGTTGACCGGTGAGAGAAAGACATCGTATTAAAGGGACACTATAGTAACCAGAACTTTTACAGTTTAATGTAGTGGTTCTGGTGTCTATAGCCTGTTCCTGTATGCTAAGCACTGTAAATGCTACCTTTTCAGAGAAAAGGCAGTGTTTACATTGCTGCTTAAGAACATCTCTAGTGACAGTTACTCAGACGGCCACTAGAGCTGCTTCCTAGTCCAGTGCTGCACAGTGTGTAGCACCTATGTGCTCTATGAGGAGATGCTGATTGGTGCGGTGAAACACAGCGTTTTGCCACACATGCGCAGTAGCTCCCAATGCTTTCCTAAGGGAATTAAACTGACGTTGACTGAGATCATTCAGTTGTCAGCCAAAGTGAAGAGCACACTCTTGTTACTTCAAAATAAGCAGATAACGTCATTTTTTTTACTGCTGTGCAATAACATACATTAACAATTTCAGTCCAATTATGAAACTTTCCTTAATATGTCAAGGTAGTTGGACTGAAACATTGATTATATGCAAATGCATGTCTGCATACAACAAATCTGCTCTTTTGTTTATTTTGAAGCTCTGTGAGTGCTTTCTTTCACGTTTGAGTGATAGTGTTCAAGGTTTTTTTCCCGCTTTCATATCTGCACACTATGCTGGCGCGATGCATTATGGGGCTGGTATAGAATTATTTTACAGGACTGCTTTTCATTCCCAGTCTGGCCCTGCCGCTTTCCCCCTCCTCCAGCCCCTAACCCTCCCACTACAGCCCGTTTCCCCACACTACACCACTTATTCCCCTTTTACACTGCTACCCCCCACTACAGCTCCTCTCCCCCAATTGTAGCCCATATCACACTGATACCGGAGAAACTGACGGAAGCCAAGCACAGAGAGATGGACACAGGTTTCTTCAGGAAGGAAGAGATTCTTTATTGGATCACCGATCGGGACTCAGAGGGACTAATGTCACCAAAAATACAGCAAGTTCTGAGCCCCGGACAATAGTGCAGGCTCCTTATATAGGCACATAACTCCTCCCATATTAAGCTCCACCCGCACATTCTCTTGACCAATCAATACAAATAAGAATTAACTTCCTGCTTGACCGCATGGCTTGTCCAGCACAATGGAGGTGGGGAATACTACATCCTGTATTCTTGCACATGATCCGTACACTACTGATCGTATCTTGCCTCGTGCAACCAACTGATCGATACGTCAGCATAAGCACGTACACATGCCACGTGGTAATCTCGGCCTACTAAATTTATTTTTACCGAGATTCCACCACATTCCCCCCTTTGATGCCTCTTGATATTTCACAATTACTTGAGGCATCACTTAACCTTAGTTTGCATACACCGCAAGTTACCTTGAACCAGACCAGACTTATCTTATGATGTGAATCTTCAACACTCATCTTCCTGCATTGGTTCTCCCTGATCTAGAGCCTTATATTTATAAATTGCCATTATCTGTGCAGCAGCCTTCCTTTCTGCTATATTTTCTATCAGACTTTGCACAGACCTAACTACTAAGGGTATAAGACACGGCAGGAGTAGACACAACATTAAAATCAGTAGGACTCCACCTACCACTGCCTTAAGCCCTCCAAACCACTCATACCAGCTACCAAACCAACTACTTGGATTATACCCTTTCCATACCTGAGTAGGCACATGCGCTAGTTTAACCATATGGCTAGTAAGCTCAGCTATTGCTTGCCCTTCGTCATCTATTTGAAGACAGCAATTGCTCAGGTTAAACTTCCCACATACACCTCCCTCTACTGCCAAAAGGTAATCCAAGGCTAATCTATTTTGGTATACTGCTGTCCTCATCCTGGTATTATGCTTCGCTAGAAGATTGAGCGCTTGTGATGTCTCGTTAGTAATAATCTCAACCACCGCCTGTAATCGTATAATACGGTTGAGCATATAAATAGGGGTTCTATAACCAAAGGTACCATCTTCTGCCCACGTGGCTGGCCCATAATAATCTATAATACGCTGGGGAGGCCATTCATTATCTTCCCAGGCGCCTATCTCTATGGGTCCCCTTTTCTTCCTATGATTCACATCATACACTTTAACACCTAAAGTCTCACCTGTTTCAATAGGTAACAAGAAGAAGGATGGTTTGAGCATACCCAACACACATGCCCCTTCCCAGTCCTGTGGCAATTCCGAATAGGCTTTCTTACCACAGATCCAGTACAAATTTGCTGGGGCTCTCCAGGTAGATGTGATGGATAGATCAAACCACACATCCTTTAAATTGGCGTATCTAGCAAACGGGTTAGATGGTTCTGAGACATTTGAAGCCGACCACCAAGTTGTATTCTTTGTATCATCATCATAAGCTTTTTGCCCTAGACAAGTTAATTCTCCGACAGAAGTATTATACATCATTCCTTTCCTTGCTATGCAAACATAACCTATGATGGAGGTATTTAATCTCCACTCAGATTTACCTCTAACACTCATATGATAATCGGCTTGTGTAGATATTAATTGGTCAACTGCCTCAGAACCGGACATTACCTCCTTTGCTTCCCAAGGCCATTGGTCTCCCATGTTAGTACCTCCACACACATAGCAGTTGGTAACATTAAGACTACCGGCAATACTTTCGGCTAAATCAATGAACAGGTTTTTAGCATTATGGGGGATCTTATTATCTATGCTCATCTCTTCATAAAAGGAATGGTATACTTGATGAGTTTGGGAGGATACCGTATCAGTCTCTATCCCTATAAACAATACTGTCCCAGGATCTAAACCCGTCCCATATATTTGAAACCCAAATAAATTACCATATTTATCTAAGAACTTGTCGGGATTATTTATAAGTATATGGACTGGATTGCATTCCATAGACTTACAATATGGGCTGGTAGGCAACTTAGTCACAATCATGTCCTTGTCTACTGTCTGTCCCCAAGTTGCCCACCCCACACAAGACCAATATGGGCAAAAGTTATAATCTCTATTTGGGCATCTAGGACTCACATATTTATTTTTACTACTGGGACAAATATATTTATCGTTAGACCCATACGTCCTCTCCCATCTAAGATCCCCACATACATTCCACGGCTTTCTACCACTTCATATCGCCTTACACGCATCAAATAGCAGAACACCCGAAGAATGTACGGATTCTAATACTGTCTTGTTAATTAGGGTCCCCTGAGGATCTCCATTCCTGAGAGTCAACCAAATTGTACGAGGTTGATACTCTGGACTGAAGCACTTAGGTTCTCCTACTCCTAAATGGCACACACTATATTCTATATTTAGGTATCTACATCTTGATACACTCGTATTGTGAATGCCAAATTAGGGTTTGGGAAATATGGTTACCTGTTCTTGTAGTCTTAATGCATACCTCACAGCTAGGAGTGTCGGTACCTCTACCTTCCTGAATATAAAAATACACATAAATAAACATTATCATAAACACATCTTTCGTCGTCATCCTCAGTCTTCGTCCGTGAGAAGGCACCTCAGCTTCCAGGATGTAAAGGCTGCAGGGAATGGAGTTCTGCTCGTCTTCACAGGAGTCCCTTCAAGACTTTTCCTGGCTTATATACTATACGTTGGTGAGCGGACAGGCTTTATTATGGCCCTCTCACTCACGTACCAAATCTCTGAAACAATAAAATTTTGTAATCCACAAAGTTCCTCGTCACTCCGACTGAGTCGTGCGTTTTAACCGGATCTTGCAGGGATTCTCTGGATCTGCTGTACCTTGCCAAGAATCGACTGCTGCTGGTTTAACCCTGGAGTGATGTATCCACGGAGTCACTTTGGCTACTTTTATCGCTGTAGGGGTAGACAAAAGAACAACATAAGGACCTCTCCACTTGGGCCCTAACGGTACATTATTCCACTCTTTAATCCACACTTGGTCTCCTGGGTGGTAACTATGAACTGGGGGATAAATATTCACAGGTAATCTATCTTGTACCCATTTCTGTACCTCCTCCATAGTCTTACCCAACTCTACAACCTGCTGCCGGGTAATTCCTTCTCCCAACTGACTCAAATCCCCCCTTAAGTTACCAAGTACGGGAGGTGGTCGCTCATACATAATTTCAAAAGGAGAGAGGCCCATCCTTCTGGTAGGGGTACTGCGGATTCGCAATAGAGCTATGGGTAAGAGAACGTTCCACTTAAGTTGGGTTTCCTGACACATTTTAGCCAACTGATTCTTAATAGTTCTATTCATTCTCTCTACCTTACCAGAACTCTGGGGTCTATATGCCGTATGAAGCCTCCACTTTATACCAAGCATATAAGTCAGTTGTTGTAGGCACTGATGAACAAAAGCTGGACCATTGTCTGATCCTATAGAGCAGGGTAGTCCATATCGGGGTATTATTTCTCGTAGCAGGAATCTCACAACTTCTCCTGCTTTCTCTGTACGAGTAGGACATGCTTCTACCCAGCCTGAATAGGTACACACAATTACCAGCAGGTAACGATGTCCACCCGATTTAGGCATCACTGTATAGTCAATTTGTAAATCGGACATGGGGAGTCCCCCCATAAACTGGACTCCTGGTGGCTTTACTGGTCCTTGCCTTGCATTATTTTTAGCACACGTTACACATCTTCGTACAATGGCCTGAGTCAAGTTGGACAATCTTGGTATGTAGAAATGTTTTCTGAGAGATTCATCTGTGCTGTCTCTCCCAGAATGTGTCCCGTTGTGATAATTTTGGACAATTTCTACCGCTAGTGATGCTGGAATGACTATTCTTCCATCTTCTAACTGATACCATTTGTTCTCCAAATACTTTCCTGGTTCAGTCTTTAACCACTCCTCTTCTTGAGCTGTATAAACTGGAGTCCATTGAGACAGTGGAGTTGGTACAAGAGCAGCTATATGCCCCACATACTCCTGTCTTCCTGATTCAGCGGCACGCTTAGCTGTACTGTCTGCCATCCGATTTCCTTTGGTTACATCACCATCTCCTCTCAGATGCGCTCGACAATGTATGATACCGACTTCTTTCGGCTCCCACACTGCTTCCAATAGTTGTAGGATTTCAGCTGCATACTTGATTTCTTTGCCTTCTGAATTCAATAGTCCTCTTTCTTTATACAAAGCTCCGTGGGCATGAGTGGTTAAAAACGCATACTTGGAGTCCATGTAGATGTTCACTCTTAAACCTTCAGCCAATTGTAACGCTCGTGTCAGTGCTATCAATTCTGCCTTTTGTGCTGATGTTCCTTTTGCCAGTGGCCAAGCTTCTATCACCTTGTCAATTGTTGTTACTGCATATCCTGCATAGCGGATCCCTTCTTTCACATAACTACTGCCGTCGGTGTAATATTGAACATCGGGGTTCTGGATGGGAAAATCACGAAGATCTGGTCTACTTGAAAATACTTCATCCATTACTTCCAAACAATCATGTTGACTTTCAGTAGGTTGTGGCAAAAGGGTAGCTGGATTTAAGGTGTTTACAGTCTCTAAATGCACTCTTGGGTTTTAACATTGCTTGATACTTGGTCATACGGCTATTACTAAACCAATGATTTCCTTTGTAATCCAACAACGTCTGTACTGCATGTGGGACTCGTACATAAAGTTCTTGACCCAGAGTGAGTTTATCGGCTTCAGCTACTAGCAGGGCGGCTGCAGCTACGGCTCTTAGACAAGGTGGAAGTCCGCTGGCCACTGCATCCAATTGCTTAGACATGTAGGCAACAGGTCTTTGCCATGATCCCAAGTACTGTGTCGATACTCCCACAGCCATTCTTCTTTGCTCATGTACATACAGGTAGAATGGTCGTGTGTGATCAGGTAGACCTAATGCTGGGGCACTCATCAAAGCCTTCTTCACATCTTCAAATGCCGTTTGCTGTTCTTGAGTCCATAAGAAGGGGTCGTGCTCTGTACCTTTGATAGCTGCATACAGAGGTTTTGCCAGTATCGCGTAGCTGGGAATCCATATCCTACAGAAGCCTGCTGCCCCCAAGAATTCTCGCACTTGTCTTCTATTCTTGGGTATCGGTATTTGGCACACAGCTTCTTTTCTCTCTGGCCCCATAATTCTTTGACCTTCAGAGATATGGAATCCCAGATATTTGACAGTTGGCAAACACAACTGAGCCTTCTTTCTAGACACCTTGTATCCTGCCTTCCAGAGAATGTGTAGTAGATCGTGCGTCGCTTGCTGACATATTTCCTTTGTAACTGCTGCTATCAACAAGTCATCTACATATTGTAACAATACACACTCTCCTGGGATGGACTCGAAATCCAGTAGATCTTGACTTAGAGCTGAACCAAATAGGGTAGGTGAATTTTTAAACCCTTGGGGCAGTCTTGTCCAGGTCATTTGGCGTTTTGAGCCCGTTACAGCGTTTTCCCATTGGAAAGCGAAGATACATTGACTTTCTGCGGCAATTCAGAGGCAAAAGAAGGCATCTTTGAGGTCTAAGACTGTAAAGTAAGTAGCCCCGCCCGGAATTAAAGCAAGCAGGTTATATGGATTGGGTACAACTGGATGTATACTAACAACCGCATCATTGACTGCTCTCAAGTCCTGCACAGGTCGATACTCAACTGTAACGGGCTTTTGAACAGGCAGCAATGGGGTGTTCCAGGGGGAAGTACAGAATTTTAGGATACCATACCGTATGAACTTATCCAGATAAGATTGGATGTTCTTCTAAGCCTTCTGCGGGATGTGATATTGTCTTAGGCTCACTGGATAAACCCCAAGTTTTAGTTCGATTTTAATAGGTGGAATATTGCGGGCCAGTCCTGGTGGGTTGTTCTCTGCCCAAACTCCTGGTATGTTGAATAAGGACTCATCACTCCTAGGGTTTTGGCTAGTCAACGCTGTATAAAGTCGCCACTCTTCTTCCTTTGGTACGGATAATGTCATAATACCTGAAGGTCCATTAAACTTTAAGGATGTTGTTCCATTTGGTAGGAACGTAATCTGCGCTTGTAATTTAGATAGCATATCACGTCCCAGCAATTGGACTGGACATTCAGGCATATAAAGGAATTGATGTTTTACTACGTGGCCTCCCAATGTACAGAGTCGACTTTTAAGAACCGGTTTTTCAGCACTTCTTCCAGTTGCTCCTATTACAGTACTAGTCCTTCCAGATGGAGGAGCAACTAGATTAGTCACCACTGAATGTTCAGCACCAGTGTCGATCATGAACGCACTCCTTTTTCCCCCTATTGATACATCGACCATAGGCTCCGCTCGACCAAGGGGGATGGAGCCCGGTCGGTATCAATAGTCCTCCATGACCGTGTCAGCCAATCCTACAAAGTCCCTGCCTTCTCTATCGCGGGACCTTTGCGCTGCTGGAAAATACCTATCTTCCCTAACACTTCCTCTGTTCCCATTGCTCCCTCTATTACCATTACTCCCTCCGGGGCCTCCTCTACCTCTCGCTCTGCCTCTAAAGTTTCCATAACCTGCCCTGGGTTGGTCTCTCTCGTACTGCTCTCTTTGTGGACACTCGTTCCTCCAATGCCCTTCTTCCTTGCAATACGCGCACTGATTCCTACTCAAAGGCTCCCTATTCCATCTACTATCGCCTCTATCTGGGCCCCGTCTATCTACGCCTGCGATCGCTACCGCTAACATATCTGCCTTTTTACGCATCTTGCGCTCTTCCTCTTTCTTACTTTCTGTTTCCCTATTCATATACACTTTATTCGCTACCTCCATTAGTTGGGTGATAGACATACCTGCAAACCCTTCTAACTTCTGTAGCTTGCGCTTAATATCTCCGTAAGCTTGGCTGACAAAGGCGGAGTTCACCATTCGGGAATTATCTGCGTCTTCCGGATTAAAGGGGGTATACAAGCGGTATGCCTCCAATAATCGGTCATAAAAGACACTGGGCGCTTCATCACTTTTCTGAATCACCTCAACTGTCTTCGACATGTTAATAGCTTTCTTTCCTCCGGCTTTCATGACAGCAATTATAGCGTCTATATAGGCTCTGAGTTGAACCATATCAGCACCATTTACATTCCAGTCGGGATCGGTGTTAGGATAATGTGTTGCGGCCCATGCTGCTGGATTGGCTTGATTCAAAGCACGGGCTCTATCCTCTAGCGCTTTAATGGCCGCTTGATTAATTCTTGTCCTTTCCTCATTATTGAACAAAGTCATTAATAACTGCTGGCAATCAGCCCATGTCGGGTTATGTGTCTGAACTATCGAGGTGAACAGATCGGTCATAGCTTGTGGTTTCTCAGTATACGAGGAATTGTGGGTCTTCCAATTTAAGAGATCGTAGTCGTGAACGGGACATATACGAAGACTGGGTCAGCATGTGCCATTTGACCTGCGGCATCGATATAGGCTGACCCGGGATTCAGACGAAGAGGCATCTGATAATGTTTTAATTGTTGGGTACCGGTCAGTTGTCGGGTTAGTATGGGGCTACGTAGAGGGGCGTCAGTTAGAGGTTCCGGTCGGGGGGTAATAAAGCATGAGGATGTGGGAGCTTGGTTTTGGGAAAAGTTAGTAAATAGAACACTTCGAGCCGAGCTAGAAGAAGCTTGACCGGAAGTCTGAAGTGGCGCCAAATCAGGATATTCAGATCTAATGGGGGTTGGTTCTGGTTCCGGAAGGGGAGATTTAGTATGAGAGGGGGTGGATTCTGTACTGGAGGAGGAAGCGGAAGTGGATGGGGGCAATGGGGGAAGGGGTGCAGGACTTCCTGCATTCGCGTCACTTCCTCTTAAAGGAAAGTAAGGGGGCGGCAAAGGGATCTCGGACTCAGGGGGCGTGTCCAAAATGGGCCTAACACCAGTCCTAGTGGACGAACAAGTCCTAGCCACCATGAGGCGACATTGCTCCTCGTGGCATGTCTGAATCCATTTTGGCGAGTCATTTACGGTCTCCAACAATCAATATAAGGAAACTGCCCGTAAAGTTCAGGCCTACCTGATACAGCCACGTGTAAGCGCTGTACCAGAGTTGGATCCAAACTGCCACGTGGCGGCCATGCCGCAACCAAAGTAGGCCACTCCCTAGTACACAAAGTGACCAAACGTACAGGAGACATTTTAACCCCAAAATCACATGTTTTGAATCCCTTTTTAAAATTCTTCACCATACAACCTAAGGGATCCGGAATCGTTGATTGCGACGCGCCCATACTTATCAATGGAACGTCGTTGACAACGAATACTATGCACGCGTACTTTTCAACAGTCACACCCGTTTCCTCTGGCAACAGCACCACGTGGTACGGTTACCAAGTGAAACGTACACAATAACACAATAAACACTCAGGGAATTCCCGTACACACACAGCTGTTACACCAGTCACTAGATAATCAATATTATGCCCTTTGGCGAAACTATACAGTCACCCACGCTATAATTCTCTATATATGAATTACCCGTCTATAACACACCCCAGTAACATCGTCTTTTACAAATAGCGGTTACAGTACGGTTAGCATAGGTCAAAGCACAATTTAAGGTCACAATACAATTATTAGTGGTTATGGTGTTAAACATGCAATAGACAACAATGATTACTTACAATAGTACTTATATACAGTGTCAGTAAATATACAGGGTTATGGTACCGTGCACTATAATACAGCAACACACTATTAACACTCTCGCTAGACGGCTGAGCTCGCGCTATCTAACAAGATATACACTTTACTAAACAATCTTTAACACATTTACAATTCCCAACTAAACTATTGGCCAGTACCTTGAATGGACTACCTAAAACTATGTACACCCGTTTTGGTTAGCCACACTGCCCAAGCACCACATATAGCGAGCTAGAGGACCGAATTTACACAGGCGCCTCTTAGTCGATTACTATCAAAAATCTAGTGGGTTCCAAATTTACACGCCTTCCCACTTAGCCAAGATAGGTTGAGAGCTAGCGAACCGAATTTACACAGGCGCCGCTTAGTCTCCCGGTCCCTCCGACCTAGCGAACGTAATATACACCCTAGAACGCTAGTCTAGACAAGACACCGGTGTCCGGCTAGGGCTATTTACACCAGAACCCCGCCTGACTAACCAAATCAAACGGTCTGACTAAAGAGCGTTCGATTGAGCGGTGCGCCTTCGCTCCTTCCCTCCGACAGAGGGGGCAGATTCCATACACAAATAACCCCTTATGGGCCTACCGCACAATCGGTATACCCCTAGTGGGTCTGCCGTCTAAAACAGCAGTTGTCTTACCTCCTCGTTCCTGAACCTGAGTTCACACTCATCGACGGGGACACCCCAGCACTTCTTACGTAGAGGCCGATGATCTCCTGGACAACAGACCAGTGGCGCCGAGACGAAGGGAGGTCCACGCAGAAGTTCAGGGGTGCAGCCGTAGAGAACGTGGGCAAAGATAAACCGTCTCACGCCTCTGCCTCTCAGCTACCGTTGAACGATGAGCTTCCCGGCCAATGCACCAAATGATACCGGAGAAACTGACGGAAGCCAAGCACAGAGAGATGGACACAGGTTTCTTCAGGAAGGAAGAGATTCTTTATTGGATCACCGATCGGGACTCAGAGGGACTAATGTCACCAAAAATACAGCAAGTTCTGAGCCCCGGACAATAGTGCAGGCTCCTTATATAGGCACATAACTCCTCCCATATTAAGCTCCACCCGCACATTCTCTTGACCAATCAATACAAATAAGAATTAACTTCCTGCTTGACCGCATGGCTTGTCCAGCACAATGGAGGAGGGGAATACTACATCCTGTATTCTTGCACATGCTCCGTACACTACTGATCGTATCTTGCCTCGTGCAACCAACTGATCGATACGTCAGCATATGCACGTACACATGCCACGTGGTAATCTCGGGCTACTAAATTTATTTTTACCGAGATTCCACCACAACACCACACTACAGCCCCTTTCTCCAATTGCAGCTATCTCCCAACCAAGCTACTACAGTCCCTATACCCCAAATAGATTTTCTAACCCCCAATTACAGCACATACCCTCCATTACAGCCCCTAACCATCCTACTACAGTCACTACCTCCCCACTAAATCCCCTGTCCACCACTACAGCCCTGATCCACCCACTACAGCCCCAACTCCTTAATTACAGCCCCTATCAGCCCACTACCAGTGCCCCTCCTGAGATAAGGTTCTGGACCTGCCCCGGCACTGACAAGTTATATGGGCACAAAGATGGTACTAATAAGCTACTTGGGCACAAAGATGACACTGATTAGTTATGTATAGACAAAGATGGTAATGATTAGTTATGTTGAGACAAAGATGGCACTGATTAGCTATTTTGGGACATAAGTGGCTTTGGGTAGCTTTTTAAGGACAGAGAAGGCACATGGCAGCTAGGCACAAAGATGACGCTGATGAGTTTTTTGGGGCAAACCTGGCATTGTAGAAAGTGGGTGACATGCTACCTTGTATAACAGAAATACACCCCTCGTGGGGAAGTATAAGGAGAAGGGTGGTTAAACACAGTATAATGTATAGAGAATATCTTTATACTTCCCCACGAGGAATGTATTTCTGTTTTACTATTGTATTTGTGTATGTGAGGTACACTTTTGTGTAGGATGGCTGCACTGTTCTTTCGTGTTATAATATAGTACTTCCTTTATTGATGATACCTTGTATAGTTGCAGATCCCAAACAGTTGGAGTGTTCTCCATAGAAAATGTGTGTGGTTAAAATGTGCTATGTTTGTAAAGGGGAGGAATTTGCAATGTAGCCACGCCCACCTGGAGGCACCAAAAATAATTTTGCACCCAGGCATCAGTAACCCCAGGATCAGCCCTCTGTGCATGTATTATATGTATGTATTGCATTTGTTAGATATACCAATAAATATGAGATTAATTTTATGAGTGACTTGTTGTGTAGACAGGGGGCGTATATGTGCGCTGCTTTGCCCTGGGGCCTATAATGCTGTTAAGATGACCCTCACAATGCACACACTGCATCCACTTTACTTTTCCTTGTGGGTGGACTTGCTGGCCCCAGGGGCCCAGGCCTTGAGCTGTGGTAGCCCAGAATTTCTGATGGCAACCCTGACTGTAAACATTCCTAATGTGCATGACTTTTTTCTATATTTAGTTTTTTAACCCAAAAATCTTCATTCAATATTTTATCACTTCCATGACCTTTTTTCAATTCTAAAATATAAATAGATTCCTGAAAATAATGGTGGTACACATTTATAGCATGTTTGGGGAAGAATAAATTATATGCTGTGGGGGGCGTGGCTAGCCGAGCTACAGAGCGGTCAAGGTTTTACTGAGCTCCCGCTCTAGAAGTCTAAAACTGCCTATTTTGCCACAAAAAAGAGCAAATTTTAACATTGCCAATACCTGAGGGACCCCCTCAAGAGAGAGATGGGGCGCAAACACCGAAGACTGGCCCAAGCTGAGAGCAACAGTCACACAGATATCCGACTGTCCTTCACTAGACCGCCGCCGCAGGCCCGACTAAATATGGCGCCCGTGGAAACACACAGCTCCAGCGACTCGGAGCAATCACTGGAGGAAGAGACATCCCAAGCACCCAAATCCAGCAGTGGGATATACCAGAGGTCTGAATCAGACTCAGACAAATCTCCCTCCACCAAGGGAGATATTAAAAACTACATGCGGGACCTGAGAGAGGTATGGAAGGCCGAGTACAGGTGGAGGTCGGAGGCCTGAACCGCCGTATGAGACAAGTGGAGTCCAGGGAAGTGGAGAGGGGAAAGATGCTGGACGATACCAGCTCCCGCCTAAATACATTCACCCAACAAGTGCAGCGCCTCTCCCGCACAGTTACCTCCCTAGAGACACGGCACCGCCGGAAAAACATCAGGATCCGTGGGGCCCCAGAGTCAATAGGCCAAGACGCCCTGATAAGTTTTACCCACGAGGTCCTGAGAGAACTCGGAGTTCAGACGGATGGAGAGCGACCACCAATCGTGACAGCCTTCAGGGTCCGGAAGGCCCCCACGGCACCCGCGGATGCTCCCCGGGACATCATAGCCATCACCAGAGACGCTAACGTGAAGTCCTCTATAATGGCACGGTCCAGACAAAGACCAAGTCTGTTAATAGCCAACACGAAAATCACAGTATACGACGACCTACCCTTTGCAGTCTTACTTGAACGGCGTAGGTTCGCACCCACCACCCGGATCCTTCGAGACAAAGGTATTAGATACCGATGGGGACTGTCGGGAACACTGGTGGTGCCACACGGGGACACAGTACACATACTGTCAGCCTCCGAGGATCAAGCAGAATTCCTGAGAGGCCGTGATCTGCCAGCACCGCTTCCAACGGAACTGCAAGCGGTAGCAGCCCAGTCGACCACGAATCCCACATGGAAAAAGAAACACAGGCCTAAACCAACCAGGGACGCGCAATCACCTCCATGGGACTCTCTAACCCAGAGGTAACCCAGCCGTGATGGCAGGGAGGGGAGGACAACTACCACCCACGATAGCACACCTGGGACTGATCTTTTGGACTTCCATATGGCGAATCCTTACCCGCACTAACCCCATAGAGGGCCTTCACGCAAGCCCCAATGTGATGATGTATATAACTGAAGGCCACACGAGTGCTCCTAATTGCTGATGTATTTTATTCTTTATTGTTGTTTATTTTACTTTTTTTTTTTTTTCGGTTTATCTGAATGTAATGCCATAACTACCGTTACGTATGCTTTTACTCGGACTGGTTTTACCACCCAGACCCCCACCACGACTGAGCTTCCCGGACAAGTAGAGACCACTGGGACCAGATGGGTTTTACCAACATACTTACAGTAAGGGGGGAACAGGGACAGACGCAGACCACACCCACTAGGTCGCACACGAAGACCCACCCAGGAACTTATAGCACCGACACTTAATTATCCAGGTCCTCATTGAAGGACAAGATAAGGATATTTGCCCCAGCCGCCAACACCGGACGGACACCCGACCAACCACGAATAACACAATGGTAATTCAACAACCGTCCCTGTATACCAGGTCAGAGGAGGGAGACAGATGAAGTAACTATCCTACCCATAGCACCCTCATGACCCCATACCAACAGGCCACTGAACAAGATACCAAGAGAATAACTTACTATACCAGTATTATCCCCCTTTTTTTTTTTTTTCTGTGTTCCATTGCTTAAAGTAATATTGTTGCCTCACCACACTACCAAAATGACTTCTGTATATGTCTATAAGTTATCGCATGCATAGATCCATCTTCGGACAGGACAAATGTTACTCAGTTGAACAACACTCATTATGGCGCAACATAATATTATATGACTATGTATAATACTACGCCCGCAATCGCTGTTGTGGTGATGCGGGAATGTGTGAATTCCTTATATGCGCTATGAAAATGAAAAATAAAGAATGAAAAAAAAAAAAAATTATATGCTGTTCATGATTTATATGAATATACCAAGCGTAATTTTATTTTATCTCGTCCCATGTATTAATCTGCTAGAAGAGACATACTGACATCAGTAAATTTCAATTCTACTTGTGCGAATCTTGTAATGACACACTGGGACTAATAGCATGTCATATTATTATTATTAGCATTTAAATACAGCCAACATATTCAGTGGCGCATTACAATAATAATGTGGGAATATTACAGCAAATACAAAAAAAATACTATTGCAAGTGTTAATAAGAAACAATAGGTTATTATTTGTATATATTATTAATCAAAATTTGATTTCCCCTTTGTTTAAGCATGAAGTAATATATGGAAAAATTGAGAAGGATACATGCCAATATTGGATATTGCTCTCAATTAGGGGACAGTCTCCTTAAAATGTTGAGTTCTGCTCACATGATATTGTAATCAATAATCATAGCTATTTATGGCGTTGAACCTCCTACAATTGCTACTCAGGGGAATGCAGAGAGATAATTTAGGGTAGAGTTACTTTGTCGATAAATAGAGTTTAGCACTAATTTTTCTGCCAAAGACAAGTGTGCATGTCTTATTCCTGGGAATAAATCCAATCAAGTGGCACTAAAACTTTAAAGTAGAAAATAACATTGGAAAACTACAGCACATTGGCATTTGTATTTGCATGCGGAACCCAAAGAAGAAGAACAAAAATGTCCCTGCCATTGATAACATTTTGTGTAAAGTCCAACAAATCATTTCAGATGCTCATTTTAATTTTAATAGTGTAATAATAGTCAGGATGTTTACAAATCTCTAACCTATAAGTGGCTATACCCCATTATAACCCCTGCTCATGGTATGGGTGGGAAGATTACACATCTTGCATGCCAGTCTTAACCTGCACCTATGTCAGGCATATCCACAGAAAAAAGTAATTAAGTGTTCAATGTGAAACTCCTAGAGTCCCTGCATGTTTTACATATGCAAAGTTTTACATACCCCAGTGCGTTTTACATATGCATAGCGGTCGATGTTACTGCAAAGTCCTAGACAATGGATTGGTAATATGTTAACTTGTGTGGAAAGACAATTGTTGCAACAGCCTGATGAACTTAATTACCAGATTTTACTAATTTCATGACGTATAGTCATGATTTTATTAAGCACACGGAGGCGAGTATTATGCTTTATCTCTTTATTTATTCCTCAGCAGCAAAGAAAGGATACTGTAATATTCTTATAAATAAATCAAACATGTACCCTCAAAGAGTGTTTGCGGAGTATGTGAGTATCGTTCAAGTATATAATTAGACGAACCCCTCTGCTTCGCAGGAGGGCAACCACTGGTTTTATTAGTTTTGTGAAGCACCAAGGGGCCGATGAGAGCCCGAAGGGCAGACAATTGAAGCATCACATGGTCTTCTTCTACTGGAATTGCAGGAACTATTGGCAGTCCTTGTCCATTGGAACAGTGATGTATGCGTCTTGCAGGTCGAGCTTGACCATCCAATCCCCCAGCAGGAGTTGGTCTCGGAGAGAGTGAATGTCTTCAGTCTTGAAATGGTGGTATGCGACAAATGTGTTTGGGGGGCGTAGATTGTTGACCGGTCGGACACCCCACTTTTTTGGGGGAAGAGGAAGACATTGCTTAGGAACCCTGGAGCGTGTGAATGCATGATTGCACCTTTGGTAGCTAGAGACTGTACCTCCGCTGCTACTAAGAACTGGCCGTGTGAAGAGAAAACAATTTGGTTGGGTAGACACATTTGAACAGGGTATTGTATGAAATCTATGGATTTTAGCACTGGGTCGAGACTTCCAATATTTTATCTTGCCAATTACATAAAGAAAAATCTAGGCCTTTCTTGGCCAGAAAGTGGGCGATTTTTGAGTCCTCGTATAGTGACGCATGTCAAATCAGGAATTGTGGGACGGGGGCATTCAGTCCAAAGTTTATTCCGTGCCACTTTATCAAGTGGCTTCCTTATACGCTCGGCGATATACTTTGCCATGTGATCCAAAGGGTACCACTCTGAACATCTCAGATCCTGCAGTGCACCCGGATCAAAAAGTGGTTCGCGCTGAGGGTCGTTGAGGGTGGAATAATTGCCACCATCTTTAGGGTCAGACCCAGACACGCATAAAAAAACGTGGTCAGGAAAAAATGTTTCTGAATTGTAAGAGCCCTCGTCATCTGACTCGCTCAGTGCCTCCTCCTGTTCTGACATTGGGTTATAAACAACCTGACCAAGCAACACAGGGGGGAGCGAGGGGGAAATGGAATGAGGGAAAACCACGAAAGCCAACAGTGCTCTTACTACAAGAGACAGCACCAAGCACAGAAGCAGTGAACTGGATTATTATTATTAGTAGTAGTCGTAGTAGTATTTTATTATTTACATAGCACCAGCAAATTCTGTAGCGCTGTACAAACAGAATAAGCAAATAGAATAAGCAAAATCACAAAAACGCATACAAATGACACTAAAATTAACTGGTAATGATAGGGAGACAATTGAATTGTACTGAGCTGAGGAGGTAGCAGCAAAGAAAGAGGAATGGCTTAGGGTCACATGGGGCTTATGGTGCAAAGAGCATTCTTATTGGATGTCATATTATGTTGTTAACCCTTTGAGGGTAGATGTTTGAATTTTTTCTATGAATATTACAGTATCCGTTCTTTGCTGCTGAGGAATAAAGAAAGAGATAAAGCATGAGCCTCCGTGTCCTTTAATAAAATTAGAGCAGTTCAAAAGATGGCATTAAAAGGAGTACAAGAGTAAGTGTACATTTTATAAAACCTTGACCACCTACCAAATGGAACCATCTCAATGCTACAAGATTCATAACATATAAGAACACATGGACATATTATTGAGGTAGTTAATTTATTATTATGTAATAACTTTCAAAGCATAGTTTTTTTGTGTTTTGCTATGTCTATTGACACACGGCCATGCACTGCACAGATGATGTTTGATGTGAAAATTAGATTAACCAAACTCAAGAATGATTTGAATATCAGGACGATCTAAGAGGATGTTTGGTGCCTGCCCACCTTGTAATTTGAATAACCCTTTAAGTTTAAAGGATTCTACTGATGTGACAGTATTTATGACTATGGCAAATCAACTATTTAAATGCAATGCTGCTTGGCCAAGGTTATATGTATGCATTGTATTGTACTTACTAACCCTGTATTCAGCAACCAATGGTTTGTAGCATCATATTATGTTTATTATGTGATAGGATGAAATCATTATATACTTCCTTTTTAGTTGTTGAGCACCTGGAATTAGCTGCTTTAAATCTTCAGAGATGTCAGGACTTGCTTTGCCCTGATACAAAATATATGTTTCCTGAAGTGGCAAGAATTATAAAAATAAAAAATCAGAAACAAGTTCCCTGTTAAAGGCTCGTTAGGGCAGAACTTCAGCCTGCGCACGCTGTGTACTAGAAAATGTGTGTAATAAAACACAGAGTGCATAGCCACACTGGTGGTTCGGTGTGAATATAACGAATTGAGTCACTATAGACGAGATCAACAGAAGGCATAGTTGATCAATTCGTTTTTCAATCTAGAAAATTATATTCTTATATCTTTTTGGAATAAAGGTTTCACTGAAAATCATTGGCAACAAAACATAGTTTTCCATTCTCAAAACAATTTTCGAATACCTACCTCCTTACCTAGGTAGCTGTTTCCTACGGTAGGCATAGAGTTAAATTTAATTTTTCAGATAATAAAATGCATGTTTTTGCAGGTAAAAACATTGTAAAATACAGCAGTTTTTTTACATGTTTACCAATAGACAAAAAATAATTGTACCAATGGCAGCAGAGTGAATGATTTATTTTAACTTGTTCCACACTACTTGTCCTAGGACATAATAGAGCCAACTACATCTATAATCTGTTAACCCGGGAACACAGGCACCAATCTGCCTGAGGTTCATTCCTACTACTGGTCATTGATCCCCCTCACTGGGCAGTAGTTGTGAAAGTTATAAAGCATATAAATATACCACAATGCCTCCAGTAGTTCATGCTCTGTAAACAGGTTGCCACCTTACTTAAACCTCTTTGTTACCTGTCCTGCCTGCTGTAGTTCAGACAAGACTTGACTGTATATTAAGATAGGGTAATAATATTGTAGATGTACGTGAGTGTGTTAGGTGTGTGAATTATTATGTATAAGTGTGTTATTGTAATTGTGTGTGTGTGGGATAAAACAATAGAATCAAGACAGAGGTGGAGACATTCATGTTATAGTCCTGTTTGAGTTTTAAGAGTTTTGGAGCTCCTCAATGTGTCTAACACACTTGGAATCTCATAGAGAATTGTTAATAAGATGTTATTTCACCCCAAACAGACTAACACATCTTTATCCGTCATCATCAACAAACTGTTGGCATTGCCAGTTTGTGAGGGCAGCATATTTTGGTCTTATTCTGTTACATCAAATTCTTGAATAGAAGTGAATAATTTAATAAGGGAAACTACGAAGATAAATCTTCCTCTCAAACCAGAATATATTTTCCTAGCTATGTTCCCTGACCTCTTTGCAGGAGCACCTAAACATATGGTATTACATATTCTTTTAGGAGCTAAAATGGGGCTTGCAGCTGCTTAGAAATCTACTAAAACACCTATTATCTCAGAAGTGATTTCCTCGTTAAATATTACTAAAAGGTATGAAGAAATGTCTAGTAGGTTAGCAACTAATATGTCCAAATGCATAACTATTTGGGGACAATGGGCGTGAGAGTGCATCAAGAGATAGCACTTGGTGAAGGATATCCCAGGTCCGATATAGTTCAAATTCTATAGGTACACAATGTATTTACAACTGCTACCCTTAAAGAGGACCTGTCATGTTTTTTTTTCTTTCTTGTGGTTTCATTCCCACCCCCTTTATGTTAATGAATATACTCCCCTATTTGCCTTTATTTATTTTATTTTCTTGAAGCCCATGGAGCAGCGCAGCTAAGGGGAATGGGCCTTGACATTGCCAGGAGGCAGGCAGCTAGTTGTCAGTAGTTGGGGGCTGGTCTAAGGACATGGAGTGGGGAGGAGTTACTAGGGGGGTATAAGTAGCGGCCATCTTAGGTCTAACAGCACTTTTAATCCAAAGTTACACTTACCTGTTCGTTGTCCCACCCACCCTCCCTTTGCTTTCAGGTGTTTCCCGTTTGGTCACGGCGGCAGGGGATGGAGAGTAAAGTTGGGGGGAGAAAAGAGTGAGAGGGGGGACAGTTTGGAGTTCAGGGCTAATAGGTAGGCCTTTGGACTGGTTTGGTAGGTTCGAGCTCGTAGGTAGCTCCGAACCAGGGTGTGTAGGGGTGTCTCGGTATGCCCCTACACTGGTGGTGCCCTTTGGTGGCAATGGATGGTGCCCTTGGTGGCAATGGTTGATGCCCTTCGGTGGCAATGGTCATGTTTCAGATTAAGCTAATATGTTACAATGTTGGTGTATTATGTTATGATGTTACGTTGGGGTGGGTCATTGTCAAGGGGTTAAATTGTAAAATAATGTGGAAACTGTGCAGGCCAACGTGGGCCTGTTGTGTGACAATGACCTTTATAATTCTATGTTAATTACTAAATAAAAGCTGTGATATAATTTTGCCAAAACCCAGGTGTCAGTGTCATTATTATAATTAAGTATGTGGTGGGGGGTTTTGTGCATATGCCGACAAGGACGACTGTGCACATGTCATGCTTGTGCTGGTTCCCAATATCTTCGCTCAGCCATTTTGTTCTCCTCTGTCCATGATAACAGCCGTTTGGCCTTTTGTGGGATTTATTTTACTAGTGGACTGTGGGTAAATGTGATTGGTAACGGAAACAGAACCTTGCTTTAAGTTCAACTCGTTGTTAAGTTTGTTAACTTGACTGTTCTATATAAGACAAATAGTCTCAGAGAGAGCCATTTTAAGTTTCCCAATAGATTAAAAGCTTTACGACCAACACCGATGCTTACACCACTTGGAGAGTTCTATATTTATTGTACTAATTATCTGATTTCCGTGGCCAAGACTTGAGACTGGCATTTTGTGCAGTTGAGACATGTTGTTCATTTATATTTTTAATGTCTTTATTGTATTTGCCATGAAAACTTCAATAAAAATTACACAAAAGGAGTTGTGTAGCTCCTGAGCTACTGGTTGCCAAATGGCTAGTATTGGACTGGCATGCCAGTAGCAATGTAACTGAGGGACAGTGATAAGCCCATCAACATCATTTTATGACCATTTTTCTCCTACATGAATTGGCAATGATACTTTAGCTATGAAGTACATTGTCAAAGGGGAAATCAATCAACTTGCTCTCGTGGTCAGAAATTGTGACTCCTGCAGGCCAAATGTAACGGTAAATCCACTAAGTGATGTACGTCAAAGGATATTCTCTATTTAAAAGCTGTCGTCAGAAACCCTGGAACTGTGCGCATGGAATACATGATGTTTAACAGTTTATTCATTTTAAATTGTACTGAAAATTTAATAAAGTTTGATAAACTTTAATAATGTTTCAAAATAGAAAGCACTAGAACGTAAAATGTAAAAAAAATTGCATTCAAATGATGAGAAGCAAAATTATTGTCCCCTCGAATAACCTTTCCTTTGGCATACATCATCTTTTTCAGTTAAAATTTGCCACAAGAAAGAGTCTAGAAAGAGGAAGATAAAAATAGATTGAAAGTGAAAGGCATGGAAAAGGAAATGATGGAAGGATTAGCAGGAGATGTGATGCTTGAAAAAAAGGACCCTCCAATTTTTCCAAGTGCCTTGGTAAACAGGAGGCTGAAGTTCTGACTGTATGAAGCATCACTTATTGCAGACTGCTTGTCATAGCTAATACAGAATGAGAATTTTTTTTTTCCTGATGGTGCTACCGATGTGTCAAGACTGTGTCACATCTGTTAATATCGCCCTTGAAAAGATTGCAGAGATCTGAGGCTTTGATGGGATAAGATTGATGGTATGCTTTGTAATTTCTGAAATATGCTAATAGCGGCCCCCCAAAAAGCAATCAGCATGTCGCTTAACTGCTAACCCCCCACCTGTCTCAGACTAGTGGTTGTTGCAAACCACTGTACAGCATCTGCAGATTCAGGTTGAATACGTAAATCGAAGTTGTGCAATCATCATTCATCCTGAAAAGATCTAAGGAAACAGCCACGTGTCCCTCTC
Organism: Pelobates fuscus; assembly: GCF_036172605.1. NCBI lineage: Eukaryota > Metazoa > Chordata > Amphibia > Anura > Pelobatidae > Pelobates > Pelobates fuscus. The sequence continues at coordinate 80,699,731 of NC_086323.1, read as the reverse complement.
GTAGTTCTGGGCACTCTACATTATAGGGAAAATAAACAAAGTAAAAGGGGGCAGGTAATTTCATACTACAAATCACACTGTGTATGGTAACCACATCTCACACCAGGTAATGGAATGTTATGTTTATAATTAAAAAAAACATTTACCGGGTTATTTACTAAAGGGAGAATTCAAATGAATTTCAAAATTAAGGTAAAAAAAAGCCAAATTAGAAAAATTCTCTAAGTCAGCTAGACTTCCAATTTGGCTACTTTGACCTTAAATTCAAAATGCACTTAAATTCTGACTTTATGAAATAACCCTGTTAATGTAGCCATTTTAATATTTCTCTTTGGTTCAGATGATCAACCAGCTTGATTGGCAATTATATTAAACTTGTATTACATCTCAAGCTAGATGCCAATGAAATCTTGAATTTTACCTCTAATTCTATTAATTGACCAGTATTGTTGTTTGAATTCTGTGACAAAACAGTAAAACACTCTATGCAAAGTAAGGGAGACTTGGATAAATACCAACGTAAGTTGATCATTATTTAAGAGTTAGTATAAGAAAATTCATGTTAATGTGCTGAATTTGTTTCCAACTCATACCAGTGGAACTAGTTAACTTAAATCTGTTTACCAATGTAAACTTAAATGAAATCAATTACTTGTTCATGTGTCCTAATCCTACACAGAGAAGGTTAGGATATCTGTAGTAGGCAGGATAGTAGAGGAACTGATAAATCGGTAATAGCGTATAAGTCAAGGTCGTCATGGGAAAATATTTTAAAACATATTGTGAAAAATAACCTACATGCAGAAGTCTGATGGATGGAGGAAAAACATTCAGACTGTGGTATCTGTATTCATGTAGCCAAAATTCAATGACAATCAATAGTGATCAAACCAATCAGGGGAAATGAAATCAAAGAGAGTCCCCTAGAAAAGCCTAGTGGAGATTAAGCACTTAAAGGACCGCTATAGGCACCCAGAACACTTCAGCTCAATGAAGTGGTCTGGGTGCCAGGTCCATCTAGGGTTAACCCTGCTGCTGTAAACATAGCAGTTTCAGAGAAACTGCTATGTTTACCATAGGGTTAATCCAGCCTCTAGTGGCTGTCTCATTGACAGCTGCTAGAGGCGCTTCCGTGCTTCTCACTGTGAAAATCACAGTGAGAAGACGCTGACGTCCATAGGAAAGCATTGAAAAATGCTTTCCTATGGACTGATTGAATGTGCGTGCGGCTTTTGCCGCGCATGCGCATTCAGCGCTGGCGTCAAAAGAGGGAGGTGAGTTCCCCAGCGCCGAGGGAGACCGGCACTGGAGAAAGGTAAGTGTTTAACCCCTTCAGCCCCATCGAGCCCGGCGGGAAGGAGGCCATGAAGGTGCGGGGGGACCTAAAGACCCTATAGTGCCAGGAAAACAAGTTTGTTTTCCTGGCACTATAGTGGTCCTTTAAGGCAATCATCTAGCCTAGGTATCAAAAAAAGAAGACTAATACTATTATTACAGCTAACAACAAAAGAAGAGTTTGGGACCTAACACTTAGGAGTAGAACATTTCTGGTCCTATTTTATAAGAAGTGCATGTGCCAGAGTATCTGGGGATTCCCTATCACTAACATAGATGTTTGAAAGTAGCATGGTAGCCCTTGCTACACAAGACCTGAACACACAATATAAAATAGAAATAATGGTTTAATATAACTCCTGGAAATCAGCTGAAATGGTAGCAAGGTGTCCCCCACCCCATTTCCATACTCCCAACATACATTGAACTTTACATATTACGCTATACATTAATTTATATAAATGTCATATTTCTACCATACAAGGGCGGGAAAATAGAGACATGTGCCAAACTGAAAATATTGCAAAGCGATGTATGTTGTATGTTGGCGCTATATAAATAATAATATAGTAATAATAAGAGAAGTGTGCTAAATGCTTCACTTTGTTACAAGCAAGATGCTGGATGTTTTAATATGTTGCATAATTATTGAAAGAAAATATCCACTGGCAGCAACTCCAACATATGCTACCGTTTTATGTGATGTATTCAGTAGACAGGTAATTGGATGGATTTTAAAACAGTGAGTTGAATTAGAGATATTGCAGATTTGATGTTCTGTACATCATATTTGGAACTGAAAATTATAATGTCAAAGGAATAGTCCAAGTACCATAATAACTACAGCTTAATGTAGCAGTTATGCTGCTAGGATCACCCTTGCGCACTCCCAGACACAGTTTAAGAATGATTTAACAGCTTAGGTGGGTACCCTGGGCGCCAATGGCCGCAGCCTTTTCTACTGACCTAAGTAAGGCCAGTAGACGCTCTTGTTGGCTGAGAGCACCAGTTGAGCACATTAAGCCAATACGAGCAGCCCTCTATCAGCCATGCTTACATCAGAGGAGACGGGGAACCCAGGTAAGTTGTCAAACCATGGTTATATGGCTTGACTACTTACTCTGTGAGTGCTATAGTGGCTATGGTGTTTGGAGTGTCCGTTTGAACCATATCTTAACAAGTAACTGTTAGTACTAATGAAACAACTCATCTCAGAAATTCATGGGTTTTTTTTAATTCTGTTTAGTACAGTTTTGTATGCTGCAGGAGTCATGTCTGTGAGTAAGACTGAGAATCTCCACATTCCAATGTTTCTGGTTTGAGATAAGAAGTTCTCTCACGAAACCAGTTTCGTCAAAACAAGCAAAATATTTGGGTCCAATCTAATGAACTGATAATAAAGTTCACAGTGTGGGTTTTGCTAACAAGCTGCTTTAAATCATGTTGTGGCAAGCAAAACCAGATAGAAGTGAAAAAAATAAATATTATACAAAAAAAATAGATTTTAGCTAACAGCAGAAACGTGTTTATGTTTTATGTTTTCTACTTCTCTTCTGGTGTTGATCTCCTAATAGTAAGATCGCGATGAAGTTGTTAATCTATCCAGTACTCAGTTAAATCTGAAGGGCAACTTACCTGTCCATTAACATGTTTTATTGAAAAATAAGGTAATATTGATTTGTCCTTCAAAAATAATAGTTTGGTTTGGAATGGATATTCTGGACCTCGCTGTCTTACATATAACCATTAAAATCATACATCTAGAAACCAAACACAAGATCTTGGTGGTATATTTAACTTTATTCTGTCTCTGAAAGGCATGTTAATATGTATATCCATTATAGTGATACTACAGAAGACTGTCAGATTCTGTCCTGCATGAGATCCTTCCATTATTAATGTGGTCCATGACAGATTCTTTCATGCCTGTATCATGCCATGTGTTGTGATGTCCCCTAGCCCTTCAGCTAAATGAATTAAATTAGGTAAGTTCTTTGCTCTTGAGACCCTCATGCAGCCAAATGGGGGAGCTTTTTTGCAAGTGCTGTGTAGTAATTTGAATACTTACCGCCCTAGGCAAACAAATATTTGCCATCCCCCATATGCTCTGCCCACCATGTGACATCACAATGCCCCACCCATATGATCTGCCATATGAGCCAACGCCAGTGCTGCACACAGTGTCTTTTATCTGAAATGGCAGTGTGTTTAAAGTAAATTGCCTGCAGGGACAGGCTATAGACACCAGAACCACTACATTAATCTGTAGTGGTTCTGGTGACTATAGTGTCCCTTTAATGTGAGGTAAATTAGAGATTAGTGCCACTAGTAATATACTGGATTGCCTACTTACCACCAGATGAGGACAGGAGGATGATGATGGGCTCAGACTGCAGTCTGGCTCCACTGATCTGGAGGCTGTTTGTAACAGTGCTCACAAAAATCAACGAACAGGAAGCAGCTCTATTTTTTGGGGGGCCACTTATACAGCTGTCCTCCCTCCCCTCCCCCCCCCCCCCCCCCCCCGGGCCTGACCATGAGTATGCCTACAAGGCCCGCCCATAAGTCCACCTACATGGCCCACCCATAAGTCCACCTACATGGCCCACCCATCAGTTCGCTTACAGGGAGTGAAGTGTATGTGTGTAGGGGATGTGTTATGTGTTATTGTAGAGGATGTAATGTGTGTGTGTTCTTATGGAATGTAGTCTATATGGATACCAGTTTGTGTAAGGGATGTAGTGTGTGTATAGGGGATGCAGTGTATGTTTGTGTGTAAGGAATGCATTGTGTATTTCTGGGTGTGTGATAGGGATGCATTGTGTGATTTTGTGTTTGTATGTGTAAGGGATACAAGGTGTGTTTATGTGTATGTAATGTAATGCAGTGTGTGTAAGGGGTGCATTAAGTGTCTGCAAGAGATGCATTGTTTTTCTGTGTGTGTGTAAGAGAAGCAGTGTGTGTGTGCGTGCGTGCGTGCGTGCGTGCGTAAGGGATGCATTGTGTTTTTATATGTAAGGGATGCAGTGCGTGTGTAAGGGATGCATTGTGTGCTTATGTGTATGTGTGAAAGAGATGCATTGTGTGGGTGTGTGTTTCTGTGTGAGTGTAGGATGCATTGTATGTTTTGGTGTGTCTGTGTGTGAGTAGGGATGCATTGTGTGTTTCTGTGCATGTGTAAGGATGCATTGTGTGTGTAGTGTGAAAGAGAGGGTTTGTAGGGTAAGATAGGGACTGAGAATGGAGCAGCTCTTTTTCTTTTATTATTTTATTTATTTTGTTAATATATTTTGTTTTGTCTTACACCCCCCTTTAGTGTATCTCTTACAAAAGGCGTCGGCCCTGCTTACATCTTTGGTTTAGTTTGCCTGTTGGTCAGGTACTATAGCTATCACAACAGTAGATCCAAAGGAGAGAGGTATGTGAGGTATCAGAAGAAGTGTTGCTCCTTTTCAATATGTCTAATATAACTTACAAAGCCTTGAAAATCTAGATCCAGTGTCTGTTGGTAAATATCTTCTGACAATAATATTGCTGGGTGGCATAAGTACTGCTTCGACATGTTGCACATGCATATTAATTTTCTGGATTCTGCCATACATTTATAAACTCAATATATGTTCATGACTGAATGTGCAGAGCTTTCAATAATAACATTCTGACCAGGGGCGGGCTGGGCCGGGGGGCAGGGAGGCAATTGCCCCCCAGGCCGCCCTAAGTAATTAGAAAAATGGCCACTGCAGGGCCGGTCCTGGGCGCCAGGAGGAGGGGGTGCCGCGCGGAGCAGGCTGATAGCCTGTCACAAGGAGCCCAGCAGGTGGCCAGCTGGCCACTTACGGTGCCCCAGTAGCAAGGCAGAGTAGGCACCTGCTTGTCCCAGATGGCAGGTGCCTACTCTGCAGCAATATACCGGCCGGGTGAGGAAGGAGGCATGCAGCAGCGAGGGAGCTCTGCTGATGATCTTCCTGCTCCCTCGCGCGCCCTCTCTGTTGATGTCGGGAGCCGGAATATGACGTCATTCCGGCCCCGCATCACTAAACTGCGCGAGGGAGCAGAGAGGAGCAGGAATATCACGGAGGAAGTCACTGGACCCCGGGGAAAGGACCCAGGACCTAAAGGTAGGAGCAACAAGAAATAAAATAAATTTGTGTGTGTGTGTGTGTGTCTGTAAGTGTGTGTGTGTGTGTGTGTGTGTGTGTCTGTAAGTGTGTGTGTGTGTCAGGAAGTGTAAGTGTGTGTGTGTGTGTGTGTGTGTGGAAGTGTGTGTGTGTGTGTGTCTGGAAGTGTGTGTGTGTGTCTGGAAGTGTGTGTGTGTGTGTGTGTGTGTCAGGAAGTGTAAGAGTGTGTGTGTGTGTGTGTGTCTGAGTGTGTGTGTGTGTCTGGAAGTGTGTGTGTGTGTGTGTCTGGAAGTGCGCGTGTGTGTGTGTAAGTGTGTGTGTGTGTGTCTGGAAGTGTGTGTGTCAGGAAGTGTAAGTGTGTGTGTGTGTGTGTGTGGAAGTGTGTGTGCGTGTGTGTTTGTCTGGAAGTGTGTGTGTGTAAGTGTGTGTGTGTGTGTGTCTGGAAGTGTGTGTGTCAGGAAGTGTAAGTGTGTGTGTGTGTGTGTCTGGAAGTGTAAGTGTGTGTGTGTCTGGAAGTGTGCGTGTGTGTGTGTGTGTCTGGAAGTGTGTGTGTGTCTGGAAGTGTGTGTGTGTCTGGAAGTGTGTGTGTGTGTGTGTCTGGAAGTGTGTGTGTGTCTGGAAGTGTGTGTGTGTGTGTGTGTCTGGAAGTGTGTGTGTGTGTCTGGAAGTGTGTGTGTGTCTGGAAGTGTGTGTGTGTCTGGAAGTGTGTGTGTGTGTGTGTGTCTGGAAGTGTGTGTGTGTGTGTCTGGAAGTGTGTGTGTGTGTGTGTGTCTGGAAGTGTGTGTGTGTGTCTGGAAGTGTGTGTGTGTGTGTCTGGAAGTGTGTGTGTGTCTGGAAGTGTTTGTGTGTGTCTGTCAGGGACGTCTTTCCGCATGGGGCCCTACCGCGCTGCCCAGCATGCCCGGCCGACAGGGGAGATCCTTTGATCTCCCCTGCCAGCCAACGGGGAGGTGGCCTTGTTTTCTGGCCTTGTGCCGATGAGGGAGATCTCAATTCAATCGGGGAGAGAGGAAGCTGCCTAGGACCCAGGGCTGCAGGAGAGGCCGACCTGTAAGGCAGATCGTTCCTCCCGCAAGCAGGCTGTGTGGAGCGTTGCAGCGCATTACCATTGCAATGCTCCACACAGCATTCTGCGCGCAGTAGGACAGGAGATAGCCTGCAGCCAGACAAGCTGCAGGCTGTACAGAATTCACAACTGGACCACCAGGGCTGGCTGTGTCCCAGCCTCTTTCACCAAAGGTAAGAAGAAGGGTGGGGGGGACATATAGATTTTATTTAACGTATAGTAGTATTAAAAAACAAAAAATATTTGCTACCTGCACCCCTCAAACACACATATAGCACTCCACTCACACGCAGCACCCCACTCACATAGCACATCACACACACACACACAGCACCCCACTCACATAGCACTCCACACACACACAGAGAACCCCACACTCACATAGCATTCCACACACACACAGCACCCCACACACACCGCACCCATACACACAAACACATACACTGCACCCCTCACTGTTGTGTGTGTGTATTCAGCCGTCTGTGTATGTATTCAGCCGTCTGTGTGTATGTTTGTGTATGTTTGTATTCAGCGGACTGTGTATGTATTCAGCACTCTCTATGTGTACTCAGCAGTCTGTGTGTGTGTGTGTGTGTGTCTATTCATCAGTCTGTATGCGTGTATTCATCAGTCGTCGTGTGTATGCATTCAGCAGTCGGTGTGTGACTGCATTCGGCAGTCTGTGTGTATGTATTGAATGTATGCATTGCATTTGTTGGAGGTACTTCTAAATATAATCTTCGTTGTATCTATAATTTAAATTTGTATTCCTGTAAGTTGTGTAGGCAGGGCCCCAGTGCACTGCTTTGCCCGGGGACCCATAATGTTGTTAAGATGGCACTGGTGTCTGTCAGTGTGTGTGTGTGTCAGCAAGTGTGTCTGTCAAGTAAGTGTCTGTCAGTGAATGTGTGTGTGTGTGTCTGCCTGTCAGTGTGTGTGTGTATGTGTCTGCCTGTCAGTGAGTGTTTGTCAGGGTTTGTGTGTGTATGTTATTGAGAGTGAGGGCCAGTGTGTCTGTCAGCAGGGCCAGCCTTTGAGGTATGCAAGCTGTGGGGTCATGTAGGGCGCAATAACAACAGAGGCGCCCGGCGGCCAACACAGCTCACAAGTTTTGGACACCAGCATATTTAATTTAAACGATTCCCTGGTGGTCCATTGGTGCGCACCAGCAGTAGGTGCAGTCAGATCATATCCCTTGTGGTTCCGGTGCTCAGTTAGTGAGTCAGGGCACAGGCTCAGAGATTCTCAGCCTGCGCTCTAACAACATTGAAAGTCGGAGCCGCAAAGGAGTGGGTATGGCAAAGAGCTACTAATTAGCATAACATCAATATCCGTTATAAAACCAGGAAAAGGTGGCCATGGATGGTGAGCTAATTCAGGGGTGCAATGGGCCACTTGACTGGATTTGCCCCCCAGGCCTGAGGCTGCCAGCCCTCCCCTGATTCTGACCATTTGTGGCCATACGTTGACAATGTCCTAGATCAGGAATAGGCAGCCTTCGGCACTCCATGTGCTGCGGACTACATCTCCCTTGATGCTTTGCCTGCATTATGGCTCGAAGACCATTTTGAGAGATGTAGTCCTCAACATATGGAGTGTCGAAGGTTTCCTACTCCTGTCCTAGACCAACCTCTATGATGTGGTGGTGAACTTTGGTGGCTACTGTTAGTGATAACTCCAAGGCCCTTCATACCATATTTGCCCATCCAAATGGTGTAGTCAGACATGTAAAATATGCACTGAATGATTTTTTACTGACATTTAATTCTGTAAAAAGAAATAGTGTCAATATTGACCAAAAATTTTGCTTGTGTTATGTCTCAATAATATTGGATGCTGGATGTTGTAATTGTGAATGCATCATTCAGCAAGCTTTTTCAGTCGCTAGGTTTTCTCTGTTGCAAATGGTGCACCAGGAACTGGACAGCTGTCTAGCTTACTAAGACCATTGCCAAGAATGTGCCTTGGCTGGAATTATTCCCATGGATCTGGATGAATATTCTGGATTGATAGTCCATCACAATCTCTTCATCGCATCATTTTTGACTTTTTTTTTAATGAAACCCACTGGGCTATTCACTAAAGTGAGAATTCAAAGTGAATTGAAAGTGGATTTCAACTTGAAGGCCAAAGAAACCAAATTGGAAAAATTCTCGAATTCAGGTATGCTTCCAGATCGACTGCTTAGGCCTTAACTTTGAATTCATGTTGGATTAAGCTTTTCTGAAAATGTAAGGCCAAAATTGCCAAACTGGATGAATTATCTAGCTGTTTTTCAGCTCAGCTATTTCAGCCTGCAATATGTTAATCCTTTGTCAATTCTACAAAAGTCCAGGTTTAGTAAACAAACATACTAAGCTATTGGTTACCTGTGTGATTCTTTCACATAGTACATACAGTGCCTTGCAAAAGTATTCACCCCTTGGCATTTTTCTTGTTTTGTTGCCTCACAACCTGGAGTTAACATGGATTGTTTGAGGATTTGCATCATTTAATTTACAGAACATGCCCACAACGTTGAAGATGTTTTATTTTATTTTATTGTGAAGCAAACAACAAATAGGACAAAATAACAGAAAAAGTCAATGTGCATAACTATTCACCCCCCCTAAAGTCAATACTTTGTAGAGCCCCCTTTTGCGGCAATCACAGCTCCAAGTCGCTTTGGATAAGTCTCTATGAGCTTGCCACATCTTACCACTGGGATTTTTGCCCATTCCTCCTTGCAAAACTGCTCCAGCTCCTTCAAGTTGGATGGTTTGCACTTGTGAACAGCAATCTTTAAGTCTGACCACAGATTTTCTATTGGTTTGAGGTCTAGGCTTTGACTAGGCCATTTCAACACATTTACATGTTTCTCATTAAACCACTCAAGTGTTGCTTTAGCAGTGTGTTTGGGGTCATTGTCCTACTGGAAGGTGAACCTCCGTCCTAGCCTCAAATCACGCACAGAGTGGTACAGGTTTTGCTCAAGAATATCCCTGTATTTAGCACCATCCATCTTTCCCTCAACTCTGACCAGTTTCCCAGTATCGGCTGCTGAAAAACATCCCCCCAGCAAGATGCTGCCACCACCATGTTTCACTGTGGGGATGGTGTTCTTTGGGTTATGTGATGTGTTGGGTTTGCGCAGGACATAGCCTGATGGCCAAAAAGTTAAATTTTAGTCTCATCAGACCAGAGCACCTTCCTCCATACATTTTGGGAGTCTCCCACATGCCTTTTCGCAAACTCAAAACGTGCCATTTTATTTTTTGCTGAAAGTAATGGCTTTCTTCTGGCCTCTCTGCCATAAAGCCCAACTCTGTGGAGCATACGGCTTATTGTCGTCCTACGTACAGATACACCAGTCTCTGCTATGGAACTCTGCAGCTCCTCCAGGGTTACCTTAGGACTCTGTGCTGCCTCTCTGATTAATGCCCTCCTTTCCCGGTCTGTGATTTTGGTGGGCGGACGTCTCTTGGCAGGTTTGCTGTTGTGCCTTGTTCTTTCCATTTGGTTATTATAGATTTGATGGTGCTCCTGGGGATTATCAAAGATTTGGATATTTTTTTATAACCTAATTCTGACTTGTTCTTCTCAACAACATTGTCCCTTACTTGTTTGGAGAGTTCATTGGTCTTCATGGCAGTGTTTGGTTAGTGGTGCCTCTTGCTTAGGTGTTGCAGCCTCTGGGGCCTTTCAAAAAAAGGTGTAATGACAGATCATGTGACACTTAGATTGCACACAGGTGGGCATCATTTCACTTATTATGTGACTTCTGAAGGCAATTGGTTGCACCAGAGCTTTTTATGGACTTTTTATGGACTTTTATGGACATAACAAAGGGGGTGAATACATATGCACATGCCAATTTTCTGTTTTCTATTGCTAAAAAATTGTTTTATGTATATATTTTTCTCATTTCACTTCACCAACTTAGACTATTGTGTTCTGATCCATCACATAAAATTCAGATTAATAAAACATTGAACTTTAGGCTGTAATGTAACAAAATAGGTAGAAAGTCAAGGGGGTGAATACTTTTGCAAGGCACTGTACTTGTACTTCAGACCACATACAAGTATCAATTTCAAGAAACATAAATGATTATTCACATTTCTGTTGGCTCACCACAATGCTCCTTTATTCATAGCCAAATTTAGCAGCATTAATAGAATTAAAGTATCTCCAATCCTGTTTACCCACGTGTTACACATTGATATTTCTACAGCATATTGTAATGTAAAGGAAAGAGCAGAGAGATGTCACATATCAGAGCTATAAGAGATGGATGGTTACATTGGCAGGGCTCTGATTAATTGGTAAAGCTCAAAGTGCCCACTCATTTGGTATTCATTGGCAACACAGCACTTAATTATAATGGAGCGTTAATTAACATGCTAGATTGCAATGGAATTCCAATGAAAACAAGCAAGACTTACATTAATACCACTTTAACTTGCCATTGTGAGGACTGCGGCTCCCAGCCTATGGAGGATGCACAATGCAATTATTCTCTATACAAAGATTTTTGTGAGCATAATGAGCCCGTGTTGTTGGATTTTCTTGAGCGATGAAATAAGAACACTAGAACACCTTAATGGAGAATGACCATTAATATAGTCTATAGATTGCTTCTCTTGATCTATCCCCTCATATAGTATGTATGGGGGTTTCTACAGAAGCAGTCTTGGCTCTCCTTATTATTGTGATTACAATTATATATTTAAGAAGTGCCAGCATATTGCACTGAGATAGTGGGAGACAAAACAGACATATATGCAAGACTAAACAAGATGCTGCAAGGAATTGTAGGATCCTTTTTTTTATCCCTCTGAAGAATGGGAGGAATCAGAACAAAATTACATTATGTGAAATCATAACGATACTCATTTGTTGATTGTGTCATCATTATCCAATTTGGTAAAAACCTACTATTACAAGGACGTTAAAGAACAAGGGTAAATAATCCATTAATTATTTTCCTTCAAACAGAGAAGTGAAATAAATCTCCTATTCTTGCTTTTTTTTTTAATTACTAAACTGATATATGCATATTGTGACAACAAACATTACATTTAATGACCAAAAAATGCTAATGCCTTTTATATCAAATCCCCCTGCAGAAAAATTATGACTTGTGTTGTGGAATAACATAATTGTGTCCAAGACATGCAAATAGATTGGAATATATACAGCAATGTGACTTTTTGAGCGGTTTTAATCTCTTTTGTCACACCATTATCTTAATAATCTGGAGGAAAAGTTTAAAGAATGTCTACACATTTAATAGTAATTATCTAAAATGTTGGCAATAATGTGTCAGCCTGATGAAGCAAAAAGGTTTGTTTTTTTTAGCAGCAAAAATGCATGTTACTGATAATCCTTAATGCCTTCAGCGCAGTACTCCTTCTGGGGAAAAAAACGCATAGCATTTATTTTAAATACAGCATGCATAGTTAGCAATAGACAATAGAGCTATGATGTGCAGATTTAATTAAAATAAAAATCTTCTACATTTACATTTTTTTTCATTTATTTATTCATCAGGGGAACCTACAATATTAAACGGTACATTTTTTTTCTCAATATCTCTCCTTACAGGTTGAGGATCGTTAATGAAGAAAAATGTAAATTTAGATCATGATCTAACAGTAAAGTGACAATTGTCGTGAATTCAAATTTCAGGTCAAATAGCTAAAAGTATTATTTTCTATGCTTTCAGTTCAGCTACTCTGGCCTGAAATCTAAAAATCCCTGTGCAGCAGGCACTCAGTCCATGCAGAGAGAACGTCAGTGGTGCTCCCTACATGGACCTATCAGAAAGAGACCAGCCGGACAGGCTCTCAGGACCCTCCAGTGGGACTCACCAATTTTCTGGATGGATGCACCTATTATGGGTGTTGTCAGTGATGCAAGCCATGTTACTTGTGATACCCCCTCATTCCAAGCCCCCCACTCTACTTGCATACTTACCAATCTTGGGAGGTAAGCAGTAGAACAGTTCAAATATCCGATATATGGTTATTTGTAAGGATTCTGCTGGTATGTTTAGGAATGTAATGTTCCAAAATAACTAGAAAATGTAAAAATGTCTGTAGGTGAGCATAATGCAGAGTAGTAAAACATAGTTGCCAGGTAAAACCAAACTGTGTATCACAGGGCAATGCTAACTGTTATTTTTTCCTAATTATTTAGGTTTTGTAAAACAAAACCAACCCTTAACACACATAGCTGGCAGGAAATAGGACATGTTTGATCCCTAAACACTGATTTGTAGTGAATTGAAAAACTAATTAAAAAATGTGGAATATTTAAGTAGATTTTTTTTTCAGATCATTTGTTTTGATTCTGAAATTATTTTCACAATTCAATACAATTCATTTTTAGTGAATGAGCCCCATTGCACAGTAACTCCAAGTTCCTAGATAGAATTGGGCATGAATGTGTAAATGTGGCTTTTTGTGGCCAGTTGTTTAGCCTACATACAATATAACAGTATAACACAATTTTATGTAGTTATTTTGCTTTTTTATATAAATACAGTAGTGGCTTGTGGGAACGCAAAGCACATCATAGTGTATATGTTACAGGTAATAGGAGTGACATCTGAAATGACTGGTAGTTTAATATAGTACATGGCCCTGTAAATATTTTCAGTCATCTCTATCTATGTAAATCTAGCTAAATGTTCTACTGAAATAGGTCTCATAATTGCCATTATGCGCCCGTATTTTAATATTAGATAAACATGTGTTTGTAAGTTTTATACTCTGACCAAACGAGAAAATTCTCTTAAATGATCCAAGAGTAATTTGAGTCTCCCTTAATTTAGCTTTAAATTTTAATATGAATCAATACTGATGTGAGTTCATATGAAGGTATATTGTTATCCATACAATTATTATTAAAACTAATTTGTAATTTCATAGTGTGAATGCTAAAAAAAAAAAATGAAGTAAAAAGCTATGTAGGTGGGTGTATATAGGTGCCAGGTCTCGGCATGCCTCTGAGCTAACCTGCACACCCTGTGGGCACAACACAAAAAAAACATGACAAAACTACATGACATCATCATCACCTTAGCTATCCTATTGTGTGCCACAGCAATGTGATGTTGGCAAAAAAGTCAATAACATATATATTTCAAAATTAATTGCCTCATTGCTGGAGGGAAGCACAACGTGTTGCAGAAACATCGAGGCTATCAGAGTTATAATAATAGACTAAAAAGTGTATGGATGTAGCTGATAAGGGAATGTGTTGTAGTTTATTGCTACTATTTGTGAATGTCATTTGTCAGTAGGACATTATAGTGAGAGAGACTAGTACTAACTAAATGGATTGTAGGAATACTTTTCCATGATGCTACAGTCATAATTATAGTTGGGATTTTTCTTTTGTCCATTTTATTTTGCTCTATTTTCCTGAGTCTTTTTTTAACTCATTTATCTCTAATAATATGCTCAATTTCATGCTAGTCTGGCTGTTCCCATCAGTCTTTCTAAACAAGTCTACAATTCTCTCTAATCCTAAATATTCCTAAACATTTCTTTCTACAGGTTTTTCCTACAACCTCTCTGACGGTGTTTAATTTTCTCTTACTTTCTACTTGTCTTTAATTTCCTCTGTTTTCACTGAATTTTCCACCATTCTCTTTGTTTCCTTCCCTCAACCAGCCTTTCTCAAAATATCTTAAATATTTTCAGCCTCCATTTTCTTTCTTTTCCTCTTTCTATCCATTCTCCCTTACCCAATTTGCTTTTCCCCTCTTTTTCTCAGTCCTTTTTTTATTCTCAGATGTATGTAATGTGGGATAAGTTAACTGGCATTGCCAGATTGCCCAAAAATATCCATGGATAGAAACCTCTTAATGGATGGTACAGTACGTCAGCCACACTTCAACCAGAGAATCAGATAAATGTCCCATATAATCAATGCACTTATAGACATAACAAAAAACAAAACAAAATAAATCACATATATTTTGACAAATTAATTGTTTTCTAAAATTATGATTCCATCTGTGGTAGAAACTCAAGTCTTTTTAACTTGAAGACATACGCATGCATTGGAGAAATATTAAGAAATGATTGACAGATGTTTTCCCAAAAATTCAGCAGGGTTAATTTTCCATTTCTTTGACCTCTGTCACTGTCAGATTCTCATTTTGAGCCAAAACGTTACAATAACACCAGTTCAGGAGACAACGGTGTTCTTCTTACCTCGGCTAGAAACAGATCAACACGGCTATAAATTGGAATTGTTGTGTTATTAAGAGTATTCTTAGAGAAAATAATGCTGTGTTAGCACTCCACGCTTGTAGTCAGCTGCATAAACCAAACACTGAGCAGATAGGGCGACACTTAGAATTTCTTATTGTCCTTCAATCATGATAGCAAACAGTTTTCAAAGTCAGAAGTGCATTTATAAACACTCATTATTAACAGCATGTAACTTGGTGCTGCTAATGTAATGCAGTCTGGGAAATACAAAGCACCGTTGGTGGCAATGGGAAAATGATGGTCAAAACAATATGCAGTAGGTTATAGGTTTCTCAGAGTGTATGTAATATGATGATTATTGTTTAGTGTGGCGGTAACTCCTTCTGACATTTCCACTGTGAGTCTTTCTCTATCCACATTGATCTGAGAATCTTTTTGGTCAGTGTCTGAGTGTTTAATGTATGTAGGCCCTGGGCAGCAGGGATGATATACGGTAGGTATTTATCTTACATTATTGAATCAACTAACTAATCTCTGTCCCAGGAGTTTAACAAAACAGGTATATGATAGTACTGAATAACATTATATCTCTAAATTAACAAAAACAGTAAAGCAGCAAAGCAGAATTAAACCAAACTATAATAGAAAGAGATTTCACGCACCATATACTGTATAGTCAGACTTGAATATTTTTTTTTAGTGTATACATTTAAAAACTTTGATATTTAAAAAATAAGAAACATAAAAACATAGAATGTGACGGCAGATAAGAACCATTTGGTCCATCTAGTCCAATTTTCAAAATACTGTCATTAGTCTCTGGCTTTACCTTAATTCCAGGATAGCCTTATGCCTATCCCACGCATGCTCAAAATCCCTCATTGTTAACCTCTACCTCTTCAGCTGGAAGGCTATTCCACCCACCCACTACCCTCTCAGTAAAGTAATATCTTTACTAAGAGAGTAGTGGATGTAAAGTATAGTCAGACTTTACAAAATTTTTAGTGTATACATTTAAAAACACTGCTATTGAAAGAGCAAGTTTCAAAGGTAAATTGATAGGAACTGTACTCCAATGAGTATTAGCGTTTAACCTTGTATTAGCTGTCTGTCTCTCTGTCTATCACCTACCTACCTCTCAAAAGACAGCCTGCCTCTTTCTCCATCTATCCATCTATAGTATAAAGATAAGCATTCCACAAAAAAGGCACGTCTACATTATAGATGTTTTAATATTTGTGTGAAAATCCCACATAAGATATAGAAATAGGTCGATATTACTACAAGTTTGAAAAAAGCATGTCTGGTTTATTTACTAAAGTTGTGAATATTTGGGATCCCAGAGTCAACAGATTATCCAAGTCTGCTGCTTTCAGATCAACTAGTTGGGCCTAAAATGTGGAATTTAATATAAATTCACTTTGGATTCCCTAAGAAGATCGGTTATATAATAATTTGCATTTTATTTTACTTACTTTCTATTTGAACACAAAATGAGAGAGAAACATGATTTGCATGCTTTCTGTATGGTAAACCTTTAATTAAAGAAGAAGATGCAAGGTATATTAAGCAGGGGAACAGGTAAGTGGAAAAATGACCAGAGGCTTCCACCCATGGGTAACATTGGTGGTTCCTCCCATAAATATTGACTTACGCCCCTCACAAAACCTAACCGTATACCAAGCCCCATTTCCAACTGTGAATTCTAACATGTTCAATGAATTATATTATGGCATCAACTCTTTCAATGAATTCAGAGTATTATATAAAATTATATTTATAAACTGCACAACTGCTATTCAACCCCACATCAAGTAGTATTAACATAGCACCTGCAGAGTTAACCCCACGTTTAGAGTGTTAAATCTGCACCCATATTGTATAACAACCCTCCACCCAAAGCAATACCCCCAAGCAATGCTGTGTTATCAAATCCAATATATAAAGCATTCATGTGGCATTTTCACAAATTATGTAATTAGAGATGTTATCTCTTTCTCTCAGTATTACGGGGGATTCAGTGTTAACAATGAAAGGGATCATGATCACACTTGGGTTTCCAGTCCATGTCAGTCCCCTAGCAACACCCTGAGGTTATGGTTTGGTACTAATAACACAGAATTTTTTTAATATTCTGCCATTTTAGATCTTCTTTTCTGACTTTTTCTACAGAAGGGCTAGAAGCTAACTCTGCGATAATAATGAATTATCTAAATATCTTCTGAAATGTCTGTTATCCGCCAGTGGTTATTGCACTTGACCCCTTAAGGACCAAACTTCTGGAATAAAAGGGAATCATGACATGTCACACATGTCATGTGTCCTTAAGGGGTTAAAGAAAGTACTCAGCTCAGTGAGTTGCTTCATTTAAATTAATTGGAGAGCACCATGAAGTAAAAAGCCCTGGTAGTTGCCATGTGGTCATATATAATATGATTTAACAAAAGCAGTGGCCCTGTTGAAATACTATACGTTAAAGTAAGTTGCAGGTTCAAGAGACAAATCAACGATAGCCATAACGTGATAAAGTTCAGAAACCTTCATAAAATGGTCCAACGTTCGAACTGTAAAATTTAATCTGAAGCTGCTGCGATGTAGGGCTGAGTAGTAGGCCGGCAGACCCTAGGTCACACAATTGAAATGGCAGCCATGACTATGACTGGGTAAGGTTAATGAAAAATAGATTAAGTTGAACGTTCCACCACTTTATTAAATGGTGCAGCTTGGTTGCTATGATTGTACTTGTTTCAGAAACTGTGCTATGTAGGAATGATAAGCCAGGCACTTGTATTAAAATACAATTAAGGTATTACAAATAATACCATACAACTATTTTTCACCCATTTTAAGAGAAGATACATTTTAAGACTTGCAGTTGTCTGTGTGTGTTTGCCTTTAGTGTTCACTTGTGACGAGAGGTGAGAGAGATCTATCCAGGATGTCATATTGATAATGTTTCAGCTATGCAGACTTGCATATATAGTGTGTATTTGTTATGTTCAGTAGGCAGGGATGATTCCCAAAAGCTATTGAGGGATGACAAGCTAATTGTTTGTATTGTACTGGAAGATGGTGGTTTTAAAGATGAGACGTTTTCTCCAAATGATGCAAATCAAAAAGTTGCTGGTGAGATAGCTCAGTGGGCTTGGAACATCTGTTCAACTCTCAAATCCCCACAGGGTCAACTGAGCCCTTCATTCTTCTGAGGTAGATAAAATGAGTACCATTAAATTCGGTAACAGTAACAACCCCTGGATGTTGGGCTAAGGTAACATCCCCAGGACCTGCTTGAAAACCAGAGCAATCTGAATACCTTTCCTGGTTAAATACTTTGTTAATAAACAGGCTTGTGTTGCATGGCTGATGCAACATTGGACATTCCTATTTTTTTGTCCCAGTTCAAGTTGTGTACTTGTACATGGTAGGACACAGTAGATAGGGCAGCACAAAACCAGGATACAGCACTGCTGCCAGGACATAGGTACCGTAATTACATCCCTCAAACACTTTTGATGGAATAGCTCCAATTACATTGAACACTTCATGTATCACAGCTATACATGATGTATTCAGAGTAAAATTTTGAGATATACTCACTTTACCCCTGTTCCAGCACTGCCATATTTGTGCAAGACTCCCCTCTGGCCCCTCATCCGCTCCTCCTCAAGTCTTCTGTGATTTGACCTTCCGGGCAAATCTCCCCTGTGATTTAATTGCCAGCAGGACGATGACTGAACTGCATGATGTTAGTCACTTCATCCCTAAACGTCCTAGCCAAGGCTAGCAGTGTCAGGCTTGGAGTTTCCAAAACAACCACTCTGCATTTGCAGTGGTTGCTATGCTTCGGAGAGCTGAAGGACTAATTAAGGCAGGTCTTTTCTGCTCTCCCTTTCAGTCAAATGGTTTGGCACAGAGTCTATGCTGAAGATTGGACTGAGAGTTTTAAATAGTTTTTTTTTCTCCCTATATATGCAAGTAAACCCGCTAGCACAATGTATAGATGAAATGTTACCCTCTTTCAAAAGAGCATAAGTAATCTGAGGCATGACATGTACCCTTTAAATAATAATTAAAAATCATGGCAGTTTTCCTTGAAGCTTTTTTTTCTACACAATTACACGTGATGTAAAATGATGACCAATATGGTAATAGCTAGTATTTTAGTGAATGCCCCAAGGTATTATCCCAGTTCATATATTTAAGTTGCTGTCTATAAGTGAGACATCATACACAGAGGTAGCCCATTCTATAAGTCTTTTTGCTTTGGAGCTAGTAAATCATAGGTTTTGATTTAAATTAACCCTTTGTCACAGCTAACCTGACCTTGACGCCACTGCCCCATAAACAAAAAGGAGACAATTTCAAGGTAATTAACCCTTCGCCTGCAACAGCTCAACCTTGGCAGTGCAGCTCCGTGAAGCAGCAAAGATTGATTTCATGGAGCTTAGATCTAACCCCCTCCACACTCGCCCTCATCAGCACAACATTGTGGCCTACAGTACTTGGTTGTCATGGAAACAGGATGCATTTTCTTCCTCTGATATTTTGATGGTATCATGGCAGGATATACTAAGGGTCATGGGACCTCCAACCTCTTGATAAAAGCAGTGACCTGATGGACAGTGGGCACAAGGATAAAAGAGCTAAAAAGAAAAGTCTAAAACAAAGCATCGAAAATACAATGATATGCATTGTTCTACATCAGAGGCCAGCTCCAGCGTTCCCATTGGGTAAGGGCCTTGAAACGATTTGCAAGATTAGCGACTGTGCTGCCGGAGGAAAAAAAAATAGAAAACTCAAAATTGAAGCTTAAGGTGCAGCATAAAAGTCTGAAAGAAAGCTTTTTCTCCCTAAAGAATAGCCAGAACACTATTTAATATTATACAACAAATGCTAAAGAAACACAATGAGCAGCTTTTTATAAATGATTCAAAAGCACCCTCAGTAATGATGTGAACTCATTGTGTACACAGCCTAATTATGCAACTGATGAAAGAGATGCTGAGCCTTTCAGTGTTTGACCCGTGGGCATCTATATTAGTGACATTGGCAGGGTTATTTACTAAACTGAGAATTGTCGGGAATTCAAAGTGTATAGAAAATTCAGGACCAAAATTGACAAACTGGGAGCACATTTGAAATAGAGATGTTTTCAATTCCAGCTATTTGGGTTGATAAACTTGATATTCATTTGAATCGACTTTTAAATCCCTGACACTTCTCACTTTTCTGAATAACCCTATTTGGAGATATGTATATAAAAGGTGCTTACTTCTCCCTGGGAAAGCTCATTCTACCTTCAATGGCTAAAGGTAAAAAACTTCTTGTCAACACTCTTGGCATGGGTAGTCTCACAGCACAGATTCAAGACACTCCTGTCAGGGTACCTGAAGTCTCTACCTCGGAGGAGGTTAGACTTCCCGACGGCCGTTCTCTCAGCGGGGCTGATTCATCCAATCCTCACAGCTCTAATAGTCATTCCCACGCCGGCCGCGAGAGTCCCGCTTCCTTTTATGACACGACGCTCAGGAGTCGACGTCATGACGGCAATCACATCCCGACCTGTCAATCTAGTTCGGAACAACCAATCAGGGCTCGGCAAGGGCGGAGTCATCAATTAAAGAACCGGGGTATAAAAGAGGGATGTGTGTAATGGTTCATTGCCCTGTCGTGGTTCTAGCTTGTCTGGTTCCTCAGTGCTCTTATGTTTATTGTTCTATTTGGTTTTGACTCGGCTTGTACTATCGTTCCTGTTTACCTCTCGTGTCCTTTGACCTCGGCTTGTCTCTCGCTTACCTGTTCTCTCGTTCCCTCGACCCCGGCTTGTCTCTGACTATTCTCTGCTCTCTCCTTACGTTAGTCCGGCCATTCTAAGGTCCGGTATACGTACATCTCTCCTGTTCGTACTCTGCGTGTTGGATCCCTGTCCCGATCCTGACATTACGACAGGGCCATGGATCCTGCAGGTACAAACGCTCAGCTTGGTTCGCCTGACTCGAGGTTTGAAGCCATGGACCATAGAATGGACCAAATGGCTCTAGCACTGCAAGCATTACTATCCCATCCAAGTAATCAAGCAGAGGAGTTGCGTACTCCATCTATCTCTCTTGCTAACACAGGCCTAGAGGTAGCCACAGGGGGAACTTCTTCCCGTGTTACTTCCCCTTTACGGTATGGCGGTGCTCCGGATACTTGTCGTGGTTTCCTAAACCAGATAGGAATTCATTTTGAATTACAACCCCGCGCCTACCCTACAGACAGGGCGAAGGTTGGATTCATAATATCGCTACTCATTGACAAAGCTCTTAGATGGGCTAACCCTCTGTGGGAGAATGATAATCCAGTAGTCTATAACTATAATGCTTTCATTACTACTTTTAGGAGGACTTTTGATCCCCCAGGGAGAAAGGCCAGTGCTGCTAGATTACTATTACGTCTTAGACAGCATAGTCTAACCCTTGTGGATTATGCGCTAGAGTTCAGATCCTTGGCGGCAGAGGTCAAGTGGAATGAACAAGCCTATATGGACGTATTTCTGAACGGATTGTCAGATGCGATCTTAGACGAGGTTGCCACAAGGGATCTTCCTGAAAATTTAGAGGAATTAATTTCATTTATTTCTCGTATAGATGAACGCATGAGACAGAGGCAGAACACTCGTGATAATGGTTATAGATCTTCCTTGAGACTAACTCCCGCATTTCAGAATTCTGAATCTACTATTCTAGCTCTCCCAGAACCTATGCAGATTGGTAACACTCACCTTTCAGAGAATGAAAGACAATATAGGAAAAGGGAGGGTCGGTGTATGTATTGTGGAGTAGGAGGCCACCTACGCCTTAATTGCCCTAACCATCCGGGAAACGCTCGCACCTAAGTTTCTCCAGAGGACAGGCCTTGGGTGTTTCTATTTTGTCCTCTACTTATGATTACAGGGATCATAGGCTACTATTACAGGTTTCTTTAACTTGGGAAAAGGGAGTACTTAAAGCTATGGCATTAATAGATTCCGGAGCAGCTGAAAGCTTTATTGATCAAACCTTTGTCAAGAAACATTCTATCCCATCTCAGTTAAAGGAGACTCCCTTGGCCATTGAGGCCATAGATGGTAGACCGTTATTAGATCCAGTTATTTCTCGTGAAACTTTACCAGTTAAACTAACCATTGGTAATTTACACGAGGAGGAGATTTCTCTCATGCTTATCTCATCCCCTTCAGTTCCTATAGTTTTGGGGTATCCCTGGCTTAAAAAGCATAACCCTACTATTGATTGGGAACAAGGTGAAATAGTCTCTTGGGGTCAAGGTTGCCAGAAAGGTTGTGTACAGAAAGTCTCACCGTTGTGCCTAGTGGACACACCTAGTAACTCTAACAAGCCCACAGATTTACAGATACCTTCCCAATACCAGGATTTAAAGGCAGTCTTTGATAAGAGGAAGGCTGATACTTTACCCCCACACAGGTCCTTTGATTGTAAGATTAATCTCCTACCTGGTACTATGCCCCCGAGGGGCAATGTATATCCTCTATCCACTAAGGAGAACTTAGTCTTAGAGGAGTACATTCAGGAGAATCTAGACAAAGGCTTTATTAGGAGATCCTCTTCTCCAGCCGGAGCCGGTTTCTTTTTTGTAGATAAAAAAGACGGCACACTACGGCCTTGCATTGATTATCGGGGCTTGAACAAAATAACAATCAGAAATGCTTATCCGATCCCCCTAATTACTGAGCTATTTGATCGCCTGAAAGGTTCTAAGATTTTTACCAAGTTAGATCTGAGGGGAGCTTATAACTTGGTGAGAATTCAGCAGGGTGATGAATGGAAAACGGCTTTCAATACCCGGTATGGCCACTATGAGTACACGGTAATGCCCTTCGGGCTTTGCAATGCCCCTGCTGTATTCCAGGACTTGATTAATGAGGTTCTTAGGGAATTTCAACATGAATGTGTTATAGTTTATTTGGATGATATACTAATACATTCTAAAGAGTCTGAGATTCATCACAAACAAGTCAGAAGGGTATTGCATAAACTTCTACAGCATGGGTTGTACTGCAAATTGGAGAAGTGTAGCTTTGACCAATCTCAGGTAAATTTTCTTGGTTACGTTTTTTCTGGAGAGGGGTTTAAGATGGACCCTGTTAAACTCCAATCTATCTTGGATTGGCCATTGCCCAAGGGACTCAAGGCCATTCAGAGGTTTATCGGTTTATCGAATTACTATAGGAGCTTCATTAAGGGGTACTCGTCTATTATCGCTCCTATTACCAACATGACTAAACAGGGTGCTGATACTAAGACATGGTCTCCAGAAGCGCTTGTTGCTTTCAGTACTCTCAAGGAACAGTTTGCCTCAGCACCGATATTAGTTCATCCAGACACTTCCTTGCCTTTCTTACTCGAGGTAGACGCCTCAGAGACAGGTGTAGGCGCTATTCTGTCCCAAAGGTTAAGTTTGAATAAACCACTGCATCCATGTGGTTTTTTTCCAGGAAATTGTCTGGGCCTGAGAGCAGGTATGATATTGGTGACAGGAAACTGTTAGCGGTAATTTTGGCTTTGAAGGAGTGGAGACATTTGTTGGAAGGGACTTTACACCCGGTTACTATTTTGACGGATCACAAGAATTTGTCATATATAGGGGAAGCCAAGCGATTATCTGCCAGGCAGGCTCGTTGGTCTTTGTTCTTTACTCATTTCAACTATGTTCTCACTTATAGACCTGGTTCTAAGAATTCTAAGGCTGATGCATTGTCCCGCCAACACGAACCTTCTACTATGCCTGATATGGTTTTTTCTTCTATAGTTCCCAAGCGTAATATTGTTGCCAGCACTAGCATTAAGATTCACTCTCCGTTGCTGGATGAGATCAAGAAGTTACAACATCTGGCACCCGGACCTATTCCGGGGGACCGTTACTTCGTTCCTCCTAAACTCCAACTGGAACTTATGCAGTGTTTTCATAACAGTAAATTTACCGGACATCCTGGCATACGCAAGTCATGTTCTTTGATTTCTAAAGATTTCTGGTGGCCTTCATTACGTAAGAATCTTAAGGAATTCGTCGGGGCATGTGATGTCTGTATGAGGACTAAACAACCTCATACGCTTCCATGTGGGCTTTTGCACCCCCTAGAAATTCCTGTGAAACCATGGTCTTGTCTGGCTATGGACTTCATCATTGATTTACCGGTTTCTAAAAAACATACGGTTATCCTCACAGTAATTGACAGGTTTACCAAAATGGCTCATTTTGTACCTCTGCTCAAATTGCCCTCTTCTCCCGAATTGGCTGAAATTTTCGCGAGGGAGATTTTTCGTTTACATGGGATTCCTTCTGAAATCGTTTCTGATAGAGGTTCCCAATTTGTTTCCCGGTTTTGGAGATCCTTCTGTTCCCAGCTTGGTATCAAATTAAATTTTTCCTCTGCCTATCATCCCCAGTCCAATGGGGCTGCCGAACGCACCAACCAAAAGGTTGAACAGTTCTTGCGCTGTTTTGTTTCTGAACACCAGGACGATTGGGTCGGTCTGATTCCTTGGGCGGAGTTTGCGCACAACAACAGTGTTTGCGATTCTACTCGTTCTAGCCCCTTTTTCATGAATTATGGCTTTCATCCTTCCGTTCTTCCGTCGGCCTCCCCCTCCCAGGGGATACCGTCGGTTGATATTCATGTTGCCAATCTGAGGAAGTTGTGGGATCAGACTCGACAAATCCTTATTCATAATTCCATGGTGTCCAAACGACACGCTGACAAACGCAGAAGGGTGGCTCCTGTATTCTCTCCGGGTGATAGGGTATGGTTGAGTACCAGAAACATCCGCTTGAAAGTTCCTTCCATGAAATTTGCTCCTCGTTACATAGGCCCTTACAGGGTTCTGTCTCGGATAAATCCTGTTGCATATCGTCTGGCTCTTCCGCCTGCTTTACGCATCCCGAACTCCTTTCATGTTTCTTTATTGAAGCCTTTGGTATGTAACAGGTTTTCCTCCACTGTGCCTTCCCCTCGTTCTGTCCAGGTTGAGGGTCAGGAGGAGTATGAAGTCAAGTCCATTCTCGATTCTCGGATTTCTCGGGGGAAGGTGCAATATCTTGTTGACTGGAAAGGATATGGTCCTGAGGAGAGGTCTTGGGTGGTCCAGGAGGATGTGCATGCTCCTCGCCTTCTCAGGGCTTTTCATGCTCGCTTTCCGTCTCGCCCCGGTTCCTTCCGCCCGGTGGGCGTTTCTGAGGGGGGGGGGTAGTGTCAGGGTACCTGAAGTCTCTACCTCGGAGGAGGTTAGACTTCCCGACGGCCGTTCTCTCAGCGGGGCTGATTCATCCAATCCTCACAGCTCTCATAGTCATTCCCACGCCGGCCACGAGAGTCCCGCTTCCTTTTATGACACGATGCTCAGGAGTCGACGTCATGACGGCAATCACATCCCGACCTGTCAATCTAGTTCGGAACAACCAATCAGGGCTCGGCAAGGGCGGAGTCATCAATTAAAGAACCGGGGTATAAAAGAGGGAGTGTAATGGTTCATTGCCCTGTCGTGGTTCTAGCTTGTCTGGTTCCTCAGTGCTCTTATGTTTATTGTTCTATTTGGTTTTGACTCGGCTTGTACTATCGTTCCTGTTTACCTCTCGTGTTCTTTGACCTCGGCTTGTCTCTCGCTTACCTGTTCTCTCGTTCCCTCGACCCCGGCTTGTCTCTGACTATTCTCTGCTCTCTCCTTACGTTAGTCCGGCCATTCTAAGGTCCGGTATACGTACATCTCTCCTGTTCGTACTCTGCGTGTTGGATCCCTGTCCCGATCCTGACAACTCCCCACCTATTTTAGAAGATTTAGGAGGAGATGTATCCAAGTTCCCAAGTGTTCTGTTCTAAAAATCAGCACAAATTTGTAAAAAGATGAGTCACAAATGGAATGTGTCTGCTGATTACACTGGTTTCCATGGTGATTGCCCTACTTTTAGTACTTTAACTATATCTACATGGTTGCTCCGCCCAGCCTTGGGCTAGCTACAATCACCTTCTTGCAAGAATGGCTCGAAGTGGGCCCCCTCTTTCTCTCTCTTTTATGTTGCCAATCTGTAGTTAGAGAAGTATTTCGTCTTCTAATCTCACACTGGATATTGTACTGTACCTCTCTCTGCTACTTTACCTGTGTCGGGATACCTTTTATCAGTAACATTGAACAAGATGGAATAAATATGTCCATTGTTATTTCTAGTTATTTTTACAAACTCTTCATGCATTGTAATCATGTACATTATTACATTTTATTCAATCCTCTGTGATACGCAAAAATGTATAAAGAATGTATTCAAAATAATAATAAGTGCAGACTCTCTGCAGTGCTCTGGAGACAAACTAATCAATGCTAAGTTCCAATCTTATACATAATTAGAATTCTTTATATGAAACTGGGATAATAATATGATTTGTCTAAAGAGGGCTAGTGCCAGTGCTTCCCATTGTATCAATAAGGGACGTTTTAAGAATCATCTTTGCTGCTCTCTATCCCGCTTTTGGCAACACAGGTAAAAAAAAAAAAAAAACAGGATGGCAGACAAGGATCTCAAATCAGGACTACCCAACCAAATCTGGGATTGTTGGCAGATGCTACATAAGAAATATAAAAACATTCTCAAGAAACTAAGAAAGACGACCGGCATGTTGTGATAAAGCCTATCTAGCTTGTGATGCATCTTTGCAGACAGAACTTCATGGTGTTTACATTTTTGTATCACAAACAAATTTGGCTCCGCAGTAGCATAGAGATCAGCCCGCAGGTTATTTTTCATGATTCTATTGATTTTTTTAAATCAGTGGCCGCCTGCTGCACAATACATCCTTTATAATTGAATGTATATCAGAAGCAATTATCTACATGGCGTCTGTTTCTCAACAAAGTATACAATGTAATCCTCGCTATTGCTCTTTTACCACTTATCTTCTTTTCTCTCTCCCTCTGTAATTCTCCTGTTTTTCAGTTAATCACTGATGTCTAGCTAAATCCTAAGCAATTTGTACTTAGCTGTGTAAACTATGGAGCGCCTAGAATTCTTGGAACCGTAAAGAGCTGTCCAGACTCCAGACAATAGTATTTTGATGCTATCCCCTGTCTCATTAAACCTGGACAAGTCTGTTTTAAGAAAAACAACAGAACCAAGTGGTCTATGTTAGACTGGTTGTAGGGATTCTGTGAACTCAGAGCAGAAGTACGGCAGGACAATGAAGCAATAAATGTATCTTCACGGGAATAATTCCTGTACACTACCTCAGCGTGAAAGATAATTGCTCAGTTGCGGCATTGACTAGCTAAATATAATTTGTTCTTTGTTAAAAAAAAAAGGGATGGAACCTAAGCACACAATCCAGCATCTGCTCCCATCTATTCTGCATTGTATTTCATTTTTTCTTACAATTGTAGTAGAGGATTATAACCCTCTACACTGTAATTTACTTATGAATGCTCAATAGAGGAGGGCAGGACTGAACTGGGACCAAAATTTGATCCTATCGTTACTAGTCCACGTCTACGCATATACTATCTTCACGTGCGCATGCATGATGTCATGTTATCCTACCTACTAAATAAATCTCTGTGAACCAAAACTGTATGGAGAGCTGAGAGATGGTATGATTCTAAACTTACTGTCTGCTTTGGCCATTTATAGTCTAAGCATACAAGATACATGCTGTGCAAACACCTCAAAGAATGTTTGTAATAAATATATTTTGTACAGCCAGATAATCTACACAAAACGTAGGGTTTGTGAATCAGCAGGGATTGGAGACTATAGTTACTATTCTCAACTGGTACTTAATCTTAAAGAGAAAAGTATTGGAAAAATCCCATCTCTATGTAATTATTTTCAATCACAAATAGTCATATAATAATAATAATAATAATAATAATAATATAGTAGAATGCGGTATTGCACATGTTGGTATGGTTTGCTTTATTTGCATTCTCACATTTTTGCCACCTTGTTGATGTTTGCCAGGAGGTAAATAGATAATGCTACCAGACAAAATCAATTAATTCATTAAGAAAGGGATATCATTCAACGAACTCATTTCCCCTGGCAGCATGTATGTTTTACACACTGCCGGGAAGCACTATTGACAGACCACCGACAGCATGCAGAACTTGCTAGGAAAACTTGCCTGAGGCTGCATCTCTAATGCTAATTTAGCAGAGCATATAAAATGTGCTAAAACGGAGACTCATGTACTAAAACAGAGATAGTCGAGTGTGGCACTCTAGCTGTAGCTAAACTACAACTCCCATGATCCCTGTCTAGTTTAATAGCAGTAACCAGTTTACCATAAGGCAGCATTTGACCACATTGTGCCTGGGCCTAGGGCTGTACAGGAATTATATACAGGATCTACAACACTCAGCTACTACACACTCTCACACATACCACTCAGTCTCCCTTACACACATGCAACTCTCAACATTGCCATTAACACAACAGAGCGCAGGGCACTAGAAGGGAGCCCCAATCTGACACCCGCCTCGGCCCTAGGTGATCTTAATCCGGATCTGAACAACCTTGCAGTATAATATTCAGAAGCAGTCTGATATTTATACACTGATTAATCACTTCAAGGCTAGGGTTAGGTAAATACTTTGCTATTGTGACAGCCCAGATTTATTATTAGCCCTGAGGGTTTGTTAATGGAACACTCAAAGGTTAAAAACGATAAGTGTTCTTTTATTGCTTTAGATTACGCTATTAAACTTACCTGTAATCCAGATCATCCTCATCGATCCAATCCAATGTATCTCATGGAAAAGCGTTAGGGACCTGTGGTGTAAGAGTGACAATTTCTATATACCAGCAAGCCAATGCTTCTCCCAAAGAAGTATTTAATTCAATGTTTCTCTATGAGAAGCATCAGCACCATCTGACATCTGCATCATGCTCACGCAGAACATCCTCTATTTTCTATAAGGAGAAAGTGCATTTTGTGCCTGCCATTCTGACAGGCTCTAGAGGTATGTTATCTGCCCTTTTACACTGTCCAAAAAAAGGACTACATCTTGCATTTTGCCTCTTTATAAATCGCTGGTAAGACCACACCGTGAATATGCTGTGCAATTTTGGGCACCTGTTCTAAAGAAGGATATCATGGCACTAGAAAAAGTCCAGAGACGAGCTACAAAATTGATAAAAGGAATGGAGCATTTTAGTTACGAAGAAAGGTTAAAAAATGTAAATCTCTTTAGTTTGGAAAAACGGCGCCTCAGAGGGGATATGATAACATTATACAAATATATTCGGGCCAGTACAAACCATTATCTGGAAATCTATTCATAAACAGGGCTATACATAGGACACAAGGTCACGCATTTAGGCTGGACGAAAAGAGATTTCACCTAAGGCAAAGAAAAGGGTTTTATACAGTAAGAGCAATAAGGATATGGAATTCTCTGCCTGAAGAGGTGGTTTTGTCAGAGTCTATACAGATGTTTAAACTGCAATTGGATAAATACTTCCAAAAACATAACATACAGGGATATAATTTCTAATTAGTGGGGTAATAGCTGCTTGATCCAAGGAGACATCTGATTGGCATTTTGGGGTCAAGAAGGAATTTTTTTCCTAGTTTGTTGCAAAATTGGAAGCGCTTCAGACTGGGTTTTTTGCCTTCTTTTGGATCAACAGCAAAAACATATGTGAGGAAGGCTGAACTTGATGGATGCATGTCTCTTTTCAGCTATGTAACTATGTAATAACTATATAATTTATGCACCAACATTACTACATTAAAGAGTTACTTCAGTGTTTTGAAGTGGTTACGGTGCATGGAGGCTGTGTGTGCTTATTTCTGAAAACTGTTTTGTTATGCTGGTGGAGGTGTAACTCTACCTCCAGCAGTGTCATTACTATGCCATTAGCCAGCCCAGAACAAGAGTCTGCAAAAGCCGAATGCATTTTATCGCCGTTTCAGAAGACTCATATTAAAATATTACCAAAAGACCTTTGATAACAGAGCTTAACAACACAATGTTGTAGATTTACTAAGAAGCTGTGGAGTAAAACACATCTGTTACACTGTGAAGATTATTCATCACCTTAAAATAAGGCTCTATGAAATAATATCTGAGCCTTCCCTCCCCAAACACTTAGTAATACTATCCCTAAGACATCAATGAAAGTCAACAACTGAAATGTCAGGAAGACAATACAATGGCTAGGGATACGTATAATACACCCCATTCAGTCTTTTACTTTGGCAGTAAAGAAGGGACTATTTAGAACATAATGGTGACTCTTTTATATTAAGTGTTTATTACAGAGAGTGGGCATATGTTTGTCCAATATGCTTTGTTTAACCCCTTAAGGACACATGACATGTGTGGCATGTCATGATTCCCTTTTATTCCAGAAGTTTGGCCCCTAAGGGGTTAATGAAGGAAAATTAAAAGGACTTTCAAAACTAAGAGCAAAATAAAAAGTGAAAGTATTGAAAAAACTGAGCTGGTTTATTGAAAACACATCCATACAAATAGATCCAGAAGTTGAACTTCTTGGTAGTAGGATTAGCATACGATCATCTAATGTTTTATTTCATGTTATCTATCTGATGGTGGACGTCTTTGTGTCCTAGTAAGATAAATTGGTTCATTTTAAGATAATAATGAACAATTCATAGATTGTAAGCTCGTTTAAACGGGGCCTGTTATATAGTGTATGTTAATTACTTGCTGTCAAATATCCCCATTGTATAAATGTACAGTGCTGTAGTATATGTTGGCGCTATATAAATGATTATAATAATAATGACTATTATTACTTTGGTCGTATATGCCTACGTCACAGATGTTATATCAGATTTGGTGCTCCTGTAAATTAGAGATGTTGATCTGTGGCCCCACACCACAATGCCATGATTCTCTCACAGCTAGGGGACCCCCTTATGACACACCTGCTTTACAGTAAATCTATAGGTGTCCATGTTTGAACATTACTTGGGACTGAGTGCATTTACTCTGCATTTTAGCTGTACAGGGAAAGTTGTGGTGATATAGAGGGATGAGTGTTTGGTACAAAGTGACGAAGCTGGTAGACATCTTTTCCCCTATGTGTTCGGACAGTGTGAGAGTTAACGAGGTGTCAGATGACAAGCATCATAGATTGCATGAATGTAAAGAGCAACCCTCTATCCGCTCCCTGTTGTTCCTCTATATTGCATGGAATGGAGATTAAACTTACCGCGCATTAGTGTAGCAAACAGGTATAAGTGTGAGAACGTGCAGAGGAAGAAAGTCAATATTGGGGTAATCACTGCACGGTATATTTTAGTTATTTACAGTCATTGGTTTTGAGAGGGGTCTGTGATTATAATTATTTTTAACAAACCATCATATTCTGCAGCTTGGTAGAACAGTTCCTATGAACAGACTCCAAAAATGATAAGATTTTACTAAACTTTATTTTCTTTCCACAATCATTTTAAATTCTATTATAATCTTAACAGGTACTGAACGTGCTCCTACTTTTTCATGTGTCAGTAAGGCTCCAGAGAGCTGAAAAAAGGTACCGGTATGTATGCTGTCTGGATTTTATAATGTTAATGCAGATTTGTCATTCTTTATCTGGTCCCCAATAGACACTGTGTTCCAAAATAACCACTTCGAGCTTATAAATCAAGGATGGCCATAATTTAGGTGTTGTAGAACTTCAATTTCCATGATGCTTTTGCTTTGAAATTATTATGATTCAAGAGACTGTAACTGTTCGTTTATGGCAAACAAAACTACTGCTATACAGCAATTGTCATTATACAAGGCCTGGAGGGCTACCTTTTAGCTAACTCTGCCATAGCTGAAGAGATACATTGGCCTCTCATCTCTTGAATAATAATTTAAAAAATCAGATCTGTCTAACTCATATGTTTCTCTTCTCTGAAGCCGAACACAAGGCATATTCTTCCTTAAGCAAACATTAGCTCACACAGATGACTCTGTTGACAGTTTCTGTAGATAAAATATAATTTCCCTTGACTATGAACCTGTTCTGACTCCTATATCATGAAACGTGTTCTATGAAAAGACACGGTTCATGCCTGCATACTTGTCAATGCAAGTCTAGACATTCTGCTAAGAATTACCCAGTAATTACAACTAATTAATACATTTAGACGACTTCACATATCTTATATAACATATATTATAGGCAGGGCTCAAAATTTCCACTTGCCCACTTGCCATTGGTTAGTGAAAATGTGGCCCTGGCAAATAGAAATTCAACATTGGCAAGTGTTATGTGGACCCTCTAGGCAGTGGCAAGTCATTTTAATGATTTGGCTAGTAGCTTTGGAATTTTCAACCCTGTATAGATTTTTCATATCCTGACAATGTCTAGAAAGTGCTTTCCTTCTTTTGAAAAGCTGGTTTTCGAACCAGTCAAACACTTAACCTTGATTGATAGTATTGAAAACTTAAATACCAGTTAAGCTGCCAGTTGAAAATTCAATATATTAAGCAATCACATAATAGAATATTTTATGGAAACTATTTTTTTATTAAGGATTTGAGGGCAATAATATTTAATACAAAACATTGGCAGAAAAAAGTGCTACTGCAATTCATAGAAATGTTACTTTAATTCCACACGCTTCACCCTTCATGCCTTGCAAAAGCCCACAGTTTGAGGCAAGCAACAAAAACAATCTGTATTATATAAACATACAAAATTAAGCACTGCATTCAAACTTCCACTACTCCGGGGCAGCAAGAATGGCTATAGTACACATCAACCCCAATACATACAATAAAAACTAAAGAAAAAGTTACTTGTGCACTATGCCACATCTCTACGCCCAACTCATGTGCTCCCTATTAAGTGTTAATAAGTGTGTAGGGGTTTAGAAAGAAAACCCTTCTCTGTCTCACATTTTACCATTCTGTCTCAGACAGCAAGGTGAATTGTTAGTGTAGAACTCACCTAAGAGGTTTTGCCTTGACGTGGCAGGTGAGCTTACCCATTAATGGCCATTGGAGTGATACTAAACTACATGATACAGTTATTTAAATGTGCCTATGTATTTGGGGTAGTGCACAAGTAACCTTTTATTTGGGTTTTTTCAATCTTTATTATTTGTTTCATAGTAAGGGAAAACTATTTAAGGACATTTTTCCACCGCAAGCATATGACATAGGGGTTAATAAAATTGATTGGGTCCTGGGAGCTATGACTGAAATTAGGATTGGTGCTGACTTTATCCTAATACAATGCACTCATCCCCATTTTAATTTTCATTTTAAGAAAACTTGATCAAACAGCTACTGTTCTGCCATTTCAAGCCTTCATATTTCTTTTTCTTCCTCTCCAGATATAATGTTTGCATCCCTCGCTTATCACTTATCATGTCCTTGTGTGACACTGAAGAAGACCTTTACCTCCACCTTCTCAGTCATCGTGTCCCATAGTTCCTCCTTCACATTGCGTTCCTACTCTGTTTATCCATCCCTTCCCAGTTTTTATGTCCTCTAATTCCCTTCCTAGTCATTACATCAATGTTTCTTTTCTCAAACAGATCATGTCCCAGTCCTCTTGCCCTCCCTTGAAAACCATCATCTTCCCATGCCCATTCTTCACTTTGCTTTTACTTATCCTTATCTGTCCTAGTTTCTAGCTCATCATATGCCGTCTATTCGTCCCTCAGGCATCACTCATCATGTTCTCCCTCTGCCACTTACTCTGACCTTACTTTTGGCAGGTGAAGGCAAACATGTAGCTTGGCTGTTTGCCAAGTTGAGGAGGGAATTCATACTTTTCAACCCCATTCAAAGATTCAAAATGTGACATTGCAATGCAACACATTGTAATGCATCTTAAGGGAGAGCAATAGCTTCCATATATACACGGTAAATATCATTAAATATCCCTGCTTTTTCCACCCCCTCCATTAAATTAAACTTTTCTTACCCATAATCCACATGTAGAAGGGTAAAAGTAAGGGTAAATGAGTATTGTACCGTATCTCCAGAAGGATATTGACACTTTGGAAAGAGTTTGGAGAAGGGCTACTAAACTGGTTCATGGATTGCAGGATAAAACTTACCAGGAAAGGTTAAAGGAACTTAACATGTATAGCTTGGAGGAAAGACGAGACAGTGGGGATATGATAGAAACATTTAAATACATAAAGGGAATCAACACACTTAAGGTGGAGACTATATTTAAAAGAAGAAAGACTACCACAACAAGAGGACAAAGTCTTAAATTATAAGGGCAAAGGTTTAAAAAATAATATCAGGAAGTATTACTTTACTGAGAGGGTAGTGGATGTATGGAATAGCCTTCCAGCTGAAGTGGTAGAGGTTAACACAGTGAGGGAGTTTAAGCATGCGTGGGATAGACATACGGCTATCCTAGATATGAGACTAAAGAAAGTATTTAGAAAATTGTCAGTCTAGATGGGCCGAATGGTTCTCACATTCTATGTTTCTAAGTTCAATATTTAAGTAAATTCCACATGCCTTATTAATATAAAATAACACATATAAAGCATCAAGAAATGCCAGCCCCCTGACTTTTGAATGATCGAGTGCACACAATAACACTAGCCTCTAAGAAAAGTGTAAAAAAAATGACCTTCTACTGAATTAAAGGAACACTATAGGGTCAGGAACACAAACATGTATTCCTGACCCTATAGTGTCAAAACCACCATCTAGCCCCCCTGGATCCCTCATGCCTGCCTAAATATAGCAAAATCTTACTTATATTCAAGCCTGAAGCTGTAGCTCTGCATGCTGTTTGCCTCAGAATAGCAAGCTGTCTGCTGACATCATCAGAAGTGGTGGCCTGATCCAATCACAGTGCTTGACCATAGGATTGGCTGAGACTGACAAGGAGGCAGATCAGGTGCAGAGCCAACACAATTCAAACACAGCCCTGGCCAATCAGCATCTCCTCATAGAGATGAATTGAATCAATTCATCTCTATGAGGAAAGTTCAGTGTCTGCATGCAGAAGGAGGAGATACTGAATGTTTGGATGCATTTTAGGCAGCCCTGACCCAGGAAGGATCTCTAACAGCTATCTGAGGAGTGGCCAGTGAAGTTATCACTAGGCTGTAATGTAAACACTGTGTTTTCTCTGAAAAGATTGTTTACAGCAAAAAGCCTGAAGGTAATGATTCTACACACCAGAACAAATTCAATAAGCTGTAAACAATAAGCAGTTGTTCTGGTGACTATAGTGTCCCTTTAAAATAAAATAGCATTTCTATATTTCCTATCTGTTACCTCACTTGTCTAAATATTTATAGAGGTAAAGGTAGGAATGTATATAAGCAAAAGCAATTTCCTGAGTTAAGATAATTTGTTCACTTTGTTTGCAGTTTCCAGGAATGTATGCGTGGAGACATGCATTGTCACAAAGCATAAATCTGTGAAATATACGGTTTGATTTGTTTAGTTTTTTTTTTTTATTATTTGTTGTAAAAGCATATGCAATACATCTTTCTTTAAAGTTATATGTTCATAAGTGGCTCATAATTTATTTTTATTTTAAATTTATATTTTCTCTACAATTGCAGATTAAATACCTTGTGAGATTCCAAGTCCCACTTTTCTTACCAGGAAAGAAGCTAATTCTGCTTTGATCTGCATAATAAATCAGAATTTTGTATCCTCCAGATTTATAATGAGAGTGGCTGCTTCATTCCATTACGGTATATAATCTAGAAGGTGAGATACCAGCAGCTAGTCAGCACAGACGTTCAATAAACTTACTGGAATGAGGATATGTCCTTTCAGATTCATTATAAGCATTTATAAATATACAGTGCCCTTGGCACTTAGCATGCCATTCTAGACGAGCATAAAGAACAAGTTTAACTGTTTAAGCTAGTGTCTCCCAAAAGGGATTCTCTTTAAGAATAATAATGGCATAGAGAAAAGCAAGGAGATTGGTAATGGCAAATGGGTCAAATGGGGAAGATGTGATCGTTACAAAAAGAATAGAAAAGGAGTAGAAATAAATGGGGGATTATTACAATGGATTATGGATTACGAGGAATAGATAAGAATAAGGGAGGGTTGGTATTGTTAGTTACTTGAGTTTGATGAGGAGCCCTGATGACACAGGGGGAGATTTATCAAAGCATTCTATTCTACAAAGTGGTACAAGAATGCAAAAAGAGAGGTGTCACCAATGGAACGTGCCTGCTGGTTCCACTCATTCCATTGTGATTGCCCTATTTTTAGTACTCTACTCTATTTTACAGAACCTGAGTTCATTTTGTAAACTAACAATTTTAGTCAGATTTTAGTCGATTAAACTTTTTGAGGTTTAGTCGACTAAAACTAGACTAAAACTAAAACAATTCAGATAACTAAAATAAGACTAAAACGAAAAAGTATGAAACAGAATACTTTGATAAATCTCCCCAGTGTATACAATTTGCATGGCACTTCTTGGTACTTATTTTCAGTTTGGAGGAGCTCAGATCAAGCTAAGGCAGTCCTTTGTTGGATTAATTATCACGCAAAGAAAATAGACTATGGGCTTTCAGAGGCTTCAAGACCACCTTTAAAGATATGTTAGTACCACTTGCTCTAGTTATGGAGTGGACTGAAATACATGACAGCCTGCTAGCAAAAACATCCTGCAATATTCCTCATCCACTGCCCTTGCACTCTCAATGGTCTGTGATTTGTCTAGGACACAACTAGATAATTCCATTATCCTGACCTGCTGAGGACCATTGAAGACTCGTTATAGACATTTCGCACTAGAAGACAATAAACACTAGAGGGAGGTCCTCATTATCAGTGCAGGCTTTCAGCATTCCATGAATATTAGATTCATATTCCTGTAACATGGGTTTTGTTTTTGAGAATTATTGAGTAACAGCATGGGTGTGGGATTGGTCCTGCAAACATCTTATGAGATAATGACATTTCCTTTAGTATTTATGTTCCAGAGCCATATGCATAAGTATCCAGGATATTAATTAACTATACATTATTTTCAAATAGGTTTATTTTTTATTAATTTTTGAACTTATTATAATAATGAAATATTACAATAATATAATAACAAGTATAGCTTGGAGGAAAGACAAGACAGGGGT
The DNA here is from genome assembly GCF_036172605.1 of Pelobates fuscus. Classification (NCBI taxonomy): domain Eukaryota; kingdom Metazoa; phylum Chordata; class Amphibia; order Anura; family Pelobatidae; genus Pelobates; species Pelobates fuscus. The sequence goes on along the minus strand of NC_086323.1, from coordinate 80,662,909 downwards.
GATATGATAGAAACATTTAAATACATAAAGGGAATCAACACAGTAAAGGAGGAGACTATATTTAAAAGAAGAAAAACTACCAGACAAGAGGACATAGTCTTAAATTAGAGGGACAAAGGTTTAAAAATAATATCAGGAAGTATTACTTTACTGAGAGGGTAGTGGATGCATGGAATAGCCTTCCAGCTGAAGTGGTAGAGGTTAACACAGTAAAGGAGTTTAAGCATGCTTGGGATAGACATAAGGCTATCCTAGACTTAAGATAAGGCCAGGGACTAATTAAAAGTATTTCGAAATGTTGGACAGATTAGATGGGCCGAATGGTTCTTATCTGCCGTCACATTCTATGTTTCTAAGAAAAATCATAATAATAATAAAAACAACCATAAATGGAAAAAAATAGATGGTTTAATGGGTTCTATTGTAGTTCTGTATATTTTTATTTGGATAGATATAAAGATAAATAGATAATTTACATTTGCAATTAAATTCCACTCCTCATACAACATTAGTTCTGTTAATATTATTCACTAAAAAGAGATTTGAGGAAAACTGACAAGGGAATCGCATATTTTTCAGATTTTGCTAGTTTGGCCTAAAATTCGCAGTATCTTTGTCAATTCTCAGAAAATCTTTTTTTCGGGAATAATTCTGAGCGTGATGTTTTGCTTTCTTTCCTGCATTCTCGGAATGTTCTTAATTGTAATGTAAGTGATTTTGAATTACATGCAGTTCTACTATTTGTTCTTCAGGAAAGAAAAAAAAAATAATTATAAAAGCTATTAAGAAAAAAAATGGAAGGAGACAGAGTCAAGAGCTTTTCCACAAACAGCAAGCATCTCTTTATAAATAGCTGTCTTTTATTATGCTGGTTTTTCCTTCTATGTCAAGATTTAGAGGAAGTCTTAATTATGTCTTAGTACAAAAGCACTTCTGTTTGGACAACAGGCTATTCACATCAGTAATAGAAAATTAAAAAATAACTATGTTGCATTGTGGATTCCCACGAATTTGGGCCTGCATTGGGCTGTAGGAGGGAGAGGACATACAACTTGCTCTTAAAGCAGGGAGTATTCTTGTCTGTTCCCATGACCCTTAATATTGAAGTTGATGTTATCACCAAGTGACTTGGATGATTCCAAATGAATTTAATTCATACGTATCTGGAAAGATCCAAGTGAAGATTGCATATTAAGAAATTCTCTACGCTTGTGTCTAAAGCAAGGCTGCCTAAGAGGTGGATCCCCAGAAATTGTAGAACTACAACTCCGATAAAGCTTTGCATGCATTTAGAATGTATTTAGAATGACAAAGTATCATGGGGGTTGTAGTTCTACAACATCTGGGGATCTACCTGTTAGGCAGCCGTGGTCTAAAGACTGGCTTTTGTAGAAGGCCACTAGAACAACCATGCCTTTCTACAGGTGTCTATCACTAGGTTTGGATTGTATATCACCTGTTCCAAAATAGTAATATTTCTGGAATATATGGGACTGTATGGAAATGTAAAATAAAACCCCTACATAATGCAATGATTTAATTCTTGTAACGTGTTTCTAGAACAAAAAAGCAGAACTGGAAAAAGGCCAACTATGCTTCCAGGTCTACTTCTTTGGATTTACATTTAATGTTCTCTCTGAGTTTAATTTGAATTCCTAACAATTCTTAATTTAGTGAATAACCCTGACAATATTAGTTTTATGTAAGTGTTTTGGACTTCAATGACAATAAAAAGCAAAGTAATGTATGATATGTATAATAATAGTATGGCAGAGCTCCATAGCTTTGAAATTCCCTGAAATACGCAGTGAGAACGATTGTAACAATTCAGAAAGCTGTGATGGAGCCATCTAAACATTAATTGTTATGGAGTTCACTCCTTGTTTAGTGTATGTGGGCTCCATGGTATCCTGATCTGGGCTTTGTGTGACTACTTCGTGTTCAAGTATTTGACCTGGACTCCAAAGTTTACAGCTAGTCCGATCTGCATTATAACATTACTAATTCAGTGACTGTGATTAACCTCACCCTACATTTGAGATCTCAACTGAATCATAGTGTGAAATTTAGTCTTTGTTTACTTCAATGCATTTTCACACCCATGGACTCATAATTATGGTACTCAATCCAACTGAGCAGTATGTTGCTGCATCTGATTAGACGTTTATACTTTGATTTGCATAGCTATGGCGAGCTATAAACGTATTTTGTATTTGTCGTTGGCAGAGTGCCGGGTGATGAAATGACTCCGCCAAGTTCAGTTCTCATGTGGACATAAGGAAATACTAACTCGTAATTCTTCATTTTACGTGTGCGAGTTATCATATCTTTTATCATATATTTATTTGAATCAGCTTATGTTTTAGTGAATAGTGATACAAGTATTGCCAAATGTTGTGGACACAGATGGCTAACCATACACATTCAGTTTATCACACATCAATTTTTGTGAAACTGTCTCAATCTAGAGCACAAAGGGTTAATCTTTGACTTTTTTCTTTTTTTGTTTCCCAACACAGTTCCGGTGACCTATGTTAGTGTTCTTTGTAGATAATTTTGCCCAGGTTCTGATTACACAGATAATCGTTTCCTGTCTTCTCAGGTAATTCTGGAACTTCACCTGGAGAGGCTTGCGCTGACAAGAGCAAAACCCAAACACATTCCAAGAATTCCATCCGCATCTGAGACCAGGAGAGCGTGCAATCATCCCAGACACTGTAGAGAGAGGTCATTCATCAAGGTGTCACGAAGGCTGTAGATGGAAAGGTGATGTCATACATACCTCTCTTTCCCCTCTGTAGAATATTTAAGGTATTTTTTTGTATCTTAGAAGGTATATTTTTTGAAGCTCAAATTTTATAAACGATCTGTGTATGAGCTTCTCACTTTATTACCTATTGTTTGCTAAAAGCAAGAGGGAAACATGAATCAGGGCAGATCAAATAGTTTTGTTTTCAACTGTGAAGCCTGGATTATCTCCACAACAAAAATTCCAGAAAACAAAATTCAAAGTAAAATAATAATACAAAAACAACGCAACAGTATATCATCATATCAGTTTGTCTGCAAGATGTGTTCATGCTGTTTTTTCCCGGTGGCAGCAATGTGATGGCCTTACTGTGTTGTACTATGCTATATATTTTTGGGTATGAGCATTTTCTGTATCTGTTTTTATGCCTTGTTTCCCATTTCTTTTAATTCACTACGTTACATATGAAAAAGAGAAATAGATATTCTTATTCTGGGCTGACTTATGGTTGGCTGCGTACCTAAAAATAAACTAAAATAAAAAATGCAAAGAGAATTTATTGTTACCAAGCACTTTCTTTCCTTTGGCATATTGTGTCTGGAAGTGCATTTTTTTCTAAAATATAGTGCTTATTTCACATTTTTTTTAAACTGAAGGAGTTCCTGAGTGCAGGCTTACCTCCAGCCGTTAAACCAGGCTTCCCCAAACCCCGGCCCTCCAGATGTTGCTGAACTACAACTCTCATGATTCTCAGTCTCTCTATTTCATTCATAGAATCATGGGAGTTGTAGTTCAGCAACATCTGGAGGGCCGGAGTTTGGGGAAGCCTGTGTTAAACCATTGATGTATGGTTTAACCCCAAAGTCTTCACTGCAGTGATCGTCAGCTCTGTCTCTTCAGTTCTGTTCCAGTCTGAGACTTCAATTAAGAAACTTTGAACCGACCCCACTTTAATGCCTGTAGTGTCCCTTTAATTATATTTATATTTGATATATTCTCATATTTAGATTGTGAGCTTGTTTGGGCGGGGCACCTACTGTTCCCATATGTTGTACGTGTTTTGTTAGAATTAACTGTTTGTGTTGTTTCCTAGTTACAGCATTGTGGAATATTTTGGCTCTACATTTATAATTGAATTTTTAGATACGCTATAACAGGCATAGGCAACCTTTGGCACTTCAGATGGTTTGAACTACACCTCCCATGATGCTTTACCAGCATTATGGGTGTAAGAGCATTATGGGGGATGTAGTCCACAACATCTGGAGTACTGAAGGCAGGGATGTTTTAGCCGCGAGGCAAACAAGGCATTTGCCTTCGGCGGCATTTTCCAGGGGGCGGCAAAAAAGCTGCCCCCAAATGCCCAGGGAAAAATGCCTTGTTAGCCTTGCGGCTAACTGACATGCTGGGCGGGCTGGGCGGGCGGTGCTGGCGAGGGAGCACTTTCCCCTGAGCTGTCTGCACAGCTCCCTCGGGTTCCCCCTGCACAGTGAGGCTGGGAGGCGGAGCCAGAAGATTACGTCATATTCCGGCTCCCAGCCTCACTCTGCGGGCGGCGTGCGAAGGAGCTGAGCAGACAGCTCAGGGGAAAGTGCTCCCTCACCAGCCGCCTGCCAGTGCCGCCCGCCCAGCAGCCCCACTAGACCCCAGGGAGAAAGAGAATGGACCCCCAGGGAGAAAGAGAACGGACGCCCCCCCCCCCGTGAGTGTGTATGTCTGTTAGTGTGTGTGTGTGTGTGTCTGTTAGTATGTGTCTGTCAGTTGTGTGTGTGTGTGTGTGTGTCAGTGAGTGAGTGTGTGTCTGTTAGTGAGTGAGTGTGTGTGTGTCTGTTAGTGAGTGTGTCTGTTAGTGTGTGTGTCTGTTAGTGTGTGTGTGTGACTGTGTGTGTGTGCCTAGGGCAGCACAAAACCAGGATACACCACTGACTGAAGGTTGCCCTGCGCTATAAGTTAATGTTCCTAGTATATAAATGCAACATTTTATACATTGACATTAACATTAACTGACAATAACATTTTTTTTCTAATAAAATCTTTGCTTTATTTGTGAGCAGTTATTGCTGAGCGTGTAGATTGAAGCCGGTCAGTGTGTTAAGTGCTTTGAGACTATGATAAATGTGGCTATTCAGAGCTATCAGAGTTTATAAGGATCACAACTTGTGAGTATGAATAAATATACTTGAAAAATATACAGAAATTAAGAAAAGTTTGTATAAAAAACAAATATTAAGTACATTTGTCCTTTAATATGTTAAGGAGATTTATTGTTTCTTCATTGATGTCTACAGTAACACTGTGGGTTCTATACACGAAACAGTGGGTTATAGAGTTGCCAACAAAGAGTAAAATCCAGTTTATTATGTCTTCTTACAGCATTTCTCCAGTTTAGCCAGGTTGGAGACATTTCCAATTTGACTATTTTCACCTAGATTTTGCAAATCCTTGTCAACTCTTTCAGTGTTCTTTCCTGGCTCTTCCCCTTTCTGTCGGTTTTCCCCAACAACCTTTTTCTGTCCTTGGTCCCCTACTGCCTCCATTGGTAAACTCATCAGCTCTTTTGGCTTCCAATATCATTTCTAAGCGGAGGTCACGCAAATCTATCTGTCCTCTCCTGATCGCTCACTGTCCCTCTTTACTTGTGTCTCTGACTGCTTTTCTGTTATTTCCAACTGGATGGGTGCTCATTTTCTTAAACTTAACTCCTTAAGGACACATGACATGTGTGACATGTCATGATTCCCTTTTATTCCAGAAGTTTGGTCCTTAAGGGGCTAATGGGACACTATAGTCACCAGTGCAACTACATGTATTCCTGAACCTATAGTGTTAACAAGACCATCTACCCCCCCCCCCCCCCCCCTGGGCCCCTCATGCCTCCATAAATATAGTAAAAATCTTACTGTATTCAAGCCAGAAGCTGTAGATCTGCATGCTGTTAGACTCAGGAAAAACAAGCAGTCTGCTGACATGTGATAGCCTGATCCAGTCACAGTGCTTCCCCATAGGATTGGCTGAGACTGACAAGGAGGCAGATCAGGGGCAGAGCCAGCATGATTCAAACACAGCCCTGGCCAATCAGCATCTCCTCATAGAGATTAATTGAATCAATGAATCTCTATGAGGAAAGTTCAGTGTCTGCATGCAGTGGGAGGAGATACTGAATCACAGGATGCTCGTGCACAGCAGAACTGAGTGGATGGAGGCATATTATGCCTCCATGAACTCAGAAGTCCCTCTGGTTCACTCTGAGTGACTGCACCTGGAGGTGTTCCTAGCTTTCAATGTAAACACTGTATTTTCTGAGAAAATACAGTGTTTACATGAGAAAGGCTGCAGGGAGCTAAAGTTCTCACCTGAACAACCTCATTAAGCTGAAGTTGTTCAGGTGACTATAGTGTCCCTTTAATATGTCCAAAACAAAGCCTGTTCTTTCCTCATTATGTGTTGTTATTCCCTTGTCTGTCTCCCTCAAAATCAATGGTACTACCTGCAGCTCTACCTCTCAGCTTCGCTGCCAAGATGTTCTTTTTGACTCCAACCTTTACTTTGCCCCTCACATCCAGTCTCTTGTCAAATGCTGTCACTTCTATCTCAAAAACATAGCTCGCATGCGCCCCTATCTAACGCCGTATGCAGCCAAGGTGATGGTCCATGCCACTATCATCTACTGAAATCCACTTCTCAGTGGTCTAACGTGTTCCCAACTGGCACCCTTACAGTCTATAATGAATGTGGCAGCGTGGTTCCTCATCTGGTCTGCCCACACCTTCCGTGCCTCCACTCTGTCAGTCCTACAATAGCTACATGTAAGATATAGGTCCCAATTTTAAATTTTGGTTTTTGCTTGCTTACAAATCTCTACATAACGTTGCTCCTACCTACCTATCATCACTAATACACAAGTATGTTCCCCTACACACTGCCTTAGATCTGCATATATTCTCTGTTCGTACTCACATGTGTAATGGAACTCCCTTCCCTTCTCTGTTAAACTCTCAGCCAGTCTCGGTTCCTTCAAAAGATCATTGAAAACTCACTTCTTTAGTCAACCAAACTGTTAATAGACTTCCCTCCTTGCTTCCTCTCCTGCAACTGTGTCATCCAATAAACTAACCCTTCACATTAAGCTATTTAGTAACATCGTTTTTCCAGTATGTGAAATACCTTTACCTCTTGTGCCACTTTACTCCACTTTACTCCTCTCCCTCTAGAATGTAAGTTCATTTGAGCAGGGCCATTTAAACCATTTCTTGTTGCAAATACATATTTACTTATCTACCTATTGTACAGCGCTACAGAATTTGTTGGTGTGTTATAAATAATAATAATAACTCAAAATAACTTACGGTTTGGTGAATGACTAATACATTTAAATGAACACCCCGAGCACCATGACCACTATAACTTGCTATAGTAGTTATGGTGCCAGGAGTACCCCAGCGCACTCTTAGGATAGGTAGTCAAATAAGGAGCTTCTACAAACTCCAGTGAACAAGACAGTGTCAACCTGTTGTGCAGGGCAGGCTCATTGGCTGAGAGCGTCAGCTGAAGTCTCTCAACCAATGAGTCCATCCCATCACTGCTGGACTTAGCCCAGTGCAAGAACTTCCATCTTCAGAGAATGCTTTGGCTGTCTCCCAGAAGACCCCAATTAAGTTGTCAAACTATTGTCAAACAGTTTGACTACTTACCCTGGGATGGTGCCAGTGCATTCCTGATACCATAACCACTAGAGTGGGATGTGATGGTTAATACTTGGAGTGTTCCTTTAAGAAATAGGCAACATAAAAAATTACATTGCCTCATACCTGATGAATGAGCAACTTAGTTATAGAAAGTGGTTATGTTTATATGGAGAGTGAGCTGGGCTTAACTGTACCAGCATACTATCTATTTCAGGAGCAATTACATTCAAGTTAAAAGTAGAAATGAAGAGGTTGATTAACAATTAGTTTGTGATAGATTTTCCAAATTTTTCCTGGCCCTGTGATTTGCAGGCCTAGACTCAGACACTGAGCAAACAATCTCAGATTTGTGCACAAGTGGGTTGAAAAGGGTTCGCTGGCCTCATCGACCTAAACAAAGCTCTGCGTGAGTTAAACATTTTTAATCAGTGAGGCCATACATTGCATATTTCCTTACCTGAAAACATTCTGCTCATCGAACAACTACAAGGTCACATTTATTATCGTCTCTTATCTCTGCCTTGTGAACATTTCCATTTGACATTGCAAAATGTTTATCTCCAAGTCCCAAAAAATATTTTTGGGTGATTTATCGAGGTACTGGGCATACAAGACAAACATTTCCATAACAAGCTGAGTCAATAGATTGTGTTTATTTAGGCTTCATACTTATTCTTCATAAATTTGGTATTCAAGCCGTATCATTCAAATCAACTACATACTATATAATTGTTATGTACTTAGTGGACTATCAGCTTCTCTTAGAAGTCTTCAACTTTATGCCAAAAAAAGAGTTATTTGAGAACTGTGGCCTGTACTTTTCTCGTGCATTAGAAAGGATTTGCAAAGCCATAACAAGTTAAGTTATGATGTTATGGCAAGAGTACGGATCAAGAAGGATAGATGATGATTTTATCTGTATTGACTAGATTACGATTTCAAAAAGTGCAGGCTTAAAAAAATTACAGAAAGGTACGAGAGGTCATGCTATCAAAATGGATAAATATATACCTACATGCTTGACTATTGTTTGAAAAGAAAACTGGAATGGCATGTATCAAATTGTTTTTATATTAATAGTTTTTAAGTCTGTATTCCTCTTGAGTAACACTTTCATTTATGCTACTTCGGCATTGCAAGAAGATAAGGTGATGTAGCATTGGTGTGGTATACTGAAAAGGTATACTGAAAAATAGTTATGGAAGTTGATGTGAAGTTTTTCACCAATCATCAACTTCTGTAATATCCCCAAGAGCTGAGCCTCGAGATCTAAAAGTTGCTGGACGCCTGATGATTCACAAGAAGAGCCAGGCAAGTCAGAGGATAGAAGTAGATTCTTTAAATAGTAATGCATGCAAACTGCCAAAATACTAATTCAAAGAATGGTCATGTGACATAGACCATTCATAATGATTGATTGAATAAGAATAAAGAGTTGACATTATGCTAAAAGTTTAATTTAGTTCCATAAGGTTTAGAGTATAGCCTTTATTTTTTCTTTTAACAGCTTGTTTATGCCCTCCACATGAAGGGGAAACTCTAAGCACCACAACCACTACAGCTTAATGTCCTATCTCCACATCTCTATGAGGAGATGCTTATTGGAACAGCGTTACCACTAATGCTTTTCTATGGGGAAGCCAGGGGAGGACGTCGTGACTGGGTACCGTGGGAAAAAAGGTAAGTTAAACTGTTTATCTGACTTTAGGGGGGTTGGTTATCGAAATCACCCCTACATCACGATAGGAGGGAATTTTGTTTTCCTAACGTTACAGTGTCCCTTTAAAAAGTATGTTCGTATGACACTAAAATACAATGCATGTTTCTGGATCTTCGCTCCTTTATCTTCCAGGTTGTTTTCAGACTAGTTATAAATAACACTTGGCTCACTTCATGGTTCTGACTTCATGTCAGCTCTGTTATAGAAACTATAATTATATCTATTTTGCTCCAAGGCCTAATTGTACATAAAAGTGTAAAAAGAACACTCATGAGTCATATCACATGTAATAAGCTAAATGTTCTAATTACTAACACAAAATAACTTAATATAATCTTTGAGAATGTTGATTCTAAGGAAAAGCAGGTATAAAATGAATACATTGTTTTTCCCTGCTATTATTTCTTATGCTATGGTTCCCATTTGACCACAGTAAAAACTAAGTCTCTGAAGATAAGATAATCAATCACATTTTTAAATCTAATAAAGCTCACTACCTTTACTATGGTAGAATGACGACAAATGCTACTCATTTTGACAGCCACAGAAAGTCTGGGTGGGTTTAGAAGGCTTCAGACATGAGAACTGCAACTTTTGCGAGCTGTTTTAGATATACCGTATTTATCGGCGTATAACACGCACCGGCGTATAACACGCACCTCATTTTAAGAAGGAAATTCCAGGAAATTTCTCCCCCTCCCATAGTATTCCCCTCCCCCTCATCCCATAGTGCCCCCCCCTTTCCATAGTATTCTCCTCCCCTCCCATAGTATTCTCCACCCCCTCCCATAGTGTTCCCCCCCTCATCCCATAGTGTCCCCCCATCCCATAGTGTCCCCCCTTTCCATAGTATTCTCCCCCCCTCCCATAGTATTCTCCCCCCTCCCATAGTATTCTCCCCCCCCTCCCATAGTATTCTCCCCCCCTCCCATAGTGTTCCCCCTCATCCCATAGTGCCCCCCCTCATCCCATAGTGTTCCCCCATCCCATAGTGTTTCCCCCCCTCATCCCATAGTGTCCCCCCCTTTCCATAGTATTCTCACCCCCCTTTCCATAGTATTCTCCCCCCTCCCATAGTATTCTCCCCCCCTTCCATAGTATTCCTCCCCTCCCATAGCATTCTCCCCCCCTCCCATACTATTCTCCCCCCCCTCCCATAGTATTCTCCCACCCCCTCCCATAGTATTCTCCCACCCCCTACCATAGTGTCCCCCCCCCCTCCCATAGTGTCCCCTGTTGCACTTTCCCTTGTCCCATAATTACTTACCTGTCTTGAAGCATGGACCGGCTTCACAGCGCGCACCGCAGTACAGGAACTTCAATTTCAGGTTCCGGTTTCCGGCGGGACTGAAAGGAAGTGTGCACAAGGATGTGGAATTCTCTGCCTGAAGAAGTGGTTTTATCAGAGTCCATACAGATGTTCAAACAGCTACTAGATGGGGTTTAAAGTTGGTATTTGAACTATGTTTGTTCTTATTTTGTCATTTCCATCTTCAAGGAAAGAGGAAGGTATCAGAGAAGTCCTGCCCTTTATTTATTTTCTTCTGTTTTATGATTGGTTGCCTTTATTTTTATTTTGCTGCTATTTGAGATTGCAGTAAAGAGAGTATTTCAAAATATTCGCCTCCTGTCTTTAATTCAATTCAGATAATTTAAACACCAAGGCTCTAATAATCTATAATTAAAAACAGCTCACTTGGTGCTCCTGGGGCTAAGATTTTGTGCATACCCTCGGATAAGGAAGTCTTTCTGGCATGAGTGGCATGACTAAGGAGGAAGGCCTATGGTCAGAATTCTACAAAACATTTATTTTTTAACTGAATAATCTTCATGTCAAGAATAAAAAGTGAGAAAAGTATCTTCATGCGACCAATCTGCTTCCCTCATTATGCTCTCATTATGTCAGGACCTGGTACAAACTAAATGCTCTCCAAAAGAAGAAGCAACACCCACAGATTATAGCAACCAATGCAACCAGCACTCTAAGGTTGTGAAAGAGACACTAGCGCGACAGGCGAATGTAAGAGATTAGAAGTTGACTCAAAGAAGTACGATGGAAGTAGCCTCCAAATACAGAACGAGGCAAGCCACCACACAAAGTTGAGGTTTATCAGAGAAAAACAGATAGAATAACGAAGAGGAGCCCGTCTTGGTCGTCTGAACAAGGAAAAGATGACATTTGCATGAGAAAAGAAAAATGCATGATCATCAAAAGCACTCACATCAGACACCTGATAAAGGAAAAGCAAATAGAAGAGCAAGATAAGCTGGACCAAACATTGTAGCAAAGACAAAAGGGAATTCAAAGGAACAGGCTGTTAAAAAATGCAGCACTAACGAGACATTGAGTGAAAGATTAATACCCCGAATCCATTGACAGACCAGAGGACTTCTACCTGTGGGAACACCCTGTGAAGGATTATGTGGAAATCAACTATTTTAAAACCACAAAAAGGAGCAAGGCAATAATATCAGCGGGCTCACCTGCAACAGGGGCACCGACGGGGCTCACCTAACACACACAGAGGGTGTGGAAGGAGAAAACACAGTAGGAAACACTGCAGGGTGCCATTAAAACTGGCAGACAAGCAAGCAACATAAAATGGCTGCCCAAAATCTTGCCAACGGGAACATGATCACACTCTGCATAGGCAGAAAGGTGTAGCAAGATGGCCACTGTGAGTAGACAAAATCACTGCAATTGCGTCACACAAGAAGCACCAAGATGGTTGCTGTAGACCCGCATGGATACCAACAGAGCAAAAAAAGCCAGAATATGCAGGATGAAGAGGGAAACCCAGGGAAAAGGCCTAGGGGAAAAGAAGAACATGAGGGGGAAAAGAACCTGAAAAATAATACACATTAAGATGGCAATAAAACAACAAGAGCAATGCAGACAAAATGCCCCGATCCAAGATGTCCCTCAACCCAAATAGGACAATAATGCCCCAGATGGTTGGGAGACAAATACTCTGACCTTGTTGGAGGATCAGTAGCAAAGAAAGAGGAAGGTGTCAGAGAGGTTCTGCCCTTTATTGCCTCTCTCCTGTTTTCTGAATGGTTGATTTCCTTTACTGTTCTTTTACTGCTATTAGGGCTTGCAGTAAAGAAAGTATTGAAAATATTAAGTCTCCTGCCTTGTCCTACAATATAAAACCTGGCTGCAGAATGTCATATAAACTATAAACGGGTAGTGATATTCTTACTTGACATGCGCACAGTCGTTATTCGGCTTGTGGCATTTTACCCTTAATAACCCACCCAAAAAACACAGACACCTAATTTCTGTTGGAAATATAAAAGTCCACAGCTTTATTTTATTGTAATCAACAAACAAGATAACAAATTGGGGTCATTGCCGCATAATAATAATTTACTACCACCCCCTTCCGTACAGCATTACCCCTGGCAATGACCCCATACCATAAACAATATATAACAATATAAATAACACATAATATATAACACACAGCCTACCAAAGAGGTCCCATAACCATAACTTTCTTAGCTGTAGGGGTGTACCGAGACACCCCTACACCACCAGGTTAGGAGCCACCGATGAGCTCGAACCAACAGACCACTTACCACTCTGGCCTAATCCAGCCTAACCTTAGCCTAGCCACTTGATACTCCTCTTCCATCCCAATTACCCTAGCCCTATCCCGCCGCTGTGACCAAACGGGAAACTGCTAAAAAAAAACAGGGAGGGTGGGAGGGACAATTAACAGGTAAGTGCAGATTCTGATTAAAATGCCCACTTGCTAAAATGGCCGCTTAATATACTCCTTCATTCTCCACCCCTTTTTACACCCCATTACTAATTACCCACCCCTAAATCTTTAACTCCACCTGCCTACTCCTTGGCTCTGTCAAGGCCCATTCCCCTGACTGCGCTGTTCCATGGGCTTCAGTATCCTTCTAAAGCAGGTTACTTTGTAGTTCCGATCACTTAGTACTGTCAGTGGTTGAGCTGTGTCCACACATTTGATAAGGAACTCTATTTTTGGCATGAGTGGGCGTGGCTAAAAAGTATGCACTAAAGTATTGTAATATTGGTGCCCGGAGTGTATCTTTAAATGCATGTATTTTTTTATTTTTTTATTGGTATATCTATTAAACTGTGATTTTTATTTTAGATTTCTATTTCAGCAGTGGAGTGTCCCTTTAAGCACACAAAGGGCTTTGTCAATAGTTATGCGTATAGTGGCTTAAAACAACAAAACAGGGGGCGTGGCCGACTGCCGAGAGAAACAGACGTGAATGTGTGGAGCTCCGCACCGGCATAAACTAAAGTAAGCACTTACCCGACAACCGGCTCCCGAAATCGGCCACACACACACGCCACCCGCACAGAGACACAAATGGGGCGAAAAAATAAAAAAAGTCGCCAGCCAGAGACACCCAAAATGTCCGATATTAGGCTATCATTTTCAAGGCCTACTCCACAGGCAGCCGCCAAGATGGCGGCTGCAGTCAGCAGCGAGGAGGAGGATTCCCAAGATGAAAGGGAAAGCCTTACGTCACCCACAGCAGAGTCTGAACCCCCATGCCCTGACACAGAATCAGAGGCAGAATCATCCCCTGTCACAAAAAGAGACATTAGGGACCTCTTACAAGAAATGAGAGAGGTGTGGAAGGCTGATATACTAAGCACACAGAAAGAGGTGGGGGACATCCAGCAAAGGCTCACAGCACTGGAAACTAGAGAAAGAGCAAGGGACCAGCAGACACAAAACTCCCAAGACACAATGCTGACCCTCTCCTCACAGGTCCAGAAACTCACTCGGACTATCACCACAATGGAAGCTCGACACAGAAGGCGGAATATACGCCTCAGGGGGATACCGGACAATATAGAAGGAGAGCAATTACTACCCTACATCCACCGCCTAATGACTACAATGGGCCTTAAAGGAGGCACTGATCCCACAGCCATAGTATCAGCATTTCGTATCCGGAAGGCTGCAACGGCTCCCGAAAACGCAACCAGAGACACTATAGTGGTCACAAAGGACATGGTGACCCGCTCCGCAATTATGTCCCGTTCAAGAGACCTGGGCACTGTGCAAATGGAAGGCAGCACGGTGGCCCTTTATGGGGACTTACCATTCGCAGTACTCGCGGAACGGAGGCAGCTAGCACCAGCGGCCAAACAACTACGAGACGCAGGAGTCAGATACAGGTGGGGAGCAGATGGATCCCTGGAGGTACCACGGGGAAACCAGACGCTCACCCTGACATCTAAAGACGACCAAAAGGAATTCCTTTGCCAGCTGCACCTCCCAGATCCTGACGGGCCAGACTCCGAAGAAAGAGACACAGTGTCGCAGCGCACTCCCAATAGTAATCTAAGTCCGGTGAAACATATGTACATATCGAAACTGACCAAGAGACGTTCTCAAACCTCACCACACAGTAGCTGCACGCATGCCCTCGGACCCCGCATGGATGACCAGCTGGGGCGCAAATAGCGCAGGAGCCGACACCACCTGAACACTCACCTAATCTCCACTTAAACTTTTTCAAATGCATCCCCAACAGATGTTTGTTATTATTATTATAATCTGACGTTAAATGTAAACTTAGTCATGTCGACACCCGTCATTCTATAGCACAGAAAATTTTAAGTTGTTGTTGTAATTTTACTGATGCTTAAATCTTACTGTCACCTGTATATTATGGCAAAGCTATACCATGAATATCCAAACTCTAATAAAAACATAAATTGAAAGAAAAAAAAAAAAAAAACAACAAAACAGACTTTTTAGAATGGATGTGGCAGTTTCACACAGATTAACTTGGGTGCCCCTGAAGAGATTTGCAGTGATCATCAGAAAGACGGATTCAGTTTGTCTAACAATTTCCCCTCTTCCCAATTGCATAACTGTTTTAGAAGATATGACTTAGGTGAGGAAGAAATAGAGCTTTTTTTTTTTTTTTCTAAGTTGCAGTTTTGAGATGTAAAACAGTATCCTTCAAGCTCATTTAAAGTGATATTACCATTTACTGTTTTGCAAGATGAGCTATGCTTAGGAGCACCTCTAATGAAAACAGCCTTGTTTTGGTTTTGGTTTTTAAAAAACGCAGAACTACAACTAGTCATAGTTTACCATTTGAATCAATAATTTCTGATTTAAGGTACATTGCCATATGTTTTTTTTTTTTTTATATAAAATAATTTGGAACTGTCAAGATTAAAATGTTAGGAACCATAGCCTTTTGAGATGCATATTTTTAAACTAGCAGCTTTATATAATTATCTAATGATAATCATGCCTAGTTTTTCTCTTGTTTTTTAAGTTTCTCTTTTTTTATTTCTTGACTGGCAAGTATTGTGCAGGCAGCAATATTTTATACTATACATCAGTGGCTTTGCAATAATTTTCAGTTCATACTTTAATCGATATTCCTATTTATTTGAGCACACTTAACCTAACCTCATCATTATTTATTTAGCACCTTAGTGCCTTTGTAAAAGAGTGGAACAAAGCAACTAATATTTATCTAGAACCTGCTGCTGAATCTCTACATAACTGTATTATTTTATTTAAAATACACATTTTTGTAGAAATTGTACTTTTTTTTTTTAAACAGCTTTTATTTTAATCCCAAATTTGCCAACTATGTCGCTGATTTAAAATGTGTGGATGCATTTTTTAAATGATTTAATATTGTTAAAAATTTACGGATACTTTGTTATATATATATCGATTTTTGATATTTTTATATTTTGGAAAAATCCTGTTAAGAATTTATCCAAAATATAAAATAATTGGAAAAATGTATCAAAAATATATAATTGGGGCTTATGCCTGAATATAACACACTGCATTGTTACAAATTATTTCTAATATATATATATATATATATATATATATATATATATATTTTTTTTTTTTTTTCATCTCTATAGACTGTAGGCTCGTTTGAGCAGGGTCCTCTTCAACCTATCGTTCCTGTAAGTTTTCTTGTAATTGTTCTATTTATAGTTAAATCCCCCCTCTCATAATATTGTAAAGCGCTACGGAATCTGTTGGCGCTAACTAAATGGCAATAATAAAATATTAAAATAAATCTCCCACAATAAGTAAATGTAATAGTTCATTATAACCAATATTTCTTTTCAGCCTATATAACTATGTAATGTCAAGACATTGCTGTGTTAGGTTGTCTAGACTCCTTAGCACCAGCCCAAGTCATTCTTACATGGTTTGGTAATAAAACATGGACTCTAGGCAACCTGACCACTAAAGCTCACCGTAGTGGTAATATTCCTTAGAGCTGCAGTAGACAACCTTCGGTACATGAGATGTTGTGGACTACATCTCCCATGATGCTCCCACAATGCTGGCAAAGCATCAAGGGAGATGTGATCCACAACATCTGGATTGTCAATTTCTAGAGCAAAGTTGCATTAACCCGCCTCAGGGTAGACCTGGATACCCCAAAAAATGTTTGCGATAGCACATGGGATAATGCAAAATAGAATAAACAGCGCAGGGTACCAGAGCCAGAAACAGGAGAGTGGGTCTGGAAAGTTCAATGCATCAACTATGAAATCTACAAGGGTGTGGCCGAATGATAGTGCGAAGCAGGTCAGCGGTCAGGACCAGGCCATCAAGCCAAAGGTAAGGTAGCCAAAAATCTTATAATACAAGATATTAGGGAAGAGGTTCAGGTATGACAGGAGAAAACATTGGCAGACAATTAGAATAGTGGGCCTGAGAAAGGCTGGAGCAAAGCTCAGAAAATTGCTGGGTCTAAGACACTAGAGCAGCTCAAAAACCATGCACTGACAGAGATAACTTCAGGTGTTTTTATAGAACATATTCTGGCTAGGGTAAATGTGCAACATGGGGTATATGACGAGATAAGGGGGGATATAATAGAAACATTTAAATACATAAAGGGAATCAACACAGTAAAGGAAGAGACTATATTTAAAAGAAGAAAAACTACCACAACAAGAGGACATAGTCTTAAATTAGAGGGGCAAAGGTTTAAAAATAATATCAGGAAGTATTACTTTACTGAGAGGGTAGTGTATGCATGGAATAGCCTTCAGCTGAAGTGGTAGAGGTTAACACAGTAGAGGAGTTTGAGCATGCGTGGGATTTGCATTAGGCTATCCTAACTATAAAATAAGGCCAGGGACTAATGAAAGTATTTAGAAAATTGAGCAGACTAGATGGGCCGATTGGTTCTTATCTGCCGTCACATTCTATGTTTCTACCTAATTAGAGTGTAAGCTCATGGGCTATTTAACCAGGCACTTTGTATAAAAAAGGCAACAATGGCTAGATCTCAGCTCACGGACAGGGCGCTCTTTACCTTTTGTATTGGCCTGTGTATATTGTACAGGTTTTTTTTTCCTTAGTTGTACAGCGCTGCAGAATATGTTGATGTTTAAAAATGCCAGTAATAATAATAATTGCCTGAGCAGTGTGATGGAAAATTCCCAGCATCGTTTCAGTGCATTATAAGGATAATGTATTAAACATATGCTTAAAAAAAATAAAGGATTTTAAAAAAAACATACAGCATAAATTTGCTGTTGTCAGCCAGTTATGATCCTCAAAAACCTTTCTTGGTGAACAGTAGATTGTTAGGTTTAAGGAGATGTGGTTAAGCTCACTTTGGTGAGCTGTTCCATAGGCTGAAAATTATTAGCTCCTGAACCTGAAAAACTAGAGGTTTAGTGTGTAGATCCCAAAGAGTTGTAACTTCATTATATGCTTGCTTAAGCACATCCTAAATGGCTGAAATCAAATCATGGGCTCTAGGGTACAAGGCTGTAATGATATAGTGTTTAATTTGAAAAAGATCGATACATGCACCCATTGCTGGTAAGCCATCTGAAGGCTGGGAGTTCATAGGAATTTGAGACAGTCGTAATCTCCCAGGGTTACCCCTCTCAAAATATTATTTTGGATTTATTATGCTCTCACTTTACACTCGGAGTCAGCGTCACTTTAAGTTCTAGTCATAGTATACCTGCTGTGTGTGTTAGATATTTCTAGTGACATTCAGTACTCTAGGAAGATAGTATATACTGTGTTAAATAAAAAGAAAACCTCCATGAAACACAGCAATTATTGGTGGAGAGAAAAGTGATAAAAATAAATGTATTATTACATTATAGATTGAAAAAATGCCAAAGACCCTCAATAAAAACAAAATAATTGCCCACTGTAATTGATTGATAGAAGAAAGCTTCTTAGATTTTCTCCTTCAGTAATATTTTTTGGGTTTTTACATCCGTGACTCAGTATATCATGCACGAACCACATAGAACATAATTTCCTTTGTAAGTGTGGTTTCCATTCGTGGTCTGAATCCATCAGTATGTGCGTTGTTCAGAGCATACAAATATAGCTGCAAATAATATTTTGCAAAATATTTTTTTTAAAGTAATTACAACTTTACAATAAGGAGCACAAGCTATCCTCTGCGTGCCTAATGTCTATTCTTGCTAAGTTTGAATTGTCATCAAAAAGTATTTTTTTTTTTTAATTCTTGTTTTATTGAAGCAATGTGAGTTCGTTACAGAAAGGAAGAAAAGGAAGAATAATATATCAGTGAGTTTACATACATATGCAATAACCATTAACATTGATATACATTCTCAGGTGTGTCTGCTTCATTTAATTTTTTAGGGTGTCGCTATGTCTGTTTAGTTAGGCACATGTGATTGTGGTAATGTAGTACTAGGCATAGAGATTAACATGAGGATCAATTCAACATAACAGATTATTTGAACTGGCACAGTGTGTCATATAGCGCAGAACTAGGGCTTTAGATGATAACTGCTAATTACTACGCTACACGACCCGCTGAGTTACTACAGCCTGGAAAACTGCTGCCACTGAAGCTTAATTTAAAGATTTGGCAACCACGCTTTCAACAGTACGGCTGAGGTGGGAACACTATGGCAGCTGTGATAACAGGCTAGAGCAGTTGGTGTGGCTGGGTAACATAGGAGAGATTGCCGGCTAGTTAGCTAGGGTCGCTTGAGAGAGGAACCGCTGTGGCCCCATAAATTTATGGTAGTGGGCAAGCTGAGGAGGCCTGTTAAGTGCGCCCATGGTTTTCAATTAAGTGTGATGGCCAGGGATACATATTTCAGCTATAGATAAAACAGTTAAGTATAGCATAAAACCATCTACAAGATTCAAGATAGGATTAGGGCATATTGGTTATGAATTGGAAGCCATGGTCAAACCGTGTGTAACAAGTCCTGGATCTAGGGGACAACTTGCAGCTTTAACCAACTCCCAGGCTCGGGAACTCCTGGGTATAGCTTGGTGTCAGTCCATTGCGTTGCTTGGTAAGATTGCCGGTCCAGTCTCGTTCCTGCAGAAAGGGCTGTAGCACCTTGTGGGAGATTTGTAGTCCTATAGGGCTCTGATGGCTAGCAGGTCCCTGATGGGACAGCAGTCGGAGCACAGCTTTCCGCTTCCGCCTGTGTTGGTGCGTGATCTCTCTTTGCTGCTGGAGTCGGAGCTTGGCTCTGTGCCCCTTCGGTTTGCGAGGTGCGACTCTTTTCCCTCTAGGTGGTCGGGAAGGGGTCAGGCCCCTGTATTGCGGCTTGGGTGCACACATTAGGAGAGAGGTAGGATGCTGTCGAGGCTTGCTTCTCCAAGGCGGTTTGACCGAGAGTGACGTTTTCTTTCGCGTTTATTTTTTTAGGTTGTTGCTCGGTTGTCGGCATGAGCTTTTCCCATTTCGTCCAGAACTCCTGGAAGATTGCCGCCAATCTCTGCGAGGTGCTCTCTACGCTGCTGCCCTCTGCCCCACTGGTTGGTGTCAGGCTCAGTTCCGTCATGGAAGACCTTCCCGCCATTTTCAGGCGCGGGTGTGCACTCTGTGGGTAGTGGTGCCGTCTGTGACAGCAGTAGGACTGAGTGGGTCGGCTTGGTAGGGACCGGGATAACCCCCGCCGGTCCAGGGGGGGGGGGGATGTCGGAGCTGAGGTGGCCTGCTCAGCAGACTCTCCCGCCCCCCCCCCCCCCCCAGCTCTGTCGCCCGCAGGCCTCAGCAGGCCCCCGCTGTCTCCCCGACGTCGGAGGGTTTCAAGTGAGGTATTGGTGGGTTCCCCACGGCACCCCCAGTTCAGGCTGCTTGGAGTCATCCCATTTTGGGCACAGTGGTGGGCGATTTTCCCTGGCAATCGGTGAGCCAAGCGGGAGCTCGCCGAGTGCACGTCTATTCATCATGAGGCTTAGGCCCCGCCCCCGTCATCAACAAGTATTTAAACTCCATTCACTAGTCTTCACCTACCATTATTATAATTACCCAGTTCCATTATATATCAGACGGCTTTCATTTAATTGATATCAGACGGCTTAAAAGTGAGTTGATACATAGGCTACAGTTCGGCTATTTGGCCCGCCAAAATAATGTAATTTATTTTGAATTCATTTTAAATTCCCATCAGTTCACAATTTGCTAATTAACTCTGTACATTTGGGCTGAGCAGCCTTTCAGCTACTACTGAAGTACTTAATGCTTGCTGAGAGTAGTGGGAGTTGCCTCATCAAGTATTCACAGTTTTCAGATGGTAAGGTTTCCATTGATGTTTAAAGGTCAGCAACATTTTGGATAATAGTCCAATGAGATCCCAGACCATTCTTTTCCATCCATTCAGCTCAATCTACATTCACACCTGTCAATAGTGTAATTATTCTTTGAGAGCATTGTGTCAGTGCACTGTGTTTTAGGACAGATGTTAGCTCTAACATTAATTACTGCAAACGAGAGTATAATTGATCAATGGCTCTAGGGGATGATGTCACCTGGGTGTAGGTAGCTACTGTAATAAAAGCTGGTCACGCTATTGCTCTGTACCTACTGTATGCTACTGGCACAAATCGAAGCTACAATATTAGAATGAAAGTCATTCCCACAGTTAGGATCTGAGTGTCATTAGGCACAGAATTTTTAGATGCCTGATGTTTAGATGTGTGCAGAATGTAAATGCGGTATTTAGTATGTGAATATCATGTGTAAATATTGTTTGCATGCATGATAGTGCAGAACGCAAGCTATGATTCGAGTGTGCACTTAGAGCTGCTATCAAAATTCTAGGGGCCCCATCAAAATCATTGCCCCCCCACCCCTCACCTCCTGAGGATTAGAAGACACTAGTGCACACACCCATTCAGACAATACATACCCACAAACACACACACTGACGCACATTCTCGCATTCTCATACATACACACTGCTAAACATATACAGAAACAGATACATATTGCCAAAAACAATACACATATACACAGATACATACTGCCACTCACATAGACACACTGCCACATATATATAAGCAGTTATACAATGACACACACAGATATACGCATCCACACACCGAGACACACTGCCACACATATACACAAACAGATACATACTGCTACACACACTGTTCTGGTTTAGCCACCTTTGCCTACATTTGTGCTGCATGTGGGTGACTTCCAGTGGTCCAGTGAGGCAGTGAGCTGCTCCAAGCTGCAGATAGTATAGGGCTTTAACTT
The DNA here is from genome assembly GCF_036172605.1 of Pelobates fuscus. Taxonomy (NCBI): domain Eukaryota; kingdom Metazoa; phylum Chordata; class Amphibia; order Anura; family Pelobatidae; genus Pelobates; species Pelobates fuscus. The sequence goes on along the minus strand of NC_086323.1, from coordinate 80,641,224 downwards.
CTCTCCCAGTCGGCTTCCTTCTCGGGCCAGGAGGAAGCGAGCACAGATCATTTCTTCCTGGTGCTGCCATGCAGGAGAGGAATAGGGGGTCCACTATGCCTTCCATCCTGAATGTGGTCCAGCTAGGTGAGATAAATATATATATCCCCAACTGGACTGCTTAACACAGAGTACTAGCTGTCACCCCCTGACAGTGGCCCTGCACAGTGACACACACTGCTACAAACATGCTCAGAAACAATAGACACAAGCACTACTACCCATACACAATGCTACAGTCAGGCACATTACATACATTGTAAGTAGTTTTTTAAGTGACCTAGGGATGTTTCCACGTCATATTGTTTATGTTTTCTCTTATGTCACTCCCTATATGTGTTGGGGTTAGAGTGCAGAATTTGAATGCCACATCAGATCAGATATGTTTTTTTAAAACCACATGTTCAAGATCCCACCATTTCCTTTTATTTATCACAACGTGTCTGTTAGTGTTGTTCGCTAGTTGCTTTCTCTAAGCAGTGTCAATGCCTATTTTGACTGCATACTTTGACCAAGGCCAGACATCCTAGAGACAGCGAGGCGACAGAGAAGGGCGTCATTCAAATCCTTAATTAGACTTTCTATCTCTGTCTCTTCCTGTGTCTATGTCACTCTAAAATGGGCACTTTCTGTGTGACTCCTACTTTCACAATTTAATGTGTTATTTTCCTTCGCGTTCTTACATTTAGGAGGCAGACGCTGTTAGAAGTGGGATGCCGAGCTCGTGAGAATAGCACAACACGTGGTTGTGTAAAGATGACGTTCTATCCTGCTTTCTGTTGTTTTGAGATACCTTCCGATAAAGGAAGAGCACTGAAGAAATCATTTCATTTTGTCTTTTTGTATACCAGTGGGAAAGCTGTTTTGGCAAACCAATGATAAGGATTTACATAGCTCACAAAACAGCCGTGAAAAACAAATCTCCAAGAAACCACTGCAAATGTTATTTATCTACAGAAGCTACTGCAAATCGTATATAATTCCCATAGATAAGCATCAATCTGCATCACATTGTGAAGCTTATCAGCAAAACATGTTGTCACCTAAAATTAGAAAATTCAGGTGACAATTTTTTTCATTAGATCAGCCACAAGGGAACACTGGATAGATCTTGGCCAAAGCCACCTGGAACTTTGCACCATTTTTGTCCTGTACTGATCTCGTTGGTTGTTGTCTGTTTTCTCATACTGTGTGTGTAACCCTTTTGATCTCCTCTCCTTTATTTATTTATATATTTATTTTAAATAGCCCATTTCACAGCATTTTATATATGATTTACCGATTCTCCAGCTATGACATTTTCTTGATATTTTATGTGATGCATATCCCCTTCCTATTTTTGTATATATTTTGTATCACGTGTAGAATGTACATCATAAACTATCTCTGTAGTTTATAAATCTAATATTTGTACCAAATAAACTCAGTCTGTATTTTACCCTTTTTTTTCTTCCTGTTATTGTGTGGGGGGGGGGGGAGGCGGTGGGAGTCTGTGTTTAGGGTCTAGGGTCCTGATTGGCTGAGGGAATCACTAGGTTCAAGGAGCTAAAAGTACCCTGATAAAGAGTGTTATCGTTATTCACTAAATTTAGAATTCAAGGTCAAAATAGCCAAGCTGGAAACAGGCCAGCTAACCTTTCAGTTTAGCTATTCTGTCCTTAAATTTGAAATTCACTTCGAATTCACTTTGAATTTTACAGCAAAAAAATCAACCAATCAGTGTAAAGACGGGCATATAAATTCCCCAAAAAGACCCTCCCACTTCAACTTTCTTTGCTACTGCCTCCAGGTGAGCATTCTCCATTTGAGAGTGTTTCAGCTCTACCATTGTACATGTTTTTAGTTGGTTCAGTATTTACCTTGTTAGGGTGCTGTGATTAGATCTAGGGGTGCTTGTAATGGGTTTACCTTCTGTGGTTGTTTTTTCTGGTTGTTTTACCATGACTGGGGGTGCCACAGCACATGTGGCTCTGCGATTGCAGCGCTTATTTGACCCCTGGAATGCCTAGCACATTCCGAGGCATCCCTGGTGCCCCCTTAATCTTCTATTTACTCTTGTTTTAGCCCCTGTTCGGCATTGAACTGGCACGAATTAGGCTACTGCGCTTATTGTGCTCTCTCTTGGTCTCCTGGTCTGGGTGTAGTGCCGGGTGCTTTCCTATTAATGAGCCCTGGCTTATTGATTGCATGTGGCCTTGACCAGGCCTTATGTGATTGGTGCTTATAGAGTACATTGCTGTGTCGGTCCCGTTGTCATTCTGGGACCCACTTACTGCCAGTCAACCTTATTAGTTTTTTGATTGTGATCAAGTTTTAGTTGGACCTGCCTAGATTTGATTTGACCTTGCCCAGTGGGTGACTCCCACTTGTTGCAACAGGTGTCCTCAGGCCTTCTCTGCTCTACTCTTAACCCTGGATTCTGTATCCTTTTTCAGCTGTATTTTCTGAACATGGCACAAGAGACGGATTTCAATGTTTCTACAGGCCTTTAAGCTTAGCTGTGCTCAGCCTTGGCTGATATCCTTCCTAGAGCACTGGCTGTGATGTGCCTCCCTCTGCTACCTCCCTGGATGCCCCCCACCCCAAACCTAGACAAAGGACTTTGGATTCTGAGGAGTCCCACCGCTCCCCTGAAGAGGGCTCCAGTCGCAAAAACACCTTTGGAAAGGCCACAGTGCCTCATCAAACAAGGAGAAGGCCGGCAGTGCCATTGAAGGTTTACAATTAGTGACTGGGCAGTCATTGCTGCCCAGTCACTAGAAGGCCCCCATCCCATGAGGATGGGGTCTGTGAAAATGTGCTCCAACCTGTGGTGCAGAACATTATAACAAGTAATGGAGGATGCTTTATGTATGATTTTTAGTATTTAGCTTTTAGAATTGCAAAAGAACTGACAAGGCAACTGCAAATTACTCAAATAGGAAAATTCCCTAATACTAGCTATTTTGGCTGAAAATCCCCTAGTCAATTCTCCACAATTCCCTGTCTTGTAAATAAATTCCCTAGTGTTGTATTATGGTTTATTACGTTCCTGGGTGATGCACAGATTACTTACGTGCACAATGTCTACTTTCCTGCAATTTTACTCAAATAGGAAAATTCCCTGATACTAGCTATTTTGGCTGAAAATCCCCTAGTCAATTCTCCACAATTCCCTGTCTTGTAAATAAATTCCCTAGTGTTGTATTATGGTTTATTACGTTCCTAGGTGATGCACAGATTACTTACTTGCACAATGTCTACTTTCCTGCAATTTTAATATCTCCCCTTTTCTTTCAAAACTAATATAATCTACTTTCAAAAACATGTACCTGTGTGTTCAAATTTTAAAATGTATGGGGTGGAGGAATTCAAATTTAGAATCTGCCCCAGGTGCTAGATAATGAAAGGTGTGCCTCTCCTTGTTACTGTAGGTGCGTCTGCTTGTACTTACCACACACAGTCAGTAGTGCAAATGTCCCAAGGTGACAAACTGATATATTTAGGATTTATAGAAATTAAGAATTACAACAATCAGTTGAATATTAACTATTGAAAATGTTAGGAGACAGCACTAATATTTTCAAAAGCAATAGTTTGCTGGCTTCTGGGATTTGCCTCCAAAGATCAGAAATGATTCTGTATTCAGTTATGACTTTATTAACCATTTAGGCACTAATGATATCTTAGTAATTTACCAACACTGGTCCTGAATAGGTTAATGTTATAGAATCCAGGCCAATCACACATTGCATACATCTCAACATTTGAAATGGACAAAGAGGTACACTTTAATTTTAGGGGTATCTTTCTCCCCCCTCATGTCTCTCTGTGTGCCACTCTCCACTCCATGTTCATTAGTGGTCCTCTCCCCGTCCCTTAATGGTCCTCTCCCATCCCTTTCCTGACAGTAGTGGTCATCTTCCCTCTCCCTTAGTGTTCCTCTCCCCTCCCTCCCCTGTCCCTTTGTGTTCCTCTCCCCTCCCTTACCTGTTCCTTCAGTAAGGAGGCCACTTGTGACGCCTTATGGACACACCAGACCTGCCTATACACAACATACATTTAGCCACACTCATGCTCCCCTGCACAAACACACACACCACTCATGCTCCCCTACATACACACACAATTCAGTTACCACACAGACACAGTCAGTCTTCCCCATACTGCTCTTTCCCTCCTCCACACACACAACACTCATCCACTAAAAACACTCTCACACACAAAACACTCAGTCAACACACACAACTCAGGTCTCCAGGAGGGAGGCCCAATCTGGCATGCTGCCCTTGGCCCTTTGCAACTGAATGCTGCTCTAAATTAGGATGGAAAAGGGGAAGAGAAGGATTTAGGCCCACAATAGGGCTTGTCACTGCTAAATAGGGATGTTGGGGGAGACAGTTATTATAATGACACTAATATAATAGAGGAAGTTATATGAATAAAACTGTTAGGAGAAGCCAGTCTTCTGTGGACATCTCTGCAAGAGGTGGTCTTTCAATAATAAGTGGCATTTGTTACAGAAGTATTTTTGTTCTTCCATTACAAGAGAGAATTTTTTTTTTCTAACAAATATTTAGTGATTACAGCTAGACACATGACATAAGTCCTTTCTAGTGATGTCTAAAACTCTTTTCAGAACATCGACTCGCAATCTTTTTCCAATTTTTTTTAATATATTACAGATGATGCTATTGTATTCTGCCAGAGATATTGTATTTTATTGATGGCTATATTATATTTTAATGTCAGCGATATTCTATTGCAGCAATTGTATTCCCACTTACAGTGTCAGTTAACGAGACAGAGCACCATATATTTTAACAGTACAGAATGTGCCAAACACTACGCAGAGCTTCTCCTCTGCCTCCAAGCGAGTCGCAATTAGTACAGCATTTGTTTGGGGTGAAAGAAATGGGAGTTTTGTGCAAATTACTTCCCTCCATTCGGTAGCATGGAAGAATTCTGCTAGCACATTACCAGCCGGAATCTCTAGGGAAAAATACAAAATCAACCACATTGAAGACTCCTTAGAAACCAGATGCAGTCTTGTATGAGCCTCAGAAATAGCTCATGCTATCTTCCTAACGGCATGGGAAGATTCTGGCTGGCGTGCTTTTAGAGGCTTGTCAGCTATTTTAAGAGTCTTCAGATAAAAGATTAGAAATATTCTAAAAAAAAAAAGGAAGAATAAACGTCATGTGACATTATTTAGACGCAAAGGTGGAGGGGAGGACAGTGGCTGTAGAGAATTCTCAGGCTAATCCTCCCTGTCTGCCTGCACCTCCTCTTGTTTTCTCCTGGACGACAGCTGTGCAAAGTAAGGGAATTTTTAAGCACATCCTTAAGAGAATGCTTAGTTAGACCACTTGAAAAGAAACCAGCTGCTGTTTGGGGAGAATGCGGCTGGAGCCCTTAAAGCCATTGGCTAGGATGGACAGAGCTGAGGCAACAGTGGAGGTCTTTAAGGTCGCCCACCCAAGTCCTTAAAATTGGGACAATTGCCGTATTGGCACCCAATGGACACTTTATTGAATTCACACCATATATTTCTTTATTTGCATTCAGTGAGACACAGTAAACCGGAATAGTCAAAACTTAATTGCGCAGACTACTCAGCCAAGAAACCTCTTTAGTGACAGGCGTTCATAGAGTTTTTTACAGGGCAATTTTTAACTGTTTAAAAATAACATTAGCCTGGGGCAGAATCAAACAGACTTTCAGTTTCCTAAAGAAATGCAGGCCGTTTCTGAATAAATGTTTAACCCTGCAGTTAATGGCTTGGAACTTGGAATAATTCGCACAGCTGGAAGGAACTGCGGAATACGATTAGTGGATTTAGTAAGGTAAAGGTGTTTTGTAATTCACACTGATAGGTGTTATTATAAAGCGTCTTACCCCTCTCTAATTCAGTCATTAAATAAATGATTTTTGGGGTGCATTGTGAGTTCCGTTAAGTAAGTTGGAGATGGATCTGCATAGGAAGTATTTATTCAAATGTTCGTTTAATTGTAATTGCTGTCCGAAAACTAAGTCAGTACAGCACAAAGCCTGCAGGCCAACTAGGTAAGCTTAATGCCTTAGGGTAAATGATATGCTACTGGAAAATACCGAGTATTTTGAAGGATCGTCAATGGGTCAAAGTACATGGATGCTCGATTGCAGCTTATCACTCAGATAGTAGAACAATGATCCAGAAGGACACTCATAGCTGAGAGACAAGTATCAGTATGAGCAATGAACTGAAGCTTGAAAAACAAGACAATTTAAAAGGTTGGGAAACAATAGCAGAAGAGAAGCAAGCTATTTAAAGGCCATCTGGACAGTGGGGGGAAGTGAAGGTCTAATATCTCCTGCTAGTGAAAGTTTGCCAATTAGATAGCAACCAACAAGGAGGTAAAAGGCAAACAAAGAAAATTACACAAGACAAGAGAGGACTCCCAGGAATCACCATAAATAGTTCTGCAAAGTTGCACATGGAGGTGTTTTTGTGGAATGAAAAGGAAGCAATAGTCTGAAGGTCTTTCAGTCCACTTGTAATCCTAGAATGTGTCTATTTCATAGAAGGTTTTTGTTGTTGTTGTTTTTTGGGGGTCGGGGGAAGGGTTGTTATTTTTAAACAGTCCTGTGGGACTGTAATATTGTGCACTTCATTGTGATTATGGAAGATTGTGAAAGATGAATTTAACTCCCACTGGAAATGTAATGGTAACAGAGAACCTCATGGGTCTAATTACTAACAGATTAATTCCCCACCGGGGCTCATTGTATTAGAACCAATCACATCAAGCTCACTTAATAAGAGTACTAATTATTTCAAGCAAATAATTCACATCTCAAAAACAAGAACAGTGTGACAATTATTGCTCTTATTATTATTATTATTATTTTCTGCCAACATTTTCTACAGTGACGTGGAATGGGTTCCTGAAACCTACAAGTAAATTAAACAACATAAATCTGATTTAAAACGAGCGGTAATGAGGGCCCTGCTCATATAAGCTTACAATCTAAAGGAAAATCATGAACAAAGTCACTTCAGGCTAGTACCTACTTGCATAAAAGAGATGATATGTAGTTTGGGGCACTGGTTTGATGCTCTACCGATTTATTTTCCTTCCATTTTTCTACCCCAGCATGTTATTTTTCGAACTTCTTTCTACCCGATGTTTTGATTTTGATTTCCAGATTCTTGCTCCTGGTCTATAATGCTCCTTTATCTGTACTCAGTCTTCTCCCCATCTAACTAATTCTCTCTCTCTCTCTCTGTGTATCTATCTCCTAGTCATTCTCTTATCTTGGTCTTTCAGTCACCTCTTTATCACTCTTTCTGTCTACCCTGTATGCCTGGCTTAAGCTGAGTTGTAATATGTAGCCTCAGTTTTGCTATTAGGATTTGCATTTGCTACAATTCGGACTGACTTGAATAACCTATTTCTGTTTGTTTGTTTGTTTGTTTGTTTGTTTGTTTTTTCCAATAAAGTTCAAAAGAACTGACACTGGAGAGCAGTAGAACCCTTCTACAGGTAGTTCTCCTACTTTGCATCACAGTACTATCCTCCCATCAAGTACAAGATTGTGAATATAGGAAGCTCTGACATTGCTCCACTGGCAGTGAAGAAGGGTCAATTGTGTTGGGTGTTAATATAGTGCAAAACGCAAAGACCTAAAACTATGATGGCGCTGGAGCACTGGGTAGAAGATAATTTATAAAAAAACAATTTTAAAACTGTTCTAGTTTAAGGTAAACCTGTCATTGCAGGTTCCCTTACATGTATAGATATCCAGGTGCCAGCCAATCATTTTTGTTTATATCTTCTATTTGACTTTATTTTCCACTGAAGTAGAAAAACTGCTGAAATCCACAATAGGCATCTAAGAACTGGAACTAGTTATCAGAAGTATGGGCACAGACCATGCCCGACTGTCCAGAGCAGTGCTCACAGACCAAGACTCTGCCACTCTCAATTACAGAAAACTATGCAAATGGCAACAGTGTCTTTCCAAGGATTTACTAGTAATGTGCACAGTGCTACAAACATGAATAAATCACAGCAACTACAAACATGGAAAATCCACAGCAACTGTGAACGCAGTCATTTCTTCCTGCTCCCACTGCTGCTACTTACTTACTGTTTCCCTTTTCCTTTGCAACTGACCTTTAGCAAATTTGACACCACCAGATCTCGGTCATTTAGTTGGGTATTTCTATGGTTTGGTTCCAGATTTCCATCATTCAGCTGTGAATTTCATTTTTAGTGTTATGAAGCCCATGGAACAACGCAGTGGGGGAGTGGGCCTTGACAGAGCCAGAGAGTGGGCAGGTGCTAGGGGTTTTGGGGTTGGATTAGGATAATGGAGCTTGGGGGGCGGGGTGCTGGCAGATAAATAGCAGCCATGTTAGGTTAGGGGCCATCTTAACCAGAGCCTCACTTACCTGTTAATTGTCCCACCCACCCTCCCTAGGTTTAGGCAGTTTCCCGCTTGGTCACAGCGGCGGGAACAGGGCGTAGTTAAGTTGGAATTTTGCAGGGTATTGGAACTGGACAGGCCAAGGTATAGGCTGGAGTAGGCCGGACGGAATTAAGTATTGGTAGGTTCTAGCTCTTCGGTGGCTACGAACCTGGGGGTGTAGGGGTGTCTGGGTACACCCCTACAGTTAATCGGATGGTATGGGGCCTCTTAGGTAGGCCGTGTGTTTCAAGTTAAATGTTATTTGTTGTTATTTATGTTCAACTGGTAGGGTCATTGTCAGGGGTATTGTGCGGGGGTATAGTAACATAATGTCTAGTGGGACAATGACCCTAAATATGTTAATTTATTATAATTAATTTAATAAAGCTGTGGACTTTATACTCCAACAGTATAATCGGTGTCTGAGTCTTATTTAAGTTCAAAGTTATAGCATATGCCGAATAACGACTGTGCAAATGTCATGTGGATGAGCCAGTGAGCATTCACAGCCATTTGAAAGTACTTTTTCTAAATTTGGCAATTGTCAAATCTGAACAATGTCTGCACTATTGCCTCCAAATGCCCCTAGATTGTTCCTGATTACAAATTCCAAGATGCCCATGCAGCCTAATCTCTGGCTGAGCATTGTGGGAATCGAAATTCACAACTGCTGTCATTGATTACTAATTATCGGCATGGGAGCTGTGTGATGGAGTAGGAACTGTTCTTTTTTTATCATGATCAGCCTTGCTAATTGATGTCTGAGAATCATGGGAATTGAAGTCTCAGTAATAATTACCATTGAAGGCCATGGGAGCTATCCAGCTAGCCTAATTATTGGCTGAGCATACCACTAAACCTGTGCATCAATGAGGTTACAAAGAATTGCCAGGACTTCTCATTGAGCTGCACTGGTAAATCTGCGATTGAACAGTCACAGCTCAGTCTGAGCTGGGGAATAAGAGGATGATTTGCAAAGGCTTCAAACAAGAGAACTGCAGCATTTATATGCTGGTTTTAGCTATACCCCCAATAAAAGAATGCATCATTAAATACTTGTATGTTTTCATTGGGGCTATACCTACTATACAGTGGTTTTTATTTTATTTTTTATTTGGATGGTGGATTGTCCCTTCAAGTACAGTACAGTAATATACAGGGAGTGCAGAATTATTAGGCAAATGAGTATTTTGACCACATCATCCTCTTTATGCATGTTGTCTTACTCCAAGCTGTATAGGCTCGAAAGCCTACTACCAATTAAGCATATTAGGTGATGTGCATCTCTGTAATGAGAAGGGGTGTGGTCTAATGACATCAACACCCTATATCAGGTGTGCATAATTATTAGGCAACTTCCTTTCCTTTGGCAAAATGGGTCAAAAGAAGGACTTGACAGGCTCAGAAAAGTCAAAAATAGTGAGATATCTTGCAGAGGGATGCAGCACTCTTAAAATTGCAAAGCTTCTGAAGCGTGATCATCGAACAATCAAGCGTTTCATTCAAAATAGTCAACAGGGTCGCAAGAAGCGTGTGGAGAAACCAAGGCGCAAAATAACTGCCCATGAACTGAGAAAAGTCAAGCGTGCAGCTGCCAAGATGCCACTTGCCACCAGTTTGCCCATATTTCAGAGCTGCAACATCACTGGGGTGCCCAAAAGCACAAGGTGTGCAATACTCAGAGACATGGCCAAGGTAAGAAAGGCTGAAAGACGACCACAACTGAACAAGACACACAAGCTGAAACGTCAAGACTGGGCCAAGAAATATCTCAAGACTGATTTTTCTAAGGTTTTATGGACTGATGAAATGAGAGTGAGCCTTGATGGGCCATATGGATGGATTGGTAAAGGGCAGTGAGCTCCAGTCCGACTCAGACGCCAGCAAGGTGGAGGTGGAGTACTGGTTTGGGCTGGTATCATCAAAGATGAGCTTGTGGGGCCTTTTCGGGTTGAGGATGGAGTCAAGCTCAACTCCCAGTCCTACTGCCAGTTTCTGGAAGACACCTTCTTCAAGCAGTGGTACAGGAAGAAGTCTGCATCCTTCAGTAAAACATGATTTTCATGCAGGACAATGCTCCATCACACGCGTCCAAGTACTGGCAAGAAAGGGTATAAAAGAAGAAAATCTAATGACATGGCCTCCTTGTTCACCTGATCTGAACCCCATTGAGAACCTGTGGTCCATCATCAAATGTGAGATTTACAAGGAGGGAAAACAGTACACCTCTCTGAACAGTGTCTGGGAGGCTGTGGTTGCTGCTGCACGCAATGTTGATGGTGAACAGATCAAAACACTGACAGAATCCATGGATGGCAGGCTTTTGAGTGTCCTTGCAAAGAAAGGTGGCTATATTGGTCACTGATTTGTTTTTGTTATGTTTTTGAATGTCAGAAATGTATATTTGTGAATGTTGAGATGTTATATTGGTTTCACTGGTAAAAATAAATAATTGAAATGGGTATATATTTGTTTTTTGTTAAGTTGCCTAATAATTATGCACAGTAATAGTCACCTGCACACACAGATATCCCCCTAAAATAGCTATAACTAAAAACAAACTAAAAACTACTTCCAAAAATATTCAGCTTTGATATTAATGAGTTTTTTGGGTTCATTGAGAACATGGTTGTTGTTCAATAATAAAATTAATCCTCAAAAATACAACTTGCCTAATAATTCTGCACTCCCTGTATAGTAGCATTAATATACTGTGGGCAAACACTCACTAAAATGTGAATTGTCATGACTACAGAGACCAAAAGAACCTGAACTGGAACCATAGTATGGAAGAGTCTGTTTTGGCCCAAAATCCAGTTTGATTTCCCATCTATTCACCCTTTTGTGAATAACCCTGAGCACGTTTAAAAATACTTTGACTAAACTGCACTATAGTGAAAATAAATGTGCCACTCAGCCTATGGTCTGACTCAAAGGCGTAACTAGAAACCATGGGGCACCGGTGCGGAAGTTGCCTTAGGGACCCCCCGCCATACGTCTACCCAGTGCCATCCCCCATACGTCTATACTCCCACTACCACACGTCCCCCCCCCTCCCCACCAGTCCCCATACCTCTATCCTCCCCCTTTCATACGCTCCCCCCCGCCATCCCCCCATACCTCTATCCTCACCCTCCCATACGTTCCCTCCCCACTCATACAGACAAACAGATACACATGCAGACACGCACATAGACACACACACATATACAGAGACACACACATACAGACACACATACATACAGACACACACACATACATCCAAACACACACACATGCACAAACACATACATACATACAATCACACATACAGACACACAGAGACACACATATACAGACACATAGACAGACGTACATACACACATATGCACATACACTACCACATACATACATACAAACGTACACAGATATTCATGCACATTAACACACAGATACATATAAATACACCGACACATACACACAAATTCATATAGACACCGACACATACATAGATACACACAATGACATAAAAAAACACCCTGACACACAGATGCACATACACAGATGTGCGCACACACATAGACACACACTGACACAGAAGCACAGTGACATATATATATACATATATACACACACAGATGCATACCCTGACACACACACACTCACAAACACCTTGACACACACACCTATCCACATACTCACACTCATACACATTCACACACTCATACACACACACACATTCATACACACACATGTATACACACACACATACAGACACACAGAAAGACATACACAAACACACACACACATACATACAAACACATAGGGGCCCACCGGGTGGCCCATGCTGTTAGACCACCCGATGGCAATGAATATGCAGGGGGCCCCAGTCAGCGTTGCGGCAATTTAACAGTGAACGGGGCCCCCAGTGATGGCTCAGCCTGATGGGAGTCAGAGTTTCCACTCTGACTCCCTCCTCCCACCTGGGCTTTGTGTGATTGCTGGGAGGAGTGATAGGGGCTGTCACTTCCTTCCAGCAGCTGACGCCATCACATGCATATATATTGCCATCAGGTGGCCCTAACAGCATGGGTCACCCAGTGGGCCCCTTAACGTACGGACCCAGTGGTTCTACCACGCAACACATGGCGGCGGGCACCCCGTCGCATGGGGTCTGCAGGTGGGCTGACCCCCTGAAGTGACGGGCCCAGTCGCAGCTGCGACCCCTGCGTCCATGGTAATTCCGCCAGTGACATGACTATAACGTGGGAAATGGAAAACAAATACCCACAATGTGCCCTTCCCAGGTGATCTTTAAGGTTTTTCCATTTGTTTTTGTTTTTTTTATTCTTCAAATAATACACACACACATACATCAACCAGGTAGAACCACATATATGACACTATTTCAGACGAATAGCAATCTTTGCAATATTGGCACTATTTATCTGCTTCCTTATAACATTACTAGCCCCCATTAGTCATCAGTCTTTGTAACATTGAGGATTGATAGCATTTTCCAAGTGCTGGTGACAATGACATTAACGTGTCACATAACGTTGTTGTTTACATTCCTTGTTTTTGGGGCTTTTTCTGGTACCTGTAACCGTGCCATGAGAAACAGGGTATTTGTAAAATTTATTTTAATTTTATTTCAGTATTGCTTTGTCACGTGTCTCTCTGTTCGTTCCTACTTAATATTTTAAAGCAATTAATCTTAGGAATAATATTACTTATTTATAAAGCACCAATCAATTCCACAACGATGCACAAAGGGTTTTCAAACAAGAGAACAAATGCTGTCCCTGCTCGTGAGCTCACAGACCGCATTTAACAATGCATTAACATCCGCGCAAGTAAATGGAGGTAATTACATTTAACTCTTTATTGCCTCCTATCTTGGAGACAGAATGGTTACAGAACCTGATATTTCAGCTCTTCCTGTTGACACTGGTGTTTGTGCTGAAGCTGACTATGGTTCGGCTTTTGCATTTGTGCCAACGCTGTTACTTAAACAGAGGTCACTCTGCAGCTGGGAAAATAATGGCAAACACAAAGAGCTAATATGATTTCCATTATGTATAAATAGATAAGGATGCAGCTCCATTGAAGTTCACAATCTGACAGTTGAGGCAGACTGGCTGTTACTTGATTGGAGGTCAGCGAGGAGGCTGTAGCCAATGTGAGACAAGTCTCCTAGAAGGGATGCGGGGATGATTGGCTTGATACTGTGTTTAGCTTTTAGCAAGAAGAGCATCCTTTTCTCCCTAGGATTTAAGATTTGTCTAGGTTACAAGTGATGTATAACTGCATTTGAGAAAACGAGAAAAACCATTGAACGTTTGCAATATTTCTATTCTAAGACTCATGCGTCTACGGTCTATGCGGTCACATTTGCTCTTGTCGCTGGGGACAGAATAATGAGAGCAATGAAAGAAAGCCTTGAAAGGTAACGTGCTTGTTTTATACGCTTCATGGTGTGTGCAGCGTGCATTGTCTGTTAGGGTCTGCAATTCCCCCTACCGAACTGATTCTATGCTGCATGGATACATATATAGACGACAACCAGGGAACGGTCAATCAAACATTCACACATACATACATATTGCTCACAAAAAAAAAATACAATCACTTATATTGTTTACCGACAGCCTAGCCATTCACATGGATATAGTGCTATATGTTGATACTTATAAATGACACAATCACACCATGTGTCTTTACATAGTTCTACAACATACGGATAACTCTGTGGGGCTTATTCGCTAAACTCTAATTTGTAGTGAATCTGAAAATCAGAATTACAAAATTGAGGCCAAAACTGTGACTGTGTAGAAGTTAGAGATTTTTTTCAGATCAGCTATTGTAGCTTAAATTTTTCAATTCCGATTTAAATGCTTTACAAATTGAGAGTTTATTCATTAAACCTGCTAGGATCCCTACATGTTGTAAAACAAATACAGTGATTATTACCAGTTGACTGACACCACAAATATATCAACAGTCAGACAGTAAACATGCAGCAGCTATTGCTATCTTATCTAGCACTTCCATAAAGCAAATGGTTGGCAAAACAGCAGCACTCTAGGTTTGAGGATGATGGGAGTTACAGTCCAAAATTAACTACCAAGACTGCAGGTTGCATAATCTTGTTGTAGATGTGTCTTCTTTTACAGCAACTGCCTGATAAATATTATCACCTGCAATCAAGAAACATAACAAATGTTGTTAAATTGCTAATGTTATTTTATTTCGCTGATCGAATAACCGTTAAATGAAAAGTAGTTGCGTTAATGGGATCATGGTACCACATCTGTGACCCATCGTGCCCTGGGATCACTCGAAACTGTAGGATGCCAATGAAAAGCTTAAAAAACTACCTTTCCATTCTGACATTAAATTCAATTTATAATGTATTCATTCTTGGAACCGGGAAGAATGGAAGTGAAAACGCTATGTAGTTAATAAAACGCTAGTAAAAAGTTCATTCAAAAAAATTGAAAACATTGAGAGCGAATCTGAGAGCGATAGAAAACTATTGTTACATAATGTCTCCTAGATGTTTATAGATGGTTTAATTGTGATTCGTTCTGCTACCATTCAATTTACTGAAAAGCTTGTTAATATGTTTAAAGCTGAGAGGAAAAACATTTATAACTGTTTATTCTCATTAATAATATTCACACTGCATTACGCATTGCATCGTTACAGGTTACGAATTTAAGTGTTAACATTTTGCCTAGCTTTTATGCTATTTTCAGCCAAGTGCATTGAGAGCTATTATTAAGCTCACTACAAGGTATGCATGTGAAGGTTTATCTGTGGACATACAGATTGTATATTTGATTTTATATTCCACTGGTCCACTTACTTGTCACAGATGAATGTGCTCTTGGCTTTTGGGATGGATGGCGTACAAGGTTACTCAATAAAGCATTATTTATCTGGAATTCAAAGTGAGTTAAAAATGTTAGCACAAAGGTTTGGAAATCTTAGGGCCTAAATTTTAAAATTCTATTCATATTGAATTTCCAACAAGACAAGTGCTTAAAATATCCCGAGAATAAAAAGTCATTCACAGCCCAAAGAATGGGGAAAGGTTACATAGTTACATAGCTGAAAAGAGACTTGCGTCCATCAAGTTCAGCCTTCCTCACATTTGTTTTTTGGCGTTGATCAAAAAGGTTATTGGTCATTCAAACCCTACAATATCTCCAACATTTTAAATGGCCATAGAGATACACTTTTATCTTAGAGGGTGTGCCTGCAGGTGTTTCCATGGGTGGAGCTAATCCAATATATTTTATGTTGTGTCACTGATTGCTGAGTATTATAAGCTGTGTCCCTGATTGCTGAGTATTATAAGCTGTGTCACTGATTGCTGAGTATTATAAGATGTGCCACTGATTGCTGAGTATTATAAACTGTGTCCCTGATTGCTGAGTATTATAAGCTGTGTCACTGTTTGCTGAGTATTATAAGCTGTGTCACTGATTGCTGAGTATTATAAGCTGTGCCACTGATTGCTGAGTATTATAAGCTGTGTCACTGATTGCTGAGTATTATAAGCTGTGTCACTGATTTCAGAGTATTATAAGCTGTGTCACTGATTGCTGAGTATTATAAGCTGTGTCACTGATTGCTGAGTATTATAAGCTGTGTCACTGATTTCAGAGTATTATAAGCTGTGTCACTGATTGCTGAGTATTATAAGCTGTGTCCCTGATTGCTGAGTATTATAAGCTGTGTCACTGTTTGCTGAGTATTATAAGCTGTGTCACTGATTGCTGAGTATTATAAGATGTGCCACTGATTGCTGAGTATTATAAACTGTGTCCCTGATTGCTGAGTATTATAAGCTGTGTCACTGTTTGCTGAGTATTATAAGCTGTGCCACTGATTGCTGAGTATTATAAGCTGTGTCACTGATTGCTGAGTATTATAAGCTGTGTCACTGATTGCTGAGTATTATAAGCTGTGTCACTGATTGCTGAGTATTATAAGCTGTGTCACTGTTTGCTGAGTATTATAAGCTGTGTCGCTGATTGCTGAGTATTATAAGCTGTGTCACTGATTGCTGAGTATTATAAGCTGTGTCACTGATTTCAGAGTATTATAAGCTGTGTCACTGATTGCTGAGTATTATAAGCTGTGTCCCTGATTGCTGAGTATTATAAGCTGTGCCACTGATTGCTGAGTATTATAAGATGTGTCACTGATTGCTGAGTATTATAAGATGTGCCACTGATTGCTGAGTATTATAAACTGTGTCCCTGATTGCTGAGTATTATAAGCTGTGTCACTGTTTGCTGAGTATTATAAGCTGTGTCACTGATTGCTGAGTATTATAAGCTGTGCCACTGATTGCTGAGTATTATAAGCTGTGCCACTGATTGCTGAGTATTATAAGCTGTGTCCCTGATTGCTGAGTATTATAAGCTGTGTCACTGATTGCTGAGTATTATAAGCTGTGTCACTGATTGCTGAGTATTATAAGCTGTGTCACTGATTGCTGAGTATTATAAGCTGTGTCACTGATTGCTGAGTATTATAAGCTGTGTCACTGTTTGCTGAGTATTATAAGCTGTGTCACTGATTGCTGAGTATTATAAGCTGTGTCACTGATTGCTGAGTATTATAAGCTGTGTCACTGATTGCTGAGTATTATAAGCTGTGTCGCTGATTGCTGAGTATTATAAGCTGTGTCACTGATTGCTGAGTATTATAAGCTGTGTCACTGATTGCTGGGTATTATAAACTGTGTCACTGATTGCTGAGTATTATAAGCTGTGCCACTGATTGCTGAGTATTATAAGCTGTGTCCCTGATTGCTGAGTATTATAAGCTGTGTCACTGATTGCTGAGTATTATAAGCTGTGTCACTGATTGCTGAGTATTATAAGCTGTGTCACTGATTGCTGAGTATTATAAGCTGTGTCACTGATTGCTGAGTATTATAAGCTGTGTCACTGTTTGCTGAGTATTATAAGCTGTGTCACTGATTGCTGAGTATTATAAGCTGTGCCTCTGATTTCAGAGTATTATAAGCTGTGTCACTGATTGCTGAGTATTATAAGCTGTGTCGCTGATTGCTGAGTATTATAAGCTGTGTCACTGATTGCTGAGTATTATAAGCTGTGTCACTGATTGCTGAGTATTATAAGCTGTGTCACTGATTGCTGAGTATTATTAGCTGTGTCACTGATTGCTGAGTATTATAAGCTGTGTCACTGATTGCTGAGTATTATAAGCTGTGTCACTGATTGCTGAGTATTATAAGCTGTGTCACTGTTTGCTGAGTATTATAAGCTGTGTCACTGATTGCTGAGTATTATTAGCTGTGTCACTGATTGCTGAGTATTATAAGCTGTGTCACTGTTTGCTGAGTATTATAAGCTGTGTCACTGATTGCTGAGTATTATAAGCTGTGTCACTGATTGCTGAGTATTATAAGCTGTGCCACTGATTGCTGAGTATTATAAGCTGTGTCACTGATTGCTGAGTATTATAAGCTGTGTCACTGATTTCAGAGTATTATAAGCTGTGTCACTGATTGCTGAGTATTATAAGCTGTGTCACTGATTGCTGAGTATTATAAGCTGTGTCACTGATTTCAGAGTATTATAAGCTGTGTCACTGATTGCTGAGTATTATAAGCTGTGTCCCTGATTGCTGAGTATTATAAGCTGTGTCACTGTTTGCTGAGTATTATAAGCTGTGTCACTGATTTCAGAGTATTATAAGCTGTGTCACTGATTGCTGAGTATTATAAGCTGTGTCCCTGATTGCTGAGTATTATAAGCTGTGCCACTGATTGCTGAGTATTATAAGATGTGTCACTGATTGCTGAGTATTATAAGATGTGCCACTGATTGCTGAGTATTATAAACTGTGTCCCTGATTGCTGAGTATTATAAGCTGTGTCACTGTTTGCTGAGTATTATAAGCTGTGTCACTGATTGCTGAGTATTATAAGCTGTGCCACTGATTGCTGAGTATTATAAGCTGTGCCACTGATTGCTGAGTATTATAAGCTGTGTCCCTGATTGCTGAGTATTATAAGCTGTGTCACTGATTGCTGAGTATTATAAGCTGTGTCACTGATTGCTGAGTATTATAAGCTGTGTCACTGATTGCTGAGTATTATAAGCTGTGTCACTGATTGCTGAGTATTATAAGCTGTGTCACTGTTTGCTGAGTATTATAAGCTGTGTCACTGATTGCTGAGTATTATAAGCTGTGTCACTGATTGCTGAGTATTATAAGCTGTGTCACTGATTGCTGAGTATTATAAGCTGTGTCGCTGATTGCTGAGTATTATAAGCTGTGTCACTGATTGCTGAGTATTATAAGCTGTGTCACTGATTGCTGGGTATTATAAACTGTGTCACTGATTGCTGAGTATTATAAGCTGTGCCACTGATTGCTGAGTATTATAAGCTGTGTCCCTGATTGCTGAGTATTATAAGCTGTGTCACTGATTGCTGAGTATTATAAGCTGTGTCACTGATTGCTGAGTATTATAAGCTGTGTCACTGATTGCTGAGTATTATAAGCTGTGTCACTGTTTGCTGAGTATTATAAGCTGTGTCACTGATTGCTGAGTATTATAAGCTGTGCCTCTGATTTCAGAGTATTATAAGCTGTGTCACTGATTGCTGAGTATTATAAGCTGTGTCGCTGATTGCTGAGTATTATAAGCTGTGTCACTGATTGCTGAGTATTATAAGCTGTGTCACTGATTGCTGAGTATTATAAGCTGTGTCACTGATTGCTGAGTATTATTAGCTGTGTCACTGATTGCTGAGTATTATAAGCTGTGTCACTGATTGCTGAGTATTATAAGCTGTGTCACTGATTGCTGAGTATTATAAGCTGTGTCACTGTTTGCTGAGTATTATAAGCTGTGTCACTGATTGCTGAGTATTATTAGCTGTGTCACTGATTGCTGAGTATTATAAGCTGTGTCACTGTTTGCTGAGTATTATAAGCTGTGTCACTGATTGCTGAGTATTATAAGCTGTGCCACTGATTGCTGAGTATTATAAGCTGTGTCACTGATTGCTGAGTATTATAAGCTGTGTCACTGATTTCAGAGTATTATAAGCTGTGTCACTGATTGCTGAGTATTATAAGCTGTGTCACTGATTGCTGAGTATTATAAGCTGTGTCACTGATTTCAGAGTATTATAAGCTGTGTCACTGATTGCTGAGTATTATAAGCTGTGTCCCTGATTGCTGAGTATTATAAGCTGTGTCACTGTTTGCTGAGTATTATAAGCTGTGTCACTGATTGCTGAGTATTATAAGATGTGTCGCTGATTGCTGAGTATTATAAGCTGTGTCACTGATTGCTGAGTATTATAAGCTGTGTCACTGATTGCTGAGTATTATAAGCTGTGTCACTGTTTGCTGAGTATTATAAGCTGTGTCACTGATTGCTGAGTATTATAAGCTGTGTCGCTGATTGCTGAGTATTATAAGCTGTGTCACTGATTGCTGAGTATTATAAGCTGTGTCACTGATTGCTGAGTATTATAAGCTGTGTCACTGATTGCTGAGTATTATTAGCTGTGTCACTGATTGCTGAGTATTATAAGCTGTGTCACTGATTGCTGAGTATTATAAGCTGTGTCACTGATTGCTGAGTATTATAAGCTGTGTCACTGTTTGCTGAGTATTATAAGCTGTGTCACTGATTGCTGAGTATTATTAGCTGTGTCACTGATTGCTGAGTATTATAAGCTGTGTCACTGTTTGCTGAGTATTATAAGCTGTGTCACTGATTGCTGAGTATTATAAGCTGTGTCACTGATTGCTGAGTATTATAAGCTGTGCCACTGATTGCTGAGTATTATAAGCTGTGTCACTGATTGCTGAGTATTATAAGCTGTGTCACTGATTTCAGAGTATTATAAGCTGTGTCACTGATTGCTGAGTATTATAAGCTGTGTCACTGATTGCTGAGTATTATAAGCTGTGTCACTGATTTCAGAGTATTATAAGCTGTGTCACTGATTGCTGAGTATTATAAGCTGTGTCCCTGATTGCTGAGTATTATAAGCTGTGTCACTGTTTGCTGAGTATTATAAGCTGTGTCACTGATTGCTGAGTATTATAAGATGTGCCACTGATTGCTGAGTATTATAAACTGTGTCCCTGATTGCTGAGTATTATAAGCTGTGTCACTGTTTGCTGAGTATTATAAGCTGTGTCACTGATTGCTGAGTATTATAAGCTGTGTCACTGATTGCTGAGTATTATAAACTGTGTCACTGATTGCTGAGTATTATAAGCTGTGTCACTGTTTGCTGAGTATTATAAGCTGTGTCGCTGATTGCTGAGTATTATAAGCTGTGTCACTGATTGCTGAGTATTATAAGCTGTGTCACTGATTTCAGAGTATTATAAGCTGTGTCACTGATTGCTGAGTATTATAAGCTGTGCCACTGATTGCTGAGTATTATAAGATGTGTCACTGATTGCTGAGTATTATAAGATGTGCCACTGATTGCTGAGTATTATAAACTGTGTCCCTGATTGCTGAGTATTATAAGCTGTGTCACTGTTTGCTGAGTATTATAAGCTGTGTCACTGATTGCTGAGTATTATAAGCTGTGCCACTGATTGCTGAGTATTATAAGCTGTGCCACTGATTGCTGAGTATTATAAGCTGTGTCCCTGATTGCTGAGTATTATAAGCTGTGTCACTGATTGCTGAGTATTATAAGCTGTGTCACTGATTGCTGAGTATTATAAGCTGTGTCACTGTTTGCTGAGTATTATAAGCTGTGTCACTGATTGCTGAGTATTATAAGCTGTGTCACTGATTGCTGAGTATTATAAGCTGTGTCACTGATTGCTGAGTATTATAAGCTGTGTCGCTGATTGCTGAGTATTATAAGCTGTGTCACTGATTGCTGAGTATTATAAGCTGTGTCACTGATTGCTGGGTATTATAAACTGTGTCACTGATTGCTGAGTATTATAAGCTGTGCCACTGATTGCTGAGTATTATAAGCTGTGTCCCTGATTGCTGAGTATTATAAGCTGTGTCACTGATTGCTGAGTATTATAAGCTGTGTCACTGATTGCTGAGTATTATAAGCTGTGTCACTGATTGCTGAGTATTATAAGCTGTGTCACTGTTTGCTGAGTATTATAAGCTGTGTCACTGATTGCTGAGTATTATAAGCTGTGCCTCTGATTTCAGAGTATTATAAGCTGTGTCACTGATTGCTGAGTATTATAAGCTGTGTCGCTGATTGCTGAGTATTATAAGCTGTGTCACTGATTGCTGAGTATTATAAGCTGTGTCACTGATTGCTGAGTATTATAAGCTGTGTCACTGATTGCTGAGTATTATAAGCTGTGTCACTGATTGCTGAGTATTATAAGCTGTGTCACTGATTGCTGAGTATTATAAGCTGTGTCACTGATTGCTGAGTATTATAAGCTGTGTCACTGTTTGCTGAGTATTATAAGCTGTGTCACTGATTGCTGAGTATTATAAGCTGTGCCTCTGATTTCAGAGTATTATAAGCTGTGCAACTGATTGCTGAGTATTATAAGCTGTGCCACTGATTGCTGAGTATTATAAGCTGTGTCACTGATTGCTGAGTATTATAAGCTGTGCCTCTGATTTCAGAGTATTATAAGCTGTGCCACTGTTTGCTAAGTATTATAAGCTGTGTCCCTGATTGCTGAGTATTATAAGCTGTGTCACTGATTGCTGAGTATTATAAGCTGTGTCACTGATTGCTGAGTATTATAAGCTGTGTCACTGATTGCTGAGTATTATAAGCTGTGTCACTGATTGCTGAGTATTATAAGCTGTGTCACTGATTGCTGAGTATTATAAGCTTGACAGGTGTATAGTCGCCATTTGGGCAGTCGGAATCCAGGACAAACCAACCCCATAACCTAACCCAATAACACACGGACACAAGTATTATGGGGAAATTTGTCCACAGCTTTATTAACCAATAATTATAATAATAATCATAATCATAATAATAATAATAATAATAATAACAATAATAAATTAACATATTAAACATGGGTCATTGCCCCCCATACTCCGCCCCCTCGCATCCTGTTCCTTCGGCTACCATACAAAAGGCAATGACCCCCATATAATAACACCTATACATATTTATAACATATTTATAACATACACCAACATTCCAAAGTGCCAACCATCCATTAACCACGGCAGGGGTATACCCGGACACCCCTGCCCCACCAGGTTCTGAGTCACCTCCAGGACTCGAAACCTCTCAACCACCGATGACCACAATCTGTTTATTCCACCTCACGTTCATCCAGGGGAGCCTATTTCCTCTCCTTCGGCTCCCCGTCCCGCCGCTGTGAAAGAAACGGGTTAAATAAACACATAACAAACAAAGGGAGGGTGGGTGGGACAAACTCAACCAGGTAGAAAGTTAGAATGACTCACCTAAAATGGCTGCTCATTTAAATAGCCAATCCTACTTACCCATAATCCAACCCTTGCTTACTTCCTCCTAAGCCCGCCTCCTAACCCCTGTCAAGGCCTTTTTCCGCTTAGCTGCGCTCTAGCTACATGGGGCTACATGACAGGTGTATAGTCGCCATTTGGGCAGTCGGAATCCAGGACAAACCACCCCCATAACCTAACCCAATAACACACGGACACTAAGTATTATGGGGAAATTTGTCCACAGCTTTATTAACCAATAATTATAATAATAATAATAATCATCATAATAATAATAATAATAATAACAATAACAATAATAAATTAACATATTAAACATGGGTCATTGCCCCCCATACTCCGCCCCCTCGCATCCTGTTCCTTCGGCTACCATACAAAAGGCAATGACCCCCATATAATAACACCTATACATATTTATAACATATTTATAACATACACCAACATTCCAAAGTGCCAACCATCCATTAACCACGGCAGGGGTATACCCGGATACCCCTGCCCCACCAGGTTCTGAGTCACCTCCAGGACTCGAAACCTCTCAACCACCGATGACCACAATCTGTTTATTCCACCTCACGTTCATCCAGGGGAGCCTATTTCCTCTCCTTCGGCTCCCCGTCCCGCCACAAGCTCAGACCTTGACCCCTTAAGCTGTCTGAGCTCCGCCACCCCGAAGAAACAGAGCCATCCGGATACCATCCTGCCAACCCAAGTTGAGCAGGTCCAAACCCACCTCCGAGAGGTGAACACCATCCGAGCGGTAGTATCCTGGCAACCCTTCCTCCAGCTCAAGGTGCCTTACCACCACACCTCCTACCTTCCGCACAAAGCTTGCCATCAAGCTATTCACGTTCTTCCTGCACCTATCCATAGCTACCGATCCCGAGCGTGCCGCCACCGGCGCCTCGGGACAATCTCCGACCAAACCAACATGACCCCCGGAAGCAGGCCCCTCAACTTATTGATGTCCTGCTTCATCCACTTCACCAGCCGGCGTTGCGGCGTAAGGCCCAGGTCATTACCCCCAATATGCAGGACCAGTAAGTCTGGCGTGTATCCCGCCGCCAGCATCCCAAACAGTTTACCACAAACATCCCCCCAGCAGAAACCCCGATACCCAAACCAGCGAACTGCCAACTGGCCTCTCGGAAAACCCAGCTGCTGGCCTTGCGCTCGAGCTGCGGCCCTCCTCTCGGCCCAGAAGACAAACAAATGGCCCACGATCCATGCCTCACGCCCTGGGGGGAAAAACAAATGATGAGGGAAGTCCGACAGAGACCCCCACCCCAGCCCAAATAACACAGTGAACCATTTTAGTACAGCCAGTTACCAGTCTCTTATTCCCAAAATATTTTTTTTTTTTTTTTGCATAAAACGGTCCCCAATCTCATTACTCCAACAGACCCAATCTGACATAGGAACGGAATCTTACCGATTCCCACCTCCCGATCCGCTTCACCACCTCGTCCCCCAATCCCAACCGAGCCGCCTCCGTGGCAGCCCCAATACGGAACGAGTGCGTTCCAAATCGTTCAGCACGAAGCCCTAACTTGCCCAAGCCCAACCGAAAAACTTTCGTGAACTGAAACCGAGAGAGGGAGGATCCGTCGGCATGCACCAACAAGGAACCCCCCATCGCTGGCCTCCGCGCCAGGTACTCTGCCGTAGCAGCCAACGGGCACAAAGCAGAGCCCGGCAAGGCCCCCAGTGCCACGTCCTGGCCCACGCCGCGGACGTCCGTTTTGGATCTGCCGAGGTGCACCACCACCTTCCCATCCAAGACACGAACCCCCGAAAATTGCAGGCCCCCTTGCACCCTCTTATTAGCGCTCACCAGTTCCCCAATTCGGAATGCCCCAAAAAACGCCAAAATAAACGCCACCTTGAACAGCGAAGCCTCGAACCCATCAAAACAGGCAACAAAGCCACCAAATCCCCCAGTAGTCGAACCGACACCGGGCGCCTGGTATCCGGCGACCTGCGTCCCTTGCGATAGCCCTTCAGGGCCTGCCTGATAATGAAAGTCTTAGTAAAGTCCTCCTTCCCATGCCATCTGAACCAAAACGCCATCGCCGCCATGGACCTGTCCACCATGGCAGGCGACGCCCCTTTTGCCAGCAACTGACAGGTGTACCACAGGAAAGCATCCCGCAGAGCCTCCCCGCTGACCATGACCAGCCCGTCCAGCGACCGCTCCCACAAGCCCCAAACCTTACTGTACGAGGCGCAAGTGGCCGGCGCCAGGGAAGCCTTCACAAGTCCTCCAAGCAGGATGTTCCCAGCTGCCAAATCTCGTCCGGGCAAGCCTGCCCGTCCTTCGAAGCCCCCGGCGCCACCAGCCAGAATCGGGACCACTGAAAACGAGACAGAGCATCAGCCACCTCATTCAAATAACCGGGAACATGCCGCGCGCGAAAAACAACATTCCGAGACATACACAGCAATACCAGTCGCCTAAGCAGCCTAACCACCGGCCTTGAGGCCGCAGACTGACGATTCACCGCGTGAACCACCGCCATGTTATCCGAGAAAAAGACCACTTTCCGATCACGCAGCCTGTCGCCCCATAGTGCCATCGCAACCACTAACGGGAACAACTCAAGGAAAGCCAAGTTGCGCATAAGAGGGCTCGAACCCCAAGAGTCCGGCCACCTCTCCGCACACCAGCAGCCACCAAAATATGCCCCAAAACCTACACTGCCCGATGCATCTGTGAAAAGCTCAAGCTCGGCCGACGACTGGCCCTCCTGCCTGAACAACACCGTCCCATTAAAATCCCGCAAGAAGGCATCCCAAATGCCCAAGTCCGCTGTCATGGCCGCCGACACCCGGATGAAATGGTGCGGGGACCGAACCCCCGCAGTAGCGGCCGACAAGCTGCGACTGAAGACCCTTCCCATCGGAATGACCCGACACGCAAAATTGAGCAGCCCAATCAAAGACTGGAGCTGCCGCAGAGTAACCTTGCGCGCCCCCGCTACAACAGCCACCGCCCCTCGAAGCCTGTCCAGCTTATCTCGGGGCAGCCGACATTCGCCCAACCCAGAGTCAATCTCCAGACCCAGGAAACTCAGACACGTGGTCGGGCCTTGAGTTTTATCCGCCGCCAGCGGAACCCCGAAGTGGCCCGCCACCCACTCAACCGTCCGCAGCAGGCGCAGGCAATCCAAGGAATCAGCCGGCCCCACGCACAGAAAATCATCCAGATAATGCACAATAAAACGATTCCCCGCTTCCACCCGTACCACCCATTCGAGAAAAGTGCTACATTTCTCAAAATAGGAGCACGAAATGGAACAACCCATGGGCAGGCACAAGTCCACTAAGTAGTTCCCTTCGAAGAAACACCCCAGCAGGTGATGACAGTCCCGGTGGACCGGCAGCAGCCGAAACGCGGCCTCAATGTCCACCTTCGCCATCAGAGCCCCACGCCCTGCCCGCCGGACCAGATCGACCGCCCGGTCGAAAGATGCATAAGACACCGAGCACAAGTCCTTATGAATACCGTCATTCACCGATTCCCCTTTCGGGTACGAGAGGTGGTGAATGAGTCTAAATTTACCCGGCTCCTTCTTGGGAACCACCCCAAGTGGAGAAATCTGCAGGCCTTCCAGCGGAGGCACTGCGAACGGGCCCGCCATGCGGCCCAGCCCGACTTCCTTGCCCAGCTTCTCCCTAACCACGTCCGGGAAGTCAGCCACAGACTTCAGGTTGCGCAGCCTCCCCGATCCCCCCTCCCGCTCCTGAAACGGAATGAAAAACCCCTTCGCAAAACCCGCCAGGAGCACAGCGGCATCCGCCTTGTTATCGTAGCGGCTTAGCCATGGCTCCATCGCGCTTAGCCTCACTGGGGTTAAGCCCAGGGGAAGCGGATGCACCCCCTCCCCCGGTCGCGACAGCAGCACCGGCGCCACCGGACTTCCCCTTCTTGAAGCAGCGGTTGAGCCCATGAGCGCCTCCACAGCCGGAGCACTCGTGCTTGAAGCGACAGGTGGTCCCCCATTTGCATTGGCCCTCATTATAGAGCCAACATAAGCCCTTTGGTAAGGCGGCCGACGAGGCGGACTGCCCCTAGCGCCGGCCGAGTTCTGAAAGGGCTGCGCCTTTTGCGCCATCATTAACTTCATCCAGAGCGGCAGGTCCATTTGGTCCCACCGCATACCCGGGTTAGCCGCCAGCCGCTGCCTAAACTGCTCGTCATACCGCCACCACGCCAACCCCCCGTAAGTCCGGTACGCTTCCCAAATGCCATCCAAATAACAAAACAGAGAGGAGCATAACCCCGGCGATTTCTCGCCGAGCACGCTAGCCAGCACACAAAAAGCCCTCAGCCAATTCCCAAAGGATTTCGGAATCTTGCGATACCGCTTCCTCTTCTCCTCCTCCTCCTTCTTCTCGTCCTTCTTATCCTCCTCCTTGAGGTCTATAAAGTCCTCCAATGGGAGGAGGGAGAAGATCTCACAGAATTCCCCCTTCCATATCTTATCCTTCACGTCCTGCTTCAAATGAACCCCCAACGGGCCCGCAAACGACACATACGCGTGCTGTCTAGCCGCGTCGGGAATACCCCCGGTCAACTCAGCCCGCTCGCTCCCAGTCTCCCCTACGTCCTGCGGCACCACCATGTCCCCGCCCGAACTAGGCCCTGTGGAGTTCCCAACCCGAGAGCCCGTAGCCACAGCCCCCGGAGCCCACACCTGACCAATGCCGCTAGTGTCACGCCCCGCCCCAATGAGTGGAGTAGTGCCTGAAGTGTGGTAATTAAAGCACTAGAGTGTATTGACCCACTGGACTCACCGGCCAAGCCCCCCGACACCGGGACGGTGGGGGCTGCAGTGCAGATCGCCCGACATCCAGGAAGAGGAACTTCCGCTGCTGTCTCGCCGACCGGGGAGCCCACCCGGTGACCAGCCTGCGAGGAGGCGGAACGGCTCCGAGATCTAGGACAAGGAGAAGAAGTCCTGGGTAGGGTGTAACGGACATCAATACCCCTCCCGTCACGACCCCGGGAGCGCCTGCTCTGTACCGAAGCCTCCCGCTGACCTCTACCACCACGTGGCACCCTGGAACCCCTGGGGCTACGACTCCTCCCGTCTCTACTATTAGGCCGCCCCTGCCGACCATACCTAGGGGCTGCCGCACATTCCCCTGCCGAGCTGTCCGAGGGGGAGCAGTGCCGACCCGACCTCCCCCGCGCCTCCCGGGACCCCTGCGATCTAACGGGTGATGGACTGTCGCTACCACTCCCAGAATCCGGGCCCCCCCGCCGCCCGACCACTACCGAGGATCCCGGTCCCCGACCCCCCTTGGTCCTCCGACTGACTGCCTCCGGAACCCTTTTTCCCGCGCCTACCACCACCGCCCCTTTGCCCTTACCCCCCTGCTGACTAGACCCCGACAGCCCAGACCTACCCACCACCCCTACGGGGGACCCGCTCTCTGACCTGGCCACATCCCGAGACCCCCCCCCCGCCCCTGGAACTCACACCTTTCGATCCACGTTTACGCTTAGGGGCCCCAGAACCCTCCCCCCTTAGGACTATGGCCTGGGCACCCCCCACTGGCCTACTCCCACCCCTCTCCGTGGCAGAGCTCCCCCTAACGACCTTCCCGCCAAGAGGGCCCCGGCCGGAGCCCCCTGCACTTGCCTGTTGCCTCCCAGGCCGGCCATGCGGTCTCCCGGATCCAGCCTCGTCATCCTCGTTACTCTCCGATGGGGGGGAAGCCCGCCCAGACCTCCCCTCCGTGGGTCCTGCAACACCAGGGGGCCGCCCGGCCACTTCCGACCCGAAAGCAGCAGCGCCCCCGTCCGTGACATCCTTCTGCCGCCGAGTGCTCGTCCGAGGCTCCGTCCGCACGCGGGGAGGCAAGGCCTCGACCACGCGGCTCCCAGGCCTGCTGCCGGTCGCAACCGAAACCCCACTGCTTCCGGGGACAACTTCACCGGGCCCCGTGCCCGGGCTTAGCCTCCTCGGGGGCCTCCGGGCCCTGACCGGTCTCCCGCCATCACCGTCCCGATCCGCCGCCTCCGCCAGGGCAGGGCCGAGCTGTGCCCGTAGCCAGTCGACACCCTGATGCCGTGCTGCCGACCTGATCCCCTCCAGCAAACGCTCCACGTCGTCCATGGCCCTGCAGAGGAGACAAAGGAAATCCAACCAAGCAAAGTCCGCGCACACCGAGGTGAACACAAACTCAACCAGGTAGAAAGTTAGAATGACTCACCTAAAATGGCTGCTCATTTAAATAGCCAATCCTACTTACCCATAATCCAACCCTTGCTTACTTCCTCCTAAACCCGCCTCCTAACCCCTGTCAAGGCCTTTTTCCGCTTAGCTGCGCTCTAGCTACATGGGGCTACAGTGTCACTGATTGCTGAGTATTATAAGCTGTGTCACTGATTGCTGAGAATTATAAGCTGTGCCACTGATTGCTGAGTATTATAAGCTGTGCCACTGATTGCTGAGTATTATAAGCTGTGCCACTGTTTGCTGAGTATTATAAGCTGTGTCACTGATTGCTGAGTATTATAAGCTGTGTCACTGATTGCTGAGTATTATAAGCTGTGTCACTGATTGCTGAGTATTATAAGCTGTGCCTCTGATTTCAGAGTATTATAAGCTGTGCCTCTGATTGCTATTATAAGCTGTACTAGTGAGTGCTGAGTACTATAAGCTGTACCACTGATGGCTGAGTATTATAAATTGTGCTTAAGAGGGGGCGGGGCTGGACCTCCGAGCTGGACGGTCGCAGGCAAGAGGAGCTCCTGCACCAAATAACTAAAGGTGAACACAAACCATGTATTTTACTGGACCAACAGACCAACAGCAACAGCGCCCAAAGCAGAAGGACTTCTGGAACCAGGGAGAGGCTGGCTCTCCGGGCTTCAGTCCCCTGGCGGAGAGGCTTTTGGTGTCTCAGTAGAGGCCTTCTCCGGCGGTGAGTGGGGCGGACGGCCGCTGCCCCACTATCCTGCACTCCCCGGCCCTGTTCCCCCCCCCTATGGACCGGGGGGGTGATCACGGTCCTCACCCTAAAGGCCTGCTCGAGCCACAGCGGACGAAACCGCTGCACCTACAATGGCGGCCGCCGTGTGCGCAAGAGAGAAGAGGAGGATCAGCACCCTCCCTGTGCCGATGAATGATACCGCGGTTCAAGCCCCCAGACACTGCCACGCAAGGGATTAAGATCCTTACCATCTGCCCCAACAACCGTCCATACCAACAACGACAACGGCTACACAGGGGGGACAGAATTACCCCGCGCCCTGACAACAGCAGGCTGCAAGGACCGAACAGGGCGCCAAGCAGGGTGCCCCTGCAAGAAGCTGGACATCTCACTCACCTTTCGTCCAGCCTGCCACCCAGCGACCTCAAGAAAATAACACTGAGCCTCCCATCACGGCTGACCCAGACCTCTGAAGGTCCAACCACACCATAAAGCAGCTGCAGTCCCTGAGAAACCAGCGTGCAACCCACAGAGCAGCAGGGCTGGACAGCGGTCAGATGCCTGCTCCCCCACTGCATCGAACGAGCAGAACTGGTACCGATCGGCAGTGGGACTCCCCCTCCGAGAACGGTCTCAAGACCACCAAGATGGCGGCCCCCCGCGGGGACAAAACGGATAGCCCGGACTGGCATGGGTGATAACAACAACGACAGTATTACAGCGACTGATGATAATACTAAAGAGACTGATGATAGTACTAAAGCGACAAATGTTAATATTAAAGTGACTGATGAGAGCACTAAAGCAACTGACAATAGCATTAAAGCGACCGTTCATAGCCTGAAGGCGACTAACAGATATCTAGCATGACCATCATTTACAATGCCTAGGCCCTAACATGTCTATACAGCTACTAAAGTCCTAGCATGCGACATCTGTACAACTAATATAGACTATGACCAAGCCTTATTACCGTATAAATCTATTGTGAAAAGCTGACCTTAAGCTGAATATAACATAAAAATTGTGCCTGTTAATCTCTGGTCCCGCATGTTTAGCGTGGAAAATGCTTGGGGATTGCCTTCGGGGCACCTCATGCCTATTTGTAATATTTATGCGCACTACCAAAATAAAGAATTAACAAAAAAAATTAAAAAAATAAAATTGTGCTTAAAAAGAGAATAAAAGATAATAGGGAGTGCACAATAATAAAACAATTGTAAATAATGTGAGGAACCTCTGGATCTGAAACACATAACATAAAACAGATCATAGCATAATACTGTTACATATATATTCAAGATCTATTATAGAGGTATTGGGTCACTCACACTTTCCGGAGCCACAACAAGCAGGCTCTGGCTCAGATAGCAGTTGAATAATCAGCTTATTCAGGCTGTAGAATTTCCATGTGGTGTCTCCTTTAAATGCCAACAGGAAAATAGATAATAGATCTTGAATATATATGTAACAGTATTATGCCATGATCTGTTTAACATTATGTGTTTCAGATCCAGAGGTTCCTCACATATAAGTATATTATTTACAATTGTTTTATTATTGTGCACCCTCCATTATCTTTTATTCTCTTTTTAAACACTTAAGTGCCTTTTGAGTGATTTTAGGCACTGGGGGTAGTTGCATTTTTGGTACACCACAGCGCCAATCCACCATTATTTTATCCTGTTTGGGTTTAATATTCTCTTATTCATCCAATTATAAACTGTGCCACTGATTTCAGAGTATTATAAGCTGTGCCACTGATTGCTGAGTACTATAAAACAGGCCACTGTTTGCTGAGTATTACAAATTGTGCCACTGAGTTCAGAGTATTATAAGCTGTGTCCCTGATTGCTGAGTACTATAAAACGGGCCACTGTTTGCTGAGTATTATAAGCTGTGCCACTATTTGCTGAGTATTATAAGCTGTGTCCCTGATTGCTGAGTACTATAAAACGGGCCACTGTTTGCTGAGTATTATAAGCTGTGCCACTGTTTGCTGAGTATTATAAGCTGTGTCCCTGATTGCTGAGTATTAGAAGCTGTGTCCCTGATTGCTGAGTATTATAAGCTGTGCTAGTGATTGCTGAATGAATAGACCTGTGAATTCAGGGAATTCTGAGAATTGGTTAGGAACTACCTTCTGACCTCTAACTAGAGGTATAGTGTATTTATCCTTGGAACCTCAAACAAAGAGAATAATGACAATAGTGGAAAAGTTTATTAAGAATAAAATTAAGGATTCTACTTTTCTATATTATGGACTAACAGCAAGTGGCTTCTAGACCAGCAGTTCCCAAACTTGCATATAAGGGTGCCACTGAATATTTCCCAGGTCCTATGATTATAGCACCGGGGAAACATTACTGCTGAACAGGGACCTGTAATGTCCGCCGGCTGGGAGGAAGTGACAGCCTGTCACTTCCTCCCAGCATCCTGCAGGGAGACAGCACAGGAGGGAGGCAGCAACGAGGAGAGAGGAGCACTGCAGGAGCTGCTCAAGACTCTCACCAGCCAGCAGGACTCCAAGCCACCCTCCTGGCACATAAGGTAAGATAGCAGGAGGGTGGCTGGAGTTATAAAGAAATATCACTTGTATGAGTGTGTGTATGTGTGTGTGTGTATGTGTATGAGTGTGAGTGTGAGTGTGTGTATAAGTGTGTGTGTCAGGGTGTGCATCTGTGTTTGTATATATATGTCAATGTGCTTCTATGTCAGTGTGTGTATCTGTGTGTGTGAACACATCTGTGTATGTGCATCTGTGTGTCAGGGTGTGTGTTTTTATGTCAGTGTGTGTTTCTGTGTCATGGTGTGTGCATGTATCAATGTTTGTGTGTGTCAGGGTGCATGTGGGTATATGTCGGTGTGTATCTGTGTGTATGTGTCTGTGTGTATCTATATGTGTGTATGTGTCGGTGTCTATATGAATTTGTGTGTATGTGTTGTGTATTTATATGTATCTGAGTGTTAATGTGCATGAATATCTGTGTACGTTTGTATATATGTATGTGGTAGTGTATGTGCATACATCCAAGCAGGCAAACACCAGCACAACATACAAGCACACTCCTGCAATCCAACACAAATATTACATAAAAAACACACCCCTGCATTCAAACCACCCAAAAATATACAAACACCCACCTTTACTCATACACACATAATTCACACAAATGTACATCCGAATTTAAAAGTGAACATTGCAATCAGACACACCCCTGCAATAAAACATAAACATCACATACAAACACACCCCTGTATTAAAACACAATAAATGTATACAAGCACCCTTTCAAACACCAACACTGTACATTATACTATAGTGACAGTAATTGAAGCAGTGCTGTACAGATATACAACCTAGACATTTTGACTTGGGGTGCCTTGGAAAAATATTGAAATATTAAGGGCGCATTGAACATAAAAAGTTTGGGAACCACTGTTCTAGATTTTAGATTGTAGATATTTACATTGTGACTTGTTATGTTTACACTGACGTGATTGGAATGTATGTAAGGAGGAGAAGTCATTTTTGTTTTATAATTGTTTATTAACCTAACAAAATAATATAATAGTTAATTATTAACCATTCTCAATAATATTCATCCCCCTCAGTCGATGGCCTCATAAAACTAAGATAATATTATTCACTTCTGAGGATCAAAATGGGCAGTAATTACTGAATCTGAAAAAGGGTAAATACCTCCAATAGAAGTGGAACATTCAATGACAGAGACTATGCCATCCATCAAAGGATGGAATAAACCACAAGAATTCCTACATGCCACACACAAACAGCCACCATGAATAATACAGAAATCCTTTGAAAGTCCACACCAGACAAAGAAACGTCATGTCCTATGTCATATATGCTACTTTCGATGAAATGAAAGTTCACCAACCCTTTGGTAATGGATATAAAATGTTTATTTTTACATGTAGAACATATTGCTTAAATTCAGTTTTCTCTGTATAGTTTTCCTAGGTGTGAGGTCCTGTGTGATTTAGAATGCTTGCACAACTGCCTACTTTCAGATTTCAGATGTTTAGTGAGTTCTAATTTGGTGGGCAGAGGGGGGTCCCAAACTACCCCTAGAGCCAAATAATATATTTTTTTTTCTGGCTTGACTCGCTATGTGTGCCAGCAGAAATATTTCTGAACTTGGCAAACTGCATTCCCTACACAGTACTGTGAAAACGTACGCTAACTTTTGGAAAGTGACTTTTGTCATAAGAGGAGGTGAGAGGGTGACAGGCCTGTAATTCTCATTAGAATTCTGACAGATAGCTGTAACGCTGAGTTATAGAGCAGCTCAAAAACCCACATTGTTCAATGTGTTGTCACCCAGCACAAACTATAATTCACGCAGAGAAATGACAGGCTTTGAGCCAATGTGGCAGGGGATTGCCCTGACTCTGCCAGCACTCTACCCAATCCGTCAGTGTAAGTGTAGTATTCCTGCCATATGACGAGCATGTTAAAGAAAATGTAGTAAACTTAATTACTGTTCATGCTACGTACATGCTTATAGTCAGTTACTTCTGTCCACTAATTTGTAGGTAACGAATTTGCTGTTTTCCATCCCCATCAAAAAGTTGTAAAGCACTGCAGTATATGTTAGCACTATAAAACATAACGAGTAATACTGTCACATAGAAAAAAGAATTAGCAAGAAAATGAATTTAGTGTATGTTTTAATATTGTACTAAATTGTAATCTCTACAACCTTTTAGTTTAAAAGGCACTAGGGATTATTAGGTAGTACCGGTATTTAAAAATACTCCTGTAATTCTGAGCTACTACCTGCAAAGTGAATTTCAGCTTTTTGTTCAAAATATCCACATTGGAAAAACTCTCCAACTGAATAATATTTTCAGTTTGGCTGTTGTGGTCTAAAATTTGAAATTTCCCTTTGAATTGATGTTGAATTCTTGACAATTCACCCATTAGTAAATAGCACTAGTAATATATTTTAGACTAAGTGCTTATGAATATTACAAAGCAAAGTACCATATGTTTATATGTGATTTAACATAACGAAAGTTAAAGGCACGCTACCACACCATAGACATGTCCAAAGTACTACAAAAAACTTGAGTGGTTAAGGAACTGGAGTGGCTCTTAAATTCTTTATGTTTATTCTCCTTTGAAGTGGCATTCTCATTTGTGAGTTTTTCATAGTGAGTTAAAATTTCACTAAAATTATATTTTTAAAAATGAAGTTATGAGAAGATGGACAAAATATGGCAAAGGATGGAGCTTCTCCCTCCATGTCCACCACTCAAGATTGACATCATCTTGTACAATGTGCACTAGATGCCTATGACATCTCATTATACGCAAGATTGTCTAAGGAAGATTGTCTAAGGAAGATCTCACCATCTCATCAAATCTTCTATAGACCCAGTTTTGAGTTCTATACAGTAGCGAGATTACAGTAGTCATGGCTTCCCCTGGCAGATCAAGATCAGAATAAGGAAGCAGCTACGAGGGAGAGGTTCACTTTCTTTCCACCCCCGAGGCAACAAAGACTAAGATGCTATATTGTCTTGGGGGGTCTTTGCAAAAGATAAAAACATTTTTTTTCAATTATATTTTTACTAGCTAAACCAGAGAGATGAGCGTAGCTATAAAATGCTAGGTCCAAATTCTAAATAAATACATTCTATTATCTGGATTCTGGATCTGGAGTTAAAACCAAGACTGATCTTCCGGGGATTCTACAGGACAACTCTGTGGCAGTATTTGTTTGAGGCAGACTAGTGAGATAATGTCTGGCTGGGTAAAGGGCCCCAGCGATGAATCAGAAAGTCTAACAAGCTGACAGTTTCCAAAACTGTTGTAAAGCCCTGGTTTGATATGGTGGACATGCAGCTAATTAGAACCTTTTTTCCTCTTCCTTGATATGGAATGTGTCAGCAATAAACAAGAATCTATGTAGAGTATTTGACAGCCAATGTTTGGTTGTGGGAGGCAATGGATCCC
Organism: Pelobates fuscus; assembly: GCF_036172605.1. NCBI lineage: Eukaryota > Metazoa > Chordata > Amphibia > Anura > Pelobatidae > Pelobates > Pelobates fuscus. The sequence continues at coordinate 80,605,363 of NC_086323.1, read as the reverse complement.
AATTGCCCATTTTCGCTCTTATGTATAAAAAGTTGTGACATGATTGTCTCACAGCTGCTACCACACAAGTGATGCGTATAAACAGAATAGCTGCACTTTTTAGAAGATTTTATAAAAAAATCCTCTTTTTCAGAAGAAGAAAAAAACAACATGTTGGCACTTGCAATTGATTTAATCAGCATTGCTTTTGCTTGCGTTGATCAAGGCATATACCAATTAGAGAGAGGCTGAATCACTGCTTTATGTCAGACAGATAAGGAAAAAAGATAAATTTGAGTACAGAATCAGGATTTACGCTACATCAGAATTATCCCTTCAAGACATCAATTTGTCAGAATTTACACAACGTGGGCATATTATCCCGAGGTCTTTAAAAACCTGCGCTGTGTTTGTATGGGATATGTAGAAAATCTAGAAGCAGCAGGCAGGTATGGAATGGGTTAAATAATGACAAATGACAGGAAAGATGCCAAAGACATCTTGAGTAAGGAATATAGTGACATATGTAATATAACACACAGAATAGCTCATTGTAAGCATAGACATTCCGCACGTCAAACTGCAGCTCCGAGACTGTCTTTCCATCCTGCGTCTCATCTGGATTGTAGCATTCTAGTCCACCCACAGCTATAAGGGTTGCAGTTTGTATTTCCATACCTTGTGGCCTTTTTTCAAGTCCAGCCTAAGCGAGGCAGGTCATTACCAGTTACTGTGCGTAGACCAGAAGTAATTACAAGCTTATTGACAAATGAATTTCTTCCACCTGCTTCCCACTGCGACTCACAGTGTTTTTTTTACCCTCTCTCCGTGAATTTCACTGCTAGTGACCTGTTCCTGTCTCGCGGGACTCGTCACTTGACAAAGACTTTGTGTGGACAGTCATTTGGGAATGAAAGATTTAAATAACTCTCACTCGGTCCACACAGAGCTATAAATTGGAGCAATCAGGGGACAGACTACGCATGGCAGACTGGCATTGCTTACCAAGGCCCTATAACAGGTCTAGAAACCAAGACTGTGAGCTGAACTCCACTGTAAATGAATCAGAAACATAATTAGGTTATACATATTAAGAGAAGCTATTCTGCAAGGGTCATTTATGGACTCTATCCTGATTTCTGTACAAACTGAAAAAGTGTGAATTATTACTATAATAATGTAATGCAGTATCTGCTTTACTCTATCCAATAAACCTGACTTTTGGATCATTCACATGTGCCCAGTCCTCTCATATATACTGCTAAGAATAATATAAGCAAACAATAGTAGTTAAAACAGTATGGTATATAATTAATATATACCTCAAGTGGAGCGCTATAAATGTTGAGGAATTACTTCACAGGATCTTGATTGGATCGTATACGTCGCATACAAATATGAAAAGTAAAAATATATAATATAGTGCAGATTGTAGAACTCAATTTAGGTGAGGTAGATAAATCGTTCACTCACATGTTCGAGAGCCTATATTATTGGCTCTGTAAACTGGACTGGTATGCTTTTTAGAGCAGCATCCCACCACTATTTCTTGTTGAAATTTCTCTCCGGGAAGATAAAAACAATAGAGACATCCAATGTGTAATATAGTTGATTCAAGGATATCTTAGATAAAATGTAAATAGGTATTATGCTCACTTCATATCTCCATGTGTTCCCCAAGCAAGGAACTGGAACAAACAAAAGAAAAGCTGCTGCACAAGTGAGTTATGTGTTCCCCTGAATACTGCCTCTGCTGGAACAACTGTCAAGTAAAAGTGTTCCGCATGTAAATAGCGATTATCACCAAAGAATTATACACTTCCCATGTACCAGAATGCCTTAGTAGTTAAAGCAATGTAGATGTTAATGGTTAGTGTAAGGGCACTGTACACAGAGTGTAGTAATTAAAGGTAAGGGTAGTGTATGGGTGAACTGTTAGAGTTAGGGTAGTATACAGGATAATGTGTAGTGTAGTGTATGTAATAGTTAGTGAGGACTTTACGATTAGTTGGAATTGCAGTCCTAGGCAACAGCTATTCCATCTGCTCCGGGGAGTGTAATTCCCACTAATTTCAGGCAGACTGAGTCACACTGGGTATATCCTGTTTCTACCAGAAATAGAGCCTACAAGGCCAAAAAGGTGATCCGTGCCTACTTACCTATCCAACAGACTCACCATCTCTGGAGAGTATAATTCTAAAACCTCATCGGCCCTTCATTCCTATTAATAATATATATTTATATATATTATTTTATTGGCTTCTTAAAAGATGAGTTTGGCTTAAACTTCAATGTTTTAGAGATACTTCTATAACTATTAATTATAAGCATTAACTGATAATATTGGCCTCTGTTTATGCAAACAATAATGAGGATAACGAATGCAATAATAATCTGATAATAGGAGATAAGCATGCAGCTATTATATGCTTTTAGGTCTTTTCCAACTTTAAACATGTTTAACATGCAAATCATGAGTTTGAGTTGCTTTCACAAGAAAATGTATATTAGTCAAGTGATTTTTTTTCAAGATGCCTCTGAATGTATTATGTCTGTGTTTACCAAATCACTGGTAGGCAGGGAGCTATGGATTTTATAAACACTCCTGCTTTCATGCAATTTTGTTTCAGAATTATATATTAGGAAGTTTATGTATGTATCCCTCCAATGGCAATGTATCCCTCCCATTGGCAATTTATTCCTCTCATTGTTAATGTGTCCCTCCCATTGGTAATGAATCCCTTCCAATGGAAATGTATCTCTCCCATTGGCAATGTATCTCTCCCACTGGTAATGTATCCCTCCCATTGGCAATCCTCTCATTGATGATGTATCCCTCCCATTGGTAATGTATCTCTCCCATATTTGATGTATACATCCCATTGGCAATGTATCTCTCCAATTGGTGATGTATCCCTCCCATTGGCAATATATCTCTCCCATTGGTGATGTATCTCTCCCATTGGTGATGTATTTCTCCCATTGGTGATATATCTCTCCCATTGGTAATGTATCCCTCCCATTAGTAATGTATCCTTCCCATTAGTAATATATCTCTCCCATTGGTAATGTATCTCTCCCATTGGCAATGTATCTCTTCCATTTGTGAAGTATCCCTCCCATTGGCAATTTATCCCTCCCATCGGCAATGTATCTCTCCCATTGGTGATGTATCCCTCCCATTGTTAACATATCCCTCCCGTTGGTTATGTATATCTCCCACTGATAATTTCTCTCCAATTCAGAATGTATTTATCTCACTGATGATATATCTATCCCACTGATTATATATATATATATATATATATATATCCCACTGGAATGTATCTATTCCATTGGCGATGTATCTATCCCACTGGTTGTGTATCTATCCTACTGGTAATGTGTCGCTCCTAAGACAATGTACTTCTCCCATGTGGTGTATCTCTCCTATGACAATGTAGTTTTCTCATAGCGATGTACCTGTCTCATGTGATGTATCTCATTGATAAATGAAATGGAATTAATTGGTGACTATACACTGTAAGTGCTATAAACTGTTCATTCCAGTACCTCCAAATCAAAGGTGCAACAAATGTTGATGTTACTTTAAAAAAAGGGTAACATGTTATTTGTACATTGCACTAGGCAAGCAGTTGACTTCTCTCAAAAGTGGATGCTCCCACAATGCAGCACAACCCCTTAAGGACCAAACTTCTGGAATAAAAGGGAATCATGACATGTCACACACGTCATGTGTCCTTAAGGGGTTAAAGGACCGCTATAGTGCCAGGAAAACATACTCGTTTTCCTGGCACTATAGTGCCCTGAGGGTGCCCCTACCATCAGGGTCCCCCTCCCGCCGGGCTCTGGTGTGAGGAAGGGGTTAAACTTACCTCTTTCTCCAGCGCCGGGCGGGGAGCTCTCCTCCTCCTCTCCGCCTCCGATCCTCCCTTTCGGCTGAATGCGCACGCGCGGCAAGATCTGCGCACGCATTCAGCCGGTCTCATAGGAAAGCATTATCAATGCTTTCCTATGGATGCTTGCAGCTCTCACTGGGATTTTCACAGTGAGAATCACGCAAGCGCCTCTAGCGGCTGTCAGTGAGACAGCCACTAGAGTATTTGAAGGCTGGATTAACCCTATCATAAACATAGCAGTTTCTCGGAAACTGCTATGTTTATAATAAAAAGTGTTAATCCTAGAGGGAAATGGCACCCAGACCACTTCATTAAGCTGAAGTGGTCTGGGTGCCTAGAGTGGTCCTTTAAGGGGTTAAAGGCAACTTTATGTCAACCAAGAAGGCTATTCAAAGTTTGATATCCTGTGAAGAAAACCAAGTATGTTCTGTACTTATCTTCATTTTATTCATCTGATCACCCTTCTCAGAAGCATTTGGCAATTTACTAACTAGCGTTTTGAAGGAAATTTTCAAAAAATTGCCTGTAAATATGAAACATGAAAGCTTAGCTCCATTTAGCCTCTAATGAAAATGCTGGTATGAGCATCTGAGTGGGATTTAATGGAGCATTTTGTTTAGGAGCATTATTTTGACAGTCCGTGTCATTGAGTGATAACTCACTTCACAACAACTTGCAATCAGTGGGTGACCCCCTTTCTGAAGAGCAAAATAGAGCTCTGCGACATTGTCTTCGGAATATAATTTCAGTAGTGATTATCAGCCTCGCAGACAGTCAGCAGCACAGCGAAATGAAAATTAAATTATGCATAAAATATGAATTTCACATAAGTTTACCAACAGGCCTATGATTAATCTCTGGTTTATCTGTAAATCTCTAATCATGGCCTCTTTTATCTTAGAACTATTGATTAAAGTATGTCTGAGGTCCTCCAATCACGTTTAAATTAGTTTTCGGGGATCATGTCACATTTTTAAAAAACATATCCATAATGATTCATTTCAAAATTTCCTCGACTGCCATGGTTCGAGATGTCTGCACTCACAACAAAGATTTGGGAAAATCTTTGTTATTCAAGTATGAGTTGTCCATAATCCACTTTGAGCACCATAAAAGCAGGAAGGATATATACACTCTTCTCATTGATTTTGAACAAAATAAAACACTTTATTTAAACTCCAGATATTGACCTAATCTTGATGTACTATTTAAAAAAAAAAAAAAAACTCAAATTGGTGGGCTCTATTCTCATTACAGTGACTAGCACAGGTTAGAGGTCTATAGGCTTACGCTGGCTGTGTCATAGTTAGGGTTATATACTAGAAAAAAATAGTTACAATGAATACTTAGTAATGTGTGAATTACTATGAATTAAAAAATCTGGGGCAAACTGAAAACATAGCTGAATATCTACAATATCTTCAATTGTGGCTTAAAATTTAAAATTCACTATGGATTCCAAACAATTCTCACTTTATGGAATAAAGCTAAACATTTTTTGGAAGTCAATTGATATCTAACCTGCTCCTTTAACCCCTTAAGGACACATGACATGTGTGACATGTCATGATTCCCTTTTATTCCTGAAGTTTGGTCCTTAAGGGGTTAAGGGGGTAGCCTAGAAGAAGTCAGGCACCAATATAATATAGATAACATAAACCTGAATTCAAGTTATAAATAAATCTGAAAACGAACCCACCATTTATAAATCAAGATATGTAGAATGATATTAAAACAGCATTTGTCTGTGATGACATTTATTGTGTTTATAGACAAAACAAGTGATAACATTTTGAAATATGTTTTTGGATTAAAAGGGTCCTGATTGCGCTCACAGTTGTTGAACTAAAATTGTAATACAATGACTCAAAAGACAGAAGGCACCTGGTAGGATGATGGAGTCAATGTGTCTCTCGTTAAGATGTTTACATTGGCCTTTTTCATACTGTTGGGATTTCATTTAATTTAATCAGGACCTTCTAATTTTGATATTATTTTTTTAAAAACAAGACCATTTTATTCTAATTCTGTAAAGTGGACCACAAATGTGTGTATGAGTATATAAAATTCCCACTTTAGATGTACAATGCACACCCTTTATTCTCTAAGACATTTTCTTTTTCTGCTACTAGTAACTAATTTCAGGGCTTAGATTGTTTACACCCTATAAATCCAGATAGACAGTTTTACCCTGTTTATATACTCTCTGAGTCTAGATAGACAGTGTATAGAAGGTGTACTATTTATTATAGCATGCCATGATTGTTGTTTTAATTACATTTTTTATTCTGTAAATCTATTTTCTTATGACTTTGGTAATTTCTGCAATAGGAAATCAGGTAAGGAAAACAGAAGCTCACAAGATATTGAGAGAAATGATATTCTGCCTATCGCTCTGCAAATAGCAATCCATCATGTCTCAGACGGGGAAAACTTATCAACTTGACAGGCCTGCATCAAACTTAAGGACCTGGATTAACAAGTTGCTTAATATGATAGCAAATCTCTCACAGTTTACAATGCAGAGATAGGGTATGATAAGAACACAAAACATTGGCTATGCAGTTTGTGAATTTCCTGAGCCAGTACTTGCATCCTTCTTTCCTCCCCAAGTCTTATCTTCTGTGCTGTACTTAGAATTAAATTCATTTAATTTTTTATTTTTTTAAGGGAGGGTGTTTTTGGGGGGATTTGTTTTAGGATAAATTACACTTATGTTGTTAAAATAAAAATTACTAACAGTACTAACAGTGTTATATGTGTACATTTAAATGCCCATAAAAAAGTTTATCTTATTACAATGCTTGTCCCCAACTATCAAAACAAAAACAGATATTTATTTTGTCATGCTTATGTGATATATCACAGTACCATAGAGACACAGTGGTCATGGATGGGATTCTCCAAACGATGTAAGACCTACATGGCATTGGAAAAATAGAAGAGGGCAAAGTAGGTAAGTATTTTTCATGATATTTGACATAGACATCATTTTAACAATACAGCTTTTATTTTGATAGTTAGTTGAGCCCTTTTAAAAACTAGACTTGGACAAAATTTAGCTTAGAGTGGTTTGTCTAAATCAAATGCCTTTTAATCTTTTTTTCTATGAATATATTTCATAGAAACATAGAAACATAGAATGTGACGGCAGATAAGAACCATTCGGCCCATCTAGTCTGCCCAGTTTTCTAAATACTTTCATTAGTCCCTGGCCTTATCTTATAGTTAGGATAGCCTTATGCCTATCCCACGCATGCTTAAACTAAATTCCAGATGGATAGATTCTGTAGGTGTGGATGAAAAGGCATTTGATTCAGACAAACTGCTTCAAACACATTTTTGGACAAGTCAATAAAATACTTTTCTGCACTCAACTCCTGTAATCTAACTCAAATAATGTGCTAACACACAAAAAGGTAACTGATGTACCTTAGTTATTAGACTTTTTTCCCTTTATTTTCTTATAGTGTTATATGACAATGATCAAAAAAATAAGCCTGGCAGCAGCACTCATTATGTACTGTTGCACACACTAGGGGTTCTGGAGAGACCATGCAGACCTCCGAATGCTCTGTCATGCTGTGCAGGTCATAATTATGAAGGTTAAACGGATTTATTATGTCACAACTCCCAACCCCAAAAGCCTTCATCTCTCATATTCTTATACGGTATGTTCCACATTAGTAGGACCATCCACACTGAGATATGTGAGTTTCAAGTCCATTCATTTGTACTACTTTCTCAGGCTGAAGGTTGCCAGAGCTCTGCTGGAGAAGAGATATATCTGGGTGTCACCCAAAGGAACTAATAATTTGCCAAGAGAGACAGAATAAAAATAAAACAGAGGAAGCTAAGGAGAAAGCCTTGAAGGACTCCAGCTGAGACAGGTCCAGAAAACCAGAAACCAGAAAAAAAAATACATGGAGGAGCGTTAATTGGGGAGATAAGATAAGATGCAGAAAAGGACAGTGTTATTGAAGTCAGGGTGTGAAGGGTTTGAAGAAGGAGAATGTAGTCAACATTGTCAAGAGCAGCAGAGAAGCCTAGCAGAATAAGTATGAAGTAGTGGCCTTTGAATTGATCAACTATTAGATCACTAGCCACTTTAGTTTGAGCATTATCTGTAGAATGCAAAGACAGAATCCAGACTGAAGAGGAGAGGAAATGTTTATCTATTGCATTCCACAATTGCTCTGTTTTGTATGTCACGGGATCGTACCCCAACTCACAGAAATAGCAAATCCCACAAACAGAAGTACTAGATAGATGTATTACAAGGCCTCAGAGTTGTCGGACTTAACGCTAATAAAGATAAAGACAGAGTCAGGAATAGCCAAGGTCAGAGATATAGAAATACGAATAAACAGAATAACAAGCCGGGTCAGGATACCAGAAATACATGAAATCAAATACAAGCTGAGGTAAATATCACAATATAACAAAAGAGACTTACCATGAGCACTAATTTGTATCAAGGCAGTAACCACAATATAGCACTGAACACGATATGGCACAGAATCGATTTAAGAAAAAAGACGTACCTAAAATGCGGGCAGCATCTATACATATAGAGGAAAGGAGCAGTAAGTGTGGATTTCGGCCCAGGCAAACCAACATAGGGAGCTGTTCACAGGACCAAATGGAAGTATACTATATTCTGTGTTCAGGCCACATGGCTACACAGAGCATTTGGGCAACACGACCAAACGAGGGGAGCAGTGCGGGCACCTGGTGCAGGTAAGTTTATGATAGAATACTCCATTATTATTGACATGCGTTTTTGGTCATTCTTAACAGAAATTCAGTAAACAAAATAAATAAAGATTGTACAAAATAAATGGGTCAGGCGGGTACACAGAAGTCATACAAGAAGCTATGAAGTAAAAGGAATGATGGATATAGGACTATAGTTAGATGGAGTTGAGAGATGCAGTTGAGAGATGTCGATGAGGAATGGCTTCTTTATGATAGGAGTCACAGTAGCCTGTTTAAGGGAAGTGGGAATGACAAAAGAAGCAAGAGATCGGATAAGATGTGATGGAATGGGATAGAGGGAGCAGGTGGTGGAGTGAATGGAAAGGGGAAAAGAAGCAGTGCAGAAAGCTTCTGTCCAATAACTGGGGTGAAGGCCTGAAAGGTAGGAGAAGCATAGCTTAGCATAGTTACATTTTGTGACAGAGAATTCTTTACCTAATTAATTAATATTGTCAACAAAGTAGTTAGCAGAGTTGTTAGGTTTTAGGGTTATATTAGAAGGGGTTACAGCATGGTATAGTAAGGAGTTAAAGCTATCAAAGAGGCACTTGGGATTATGAGATAAGCTGCAAATGAGGAAGGAAAATAAATTTGTTTACCAAGTGAAACAGCTGTTTTCTTATAGCATAACATGAATTTGTAGTAGTAGAAATCTGACGTGGCTTGACACTTCCTCCAGCAACATTCATATGGGCAGAGGCATCTTTGTAGGTAGATGGTTAACTTAATGTGTGCCTACCTCAAGGTTAGATATGAGTGGTGCTACCTTGTACAAAGCAGAGATGGGGGTATAGTTATGAAAAGAGATAGTCAGAGGAGGACAAAATAAAGTAGAGATCACAACACTGGAGATTGACATTCAATATAGAGAAGCTGAAGGTCAAGAGAATGAAGTTGAGTAGAGTTAGGCTGAGCATATTGGGTGAAAGGGATAATGAGAGCTAAAAAAAATAAGCTAAATATATATTAAAATTGGGTGTTGTAGATATTGTAAATTTGGCATGCATTTGAAAAGATGGTGTCTGACAGATCCATGGTTTGGCGAAATAGTCTATTGGGATAACCCTAAGGAAGATGTAATACAAATAGGCTTTTAGACTACTGAGCTAACAGGTGGAATAATTAGACTGCTGAACACTTCAGAGGAAAGGCAATGAGGAAAACAGTTTGAGGAACAAAATAAGGTGCCTCCAGAGGAAAGCAATGAAGAAAACAGTTTGAGGAACAAAATAAGGTGCCAGAAGGTCAATATATAATAGCAATAAATAAGAGGAAAGCAAAAAGCAAAAAATGAGAGGAAAGCAAAAAAAAACATTCCCCATGACTTTGCCATCACATGGTCTTGGCGTGAGAGTTAATTGAAGGCCCCCAAGAGCCGATAGGGGTAGCATTGTCAAAAATTTCAGTTGCCACCAGTTCATTTTCAGAGTAGAACAAATAATGGATAGCAGTTTGATTTTGCGATATTGCATTCAGTGCATGCATTCCAGAGAACACAGATAAAACAGTAATATGTGGCAGGGTTACATGGAATGAGTATAAGATTGGCTGAGTTTGGGGATTAGTACAGGTGGAGTGAGAGTGGGAGGGATCGGGGTTTGGGAAGATACCAGCTGCCAGGACCAGACCAGATGGTCCCAGAATGTGAGAATATGATTTAACAGTATGAGGTAAATGTTGGGGTTTTATAGGATGGAACAAGAGAGGATGGAGAAAGAAATGATATGTATGTATGAAAAGAGTGTATAGCTTGTAAGAAGGGGGGAGAGAAGTAAGGTGGGAGCAGCACACATGTTGCTAGCAGAAGGTGGTAAACGGAAGAATGATTTTAGTAATGAGAGACGTGACGGTAAACATGTAAAAGAATGGAGAGCATTATAAAGATGAGGATGGTGAAGTTCTAAATCAAAAAGATTTTTAATAGGATACAAAACAAACATTTTATCATTTAGCATACCTGGAAATTCTTCTTCAGCATTAGTCAGCAACATCAAGAAAACATCAAGAGAGCAATTAGAATCTGATAAATGTGCTTTGCTTTCATGTACAGTTAGAATAAACAGCAATTTCCCTTTAAATATCCCTTTATTTCTTTACCCCTCTCTCTCACGGCTTGAGTCCTGCCGTGCATTACCAGCTAGTGGTATATTGTTTTATGTTAACATTGGAGGCTAGCCCAGCAAGTGTCATTTAATAAAGGAGACTAATGCTTTATGTATACACTTTTGCATTGCTAGTCCAATCAATTTCCAATTTGTTTGCCCCTGGTAGGAACTAAGACAGGAAATGAAGGAAATGTCACTCTTAGATAGGGATCACAAAGTGTGCAGGTATATTCATTAAACAATGAGTCGAACTGTCAGCTAACTTGTAAGATTTAGGACAAATAGTCAAACTGTAAAACAATCTCTAGATCTGCTAAGTTTTGGATTTTTTTAAATTTTATTTATTTATTTGAAATTCCTATTTTGGCCTAAATTTCACAAATCAGCTCAAAATAAAGTTCTGTTTGCAATTTGACTAACGCTACATAGATGAAACATCTGAGTCTTCTGAAATATTCTGTATTATTTCTGTGCATGGCATACATACTGTATGTCTTTGTTAAAGTAGCTGTGTCATTCCTATTATATAATCCTTTGTAAAATTTATTATGGGGAAATAATGCCATTGGAGGTTCTTGAGACATTATTATAAACCACAAGGATGAACGTTTAGTGGTTTAGAATGCATCCAGAACACTTCAATGAAATTTTCCCCATAATACATGCTTTATCCGTATGTATATCTTATAGTACATGATTCTTCTAGTCGGAGAGAGACTTGGTTAAGGTTACTTTACTCTTCCCGAACTACTAGACTTGTACTAAGCAAAAACGTTTAGTTCTACTAAGCCACTTCACAGAAGAACAAAATTGGGTCAGCAAAATTAAATTCATGCCACAGTTTTGGTATTGAAAAAAATTGGGGAACCTATTTCGGCTGCTAAAATAGCAGAAAAATAGGGTTGCCCATGAGATGGTCCTGACATCCAAAATGGCTTTAAAATTGCCTGATCTAGTAGCAGGCATTTTTGCAATGCCAATTCTGAATTGTCAAAATTAGGTTATTATATACCTGGATTTAAAAAAAATAGAATAATCTTTTTCTTTTGCTAACTTGTATTAATAAAAAATATGAACACTAAAGGTGGAAATCAAAACCACAATGAAAGACATTTGAAAAGGGGGAGCAGCAGCAGCAGGAGGGGAAATGTAATTAAATTATTATGTTTAGGAGGTAAACAAGCTGACCTTAAACCATAGCTTACTTTGAGAATTTTTAGAGTTTGACTACGTTGGCCTAAAATTAGAAATTCACTTTGAATTCCTGGCAATTAATTATCTCTTTAGTGATTAACCCTGTTAGAGGTACATAGTGCAACTGTTATCTGTATCACAGTGTCCAAAGACAGTACAAAAGCAATTGCCTATTACAATATCCTTGAGAAGTCCATCATTTGCGAGATGACTGTGTAATAGACTGACCTACATTTTCCATAAAAGAAATCACCGTTAGACACATGATATCCACTGGATGCATTATATTCTGGATACACTGCACCTAGCCCTCATCCTCCCACGCTAATTGTTACTGTTGTAATTATAAAACAATTACAGAAAACTGACAGCCAGATAATGTCTGTTTAGTCAATCAGCTTATGATCCCTAATAATTGCAAGTCCACAGATGTTCTGTGCTTTATTTTACCACTAATTAGGGTATATAACAAGTACAGTTTAATTAATTTATTGTGTTGTGTCCAAAATGTCTGTAGGAAAAAAAAGGCTAATTATTACTTGTGTATATGTATACAGATTTTCCTCCCAATATTTCCTGAATTTTTATGACACTGTGATAATATTGCCAGCGGAGAGAGTCTGCCTATATAACAGGAATCTATATAAACACATATTATATATGGTATTATTACTTGTGAGTAATGCAAAGTATGGGACATGTTTATTGTTTGTTTATTTTTTAGGGGAATTGGATTACTTAAGAGTGTGTTATGGTAGTGATTTGACATGAGTGAGTCTTTTTTAAACTACATCTATTCTAAATGCAGCTTTTGGTATGTTTGCTTACATTTTGCAATTCCTCTTGTTAATTACAGTATAGACTGATTCATTAATGAATTGTCAGGAAGTAACTAGTAAATACCACATTGTAAGCAAAAGAGGAAACACTAGAGATATTTTGGAGTCAAATGTAAAATCCCTGCCCTGCCCTGCAGTATGTCATATGCTAAATTAATTAATTAATTACCAAAGATGCAATCCTAAAGGAAAGTTATTGGCCCTTTATAATAAAGTGCAATACAATGCACTATGTACTGTTACAAATAGACACACACACATATACAGAGACACACATATACACACACATACAGGCACACACACACACACACACACATACATACATACATACAAACACACACACAAACAAACATACAAACATACATACACACACAGAGACATATACATACAGACACAGACAGACATACACAAACAGACATACACACATACATACATACAGACATACATACAGACATACAGACACACAGACAGACATACACACACACATATACAGACACTTACAGACACACACACACATAAATGCAAACACACATACAGACACACACACATACACACACACACACATACATACATACAAACACACACAAACATACAAACATACATACACACACACAGAGACATATACATACAGACACAGACAGACATACACAAACAGACATACACACATACATACAGACATACATACAGACATACAGACACACAGACAGACATACACACACACATATACAGACACTTACAGACACACACACACACATAAATGCAAACACACATACATACACACACACACATACACACACACACATACATACATACAAACACACAAACATACATACACACACAGAGACATATACATACAGACACAGACAGACATACACAAACAGACATACATACAGACATACATACAGACAGACAGACAGACATACACACACATATACAGACACTTACAGACACACACACACATACATACAGATACACAGAAATACACACACACATACAGACACAGACAGACATGCATACACATACATATAGACACAGAGACATACATACACACAGACACAGACACACACACACACACAGAGACATGCACACACATACATGCAGACATACACACACATACATACATACAGACACACACACAAACAGACATACATACATACATACACACACATACGGGGATTCATACAGACACACATACCTTTCCCTGGAGTCCAGTGGCTCAGCCTGATGGGAAACAGAGTTCCCACTCTGACTCCCTCCTCTCTTTCCTCTCGCTCAGCTCCTGGTGGTTGCTGGGAGGAAGTGACCGGGGCAGTCACTTCCTCCTAGCGCAGTGTGACATTATCAGTGGGGGCCCGGTTGTGCTGTTAAAGCGCTGACCGGGCCCCTGGAAATACATTTCCGTCAGATGGCCCTAACAGCATGGGCCACCCGATGCGACCCCTGCGACCTCGGTAGTTCCGCCACTGGTTAAGAAACTGACCATAATTAATGCCCTGCTTCTTTCATAGATGTGCAGTTTGAATTTAGACATAGTTTTTGGGTTGTTAGTGTGTCACCTCTTGCAGTGGAACTGGAACCTTAATTTACAACACATCTAAAATGCATGTGTTTCACTTGAAAAATTGCACCGTATTATAATACAGGAAACAAAACAAACATTGTAAAATAGATTACAAATTGATTAATGTGAAATTAGTTTATGATAGTCTCTCAACAATACACAAGGGAAGCATTGAAAAGCGATACATCTAAAATATGAAGACGCTTTAATTATTTCTAATTATAGATGACTTCTTGGCTGCCCTTACTTAAAAAAAGAAGTACATTAAGGAGCCCATCCTCCCTCCATTAACATTAATATTCAATCCTTTGAAAAGCATCAACTCTGCAGCCCTTAAATAAAATCTGAATTGACATCCATTTGCAGTGTGTTTCAAACATAATAAAATATGTTAGGGATTCTAGTTGCTTTTTTGGTATGGAAATTTGAGTGTTAAACTAAGGAACTAAACTTGTGCCACTTTGTTTCATGTACATTTTATGATGTCTACTTCAAGGAATTTTAACTACATCCCCTGCCGGACGGTCGTTGGACTACAACCACTATAATTCTTTACCAAGCTATGACTGGCAAAGATCGATGGGATTTATAGTCCAATAAGAGCAGGAAGCCACCTTGACAAATCTGGCCTATGTAATACATGCTACTTGGTACATATTGGAGGATTAGTTAGCAATTTATTAAAACACTTGTAGGATATCTGCAGGAGTATAGTATGCAAAGTTTGAGAACAGAAAGATTTATAGGAATGTTATACGTTAAGGGTTTAACCATTTATGCAAATAGTCCTTCTCAGAAGGGCCCTCTGCAGTACCAGCTCCTCGTTTTTGTAAAGAAGCATAAAACAATCATTTGTATTTGATATAAAGCTTAAATTTAAACTCGTGCATTCTTGGTGAATAACTTATTTCTCCAGTGTTCAATTTCCTGCAAACACATGCACAGCTCTATTAATGTATATTTGTGTCATCCTGGGGACCAACTGCTGACTCCCTCATTTCAGTTTGCTTTTATAGGTAACCATCTTGCTCTTCCTTACAGAGTGCTTGTCACTAGAAGTTGGTTGAACAAATCCATTATGGATTCATTATGAGATACCTTCAGCAAGTTAGAAGAAACCCATTGAATTCCTCATTGTAGTCTTCTTGGAATTGACATCTCAGGCTTTACCTGTTCACGCAAGAGCCTAACGCTTTCACTAAAGAGATACGTTGCATTATTATTTTTTTTGTTAGAAGTGTCTTATCTCCCCGCGTGCAGATCACCATACTCACCCCCTTCTTTGCGCTCTAAAGAAACATCTGCACAGGACTGTTACCTGACACATAACCATTAGAGACAGTTTTTAAGAGCTGCATTTGCCATTTTATTTCCCAGCTGCTTATTCACTGCTATAGGTATTGAGTTAGTGATAATAATTTAATAAAATTGACTGCAGTTCCCAAGTAAGCCTCTGCATTCAAGTGGTACCTATGGGCAGAGGCCTATATCTATCTCCTAACAAATACACCCCAGTAGTCAGTGGTTTGTTTGATTTTTACTTAAGGCTTCTTTGAAGGTTCTATGCAGATTGGTGAGCAGTGACTTCAATCAATTCAATACACGTTTACTCTATCTGAACTGTTACCACATTTGTAGCAGCCAGACCACATTGGATATTGGATAATGATATCTTAAGATTCTGCTTAATAAAAGCACACTGCTGTCAGATTTATTTTTTTATAATAGCGAAACCCATGTATTGCCTTCAATGCAAGAGACTTCAGATACTGATTGAGATTTCTTGTAAAGCTAGAAAAGTATGCATTATAAATCCGGATACAAGCTTCATCACGGAGAAATGTAATGTGCCCCTGCCCATGCCAAAATCCACAACTTGTGGCCACCCACCTTTTATGGACCTGCAATGATATGAAAGACCTGCAACAAAGTATTCCTAAAATGTAACAGAAATATATATATTCTCAGGTGTAAAATGAAAAAGCTTCATCTTTCAAACAGGCAATTTCAAACATCTTTTTAAGTCCTCGATATCATTTTCTTTGAACCTGATTCTTTGAGAAGATCTAGTAAAACATTGAAAACCACTAAAAGTATTAAGTAAGTGGTATAGGTTGAGGCAGACTTTGAGCCTTGAGTGCATATGATCCTGTAATGTTCCCAGTAGATATAACAGATAGCTTGGTAAAACAGGAGCCGCGTCTCAAATCTTGTGAAAAGTCACACATAAACTACAAGCCCCAGATCCTTCATGTTGTGTTTGTGTCTCCTCCTAGTCTCTTGACTGCTACATTCTCCGGGAAGGTGTGATTAGTCTTTGCGAATATTCTATTCGTGAGGAAGGCACACAGTAGACATAATATTGGAATGAAAGGTTAAAAGGGGCACCCACAATGTCTCTCTGAATGTGCTATGAGAGTGTTGAGAAACAGCATTGTATAGGCACATTATCAGTAAGGTTACGGTATGCAAACCAAGCAAACAGAATCAAGCAAAAGTACTCTCCATTGACCAAAGCCACCTTGGCCGTTTACCACTGGTAATATAGTTATTAGATCTTTTCACAGGGGTGGTCATAGATAGAGCCCTTGTCAATTAAGGCCAGCAAAGCACCATGGAAGATATAGTTCTGTAATAGCAAGTAATCTGATTTTGGCACCCCCACCCACATCTAATCATATGCCTATAATTCTTTTGTTAGTCCTGATTTTTTTGTGCATTGTTGATAGGACAGGGGATTGTTAACAACGTTGTCTGTTGTGTCCCATATGGAAGTAGAGTATCCTTTATCTACCTTACAAGCCCTACTTTAGCAGTGCAAAGTACTCTGGACCTTAGGGTCAGACGTTTACAAATGAAAATTTTACAAGCTCACAGAGCAGAAAAAAAAATACCAAGTATGATTACCAAATATTACCCTATTTTAGGCACATTTCTCAGATATTCTGTATACGCAATAATTTAATATAATGTATTTCATTTAAGTCACTTGGGTTTGATTGGACAGTCCTGATTAAGAAACCAGATTGGGATACCAAGATATAATTTTCAAGTGGGCTTTATATGCACAGTGTATAGCCTACATAAATTGCTCATGTCCACCAATGATGTTGAATGCACGTGGACATTTGGGCATCTGCTAAAAAATACTGTATGCAATTCTGCTCTAATTCTTTCAAAGTGCTTAATGCACGCATGTGCTTTTGTGGCATTTAAATTAATGTTCATGGTATGTCAGGACAGCCAAAAATACAATGTGTTTTATTAACAAAGAAAGGATATGGCAATACTGCACCCAAAATCATACGTACATACAGCTGTAGTAGGAAAGGCTGTTAAAAACCTCAGGATAATAAAAAAAGAAAGACAATAATAGTGCAGTACAATTTAACAAAGTGCAAAGTATTGGATTGGTGACTGTAGGAGAACCACTCACATTTGGTAGAGCTATATAAGAGCTCTGCTGTATTGCGCATGGACGGTATGATCCGAGGTCCTGGGAATCCGTGTATTGTATATAGCAACCCTCACTTATTTGTTGTACTATAGAGAGCGCCTATAACTTTTGTTTTTAAATGTGTTTTATTAAATAAAATCCATTCAGATGTTTTTAAAATTCATAACACAGTCTATAGCTAACATTTCATTAGCTATTGGTTTAAGCCAAAAACCTACGTGCGACATTTCACCTTGATGTGTATATAGTTCTATAGCCAGTGACTTCCAAGTCATTGTTCATGATTTGTTTTATGGTTACCATCGACTAGTGCAATACAGATTTGCTCCATAAGTTAATTTATAACGGCGAGCAGGTATTTTAATTGAATTCAGTGCTGAATGGTCCCAAAGTTCCCTACAAAATCACCCAATAAAAGCAGCAGAGAAGGCTTATTTGATGATGGCATAGAGCAGCATACTGATAGATCTATATTCTGATAATCCCTCTGTCCTTCACACTGAGATGTAAGATATTCAGAGAACCAATATATTTCTGTAATCCGAAACCTTTGGAAATAGTGTGTGATTTATTTCAGAAAAAAAGAAATCTGGATTTTTAAAGAGTCAACATAACACTAAGTACATGTGTAAGTACAAAAATATTTCCCTTTGAATACAGTTTGTTCTGTTCATTTTTATTGCGCTTTGCGTGGTAATGTCTCATGGAGGGTGGAACCAACCTTTCAGTTTTCACTTAAGCTGTAAATTTGTTTGCAATTCTGCTGTCACAATGTACAGATATATCACTGATGTAAACGGAATCTGTTAATATAATCATAGAAGTAGGATAATGACAAAATCACTAGAACCCCCTTAACAATTAAAGCTTCACTGAAGAATTATTACGCCAATGAACGTTTGGAATCTTTGACATGTAACAGTGATCCTAATTGCTCTCACTCTGATTATTATATGTGAAGGTACCAAAATCAGAAAAAAATACATTATGCCATTTTGAGACAATTTTTCATTCTAAAGAAATTAAAATAGGCAGATTTTTAGGAAAATGTCTCATCGTTAGATTCAATCTATAAAATCAAATAACAATAATATTTTTTTATTTGTCTTATTTGTTTGGGCTTCTAAATAAAAATCTGAAAACTCTAGACAAAGCAAGTATGCTCATTTTCATTTTAGTTTTAATATATTGCATTAAAGGGTTTAAGAACAATGCACTACAACAGTTATGTTCACAAATTCACTTTTGATACATTTCTAACACGTTTTACCTCTGTAGAACTATTTTCTAATTCTTCTAATTTATTTATTCTAGGGACGATTCGAACATCTAACACATCCATTTTGAGAATCTGCCAGCTAAGGTAAGTAGCCCTGTATACTTTATATTAAGTTGTGGTCAGAAAAATATAAATGTGTATTTCGAATAATAAAAAAGGATTAAAATGTAAAGGTGAAGGCCAGTTTATCTCTCTGTAGGAACTCAAGAAGCTTATCAAAGTGCAGTTTTGTTTTGATTTGTTGAAAGTAATGGGCAATCATGATTGATGAGAAAATTTCCTGTTAAAGCTGAAATCAGTGCAGAATTATTACTGCTACTGCATTTTGTGATAACAGACATTCAGAGTTTTTTTTTTAACTTTTCATGGACTATCTCAACATTGTATTTACATTAATGGCATATGAATCCTAAAATACCACTTTATCCATGTACTGTCGACAGTAGATTTCTAATCACGACATAAAATGGGGGGACTCCTTCCAAAGACGACCTTAGAGCTTCTGCAGACCTTAGAGACGCACGTAACATTCTAAAATACCTGTCAATGTGCAGATTTTAGAATTCTAGACAGTCTCTCTGATAGGAGTACGTAGATCAGCAGATTCATAGAGTAAATCCACCAAAGTGAATTCAATGCCAGCCTTCAAAGTGATCTTCATATATTTGCAATCAGGGCTGGAGATGGAGTTTGTCTTGTGGTTTTAACCCTTGGGTCAAGTCCCAAAAACGAGACCCCATGTTTCCCGTAGTAGAAATACACACAACACATACATCAGACAAATGAATCTCTCCACAGCAATGCAGATCCTTTTCATAACATGAATAATTTAACTATGGTGTTTTTCAATAAATATTTCAAGTTTAGCATTTAATGGTAAATTCATTGTATTACACTTGATCAGTAGGTCACTGAGCTCATTTTCCATGTCAAGAATGACTAACAAACCAAATGCTATATATAGTGCATTATTTGGGTCTATAGCATAAAGAATCATTTTATTGAAGCTTCACCAATTACAGGGGCAGCATTACTGGACCTTTCACTTTTGCTTTGTCTCAGTTTTCTGTGAATTTATGCAAAATCATAGAGTTAAAGGAACACTATAGTGTCAGAAATACAAACATGTATTCTTTCACTATAGTGTGGCTGTTTAGGTCCCTGGCCCCCCTCATATCACATGGCTCAATAGCTCGCCTCGATGGCTGAGATCATCAATTTTGATAGTCACAGCCAATACAATACTTTCCTATAGGAAAGCATTGGGAGGCTATTGCGCATGTGTGGCAAAACGCCATGCTCCACCAATCAGCATCTCTTCTTAGAAATATATGGAATCGATGCACCTCTATGGGGAACGTTCAGCTCCTCAATGCAGATTGTGGAGATGCTGAACTCCAGTGGCGCACACTGCATAGCACTGACACAGGAAGCACCTCTAGTGACCATCTGAGTGAATTCAACTAAAGGTGTACTAGGCATTAATGTAAACACTGCCTTTTCTCTGAGAAGGCAGTGTTTAAAGTGCTCAGCCTCCAGGGGCATGTTATAAACAACAAAACCACTACATTAGGCTACAGTTGTTCTGGAGACTATAGTGTACTTTTAAGAACCGCTTACTGAGACAACTATATAGGTGTAAGCAATAAGCTGTGCTCCTTTCTAACAGAGTTGTATATCACGGTTATTGGAAGATTAAGAATCTATTCTTCCTTTTGTGTATATATATATAAAATTAAATGTATCATATTGTACACCATCTCATTGGAGCCTCTCTTAACCTAAATCTATGTTAAAAATCTAGATTTATATGCTTTTAGAAAGATGAGTTCACTTTAAGTCCAACAGTCAGTACACATGGCCATGTAATTGTGGTACGTCAGTAATGGTTAATTACAGAACTACTTAACTTCTAACCATGGCTTACAGGCCACAGAGTAAACCGAGAAAGATTATTGTGCCCGATGTGTCTTGACGGGTTTAGTGATTGTCCTCAGTTGGGGTCAGAGAGAGTACTCTAGCTTGCTATCCACTGGCTGCTGTACAAGTCCTTTTTCATCCTTCCTTGAAATCAGCATAAGACGTGTAAGCAGACTGAGAGAAGCCAACCACGAGGATTGATCTGCTTTCTGTTTTCACCTGCCTTGATTTGTACAGTGGTCACAAGAGATGAAACAGGAGATTACTAAACCTTTGTTTGCACTCCATGGGACAGAACTGTGTTCAGCACAACTTAAACCAATATATTCCACCAATGCATTAAGTGGCAGAGAGAGAGGGTTGAAACAAAGTATACAGTGGGGGGTTATGTTTCCAATTGACAATGAGAATCATGGAAGTTGATGTCTAAGTACAAATGTTATGGTAAATACCCAAAGGAAGCCAGGGCAGATTATATTATATATTTAATTATCCATTATTTTATAGTTCCCTTTGATCCCAGAGCATAGGGCATGAGAACTGTATCTACCATAGGCTTGTGTCTGTGGTTATGAGCCCATATGAATGATAGCATTTATTTTTTTATTTTAATTTAGCTAAAAAAATAATCATTATTTTAATTATGACAGATTATTTTATACATAAACACAACATTAACAAAATGAGTCACAAAAAGCTAAATACCAGTCTTATGTAAATGTATAGTCATGCCCTTTATTTTCAATAAGATAATAAGCAAGAATATTGAAACAGGGGCATAATTGGGTGATAAGGGCAAATCAGCCCTAAATTAGCATAGAACTGGCATGCTCTATGCACATGCCTATGGTTTCCTTCTAGTTAGAGCACTCTGGTTGAGGAATGAGGAAAGACTGCACACCATGCCTTCACGGATTAATGGCGGTCCTGGAAAAATTCACTTTATTTCTGAGGGATAGATATTCATGTCTGTCTCTTCCTAGTTCCTTGGGATTTCAGACGACCCCTGCTTGTTTTTAGAGGTTACCCTTTGTAAGTCATCTTAAAATAAGGAAAGGGTTGTCTACTTTCAGTTCAGATTGACTACTATTGTATACCTTACATAGTATCCTGTTATGCATTGTTCAAGCTTGAACCCATCTCCCCACACACCTGTTAGGACGAGGTGGGCTCAGTAAAGAGGGAGGGAACATTTACAGTGCACTTGCGGTTTATAAACTCACCTGAGAAGTCACTGAATACCACAAAAAAAAATTACAAGTCAAAAACAAAAGAAAAAAGGTGTGACCACCAGTTTTAGAGGCACATGCAGAATCCAGCACCTGCTGTTCAGAGGACACGTAAGACAATTCTAAAAATCTTTGGAATTTTGAAACGCTGAGAGTGTGGGCTTTAACAGGACACATTTTCCCTTTTTAAACATTTACCGCTCCTTTAAACAATTAAGCTTTTTTTTTTCCTGGCTGTTTTGTACTGTTCAGCAGCTGAGTGGGGAGTAATATCTGCTGATTAAGACCACAAATGGAAATAAACAGGAGTAAAACAAACTTCCAGACGCAGTCCGACGTCACAGGGAATTTCAATAGCTACTATGGGGGAAGGGAGGAAAAATGGATGGCTGTAGCTTAACCCACAGTACTGTCAATTCATTAATCCCTAAACACACACACACACACACCAGCCTTTTTATACCAGTGTTTCCCAGCTCATGTCTAAACCGAGGAATGTAACAGGAAAGGAAAGTGAGCAGATTCCTAACCACCTTGCACAATGCTCGGAGATGTTCACAAGAGCTCTCGTATCTGTCGGTACATGGCAGAGATCCTGAACGCCTTGCAGGCGCCATGGAAATAAACTGATTGCCAATCAAACAATACACAGCCCCATCACCCTTTTATTATATTTAGCAATGGCTCGGAAGTCCTAGCACAAAAACACAGCTGTGTTGCTAAGAGACCTGTGTGTCTGAGCTAGAAGTGCTGCGTTTGGTTGGCAGAAGTAAAGAGCAAGGTGGTGAAAACAAGCAGGCAAAGGGGAAATTGCATTAGAAAATATTTATTTCAACTGGGAGTATGCATAACCGTGTATATATAGATATATGTATGTAGTTGGTATTCCCGTCCTTTGTTCTAAAGCCCACTTACAGCTGCAGTGGCTAGCTTGTGTCACGGCTGGAATCGGACCTATTGGTAATCCTTTAGATACTGCTGGCCATACGGATGGTGGTATTAATGTGCATATCAATGTTAATAGTCAATGGAAATAGGGGCAATGCTGTCACACAGGTCTAAATGACCCTCTAAGGACCTAGACAATGGGCCTGAGTTTTAAAGCTTAAGAGAAGATAAACCAACCATTTCTCAATATGCATTCTGGGATTTGTTCAGTTTTTACTATATAATGCAGTCAAAAGTGGGACCCCAGTTCTTGCTTGGAATATCCCTTTAACTGGACATGATGATATACATAATGGAATTTTAAAGGAAAGTCGTATTGTGGAGCTCAAGTCACACTGACTGTTCATATTCTAAATAGACAGTGACACACAATAGCCTTGCAGAGGGTTGACCTCTAGTCTTCATGGACAGAAGGTCTCAGTGGAACCTCAGACAATTTCAGTCCTTGCAGTGACTAACATGGGTCTTGGGCCTGGGGTAATGACCTCACGTACCTCTAACCATTTAAATTGTGCAGTTGGATTCAGCTGGATAAGTAATACAATCCAAGGATATTTTTAGGTGACTTCATTATAATTTGAACTTGCTAATGTAATTAGGGTTTTAACAAACAATCTTTTTTTTAGCATACTATAGTTCAAAGACCCATTACAGTGACTTGTATTACTATAACATTCTGCTATACAATGACACACACTGATACATGTACTCTCCGGAAAATGTTAAATAATAGTATAGGAATGAAGGAGGATAGGGAGCTTTGGGAACAAAATGAGACTGTCCCGCCTAAACAGGGATAATATGCTTCCGCATGGACTGAATAGGCTTCAATCAGATAGTTACAGGCCAACAGTATGCCAACATTCAAAATAATAAGGACAGTAAAGCTTGCTATCTTATATCACAAAATTATACTCACAGTACAGTAGATTACTGATTATTCATCTTTGGATCGTAATGTTGTCAATGTCAAGGTCTTTTAAGACACAAGATGACCAGCAGGTTTTTATTATTAATATTTTGTCAAAATGTTCTGTTGATTTTATTTTTTGCTTTTTTTTTCACTTTATTTTGTATTTTGATGGCCTAGCTATCCATAAATATGGTCATATGACTACCATTGTGTGTCTATTTAGAATATTTAGTGTGTGACTCGAGCTCCACAATTTGACTTTCCTTCAAGTTCCATTATCTATATCAGGGGTAGGCAACCTTCTGGACTCCAGATGTTGTGGACTACATCCTCCATAAGGCTCTTACACTTATAATGCTGACAAAACATCTGGAGTGCCGAAGGTTGCTATGCCTGATCTATATCATCAATGTCCAGTTAAATGGACATTCCAAGCTGGAACTGGAACTGGAACTGGAGTCCAACTTTTGACTGGTCAGTGGATTACCATAGATGGCATATAACCACACAATAGTTAATTATCTAGATGCAAAGCCCAAGATATGGATAAGAAATTAAAAATAAAAAAGCCAATTAAGGCAGCAAAACCTGAGTATAAGAACCCCTCTATGTCCAAACAAAATTAAATATAAAACCATACAGAAAAACAGGTGTGCGCCAAGACAAATCAACAAAGTATAAAAGACAAATCAACAAGATTTAAAAAACAACAGGCAAAGAAAGATAAGATATAAAGTAAAAATGATATAATCCCAATGTTTTTCTGCGTAGGTGTACTAATGAGAGTGGTAACAAGTAGTAAGCTGAGTGCTGTTTTGCTAGACAGTGAAAAGCATGCGCTTATAAATGGCAAGAAAAACATTAAGAAATCATTACCTTTTATTTTTTTGCATTTAGCTTTACTAGTGGTGAATATTCAAGTTGATAATACATTTTATGATTGCATAAATATATCTAGTAGTGGGATTAAAAAATTTTAGTAACCAGTTCCGACTTTTCATGTTTCCAACTACACAGGGTCGGCCCAAGACATTGTGCTGCCTGGGACCAAGCCTCCACCCCACCTCCCCCAAGTCAAGCGTGCACACACATGCACATCAACGCAGTCACACATATATGCCCTGGTTGGCAAAAACACATGGGCGGCAGGGTAATTCTATTAAAGGGACACTATAGTCACCTGAACAACTTTAGCTTAATGAAGCAGTTTCGGTGTATAGAACATGCCCCTGCAGCCTCACTGCTCAATCCTCTGCCATTTAGGAGTTAAATCCCTTTGTTTATGAACCCTAGTCACACCTCCCTGCATGTAACCTGCAAAGCCTTCCATAAACACTTCCTGTAAAGAGAGCCCTATTTAGGCTTTCTTTATTGCAAGTTCTGTTTAATTAAGTTTTTCTTATCCCCTGCTATGTAAATAGCTTGCTAGACCCTGCAAGAGCCTCCTGTATGTGACTAAAGTTCAATTTAGAGATTGAGATACAATTATTTAAGGTAAATTACATCTGTTTGAAAGTGAAACCATTTTTTTTTTCATGCAGGCTCTGTCAATCATAGCCAGGGGAGGTGTGGCTAGGGCTGCATAAACAGAAACAGCAGTTAAGCAGTGAACTTGCAGGGGAATAATCAATACACTAAAACTGCTTTATTTAGCTAAATTAATTTAGGTGACTATAGTGTTAATGCAATAAATGCATAAACCTTGTATATCATCCCAATGAGCAGCAAATGCATAAACTTGGTATATCATGCCAATGAACAGTAAATGCATACATCCTGAATATCATGCCAAAGAGCACTAAATACTTAAACTTTGTATAGCATGCCAATGAGCCACGTGTGGCTCCAAAATGTCTGCTAGTGCCATGTGCTCCCAAAGAACCTGCCAGTGCCTTCTCTCTGTCCTTAGCCTCACTCTGTCATCTCTCTGCCACCAGTCTCTCTGTGCCATCTCCCTGCCCCAGCCACTCTGTGCCATCTCTCTGCCCTTTGTGCCTTCTCTCTGCCCTTAGCCTCCCTGTGCCATTTTCTGCCACCCTTATCTCTGTGCCACCTCTCTGCCACCAGCATCGCTGTGCCATCTGTCTGCCACCAGCATCTCTGTGCCATCTCACTGCCACCAGCCTCTCTGTGCTATGTCTCTGCCAATAGCCTCCCTGTGCCATTTTCTGCCACCCTTATCTCTGTGCCACCTCTCTGCCACCAGCATCTCTGTGCCATCGCGCTGATCCCAGTCACTCTGTGCAATGTCTCTGCCCTTTGTTTCCTGTGCCATTTTTCTGCCACCTCTCTGCCACCAGCATCTCTGTGCCATCTCTCTGCCACCAGCATCTCTGTGCCATCTCACTGCCACCAGCCTCTCTGTGCTATGTCTCTGCATTTAGCCTCTCTGTGCCATTTTTCTGCCTCTAGTGAGGGCGACAGAGTGTTTGTGGGAGGGTGACAGTGTGTGGGGAGGGTGACAGACAGTGTGTGTGGGATTGTGACAGTGTGAGGGATAGATAATTTGTGTGGAGGGTGACACTGTGTGTAGGATGGTGACAGTATGTGTGGGAGGGTGACAATATGGAAGGTGATGAGTGTGGGGTGATGGTGACAGTGTGGGAGGTGGTGACAGTGGGGGGTGATGGTGGTGATGGTAGCATTAGGGGATGGTGACAGTAGGGGGGTAGTGTGTGTGTGAATGGTGGCAGTGTGGGGGATGGTGACAGTGTGGGAAGTTATAAGGTGAGGGGATGGTGACAGTGTATGTGGGAGGGTGACAGTAGGTGGATGGTGACAATGTAGGGATGGGGACGATGTGGGGTGGTGACAGTATGGGAGATGGTGACAGTGGAGGGATGGTGAGAGTGTGGGAGGTGGTGACACTGTAGGAAGTGGTGACAGTGGGGGTGGTGGTGACAGTGTGGGAGGTGGTGACAGTGTGGTAAGTGGTGACAGTTTGGGAGGTGGTGACAGTTTGGGAGAGGGTGACAGTGGAGGGAAGGTGACAGTGTGGGTGGTGGTTACACTGTAGGAAGTGGTGACAGTGTAGGAAGTGGTGACAGTGGGGGTGATGGTGGCAGTGTGGTAAGTGGTGACAGTGAGGGAGGTGGTGACAGTTTGGGGGATTTTGACAGTTGGAGTGGGATGACAGTGTGGGTGGTGGTGAAAGTGTGGGTGGTGGGGACAGTGGGGGTGATGCTGACATTGTGGGAAGTGGTGACAATGAGGGGGATGGTGAAGGTGGGGGAAGTGCTGACAGTGGTGGGAGATGATGACCGTGGTGGTGGTGACAATGGGGTGCTGGTGACAGTGGGGGGAGGGTGACGGTGGGGGAAGTTGTAACTGTCACGCCAAGGGTGCATAATTCATTGTTGCACTATAGAATATTTCCATTTAATGTAATTTGTGTAGTGCATGTATGAATTGGCCACTTGGTAGGGGGTCAGATGACAGAAGGGGTAATGCAAATTGCATAGGAATGTGAAAGGAGGCATATGGTTTGCAACACGGATGGGTCCCTTGATTAATCAAAGGCTCTGCAGGGTGTGAGATTCTACACTGGAGATGCCTGGATATCTAGTTCCAAGCTCTGCAGGGTATGAGATTGTACACTTGAGATGCCTGAATGTCTAGTTCCGATGTAAACTAGCTGACTTCAGCCATATGGCATTTGCCTCTTAATTGATGAGTTAATTTCTGATATGTTAATGATCATTAGCCTTGTGTTCAAATATCATATCCAAAAGAAACAATAATATGTACCCACAGAATAATAATTAAGCCTCATTTTTATTATATTTAGAATGGGACAAGGACTATCTTCTAAACAAGCCCAAACATGATTGGCATAACTTAACCATATGGGAAAGGATTGGGATGTATGCTATATTGGGTCACAAGTAAGAAGTGTGACATATTTATGGAATGGAGAAATGGTAACAAATTCATAGATACAATTATTATTTCTGTGGCAAGTACAAAAGAGGATTGATTGATGTGGGTCTGGAACACAAGGGGTGGTCACTTACTGTCTCTATAGACACGCCTTAACTCCACCTCTAGGCCAGGCTTGGTAATCCACAGGGTGTATATACAATGATACTGAAATGTGTATTGGACTTGCTTGGGGGTCAAAATCTAATTCTAAGTGAGAGTCTTTCTTTTACCTTTCTTACCAGACATCCCCTGGACAGAAGTTGTACTTTGAATACCTGCGTAAGTGATAAGGACTTCTGTTATGTTATACCTTTTTGTTTTTATCTGTTGTTGGTGTAACTAATTTGATTGTCATCTATATTTTTATATGCACTGTGACTTTTTTGCTCATAATAAATATTCCTTTATTAAATTCTGCCTTTGTCTGGTAAAGAATCACATTACCTGAAGAGACTAATTAGTGTTTTGCAATTGCTTAAATATTGTGTTAAGTTATATTTGGTGGATTTTTCTTATTAAGTTGCCTGAGGGACCAAGGCACCCCATTTATACATTTTCTTGGTGGTGGCAGCATTAAGATAGTAATATTTGTATTATTATGCTAAAGTGTGGGTGGTGTTAATGGGGATTTTATCATTAATTCCGATCTAGTGCAGACAAATAGTGAACTTTAAACCTTTTCATCACCACAACTACGTCACGCACACTCTTGAAGTAGGGTGCGTTCTTGACAGTGACAATGGGGGGATGGTGACAGATGGTGACAGTGGGGGAGGTGGATACAGTGTGGTAAGTGGTGACAGTGGGGGGGATGATGACAGTGATGGTAGTGACAATGGGGGGGTGGTAACAGTGTGGGAAGTGATGACAGTGGGGGGATGGTGACAGTGGGGGGAAGTGTTGACAGTGGGGGGGAGATGATGACTGTGGTGGTGGTGATAATGGGGAGATGGGGACAATGGGGTTGGAAGTGACAGTGTGGGAAGTGGTGACAATTGAGGTGGTGGTGACAGTGTGGGAAGTTGTGACAATGGATGGATGGTGACAGAGGGGGTGGTGGTGACAGTGTGGGAAGTGGTGATGGGGGGGATGGTGACAGTGGGGGAAGTGCTGACAGTGGGGGAAGATGGTGACTGGGGAGATGTCGACAGGGGGAGTGGAGGTGACGTTGTGGGAAGTGGTGACAATTGGGGTTGGTGGTGATGGTGCGGGAAGTGGTGACAATCGGGGGATGATGACAGTGGGGCTGGTGAAGACAGCATGGGAAGTGGTGACAGTGGGGGGAAGAGAACGGGGGGGATGATGACAGTGGTGGGGGATGATGACAGTTATGGTGGTGACAATGGGGGGATGGTGACAGTGGGGCTCGTGGTGACAATCGCAAGATCTCTACTCCATGGTCTGCAGCTCTTTACCCAGTGGAGCTGCAGACCAGAGGCAGGGGCCCCTCACCTGGGCCGCAAACAGGGCAAGCCGCCGGGCCCCCTCCTGGTGTCGGCTCTCGGTCATGGACCAAGGGCCGACACCTCAGTTGGCCAGGTTAATCAAAAGTTTGGCAAACTTAGGACATTATGGGCTCGATTTTCTTAGCAGAGTAAGGATTTATTCTGCTTACAGAATTGTAATTTTCATTTAGACTTCAAGGTAAGAATTGCTATTCATGCAGCAGAATAAACACTTTATCTGCTAAGAGAATCCTGCCCTTTATGTTAAAAGTATTTTTTGTCAGTTATATTTTCTATGTGTATTTTTATAAACTATTTTGATGCTGGCACCATTATAAACTCTATATTGATTTTTGTGGTTAAAGGAATAACAAGAAACATAAAAAGATCCTTACTGCGCAGTTCAGTTTTTACACGCAGTTCACTTTTATAATTTATGGAAGGTTAGTACTTGCCTCTCCCCACGGATTACTTAATAATCTTTATCATATTGTTCTTTCAGCATCTACCTTTTAGACTCTTGACCACCTGCCCATTTCCACTGCCTCTCCCTGTTGGGTTACCTCGAGATTCTGCTCTTGGCATTTTGCTCCTTTTTATACACACATACCCACTCAGCAACTAATTAAATCCTCTGTTATTTATTTTTATTTTTTCCCAGGCATGAGTTACGCAGCATTTATTAGGCAGACTGTTACATAGCGCATGACATGCTACGCACATAACAGGCGTAGAAGGTCATTATTATTGAGCAACAAACAGGGTTATTGAGTAAAGTGAGAATTCAGAGTGAATTCAAATTGAATTTCAAATTTTAGGCTAAAGCAGCTGAACTGGAAGCATAAGTGACTTAGAGAATTGTTCCAGTTCGGCTATGTTGGCCTTAAATCTGAAATTCACTTAGAATTCTCACTTTGGTGACTAAACTTGGAAGAGTTCCACAATACACCCACATGAGTTATAATAAGGCACACACAAATAATTTAATTTGGGTACAGCTTAACTCATGCAATAACCAGTGAACTATAACTAGAGCCTCGATATTTCTGTATTGTTATATATGTTTATGAAATGTATGTTTGATATTACCTTTTCTGTTACCCAGATATGTTGTACAGTGCTAATAATTAATTAGCAATAAATTGTGGTGAAACAAAAGATGTAGTCCAAAATTGCTGAGCTGGGAATATAGTGGCCCTAGGGAACTTCTACATATTGGCAGTTGTGACCTACATGTAGAAATTCCCTTGTCCAGTCAGCACAGTAGACAGTTCCCTAAACAAGTTCCTACGCTATATCGAATCACAGACAAAGGGTATTTTACATATAACACAATTACAGAAAGTCATATCCACCATTTTTAATCTTGTTTTTTTGTTAGTCTGTATTTTTATTGGGATATGTACAAAACATATAGAATATTAAAAAAACATTATACAACAACCTCCTTTCTAAAGTAAAAAATAATCATTTGTGTGCGTTTGATTACGCAAATTACAATTACCTAAAGCAATTAAACATAAGCAGACCACACTAAAAACAGTAGATAGCTGATTCGGGACACAACCTATGGAAAACAAAAGATTGGAGATCTATTAAATCAGGCTTATCATATATGTAGAGGATAAAGTGATAGTAAGGTACCAGGCCATTTAAGCCAACTTTTCATGGAGCACATATTTGTACCCATTTGAGTTATCCTCTGGAGTGTTGCTGTCCATCAGTTACAAAATTTGGAACTGTCTTTGGTGGTAGACTTGGAAGTAGGAGGGGGCAGCCACTGAGCATTGAGTGTGAACCATGACGCATTGTCTACCAGTCCAGATGCTCAAGTTTTTAACATACCTGCCAATAATGTGACATGAAAGCAACCAACTGACCAGGGAAAAAGGAAGTTTTTAATGCTAAGCTTTCACAGCCTGTGTCCATTCTGCTTGGCAGACATGGCTCATCCCTTTGAGCTCAGTTTTGACATCCGGGAAAAAGAGTCACAATTAGACATAACAAAGTATTCCTGTCTTGTCGATCATGTTTGTTGTTCTTACAAAGGTTATCTTTTCCATTCACTAATTCCACTAGCTTCCAAAACATGGATATTGTATGTGTTTGATAAAGGGCTACGGTGCTAGCTTAATCTGTGAGAATCTTGGGATACAATTTGCATTGGGGTTCATGGGTTTTCTACAAAGAGGAGGAGTATGAAATATTAATGATTCCCAGCGAGAGCTTAAACATAACCCATGTGAGGAAAAGCAGTCTTATCAGACTAAAAGTGTGTGTCATTAATGTCTTATCACAGTCAAGTAGAAAGAGTTCCATCAATCAGCTTTAATTATTCACAGGCAAGGTAAGCTGGCTTCATACTCTCAGAGGTCACCTGCCAAAGCCGTACTTGTCAAGATGCCATGATCTGAAACTCCAGCTCCGAAGTAAAAATTTCCAAAGCTCTTTCGACTTGGAGATAAGGTCTGAGAATAACTATGCAGTGCTGTGCAGTGACATATTTTCTACATTTCATCAGCAAGTGTAACACAATCTTATGACAATGGAATTGGTCTTGTGAATCCATGGAATTTTATTAAGGGTTTTTGTATTCACTTCTAAATTGTAGTAAACTGAACATTATATCACAAAATTTAGGCTAAGAGAGCTGAATTAGAAATGTTTCCGATTTAGCCACTGCTTAGCTATTTTTCTCTACATTTTTCAACTTGGTTTTCAACACAATCCTCTGTTTAGTGAATAAACCCTAAATAATCTGGTTTTCCTTGTTACTGGCTGCTTCATTAATGAGCTGGTCCTGGCTGATGGAGTCACACACAGACATATCTGTATCAGTAGCTCCTTCAGATCAGACTTAATTCTTGATTTTTTTTTCCACCTACAAAAAAAAAGTTTTTTTTCTGTACTTTAAAATCATCATTAGATTCCTTGTACCCTCTGACCCAAAAACCAAGTTCTAAGCTGTACAATGACTGTCCATAAAACATGAACTCTTACACATGTTTACAATATCTAAAAAGAGCTGTCTCTCTGCATCACCAAGCAAACAATACTCGTATAACCTGCTTGTTTGTTTTATATTCTGAAATGATCAGCATTGTAACAGTATTGCATTGTTCAAGTATTCCAGATTTAACATACATGAAATTAAGAAATGTATTCTTCCGCTTTTTGCTATATGCTCTCAGAGACTCCAACAACCAGACCAGAACTGGTGCCATTCTGATGAACCCCACAAGGCCACAAGTTCAGTCCATTGCTGGCTTCCGGGCACTTTTATTTTTGGGTCATAGTTCATGCCTCGGTGTAAAAAAACAGCTGTGATTAAAATGGTGTTTATTGCTAATGGAGAAGTGCAGTATGGAGTCTGAAACAGGATGCCATTTTGTGCTTATTTGCATGTCAAGCGGAAACATGTTTTTTTTAGTTTCTCTGCCTAAGGAGGACTTCTCAAAGTCCAACTTGAGATATGCACATGATGCCTAATGGTGGTTTTTCTCTTCCTCGTAAAACATCTTCTAAATGAACAGATATTAGTTGGATGCATTACTCGTGCCAGCAATGATGACTAATCCATTGCTAGTCTTTTTATCCTACTGATATCCGTACAGAGCCCTTTGTCCATTGCTTCCTGAGGAATATTGCGTGTAATTGTACAATGCTTAGTCTACAGAATCAGAATCAGCAAGCCAATATTTTTAACACAATTATCTAGAAGACTAAAGAATGGTAGATCCCTTATTGATGGAAGAAAGCTTACTGCGTTGGCGAGTTTAGCTGGTGCATAAAAATTAATGTGGGCTATATCTAAGAAAACTTAATGTGTTCTAAAACATTATTTACTATAAAGGCAAGTACCTTTAGGTAATATCTAAACATTAAAAAGCAAGCACCAATTACAACTAATACCATAGAATTACTTGAAATTATGAAGTCAACACAGATGACCTCATTTCCACAAAACAAAATGCAGGTATTGCCAAAAAAAAGTAAAAATGTCTCAATATTACACATTTATCGTTCAATGTAAAGTAAACTAACAATTTGACAGGTTCTCTCCATTAAATGCTTTTACTTATTGGGTGACTAATTTCACAAGCTGGTTTGGTAGTGACCAGATTGTGAAAACTGACACCCCCTTAGTAATTGTGCACCTTGTGCTTTATCTGAATCCTAAAGGCTGGGACCAGAACATGCACATTTGGCCCACATGCTTCATTGATGTCTTATTAATAATCAAACCATCTGGATCGCATTAATTTGTAGGCCACTGATGGATGAGACAAGAACGCAAATAATACATAAAATATTGTGATTGTGCTTGTACTAGTCAGAGGATATTATTAGCACATGCAAATGATAATCCTATTGGGTGATTTATGCAGTAAATCAAGACTTCACTGTTTAAAATGTCAACTATCAGCACTGAGTTGTAGTACATAGATTTTACCAGGTTTTCAAATAGAGAAGTAAATAATAGTAAAGAATAAGGCATACTGAACTAGCATAATGATGTCTGCTGGTTTTTGCTATTTTGTTTTGATAAACTTCAAATGTCGTATGCAATAATATAAATTTTGTAATACTTTTGAATAAATTATAATTATTTTAAATGTTACAAGGACATTCCAGGCACATGCACGACACTACGCAAATTAAGTGCATTGGAAAGGTTAATGCTGTGCTTTTATCCATTTTCAAATCTCTTTAGTTTTGCTAAAAAGAAACAAGAAGAAAAACATATTTTGCTGGTTAATGCAGTATAACCCTGTTCTCTTAACCACACCTTCCCTTTTCACAAGATAGCTTCCCTAGTAGACGTATTGACTGAGCCTGAGAATGCACTAAGCTCCAGGACTGATTTTCAGTAGGCAGAGTAGGTGCCTGCGTTACGGGGGCGCCTACTCTGCTTTTTAAAAGCCCCCTACCTACCTCTTGCCTGGTGTCTTGTTGCTTGTTGATTGGAACAGAAGCTGCTGGACTCTCTGATCGCCCCACCCCCTCAGCCTGAACACAGTCCACTACCCACACTGTCCATACACATACTACTACTACACACACTGCTGCACATACTATTGCTACCCACGCTATCACCCCCACCACACACACCCACACTACAACCCACAATATTACCCACACACACTACTACATACCACACACACACACTGCTGTACACACACTACTACACATGCTGCTACACAGACTACTACACACACACTACACAAACACACAATGACACACACATATGCAAGCACTGAGACATTCACATACACTACTACCATCTATATGTTTGTGTATATAGAGCAATCTTTTATAGTTAAACAATCAAGGTTTTTTTTGTAGTGTTTTAAGGGGGCAGATTGGGTGGAGCTTGAGAATTCTGTGCCTACATGCTTGTAATGTAAATCCAGCCCTGATTCAGTCTTCTGTCTTCTATGACGTGCCATGCTTGATAATACTTCCTCAAGCAGGGCTAACCTCTTTCGTTACCAGCATGCCAAATTCTCAATGGAGTGTCATCAGTCAATCCATTCCTATACTCCCTGTATTCAGCGCTTGCAGCATCAGCAAGGGAGTTTCCATAGCAACCACAGCACATGCACTGGGGTTGCTATATGGTTAGAAGGACCACCTGTGGGAGGTTTTTGCTCTCCCTTGTCAGTCAATAGAGCCTATGCCAAAGATTTGACTGACAGTTGGGAGAAAGACATTTTTAAATAGGCTATTTCTCCCAATATATACATGTAACAAATGCTGGTATTTCAGATACCCATTCGTTCGTTTCCTCCCAAACTGCTAGAGGCTGAGTGAAATATAGCTCGCAGTTTGGGTGTTAATTCGAATGATCTCCAGAAGAAATACAGCATCCAAGTAAATTCACCAAGCAAATCAGACGGATACCCAAACATCAGCCTAGACTAGATGAAGGGTACAACAAGAATGAATTTATTCAGGCCAATTGGCCGGTTTATATGCAAGTCCCCATTCACAGGCTTTACAGTGACATATTCCAGGGGCATTCCCCACTGGACCTGGGAGGGGACTATGACAAAATACATACTGTAAGTACATTGGCTCTCAGGTCCAGGACACTACCACATATAATAGAATAATCCTTCACCTGTGTTTGGGAGATAATTGAGTCAAGGATTGTACTAAACTCAATTATCGCCAGGCACGGTAAACATACCTTTCAACAAAACCCAGAAAGTACCTTAAAACTCATGGAAACCCCACAAAAGTCACATCCACTGATAGCCCTGAACCGATCTAGGTGATTTTTGGATATATTGGTCCTCCAGATCGGTTCCGGGGTTCGTGATTTCCATGAAGGTCATATTTTTGACTGATCCTATGCCCAAAACAGTTCCACAGTTTCAGAGGTAGCGGTCGGTCCATTTCAGGAAGTTTAAAAACCAAACAAATTCACGAACTGTTCCCATTGCTCATGGGTAACATTTGTTCGCCTAATTCGTGGGAACAAAACTACAGGATAGTGCTCTCCTGGCTGGTTGGTGAAAAGAAGCAGGCGTTCGGGAAGTCAGTTCTCCGATTTTAGTTCCAGATACTCGACGACCAAGCCCCTCTGCCTCTTTTCGTGCAAACAAGATGGGGAGAGCATTTAATCTGCATTTTTCTGAGCTGGGGGGTGATCGGTGTTTGGTAGTTTTGTCTACCAAATGAGAAAAATCAAAGTTAACGAACTAAGTGTGTGGTTTCTTCACAATACATTTGCTAGCAAAATTATTAACACAATATATAGATTATATTTCATGCTCGTAAATTGTGCAGTTCTTTTAACAATATGTATACACAACCTGAAACTTATACATTTGCCAAAATATGTGATACTTTGTCATTAATTAAAGAAACATTCCACGCACCATAACTGCTTGTGGTCCTAGCATCAGCTATGAGACAAGGTACACACTATACCTGTATTCTTATTTTTACATAATATTACTTGCAATGGACAGTCAGTGAGCAGCTGAGAGCGTCACAAAAGCCAAATCCATGGCGCTAGGAGGAAAGACAAAGAAGAGATTGGTGAAAGGCACTGGTGAGGCAATTTCATGCTTAACCCATTATAAAATGATCTAACCTCATAAGATAATATGCCTCCCAGGCACTCTAGCCCCAATAATGACTTTATTGAGGTCAAGTTGTTATGCTGGGGGGAATCTCCCTAAAGTGTATCTTCAATTGTATTTGTTTTGGATTTCTTCTATATTAATAAATAGGAGGCAACAACAACTTGGATTGTCTCTTTACGACTTGAACAAGCCAAATAGTTCCTGCTGTTCTTTAGGGGGAATGAAAGTATCACCGATCCCACATCACAGGGCTTCCCGCTGCTTTAAAGTATCCATCTACTGACCTTGGTGAATTGGAGGAATCCCTTACTGCCGGGCATGTGTGAGCATTCATCATTTCATCCTGTGGGAAGTGACATAATATGTTCTTACGTGGATACTTATTTTAGAGGCCTGTTCTAAGCAAGAAAATGCAACTTAATGTTTTTTGGCATTTTAGTACGTGGGATATTTTATAAGTGTTGATTTCCAAAGAGTCTCTGGGCTCTGGTTTCAGTAGGTTTGTGATAGATTTCTAAATGAGTACAGAAAAAAGGCTCCAGGCAGTTGACCTACCTGAGCATCTATGGCGCAGAGAATGTTGATATTACTGCAGTGAATCCATCACCCACCAAGTAAAGTTTCCACTAGTAAAAAGGCAGCTCATCTTTCTCAACCTCTCTGCTGGTACTTAACAGAAAATGCTTGAAACATAGCACAATGCGATGTTTATATCTAGGGATCTGCTGAAGACATTGCAACGTATCTTGTTTGTGTCACGTTGTGATTACATCGCAAAAAGCAAATTATATGAATTTACAGTAAAAACATTGAAATTACAGCTTTATAAATAAAAAGACTTCTCTAGAACATTTTATTGAACCATCCCCACTTTTATGAATTTTATTCATCATGTATATAAAAATTTTAATTGAGATAAAAAAAAAGGATAACTCGAATGTTTTTTTTTTATTATTCCAAACATTTTGGGCTCTGTTTCTCCTGGATCTGACAGATTTCTGTCAGGCCTTGGTGTGCTACAATTACTGAAAATGTGAGTATGCATAAGGTCGCAAACATGCATTGTCAACAATTCCTTGCTCAAGGTGTCAAATCATTTCCGATGTTGGTATGCACTGGTATGCTAATTCAGAAGTATGAGAATTTTCTTTAACATATAATGGTTGTTCTGACTGAAAGGAACAGGGGAGCCCAAAAGAGGCTTATAAGGGTTAAACTGTTTTTAAATGGTTCAACAGCTTACATTCGGACAATACCAGGAAACGTCTGGCACCATAACCACTACAATGCAATGTAGTAATTATGGTGTTTATAGGGCCATTTAAATATTGGTCCAAGGAACAGCTTAATTGATATGAGAATATTTCCTGATAATAGCACATTGGCACATCCACTTATTGTCCTAAAAGGTTTCACAGGAACAAGACCTGCTTTATCGAAACAGATGGGTGTTTGCGGCCCCTGTTCCCTGAGACAAAGGTGGGGGTTGGGGTGGAAAATGAACACACAAATAAAATATAAACTATATACTTGTATTTTTCTATTCAAACAAGGATGCCCTCATCAAGCCATGCCTTTACCTTGCAGATAATGTATAAAACAGTACAGTGGCATAATGACTGCTTTAAAGCTCTCGTCTAAAACCTTTGATTATTACATTTGACAAAACGTGTTTGCATCTTGAAATTGTGTGTTCCTTGGAGAGAAGGACTGTAGTTCATGGATGGCAGAGAAAAAAAAAAGCTAGTGGAGCATTAAGATCAC
The DNA here is from genome assembly GCF_036172605.1 of Pelobates fuscus. Classification (NCBI taxonomy): domain Eukaryota; kingdom Metazoa; phylum Chordata; class Amphibia; order Anura; family Pelobatidae; genus Pelobates; species Pelobates fuscus. Next base: position 80,567,055 of record NC_086323.1, on the reverse strand, counting down.
TTTGCAGGCAAAGCCAGGTGGGGACATGGGGGGGAGATAAAGATTAATTAAACCCCCTGAGCACTGCCCTGCACCTGTCTTGTCAGTATCTCACACTGATATAGAGTTACTCCAGAGAAAGTTCTCAGCCTTCATAGGAGGGGAGGATTAAATGTTGTTACAGTCAGTGAGGTTACAGGAGGGAGCGAGAAAATCCACTTAGACAGTATAAGGCAAAGCGGTGTATTAGGCACCCTGTATACTTGCAGCATGCTTAGTCAAAAACAGCCTTCTGGTTTACACGTGTGTGTTCTTATTTGCATGTGTACATATAAATGTATGCATTGATATATTAATTTAGCAGTCATGTTGTGTCTGTATGTGAATATATGTCTATTCCCTAAATTAACCCCACAAAAACCATTTACATTATGTCATCACAATCTCGTTCCTAACGACAGCCTATAGTGACAGCCTGTGTGTCAGCCTGTAATGTCCTTTTATATAGCAATGGTAGCTCTATACAGCTCTGCAGTAATCGCATTACTAGGGCATTACATTTTAATACAGGCTAGAATCTTAATTATTACAAATTATTTATTCCTGGTTCCTAAAGGGGTGCTATAGGCATCCAGACCACTTCAGCTCATTGAAGTGGTCTAGGTGCTGTGTCCCTGTCACATTTAGTCCTGCAATGTAAACCATTGTAGTTTTAGAGAAACGGGAGGCAGATGGAGCTATAGTGTCAGGAATACAGGTTTATTTTCCTAGCACGATAGTACCCCTTTAATTGGTTAATTACTGTGTTATGCAGAGCATGCAAGTCTTTGCATAAATTTGTCTTACCCTTATCTCATAGAGTTAAGTTGGCATATTTTATAGATAGTGTGCATGTTTTCTATCTATGTACAATACTGTTTTATTTCTTTCATAGCTGGCATTCCCACTACGTACTGGGGCTGGCACACAACAATCACATTATCAAAAGGCAATAACCGCTTTCATAGATCTCCAAGCAATAAGTGTGACCCAAAAGACTCCACCCACACAATGGTCATTTTTGGTATTTTGCTTCATGCCTCCTATTTCACACAATTTTGCATTTCTAATATTTTTTGTCTTGAGTTGGATATAAATCCAGCACTAACTGTGTGTGTAGGAATGTCTATGTTTGATAGTTTTTTGGGGATCAAAATTAAAAAATGTAGGCAGAAAATGTTATTTTGTAAATGAAAATTTGAATAACTCAGTGGGCACATTTTTTTGCAGACATGGGTTATTTCAGGATGTCGGTCTAATCTAGTAAATATCTCCAGCAACAGTGTAAAAGGGCTGCACGAAAAGAACAATTCAAGGGGCAAAGAGAAAAGGAAATTGTAAAATATTGTTACAGTGGAACCCAGGACTCGAACAGTCCCTTCCTCGAACAATTCGGAATTCGAACAAAAATTTAGAGTAAAAAATATTGTAAGTATAAATATAAATGTAAATATAAGTACGCGAACGATCCTTGGTATCCGAACAAATCATGCCACAAACATGTTCAATTAGACACACTTTAGACACATTTTAAATGTCAGAAGAACAGTTACCTATCACCATTCAAACAATAATATCTCTTCTCCTTTCCACTTCAACTCTAATCATTATAGGTAAAGTGAAGTTACATTTTCATTTAATTTACAGTACATTATGTTTATAATTTTTTTCCTATATGATTTTATGCATGTAAGGCATTATTAAACTGTAAAATTTGTGTTAAAATGCTGTAATTTTGGGGGTCTGGAACGGATTAGTCAAATTTATATTATTCTTATGGAAAATGTTGATTTGGTTCTTGAACAAATCAGAACTCGAACAGCCTTCTGGAACGGATTAAGTTCGAGTTCCGAAGTTCCACTGTATATTATATATTATTATGATGTATATTATAAAAAAATAATAAAATGTGTGCTGTATCTCAGCTACTCCACCAATACAAGACTAAAGAAAACTTAAAATTAAAGAAAGTCAATGGGAGGACTGTTGAACTTGACCTTTTGACAAACTTCCCATGGTCTGCATGATAATCTGGCTATGCTTGTATGAGGCTATATTGGGATAACGAGTCATGTGCTTGGCTCTCTGTATGCGTACACTAAAACGTTTCATACAATCCTGTATGTATGTATAAGCAGCAACACAGTATGTGTCTGTAAGTGACAACACAACACTGCATACGTGGAGTGGCAGAGATCAGAGATGTTGGCAATGGTAGAGTAATTTTCTCCCAAGGGCTACAAACACATGCTGCCTGCCAAATTGCTAGTCTTCTGTGTCCTAGAAGTAATAAATCCCTCTGTTAATTCTTAGTGTTTCCAATGTAATGCAGTAGCGCATTTTTGACCATTCTGTTTATGCTACTGTGGATAGAGACTTTTTACAGGGCTTTGTACCCCAAAGCTAGAAGGACCCCGTGCCAATATTTAACTCCCAACATTAACATGTCACTTCACAAATCCTGTGTGTCCTGGAGATAAAATGTTTTATCTGCAGTCTTCAATGTCCTAATGGTAATATGTTCCTGTGCCAATCATAGTCATCTGTGTCCTAGAGGTAATTTGTACTTTTGCCAAATTTCCACATCCTAGAGGTAACATGTCCCTCTGCAGTTCTGAGCTGTCCTTCGCCTTGCTGTGTCTGTTACAGGACCAGATGTCAGTGAATGCTTTTTGGCATGGCACACCTCAACTGAGATCGAATCTCCTAACATATGGGCCCTAGATCTGTGTTAGTCCGCACAGTATGCCAGGTTCCCCTGCTTTATTGGACACTACAACACTGTAGACTGCCTGAAAATATTCAAGTTAAAGGTTTTCACGAATTCTCCAAAAATTAATACATGCATACATAAATAAAAAAAGGAAATGAATAAAACTAATCTGGGGTTCATGGTGTCAGAGAAAACAAAGTAGATTTTAAAGAAACAAAAAACCGGATGCACAGGTATGTATAGCATAAAGAAATTAAATGTTTTTGAGGCCATGATCGGCTGGAACAGCTCAGCCGATCACACTGGTATTTCAGCTGGGATGCAAATAATAGGAAAGAAGTGGGTAAGTAATTCATTGTTATAGATTAAAGCTGAATATTCAATTTTCACAAAGCTGTTGAGCTGTTATGACATATTTTTGTGGCAATTTATTTATCATTTTCTAGTTATGTTATATTTTGAAGGTATCTCTTATTTTTAGGTATTTTATTCAGTGGGTAGAAGTAGCAAATAAGCTGACATAGTTTGATTATGTTTGATTTGATAAGTTAAAATATATTATTACCTGCACCCCATGATTGCATACAATTAGAAAGTATGTAGCTTTAAAAATAAAATTTTTTAACACTTTGGACATTCCCAGGCATTCTACAAAAGAGTACTATTCACTGTGGACCAGGAATTCAAAAAATCTCTGCATACATTTTTTTTTAGAAACTACTGAAAATGTTATTATTTATATTAAAGAAACACTTTAATGTCAGGAATACCAGCATGTATTCCTGACACTATAGTTTGGAAACCACCATTTCGATTTCCGGCCCCCTTTGCTCCAGTTAAAAAGGGTTAAAACGTACCTTTTACCAGCACCACGCTGGTGCAGTCGTGCCTCGCTCTGCCCACACTCTGCCTTTTTGGCTGAGATTATCAATCTTGATCTCAGCCAAGTCAATGCTTTCCCATAGAAAACCATTGCGAGTCTAATGTGCATTGGCAGCAAAGTGCTTCGCTGCACCAATTAGCATCTCCTCACAGAGATGCATTGAATCAATGCATCTCTATGGGGAACGTTTATAACCTTCATGCAGAGCGTGGAGATGCTGCAAGACAGTTTTGCACATTTTGCAGCACTGATCCAGGAAGCACCTTTATTGACCGTCTCTGTGACAGCCACTAGAGGTGTTACTATGCACCAATGTAAACACTAACTTTTGACTGTAGTGTCCCTTTAAATCAACACTCCAACCACCATAATTACTACAGCACGCCAACATACCAGTCTAAGTAGTCAAACCATTTTAGAAGTTTACCTTATTACCTGGGTCTACTGGGTGCCATTTCTTGCCTCTACTACTGCCTACAGAGAGCTGTAAACTCTCTGAGATAAGCCGAGTGGTGGCTGAGAATAATCAGCTGATACTCTTAGCAAATAATTTAGTTCTGCAATTCAGGGCTTAGCTCAGATTAGCTCGGCTTTCTGTTTGCAGCAGACGGGGAAGTGGACCACAGGTGAGAAGCTTGACTTCTTGAAATGGAGGCACTAGGGTACTCCTGCCTCCATAATCAGTGGTTATGGTGTTTGGAGTGTTCCTTTAACCAAGTGAATGTCAGTGCCTTTGAACTGCAGTATAATATAGAGTTAGTCCATCTAGTGTATCACTGTGAAATCTAGTGTTGCTGTGTTCTTCGTTTCTCTAGTTTACTCTCCTGTCTTTTACAGCCGTGCAATCTAAAATCTGGACACTTTGCCCTTCATCTTTGCCTTTTTTAAATGTTAGGGTATGTCACGTGCCACTGATCTCTTTCAATCACATTTGACTTTTACATTTTTATTTTTTTTCTTGGACTTGTTTTTTCTGTGGGAGACCTTTCCAGCTGCTTTCTGCCTTTTCATCTCAAATTAATTTAAATCTGAGAAAAGAAAATCAATTTAATGTTCTAAAAAAGTTAAGCAGAACATTTGCACAGAGAGCAGAGTGAACCTGTTAATAAAGCATCCTGTGGCAGCAACATTTACAGAAGGCTTTAAAGTGGCAGTAACCATCCCCTCCACCCACCCATTCTGGATAAAGGATGCAAACTACAATGCTTTGTCTTTGCCTCACATTACATAACAAAAACCGACCACTTTCATATTATCAAAGCTATTTAACTTTAAAAGCTAACATTCAACTCGCAAAAAAATGCAACTCTCTCTTTCTCTCTGCAGAGAAGGATTACGATTCCACAAAGCTGTAGGCAGGATACTAGGTTTGGGCTTAAGAATGGTGGATGGGGCCAAACCTGGCCAATTATATACACGGTGCCTGGGCCCCTGTCTAACCCCTGAGCCCTAGACGGCTGCCTTTGTTCACTTTATGGTTAATCCAGCTATGAATCTCTTTTCATTGCTTTCCCTAAGTGCCAGAATTTCAGTAGGTCATCACTAATTTATTTCTAAGAATTAACCTATAATCTGTATTAATTGCATTGGAACACAATCATTATCGCTAAATGTTCTCCACTAATACCTATTTTATTTTGGGTGCTGTTACTAAGGTACAGACATAAAAACAGGGAGGCAAGGTTGAAAAAAAAGACTAAAGTCCATCAAGTTTAACCTTGAAACCCATTCTTTTATGCTGTTGGTTCAAACGAAGGCAAAAACAAAAAAGCACTTGTAACAACTGTAATCAATTGTAGCCATTTCCAGTCATGCCGCAAACAAAAAAAAACAGATTTCTCCCTGGGTCAACAACCTGATAACATGCATATCAATTATATCCTTGACTATTCTAATTTGGCAAAAAAAAAAAAAAACATCCAAGCTTTTCTGAAAAATATTTATAGGCTCTGACAACTTCTTTAGGTGTGAATATATCTGAATAGCCCTGCAAAAATTAGATATACATTACTTCTGAATTAAATCAAATAACTGAATTCAGAATTCAGCATATCACTGGACTAATATGAAGCTACAGAAAAGACAAATTGACATTCAAGGTTATTCACTAAAGCAATGGCTGCCCGATTAACTATTCAGTAGATATGTCACCACCAGCCACATGGCCCCCATAGGCTTTTTTATTTATTTATTTATGTATTTATTTTAGTGTGGCTACCTATCAAGTGGTGTTTAGCCGCCAGAAAATCAACTTTTGAAAGGTAGAGGGTTTTTATTTATTTTCCCGCTGGCTGCTAAGAATACCAGCTGGCAAATCATTTGGATTTTTTTAAACCTGAGCCTGGATTTAACACATCCGGGCCAGGATTTTAAAAGCATTTGCATCTGGATCTCAGCCATGCGGCTGCATTTGGTCCGGCTGCTATCTGGCCAGTTTAGTTAAATATATTTACAGTCCCAATGGCCAGTGTGCAGTCGTATTATTTTGCTCCATTCAGTATGAGGCCATTTGGACAGGAGAAGATTAAAACCAGGAAACAAGTCTACAAACAAGACGAAAGTGTGTGGTTCTTTACCCCAAGCCTAACTGTAGAAAAATAACCACCAACTGTACTAGAGAGATTCCAAGATGAGAATTAGTTGAAAAACTCTTTCCTTTGGATTAGCATTGCATTATCCTACCTTCACGTGCCAAATAATATTGCAGAGTTTTTCTATCAGATGATCATTCAGATTGCAATTAATTTGGCAGTCTAATTCTCTAGGGTCATATAAATAGAATTTCAATGAATAGCAAAATCTATTCAGTCTACCAGACTATCTGATGGAAAAATCGTTCAAACTGGATTTATTACGTGACAGAAATCTAAACAATTTACTATAAACAAGTAACCAATATGGCATCAATGTGACACTCAATAGGTAATCCAATCTTTTTTGATTCTAGGTTAATATATTCTCTAAAAACAGATACTCTCTGACCTGTGACATGAATTTTAAGTACACTTGGACTTCCTGGGATTTTCTTTAAAGTTCTATAAAAATGGTCATATTGTGTTACTTGACCTCTACTACATACCTCCCAAGTGTCCTTTTTGTATTAGGTACAGTCTCTATGTTGGGTCAAATCCCTCTGTCCCTCTTTTCTATGAGATTCATATTCTTGCTGTGTCTGAGTGTATAACAGAGCTCCACAGCAATAATACTCACAATAATGTGTCTTTAAACTACATTAAAGCTGTATTTTAATTTAGATAGTTTATTTTTATTTTTCTAAATTACATTTTAATTGCATAAATTGATATTAGTAAATCACCTCAAATATATCAGAACACTCACATCTCATAAAGTGTCCTTTTTCCATTTAAAATGTGGGGTGATACAGTGAGGGGGGAAAGTATTTGATCCCCTGCTGATTTTAAACATTTGTCCACTGACAAAGGAATGATCAGTCTATAATTTTAATGGTAAGTGTATTTTAACAGTGAGAGACAGAATAATAAAAAACAATAATCCAGAAACACGCATGTCAAACAAGTTATACATTGATCTGCATGTCAATAAGTGAAATAAGTATTTGATCCCCTATCAATCAGCAAGATTTCTGGCTCCCATGTGTCTTTTATACAGGTAACGAGCTGAGATTAGGAGCACTTTCTTAAAGGGACGCAATCAATCAGATCCCAAACTCTACACAATGGCCAAGACCAAAGAGCTGTCCAAGGATGACATGGATAAGATTGTATACCTACACAAGGCTGGAATGGGCTCTAAGACCATCGCCAAGCAGTATGGAGAGAAGGTGACAACAGTTGGTGCGATTATTCGCAAATGGAAGAAACACAAAATAACTGTCAGTCTCCCTCGGTCTGGTACTCCATGCAAGATCTCACCTCGTGGAGTTTCAATGATCATGAGAACGGTGAGGAATCAGCCCAGAACTACACGGGAGGATCTTGTTAATGATCTCAAGGCAGCTGGAACCAAGAAAACACACTACACCGGGAAGGACTGAAATCCTGCAGCACCCGCAAGGTCCCCTTGCTCAAGAAAGCACATGTACAGGCCAGTCTGAGGTTTGCCAATGAACATCTGCATGATTCACTGGGTGAAAGTGTTGTTGTCAGATGAGACCAAAATCGAGCTCTTTGACATCAACTCAACTCACCGTGTTTGGAGGAGGAGGAATGCTGCCTATGACCCCAAGAACACCATCCCCACAGTCAAACATGTAGGTGGAAACATTATGCTTTGGGGGTGTTTTTCTGCCAAGGGCACAGGACAACTGCACCGCATCAAAGGGACCATGGACGGGGGACATGTACCGTCAAATCTTGGGTGAGAACCTCCTTCCCTCAGCCATGGCATTGAAAATGGATCGTGGATGGGAATTTCAGCATTACAATGACCCAAAACACACAGCCAAGGCAACAAAGGAGTGGCTCAAGGAGAAGCACATTTAGGTCCTGGAGTGGCCAAGCCAGTCTCCAGACCTTAATCCCATAGAAAATCTGTTGAGGGAGCTGAAGGTTTGAGTTGCTAAACATCAGCCTCGAAACCTTAATGACTTGAAGAGGATCTGCAAAGAGGAGTGGGACAAAATCTCTCCTGAGATGTGTGCTAATCTGGTGACCAACTACATGAAACGTCTGACCTCTGTGATTGCCAACAAGGGTTTTGCCACCAAGTATTAAGTCGAGGGGTCAAATACTTATTTCACTCATTGACATGAAGATCAATTTATAACTTTTTGACATGCATTTTTCTGGATATTTTTGTTATTCTGTCTCTCACTGTTACAATACACCTACCATTAAAATGATAGATTGGTTATTTCTTGGTCAGTGGACAAACATTCAAAATCAGCAGGGGATCAAATATTTTTTTTCCTCACTATATGCTGATGTGTTCTCTATAATAGAGTAATTGACTAAAGTCAGAATTCAAACTAAGGTCAAAGTACCCGAAATGGAAAAATTCTCTAAGTCATCTATGTTTCCAGATATTAGCCTTAAATTTGAAATTCACTTTTCATCATCTTAGTGAATAATCTTGTAAGTGATTCTTAATTATTTTACAAGGGACAGGCTAATTTGAATTTAACCAACGAACACTAAACAATGTCAGTACACTATATGGCCAGCCCAATACTAGACATGGTATAAGCAATTATATAAACCGGATAACGCAATAACTATTATTATTATTATTTATATAGCGGCAACAAATTTCGTTGCACTTTACAATAGGTGGACTAACAACCATGTAATTGTAACCAGGCAAGTTGGACACACAGGAACAGAGGGGTTGAGGGCCCTGCTCAATGAGCTTACGTGCTAGAGGGAGTGGGGTAAAGTGACACAAAAGCAGAGGCGTACATACCGCGGTCACAGGGGTCGCAGCTGCAACCGGGCCCATCACTCCATGGGGCCCGGCCGCCCTGCAGACCCCCACAACCGGGTACCTCCTGCCAAATTTTGTGGCCCCAGCCCGTGCCGCAAACCGCCGGGGCCACATGTCAAGGGGTTCATCGGGTGGCCCAGGCTGTCAGGGCCACCCGATGGATATGGATTGTCATGGGGCCCAGTCAGCGCGACTGGGCCCCCAGTGATGACATCACTGCTGAGAGGAAGTGACTCCTCGGTCACTCCTCCCAGCATACAGAGAGCCCGCACGGGAGGAAGGAAGAAGAGGGAGTCAGAGTGGGAACTCTGACTCCCATCAGGCTGAGCCCCCACTGGACCCCAGCGAAAGTAGCAAAAGGTAGGAAGAATTTTGTGTATGTGTGTGTGTCTCTGTATGTATGTGTATGTGTCTCTGTTTTGTGTGTGTGTGTGTCTCTGTATGTGTGTCTGTGTCTGTATCTCTGTATGTGTGTGTGTCTCTGTATGTGTATGTCTGTGTCTCTGTATGTGTGTCTGTATGTGTGTGTTTGTCTGTGTCTCTGTATGTGTCTGTGTCTATGTGTGTGTGTCTCTGTATGTGTGTGTGTCTGTATGTATGTATATGTGTCTCTGTGTGTGTGTGTGTGTGTGTGTGTCTGTATGTGTGTGTCTCTGTATGTGTGTGTGTGTGTGTCTCTGTATGTGTGTGTCTCTGTATGTATATCTGTGTCTCTGTGTGTGTGTGTCTCTGTATGTGTGTGTGTCTGTATGTGTCTGTCTGTGTGTCTGTATGTATGTATGTGTCTGCCGGGGGGGGTGTCTGTCTGTGTGTCTGTATGTATGTATGTGTCTGCCGGGGGGCAGTGTCTGTCTGTGTGTATGTGTTTGTGTCTATGTATGTGTCGGGGGGCCAACGGATCGGGGGAGAGAGGGGAGAGAGGGGAGAGAAGGGGAGAGAGGCGACGGGGTAGCAGGGGGGCCCACAGAGCAGTTTCGCTTAGAATAGTATGCACTGAAAACTTGTGTTTGGGGGGGGGGGGGTTTGGTTTCTTTGCAATAGAGCAATAAATATGAATGACCTAAACTACCGTAAAGAATAAATACAAGTAATTGTGTACTGCAGTCCTTTTTAAGTCACTTGGAATAGTGTCAGTGTGCCGCCACGGTGGGAATTCTTTGAGCCCACAGCCAGCAGCGGTGCACAGATGGGACACTGTTTGTGTTGAAGTCAGTGTTTTGATACTGTGAATAGGTTTGCTGCCTTGCTACAGTATCTCCTAGCAGCCATAACAGATTCGCTGTCTGTTGTCACACAGCTTGTGGCGTGACCTCTGCTGTCACGGTCTCTACACCTTCTGACAGATAAAGCTGAACTTGGTATCGTTTTTCTTGCGTTGTTTGGCAGCTTGACTGGACTCTGGGCTATTGTGGCCGCAACGTCTGGAAGATGAGACAAGTACAGGGTAGAAGTTGTCTTCTGGTTTACAAATGCTTCTTCCAGCAAATATGAGAAAACGTGATCACGGGATTGATCAATTCGTTATATAAAAAAACAAATCTTATGATCTACAGTTCACGAGCAGAGTTATTTTTGGGAATTTATGGTGAAATTTTAAAATATCATTAATTAAATAAATGAACTATAAACTAATTGGCTTTAAATTTAAAAAACACTTTGAATTCTCATCAATTCTCTCTTTGGTAAAAAAAAAAAATCTGTATGTGTGTAAAATAGAGCTTAGGGGTTGTTCAGTCCCCATTGCCACAAGTGTACCAATTCCCAACCCCCTACCATACAACATATGCATGTTTATTTAATAAAATGAGACTTCTCCAGAATTCCCAGTGAAATTTAAATTTAATATCAAAATGGCTGAATTGGAAAAATTCTCCAAATCAGCTGTTATCATTATTTATTATTTATAGAGTGTCCACATACGCTCTGCTGCTTTACAGCTATGCTTCCAGTCCAGCTAATTTTGGGCTAAGGATTCACTTTAGATTCTGACCAATTCTTACTTTAGTGAATACCCAGGAATGTAACACTGTTACTGTCAGAGACAGCCATGCCAATCAACTTTTTTCGTTTGGAATCCAGACATTGTTGAATAGAGTGAATAATGTCTGTATGTTTCAGTCTGAACTTTAGTAAGTAACTCAGACAGTGCAAGGTTATACCTGAAAAGGAGTATATGATGGTATATTACAATGATTTCCCACCCATTTGTGCTTAATCACAGAGTATAACGAGGATGTCTCTACAAGGATCAAAGAGAACATCATCTGGAATTCAGTTAATTCTTTTTTAGTGCACAGTCTTGGACCAGAGGGATCAAATGGAGATGGGAATACTCATGCTGTGGCCATTTGGCTGAAGGAACGGCAAATGGTCCAAAGTTGTAGGATTCCTGATTACTAAGGGCAGCCAGCATGTAATGGCAGAGTGTGCTGGGAATTGTACCATGGGCAATTCAGACCCAATTACCCAATTCAGGATAATAAGGTATTTGTGTTGCTGCAGGCCCATCTTTAATATGAGTGGGACCAAGGGCAAACAACTTAAAAAATGTCTCTATTGTATCCCGCAATTATCTATATTATTATCTTTATTATTCTGTCTGCCCAGCCCCTATAAACTCTCCCCAACCACAAATAAAACCTCCTCAACCTTAAATCTCTCTACATATCTTTCTACACGACCACCCGATTTTTCCTGGGCTGTATGTTTGACAGTCCTTATGAAGATGGTAAGAGGGTGTGCCCTCTACAGAATATGGGGCCCAAGGCAACTGTCCCTTTTTGCCCAGTTGTAATGACGACCATTATTCATCTACATCCCTGCAAGTCAGCTTTTAATAAACAGATATATGTAAACAAACTGTCCTTAATTCTGAGTGACAACGCTTATAATAAAATGTTTACGATAAAATATGCATACTACAGAATCCATTCTTTAAAAAAAAGACAGATGATGTCTGTCGATACGTTACTCAATACCGTCCTCAAGTATGCATTTCTAATAAGGATTCCTGGTAAAATCAGATTTGTGGTCATCTTACTCAAATTACCTTTTTTTTTTTTTTTTTTTTTTTTTTAAACAGCCAGATAAATATTCTGCTACAAATCCAGACTTTCATGAATAACCCTTTTTAAACAGGTTGCATAGTCTGTGATTCCTTTTAACTTTGAATGATTGCACTACTGTACTGTGGTACATACTGTTGATACTGCATAGGTAATTTTTACAGTAAGTCCACTGTTCTAATGAACAGACCTCTCCTGTCTTGATAGCGTATGCACCAGAATACCTCGATTACATCTGAAATACAAATGAGTTCCAAAGGAGAGGCACGCATCACGTGCTTCTTAATATTCATTGCTCTGCTGCCTAATTATAACGCAAAAATGGCAAGAGGCACTGCTCCGTGGCCTGGTACATTCTCCTGCTTTTCACTTGCACTAATGAGGGGGTACGGCTTCTAACAACTGCGTGCCAAAAAGGTGTCTTGCAATAAATGGGTTAAATCACAATCCATTTCCGCCTCTTGTTACACCATCTCTAATACATAAAGATGAACCTCTTGAGTGTGATGAGGAGTGAAAGGTTCTCCCTGCAGGTTTGCAGAATCCTTCCAAAAATAGCAGCAAGACTAAGTCCCAGCCACTGCAGATTTTTTTTTATTTTTTTTCCCCCACATTTTTCTTATGCAAAGCATTAGTCCTTATTCACGGAGCCAGTTACAGCACATAAATTACTAGAGCCCTAAGCCCCTGCACGTTACCCTAGCTTTATTATGGGATTAACTCTATCGTACAAAGGTATGGCAAGAAATCTAATAATTTGAGCAGCTAATCACGTTATTGCTCACCCCCAAAAAAAGGTTTTCTTCTGTCATTACGGGTTTACAGTTAAGACAGTTTTTTGGAGCAGACTTCTGTTTTGATATTTGCTAATTATGTGCCCCTGACACCAATTAAACACTTACAGCAGATTGAGTGGTGATTTGTTGTCTTCAGTGCTTTTTATTGTTTAAGAACCAGAAAATAACGGGGTTTATTTGCTACATTGGAATTGTATGAGGGAATTGCAATATTTAGGATATTTAAGATAAATGAGCTAGCTAAATTTTTTTGCCTGTTTTTTTTTTTTTTATAATTCTTTATTTTTTCATCTTGGCAGACAAAGTGATAGCTCAGTAGCATCTTGGCTTGCGCAGAAGCCAGGTAACATGTCATGCATTTGAGTAGTGTTATATACTAATCAACCATAGACACTGCACATTCATTGTACGTTATATCTTCATCTCCGTCCACCAAGGAGTTTCGAATTAACTCTTAAAGAAAAGAGGGGGGAGTAAAGGAAAGAGAGGGAAGTGGATCCTCTGACGGAGATTGGAGTTGCATCTGGATTACACTGGCTTACACTCGGGGCAGGCCAGGGATGGTAATGCCTCCTGTTCTAGTCTCAGTCTTCTCTATCAGTGGCCTTCCAGGGTTCCCAAACCTTTTCATATGTTTTCATAGTACCCCTCACAATTGCCGTGAGGTGGTCCATGATGTGGATGTCTCTTATTTTGTGTATCACCGTTTGGATCTGGGGGATTTCGGGTTTAAGCCATGCCTGTGCCATGATGAGTCTAGCTGCCAGGGTGATTTTACGGAGGAGTTTTTGTTCCCCTCCTGTCCAGTCGTCCATTGGTCTGGACAACAGGCACACCCATGGGTCTACGCCTACCCTTCTCTGGAACACTTTGTCTAAGAGGTGCCCTACTTCTCTCCAAAAGGCCTGTGCCTTCGGGCAGTCCCACCACATGTGCTTGTATGTCCCTTTATGTCCGCATCCCCTCCAGCAGAGGTCATCGGGAATTTTGCGCATGTGGTATAGCTTCACTGGGGTGGTATACCATCTAAACATGGTCTTGTAAGCCTGTTCCTGTTGTGTAACACATATCGAGGTGGCCTTATTTGCCTCCCATATGTCTCTCCAATCTGTGCCCTCCAGGACCTCTCCCAGATCTGATTCCCATTGGGTCGTGTAGTGTAGTTCCCCCCAATCAGTGTTATTGGAGCTAAGGTGTGCATAAAGTGATGATATGAGCCCTTTCGGGGGGTTTTCTTTTAGGCACATTTTCTCAAAGCCCGTTGGTGTAGTCCTTGCTGCAGTTTTTGCTAGGCTGTGTTGTGCGAAATCCCTGATCTGTATGTATCGAAAGAAATCTGAGGGTGTTAGCCTTGTCTGTTCTGCCAGGGCTTCGAATGACAGTACCTGGTCGCCCTCATACAGGTGGATTGCCCGCTGTAGGCCCGCCCTCTCTATGTTTTTAAAATCTCTGGCGCGCATTCCTGGTGGGAAAGCCCTGTTTCTCAGGATTGGCATCATTGGGGAGAGGGAGGTGGTTAGTTTGTGTTTTGTTCCTGTGGCGTCCCAGCATTTTATGGAATTCAGGATTGCGGGGCATTGGGTGCGTATTAGGGCCCTGTGTTCCTTCGGTAGCCAGATATAAAATTGGGGTAGGTCTGCTCCCATAATGCCTGCCTCCAGGTCTGCCCATCGCCGCTCCCCCAGTGCTGAGTGCCACATGGCAATCTGGGCTATCTGGGCCGCGAGGTAGTAGTTGTGGAGATGGGGCAGGCCCAATCTGCCCCCTTCCTTGGGCCTATACAAAACGTTCCTGGACACCCTGTGTCATTTGCGCTGCCATATAAAGTCTCTTATAGTCTTTTGTAGGGGGACCAGGTCAGATTTTGAGACACGGATGGGCAGTGCCTGGAAGAGGAAGAGGAGTCTGGGTAGTATATTCATCTTAATCGTGTGGACCCTTCCTATCCACGACAGGGGCTTGTCTATCCATTTGTCTAAGTCCGCGCTAAGAGTTTTGAGGAGGGGGGTGTAGTTGGCTCTGTATAGGTGTGTGGGGTCTGCGGTGAGCTGTATCCCCAGGTATTTTATGGCTGCGTTCGCTATTGGTATTCGGTAGTGGTCTCGTATGTATGTCACATCTGTGGGTGTGACAGCTATTGGGAGCGCCGTGGGTTTGGCCAGGTTTACCTTGTAACCTGAGAGTTTGCCATATTTCGTCATTACTTGGGTCAGGGTTCTCATTGAGTCTTTTGGATTTGTGAGGGCGATTAGTACGTCATCGGCGTATCCGGAGACTTTGTAAGTCTGGCCGCCTACCTCTATTCCCTGGATAGCCTGGTTAGAGCGGATTGCTTGTAGTAGGGGTTCTAATGTGAGCACAAAGAGGAGGGGGGAGAGCGGGCACCCCTGCCGTGTACCGTTGTGCAATGGGAAGGGGGTTGTCTGTGCTCCCGGGATACGGATATACGCTTTGACGTCGGTGTACATGGCTTGGACTGTCGCTATGTATGTCTCAGGGAATCTGAGGTGTCTCAAGAGTTCAAACAGGTACTTCCATTTCACCCTGTCAAATGCCTTTTCGGCGTCTAGCGAGAGCATAAGGGATGGTGTGTGTGTGGTAGTCTGTGTCCAGACTAAGTCAATGTTGCGTCGGGTATTTTCGAATAATTGTCGTCCTGGAATAAATCCTACCTGATCTGCATGTATTAGGTGTGTCAGTTGTGGGGACAGTCGTTCCGCTAGGATCTTTGCTAGAATTTTGACGTCATGGTTTATTAGTGATATAGGTCTGTAGTGTTCTGGGTAGGTTATGTCTTTCCCTGGTTTTGGAATCAGTACTATATGGGCTGTGGACATGTCTGGGTCGGGGGGCCCTCCCTGCATCAGGTGGTTACACCATTTGGCTAGGTGGGGAAGTAGTTCCTCCCTGTATGTTTTGTAGTAGCTCCCCTCAAAGCCGTCGGGGCCCGGGGCCTTGTGTCCCTTTAGTTGGGAGATCGCCTTGTTAATTTCATCTATTGAAATTTCTTCGCCCAAAGATGCTATAGCTAGCTGGTTCAATTTTGGGAGGTTCAATCTGTTTAAGTACCGTTGTATGGCTTCCGTCGGGTCTGTTCCGTCGGTGGTATCTGTAGGGGTATGGTTGTATAAGGCCCTGTAGAAGTCTGTGAAAATTCGTGCTATATCTGTTGGTGTCGTTTTGGTTTGGCCGTTGTGGTCCCTAATTGTGGTGATGTGTGTTGTTCATAGAATGTTCTCCTGGACCACGTCATAGCCCTGGCTACGTCGTCTAGTAGCGTCTCTTTGAGGTGGCGCCTGGTGGTTTGTAGGGCCTGCAATCCGTCAGGTGTAGGGTTCGTTTTGTGTCGCTGTTCTTGCATGTGGAGGGCTAGAAGTAGGGATTTTAGTTGTTGTGTTTTTCGTTTCTTTTTGCGGGTGGCTTCCCTGATGAGGGCCCCTCTGATTACCGTTTTGTGTGCGGCCCATATGGTCGCGGGTGTTAGGTCTTGTGTTGAGTTAAGCTGGAAGTATTCATCTATCTCTTTGCGGATGGTCTCTTTGATGTCTGGGTCTTGTAATAGGGAGGTGTTTAATTTCCAGGTCCATGGGGTCCTGGTGCAGAGGCCGTCTATTTCTATGGTTATGTCGGCATGGTCTGACCAGGTAATGGAGCCCACTGAGGATTTTGCAATTTTTGGGATGGCCTGGTCATTTACTAGGAAAAGGTCTATTCGAGAGTATGAGTCGTGGGGTTCAGAGTAGAACGTGTAGTCTACTTCGCTGGGATGTTGGGCCCTCCAGATGTCTATCAGTCCTGTCGCGCGTATGAAGTCGTGTAATAGTTTGTCTTGTCGGCCCCTGCCGTGTGAGCGCGGCAGGCCCTGGATATTCCCCCATTCTGCAGCTGTGCACGGGGCTGCGTTAAAGTCGCCGCCAGTTATGACTATTCCGTGTTGCAAAGCTGCCAGTTTGTCTGTTATGGTTGTCCAGAAGTCTCTGGTGGGGTCGTTGGGTGCGTATCGATTAACTAAGTGGATGGTGTGCGCGAACAGCGTTCCCGAGATAATTATGTATCGTCCGTCTGGATCGGGTTCTATGCTTGTGACCCGTATAGGGCATCTCTTATGTATCAGTATCGCTACGCCGTTGCGTTTGGAGTGCGTCCTGGCTTCGTAGTTCGTGTAATATATGTGGTCTCGAAGGGGTAACCCTAAAGTCTTGGGTAGGTGAGTTTCTTGGAGGAAGGCTATGTCTGGGCTCAGCCTTTTGAGTTCTCTAAATAGTAACCTACGTTTTTTGGGGGCGTTTAGTCCCTTGACGTTTAGGGAGGTGATACGAATGGGCATGGTGGTGTGTGTATAGAGTGCGATTTGTACAACTTACGGGGTCGTGTCTCTGCTCTTTTTTCGCTGGTAGGTCTCACTTTCACCCTCCTGAGGGTTGCCTCTGCTCTACCCCGAGTGTCCTTCCGGCGCAGGATTCTCCGATCTCCGTGAGGGGGGGAGGAAAGGAAGGAAGAACAGAAAATAGTGAACATAACATATGAAATCAAACAAAATAGTTTACAATTACTAAAATAAACAGTTTACAATTACTAAAATATTACTAATTTGTATAGGCTGACATGGGTAAGGGACACTGCATCATACATTTCTAAATATATTGTGTCTACGTCTCTTTAAGGAGACATCAAATGCTTAACCTTTTTTTTTTTTTCAAACTAGAAAAATATATAATTTTATGGAAAATACAAATCACTTGTAACCAATTTAGAATGCCCTATCCTAACCTGCTCTACAATATCAGTTCTAATGTCAGTTTTTGGTCTTATTTAAATTCAGTATAGATACATCAGATGTTTTCCAAGCATTTTCAGACTCTTTTAGTGTTTTACCCTTTGTCGCCCCTTTTTACAATCTACACTTTTAATCCGTCACCTTTTAGCTTTGTATGTGTCATGACTGCCAACCTACCACGATATCAGCACACAACCTTGTATTAAGCACTTTTTTTTTTTGGCTTGGATGAGTTTTTCCAATTTTCTTGTATATTTGCTCTTTTGCATTGAATGAAATGCAAACCCTTGAGAACAACCCAATCCTTTCCGCAATTTATCTTAATGTATCATTTAAACGGCATTGCAGGAAATTGTGCTTTCCTCAGCAACGTCCTCTTTTGAAAATGTAGGAGAGGACTACTTCTGGCAGCATTCACAATAAGGTACTAATTATCATGGGAACGTATGAGGAACTTATGAAATCGGAAGAACTGAAAGATGGTTTATCATTTTCCATTTTTTTTTGCTTCACGAACCCCAATCAGCTTTTCAGAATTATTTCAGGATTTTGATATAGTTTGAATTTAGCTAGTCAGATTTAAGATAATGCAACAAAACAAGTTGAACATGCCAATGATTACGAGTAATTGCACCTGAAACTCTTAAGGCTTTTTGTTTTGTTTTTTTGCCATGTATCAATCTTTATAGATTTTTTTTTGTGTTGATGGAGGCAGTCAATGCGAAATACAAGCATGAGCATTGCAAACGAACGCAATGCAATAAGGTCACTCGCTACTGTGCATTATATAAAAATTATAGTTATACAATATCCATACATCATTAGGCTTTCTAGATAGTGATTGAGGCAGCCATACCCCTGTGGGGATGTAATAGCTTTATGTTGGGAGTGTCTTCAGAAAAATATGTCCTATGCCAATGCATCCAGATATTTTGGGTATGGCAACGGACGTGGAGGCTAACATTTTATCATATCTGTAATTGGTTGCTAATTATTCCATGAGCATAGTTTTATTGGGAGGGTGATTGGTTCTTGGAAAACCTCACAATACAAGGTTTGGCAGCTGTTTTTCATAACATTAAGGGCACTGGTACATTGCCACCAGAAATGCTGACTGCAATGATTATTACACTACCCAAGACAGGGAAACCCCACCTTGTGTCAACATTTATGTCCTATATTCCTGTTGAACGTTGATTTGAAGCTAAATGTCAAGATCCTTGCAACATGTTTGAACCCTCTATAACCTCAGTTGATATCTCCTGATCAAGCCAGTTTTGTGCCATCCAGGCAAGCATCGGACAGGACATGATGCTGACCAGACCTCAGGAAGTGAACACCACAATCCTCATGTTTGCATTTGCTTTAAACCAGTCCTTACCCAAGTGCAGAAGGAGAAATTTGAGTTATCAAATAGTTGAATTTAAGCCTTTATTTTACTCCGTGATGAAACTTATTGCTTGAATCTCATGAGATCAAGGGTAATGTCTAGAATGATGACATCTTAACAATTCTGCCCAGAATTAAAACATCAAATAAGACACAAGGCAAAACCCTGAATGGTCTTCATATCTTTTTAAAAATTTAGACATATTAACCTAAGTGCATATGCCTTGACATCACTCTTTACCCAAATATACGGTTATATTTTAATCCTGAAGGACACACAACATTGAATTGCCATACCTCCTATTTAAGAGGGACAGTCCATTTTTTTAGGACTCAACCCCTCTGTTCCTCTTTTCTGTCCTTATGTCCCTCTTTTCTAGAAGCTCCATGTAGTTGGTGTGTCTGCGTGCAGGGCCGGATTAAGAGAACACTGGGCCTGGTGCTGACAATTATGATGGGCCTAATTACGGAATCTTATCGACCAAAAACACTAAAACAGTCATACCTCCCAAGCGTCATGTATCTGATGGAGATGGTGCTGGAGGGAAACTCATAGGATGCAGCTATGAGAAAACACATACTCTATGCTAATCTCTCTCTAATTTATGCTTTCATCTTTCAAGTAAATCCATAACCCCTAACAGCCATGTCCAGTGAAGCAGGAAGTCAATGGGTGGGGTAAAAGGGTGGGCCACTGGTGCTACCAGACCTGCCAAAAGGGGAGAACATGACCAGGCCTGCTAAAAGGGGAGAACACGTGACCAGACCTGCCAAACGGGGAGAACATGCCCAAAAAGGGGGCATGTCTGTCCAAAGAATTTGAAGGACAGCCTGGCATGAATGCATGTCAGGCTGCCCGCCAATCCTGCAGGCTGTCCAACTAAGGGCATACTATGCAGGTAGCACCCTGAGCTTGACATAAATGCGTCTAATGATGCGCTCACTCCATGCTTTCTAAGGACTGTCCCCTAGCACTCACTGGTCCACTTGTCTCCTTACCTTCTTACTAGCAGGCAGAAGTTCCTGGTATATAGTCTGAGAAAGAGAAAATATGTATGTAGTAAGTGTAAAAGAAAGGGGACATGCCACAGTGTTAGAGAGACCAACGTCTGCATTACCTAAACTAATTTTATTGTCAGCCAGTCCACACAAGTTTTGTTCCCATACATCCCTCTTAAGCTTCCAAACTTAACCCCTTAAGGACACATGACATGTGTAACATGTCATGATTCCCTTTTATTCCAGAAGTTTGGTCCTTAAGGTGTTAAAGGGACACTATAGTCACCAGAAAAACTACAGCTTATTGTATTTGTTCTGGTAAGTAGAATCATTCCATTCAGGCCTTTTGCAGTAAACACTGACTTTTCAGAGAAAATAACTCCACTGGCCACTCCTTAGATGGCTGCTAGAGGTGCTTCCAGGGGCAGTACTGCCTAGTGTGCAGCACTGCAATTCAGTGTCTCCACCCTCTGCATGCAGACACTGAACTTTCCTCATAGAGATGCATTGATTCAATTTATCTTTATGAGGAGATGCTGATTGGCCAGGGCTATGTTGCACTTGTGCTGGCTCTGCCCCTGATCTGCCTATTTGACAGTCTCAGCCAATCCTATGGGGAAGTATTGTAATTTGCTCAGATCACCACTTCCGATGATGTCAGCAGACAGTCAGTTCAGAGGCAGAGCCAGCAGCTGCAGACTTGAATTCAAGTTATATTTACTATACTTAGGGAGGCAAGAAGGGGCCAGGGTGGTGGTTTTAACATAATAGGGTCAGAAATACATGATTGTGTTCCTGACCCAATAGTGCTCATTTAAGCAAGAGTATGTGAAGAGTAGTTAGGGTTGCCACCTTTCTTGGAAAAAAAAAAATACCAGCCTTAATCATTTGTATAATCACAAGGAGTGACATCAGAGAAAATTCTGTAAAATCACCAACAAACTACTCACAGTTTGATTCTGCTGTATAGATGGATTGCTCACAGTGTCTCAGTCTCGCAAGTCACCCAGTGTCTCAGTGTCCCTATGTATCACAGTGTCAGTGTCCCCATGTTGCCCAGTCCCCTAGTCTCCCAGTGTCTCATTGTCCCCATTTCTCCCAGTGTTCCAATGTCTCACTAGGATACTGGGGACACAGTTAGACATGGGGACACTGAGAGACCCGGGGACACTGAGAGACATGGGGACACTGGGAGACATGGGGACACTGAGACATTTAGGGAAACTGGGAGAAATGGGGACACTGAAACATTTGGGGACACTAAGACACTAGGGACACAGAGACATGGGAACACAGACACTGGGAGACTAGGGGACACTGGGAGACTAGGGGACACTGGGGACACTGGCTGGGAGACAGACACTTGGGGACACTGGGATACATGGGGACAGTTGTGGACATAGACATGGGGACACTGGGAGACATGGGGACACTAGGCACACTGTGACACTAGGAACACAGACACTGGGAGACATGGGGACACTGACACATTTGGGGACACTAAGACACTAGGGACACAGAGACTGGGAGACTAGGGAACACTGGGAGACTAGGGGACACTGGCTGGGAGACTAGGGGACACTGGCTGGGAGACAGACACTTGGGGACACTGGGAGACATGGGGTCAGTTGTGGACATAGACATGGGGACACTGGGACATATAGGGACACTGGGACACATGGGGAAACTAGGCACACTGAGAGACATGGGACACAGACACTGGGAGACTTGGGGACACTGAGACACTAGTGACACTGGATAGGGGACATGGGGATACTGGGAGAAATTGCGACATAGTGTCTCCATGTCCCAATGTCTCCCAATGTCCCTATGTCTCACAGCGTACCATGTGTCTCAGCATCCCCATGTGTCCCAGTGTCCCCTAGTGTCTCAGTGTCCCCATGTTTTCCAGTGTCCCCAAGTGTCTCAGTGTTTCCAGGTCTCCCAGTGTCTGTGTCCCCATGTGTCCTAGTGTCTCAGTGTCCCCTAGTGTCTGTGTCCCCTAGTGCCTGTGTCCCCTAGTGCCTGTGTCCCCTAGTGCCTGTGTCCCTATATGTCCCCTAGTGTCTCAGTGTCCCCTAGTGTCTCAGGGTCCACATGTGTCCCCTAGTGTCTGTGTACCCATGTGTCCCTTCTGCCTTTCCAATCATCCCTCACTTCCCTGAGCTGTAGTCTGTCTCTGCAGGCTGGGAGCTGCTGTCTGGCCTCTCTGTGCTGTGTAGCTGCTCCCCCACGGATCAGTGAGTAGAGATAGGCAGGGAGGGATATTCTGTAACTTCCTATCCCTGCCTCTCTCCACACACAGTGAACCCTACTGGCCAGTGCTTGTATTGCAGAGTAATCTATATTTATCACCAGTCAGGTGGCAAACCTCAGAGTAGTGTGTAAAAAAAAAATTTTTTTTTTTTTTTTTTTTTAAATGGGCCTATTCCATGGGCCTGGGCCTGGAGCTGCAGCTCCATCAGCCCCTATGTTAATCCGGCCCTGTCTGCGTGTATAACAGAGCTCCACAACAATAATACTCATAGTTATGTGTCTTTAAACTACAATAAATGTATTCAAAATCAGACTTAAAAATAAGATATATGGGGAGCGGGGCCTGGCCGCAGAGCAGTGAAGACGTGTGACCCCAGAGCTCCTGCATTAAGCTACACCAAAACTATAAATCCACGGATTTAAAAGTGACTAATCGGGCCACGAAGGCCAGCAATAGAACGGGGACATAAAGCGGAACAAAATGATACCCCACAAGCGCCATTACTGGCAGCACTCACAGATCTGGCGTCCGAGGCCTACTCACATGGCGAGCGCGGGAGAGACGGCCGCTCTCCTGCCGCCACAACCAACTACCTCGGCGACCAGGAGCCCACATCCCCCCCCCTATGGACCGGCGGGGGTCATCCCGGTCCAATCCCTACAGGGCCACGGGATCCAACAAGCCTCCGTTATAGCTAGCAACCCACAGCCGGAGGCCAAGATGGCGAATGCCGACCAGGCCCTAGGGCTACAACCCGCCCAGACTCAACAACTGCAGCTGACTAACACAGACAACATAGCAGTGGCCTTCGACCGTTTCTGGACGAGATGGCAGGCCTTAACGACACAGCCCCGAACAACAATACAGGCCGCCCAAATGTCCACCAACCTACCTGCACATGGCCCGGCGCTAAAACGCACAGCCAAGCCACCAACCAGAGTGCAACAGCAGGGGGCAAAGAGGGCTCAGCCCAGACCTCAAAGCCGCACATCGCTTACCCGACATCATCAGCCCGAGCACCGCCAGGTTCGGAGATCACCTCCCCACAGCACGCTACTAAAAAGGAAACACACCCGACGGACTTATACACGGCCATCGGCAGAAGTCGCAAGGAAGGCATATCGGCGCATCACCCGCTTATGGCACTACTCAGCCGTAACCAGCCTCCAGAAGGACTTTGCCTCCACGTTCAATGGCGACTCCGAGACACTGATCCGCACAACAGCTAGGGGAGCAGGAACGCTGACACGCCGCCGACGGAATCCCCCCGTCACCCGAGGCACTCACAGGAGTATGGGAAGCAACAGTGGAGACCACCCACAGCTCTTGAACCGCGGCATTGGAGACCCGAACTGTTACACGCACCTGGACTGCACCCAACACCCGATAGGTATTGGCTGAACTGCTATGGGCACCCGGCAGGCATAACAGCCATCACGCTGCCATGGGGTTAAATGCCTGCCTCCTGCACTGATCCCACATCTCACAGCAAGATGCAACCTAACACTTAACACCTGAAGCCCACCTGCACTCGATCACCTGTAACAATATAATGACAATATAGATATGTGTTACCCTCAGCCTAGCACACACCTAATATTTAATGGGGAGACCTGCCTCCACAATGCAGGGTTAAGCAATGAAGCAAGTGAGAGTCCCCCTTACCTTAGCATTGTGTTCGCAACATGGCAACGCAGTCAGCAACTTCAAGCGCACACGCTCAGCATGTTAATACTGTATGCGACTCCCCCATATATAACAGCTAGACCTAGCCTGTATAAATCAGTTCAAATGTTATCTTATGGTATTCACAACAACCTTAGCGAGGAAATATTCAGTTGTAACTGTGATGATAAGTCACCTTTTCATCATTATTGTAATGGCTTCTAACTATATATGACTCATCAATGTGTTACAGCTAGACCTAGCCTGTATAAAACAGTTCAAATGGTATCTGATGGTCTTCACGGTAACTTTAGCGAGGATATATTCAGTTATAACTGTTATGATAAACTCCAATTTAATCTTTACTGTAATGACTTCAAACTATATGAGACTCATCCATGTGTTTCAGCTAGACCTAGCCTGTACCAAGCATTTAGTATGTTATTTTATGGAAATCACAGTAACTTTAGCGAGGATATATTCAGTTATAACTGTTATGATAAGCTACCTTTTCATCTCTATTTTAACGACTTCTAACTATATGGGACCCACCCATGTGTTACAGCTAGACCTAGCCTGTACCAATCAGTTCATCTGTTATTTTACGGTAATTACAGCAACTCTAGCGAGGACATATTCGGCTATACCTGTTATGATAAGCTACCTTTTCATCTCTATTTTAATAACATTTAACTGTGTGTGACTCACCTATGTGTTGCAGTTAGAACTAGCCTGTACCAATCAGTTCGTATGTTATTTTACGGTAACCACGGTAACTTTAGCGAGGATATATTCAGTTATAACGGTTATAATAACCTACCTTTTCATTTTTTATTTTAATGACTTCACTGTTTAGCCAAGCCAGTGTTTAGTATAAATATACAAAAATGTGCAATTCCTCTTGCCACTGTTCAACCTAAGTACATTCTTGGACACGCTGTTGTGGCGTTTGACACTGTTATGTATAACATGCACAACAAAAATAAAGAATTAAAAAAAAAAAAAAGAGAAAAAAATAAATAAAAATAAGATATATTGTTCTTGTTATAAATTACATTTTGCTTAAGTCAACTAAAAGTTCTCAGAACACACCCACCGCGAAAGTTAAAGTGTTCCTCTTTGTCCCTTTGGAATGTGGGTGGTATGCATTTTTGCTGTGACTTTCATAAGCAAGTGTGCGCTACAGCTGTAACAAAGCTGTGGTCAGTTAGATTCTGTGCAAACATCTATTAGTTTGCTGCACATTTACAGGGCAAAATAAAGGATCTGCCCATTCTATTTTTAAACGTTTCATTTTGGTGCTCGATTTATATTTAACTAGCATTAGTTTATCTGCCCACCAGTTCTAATTACCCCCTAAGGCATGCATTTTAAACAGTAGACAGCCTTCGGTATTTTGCAGGGGGGGATTTTGAGTCATGTTATTTCAATATTTTATCATCAACTTCTGTCAAAATTAGTGATAATCATAGGTGTACCCAGGTCATTACATTAGATTGTGCACCCAGAGAAACTGCCATCTAAACATTATTTCAAACTGAAAAATAGGGATATGCAGAGAATGCAGAAGAAGACAATGAAGACAAACTGAGAATGCAGTAGAGGACAATAAAGACAAGCTGGACCTCATTAGGGTGCTCCTGGCACCCCCTTTGCACAGGTCTATGGTGATACTATTTATTTATTTTTATTTTTTTTGTATTCTTTTTTTTTTCACTTAACAGGTGAAACAACTGCACAGAAACGTACGGGCTTACGCAGAAGCCAACATGAATATTGCAAGTGGTTAAACAATACAGATTAAGTAGGCCATACGAGTCCTTCCTGCGTCCCTGCACAATCGTTGCCCCATCGAGGGAGTTTTTATTTTTTTATTTTTTCAGGCATATGGGCTACACTTGGGGCCCCTTCTGTTACCCTTCGTCTTATGGCTAACCTTGCTCGTGGGCTTCCCAGCACCTCCGGTAGCTTGAGTATGCCTGGCGTAGAAAAGTATTTGTCCCTTGAAAATCAAGGGACAAATAAAAAACAAAAAAGATATACAGCAGGAAACGAAATAAGAAGTAAGAATACAGTATCGAAATAAAGTGAGAAAAGATAGTTTAGTCAAGAAAAAGAGAAGAAAAAAGGGAGAGGAGAAGGGGGGGGGGATAACCTTCCTACTCGCAGCAGTATATCCAAATTGCTCAAGGGGGGGCCTATTAAGCGGATCAAGTCCATACCCTGGTCATCATCCTGTCAGTCTCCGCCCGAGCCTACTGGGCTGTTGTCCCATGGCTCCCAAAGTTTTTGGAAAGGCACTGTCGTACCCTTTACCCTGGCTGTCAGATCGTCCATAATTCTACATTCACGTATCCTAGAGATCACCCCTGAGAACTCCGGACCTTCTGGTTTTAGCCACTTAGTCGCTATCTCCCTGTGCGCACTTAGAGTTATTTTATGAGCTAGTTTCTGCTCTCTCCTAGGATACTATTTATTTCTGTGTTTCATACACACAAATTGCACAGTTACAATGAATTCCCTGCCACAGTATGCTATAGAAAGCTTACAGTTTGCAATCTATGCCGTAGGCAATCTATCTATGTGAGGGTACAAGGCTCGCCGTGTAGAAGTTTGTCAGCTTCATTTTAAGTTACACGGTCAAATGATAGAGCTGCACGTCTCTAACATGTTGGTAGAATATTTTAGTGAGTCTGTGTCTCTTGTGGACACATTAAAAGGCAATCAAATTACCCTCACAACTGCGTACATTTTGAAAAGTAAGTAATGCAATAGATTTCACATAGGGTTGTTTAAGCCTTTTCATGTTGGCATTTTGTAATTATTTTTCCCCTTAAGGTGATCGTATGTATGAGATGCTGGGAATGTGATGACTAGTATCAGTCTCAGTCCCACTACTGACCATGTTTCCATAAGAATTAAAACAAGCATACCAGTGTCACATTAATTTTATTACCTGATGCATTGGGCACGCCACTTGCCATTCAAGACACATTTTCTGTGACTCATCTGTCATGTCATGTCTTTAGTTGTAAAAGGTCGAATAAAAGCAAATCACATAAATATAAGGTGCAATCATTTTAAAGGACCACTCTAGTGCCAGGAAAACATACTAATTTTCCTGGCACTATAGTGCCCTGAGGGTGCCCCCACCCTCAGGGACCCCCTCCCGCCCGGCTCTGGAAAGGGAAAAAAGGGTTAAACTTACCTTTTTCCAGCGCTGGGCGGGGAGATCTCTGCCTCCAAACCTCCTCCGTTCCGCCCAGTCGGCTGAATGCGCACGCGCGGCAAGAGCTGCGCGCGCATTCAGCCAGTCGCATAGGAAAGCCTTATCAATGCTTTCCTATGGACACTTGCGTGCTCTCACTATGATTTTCACAGTGAGAATCACGCAAGCGCCTCTAGCGGCTGTCAGTGAGACAGCCACAAAAGGATTTGGGGGAAGGCTTAACCCATTAATAAACATAGCAGTTTCTCTGAAACTGCTATGTTTATAAAAAAAATGGGTTAACCCTAGCTGGACGTGGCACTAAGACCACTTCATTAAGCTAAAGTGGTCTGGGTGCCTAGAGTGGTCCTTTTAAAAGGAGGTACAATTACACAGTCTAGAGGAGAAGAGAAATGCAACGTTGGTGCCATTGATATTGGTTACTTGACCATTCTCAGAGAGATCCTTTCACAGCTTTGTAGTGATCTTTAAAGGTGACAACTCATTAGGCGACCTATACCATGGCTTCTAATACGTGAAGGCACCTGCAGTCACCTGCGGTGGGATTGTAATTTCACACTTAATCCTTAATATAGCAGGGTGGGTTAAAATACCTTCTGAAACTAGATGCAGGAATTTCTCATTTATTTCAAATTTAATATAAGCCAAGGCTGACCCATGCAAACATCATTCTGTAATGTTGCGATGCTAATGCTCAATATAAGACTGCGCAATTCAGTACTATTTGCCTATGTAAACAGAGAGAAAAGAGGAACTGTATAAAAGTAAGTTTAAATGTTAACACTGCTGGTTGCCAAGATGACATTGTCATGTATCACATTTCTACATGAACTGGAATTTGCACCTTTTAAGACCAGGAATAGTAGTCAAATTGTGCTGTAGTATTATCAATGTTTTTTTTTATCAACCTCATGTTGTGATAAAATTAATTCTTCAGGTCGAGGTGACACATGAACTATTTTGGACATCTCATCTGCAGTACGCAAATAAAAACCATTAACATATGTGATGGTACACCTTCAATATTTTACTTTTAAGAGATCTCCTAATATCATAGAGGCATAGAAACATGAAATGTGACGGCAGATAAGAACCATTTGGCCCATCTAGTCTGCCCAATGTTCTAAATACTTTCATTAGTTCCTGGCCGTATCTTATAGCTAGGATAGCCTTATGCCTATCTCACACATCCTAATATTGGCATTAAACTGCTTGTACCAAAAAGGTAGAAAATAGAACAGGTCAGCTAAAGTGAATCTTGACCTTAATGATGCCTTACTCTCACTGTAGGTGTCCAATTTGAATGTATTTGCCAGATAGTGTTCATCGGACTTGCTCATCCCTCTGTCGTCCACGTATTAAAGTATAGGAGCCTGCTACATATTACCTTAAGGATTTATAGACCTTCATATTATTACACGAGTTGGAAAAAGAAAGACGCGGTAACAGTTTCTGAAAAAGAAAAGTGAAGGAAAACAATATTGAAGATTTTAAATTGCTAAATAGACTGCGGGGAGTTTTTTTTTCTACATTTCTCCTTGTGCTATTTACTCCAATTTTCAGGACCAAATGTTTCTTTCGCCATCAGGTTCCAAGAAGAAAAAAAGTAATATGGAAGTCATTAAAAGTGACAAGTGCATAAAAACGAACCACACGTTATTCATCTACTGCCAAATTATAGAAACTGCATTTGTCCGTGTGAAAATTGAATTCTTAGTATGCAGCACAGTAAAAAGGTATTGTAGCCTGCAAACTTCAGAGAATCCAATTATAAATTTTCAGGTAATATATCGAATTATACTTTTTTTTTGTAAGATCACTTCTAAAGGATACATAAGTACCAGATTGGTGTTATGTTTGCACCATAGGAACTACAAGATGTAGGTGTACAAGATGGTTCATTTTGGAAAGGTTATTAGTCTCTTTATTACCTAAATAAAAAGGACCTTTACATGTGTTATTTAAATCCAAATCTCACAAAGTCTCCCCCAATATCTGTATAACAGTAATATTCTGTCGCTATAGTCTGCTTTTATGTGGATAGGAGTTAAGTGGTGCATATCAATGAAAAAAGTTTAGTTAAAATACAAAATTATACCTAATTGAAAGAACATTTTGTAAGATTCAGCAATGTATCCTGCAAGGATAAAGTAATGTTATTCTGGGTCCAGGAAATAGGTAAATTCAAGCCTAATAGAGAGTGTGGCAAGACAGGGTTAAATGTAAAATGTTAGAAGAAAAAACATTCCAATTGAACTGCAAATTTTTTATGTTGTTATAGCCATGTTAAAGGAACACTTCAGTGTTAGGAATACAACGATGTATCCCTAACACTAACATGTTCCTCAGCCCCCGCTGCTCCCCCTCAGCAGTGTACTCACTTACCCAATTCCAGTGCCAGTGTCCCTGAATCTCCCAATGTGTTTCTGAAACCCCAGTTCCTGTCGGACATGTCATTTTTGGAAGGAGGACATATATTAGTATTACTGGCATTTATATAGCGCCAACAAATTCCGTAGCGCTTCACAATATTACAAGAGGGGGAATTTTAACAATAAATTAGACAATTACAAAAACTCACAAGGACAATAGGTTGAAGAGGACCCTGCTCAAACAGGTTTACAGTCTAGAGGAGGTGGATTATAAAACACAATATGTCCCAGATAAGAGGAACCCTACTCCAATCCAAGCACTATCTCCAGCCCTAATCCTAGCACTAAATCTAGACCTGTTTGTAGCCCTAATTCGAACCCTAGCCCTAACCCTAAATAATGCAATATATAACAGGTAGATAATAGTGAAACTCGTATTAGGGGGGAATAATGCCATCGTTGGATTCTTGAGACATGCATAAAGCACTTGCAATCTACAGCCTTATGATTGAGCATGATATCTCCAGAAACCCAAGACTGCATTATTTCCTATAATGCATGCCAAACCTCTTAAGTTGTGTTAAAGCCAAAGCCTATCATATAACACAGAGTTTGCAATAACTCTGGTGAAACATTTTAAGAACAGCTGTCAAGTTAAGACATTTTAATATAATATAAAGTATTGAAAGGAAATCATTTTTTTTTTTAGTTTATCTAAAAAGAAAAATGAGAAATTCATTCCTCCTTGGATCCTTCAGCCATGTACATGCACCTTTGGCGAGCCAGTGTTTGATAACCAACAGTTAGTCTCTATGGTTTTATGGTCTTCCCTGCTTCAGTCCCTGCACAGACGCAGGGAAGGCCATAGAGACTAACTGTCTGTGCTCAAACACTGTCTGACCCGAAGTGCATGTATATGGCGGGGGATTTTATCCTATACTAAAGGTAGGGATCATTATTTCAAATTTTTTATATAGATTTCATTTAAAATATATATATATTTTCTTTCGATACTTTATGAAATGATTATTACATTAAAAATATTTTTTGATTTTACATGTGTCTTTAAAGTGTTCTACACTAATTATTGTTTGCCAATATGTACAATTTGTATATGCACTCATACCAATGTGTTATTTATGAAAATTCATTCTTAAGTCGTCAGTGACCGTCAGTGACCAGTGAACATCATGATTGCGGAACATTATTTTATAATTTCCATCAAATCAAATTTCACTATAAATGAATGAAATACTTACTTAAACAGTGAGTTATACTGCCTTTATGAATGGTACAGATTTATAGAGGAAAATGCATTACTTTCAGCTGTCACCAAAAGATCTGGCTTCGTCAGCAGTTGTAAAATGCCTATAATCTGTAATAGTGCCTCTAGTACCCAAGGGGTGTATAACACTTCAAATGGAGCCTTTTATGTCCTTATCTGGACACATCTGTTTTCGGTCCTCTTTCTTTTGTTGTTCTCCTGCTTAGAGGCGTGGAGTTGCAGACAGGTGAGTCTGAACGGAACCCAGAGCTTTCTCCCTACAAAATATCTGAAACAGATAACTTGAAGTGAGCCTGTTGTATGAGAAAGTGAACACCTTTTTCAAGCCATAAGGAATGTTGAAGCTTTAGGCTAGGCCCCAAGAAGGGAGGGTACACCAGTGTCCTCTGAAGGGTGCTTTGTGAATTCATGCCCCTGCAGGCAAAGAATTCCTCTCCAGAGGAAAGCCATAATCAAACTTGGGATGACTGGATAAAAAACATGCCTCAACAGAACGGCTATGTTAACCTCATAATGATTGGAAATAAGATCTTAGGAGGAGTAACAGCTCGACTGTCTGAGTTATCCGAGGGCCAGTGTATTGTACACAAACATTAACATAACAACTGTGAAATAACACTGAGTTTCAGTGTTCTTTTTGTGCTATTACATTTATATACACACACAGAAGTGTAGAATTTGTTAGCATAACAACCCATTTGTTTATCTGTAACCTATCATTTCTTTTTGGCTTAAAGCCTTTTAGTAATAATTTATATTCATTATAACTTGGCGATGTTTATTCACTATACAGTGAATTGTGGTGAACATACAATCACTGTAAAAGTTAAATATTAAATGCTGAGATAGAGGGAAAAAATGACGTAGTCAAGTTAGAGAATGTTCAGCTATTAGGCAATTCCAAATTGGATTCAATTTCTTAAACTCATCATAACTCACCATAAATCACACAGGGAACCTTTAGAGACAGTAACATCTCAGCAATATGTATTGTGACGTCCCTTGTAATCATTGATATTGTTATTAGGGTGTGAACCCAGGAAGTTTGTAATTTTGTGTTTAAGAAATGGAGAATATTTATTAAAAACGCGACCATCATAAGTGTTATACCATCTATTCATCAAACTAAAACTCAGCTAAATTATATATTTTTAAATGACTGACTAATTACTTAAAAAATACAAATATAAAATATCTAAAATAACCTGATGATAAAATGGCCTTTACATTGCATATCTTCAAATTCTTCATCAGATAATGAGCTATTTCACATTTAAATATACATGTAAGAAAAGAAATGGGAGCAGACTGAACAATTGGGCTTTTCAGCCTTTGTAAACTCCAGTGATTATCACGTATTGATAAGCATCATTGGCATACAGTATTCCTTAGCGCTGTGTGACGTAAAAGATATGTCCTAGCTATGGAACACTAAGGTAAGGATATGGGATTATTCCCTAGAACAAGGGTGTCCAAAAGGTAGATAGCCAGAGGTTGTAGTTCTACAACATCTGGGTATCTACCTATTGGGCACCTCTGCCCTAGAAAAAGTGTTATTGAAATTTAAACAAATGGAGGGCTCTATGCCTGAGGGATTTTAGAGTCACGATCTCTACGCCCAGCCAAATGTATAAAAGTAACAATTATTGGTACCAGTAAAATATATATTTTTTAAACACCACGTTTCCATTGCTAACACAATCTGGTTCACAATACGGGCAGCTGTTTGGTCAGTACTCCATATAAACTGGCAGCAGACTTTGGTGTCAAACACTGGACAGATAATGTGCATTTCAGTCTTTAATTGTAGCTAGGGAGTAAGCATGTTGTACTGTAGCAGTATATAAAGTATAATAGCAAGATTGCTTGCTCTAGAGAGAAGGAGGGTGCAGTGAAATTGTTAAACACTGGAACAAAATGTTAATATCGAGAGTTGCGATGCAATAATGCTATTCTTGTCGAAAGCTTTAACATACAAATTCCATGTAACACTGTGTCAGACTCCCAGTGTTATAGGAGTAATTCTGTGACAATCAGAGATTACCAGGTTATTTCAGCCCAGGATCCCAACCCTAACTTCAGGCTACTTGTGTGCTGACAGGGATTGGTATAATCCCACGGCAATCCTGTTATATTAAAGAAAACCAAATGAGTTTTGCTAAAGGAGTGCAGGAAATAGGAACTAATCTCCAGGTTTCTTTTCATTATTTCAGTGCTTTTTAACTCCTTGCTTGCTTTCGGAAGCGACATAGCTGTATCTCTCCTCGCTAGTGTATCACTGAAAAAGAATGAACTATGGTTTGGTTTAGCAAAATGATCTGGCCTTGATCAACAATCCTGATGCTATAGCTATTTATGTAATGATTTATTTTATTGTTATATATTGAAGAAAATAATGGTTACATACATTGAACAATAACCGTGTCAAGTGGTATAGAGCCTCAGACTGTAAGCTTGTTTGAGCAGGGTCTTCCTATTGTTCCTGTAAGTTTTTGCAATTATCTCATTTATTGTTAAATCCTGCCCCACGCCCCCCACCCCTTATAATATTGTAAAGCACTGCGGAATTTGTTAGTGCTAAATAAATGCCAATAATAATTATAGTAATAATAATAGAGCAGTTATCTCCAACCCAGTCCTCATGGGCCACCAACAGTCCAGAATTAATGTATTTCTCTTTTTTTATTCAAATTGAGATACTGACAAAAACTGGACTGGTGATGGTCTATGAGGACTGGGTGGGGACCACTGGTATAGAGCATCTACATATACGATTGTTCAATTAAAAAGGCTATGGGGTAGATAATTAGTGTCGTAGACAATGGTCCATTGGCAGTTGTCTTGTAGCACATTTTATTAAGAATTATGAGAATAGAAGTGGTGCAGCTTTATGATGACATTTCCACAGATCATCAGTGCTAGGATATAGTTGTATGTAGTTAATTTGCTGGTCAAGTTGTAGCAAACTGGAATATGTGTTATTAGGCTGTAGGGATTCCTATTGCACATAGGAATTTAGGACCGCATATTTTTTTTTTTTTTTTGAATAATCAGTTTGATTTTTAGGACCGCATATTGAATTTGTTTGTAACATATAAAGAAAGTTTCTGGCAAGACCATCTATGATACTCTGCTGAACGTCACAATTATAGAAGAGGGGGCGAGGTGAAGAAGGCCCTGCTCAAACAAGTTTACAATCTATGAGGATGTGAAATAGAAAGATATATATCATTATGTGTCTTAACCAGGAACATTTACTTGGGATCTGACCAGGATTTGAACCTGGGTTTTCTATTGCTCTAACCATCCCGCATTATACTACCACTGTCTTAGCATGCCCGACACTGATGGAAGCTAGTAGATCACTTATATGTAACTTGATTGTCAACATTTATCAAACATCAACTTCTAAGCCTAATGTCTTTAACTTAAATCCTTAACTCTAATCTCAGACCTAAAATATTGAACTCTTATTCCTAACCCCCCACCCAAACTGTAACTCTTTTGGTAATCATCTTCCCCTATAAACCTAATGCCCCTAACCCCAATCACTAACTACTAACACCCAGCTAAAAGCCTAAAATTCAGCCAATTTACCATTTACCTCCACACTAAAAGGTGCTAGTTCACTGGAACATTCTGATCTATGCTGACTTGTGAGCACTAAGTAGTTATTGTGTTTTCCCTTTATAGTCAGATAGATAGTCATACCTCACTCAAAGGTATTCTTTTGAAATCAGTTTTCGTTCGGTGCAGTTTTCCCCATATTTCTGAGCTGAATACTTCTAGGTAATTAAGCCATGCCTGAATTGCCTGCATTCTTGCAGAAAGGAGAGGAAGGTCCTACTATATCATCTGGTATTTAAACCTTCGTCAGATGAAGAGGATGGGATGCAACACAACCCAATCTTAGAAAGGCCTGCTATGTCTTGCCTGAAATGTTAATGGATTTTTCAATGAAGCTGTTTTATAAGGCAATTTACCATTAACTTTTCCAAATACCGAATGAGATGGGGTTGGTAGCACGTCCAATGATATTATGCATTAACTGGTTTCTCCCTGTGAGAGTGTGTGGAGGGGGTTCTCTCCATACACAGATTATAGTATTAATTGCAGTATTCTCTTATGGGACATTATGGGATCTATTGTTTTGGGGAATTTAAAGTTGCACCAGAAATCTCTCATGATGTAAAAGGTGAGATATTAACAGTAGACAGTTGGAAAATACTTAACAGATTATCACTAACGAGCACTCATATGGATCACTGCGAGGTGATGATTCACTGAGTTGAGAATTTACTAGAGAATTTTCTGAAGTTTAATATGTCCCCAGGCATTTAACTAAATGCTGTTTACTCATGCTAATCTTGCTATGGTCATGTAATTATCCTTAGTTGAAGTCAATGTAAAATCATTTTGGGGAAAGCATTGAGCTGCTGGATGGTAAAAAAAAATGCAGCTGATTAATCTTAGTTGATCTCAAATATATCTTTATTGCAACCTCTGTAGCCAAATATAGGCAACTCTGACATGCAGAATAGTGAGGGGTGATGATAAGATCGGAACAATGCCTAAAGAAGAGGAAAGGTTTAGATCAGATGAAGTCCCCCCCAAACAATTCACATAAACCCCCCACTTACGCATGTATTACATATATGCCTTAATTAGGTAAATATCCTAGTTCAATATATACAACATAAGACGCATTAATAAGTCTAATGAACATGATAAAACCTATTAAAATTGTACGTGTTACTAAAGATGAATAAATACGTTTATATTACACGATAAGGTACTTCAGTCATTCCTATTTTCAAGGTTCCCTGTTGCAGTCCTGCAGGGTGCATAGTAGTAGTTTTTAGGTTGTAAGTAACATTGGCTTTATAAATGCACGCAACCTGACTGTTCTAGAAACACTAAGCAGATCTGTCAAGTCCCTTATGTTAGTGTCATGGAAGATCGGTTGCTAAAGTAATACAGTTGTGTTTATAATATGCAACGAGAAATGGAAAACTATATTTAATAACACTAACACTTCCCTTGTTCTGAAGCTGGTTGATGTAACTTGGCTATTGCAATGACAAACCCATAAACTGGAATTCTGAAAAAAAAGATTCAATTCGCCATTAAATTAGTGAAAATACTTTCGTTAAGGTATAGCACCCACAATTTCTTTACACTTGCCCTATTGATTTATAGTTAATAAGGCGGTCTTAGCATCACAATCAGTGTAGTGGTTATGATGCATAGAGTCAATTGGTTTTCTGTCAAACAGTTTACCAGCGGTTTGCCAAAAGCAGGGCTGCCCTCGGTACCCATAGATTACCCCTTCTTCACTTTCAATGAAAATGCAAAAGTTTGCTTCCAGATTGTCAATATCAATTCCATAAATGGCAGTAATTGGCTGAAAAAACAAATTATTCAATGCACACTCCGTCTATCATTGCTATCATTGCTATTGAAGTTGACATAATAATCATTGATATGGTAGAAGTGTAAATTTCACATTATCAAGGCTGCTTAAGAGAGGATGGTTTATGGGTGCCTCTGTGTTTTTTAAATTGCTCCCAAGCAGTTTGACAAAAATCTAAAACAGGTGGTAGCACATAGACTCTGTGCACCATAAACACTGCACTGGGCCCTACTGGCTATAGTGTATACTGTCCCTTTAAAGTTATGACCTATTTATGTAATTAAATAAATGAAATTATAATAAAAACAATAGGATAAAATAGTAAATACTGCCCATTTAGCAGATAAGGTGTGGAAGGGGCTTAGCTGCCGTCTGATTAAAACTTGACTTAAGTACACCTTGATTAAATCAGTTTGCGCAATTTGTTCTTTTCTGTAACACAGAGAGAGCAGATAAAAATCTCCAAGTACAGGTTCCTAAAATGTTTCAGCGGATCTACACCACAGAAAAACAAGCGAGGAAAGATATATGCAAAATAAATGGTGGAAAACTGCTTATAAATAATGTATTAATAGTATTTATTCAGCACAATTACGTTGTATAAAAAGAAGAAAACAACCTGTGCCTCTAAGTCACTGTGCTAGCTACTGTGTACAAAATATACAAAATATATACTTAATAACAACATTTTAAATATCTGCCCTTTTATTTAATAAATACTTTAACTTTAATATTTATCAGCCACTCATCATCATGTTTAATATTACATGATAAATAGTGAGCTTGGGGACAGTAACATCCGATACTTTTGACCTTTGTGAAATGCCGCATTTTAGGGTATTTTCATAAAAACATGAATTTATGATAATAGAAATGAATTGCAAATTTTAGGTTGAAATAGATAAATTGATTTTTCCAATGAATTTTTCTTCTTTTTTTATAAGATTGACTAATGTGGCCTAGTATTTACAGCTCGTTTATCACTTATCCACAATTCCTTTTTTTTTTTTGTGAAATTAGTTTAAAGTTCACCTCTCATGGAGGTCAAATTGTGATATCCCAATGTTTATATTTTTTTAGAAATTATTTTACTAGGGAGACTATGTTTGACTGACAAATCCCTGATTTAACATTCCAATGTAACTTTAAAGGGCTCGACTATCCCCGTAACAATTTTATCTAAGTTGTAGATAGACGTAATTATGGTGGCAGGAATCTCTGGGTAAAATTCTCCGGACAGTCATCCTGCCAGGCTTCTTACAGATCTGGAAGGTCTGGCTTGAGCAACAGTGATAGGCATTAATGAACTTCATTATTGCTCTCAGCATCTAAACACCAGCTATTCAATCAGAGTAACAGTATGTACTAATGACACTAAATTAGAAAGGTTTTCCGCTATTTAACATGGCTTTTTAAAATTAAGTTAGCTATCCAAAGACCACTAGTTACTGTTTGGTAAGTAACCCCATTACCTCTATGCCACTGGCAGATAGGTTTATACGGCACAAAAGGCACTTATAGTTAACAGAATCTCTTTGTGCAATGTATGTGGCAGTGTTGTAGGCCTTGTGGATGGCAGCACATTGTAAGAAAATACGATGAAGAGGGTGAAACCCATTGTAGACTTTATTTTTTACTTGAAGCTGCCTACTATCATCCACAGAAATTATGATGGTTCCCCATGAAAATAGCAATGTTTCATTGGTATATAATTATTATTGATGCGTAGTTCAATTCACACTGGACTGACAGTGATTATTTTCTCTGTGGTACCCGCGAGTCAACTTTATCAAACCATTTTTTTATGAGCGAAAGATTAGCCCTCAAATTGTTTTTCTGAAGTCTGGCCATCAAATGATTGAAAAACTCTGTTATCTGTAGTATCTGAGCATGGACTTCGTGATAATAATACTTTTTCTAAATTAAAAACCTAGAGGGAAGCATAAGCCCTTCATAGCAAAAGTTGGGCAAGTCACTTTGTAATGAAGCATGTCATCTATCACGTAAGGGTTGTAGCATCACTCCATGCTAGAACTGTCCCATTCCATTGTATTTTTCATAGTGAGAATATATTGAGGTAATATATAGAAAACTAATTTCTCGTTATCGTTCGTTTTTTTTCAGTGAGATGTTTCCAGACCAGTTAGGGCGTTAAAGGGACACTGTGGACACTATAACTAATTCATTGCATTGAATTGTTTACAGTGCCTGATGTCCGATGGCACGGTCCCTCCATTCAGTATTAAACCATTTTCAAACAGTTTAACACTCAATAAGAGTCTCTGGCTTCTGCTAGAGATTTGACTATGGCAGAGATTACACACTTCCTTCTAGCCATACCGATTCATACCTGCAATGACACTGTGATTGGCTGAGTTTAGTCACCTGACATGCTCAGCCAAGCACAGTTACCCATGCTAATGCTTTCTCATTAGCCCAAGCAGCACAGTGGGATGGGCTGCTGGGAATTCTTGTTTAGCATTAAAACACAAAAAATGGTTTAATGCTGTATGGAAGGACAGCACCAGGGGACTCTAGACACTATAACCAATTAAATGAAACAGTAATTCCTACAGTGTCTCTTTAAAGACAGAATAATAATACGTGTTATTACAATAGCACTGAGGAAACCTGCTCATGAGTTAAAATACAAAGGGCTAAGCATGAAGGCCTATAAGATTACATTTTAAAGTAGATCATGGACTGCAAGATAAAAGACAGCATGAGAATTTGTGTTTAATGGTTAGTGAATTTAAAGCAATATCAGCATTGTTTATAAGGGCCTGCAAATGCGTTAGAAGCACATTGCACTAGCGTACACACCCAGTGAAAATTACTAGCAAAAGTTTACTTTAGAATACTTATTTTAAAAAATTTAGGTACACAAAAACAAATGTTTATTTATAAACAGGTGTAAACAGAGATAGTCATAGACGCTATTAACAACAGACTAACCGAAAGTTGTGCAAAAGTGCCTACAGAGACCTAAACAGGGACAGGGAGGACAAATTCTGAGCACAACCAACACACCTCTTGCACACATCTCATTTATTCATTAACAGAGATAAATAGGATTTAAAATACATGCAGCGTGACCAATGGGTCAAGCAGGAAAGTAGTGGCAGTGCATGACCCACAGACATTACTTAATACACATTTCACGCTGCCTGTAGAAAAATAAGCCTCCTTATGTCACCTTTGTGTGACATTGAAAACAGTATCTTCCCTACATTTTCACTTTGATCCTGCTGTGACCCTCACCCCACGTGTTTTTTTAAAGTTTGGGGTGTGTGTTTTCCTTTCCACTTCCCTTTAACTGTTGTGTCAGGGATATAGAGACAGTGAGAGGAGAGACACTCAGAAACCCCCCTCCTAGGTAGTGTCTCTAGTAAACACATTCAAAGTGCAATTGCCAACGTTGCTTCAAATTCCAAGACCATGAAAAATGCTTTTGTGAGGTTTCCATGGGAACCGGATCTTTTCAAACCTGCTAATCGCTCTGCTTATAGGGAAAGGGGTCAAAGGAGACTCAAAATCCATCCCCTGTTGAGAAAGAAAAATCCTCTCCCCCCCCACCCCCCCTTCTCTGTCACACAACACTTCTTGCTTATAGTACATGATGAAAGATCAGGACAGCCAACGTTGTTGTTTTATAACCAGCGATGCTCCTGCTTGCTCGTTCTCCGCACATTATTGTTTATTGAAAGATCTAAAAGATCTGAGTGTGGTTAATAGGAGATGAGAGCACATCTTTAAGAGGCATTGCCCATTAAGTTAATCTTCAAATAAACAAATAGCCTTGGATGAAGACGTGAGCATTTCCGTACGCCTTACAAAAGTCTCGCCAAATCTACCATGTTTGAGTGTCTCTGAGATTCATTGCTGTCTTCAGCTTGAATTTGTGATTTATATTTTGGCGCACATGGTACAAAAAAATCAATAGGGATTTTATAAACTCTACAAGGTCAACAGATGTAGAATTTTAAAGGGCATTTTCCATCCGTCTTTGAAAAATGGAACCCCCTTTAAAACATTAAATTATATGCTTTTGGCAATTTAATACCTGTTACTTTTTATAGATAAAAAAAAAAAAAACATTTAATGGGAATCTAAAACCATAAAAAAGGCCTATACTTTATAGTAAGCATTAAATAATGTATATAAATGTATTTATAAATATTGACACTGCACATTTGGATTTATTTGTAACTGAAGGGTTGGCCCTGACATTTGCTCCCACATTCTGCCAGAATAGAACACCATTATTGTGTTTTTGTAACACCCACTGATTATTAGAAGACATATATATCCATACAGTACGCAATTCTAAAGAACTCTCTCTTTCTCTCTCTCTCTCTCTCTCTCACACACTCTCTCTCTCTCTCTATATATATATATATATATATAGAGAGAGAGAGAGAGAGTATAGAAACATAGAAACATAGAATGTGACGTTATATATATAGTACGCAATGCTAAAAAACAGTCTGTCACTGAAGTAAGTAAATGTGTGTGTGTATATATATATATATATATATATATATATATATATACACACATTTACTTACTTCAATGACAGACTATTTTTTAGCATTGCGTACTGTACGTATTTATATATATATATATATATATATATATATAACGTCACATTCTATGTTTCTATACTCTCTCTCTCTCTATATATATATATATATAGAGAGAGAGAGAGAGAGAGAGAGATACAGTATAGTAACATAGAAACATAGAATGTGACGGCAGATAAGAGCCATTCGGCCCATCTAGTCTGCCCAATCTTCTAAATACTTGGATTAATCTCTTATATCTAGGATAGCCTTATGTCAGGATCGGGACAGGGATCCAACACGCAGAGTACAAACAGTAGCCAGATACGTATACCGGACCTTAGAATGGCCGGACTAACGTAAGTAGCACAGTATAGAATGGTCAAAGACAAGCCGAGGTCGAGGGTAACAGAAGACAGGTAAGCGAGAGACAAGCCGAATCAAGGGTAACAGAGATAAGCAGAGTAAGGTAAACAAGCCGGGTCAAAACCAAAAGGGATAATAGAATACACAAGCACTGAGTGACTAGAACAAGCTAGAACCACGACAGGGCAATGAGCTAATGAAAGAAGCTCTGTTAAATACCCTGTTCAGAGCAGTAACCACGCCTCCGAGGCGTCTTGATTGGTCCTGCAGCAATTGACTGACAGGTCGTTCCGGGGGAGTGTCCTGATGACTACTTCCTGCCTAGATGCTGTAAAAGGCAGTCACTCCCTCGCGGCCGGCCTAGCATGACCGGATAGACCGCGGGGAAGGGAGCCATCAGACCGTCTGGATGGAGGAACAGCTAAGTCTCTACCTCTTTCGGAGGTAGAGACCACAGGTACCCTGACAGTACCCCCCTCTCAGATACGCCCACCGGGCGGAATGAACCGGGACGAGATGGGAAGCGAGAGTGATACGCCCTGCGGAGACGGGGAGCATGAACATCCTCCTGAGGTACCCAACTCCTCTCCTCAGGACCATATCCCTTCCAATCAACCAGATATTGTACTCTCCCCCGGGAGATTCGAGAATCAATAATAGAGTTAACCTCATACTCCTCCTGACCCTCCACCTGAACGGAGCGAGGAGGGGCTATTGTGGAGGAAAATCTGTTACATATGAGTGGTTTCAGCAATGAAACGTGAAACGAGTTCGGGATGCGTAAGGTATTAGGAAGAGCTAAACGATACGCAACTGGATTGATACGGGTCAGCACCCTGTAGGGTCCAATATAACGAGGAGCGAACTTCATGGATGGCACTTTTAAACGGATGTTCCTCGTGCTCAGCCATACCCTATCACCTGGAACAAAGACCGGAGCCGCCCTTCTACGTTTATCAGCGTGTTTCTTAACCAACATAGAGTTGTGCACAAGGATTTGTCGAGTTTGATCCCACAACTTCCTCAAATTGGCAACATGAACATCAACCGACGGCACCCCCTGGGAAGGAGAATCCGAAGGAAGAATAGACGGATGAAAACCATAATTCATGAAGAAGGGGCTTGAATGAGTAGAATCGCAAACGAGATTGTTGTGTGCAAACTCCGCCCAAGGAATCAAACCGACCCAATCGTCCTGGTGTTCTGAAACGAAACAACGTAGATATTGTTCAACTTTTTGGTTAGTGCGTTCAGCAGCTCCATTGGACTGAGGATGATAGGCAGAGGAGAAATTCAATTTGATGCCTAGTTGGGAGCAGAATGATCTCCAAAAACGGGAAACAAATTGGGAGCCTCTGTCAGAGACAATTTGGGAAGGTATCCCATGCAACCGGAAAATCTCCCTGGCGAATATCTCCGCTAATTCGGGCGAAGATGGGAGTTTAGGTAAGGGAATGAAGTGAGCCATTTTAGTAAATCTGTCTACCACAGTGAGGATGACAGTCTGCTTTTTAGAGATAGGCAAATCAACAATGAAGTCCATTGCCAGACAGGACCAAGGCTTTTCAGGAATCTCTAAAGGGTGCAGAAATCCGCATGGAAGCGAATGGGGTAGCTTGGTCTTGGTACAAACTTCACATGCCCCGATGAATTCTTTAACCCCTTAAGGACCAAACTTCTGGAATAAAAGGGAATCATGACGTGTCACACATGTCATGTGTCCTTAAGGGGTTAATATCCTTGCGTAAGTCAGGCCACCAAAAATCTTTAGAGACCAGCGCATAAGTCTTGCGGATACCAGGATGCCCAGCCACCTTGCTGTTATGGAGACAGCGTAGCACCTCCAGTTGGAGAGCGGCAGGAACGAAGTGTCGATCCCCAGGA
This sequence comes from Pelobates fuscus, assembly GCF_036172605.1. NCBI lineage: Eukaryota > Metazoa > Chordata > Amphibia > Anura > Pelobatidae > Pelobates > Pelobates fuscus. The sequence goes on along the minus strand of NC_086323.1, from coordinate 80,523,978 downwards.
GTCTGTTTGGGTGCCAAATGCTGAAACTTCATGATCTCAGAAAGCAATGGAGAGTGAATCCTGAGATTCGTGTTCGCGATGATATTCCCCTTAGGAACTATGGATGACAGAAGTGGTTCAGTTATAGTGTATGGTTCATATTGACGAGACAAAGCATCGGCTTTAGAGTTCTTAGAACCAGGTCTATACGTAAGTACATAATTAAAGTGAGTGAGGAACAACGCCCAGCGAGCCTGCCTGGCGGACAAGCGCTTACCCTCCCCAATATAAGACAAGTTCTTATGATCCGTTAGGATAGTAACAGGGTGTAGTGTCCCTTCCAGTAAATGTCTCCACTCCTTTAACCCCTTAAGGACACATGACATGTGTGACATGTCATGATTCCCTTTTATTCCAGAAGTTTGGTCCTTAAGGGGTTAAAGCCTTAATGACCGCTAACAGTTCCCTCTCCCCGATGTCATATCTGCTCTCAGGCCCAGAAATTTTTTTAGAGAAGAAACCACAAGGGTGTAACGGTTTATCCACCCCTAACCTTTGAGACAGAACAGCCCCAACTCCTGTCTCAGAAGCATCGACCTCGAGCAGGAAAGGCAGAGTCGTATCAGGATGAACTAGAATGGAAGCTGAGGCAAAAAGTTCCTTGAGAGTCTTAAAAGCACAAAGAGCTTCCTCAGACCAGAACTTAGTATCAGCCCCTTGTTTCGTCATATTGGTAATAGGCGCAATGATAGAGGAGTAACCCTTAATGAAGCGCCTATAGTAGTTGGAAAAACCAATAAACCTTTGGATAGCCTTGAGTCCTTTGGGCAAAGGCCAGTCTAAAATAGATTGGAGTTTACCAGGATCCATTTTAAAACCTTCCCCAGAAATCACGTACCCAAGAAAGTCTACATGAGACTGATCAAAACTGCACTTCTCCAATTTGCAGTATAGACCATGTTGCAGAAGTTTGTGTAACACCTTTCTGACCTGTCTATGGTGAGTCTCAATCTCCTTAGAGTGTATTAGTATGTCGTCCAGGTAAACAATAACACAATCATGCTGAAACTCCCTAAGTACCTCATTAATCAACTCTTGAAATACTGCAGGAGCATTGCATAGTCCAAATGGCATAACAGTGTACTCGTAATGGCCATACCGGGTATTGAATGCCGTCATCCACTCGTGACCTTGCTGGATTCTCACCAAATTGTAAGCCCCTCTGAGATCTAACTTGGTAAAGATTTTGGAGCCCTTAAGACGATCAAATAACTCGGTAATCAGTGGGATGGGATAGGCATTTCTGACAGTTATTTTATTTAAGCCTCGGTCTCAGCGTGCCATCTTTCTTTTTAATGAAAAAGAACCCCGCCCCGGCCGGAGAAGAAGACCTCCTGATGAATCCCTTTTCTAAATTCTCCTGAATATACTCCTCTAGAACCGAGTTCTCCTGAACAGACAAAGGATATACATGGCCCCTGGGAGGCATAGTCCCGGGTAGAAGCTTAATTTTACAGTCAAATGACCTGTGTGGCGGCAAAGAATCGGCATTCTTCTTGTCAAACACTGCCCTTAAGTCTAGGTAAAGGTCTGGTATTTGTCTTTCTGTGGACTGAGTAGGATTCTCCTGTATGTTAATATTAGCTAATGGAGAAACCTTGCACAAACACCGATCCTGGCAGCCCTGGCCCCACGAGAGTATCTCCCCTAACTCCCAATCAATAATAGGGTTATGTTCCTTCAACCATGGGTACCCCAGAACTATGGGAACGGAAGGAGACGAAATGAGCAGAAGAGATAAACTCTCCATGTGTAGGATGCCAACATTTAACTCAATGGGTATGGTTTCACGAAAGATAACAGGGTCTAGTAGTGGTCTACCATCTATGGCCTCAACGGCCAAGGGTGTCTCCCTTAGCTGGGATGGGAAATTGTTTTTACTGGCAAAGGCTTGGTCGATAAAATTCTCAGCAGCACCGGAATCTATCAAAGCCATAGCCCTTACTACTTCCCTCCCGCAAGTTAAGGAAACTGGTAGCAGAAGCCTGTGATCTTTATACTTAGGATTAGAGGACAAAATAGAAACACCCAAGGCCTGTCCTCTAGAGAGACTTAGGTGCGAGCGTTTCCCGGGCGGTTAGAACAGTTTGAGAGTAAATGACCCTTAGCTCCACAATACATACACAAACCCTCTCTTCTCCTGTACTGTCTTTCCTCCTCAGAGAGGCGGGTATACCCTATCTGCATAGGTTCAGGAAGCAAAGATACCGTGGAGTCAGGACTTGGAAAAGCGGGGGCTAACCTAATAGAAGGTCTCCGGTACTTCTCTCGAGTGTTCTGTCTCTCTCTTAAACGTTCATCTATACGAGAGATGAACGAAATTAAATCCTCTAAATTCTCAGGGAGTTCTCTGGTAGCAACCTCATCAAGGATTACTTCAGATAAGCCATTCAAAAATACATCCATATACGCCTGCTCATTCCACTTGACCTCTGACGCCAGAGACCTGAACTCTAGTGCATAATCCACCAGTGTTCGGTTCTCCTGTCTCAGACGCAACAGTAGTCTGGCTGCATTAACCTTTCTACCTGGAGGGTCAAATGTTCTTCTAAAAGCAGCTACAAAGGCGTTATAGTTATAAACTAATGGGTTATCGTTCTCCCATAATGGGTTGGCCCATCTCAGAGCTTTCTCAATAAGTAGGGTGATAATAAATCCTACCTTTGCCCTCTCTGTAGGATAAGAGCGAGGCTGCAATTCAAAATGGATACTAATTTGGTTTAAGAAACCACGACACTTCTCAGGAGCCCCACCATAGCGTACTGGGGGGGTAATGTGAGAAGAAGCACCCACTGTGGCTACCTCTAGACCTGAACCGGCAGGAGAAACAGGGGTATTACGTATCTCCTCTGGTGGGTTATTGGCACGAGATAATAGAGCCTGTAGCGCAAGCGCCATCTGATCCATTCTGTGATCCATGGCTTCAAACCTAGGATCAGGAGAGGCAAGCTGACTGTTTGTACTCGCAGGATCCATTGGCCCTGTCGTAATGTCAGGATCGGGACAGGGATCCAACACGCAGAGTACAAACAGTAGCCAGATACGTATACCGGACCTTAGAATGGCCGGACTAACGTAAGTAGCACAGTATAGAATGGTCAAAGACAAGCCGAGGTCGAGGGTAACAGAAGACAGGTAAGCGAGAGACAAGCCGAATCAAGGGTAACAGAGATAAGCAGAGTAAGGTAAACAAGTCGGGTCAAAACCAAAAGGGATAATAGAATACACAAGCACTGAGTGACTAGAACAAGCTAGAACCACGACAGGGCAATGAGCTAATGAAAGAAGCTCTGTTAAATACCCTGTTCAGAGCAGTAACCACGCCTCCGAGGCGTCTTGATTGGTCCTGCAGCAATTGACTGACAGGTCGTTCCGGGGGAGTGTCCTGATGACTACTTCCTGCCTAGATGCTGTAAAAGGCAGTCACTCCCTCGCGGCCGGCCTAGCATGACCGGATAGACCGCGGGGAAGGGAGCCATCAGACCGTCTGGATGGAGGAACAGCTAAGTCTCTACCTCTTTCGGAGGTAGAGACCACAGGTACCCTGACACCTTATGCCTATCCCACCAGTGCTTAAACAACCTCACTGTGTTAACTTCTACCACTTCAGCTGGAATGCTATTCCATGCATCTACTACAATCTCAGTAAAATAATACTTCCTGATATTATTTTTAAACCTTTGGCTTTCTAATTTAAGACATTTCTAATCCATTTTGTTGTGGTAGTTTTTCTTCTTTTAAATATAGTCTCCTCCTTTACTGTGATGATTCCCTTTATGTATTTAAATTCCCCCTGTCTCGTCTTTCCTCCAAGCTATACATGATAAGATCTTTTCCCTTTCTTGGTAAGTTTTATCCTGCAATCCATGAACCAGCTTAGTAGCCCTTCTCTGAACTTTCTCCAAAGTATCAATATCCTTCTGAAGATACGGTCTCCAGTACTGCATACAATACTCCAAGTAACGTCTCCCCAGTGCTCTGTACAATGGCATGAACACTTCCCTCTTACTACTGCTTATACCTCTCCCTATACAACCAAGCATGCAACGTTGTCATCCTGTTTGATAGCTGAATAAAACCACTGTTATACCTCAATGTCATGTGCTGAAGTTTCTGTCTTCTTTCTTAATATAGTGTGTGTGTGTGTGTGTGTGTGTGTGTGTGTGTGTGTGTGTGTGTGTGTGTGTGTGTGTGTGTGTGTGTGTGTGTGTGTGTGTGTGTGTGTGTGTGTGTGTGTGTGTGTGTGTGTGTGTGTGTGTGTGTAAATATATATATATATACACTACTGATAACCTTGGCACTCACCCCTTTCCAATGTTTTCAATATATTTCTGCCTCGGTGCAACCCTGCGCACAAATATATATTCAAAAAAACTTGAAGGTGCACTCACAGGTCTTTGTTTCAAAGTGTTTCTTTTATTCCAATTCCGTATAAAAACGTTTCGACCCGTCTATGGATCTTGAAAAAAAACCTAAACGGGTCGAAACGTCAATCGGGACAAAATATATATATTTTTTTCCATAAATTGTTTTATTTTTCCGGAAAGTAATGGGGTACAGAAAGGAAACAGGGAGGGGGAAACACTGCAATTACAGACATCAGTACAATGCAGCTCCGAGCACCCCTCTAGCTGGAATTAGAATAAAAGAAACACTTTGAAACAAAGACCTGTGAGTGCACCTTCACGTTTTTTTAGAATATATATATATATATGTGTGTGTGTTTTAGTATCATGTACTGTACAAATATAAATGTCCCAAACATAGTGGGAGTTACAAAATCGCAATAATGTTATTCTATTCTGACTCTGCCAAGGCAATGTGGTATCAAGAAATACAGAATACAGAAACTTTAGCTCATGGCAAACACAGGTCAAATCCCTGGAAGAGATCCATAGGGAGAAAGCATTAAGCATCCGACAACAACAGATGATGCAAACGCAAAAAGAGGAGGTTACATCTAGACCTCAGACTCCAATAAGTCGCACTGAGAATCCCAGAACATCCAATCATTGTAGACACAAAACCAACCGATAAAGGAGTAAAAGAACTTTCATGCTGGGCCTGAAATAGACATTGCCAAGACATGTGATCTAGATGATACTAAAACTTCTGTCTCCATGCCTATGAAACCACTGGTCGAGGAAGAGCAAATAATGAAGAGTTTTAGTCATCAATCTGACATTGAAAAATTCTACCATGTTGCTGTGTGCTGAGGTGTCTGTCTTATTGATATTGGAATTTGCTCAGCTGAACAAGGTCCTTTCCTACACCAAAAATCTGGTGTTTGAGTGTATGCCACATATATACGTATGTATCAAAGAGTCTGCACTCCAGAGTCCTCAGATAACACTGCCTGGTGCTAGTTCACAAATTAGATAGTATAACTAAGAATGATACTGTTCCAAGGTCTTTATAAGGATTTGAAAAAATAAAACTTAACAAATTAAAAAATAATTGTCAATGTTTCGGTTTCCATACAAAACTTTCATGAGAACAAAGCATTGCAGTAAAAGAAACCACATACTTATACCATAAGAAATAAAAAGAATGAGTATTCAATTCCTCCACCATCGTTTCCAGATCAATTGGAAAATTGTTGTGTGGCCCGAACCCAGCGGTGGACGTCCTACTAATATTCGAGAACTATCTCGAATGTTTGCAATGCAGCTGGTTCCCAAAGTGATAGCTGGATAGCTGGAGTCGGATGCAACAAAGTTGTGAGTTGAGAAGCCTACTACTAGATCTGCCATCAGGTGCAACAATGTTGTGATATGAAGGGGGGCATAGTTAAAAGAAAACCAATATTACTACAGCTAAAAGCATAGCTAGGCAGGCAGGAATCTACGGACATTATTAATACTAATTAATATGTTTAATGAATGGCAAATACGTGCTATATCACAGTACTATGGAGTATATACACCCTGGCAAAATGGATGCCAATATGATTCAAATATTAGTACCTGTTACTATGGTGTATTAGGACCATGGAAGGATAGACAAAAACATAGACATAATGTTCAACATCTATATATATATATATAATATAAAATCAAAACTGACTTATAGAATTGACCTTGCCAGTGTATGGAAGGTAGTTAGATATATAAAGATCCTCAGTTATTTCAACAGAAAAGACATGGTTTCAAAGGCAACAATTCACTATGAATTAAATTCTAGAGATTTGGAATTCCATTTTCATTCCTGAGTTGTAACATGGAATTCTAGTTGTGAAAATCATTTTAATTATACTGTACTGTATGCATGGTTCCATTACAAAGTTCTATTTTTGCCACGTATTTTATTCAGAGCGCACAGTCTTGTAGGTCCGTGTGACCTCTAAATCCAGTATTTACCCTCACGCCTAGTTTTCAAAGGCTTCACATGAAACAAATAGCTGCGTTACAGCCAAATAAAAGAAGGAGAGATGCTTTTTATATCTAGACTCCAGAGCTAAAAATAAGGTGTGTATATTTTCCAGGGCTCAGGTTTCTCACTCCCTAACTTCAGAGAAATTAACTGTGGTCACAAGATCCCACACACTGACATGAATGTCTCTAACTGTACATTTTGTTTATTTAAAGGGATTGTGAACTTAAAAACCTCACAGTATATTTAACGGATTATATAGGTAAGACAAAACAAACTTAAAGTTAAAATGTGAAGTTAAAAAAAGTATAAAACTCACCTGCAAAATGTCCCTTGGTGCATTGTATAGTGGGTTTAATGGCAGTAACCAGACCTCTCCCACACAAGGATGAGAACGTCAATCAGGACTGCTGTATTTCGGACTATGGGGACTGATCTTATCCCATAATTCCATTTCCAGCAGAATGTTATTGGATAAATACTAAGTCCAAAAAGAGCAGTTCCAGTCATCACATTTGACTACACAAACTGCTTAAAAAACTAAAATTACTCTAACCTAATCTGCTGTCAGAATATACGTAGCCTGGTTCACTGTTTATTGAACCTATCTGTGTTTCAGAGTTGCTGACTACAAATGCACTGTCTAACTGACAGACAGCTTGGTTATCTCTCACGCCATACCCACAATAAGGAAGTAATTGACACTGGCAACCCGGAATGACCACTGTAGTGCAATGACCCTGGTGCAATCATGCAGGAAAATTAAACCGTGTTAACATGATCTACCTAAGGTTGCTCAACGGGGTTTTCCCCTAAGACATCGTCCACACAGGTGGAGGACTGCAGGCCGATATTGATCCCAAGCCACCAGTTACTTCCGTCACATCAAACATGGAAACGACTTAGCCTCAGTGAGCTTTGTGGTGTCAGCCATTAAAGAGGCCCATAGCTGGAAGAAGGCCTCTCCTTGACTAAGACATGCTGAAGAACCAAGTGGACTGTATCTGTTTAAACTACACCTATCAGAAGCGAGTATTTGCTGACTATTGAGATCTATTACATGGTGATTTGTAATACTACTCGTGGGCCACCGTAATGATCATAATAACCAAACTCTATTTTGCGCTATGTTTGTCTCTGTTTTACCTTTTTCTTTTGTCTCTTTTACTTGTATTTTCATGTGTCTCACGTCAGAGATACTAATGCCAGAGGTAAAGTACTTCTACGTATTGCTTATTATGCTCTCTTCACTCCGTAATAGACTCGTGTTAACCTGTAAATGGAGTATACTGTTTTTCTTGACTATTATTTTTTTAAATGTGCACTATTCTTGACATGCCTTATACTGTATGTGCAACTCCTTGTGTTCTTTTCTTTTCTAACTGTGGACATGTCATTATACAGCTATTTAATGGTTTAGGAATGTATTTACATTTTCTAGTACAGTCACTAAAGATAGTGGTTGGTAATCTTAGCATCCCTAGATGTTTACGGACATTCCCCATGCTATGGGACAACCCTTAGGAGGGGTGATGATCAAAAAAGATGTCGTTTATAAAACATCAAGGATGAGAAATGTAGCCATCACTGTCTAAAGGTAGTGTGAAAGCTCCCCGTGCAAATACATATGAATAGCATGATTTATACATTGCTCAAAAAAATAAAGGGAACACAAAAATAACACATCCTAGAATACTTTATTCTTTACATAGTTGAATGTGCTGACAACAAAATCACACAAAAATAAAAAAAATGGAAATCAAATTTTTCAACCCATGGAGGTCGGGATTTGGAGTCACACTCAAAATTAAAGTGGAAAAACACACTACAGACTGATCCAACTTTGATGTAATGTCCTTAAAACAAGTCAAAATGAGGCACAGTGGTGTGTGTGGCCCAGTGGCGTACACATGACCCATGGGGCCCAGGTGTGAAAATTGATCCGTGGGCCCCCCCCATGCTAACTCTGCGCGGGCCGGTGCCGCAACACATGGCGGCGGGCACCTGGTCGCAGGGGTTGCAGGGTTGCGACCCCTGCGGCCGTGGGTATGTACGCCAGTGCATGCAGATGCACACACACTTAAAGGACCACTACAGACACCCAGATCACATCAGCTCAATGAAGTGGTCTGGGTGTCAAGTCCCTCTAGTTTTAACCCTGCAGCTGAAAACATAGCAGTTTCCAAGAAATCCAGCCTCTAGTGGCTGTCTCACTGACAGCCGCTAGAGGCGCTTCCGCGATTCTAAGACACTGAACGTCCATAGGAAAGCATTGAGTAATGCTTTCTTATGGGCGGTTTGAATGCGTGCGGTTTGAATGCATGCGCATTCGGAGCTTAGAGGCGGAGGGATCCCCAGCGCTGGTCCGGCGCTGGAGAAAGGTAAGTGCTGAAGACACACACACACACACTCTCATGAACAGACGCATACACACTAGCTAACAGACACACATTTACTGACAGAGACACACTCAGCGACAGACATACATACACATGCACTTAAAAAACATACACTCTCACTGACAAACACACACTCACTAACAGACATCAAACAGACTCACTAACACACACACAAACACACTCAGTAACAGACACACACAATAACACACTCACTAACACTAACTAGCAGGCACACTCGACAGACACACTCACTGACACTCACTAGCAGACACACACACTAACACACACACACCAACACACACACCAACACTCACACACACACTCACACTAACACACACACACACACTAACACTCACACTAGCACACACACTAACACACACACTCACACACACTAACACTCACACACACACAATCACACTAACACTCACACATGTTTGTTTTTTATTTAATCCCCCCCAGCCTCCTTATCTTTTGGAGTGCTCAGGGGATTCCCTGGGGTCCAGTGGTGCTGCTGGGCTCCTGGATGGCCGGTCACTGGGCGGGCGGGCGGGTAGGCTGGCGGGCGCGCGAGGGAGCAATCTCCCCTGAGTGCTTCCTCTTCAGCTCCCTCGCGTGCCGCGTAGGGATGCCGGCGCTGGAAGATGACGTCATCTTCCGGCTCCAGTATCAGTACGCGGCGTACGAGGGAGCGCACTCAGGAGAGAGTGCTCCCTCACACGCCCGCAGGACCGGCCAGTGCGTACATACCGGGTCGCAGGGGCGGCCGGGCCCCCTGGTATGTACACCACTGGTGTGGCCTCCACGTGCCTGTATGACTTCCCTACAATGCCTGTGCATGCTCCTGATGAGGTGGTGGATGGTCTCCTAAGGGTTCTCCTCCCAGACCTGGACTAGAGCATCTGCCAACTCCTGGACAGTCTGTGGTGCAATGTGACGTTGGTGGATGGAGCGAGAAATGATGGCAGTCTGGCTACCTCTGGCGAGCACATGGAGGACTGTGTGGCCCCCCCAAAGAAATGCCACCCCACACCATTACTGACCCACTGCCAAACCAGTCGTGCTGGAGGATGTTGCAGGCAGCAGAACGTTCTCCACTGCGTCTCCAGACTCTGTCACATCTGTCACATGTGCTCAGTGTGAACCTGCTTTCATCTGTGAAGAGCACAGGGCGCCAGTGGCGAATTTGCCAATCTTGGCCCTCATACCACCCTCATGGAGTCTGTTTCTGACCGTTTGAGTAGGCACCAGGGCCGCCATCAGGGGGTGACAACCATAACGGTTGTCACGGGCCCGGCGGCCCTGGGGGCCCCGGCCGCCCGGGCCCCACGTGTAGCGCATGCTGATGGGGCCCATCGGGTGGCCCACTCACTTAGGGCCACCCCATGGGCCCTGTATCTTCAGGGGCCCGGTCAGCGCTGCGGCCGTGCAATAGCGCGACCGGGCCCCTTTAAAAAAATCCCAACCGCAAAGTACTGCTGGGAGGAAGTGGCCGTCACTTCCTCCCAGCTCCCTCCCCTCCCCTCCCCTCAGCACCGCGCGGGAGGCAAGAAGGACAGGCCTGCAGCCCGCAGGAGCCACGCCGACTCCCATCAGCCACAGCCTTCCACCTGCAAAAAAAGGTAAGAAAAATTAGCTGTATTTGTGTATGTATGTCTGTGTGTATGTCAGAATGTCTGTGTGTATGTCAGAATGTCTGTGTGTATGTTAGAATGTCTGTGTGTATGTTAGAATGTCTGTGTGTATGTTAGAATGTCTGTGTGTATGTTAGAATGTCTGTGTGTATGTTAGAATGTCTGTGTGTATGTTAGAATGTCTGTGTGTATGTTAGAATGTCTGTGTGTATGTTAGAATGTCTGTGTGTATGTTAGAATGTCTGTATGTATGTTAGAATGTCTGTATGTATGTTAGAATGTCTGTGTGTATGTTAGAATGTCTGTGTGTATGTCAGAATGTCTGTATGTATGTCAGTAAGTCTGTACGTATGTCAGTATGTCTGTACGTATGTCAGTATGTCTGTACGTATGTCAGTATGTCTGTACGTATGTCAGTATGTATGTAAGAATGTCTGTATGTCTGTACGTATGTCTGTATGTCTGTACGTATGTCAGTATGTCTGTGTGTATGTTAGTATGTCTGTATGTATGTCAGAATGTCTGTGTGTATGTCAGAATGTCTGTGACTGTCTGTGTGTGTATGTCAGTATGTCAGTATGTCTATATGTATGTATGCCAGTATGAATTAATGTATGTCTGTGTGTATGTATGTGATGTCGGTGTATGTGTGTGTAAGTCCTCATGCATGTGTGTCTGTATGTATGTATGTTAGTATGTGTCTATCTGTCACTATGTATGCCTGTGTGTCTGTATATGTGTGTATGTCTCAGTATGTGTGTGTCAGTACGTATGCCTATATGCGTGTATTTCTGTTTCAGTATGTGTGTCTGTTAGTATGTATTTTTGTGTGTGTGTGTGTGTGTGTCTGTGTCCTTTTGTATCAGTGTGTGTTTTTGTGTCTGTGTGTATTCCTGTGGGCGGGATTTGGAGGCGGACCCTGTGGGCGGGATTGGAGGCGGGCCCCAGGGGGCCCAGACCCTGAGCTGAGTTAGGGGCCCCAAAATTTCTGGTGGCGGCCCTGGTAGGCACATGCACATTTGTGGCCTGCTGGAGGTCATTTTGCAGGGCTCTGGCAGTGCTCCTCCTGTTCCTCCTTGCACAAAGGCGGAGGTAGCGGTCCTGCTGCTGGATTGTTGCCCTCCTAAGGCCTCCTCCACGTCTCCTGATGTACTGGTCTGTCTCCTGGTAGCGCCTCCATGCTCTGGACACTACGCTGACAGACACAGCAAACCTTCTTGCCACAGCTCGCATTGATGTGCCATCCTGGATGAGATGCACTACCTGAGCCACTTGTGTGGGTTGTAGACTCCGTCTCATGCTACCACTAGAGTGAAAGCACTGCCAGCATTCAAAAGTAACCAAAACATCAACCAGGTAGCATAGGAGCTGAAAAGTGGTCTGTGGTCACCACCTGCAGAACCACTCCTTTATTGGGGGTGTCTTGCTAATTGCCTATAATTTCCACCTGTTGTCTATCCCATTTGCACAACAGCATGTGAAATTGATTGTCACTCAGTGATGCTTCCTAAGTGGACAGTTTAATTTCACAGAAGTGTGATTGACTTGGAGTTACATTGTGTTGTACATTGTGTTGTTTAAGTATTCCCTTTATTTTTTTAAACAGTGTGTATTCTTATAATTGTTACTTTGCATTATTTGTTTATTATATTATTGTAAAATGAAAGCAGGAATGGCAAATTACCACTCAATCCAGTAGAATCCTGCAGGCTTGTCATTGCATGCGAGAGAAACATTTCTCTTGCCTTAAATACATTAAGTCCTTTAATCAGGAAGAAGCAGCAGAACCGGTCTTTTGAAACATACCAAGACTAAGAGTTTTCAGGGTATAGAAAATCTCATGATACTTCCTTCCTGACTTTGTAAGCCATACAAATATCTACTAATCAAATGCAGTTTTAATTCATTGTATGACTCGCTGATAAGTTAACAAAACTTGAAAGACTCTTTGCAAAGTTTGTACAAGTTGGCTTGTTGACAGGCTTCCCTTATTAGCGGAAAATTCCACAGTTCCAAAAACTATTAATACGCCTCATAAAAGCACCAAACGTTTTTAAGATCCTAGGAGATATCACTACCTTTCATTGCAAAGCAAGGCCAACCCTTGCTGGCTGCATTACAGTTCTTCGTCGGTTTACATTTGTCAGATTGTGACCCAAAATGGAGATGCTGACAATCAGGATGAACATAACCTTGCCAGTGTATGTCTTGGTTTTCTTAAACACCTACACATTTTGTGCTAAAACAGTGATGAATGTGGTCCTTGAAATTTCCAATGAGATTCATAAATGTGTGCTGGCAACAATGTTTCTGATTCTTCTTGCCATTATCCAAACCTCAAATAGATAATGTCCCATTGACATGGACCACTAATACTTGTTGCTTTGGATAGGTGAAAAGAGATATTTAGAAAAGAGATATTTAGAAAGATTTTTTTTTTATTGTCAATGCTTGGTTATATTTAGTAAGATACACTGCTAAAACTCAATTCCCGAAGGTAATGCCAATACTAAACACTCAATGTAAAATTCTGTGCAGCAAGAGGACCTTTATTGATCGCCAGATACCAGCATCTCAAATAGATCAACTGCAAAATTAGATGTCAACGTCTTCAAATTATCTCTATCATATATATTTCCATGTTTCTTTCCTACCTCTTGACTTGAAAAGTAACAATTAATTTAATGTTCAAGCTGACTTCACACTGTATGTTTTAAAACACAAAATAATATTCTGTAATGTATGGGACACATTTGAGGTGGCCGTATTTTAGGCTTGATAGTTTTAAACATATATTCACACGTTCATTTTGACCATTTACTGCTTCTTTTCTCTCATATTTCTATTCCCTCCATTGCGATAATGATTTTCGTTATATTCTTTAACTTTTTGACGTTTTCACTAAAGGAACAACCTGAGTATTATAGCCACCTTCATAGTCTACCCACAATCCTTTTACCACTATTGTGGTCTGTGTATATATTTATATTCACTTTTTTATATATTACCATAATATATATATATATGTATTTTCACTTTAAAATCAGACCGCACACCTTTGTAACCCCAAATCATAGCTATGTCAGTGAACATTTCTAGATCAATATAACGTAAACCAGGAGTGGTGAACATTTAGCCCCCAACTGTTCTAGAACCAAAATTCTAATGATGCTTTGAAGCGTTAAAGGCTGGCACAGAAATAAGGGAGTCGTAGTCACAGAACCTTTTGGCCACCATTAGTTTAAATATTAACATTTACAGAGTACAGAGTCAGACCATATGCTTTCATATATGCAAACTTGTGATGTCACCAATTACTTAGATGTTCTGGCTATTCTCAGAACACATTTGTGGAATGTGGTGGTGAATTATAAATTATAATAATACTAGACTCTTAGCCATCACATATACATTGCACTAAAAGGAATGCAAGCCAATGATTACATTTAGATAGAAATAGCTTTACAGTGTGGGCCTCCTTCCCCCCTCTCTGATGTAAAGTCCCGGAACAGCATCTTACCGGTAATCAAATATCGCACCAATCTTGATGTGCTCACACACTTGATCACTTACTGTAGATATTAATAAACTTGACCCAAAGCATGCTTTGTGTATACATTATTAAGGTGCAGACCTTGCATCCTTTGTACCTTGTGTGCTAGCTTTTCGTGCATATATATTGAATGTTTCTTACCGAGAACAGTAGCCATGTAAGATTATAGATTAAGAAAAGGGTCAGCAATGTGCTGCTAATACAGTTTTTGTTACTATATGTTTGTTAGCACATCTGCTATAACTAGAAAAGCTACAATTTCTGGGGAAATTGTGTGAAGTGTTCTTGCCTCCACCAGTAGTTTACAACTGGAGTGGGCGGGGTAACTGTTATTATTTATTTATATAGCACATTTAATTGCAACGTTGTTGCCCAAAGTGCTTCACAGTTACATTAAAACATACATTTATAAAAACATTAGCAGGTGTACAAAAGGCCCTGTCTATGACATCACTTGCTGCTCCAGCCTGGCACAGGTCAGAGTATTTTGGCGGTTGCCATCTTCAAACGGTCGTATTTTAAAAACTATAAATCCTACAGCGAAGAGCTTTATATTGTGAGAATCACAAGACCGAGACCTACATTTTGATGCATAGTATGTCTCTGCAATATTAACAATGAAGGCACAGTCGCAGTTTAGAAATTGCCCTTCAAATTTGAGCTGGCTATAGTGGAGTTTCAATGAATGTCAATGTACGGCGTGAGTTGCAAACAAATGGTCATATTGTGAAAACAATCAGGACTATGGCTTAGCTGTGGACATTTTTAGTGGCAGCAGGGATAGCTGAATGTTTTGATATAAGATTTGTGTAGGTGGGCCTGAAAATGAGGGAGTGGTGGCAGTTTAGAAATCATGTCCTGATTTTTCAGCTTTTGCCAGCTCCCACTCTAGCTTTGCCATTCATTCCTATGGGACAAATTTCGCCACAAGAACGACGATATTCCGTGAACCATTCGGCGAAACGTTCCACAAAGTAATAGCAATCCGATCGGGAACAATCTGCACGTTTTGGTATATTTTTGTCTATGTAGTGTAAAAACTGTGGGAGGAGTTAGGGTGGCAAATTTGGCTATAATAATATATATGTGAGATAACATTAAGTGGTCTTGCTATGCAAGAACACTTAATAAAGGTTTCCCTCTTTTTGCCAGCCTCAAAGTATAATTATGGTGGTAGGATTTATGTAACGAATAAGAGTTTTTTTCATATCAAATATGGAAGATATCACTTACCCAAAGGCCCTGCATGGGTGTTAAGTGGTCTGAATTTTGCAACAAGGTTATGTTTCATCTCAATAGCTTTATATTATCCATTCAGTGGGTCCGTAACAAGACACCAAACATTTATGCATTTTTTTGTATTTTTACTTAGCCGAATATTGTGGAAAGTAAAAAAAAAAAAAATCTCGACTCAACTATTTAACAGTTTCACCTATATTTCCCTAACATCAGCAGTCCCCTCATGAATTCTCCATGATTCCAGGTTCAAATAAAAAAAAATATTAAAGAGTTTTATATTTCACAGTTATGTGTGTAAGTATACGAGAAGAAAGTCCTATTATTTTCGAGCAGCTGGATGTAGAAATAATTGTTACGGTTGCTCTTTGGACATGTTTTTTTCTATTTCCACTTGTCAGTATCCATTATATTTCCTCTCTCATACAATGTACAGAGTTCAAAATAAAGAGTACAGCAGAGGTTGGAAAGTTGTGTAAAATATACACCAGGCCCCAATAAACGCCTACATGATTTGTATGAGAGGCCTTTGGACAAAATTCTTTAATTGAGATCAACAAATTATTTAAGTCAAAATACGGTTGCCTTGGAGGTTCTCATTTTTGTTCATTTCACAGATTTCGATAAACCATTGTGGTCGTCGTGCTGTTGCAGCTGCCTGAAAATGTCTCATTAATATCTCTTAAAAAATAAATGAAAATGATTACCAGCACAATTAACATGATCACTGGATAGTTATGTATAATACATACCACCTCTTCAATTAATGTACAACATTGACATGCATAATGTATTTGGCAGGGCTGAACAAATCTCAAGTGCCATGTACACTAAAATATTACTGATGTTACCTTACATGTTGCGTAGACATCTGACTACTTTTCTTTCAGGGGCCTCCACTAAAAACAAGATTGAATTTTAAAGCGTACCTATTAAATGTGGGAGTTTATTGAATTCAAGTTGAATACAACTTGCTTCAGTGTTGATTCTTCAATGTCCAGTTTCTCTGAAATGAAATGGCTCAAACGCACACGTACACACATAAAAATGTTTTCGCCCTGTCTTAAACATGTGTGTCATCAGTCACTAACAAACATGAGATGGGGACTGATTTTCTCCATTTAGAATCCCACTAAACCCACACTCTGGCTTACAAGTTTGCACATTTTTGGATTTATATCAAAGACCCTTATTACAGCAGAAGAAGCCGTCTAAACTTCACAACACCCTAAAGGGATCCACCATAGCTTTTGACCTTTTGGGGTGTCAGACGTCAGGAATATTACATTAAAAAAATAACTCTAAACAAACCATTATTCCTGCATGTTAGCATTAAAAAAAAAGTACATGCGTATATTATAAAATGCACTTTGGACAAGTTTTGCATCTGTGTGTTCAACACACCCTGGCACCAATTACTTCATGCATCCAAGTCTTCTCGACTTGGGAGGTGTTATTGTCAGATACCAAATCTGTAAAAACTAATAAAAACTAATAAAACAAACCCACTGGGGGTATGCAGTATCCTTTTGTCCTGAAATGTGTCTTTATTAGGGTTTGGGGAGGGACATAAAATACTGTTTCATTGTGTTAAAGTGTAGTAGTTTGAAAATGTCACTTTCTTCTTTACATATCCCAGAAGTTTTATCTTCACCAACAAAGAATACTGTGCGAATATTCTGGGCGTATAATGCCTCACTTTCTACATGAAAATAAGTGGCATAAGAGAGCTCCATACAATAGAGTAGGTGTAAAAATAATTATTTAAAAAAATGTATAATTATTTATTTTTATGAAAAATCCTGTCCAATAATGAACACAAACAAAGATAGAAAATT
Organism: Pelobates fuscus; assembly: GCF_036172605.1. Taxonomy (NCBI): domain Eukaryota; kingdom Metazoa; phylum Chordata; class Amphibia; order Anura; family Pelobatidae; genus Pelobates; species Pelobates fuscus. The sequence continues at coordinate 80,506,910 of NC_086323.1, read as the reverse complement.
GATAACGCCCGCCACAGACAGTGTGTTGTGCCTGGAAAGGCGACAGGAGACTGAGGGGCCGTGGGGGCTCTCTAGAGGTGTCAGAGCAGGTGGGACTGGAGTGACAATTCAGGATGAGCATCCCCGGCACTTCAGTCCCTGCCTTTTTTTTTTACTTTCCTTTTCCCCCTCTCACTTTCTTCTTGTCCTCCCAACCCTCCCACTCTGATTTATGACATCTACTATATATTTGCTCTCCCTTTCCGAATGGTTCCTCACGAATGCTCACTTACTAGGCCACACAGGTTGGTAACTCGCGAAGGGTGCAGGTAGCCATGACTTACTCTAAGGCGACTTAGCTTCGGCATCGACACCCCAGGGACTAGACCCAATAGCGAACCGGGTGACGGGCACGGTGCAGGGAACTGGCGAACATGAACAGGGAGGACGATCCAATACTCTGGACTAGGATTTTAGCATGTACAGTATGCATGGAGGTTCCGTGCACAAGGCCAGTTACACGCCTAAGTGACACGCAAAGCAGAAACAGAGCCCTTTGACACGTACGATGATACCTGTAGACCTGAACCTCTTATTTCAAACCCAAATTGGGAACCACATGGGAGTAGTAATGCGCAGTGGGGAGGATTGACCTACTTCTGTAACTGATGCCCACCTGCATACTATGACTGTATGTTCCATTACTATTAAGAAAATATCAATAAAAAACTGAGATTGTCACAAAAAAGAAAATTGATTTAAAACAAATAAAGTAATAAACAAGGAAAAAGTCTATAAGAATTGAATTCTCATAGAAAGTGGACAGATTATTCTGTGACACTTTGATTAATCTGTCCTACTGTTGTTTGATCCTCGGCAAGTGAGTTAACTGAAATGTTTTGAAGCTCATATGGTTTAACTGATTATTAACTGAGTAATGAGAAGAAAATGAAGAAAACGTTACCAAGACGCAAACTTCCTTGTGCATGTAGCCCACGGAGCAACGCAGGGGGGGAGTGGGCCTTGACAGGGCCAGAAAGTTGGCAGGTGAACTGGAGGTCAGGGGGTGGGGCCTAGCTAGTGTGGGGAGGAGAGGGGTAGTTTAAATAGCGGCCATTTTAGGTTGAGGCCATCTTAATCTGAGCTGCCCTTACCTGTGAATTGTTGCAGGTCAGAGTAGCTCTTCTTTTTTCTTTTGCTGCAGGTCATGGCGTCCGCCGAAGAAATCCTGGCTGGTGTCCGATCGTTGGTGCAGGAGAGAGGCTTAGAATGGTTACAGGAGCAGCTGGGGGTTCCGAGCACGTCTGCTCCCCCCGTCGGTGCGGCGGAGAAGAGGCCTGTCAGGCGGGCGAGACCGCCCCAGCGGCTCAGTCCGGGTGCGGAATGGCGGCCGGTGCTGCCTGGTCGTCACGGTGCCGGTCAGGTGGGACGGAAGGCCGGGAAGGGGCCTCTAGCCAAGAGCGCCCTCTGCCGCCGGGCGGAAGACAGGTCACCCCTGGCTGATGATGGAGCCCAGGGCAAGAAGGCTGAGCAGAGGATCGGAAGAGGAGCAGTGCTGGTGTCCCAGCGTCCCGGTGAGTCGCCCCCTGGGGGCAACACTGAGGGGCAGGGGGGTGTCAGGGGATCGGGGAGCACCATGACAGCGGGCTCACATGGAGGTGGTGGGGTCCAGGTGGGCAGCTCGACAAGCAAGTCAGCCCTGTCAGGGGTTAGGTCTTCAGCAGTGGATTCCGGGGATGAGGGGAGCCAGAGGAGTGGGAGTGTGCCCCAGCCCAGCGGCAGGTCAGAGGCGCAGAGGGACTACAGCCAGGAGCGGAGTGTTGGAAGGGGAGTAAGGGAGCTGGTGACCGGGAAGGACAGCGCGAGACGGGATAGTCGGAGCCAGAGGAGGGGCCAGGCAGACGGGGGCCCCCGGGGGTGTGATGCGCGGGAGGCCTTCTCAGGTCGCTCCCAGGTTCAACGGCGCAGGGCAGGCCCCACCAAGGGGGCAGATAGAGCCACGCCAGGCAGCGGGAGGGATGGATATGGCAGCTCAGGACGATCTTCGGAGCGAGGCAGGTCCAGGGACGGGAGCACTTCGAGGAGTAGGGATAGGAGGAAGAGGTCCACCACTAGGGACGGATGGAGGAGGTACCGGCGCAGCGAGTCAGGGTCGAAAGACAGTGTTGTTTCCAGACAGAGCGGGACTAGGAGCGACCGTGGGTCTCAGGCCAAGCGAAGGAAGGGGTCTGGTCATGACGGGACAGGAGACAGATGTGACGGACGGGCGAGGCTCAATGTGAACAGACTACCCAGGTCACCTTCTCATTACAGGTCACGAAGTGTGTCGCCTACAAGAATGGATTGCAGCAGGGCGGGCAGGAAAGGACGTCCCCTGGACGCTTCGGAGCCAGTCGAGGCGGTCGGAAGGACGGTACCCCCGCGGCCATCCGAGGTCGGGGGAGTGGGTGGTGAGTCGACATCTACACCTCATTCAGGGAGCTTGTTAGGATGTTTGCAATCACTTTTGGGGTCATGGTCGGGGGAGGCTGGGTACCCTGGGCACTTCGGGAGGGTGTGGGCAGCGGATAGCGACTTAGGTGTAGGGGGGGGTCCCGTGGCGACACCGGCGGGGGGCGCGAGAGGGGGCGCCGCGGATGCGGATACTGGGAAGGTCGATTGTGCGGGTGCTCTGGAGGACCGCGGTGATATTTCGGAGGCAGCTAGACAGAACGTACACGTGTCCTTCGCGGGACCATTGGGCTGTCATTTGAAGGCTGAAGTTAAGGAGAGGATAGGAAAGGGGGAATTTGTCGAAATATTTTCTCTTCTTCCCTTAGAGGAGTTTTTAGATTTGAAAGAGGAAGACAAGAAGGACGCAAAAAAGGAGGAAGAGGAGAAAAGGCGTAAGTATCGAAAGATACCCAAGACATTCGGTAACTGGCTGCGTGCCTTCTGCATACTGGCGAGCGTGATCGGGGAAAAGAACCCGGAACGATGCTCACAGCTTTTTTGCTATTTGGACGGCATAGGGGATGCGTACAGGACCTACGGGTGACTCGCTTGGTGGAGGTATGATGAGCAGTTTAGGCAGCGCCTAGCGGCGAATCCGGCCATGCGGTGGGACCAGATGGACCTGCCATTGTGAATGAGGTTGATGATGGCCCAAAAGAGTGCCCCCTTTCTCGGGACAGCCGGCGCGGGCCCAAGTGGTGGCGCGTCGGCGGGACAGAAGAAGGGTTTGTGCTGGCTCTTCAACGAGGGGCAGTGCAAGTGGGGAGCGTCCTGTAGATTCAAACATGAGTGCTCCGGCTGTGGCGGCAATCATGGCCTCTCCAGATGCTTCAAGAAAGGGAAAGCTGGCACTGGAGGGGGGGCACTGGCGCGGCAGCCCCTGTTTCTGCGGCGGGGGGCATCTCCGGTGAAGGTAGACGCGATGTTGCCGTGGCTAAGGCAATACGCTAACCGGGAAGTAGCCAGATTTTTGTGGGACGGGTTCACGAACGGTTTCGTGATTCCGTTCCAGGACAGGGGTCCGGGTGTGCTTTGCGGGAATCTCAAATCGGTGCTGGCTCATCCGGGGGTGGTTAGGGAGAAGTTGCAGAAGGAGGTGAGTTTAGGGAGGATGGCAGGCCCGTTTGCGGCTTCGCCCATGCCGGGTTTGAGGGTGTCCCCGCTAGGGGTGGTCCCTAAGAAGGAAGTGGGCAAGTTCCGTTTGATACATCACTTATCGTACCCGGCTGGGGCGTCGGTGAATGATGATATCGACGCGACCTTGTGCTCTGTCTCCTATACATCATTTGACAATGCTGTCGAGTTGGTGCGGAGGGCGGGGCGCGGGGCATTGATGGCTAAGGTGGATGTGGAGGCGGCGTTTAGATTGCTTCCCATTCACCCGGATTGTCATCATTTACTTGGTTGCTACTTCGACGGGGAGTTCTTTGTAGATCTTTGTTTGCCTATGGGTTGCGCTATATCTTGCGCATATTTTGAAATGTTCAGCACGTTCCTGGAGTGGGTGGTCCGGAAGGAGTCGGCCGGGGGTGCGGTGGTACACTACCTGGACGACTTCTTGTGTGTCGGCCCGGCAGGGACGGGGCGTTGTGGGCAGATACTGAAAGTGTTCCAGTGGGTAGCACATAAGTTTGGGGTGCCGTTAGCGGCGGACAAAACGGTGGGACCGGTAACGTGCCTCAGTTTCCTAGGGTTGGAAATTGACTCGGTGCGAGGGGAGTGCAGGTTGCCGCTTGACAAACTGCACGCCCTGCGGGAATCGGTGGATGCGGTGGCGAAGGCGAGGAAGGTGACGTTGAGGGGTTTGCAGTCGTTGATAGGGAGCCTTAACTTCGTTTGTCGGGTGATTCCCATGGGGAGAGTTTTCTGCCGGCTGCTGGCTCACGCGACGAGCGGGGTGAAGCGGCCGTCGCACTACGTGAGAGTTTCAGCAGAGATGAGGGCTGACTTAAGGGTGTGGGCGCGCTTTCTGCGGGATTTTAATGGTCGGGTATTTTTCCGGGTGCCGGTGGGGTCCTCGGAGGATGTGAGGCTGTTCACGGACGCTTCGGGTAGCGTAGGGTTTGGGGCCTTTTTTGCGGGTCGGTGGTGCGCGGAGGAGTGGCCGGTGGCTTGGAGGTCGAGCCCGCTGATTAGGAACCTGGCATTCCTGGAGTTCTTTCCGGTGGTAGTGGCGGTGACACTGTGGGGTGTGGACCTTTCTAACAAGAAGGTAGTATTTTACTCGGATAATATGGCGGTGGTGCAGGCCATTAATGGCTTGTCTGCGTCCTCGTTGCCGGTTGTTCGATTGCTAAGACAGTTGGTGTTGTTATGCATGTTGTTTAACATTATGTTCAGGGCTAGGCATATTCCGGGTTTGGAAAACGTTGTGGCTGACGCGTTGTCTCGTTTTCAGTGGGAACGTTTTCGGGAGGCGGCACCGGAGGCGCAGGACACGGGACACGCTTGCCCGGAGGAGATGTGGCAGCTCGCGACGTCCTGCTTGGGGAGTACATAAAAAATTTGCTGGCCCCGGGCACATGGTCTTCTTACGCTAAGGTTTGGCGGGTTTGGGATGAGACTGTGCTTCTGTTAGGCTCGGATGTCTCCGCATCTAGCCGGTTGGATGTATTGTTATGGATTCTGTGCCGTTTGTTTGCTGAGCATTCCTCGCCCTCCATGGTAGATAGGCACCTCGCGGCCCTGGCGTTTCTCTTTAAATTCAATGGTTGGGTGGATGTGACGAAACATTTCCTGGTGAGACAGGCGGTGCGGGGCTTTCGGAAAGGTAAGAAGGTTCGGGATGAGAGGAGGCCGGTTTCCTTTCAGGTTCTACAAGGTTTGGTGGAGCGGTTACCAGACATATGTTTTTCTGGGCACGAGGTGGCTCTGTTTTCAACGGCGTTTGTGTGGGCCTTTTTCGGGGCTTTTAGGATTGGGGAATTGGTCAGTGCAAGCAAGGCGGGTAATGGGGGACTGAGATTGGAGGACGTAGCGGTGTGTTCGGACAGGGTGCGGATACGGTTGGCCCGTTCCAAGACGGATGTATTTGGGAAAGGTTGTGCGGTTACGCTGGGTGCGTTGCCGGGATCGGGTGTGTGCCCAGTGGCCTGCGGGGCCAGGTTCCTGGAGTTAAGGCCGGAAGTCAAGGGTTGCTTCCTAGTGCATGCGGATGGTTCAGCGCTGTCGCGCTTCCAATTTACTAAGGTTTTTCGGTTGGGGTTAAAGGGGATGGGGCTAGATCCCTTACAATTCGGAACGCACTCCTTCCGCATTGGGGCGGCCACGGAGGCCGCACGGCTGGGTTTGGGGAACGAGCGGATCAAGCGTATCGGTCGTTGGGAATCAATGCGGTTTCGCTCGTATGTGCGCCCAGACAGGTTGGTGTGAACATAACAATGTGGGGGTGCAGCTGGGCTGCAGGGGCGATGCTTACCTTTGTTTTGTCTCTCCTAGGTTGGACGGCATGGATAATTGGTCATTCTTACGTCTATTGGGCTCAGAAGAGAGCTGCAGTTCGAAAGAATGGGATACAGCTGGGCTTTCCTTTGGAGCAAGTGGAGATATACTGGTTTGGTTATCGGGGCTTCGACTGGCGGAGACGGGCATTGCCAGACGTGGTGGTGATCCACGGCGGGGGTAATGACCTGGGTTTGGTGCCGCTGCGCGGCTTGGTAAGGCAAATGAAGCGGGATTTGGATCGGCTGCGGGACCTGGTCCCTGGCGTGACGGTGGTGTGGTCGGAGATGTAGCCTCGGTGCAGGTGGAGACACGCCAGGGACACGGCTGCGGTCGCACGATCCAGGGGTAAGATCAATAAGATCATGGCTAGTTTTATTCGGAGAGTGGGGGGCGTAGTGGTACGGCACAAGGAACTGGAGGAGATGTTACCAGGTTACTTTAGGTCGGACGGTGTGCACCTTTCTGATGTAGGTTGCGACTTATTCAACTTAGGCTTGCAAGAGGGGATTGCGCAGGCCCTATTTATGTGTGGTGGGGGTCGCACATGAGCTTAAGGGGTCAAGTCATGTGCTGTGGCGGAAATAGGGCTTGGGTAAACTGGCTATTTGGGGGTTATGAATGTGTTATGCCAAGTTCTAGGCTGGAGTAGGCCGGAAGTTAAAGTGTTTGGTAGGTTCTAGCCCGTCGGTGGCGACGAACCTAGGGGTGTAGGGGTGTCTGGGTACACCCCTGCAGGTAAACAAATGTTGGGGGCCTCTTTGGTAGGCCAGGTATTATTCGTTATGTATCAATTGTTATGTTTGTATTGTTTTGGTAGGGTCATTGTCAGGGGTATTTGGGATCGAGAGGAACGGAGTTATTACTGTTGACAATGACCCTAAATTGTTCATTTAAATATTTTATAATTAATAAAGCTGTGGACGTTGTACTCCAACAGAATAAGCGGTGTCTGTGTTTTTTATTTATAATTTTGCACATGCCGAATAACGTCTGTGCACATGTCATGTAGCCCACGGAGCAACGCAGGGGGGGAGTGGGCCTTGACAGGGCCAGAAAGTTGGCAGGTGAACTGGAGGTCAGGGGGTGGGGCCTAGCTAGTGTGGGGAGGAGAGGGGTAGTTTAAATAGCGGCCATTTTAGGTTGAGGCCATCTTAATCTGAGCTGCCCTTACCTGTGAATTGTCCCTCCCACCCTCCCTTTGTGTTATGTTTTGTGGTAGTTCCCGTTTGGTCACAGCGGCGGGAAATAGGGCTTGGGTAAACTGGCTATTTGGGGGTTATGAATGTGTTATGCCAAGTTCTAGGCTGGAGTAGGCCGGAAGTTAAAGTGTTTGGTAGGTTCTAGCCCGTCGGTGGCGACGAACCTAGGGGTGTAGGGGTGTCTGGGTACACCCCTGCAGGTAAACAAATGTTGGGGGCCTCTTTGGTAGGCCAGGTATTATTCGTTATGTATCAATTGTTATGTTTGTATTGTTTTGGTAGGGTCATTGTCAGGGGTATTTGGGATCGAGAGGAACGGAGTTATTACTGTTGACAATGACCCTAAATTGTTAATTTAAATATTTTATAATTAATAAAGCTGTGGACGTTATACTCCAACAGAATAAGCGGTGTCTGTGTTTTTTATTTATAATTTTGCACATGCCGAATAACGTCTGTGCACATGTCATGCTTTAATCTCAAACAAATTCATATCCACAACAAACTATTACAGGTACACGGTTTTCATCAATATGAAGTGTCTTGAAGTTTTTCCATCTTGGTAAATTATAAGTAAAAAGTGCTACGTAGATTTTCTGGACCTTGGTGAGAAATGGAAATATAATAGGTTTCGCTGTTTTCATATGTTTCTTACAACACCCTTATCGATACGTTGATTGGGTTTTTCGGCAGGAAATAGATTAGAGATTTTTAACTGTCAACATCTTGCTAGGAGTGAAAAGCAAAGTCAACCTTGTTACCATAGCGATATAAGTAATGGTCATTTATATGTTTTTATTGCATTCTAGAAAAACAAAGCAGAAGCCCTGTTTCTGCGCAGTTTGCTGAATGCGTTTCTATATATGATGATGATTAGATCATGCAAATAACACTGGATTCTGAACTAAAATAGCTTTGTGGATTTAGGCAGTAAGATAGCACGCCACTGTGCAATGAGGGAGGACATCTGCTTTCGCTATGACTAATGTGCGCATTCTGAGGCAAGCCACAAATTATTTTTTTTGAAAATATCCTCATGTTTGCAGCCTGTTGTAATTATCAGCGTTAATTTTCTGTTGCCGGATTTAACAGTGTTTCATCATATTGTGATGAAGAGAAATCCGTTGGTTGTCTCGATTTGTTTTTCTTTGTTTTTTGGAACGCTGTGATTTTACAGAGTTTGAGATTTTTGATAAAGGTTCAAGGTTGTGCTTTTATTAAACATATCATTTTAACAATGTTGATGTCACAGCAGATTACTCATAGAAGCCGAAGCTGCAATAAACTGACAGGTAACATTTATCATGAGTAAGAAATCATATAGATATTGTCAGTGGTGGGCCTATTTAAATATATGGAAAGGTAAAGGTTTTAGCTGTTGCGATTCATGCCCCAGAATTTAACACTTGTCAAACTTTTTTATAATGGAGTTTACATGTCCATTTCTATAATACTGTTTAAAAGTCACTTATTTGTTCACGAACGGATTCTCACTGGGCAGAGAGAATTTTTCAAACTTGTCCTATATTACCCTGCACTATGGTGGAACGTGCAATGTGCTGCGTAGAATAGTAGAAGAATAGCTTTTGGCTTAGGTGTCAGATTTATCATTTTTTTTTTTTTTAAAGTGTTTGCCTTTTGCATTATGCCCAACACTTTCAGACTCCTGAGGAGATGTTTGAAATTTTGGTCACAGATCCAGCAATGTCGCTTGGTGAATTTCAACGCAAAGTGCAATAATTCACATTCTTTAAAGTTGTACAGCGCTGCGGAATTTGTTGGCGCTTTATAACTAATAATAATATTAAAGTGACAAAATTATCTTTTTTTTTTTTTAAACTTGTATTCATATGTTTGCACTAGCTAGTACAGTTGTCACTGTATACCCAAATATACTGTATCTTAATATATCTATGGTGAAGGTGTGCACTGGGAGGCTTGGTAGGTTAGACATTTTATCAATATGCAATTTGCTGTTGCTGCCAAGTCTGGCAGCTGTAACAGAGTCATTGTTTAATAGTATGTCATAATGGTATATTTCAGCATTTAGAAGGCTGCACAATCAACATTGATTCAATGAGGGCAGCTGGCTCATTATATATTAACTTGGTAGTTAGTTTGCATTCTTAAGAAAGACACACACTGTCACTGACCTCACTGAATATGTAGGTAGGTGCTTCAACTAATTCCTTCAACAAACTTAGTGTGTCCAAACTTATTGGACATACTGGGGAAAAGTAACTTACTGCTCACAAACTGATCTTCACCCAGCAGAGAAAAGAATTTCTCCACTGCCCTGCCCAGAAGTACCCTAAGTAATTTCATCCCTGCCCCATGTTCCATAGAAGAGCCTACAAAGCTCAACATGCAGAGTTGCATAGGAAGTCGATGCCAGGCGAATCATGACTTTGTCAGGCAATTGTATTTGTTTTCCTTTATTATGCGAACATGTTTTTTGTTATTATCATTATTATTATTTAATTTTTTGCATTTTGGCCTTCTCAAAATCTGTGTTTATTATGTTATGTCCCGTCTAGGCTCTTACGCTCTGCCGGAGACCTATCTAACCTCTGTTCGTACTTCCACCTCTGATGGTAGGAGACCTCTGATGGTCTCCAAAGACTTTTCTAGGGCGGCACCGCTCCTATGGAACACCCTTCCCCTCTCTGTTAGACTTTCACCCAATCTCCACTCCTTCAAAAAATCTTTGAAAACTTACTTCTTTAGTAAAGCATATCAAGTAAACTGTGAACAGCTTTCCCTCCCCACACACTCCCCACACCCTGATTCTGCCCTACCCTTAACTTTTGTGTCACTCCCTCTAGCATGTAATCTCATTGAGCAGGGCCCTCAACCCCTCTGTTCCTGTGTGTCCAACTTGTCTGGTTACAAATACGTTTCTGTTAGTCCATCCATTGTACAGAGCTACAGAACTTGTTGGCGCTTTATAAAAAAAAATAATAATAATAATAATGTATATCTGACAACAAACATGATCAGGGTATTTTTTAAAGGGACACTATAGTTACCCAGAGCCATTCAGCTCAATGAAGTGGTCTGGGTGCAATGTCCCTCAGGTTTTAACCCTTCACATGTAAACATAGCAGTTTCAGAGAAACTGCTATGTTTACATTAGGGGTTAAAGGGACACTGCAGGTCCCCTCTCCCTCCCACCCCCCCACCTCCCCCTCCCCATCCCAAGTTGCTGAAGGGGTTAAAACTCCTTCAGTGACTTACCTTTATCCAGCGCCGATGTCCCTTGGCGCTGGTTCAGGGTCCGCCCATGCTACTCCCCCGCCGATGTCATCCGGCGGGGGAGACCTCTGGCGGGCGAGACCTAATGCGCACGAGGCAAGGTGAAGATATCTTCAATCTGCACATGTGTAAATCTGTCAGACATGCCCAATGCACTTTACCAGCATCCCTAGGGATATGACACTGATTGGTTAGATCAGTGTCCCCTCTGGAGTGAGTGTGGGAAGCATATGAAAGAAGAAAAAGCAGGTAAATATGATAACATTTTGACCTGCCTTTTTTAGCCTGCAAATTAAGGCAACTCATTCAAAACTAAAGCGTTTGAATGGGGCAGTTGTCTCAAAGTGATGCATGTACCTCTAAGTATAATTCCAGGACATTTTGATTGACATGGCTTCTAGGCAGAGATACATGCTCCAATTTTAAGCCTCATTTTGTCAAAATTAAAAAAATAATTGAATATAAGGAAGCTGGGAATGTATCCGAGTACCATAACCACTTCAAAAGCTGAAGTGGTATCATTCCCAGAGTGTCCCTGTGAGTATATGGTCACCTGATTCCTTGCCACCATTTAATATTCTGTGTTTTGATAGCTCCAATATTTACTGCAATTCACAGTGGGAAAATAACAAATCTTTTTTTTGTGCTTAGCCAAAGTACATTTTATTTAATTCATAGTTTGAAAAATATTATTTTTTGAGAACTTTTCAAACAGCCGCAAGTCTACAAGACTGTTTTGTTTGGCAAAATACCAGAGTGCTTGGACTAAAAATTGTACAGCATTTACTCGGAACCATTAATAAATTGTTGTGTTTTTTTTTTTTTAAACTTTCACACGTTATTGAATAGACTGTTGAAGGCAAATAGGCATGAGTTACATTGACTGAAAGTGAAGTCACTATGCCATAAGAGGCAGTATTTTGTTCCCATATAGGGAACATTACCTGCAAAGTTTTTTTGTTTTTATTGTTTTTCAACATGGTGTATTGTCACCATCTATTACATACTGTACATTGAATGGATTTGCATTATATCCGTCAAATCTGGCTGCAGCTAGACCAGTGGGATTCACCATATGTAGTAATGTAAGCCTGCCTATATAGCTAACATGAGTTAGCACTTGCTGTGTTTCAATTTTTAATAAATGTGTTATTTTAATCTACACCAAGGAGCAGTTTTATATTTTCTTTTTTGTTTATGTTATCATATTGAGATGCGTAGTATTGCGTACAAAACCAACTATAAGGATGATCTCATACGCTAAATTGAAAATTCTTATCTGAAATGGGAATATTAAAATTTTTAATTTGGTATGAGAACTTAATTGTAGTCCACTGAATGTATTTATTTTTTATTTTTATTACTCTTTTTTTTTTTTACTTACTGAACTTTATTTATTTATTTTTTACTGGTTTTCACACTAATTAAGTCTCTATGAATTAATTAGATTTTATGATAACAAGGCTAATAACAATCAAATTGTTATATCAGGTAATATCAGTGGTGTATTTAGGATTTATGCTGCCCTAGGCAGGACGGTGCTCGGGCAACCCACCTAATTAAAATATTCCCGGCCCATTCCTGTCAAGGCCGCACTTTGACTGACAGATGCTCACTCACTGACAGACGCACACACTTATTGACAGACACTCACTCTCATATACACTGACAAACAATGACATACACACACACACACTCACTGATTTGACACACTGAAAGACACACACTATTACTCGGACACACACTGACAGACTCACACTCACTGACAGACACTTACACACTCACTGACAGATGCACACACTCACACAGACAGACACACTCACAGACACACATACACATTCACTCACAGACACACACATTCACTTAGACACACACACATTCACTTAGACACACACTTCCACCAACACTCACAAATTATTATTTTATTTTATTTTAAATCCACCCAGCCTCCCTGGGAGAGCTGGAGTGAATTGCTTACCTGCAGTCCAGTGGGGCTGCTGCGTGGGCAGGCAGGGGGCGGACAGTCTGAATAGGCGGAGAGGGAGCTTTAATCTTCCTGCTCAGCTCCCTTGTGCGCTGCTTAGTGATGCCGGGAGCCGGAGTGACATCATAATCCGGCTCCCGGCTTCATTAAGTGGCGCGCGAGGGAGCTGAGCAGGAAGAGCTCAGGTAAACATGCTTCCTCCCTGCCCGCTGCCTGCGCGCTGCCTGCCTCGGGGGGCTCAAAAGTGGCCAGCCGGTCAGCCGGCCAGCTGGCCAGCCGGCCAGCTCTTGAGCCCCCCAGAACACAAGGCAAACAAAGGAACTGCCCGGGCGTTTGGGGCGGCTTTTTTTGCCACCCCCTGCAAAGTTCCGCCCAAGGCAGAAGCCTTGTTTGCCTCGCAGAGGATACATCCGAGGGTAGTAAGACTTTTCATTAACAGATGATGAGGATTGTGCCCTAAATTTTTTTTTTTATAATTCTTTATTTTGTTCTGCATGTGAGTACAAATCAACTTAATAACTCCACAACAGCGTATACTTTGACATTTCAGTGAAACAGTGGCAGGAAAAAACTGTGCACATTTTTAAATTATTAACAGGCGTAAACTTTTAACACGTCACATGTTGATGAGTCGGGTGACAAGATGTGGTGGGCATGCGTGTGTGTAGGTAGCTTAATTTGCAGATGATAATTAGGCGTGAACTTATGAGTGTGTCGCTAAGTTAAGGAGTTGGATGGCAGTATGAGTAGGACATGCGTGTGTTCTGGCTTTAGTGTGGAGACTTAGTTTGTATATTGTAAGCCGTCTGGAGTTTCCTATCATGTCTATTATTGGTAAAACGGTAATGATACATGGGGGTTATCATGCTGTGCTAGTCAGGTTAACTTGAGCCCCCTAGAGTGCTGAATATGAGTATGCTAACTGCGATACATGAATATTGTGAGAATACATGCTTAAAAATTTAGGAGAAAAGTATTGAAAAACAAAAGTATAGCACAATCAAGCATTATTCAAGATAAGTCCTCTAGGAGGCATCTAACTGGTTAAAGGCATAACATGGTGAATGAAGAGCAACTGACTCACAGACAGCAGAGGAGGGTGCTTGATTGGTACACAGTGGCCCATATCTGTCCCCACCTCACCAGAATGGAGCGTAAGGTGGGTGACCAGGAGTCCCTTCTGTCTCAGATTAACCTGCGCTGTCCATGAGTATAACATAGTCCCGCAACCAGAGTACTGCAGGCTTTAGTGTCTCGAGGTGGACCAGTAGACAAGCCACATGTCGCGGTCGGGGTTCCCCCCCCCGTACACCAGAGAAGGCAAAAGACCCAACAGGGGATTGTAGTCGCTTTTGTTGGAGCTATGGGTGATTTGGGGTCTGCTTCACTGGGGTTGCTGAATAGGCAGGCCTTAACAGGCAGGATTTGCCCTGAAGGGGTTTTCTCCTCCCCAGCACGGTACCGCTGTGTTGTTCCAACTGTAGCCGGATCACCGATGCTTCTGCCGATCTCGTAGTTTATGTCAGGATCACTGGGCTTGCTTTACGGTTGTGCAGGTTGTAGTGCTGCACGGCTTTTCTCCTCTGGGGCTTCACGAGGCAGGGGCCGTTGGTGTCGGGCTCCGCGCTGCTGCCCTCTTGGTAGGTAGATTCCAGGAGTGCAGTGTCTCCCATTCACCATTTCTCCCGAGCTCTCCACATTGGGGACCGGGATAACCCCCCCGGCCCACAGGGGGGGGGAAACGGGACAGGCAGGCGTCTCAGGGAGTCAGCGTGTGGCAGCCGCGAGGGGAGACAGGGCAGTGGCCATCCACCCCGCTCCCCTCTCGAGTAGGCCACAGTCCCCAAAGCTTTGTTCAGCCCCTCAGGGTCCCAAAGCTCCCGATCTCGGGTCCTGCCACCGTGTCCACCGCCGTGTGCGAGTTTCTTGGGCTCCCTGCGGGTGTCAGAGCTGCAGGATTTGCCTAAGAGGCCAGATTTCTCTGGAGCCTCTCCTGGTCAGCATGGCGGTCCGGCCCCGCCCCCCGTGTCCTAAATTTTGTTTTTGAATTGTAATTAATCTGAATACTTATATTTATAAAAGAAATATATATACATTATTAAATATTTGCACAGCCTCTAAAGGCAGACAATTCTATGTATTTATTGTTGTTAAAGAAACAAATCTGCTGTAACTGAAATTGGTGCTCTGTGATTTCCCCCATTAATAAAGTTCTTTTAGGTTTTTTGGTTTACCTTTTTGGGGCTATTTTATGTCAGCAATGCTGATTTAAGTACCACAGGGAGTAAAACTTGAAATAATAGTAATTTCTCCTCATTGAAAGTTCCTCTCTCATGCTCCTCAATTGGCAATGCTGACAGATCAGTGCCTATCTAAAAAAAACAATTATGTATATTATGAGTCATTCAAATACTATGCCGAATGGTCAAAGATGCCTGCTCTCCATTCAAACACGTTGGCTTTCTAATACATAATATATATGCGTTGTTTATTTAAATTTGTAAACACATCATAAAGGCTTACTAAGCATATTGATCTGTAAAATGAGGCACCTGGGAGAGTGTCAGGCTTACTTTAACACTATGGAGAGAACTACACATGGGAAGGCTTGTATTGATTCCAGCAGTAATCCATTTTCATTTACTATTACATTATGTTTGAGTGTGATATTGGGTGACGGATTTTAGCTTAAGATAGGCCGGAATAACTAATACACAATAAAGAATAACTAAACGTCCAGTTAAAAATTGGACGGACACCTGTTAAAAATATATAAAAATATATCTTGAACTGATTTAATGCAGTCGTGCTGTATATATCTCAGTTTCAAGTAAGCATCTGACATACCTGATTTGTCTTAGAGACAGAACCTTTACAATAAATCACAGACTTATCATCCTCTGAAAATGTAAACAATGTCAACTAAAAATAATCAAGTCTGATAAAACAAAGCTACATTTTATAACAAAAATCTCTCCGTGAATCAATCACAGTCCTTTTGGTTTGATCTTCTATTCTCCAAACTTACTGCATGTATTGTGTTCGTTGCTCACTATAAGCACACATACCTAAGTAGAGGTCATACAGTCAAACATTAGGACTTAATTTAATCGAATCTGAGGATAGTACAATATATAAATAAGTAAACTTATTATATAGCACATATTATAATAGGGTAGTAAAAAAAATAGAAAATACACAAAGAGAAATAGCATGGACAGCTGAGCCAATCACCAGCCTTTGGGTGCATAGTTGCCCATTTTGTGAGGGTAAAGTTTGCAGTAAATCAGTGTGCAATGAACAAGTGGAAGAAAAAAAAATGTGAGTCTCTACAACAGTACATTAAAGGAACACTATAGGCACCCAGACCACTTTATCTCATTGAAGTGGTCTGGGTGCAGTGCCTCTGTCCCCGTAGCCATATAATGTAAAACATTGACGTTTCATAGACATTGCAATGTTAACATTGCATGGTTAAGACTGCCTCTAATGGCTATCAGGGCTGGTGCAAAGATTTTTGGCTACACAGGCAAAGATGCATTTTGCCACCCCCTTCCTACCCCCCCCAAAAAATGCATCTTAACCTCTTTGAATCGTATGCCCCATTCTGAATTTCTTACCCCCTTTAGTGTTTCATATCCCTTCTCTTAAAGGTATCCCCTCCCCCTCCCCCCCCCCCCCCCCCCCCGATGAGCCTGTGTGTTTGGTGAAACGCGCGTCGGGGCTCTAGACATCGATCCTGTTAGGTGTGATCTGACGACTTTTGGTGTGCTACTTTACACATAGCCACCATTTATACACCCAGGATAATCGGACCTATTACACTGTAGCTGGACCATTAGACTACAGTTTACTAAGACTCTCTCCAGATTTCTAGCCTAGCCTAGCACTGTTAGCACTACTGATAGGTGCCCTTGAAGGCACAGATTAGGGTACGTTTGTCTCTCATACAGATAGTTATTTGAGACATTGATTTACTAGACACAGGTGCCCTTGAAGGCACAGTTTATGATCTATACCCACTATCTCATTGTGTGCTAACGAAGGGGCACAATATTTCTGATATTACAATTGTGCTATCCAGACATCTCATTTCAACCAGTGAGATTTCGCTAGGCTCTGACTAGACTGGTTAATGATTATATGTTTTAGGGGCACGTACTTTGATAACGGCTTCCACACATACTCCTCTGTTACCAAACAGCAGACCACAACAGCCCCATCTCCCTAGGGGCATCACTTTGGTGGACTGTACCTATCGGACCCATGTGTGGAACCCCTATTTGATACCGTGAGATTGCACCGATACCCTGTATATATTTTTGCGATTGGAGCAATTATACGGTGCAGATTACAGTTTCTATCCTCTGGTGTGCCGTAGATACAACTAGACGGCACTGATACATAGTAGTAACCAGCCACTCTAATTTCTGTACCGCACAGACCATAATTATCGGATCTTTTGGTATTCTATGGTGTGCTGCACGTATCGGGTTAAGGTGTTAAGATCATAATTAACACTGTGAACTTATAATAAGTCACTTTCGTTACCTTTTGGTTTAAACATACCGTATAGTGCATACAGCCAGCTCTTTTAGGGAGTTATCTACTTCACCGCTTTCGGTGACTTGTGCCCCCGTCTTTTGTCTATGTATATATATCTTTTGTCCTTTTCACTTCCCGTCTGTACATATTCCTCACTTAGTACTAGTAAGTTTGAGTCATCCGTTTCTGCCGCAGTTATCCATCACTGGGGCAGCGATGACCATTGATTTTGTCATTATCAGTGTGTGTGTTTAGATTTAAATTAATAAAGGATCAATTTAATAAATTTTTTATATTTTTTCCGACACAACTCAGGGACAGAACTGTTCTCTCGTTTCTCTGTACTTATTAACTTAGGGTTATCCCCTCATCTGTCCCTCTGACTTGTTCTACACCCTTATAGGGCCCACCTCTCCTATTAGTTATTTGGCATAGTCACAAAGATATACAAACACACAGTTATAAAAGGCACACAATCAAACACAAAGACACAAATTTACAGACACACAACCATACAGACACACAGACATAGTTATTTGGCATAGTCACAAAGATATACAAACACACAGTTATAAAAGGCACACAATCAAACACAGTCATCCATGCACAAAGACACAGGCAGACACACAACCAGCACACAGACATTTTTATTCAGACATACAGTCGTAAAAGGCACATGATCAAACAAACCCAATTATACAGGCACACAGTCATACAATCTACACATACAGGTACACTGTCATACAAACATAGACATACAGAGACACACAGACACAGGCATACAGAGACATACATACACAGACATCCAGTCATTTGGAGACATAAAGACAGTCTTGCAGACATACAGACACAGTCATACAGAGACACACTTACACAGACAGTCATTCATGCAATCACAATTACATATCTACATTTTAGCCCTGTACAATCAGGTCCCTGGGAAGCATGCTGCCTGGCTCTGATCTGTGGATCAAGTTCAGCAGCCAAACCCCATTACTATTTATTATTTGAGCAGCAGTACATGCAGGGGAAAAGGGTTGCATTGTGTGGGGGCTTATATCTAAAGTGGGAAAATAGAGGCTGTAAGTGGGGTAGGGGTTGTGATGGAAGTATAGGAGCTGTGATGGTGGGTAGGTATAGTAGTGGGGGATAGGAACTGTATAGGGGCTATACTGGGGGATAATGGCTGTGATAAGGGATAGGAGCTGTGAAAGGGTGTATAGGGGCTGTGATGTGGATACGGTGCAGTAGTGAGGGGGTAGGCGTGATGTGGAAGATAGGGACTGTGATAAGGAAAATCTGGGCTATGATGGGTGTTATGGGAGAGATGGGGCTTTGATGGGGGTTATGTAAGAGATTGGGGCTGTGGTGAGAGTTATAGGGGCTGAGATTGGAGTGGGAGCTGGGGAGGTACTTAGATGGGGAGGTAGGAGATTAGGTAGGGGAGGTAGGAGCTGACATGGGGAAGGTAGGGGCAGAGGCAGAGATGGTAGAGGTAGGGCCTGAGATGGGAGAGATAGAGGCTGTGTTTGAGAGATAAAGGCTGTGTTTGAGAGATAGGGATGGGGGAGTCCTGTTCTCTGGTGGTCCGGTGGGAGACGTGTTGCTTTGTCTGCACCCCTAGTAGGTGCAGACTACTCCTTCCGGCCGCTGCCAGAGGAAGTATCAGAGAGTTTTCGCTGAAACGCACAGTAACGCTCTAAAAGTAGGAGGCAGTACTTTGTCTATCTTCCTACTTCTGGGGCCGGAGCTTCTCTAGCGCCTGGCACCATAACAACAGTGATAGTTAGTGGTTATGCTGCTTGGGGTGTCTCTTCAAGTATTACATATTAAAATAATATTGTAAACACATGTCCTCTTTTTATTTTAAGAGTGCATTATCATGAACATCTGTTCTAAAACAATAACAATTATTGTATCATGTAGAATACAAGAACAAATGAGTTTATATAATCCACATGTGCCAGTATATAGCAATGTAACGTTAATTATCCATTTCACCTTTTATTCATGATAGCTGTAACAGCATTTCAGGTATTATTCAATTCATCATAAAGCCACAGTTGAAAGCAATGACTTGGAATGTTTACATGAGACCTGGAGAGTTGCCAGCCCCGCCCATCGTGTACAATAGCATTGGCTGTTTGCTATTCCTAAAGATCTCAGCCTGTAACTTCAGGCTATGACCTTTCATTCTACAATGTCCTTTTCTGTGGAAAATGCTACACTCGTGTGCTTAGTCATATCACTCTTTTTCTTCTGCATTTCACTTGCAAACTATTCAAGTTACTTTTTAAACTACATTGTACTATTTTATAGAATATATCATTTTTTTTTTTTTTTTTTCTTTCTTTTTTTTTTAAAAAGGGCACTAAAGTCACTTAATCGTGTTAGTGTAGTGGATGCAGTGTGTGTGTTAGTGTAATGAATGCAGTGTGTGTCAGTGTAGTGAATGCAGAGTGTGTGCCAGTGTAGTAATGAATGCAGTCTGTGTGTCAGTGTAGTGAATGCAGAGTGTGTATTAGTGTAGTGTATGCAGTGTGTGTGTTAGTGTTGTGGATGTAGTGTGTGTGTCAGTGTAGTGAATGCAGAGTGTGTGTTAGTGTAGTGAATGCAGTGTGTGTGTTAGTGTAGTGTATGCAGTGTGTGTGTTAGTGTAGTGTATGCAGTGTGTGTGTTAGTGTTGTGGATGTAGTGTGTGTGTCAGTGTAGTGAATGCAGAGTGTGTGTTAGTGTAGTGAATGCAGTGTGTGTGTTAGTGCAGTGGATGCAGTGTGTGTGTTAGTGTAGTGAATGCAGTGTGTGTGTGTGTGTGTGTTTAGTAGTGTATGCATGTAAATGTAATCTGTTATTCCCCCCTCCCTGTTTCTTACCTGGTTCAGGGAGGGGGGAGATTCCATGATCCCTGGTCGGCCAGTGGCATGGTGCCCCCCCTTCCTCCCCCCCCCCCCCCAGCTCCCTATACTTGCAGAGGGGGCCCAGCGGACTGCAGCTGTACTTTACAGCATTTCCCTCTCTCTCACTCCCGCGAGATGTGGTGTGCCCACCACGCGGAGCGTTGCCATGGTAATCCATGGCAACGCTCTAATGGCCGCACGTCTCTCGGGAGTTAGAGACAGGGAAATGCTGTAAAGTACAGCTGCAGTCCGCTGGGCCCCCTCTGCAAGTATAGGGAGCCGGGGGGGTGGGGGGGGCGGCTGCACCTATATATATCGATTATCGCTATATATAGGTGCAGAGAGTAATTGTGGGGCCCTGGAAAGCCAAAGCAGTCCGGGCCCCCCAGGACCGCCGGGCCCGTGACAACCGTTATGGTTGTCACCCCCTGATGGCGGCCCTGCACTCATTTGTGCAGGGTCCTCATCTACCTATTGTTTCTTTATCCTTTTCTAAACGTCTCACCTATTGTTACATTTCCCCTGCAGAATAAGTTGGCGCTATATAAATACCAATAATAATAATAATAATATGTGTGCATTTATAGGTGGGAACACTAATGTAGAATGCTAATAAATACTGTAATTACTTGTGTAAATATTTATTGTATGCTCCCCTTACCCACCATTCCACCTTATACTTAGGGGTTATTTACTAAACACTGTCAGCGCAATAGGAGTGGAGCCAAAATTTTATTTCATAGTCATGACAATGATGCAGTCAGTGATATTTTTTGCATTAGATGTTTCACGCTAGTATATTCATTTGTGCATATTTTAAGACTGTTCAAAAAAACAATTTTACTCAAACTGTTTATGTTCTCTTTGGCATTTGCAAGCGCCCCAGCAGAGATTACAGCGAGGACAGTTGAAACATTCAGCTGATTGATATAGGCCTGCTCCAGTGCAGAAATGACTCCCAGTTATCTTTGATTCATTTCCATTGATAGACTGGGCATGTACTGCTGGCTGAAGTGACTGAAGTTCTTTTGCTTACTGTGGAAACAGGTTTAAACATTGTTATAGTAACTATAGTGTGTTAGAATTGAAGAACCCTTTGGGCACCATAACAACTTCATAAAAATGAAGTTGCTATGGTGCCAGGAGGTCTCTGGCGTTGGCTCATCTTCAGAATTTAAACAGTTCTTGAATGGTTTAACCACAAAGTCTGTGTATCAACACCGAATCTACCTGCTTTTCTGTCCAAGGAGCTTGCAGAATCGAGCAGCGGTGCCACTTCTTGGCTGAGAGTGGTCGTCTGACGCTCTCAACCATTCAGCCATTCAGTGAAAAAACGGTGAGCAAGTGCCAGGGACCTCCTAGCACCATAAAAGCTTCATACCAATGGAGCCTAAATTCGTCAGCAGTTGCCAATTCACTAACTGAAAGACACCTCTGACTTTTTTGTTATATCCCCATGTGTTTAGGGATCAATTTTCACCCTTTCGTCAGATTAAACTTTTAGTTGTGTAAAAAAACAGCTCACACCTTTACTGAAATTAAATTGAAAATTATTTTATAGTACAATTCCAAACTCATATCAGAAAAAAAACAGACTCTAGGCAAATGCAAAGTTATTTAAAGGGACACTATAGTCACCATATCAACTTTATCTTAATGAAACTGTTATAGTGTATAGATCATGCCCCTGCAGTCTCATTGCTCAATCCTAGCCTTTTAGGAGTTAAATCACTTTTGTTTCTGTTTATGCAGTCCTAGCCACACCTTCCCTGGCTGTGACTCACACAGCCTACATGAAAAAAAAATGGTTTTACTTTCAATCAGGTGTAACTTATCTCCTGCTCTGTAAATTGTACTCTAGATACATACAGGAGGCTCCTACAAGGTCTAGCAAGCTATTAACAGAGCAGGAGATAAGAAAGTCTAAATTGAATAGAATTTTCAATAAAGGAAGTGTAAACATTAGATGACTCTTTACAGGAAGTGTTTTGGAAGTCTGTGCATGTTACTTGCAGAGAGGTGTGACTAGCGCTGAATAAACAAAGTGATTTAACTCCTAAATGGCAGGGAATTGAACAGTGAGACTACAGGCGCATGAGCTATACA
The DNA here is from genome assembly GCF_036172605.1 of Pelobates fuscus. NCBI lineage: Eukaryota > Metazoa > Chordata > Amphibia > Anura > Pelobatidae > Pelobates > Pelobates fuscus. Next base: position 80,485,008 of record NC_086323.1, on the reverse strand, counting down.
CCAAAACTGCATCATTAAGCTAAAGTTGTTTTGGTGACTATTATTGTAGATCTCAAGCTTTGTAGAGATTATTTGATACATAATTGTTTCACTTTATTGTTTCAGAACTATTTTCCTCTGAATAAAAGGGAATTGTCCTTTATATCAAAGTAGTGAATACAAAGGAAATAAAAATATAACGTAATCATTTAATAGTTTACATTATTTACAAGAGTACATTCAAGGAGACATGGAGAGTTTTTTTAGGGACAACCACAATGTTTACTTAATTTTTGAATATGTGTATTGTGATAAGTCTACTTCTTATTATACTGATTATGCTTTTGCCACCCAGCAGCCCAATTATTCATGCAGGTTAGCAACAATTTGGGCAGAGCTGCAGAAGCCAAATGCTGATTATGCCACTCATTCTTTGGTTGAAAGCATCAGCTCTCAGCCAATTAATTGGATTCTATCCATCCACGTTTGCACAGAATTGGTACAAGCCCTGAACTCTAGTTCTGGGTTAGATGATGACATTCCAACGATGCTGAAGGAGTTGGAGTTAAACTCTGTATGTGACCACTTCAAATAACTTAAAGGATCACTATAGTGTCAGGAAAACAAACTTGTTTTCCTGACACTATACAACCCTTAGGACCCCCCACCCTGAGGGCCGCCCTCCCTTGGCACTGAAGGGGTTAAAACCCCTTCAGTTACTTACTTTAACCCAGCGCCAGGCTCCCTCGGCGCTGGTGACCTCTCCTCCCACTCCGCCGTCGGCTCCCGAGTCATTTCTCAATGCTTTCCTCTGGACATTCTGCACGCTGAATGCGATTTGTCAAAATATTGTTGCTGTACAAGTCAGAGCCCTTTTAATTGATTGTTGGCATTTATAAATAAGTTAGGTGTATCTATTCTTTTTAAGTTTTTGTATGTATTTATATGAAAAGTCACAAGGGTCGCCATTCATTGGTTGGGGGCGTCAGCTTATTGTCATTTTGTGCCAGGAAAAACACTTTTGACACTACCGGAGGTGGAGTTACACCTCAGACAGCAAATGGGTTTATCTCTGTATGTGCAGCATTTTAAAGTGAAATTTTACACATAGAGCCTCCAGGCACCATGACCACTTCATATCACTCAAGTTGTCACAGTGCTTGGAGTAACCCTTTAAAATTTGAAAGTCACTTAAAGGAGCGCTCTACATAATATAACTTCTACAGCAGACTGCAGCAGTTATGTGCCTTGAGTACCCAGACATATCCCCTAATGTATTATTAAATCATTCAGGAACAATTTGACATTAATCAGGGATTTTACCATATATATATATAAGGTGGATGGTCAATTTTGGATGGTATTGATTGCATGCAATGCCCTCTCAGTTGGACGCAGTTGACACAGATAACGTGTAATCCTTTGTCATTTAAACACCTCCCCTGGTTGTGACTAACACAGCCTGCATGAATAAAACAGGTTTTATTTTCAATCAGATGTTAACTTGCTTTAGACGTGTTTATCCCGTTCTGTAAATTGAACTTTAATCACACACAGGAAACTCATGCAGGGTTTAGCAAGCTATTAACAGAGCAGGATTTGCAATAAAGGAAGTGTAAACATTAGAGTTAGAAACACTGCAAGTGTTTAGAGAGGCTGTGTAAGTCACATGCAGGGAGGTGTGGCTAAGTGATTTAACTCCTAAATGGCAGAGAATTGAACAGTGAGATTGCAGGGGCATGATCTATACACCAAAGCTGCTTCATTAAGCTAAAGTTGTTCAGGTGACTATAGTGTCCCTTTAAACTTGCGGCTGATTAAAGCTGGTGTTCAGGAGACCTGATTAATGTCAGACCATTCCTAAAAAGGTTTGATAGTCGACAAAGGTACAGTTCCTGAACATGCTTGGCAACATAACAGTATCAGTGGTTATAGTGCACAGAGTGCTGCTTTAAATTCCTGACATTACTGAACCAGGCATTCACATGTAGAGATCTGAACCTGGGATTTAGATATCTAGGCTAAAATAGCCGATTTGGATAAATTCTACAACTCGGTTATGTTTGCAGGTCGATTATTTTAGCCTAGCACGTCCAGCTCCCTGGGCATTTCTCCATGAGTCCCGGTTCAGGGAATGACTCCCCCCCACGCTCCCCTCTAGAAGGACCGACCCAAGGCAGGCAGGGCAGCCGCGCGCCGCTCTACCTCTCGCAATACATACGCAGGGAAGAGCTGATTGGATAAAGCGCGAAGGGGGCGTGGCCTTCATGGCACTGGGGCGGAGCGAACCAAGCGGAGAGGGGAGGATCGGGCGATCGGATCCAGAGCAGGGAGAGTGACGGGTAGAGAGCGGCGGCCTGTGACAGGCTCTGGGTGCAGAACAGCTCCCGGCTGAGCGGCCTCCTTGGAGTGGCAGGAGCAAACTGGGACATACCACCGCTCGCTCTGGCTGCAGGGTGGCCGGTGTGAGGGGCACGGAGAGCTGGCGGAGACCGAGCGGTGAGTTGGATTTTCCCTTTGTAGGAGGGAGGGGGAGAGAGAGGAGTATTCGACCTCAAACAGTGGACGGTGACAGAGAGACCGCACTGACCGAGATCCTGGGTACTGGCTGCTGGCACTGCCAGCTGGGGGCACTGGGTACTGGCTGCTGCACTGCCAGCTGGGGGGCACTGGCTGCTGCACTGCCAGCTGGGGGGCACTGGGTACTGGCTGCTGCACTGCCAGCTGGGGGGGCACTGGGTACTGGCTGCTGCACTGCCAGCTGGGGGGCACTGGGTACTGGCTGCTGCACTGCCAGCTGGGGGGCACTGGGTACTGGCTGCTGCACTGCCAGCTGGGGGGGCACTGGGTACTGGCTGCTGCACTGCCAGCTGGGGGGCACTGGGTATTGGCTGCTGCACTGCCAGCTGGGGGGCACTGGGCACTGGCTGCTGCACTGCCAGCTGGGGGGCACTGGGCACTGGCTGCTGCACTGCCAGCTGGGGGGCACTGGGCACTGGCTGCTGCACTGCCAGCTGGGGGGATCCTGGGAGCTCTGGGTACTGGGTACTGCCAGCTTAGGGATCCTGGAGACTCTGGGTACTGGCTGCTGCACTGCCAGCTGGGGGGCACTGGGTACTGCCAGCTTAGGGATCCTGGGGACTCTGGGTACTGGCTGCTGCACTGCCAGCTGGGTGGCTTTGGGTACTGGCACCTGCCAGCCACACACACACACACCTAATGCTGGATGGCTATGTTTACTTACACCCTCAGTCATGGAGCAGGTACTGGGCTACAGTGAGACACAGACTGCAATCACTGCATGTACTCAGTAACTGTATACTGTATCTAAGTGTCAGTATGTACAAGTCTGTGTGTTCATAATATACATAACATTCTCATATAAGCAAATTTCTATACATTGTTCACAGATAACCGTTAGTAGAACTATATATGGAAATTCACATTTCTGCATGCCATATAATAGTGTGTGTTATGCACACCAAAATAATATATGCATATATTGTACCTTTAAAAAAAAATAAAAATAATAATAAATAAAAAAATCAAATCGTTTTCATATAGCTAATATTTATGCATTATTCCCCATGGCTATAATGATAGCTTAGGTGTATTGTTTTTCACCATTCTGCATGACCACCAAGTACACCATACAGTGCATGCCTAGTTTATACACTTTTGTATTATCTTGTACACTTTAATTAAAAGCGGTTTTATGGAGAATTCACAAGGCAGTTGCAAATGTTAATCCAAACTAGACCGACAGTAAGAAATCTCAAACTCTATTATTCCAGCTTGGCCTAACCGTTTTTATTCCTTGTTAATTCTCTGATTCTCAGTTTAACAAATAAACCCCATAGAGGTGTAACAGAATATATAGGAACAAAGAATAGAATGTTACTGTAAAAGCTGCCTTTGGCTCTCCCTCCACCCTGTGGAAAGAATGATTGGTGGCTCACATAGGCATGCAAGGTAGATCCAGGACATCTGTAGGCCTTGCATGTAGGACAGACGACTGCACTGTACAGTTTTGGGGCTACTGTGATTTTTGCTAAGCAGACAAGTATGGATGGGATGTCTGTCTGAAAGCTGGGTTTAGCTGTTTTGGACAAGCAGCTGATACTGTGAGAAGTCCTGTTTTGTTGTTGTTGAATATTGTGTCTGCTTTACCAAAGCATTCATTTGAGGCCTTTCACTGAGCCGACTCATCAGACAGATACCATATATATATACAACTGTTCTCTTAATGCTACAAAAGGCTAACACTTCTAGATTAAAGGGAACTGGTACAAAGTGTAAAATCTTGCATGTGTTTCATGCTTTTTTTTTTTTTTTGATTCACCAATTTTAAGCCTTTGCAACGATTAACCCATTTACCAGCTATATAAAGCACCTTGTGCTGTGTTTGCAGTATGCTGCAACTTTAGGATTTTTTTTTATGGCTTGCTTATAGTTTGACATAGTCTGTTGTACCTTGTATTCCGTTTGTCAACTATTTTTTTACAATTTTACTGTGAAATGCCTGAGATGGTGTCCTCTGATAGGAAGCTTCAACTTTTCAGTTGAAATAAAAAGTTAATGGGTTAGCTCCTTTTGGAAATGATTGAACAGAATAATTGACCAGAGTAAATGAGTTACATGGATCATTACACAGAGCCTTTTTTAGATAGGCGTTATGTATATTACAATTCTTATATTGGTTATATTCAGCTGTATTATAATCTTTGTTCTTATATTTTTTTTTATTTTGTTACGAACTAGATCATGCAATATGCAGTACTTGGTGCTTAAGTAGAAATGCCAACATACTTTGCATTTTATGTTTGCTTAATATGTTATATAATTATAAAACTATCCTACCAATGTCTGTTGGGCTCTTTGACAATTTCCCATTTGTCTGAAAGTTTGGCGTCAAAGGTTTTAAGTATATGCCATTTCATTTTGTATTGCTTTGCTTGGTTATGAAATTGAGAAATTTAGGTTTTTGTTAAACTTTGGAAGAACCCTGGTAATCACATTGCATAGCTAGCTATACCTGCTCATTTTGCACGCTGAAAACCTCTTCTAGACCTTAGCTTATACTTGGAATGTTGTAGAATGATTTATTTCCATTTTATAGCATGTTACCTTTGTTGAGAAACACGTCTTACAGACTATCAGCCCTTTGTGCAAAGTGGTACAGCCCAGGTCTTTTGTCATCTGTCACCTTTCAGGATCTGAGTTGTGACCTCCTAGTACTTTGAAAATGCTGCCATCCTGTACTTTGTTCATCTATTTAATGTGTTGTGTATTAATATCATTCTTCTCATCTCCAGGCTACCAGCACTACTATGAGTGTTGGTTATTGTATCCTGATTTTATGTGTGTGTATTTTATTCTTTGTATGTATAGGTAAAATCTTTGCTTGAAGGACACATTGTATGTAATTGGGCATTCAGTAGGCTTGCTGAAATAATAGTGTGTATGTGTGTAAAAAAAATAAATAAATAAAATCACTTCTCTAGTGATTTTAGAAGCAAGTGTTTTGTAATGTGCATTCAATAATGAGCCTGGCCTCTGCCTTGAGCTAAAATATTGCCTGATATGTAAATTGATTTATTTGATTTACTAATCTCAATTCACAACATATTTTGGAGAGAATTTAAACGTCAGTACACATTATATCAACATCAGACTGATTAAATATAACAAGACTTAAGTTTCCCTTTACAAAATAGCTCTTTACGAATCCTTGTTTTTCTTTCATTATCTAAAGTGGTTGGTTGCCAGTGTATGTATCTGCACAGAATGTATTTTTTTTTAAATTTATTTATTTTTGAGTAGTTCAAATAGATTCAATTAATGATGTGTGTGTGTGTGTGTGTGTGTGTGTGTGTGTATATGTATGTATGTATGTATGTACATATGTGTTATTTCCTGTTGACGACTGTGATTTATAATTTGGGGAACTTTTACGTGCAGGTGTTATTTAAAGTGGGATTGATTGGTTATTCAAGGAATACTCTAATGTAAAAAAAAAAAAAATACATTTACAGTGGTTAGTGTCAGGAGTGTCTTGTTACCCTTCATTGTAAGTAATGAAACATAACTTCCCACCTTCACTCCATATGACAGAGTTGGAACTTCTCAGCCTGAGCTACGTGTTTGTGGTGCAGAGCTAAGCCTAAGAAGTTCCTAAGCATGAGCTTCTGGATCTCTGTCAAATGTAATGGAGGCAGGGAACAGGGCCCAGTGGACCCTAGGTAAACTGTTCTAAAGTGGTTTTACAACCTACAATGGGGACATGCCAGGGCACTCCTGGCACCATAACCAGTGCAGTGCACTTTAAATGTTTTATTATTATTATTATTATTATTGCCATTTATATACCGCCAACAGATTCCATAGCGCTTTACAATATTATGAGAGGGGGGATTTAACTATAAATAGGACAATTACAAGAAAACTTACAGGAACAATAGGTCGAAGAGGACCCTGTTCAAACGAGTTTACAGTCTATAGGAGGTGGGGTGTAAAACACAATAGGACAGGAAATAGCAATCAAATAAGGTGGGGTTGAAGCAGAGCTGGAGGAGAGAGTAAAGTGCTGCCTTTTAGGAGAGAGCAAGAGACAGGTATGTGAGGTAGAGATTACTCTGGGAGGCCATAAGCTTTCCTAAAGAGATGGGTTTTAAGCCACTTCTTAAAAGATTGAAGACTAGGGGAGAGTCTGATGGCGGTAGGCAGGCTATTTCATAGGAAGGGAGCCGCTGGCGAGAAGTCCTGCAAGCGTGAGTTGGCTGCATGAATTGACCCCTATAGGATACAAGAAGCCACTGTAAGGACTGATAGAGGGGAGAGGTGTGAGAGGACCGACTATAGAGAAAAATCAGTCTTGAGGCAGCAGTCATTACAGACTGTAGTGGGGGCAATACGGCTTTTGGGAAGACCAATTAGGAGAGTGTTACAATAATCCATGTGGGTAATTACTAGAGCATGGACAAGCTCCTTGGTAGCATCTTGTGTAAGAAAGAGGCGGATGCTGGTTTTGTTTTTAAGATGTCAAATCCTGTAGATGCTAACATACTGAATGTGAGGCTCAAAGGTGAGGTCAGAATCAAGTATGACACCAAGACAGTGCACTTGCAAGGATGGACTTATGTGGATACCACTAACTTGAAGGGAGAGCGAAAGAGGAGTATCAGTATTAGGAGGAGGAAAGACGAGACTTGCATATAATGTAGGCAAGGACACTCCTGACCGTGCCAAAATGAGACCATCAAGACTGATCATGTCATGTTCAATCAGATGCTTCTTGTAGAGAAGCATGGAAGGCCTATGGCATATGCTAGGCAATTGACACACTCTGCCTATCCAAATTCAAACAGGGAAGTGATGAATCCAAACTAGCCATATTTGGCATAATGTTCAAAACTTGAGCTTCTTAAGAAGTAAGTGCTTCTAGTGGCTATATGTCCGAGAGGCAAGTTTTCAAACAAATTTTTAAACTGTGCATGTCCACCCTTCACCTCATATCTCTGTCAACATAACTTTGTGATTCAATAGTTGCTATTTTATTTTTCCAGCATACAGGTGTAAAGTGCTGCAGAATGTGTTGGCGCTATATAAAGGCTAATAATATTTGCCATTTCTGAGAAACAGTAGTGTTTACATTGTCCAAGAAAGTGGAAATCTTGTTTGCTCCTAAACCACTATATTAATACGTAGTGGTGTTGGTGCTTAGAGTGTCCCTTGTACAATACAATTCTTTGTGCATGTTGGAGTTTAGAAATCCATTTCTTGAACTGAAATTAAAAGCTCCCATTTTCCTTGTACATACTGGGTTTTCTACATGGGCGATAATAAATCCAGAACTAAGTAATTAGTATGTGCTGGAAAAATGTTAAGCACAAAAGAAATGTTCAGACATGTCCTTGGAGGAACTAGGTCTAGCCATCTCTAATCTTTATATCTTTTCTGTGTACTTGTCTCTTTGTATTTCTGCCAGGAAAAGGAATGTTGTCTTAATATTTTTGTTTCCTCTTCACTCCATTTCGAAGATATAACATGTTAATCGGTTATATTATATGTGATGGGCCTACTGGCTTACAGGCTAACATCCATTTTGTGTTGTGTTTTTTTTTTTTCATTTTTCATTATTACATTTTATTAAAGGCACCTGTATGCACTTATCTTAGAATTGTTTACTAGGCCGTGTGGATTAAAAAACTGCGTTTTAGTTTAGTAAGAAGACTGTTTAAAAAAAAAAAAAAAAAAAAAAATGACCTAATGGAGTTTTTTGAAATTTAAGCCATTAGGGCCTAGTGTACAGCTTGTGCTCAAGGTCACAGCATAAAAAGCGTGTGTGTGTTTTGATAAAGGTTTTTTTTTCCCTCTAGGGGAAATTGATGGTGTGTGAAGTTGTAACTTACTCTCACAACTATAACACCATAAGAGGGGCATTGACTGTATCTCATTAGCTTTGTGAGTTCATGCAGCACAAATACAGTTGAGACATCTCACTTTATATATAGTGTTCAGGTCTGACTTCTAAGGGGTTAAATTTCAATTAAACAAAATCATCATCATTTCTTCAGTTACACCAAATGTTGATAAGACCAGCATTCTAGGTGGTCAGTTTGACTCTCGTTGTATTTATATCCTCTCATCCTCTTTGTGAAAGATCACACGTGTTAATGTTTGTTGTATCTGCTTTGAGTTAATCAATATTAACGAATATGACAAACCTTTGGAATTCTGCGTATTGTGGGCCGTTTGTTCCCCATGTGGCTGTCTAATCATAATGGGGGAAACGTGCAAAACAAAGACACTCTAAGCACCATAACGACTGCAGCTCATTGCTGCCCTAAATTGGATTGACTAATGTGGAAGCTCACTTCCACATTAGCCAAGTCACAGCAGAGTGGTGCTGGGGTTTTTGATAACGGAAACTGTTCAGTTTGACATGGATCAGTAGCGCACATAAACCCTTAATCACTGCAGTGGTTATGGTGTTTAGATTGCCCCTTTAAAGTTATAATTTCAGGGTCTTGCTTTGGAATCAGTAGTGAGCATATGGCAATTGAACTCTTCTCTTCAAACTTTGGTAGTTTGCAGGGCCCAGACAAGGTGTTATTAAAAGTATTTAACTGCTATTGGTGCATCTCTGTTTAGGATTTCTGTTGCATGTCTCAATGCCACCGAGGAACTTGCCATCCTTTCGTGCACAATCTAAAAGAGTCGCAAATGGGTTTCCTATTTTAACAATTGCTGGGGTACGTGTAGGGATGGGGGTGCCAGCGCTCTCAAAGCACCATATCCAGCCCTTCTACTTAACACTTTTCGTCTTGCAGTTGATGCATGTGCAATTCAAATATGTCCTTCATAGAATAACCTACTGGTGTGCTTTCATAATTCGAAGACTCTTAGTGTTGTGTGTTATTTGTTTTTTATTATTATTATTATTATTATTATTAAATATATTCACCCAGACCACCAGCATTAAAATAATATTTCTTCAAAATGACCATAGTTTTTAAACTGAAATCCAAAGAGGTTTTGCTCTGATCTGAGTGTGTGGGTTTACTGCACATCGCTAGCAATATTATAATTTGGGTTTTTGAATACTATGCTATTAAATATGGTATTGTTAAACTATTTTGGGCACATTTTATACTTGGCTTAAATTTACAGTTTAAAAATAACTGATTTGTTTTACTAATAGCTTCCTTCCATTGATTTGTTTGCTTCTTTTAAGGATGGTTTATATTTATAAAGCCTTAAGTGTAAGAGAGAACTTGTATATTTACCCTTCATTAATATCTGACCTTCAAGTGCCAGCGATAGTCCCATATCTGGCAGGCACACCAATGAAAAGTTCGTCTAAAATCGCGTTGAGTCACTAAATGCTGCATTTTTTTTTATTATCATCAACTGAAGTGTTTTGTTGTTGTTTTTTTTTTGTTTGTTTGTTTGTTTGTTTTTCTTTTAAACCCTGCAGACTTTTCAATGTAAATGCTGACTTTTTGCATTGATTCAGCACTGGCATTCTGTTCCTCCATACAGGGCGTTGACATGCTGAACGTTCTCCATAGAGATGTATTGATTCAATGCATCTCTAAGAGGAGATGCTGATTGGAGCAGTGTTTTGCCACGCATGTGCAATAGCCTCCTAATACTTTCCTAATAGGTATTTTGTTTTGTTAGAATACTAGATCTCTCCCAGGATTCAATCTTTCCAAACTATTCCAACCATTCATGGCTGTTTCTTTGCTACTTAGCCAGTAAGAAAAGAAAATAGTGGAATAATTGTAAGAATTTGCATCAGAATAGGGAAGCAATTCAGGATGTTTTTAAATAGCAATTTTTATTGGATACAAAGGATACTATTAAAGGAATACTCCAGTCACCATACCATCCAATCGAAATAAAGTTGTTATTGTGGCAGAAAGTCACTGCCTCTGGCTCACATTAAACCGTTCTCAAATGATTTAACACTAAAGTTTGTATTCCAGCACCAAATATCCTTGCCTCTCTGTCCTTCCGTTTTCTCAAACTCTTTAAACAGGAAGTTGCTTGAAGGATCAAGCAGCGGTGCCTCTGATTTTCAAGCCAGTTTAATGAATGTGGAGTCACTGATTGGCTGACAGTGTTAGCTGACTGCTCTCAGCCAATCAGCGCCGTCATTGTCTGATTCTGCAGGTGCCTTCCTGTTTAAAGATTTTGATAAAATGGAAGGACAGAGAGGTAGGAAGATTTTGTGCTGGAAACACACTTTTAACGCTTGTTCACCTTACAGGGTTAAACCATTCTCTATCTATTTAACGCCATAAGGTGAGCAAGTGTTGGGGACCTCGTGGCATCATAAATTAATTATGAAGAAGTTGTTATGGTGCCCAAACTGGTTATTCATACAAAAATTATTTGGAAAAGCAAATAGTACTGAAGGTGGGTTCTTCCTCTTTTTGAAGAATGATTCCATTTTATATGACCCTCAATTCAAAAATATGTCTCCTCTTGATGTTTTAATATATTTTATCTATACCATGATATTCAAATGACCACTTTGTCCATTGGAGTGGTCTGGGTGCCAACTCCCACCACCCTTAATCCTGCAAGTGTAACTATTGCAGTTTTTATAAACTGCAATGATTACCTTAAGTCCTCCCCTAGTGGCTGTCTATCAGACAGCCACTAGAGGGACTTCCGTGTTCATAGAACACGAAAAGTGTTTTAAACGACTCTGGATGTCCTCACGCTATGCATGAGGACCTCCAGCGTCGCCGGAATCCCCATAGGAAAGCATTGAATACACTTGCCTCCTCCCTCCCCCAAATTAATAGTGCCCCCTCCTCCCCCAAATTTATAGTATAATTTTTTTTTTGTCTTGCTGGTCGCTGAAAGCAGCCCCAGGACAGGCGGGCGCAAATATGTTCACTGTGGGCCGCATGTTTGACATGCTTGTAATAGACTAATGGGATTTCTATTGCCTTTTTGCTGCATGACACACAGAAGGTTATTCACTATACAGACATAGATTGGCAAGTGAATTGGGCATTTTGGGGAAATACTATCTGAGCTTGAAATGTAAGCAAACTGAAGATTCTTTTTTATTTTTTTATTTTTTTTAAGTTGTTTTCAAATTTTTTTGTCGGTTGTCAATTGTTTTGCTTACTAAATACAAGGAAATAATCAAGTTGTGATAAAGGTCCTTGAAAAATGTGTTGCTTCATGTGTTGGTGCAGTGGGAAGCAGTGAATTTCCTGCTCTAATCTATTTAATCACTTTAAACTGTACTGCAGTAATATTCTGTTTAACCCTGGAATGTAAAACATTGGAGTTTGCGAGAAACTGCAGACCACACTGTGGAGTTCACTCCATCTCTAGTGGCCGTCTTCCAGACAGTCACTAAAGGTGTTTCTGGGTCCCTGGTGGAGTTCTAGTCCTGTAAGAGACATTGGACATCCTCACGCTTTGCATGATTACATCTAACATCATTTATTGATTCAGTGCTTTCGTATGGGGAAGCTTGAATGGGCTCAGTGACCTCAAAGGAGGAGGACACCTAGCCAGCGCTAAGAGACTTCAAACTGGAAAAATATTTTTTTAACACCCCTTTTTATTCTGAGCAGGAGTGGCGGACGTATAAACTTAGGGACAGGAACACCATAGCGTTTAGTTTGTTCCGTTTGAAAGGGAAATCAAAACACTATAAAAGTTCAGCCTGCTGTAGTGGTTATGATGCAAAGTTTCCTGGCGCCTCCAGTGGTAAGTAGTTAAACTATTTAACAGTTTGTCAATGTCCTAGGACAGGGGTAGGCCACCTTCGGCACTCCAGATGTTGCGGACTACATCCCCCATAATGCTCTTGCAGCCATAATGCTGGTAAAGCATCATGGAAGGCGTAGTCCAAAACATCTGGCGTGCCGAAGGTTGCCTATGCCTGTCCTAGGATCACTAGGTACCTCTCTCCAGCTTTCTCTTCAGAAATAACGAAGTTGGAAATTCCCCTTTCGCGTTATATATATTAATTTTGTTACTCTATGAACGGAATTAATTTGGTAGGGGCATCAGCTGGCACGTGCAGCCAGTGCGGTATAAATATTGCAAATCTTAAAATGACTGTGACTATCCTGGGGAACTTAGGTCAGTAACAAACCTTGTAAACATGCTTCGACTCCGATGACTTTAGGAACTAATGCAATCAAAACCACACTGCAGTACTCTCTAGTGGTTATGGTAGCTAGATGGCACCTTTTTGAAGTAAACTGTTTTGAAACTCCTGAAGGAGGGGGAAATTAATATTTGGTTCAAAAGATCCAATGATGTCTTGGGTCCTGTAAACCATGGCTCTCCAAAAGATTGTCTCCCAACTAAAATTCCCTCAAGGTTTTCTTCAGGGAGTTGCTGTTGAACTGTCTCTTAGCCAGCTCTTTCTATTTACTATATGAACTCGAGCAGTATACACGCTAATCCCATGATAGTAAATAGTGCTGCTAAAATGAATGCATTAAAGGGTTACTCCTACCACCGTGACCACTTCAGTGATTTGAAGTAGTCATGGTGGTAGGAGTATGTACGTGCAGTGTTTCAGCTTGAAGCACAGGACATATTGAATAATCTGCATTTGTGTGTTTGAGCTAGTTGCACACCCAGCACGTGAGGTGGGCTGCCAATGTAAATTCTGTGCATATTTTACTTTTGTTGTCAGCTTGCACTGCATGCCGAGTTGCTGACGTAAAAAACTTACCTGCAAGCAGAAGATTGTTCTCACCTCCTTCTAATACACATTGGTTGGTTTGGTTTTAAAAAAATTTGTTAAAAAGCATACAAAAACTTCCTCACTCTGCCTCCTTCCTTCCCTCCCCTCATCAGCCCAGAGTGCGCACATGTGCTCTTAGCAGGCGATGGGTCCAATCATAGAGAAGTCTGTGAGCTGACCTTGCCTGGTCTCTGTGATGTTGGAGGGAGCACAGAAGTCCCCTGGTGCTGAATTCAAAGTGAGTTTCAATTTTTTTTAAAAAATGTTTAAAAAAAATTATTATATTTGATTATTTTAATGGGTTTTACTCCAAATGGGTAGGGGGCTTCTCAATAGTACCCAATAGGGTATATTACACAGAACAGGTCCACCCCGCCGAAGGGTTAAAGTAACCCTTTAAGTATTACAAATCTTATTAAGCTTCATGGGAAACAAAGTGACTGCTAATTGTTATGTCCTGAAACAAAGTTGTTTTTAAACAACTTTGCATTATAGTGACTTGAAAACCAATGATCAGGCAAACATTGTGGGATTGCTGGTCCTGCTCACGTGCACAAGGCGTCTGGTGGGATTGAGTGCGGCTCTTATCATCATTTTTGAAAACCAATGGTGAAATTAGGCCAAATTATGTTATATGCAAAATATCCATAACAAAAACACAATTGACTAATATAGCCGATTGTGTTTTTGTTTTAGATTTGTTTGTGTTTTGTTTTTTTGTTTTCCCTCCCTTTGGTTTTCAGTTTAACACGATTCACGGTTTAGCAAGTAAACAAGTGTTCTCTCCTGCTTGTGGCACTGCTTGCTCATGAAATAAAGAATGTCTGAGAAAGTATTGCGGTACATTATTTGCTTTTTCATGGGCTGCATGTGCATGGATCATAAATTCTGCTTCCATTACAGGAACCTTTCCTCACAATGTCAATTTCCTGTTTGGTTAATTTAAGATGAAAGAACAAGTCAAACCGAAACCTACTATAGGTGAATTACATCAATGGAGCTGTGCATTTTTTTTCTCAAATATTAGTTTCCTGTGCTGCACAGCTTATCAGAATTCACAAGTAATTATGTTGGAGCGTGATTTATACATGTCCTAAGGCTAGATAAAGGAGAAGCTGTGTTTGTCAAAAGTGTCTAGTCTCTTTTCACCTGATTTACATACGTGATCCTGACTGCTTTCATGTTAACGGCTCCATTTTGCTTTTCTGCTCTTCTTATTTAAACTTATCCTGATGATGTTTCTCAGCTTTCATGCTGTCTCTTGTATCATATGTTGTTTGTACCCCTTTAAATCCATTCCATGTCCACAAACAGTCACATTTACAGCTCAGTTTGGACCCATCATAGATGAATGTTTGTGAATACACTACAAAACACACTGACTGATAAGATCGTGTTCTTATGGGTGTGTGCGTGCGTGTTGCTATTTTATTTTATATATATATATATATATATATATATATATATATATATATATATATAATCTCATGTTCATAGAGCATGTCTGGTCATCTGGAAAATAAATATTTACATTAATCAGTAGCGCACAACCATGTTTATTTTTTTATATGCAGTTTAGCAGTTTTTAAAATTTCCAGCAGCAAATTACAACCTGCCTACTGTGAAAATAATTATGTGATGGACATTCTGGGTATTTTAAACATACCTCCTTTTTGTTTTTGTTTTCTGCACCAATTACACAAACGGAAAATGAGCAGCCGGTCCAAAAGATAAAAGTTTGGGCAATTGAATACAACTCCAAGGGAACATGCCTGCTTGTATGACATTGCATGGGACATGTGGTTAGGGATATGTACTTTAAAGGGGCATCCTAAGCACCATAGATGCTGTCCCTTTTGGTCAGAAAACACATCTCTAGTGGATCTGAGACTGATAGCCAATAGTGGCACTTCTTACTGTATACCTTCAATTTTTGAAGGTCTTCATGTATGGACTGGTAAGGACCAGCAAGGAGATACCAAATGCATCCAGTGCTTCTCTGAGAAGCATTGGATTGGATGGGACTGGGTTAATCACACATGCAAAGCGTCTGTGAAGACACTGGCTTGGCACCGGATTACTGGCATGTTTTAAAGTCTTATTTTAAAAGCTTTAATGATTGCCACACACACTCGTGTAGTATGGTTTTTTGAAAAAGCATTGTTTTTATTTAAAAAAATATATATATAATAATAAATGTAACTTTTGCTCCTCAGTAATTGATATGCATGAAAACAGGAACTGCACCCTAATGTTCTTACACTTCCAGAATCGGCACTGATTGAACAGATTCACTAGAGAGCTGTTAGAAGCTAAAGGGTGTGACAGGGATAGTATAAAATACTTTGCAATGGAATGTCAATTATTTTCAATAGAAACAAAATGGTGTTTTGAAATCATATAGTAACTCAGGATATACCGTATTTGTTTGGATAGCACGCTTTGAGTACAATATAAATGTATTTAGTATACTTTGTGGTGCCTGTTCTAAAAAATCAACTTTATACAATGTCTGCTATTATTTGCTCGTAACTTTCAAAGTCCTTCTGCTTGGAATTAGATTTTAGTCATGGGGGAGGAGAGCGACTGATTTTAATCTTATTTATTGCTTCTTTTTCGTCTCCTAGTAATAAAGGCCTCTTATCACTTAAACCTCTTCTTATTGAACAGGAGCTTTGACTAACCCCATCCATCACAGAACTGAAATGAATGACTTCAAAAGATGAATGGATGTATCTGTAATTAACCACCGCATTCTTTATTATTCAGTACATCATTTAGTTTTATCGTTGTCATAAGTTTATGGCCAATATATGTATATATCTTGTACATACAATAGACATAGGGAATTCAATTGTCCACTTTGGTTATTTGGGCCAAAACTTTGCAGTTCATTTGTCATTGCTACCTAGTTGCAGAATTATTAACTAAACATTTTCAATTGTGGCAAATTTTAAAATGGGAATTATACATGTGACAGAATAGCCAGTAGAGGAAACAGATTGGTTCTGTTTGCCTTTGAGACTGCTGTTACCATGGCAGGTGGAATTTGGAACAACCGTAGCCTGGTGACAAAAGGCCTAGTGACCCTTTGCCAGGCACAAACAGGCCTTGGGCTGGCATTGTTATGCTGTTAACTTTACTGCAATGTCTTAACACTACTCAAGACTCAGAGATAGCCTTTAATGGGTGCTGTTTTCCTCCATCACATCCATAGGTCTATTTGCTCAACAATTGCAGTATCAGACTGGATTCCAAATTTACTGGCCACATTCTGCCAACAGGTGGCCTGGTGCACGTTGGCAGCACTAATTGGCGATATTAGGAAATGTAGATCCTTGCACCCCTTTTATATCTGTGTGTAAAAAGTAAGCCAAGATCCAGCTGCCACAATGCTGTTGACAGTTTTCCATTTCTTGCAATGTGAAGACCGCAGCCTGTTACATGTTCTGCATATTGATTGCAAGCAGCGTAGATGAGTTCATTATTCCCTATAAACACTACACGAAAGAGCGATGATTGGACAAATGGGGATTGCTTCGTATTTCTAGGGTTTTTACTAGTGGAAAGCCAATCAAAAACAAAACAACCGTATTTTATATCAATGTATTTAAAAGAGGAATAACTGCAATATTTAAGGATATATGGTTATAATTGACAGTTTGGAGGGCTAGTGGAAGGGATTTGTTACATTGTTTTCACTATTACATGCCTTGGAGTTTTTGTCTTGTGCTGGAAGAATGATATGATCAGGTTTTTTTTTTCTTGTCTCTTGAGGCTTTACAATTTCAATAAATCTAAATCTTTTTCATCACAGATTCTTCACAAATTGTGTGGCCATATATAATTTATTTTCTTTGGGTTGGCTAATATTTGATGAGAGCAGAACCTGCTACCTAAAGGGGATTCCCTAAAATCATTGGTTTGTCTCCCTCTGTTTTATAATTTCACTCTCCCAGTACAATCTGCCTTCTCTCTTCAGTATGCACAGCATTGTACAAAACGTGAATGTGTGCAGTTCTAGTGGTGGCGGTATTAACCCTCCTATTTGATGCTTGGCTCTTCTGCCCCCTCGTTGTTTCCCATCATTCACAACAAAAACTGCTTTCTGACTCTTTTTCTGCAACTAGACATGAAAGAATAAAGCACTGTATTTATTTTTTCCAGCATCGTTAAGAGAGTACTCTAACACAGGAGATTGGGTTTTTGATTACAGTTCTGTCTTTGCTTCAAAGCACCATGGAGGGTTTAACCCCTTACCTTCATATGCACTTGGCATCTTGTAAGTGTCAGAAGAAACTCGCCAGCAAGCTCCACTAGTAACACAGTTTGACTTGTCGCCTACAGAGCTTTGATAAAAACACCAGTGCAATTAATTTCTGCAGGAAGAGGAGGTGTATTGAGGGGAGTTGCACGTGGAAAAATACACTACACAGTCTGTAGGCTGACTAATACACGATCTATACGATATATACGATCTGATATGCTTTGGTAACAATTTTTTTTGGTTTTTTTTTTTTTTTAAATTGAATCTTTATTTATTTGTTTTGTTTGCCTTTTTAAATATGTTGCACAAGTATACATTTCTGTTTTTTAAAAGGTTTGCCATACCGTATATATTTTTTTATTTTATTTTTTTATCATCATTACTATTGATCCCTCTTTATAAAGTTCCTGAAAGTGTAATGATTGATGCAGCTTTGTAGAATGTGTCTGACAGGGTTATTATTAGTATCTCTTTGTAAAGCACCTCTGTGAATATTGAGAACTCTGACTGCTGTACATATTACTTGTGGGCGTGATACTATTTCATGCAGAAAATCACAATGTATAATGTGGTCTGTTCAGCTCCTGACTTGGTGCTCAGCTGCAAATCTGTATATTTCATTTACAGTAAGAAGACCAGTTGTTTTAGAGCAGGGATGGCTCAGCTACCGTAGAACTCCTGTACAACTGACATGGCATCATGTGAGTTGTAGGTCTAGAATATTTTGGTATCTGCTCATTTTTTATTTTTGTCATCCCTGATTTGTAACCTTAAAGTAGCTGTTTCCAGTTACAAGCTAGTAAATTTGTGTAATGCACGGTTAGAGGCAGCGAGGAATGTAGCTATGTACTTCACACATAGCAGGATGTTCTGCACACTCACTCATGCACACCGTCCCAAGCCGACCTTGTAAGTAAACTTTCCTTATGGAGTCTGGTTGTTGGATTCCAGTAGTGACCATTGTGAAAGGCAGCAGTCATGAATACATGAAAAATATTACACTAATCTACATGAAACACTCTATTAGGGTTTCGATATGTCGATATGTGTGTGCACTACTGTGTTATTGATATATTTAAAAATATATATATTTTTTATCCTTTTCTTGATTGCAGCTATAAACGACTTTCTTTTCTATTCATATCAGGCTTGGCTGCGGAAACGTACTACCTAGCTTCCTTATGTCCTAAGTGTACACACAGTGTTAAATTCAGAAGCCCAGTGACCTGAACCCCCTGCATTGATGCTAGTATAATAGAAGACAGTGTGCAGTGTCGGGCTGTTCACGGAGTAATTTCCATTTGCAAACTTCTGTTGGATTAGCATTGATCCCAACCCCCTCTCCCCTTCCCCTCCTCTTTAGCATTCACATTCTCAGAAGAAATCGCATCACATGAAATGCCTGACTTTCTTTTTTTTCTCTCGCTCTCTCTCGCTCGCTCGCGCTCTCTCTCTCTCTCTCTCTCTCTCATTATATCATTGTGAAAAAAGAACAACATTTCAGCATTTGCTCTTCTAGACTGCCATACCCTCTTTACTTGAAGATGTATATGAAAACTTTATTCCCAATTTGTTTATGGGTAATTTAACTTCTGAGTTCTGACCCCCTTACCTGGGTCCATGCCAGGTTCTGGTTGGTCCTGTGACGTGCTTCCGGCTTCCACATCATTGCTAGAGGAATCGATGCCTCCTTGGTGATGTCACAGAATGTGGAGAGGTGAGCAGTGCTGAGTGTCGGCACTGGAAAATGGTGAATAACCCCCCCCCCCCCCCCTCTAATTTTATATGAAAGGGGAGGGAGAGGGGTTTGTATTTCTAACATTATAGCGTTCCCTTAACTAAGGGACCGGCAGACAGTTGCAATTGCAGCAGCCTCCAAAATGGAAAGGAGTAATTTCGGCAAAGGTCTGATCTCATATAGCAAGCATCCAAGTCAGTGGCGTACACATGACCCATGGGGCCCCGGTGCGAAAATTGATCCGTGGGCCCCCCCCAACCCCCCGCGCTTACTCTGGCGGACCGGGGCCGCAACACATTGCGGCGGGCACCTGGTCGCAGGGGTTGCAGGGCTGCGAACCCTGCGACCGCGGTATGTACGCCAGTGCATACAGATGCACACACTTAAAGGACCACTACAGACACCCAGATCACATCAGCTCAATGAAGTGGTCTGGGTGTCAGGTCCCTCTGGTTTTAACCCTGCAGCTGAAAACATAGCAGTTTCAGAGAAACTGCTATGTTTCACTGAGGGTTAATCCAGCCTCTAGTGGCTGTTTTACTGACAGCCGCTAGAGGCGCTTCCGCGATTCTAAGACACTGAACGTCCATAGAAAAGCATTGAGTAATGCTTTCCTATGGGCGGTTTGAATGCGTGCGCGGCTCTTGCCGCGCATGCGCATTGGGAGCTGAGAGGCGGAGGTTTCCCCTGCGCCAAGGGAGTCCGGCGCTGGAGAAAGGTAAGTGCTGAAGACACACACTCTCACGAACAGACGCATACACACTAGCTAACAGACACACACATTTACTGACAGAGACACACTCAGCGACAGACATACATACACACTCACTTACAAAACATACACTCTCACTGACCAACACACACTCACTAACAGACATCAAACAGACTCACTAACACACACACAAACACACTCAGTAACAGACACACACAGTAACACAATCACTGACACTCACTAGCAGACACACACTCACTCACTGACACTAGCAGACACACACACTCTAACACACACACAGTAACAGACACACACAGTAACACACTCACTGACACTCACTAGCAGACACAAACACTAACACACACACTCACACTAACACTAACACACACTAACACTCACACTAACACACACACACACTCACACTAAAGTTTTTTTGTATTTAATCCCCCCAGCCTCCTTACCTTTTGGAGTGCTGAGGGGATTCCCTGGGGTCCAGTGGTGCTGCTGGGCTCCTGGGGGTCCGGTCACCCGGCGGGCAGTCAGGCTGGCGGGCGCGCGAGGGAGCACTCTCCCCTGAGTGCTTCCTCTTCAGCTCCCTCGCGCGCCGCGTACTGATACCGGCGCCGGAAGATGACGTCATCTTCCGGCGCCGGCATCCCTACGCGGTGCGCGAGGGAGCTGAAGAGGAAGCACTCAGGGGAGAGTGCTCCCTCGCGCGCCCGCAGGACCGGCCAGCCGGGTGGCAGCAGGGCCAGCCTCGGGGGGCCCAGAGGTGGCCGGCTCTAGGGCCCCCCAGGAGAAGAGGCTGGCCCAGTGGCTACATACCGGGTCGCAGGGGCGGCCGGGCCCCCTGGTGGGCCGGGCCCGGTCGCAGCCGCGACCCCTGCGACCCTGGTATGTACGCCACTGATCCAAGTTGCACCTGCTTCTGTCACGTCCACAGTTCCACTTATTTATTTTTATAAACCAGGTCCAGAACGGATAACTCTAGACATTTCTCCCTGCAGGATGTATGCTTTTTCCTGTAGATAGCATTCATATTTTACTGCTGCGACTTTATCAGAAAGTAAGGTAATTACACTTTGTTCTAATAAAGCACTAACAATGTGTACATTTGATTTATCAGTCCATCTGCAACACTTTAAGGTTCTTCGTGCTTTTGGAGGGATGTGATAGTTTTTCTGAGTTTTCTGTATTGACTCAAAGGGACACTATAGTAACCAGAACAACTACAGCTTATTGTATTTGTTCTAGTGAGTATAATCATTCCCATCAGGCGTTTTGCAGTAAACACTGTCTTTTCAGATAAAAGGCAGCGTTTACATTACAGCCTACGGATACCTTCACTGACCACTCCTCATATGGCTACTAGAGGTGATTCCTGGGGCAGTCCTGCACAGTGTGGATGCAACATCTTTGTATCTGAATATTGGGCATCTTTAAATTCAAATAAAATGGAAAGACACTGTTTCGAAAGCACGATTTTAAGATTAATGAGCCAGCGCTCATCTATTGTGTGCATGCTCAACCTAGAATATCTGACCCATTTAATTCTACAGGATGTGTGTGTATTGGTACTCTGGATTGCATCACACTAGCAGGCCTTGAAATTAGTGTTAAATATTGGGATTCTATAATGGAATCGCTTCTTATACTAGAGCGGTTTAGACAAGTCTGCAAGAGCTCTGTGTTCAGCATTTCACTGAGGTGGCAATCCTTAACATGTTGCGTGGCAGTGTTAACTTAACCTTCGCCCCGTAATCTGTAGTTACACTGCAAAATAAGGAGGCGAAGAGCCAAGCAAGATGTAACATTCTCCAAAGTAATATACATGTAGATAAATTGGATTCCTTAGTCTATCTAAAGACTAAATAAAGCACTTTGGTCTTGTTTTAATAAGCTTTCCAAATGATATAATATTTTGGATAGATTTTTTTTTTTAAATGATTAAATTGGAAAGCTTATCCAACAACATTAAATCGAGACATTAGTGGGAGATTTATCACGGCTAAACAGGTGCTATTTTGGGTTTCTAAATGGTGAAAGACAGACATTCTATTGGCTGCTATGCTGACAACTTCTTATTTAGCCCTTTTCCCCGGCAAAGCACCTGTTTTAACGTTGATAAAGCTCCTTTGTTTTAGTTTTTTGATGTTTTATGCTAGAGCATTCATCCTGTTCAAGTAAAAAGAAGAACCAAATGAGGTTCAAGTGTTTGCTGCCATTTTCAAGTGTTTCCACTCTTTATGCAAATTTTACTTTAATTCCATTGGTTCCTGCAACTTCGATCCCCAGTGGGAGATGGGGCCACATTGACCTCCGCATAGGTTACAAAATTGTTAGGTGACATGAAAATCATGGGAAATAAATTTATAATTTTTGTAAAAAAAGATTTTTGGGAAGGTTATGTAAAGAGATGCTGGGCTGTGTCCCTCCGTAGAGTTGTTTATAACTGTATGTATTTGTGCACCATACCTTCCTCCCCCCCCCCCCCCACCAACCCAAAAACAATTGTTTAGGGTAATTGTGGTGGTGTAGATTGAACCTTCCAGATTTAGAGTTTCTTTTAAGTATTACGCTTCTGGCTGCAGTTATACAAATCTCTTCTGAACGTCCATTACTTGTTCCTGCATAGGATGCAGTGCTCTCACAAAGGAGAAATGTGTCTGTTCTTTACAAAATCTGCATCTGCTTGCAGGATTTCTAGATCAATAATGCTTATTATAGAAGCAGAATCCTGGAACACCAAATTGATAAAGTATAAAAATGAGCACTTTGGATATGTGTGAAAGGAGCCCTCCATTGAATAGAGGACGTACAGTAAGGTACACCTCTTCTTGTTTGACTGTCATGTGCTTGTAATTCTCTGCTATTGAATCTTCTGCGCGTTTGTTTTATCTGTCCAGCTATTTATTTATTTGAAATCCGAGCACGGAGAAAGGCTTGGCCTAGCTTCTGTGTCCTATCTTCTGTGATAATGCCAGGGTATGTCTGTGTTAAGGAAGCTCCTCTGTTTGCCGTAAGCGTGTTTACAACTTATGTCTGTAAATATCTCATCTAAGATACGCCTTTTCTTGAATAGTTAGACTTCACATTCGATCAGTAAACACAACAGGCAGGTTTATCAGCACAGCATATACATGGTTATTTAGCAAAGTGAATTCCAAATCTAAAGGCAGATTAGCCATACTGAAATCATAACGGATTTAGAGAAGTTTTCAATTTTTGTTATTTTGGCCTTAACTTTGAATTTACACTCTAGTAAATCTGTCAGTCTTTTTTTTTTTTTTTTTTAACATATGGATTAAATATAAAATTTTTATTTAACTGATGTTTACTTCTTCTGAGGGCTA
This sequence comes from Pelobates fuscus, assembly GCF_036172605.1. NCBI lineage: Eukaryota > Metazoa > Chordata > Amphibia > Anura > Pelobatidae > Pelobates > Pelobates fuscus. The sequence goes on along the minus strand of NC_086323.1, from coordinate 80,461,719 downwards.
AGCTCCTTCTATAACAAACTGTGCATCCCAACTTTTTTACTGCATAGCAGCCAGCAAGTGTAGAATTCTGGGATGCACAGCCTGATGGCTCTCAGCTATGTATTCGCCTTTCATTTAAAGAACTAGTCTGTTCATTGCTCAACATAATCAGACAATTTATGGTATACTTTTTTTTTTTTTTTGCAGGGTTTCCTTTAGCTTGACTTGATATAGTCATAAGGAACTTACATTAATTTATTTAAAAGGGCGTTCTAAGCCGTTTAAATTGTACACCAAAGTAAGCCTGAATGACATTGTTCCAGGTTGTCATTAGACCATCCAAGCTTTTCATTCGGTATCCAGTCCTGACTCCTCGTACTGTGGTTTTAGAGCTTTCGTGACTTAATATCTTTGTTGTTTTTGACAGCCACATTCTAAATGGTCTTCTCTATCCTGCCCTTGCTGCGTATAATGCTATTACAAGCTCTGGAAGGCATGGGCTTGTTCCTTAAGAAGGACATCACAAGTTTTCCAGTTGTTTTTACTATACTGACATTCACTAACATTCAGGTTTTTAAACTAGATATTAGTTGGCCAGATTGAAACTATGCATGGAACACTCTAATAAAAAATATTTGTATTTCTTTTCAATTTACTGGTTTAGATCACTGTCCTATTTTAAAAAAAAAAAAAAAAAAAATAGTTCTAGATTTAATGAACTTACCTGTAATCTGGCTGTAGGCTCTGCAACCCATCTCCACCCACCCCCCTGTGAGATCATAAAGCTTGATGGTCTGTGTCTGATAAAATATTTTTCATAGAGAAGCATTGAGGATAAACTGTGCATGCGCAGCATATGGCTCTGATTGCAAAGCCTGTGCTTCTCATATTAGATACTTTCCATGCGGACGCCGTGCTATATCACAGTACAGGTAGTTCTATATTTAATGGTTGTCTTTCATTTTGAGTCCTTTGCCGGTCTGTATCCTGAATTTTCCAGTTAGCTTGAATCCACATGCATTTTCTCAGAGCTCTTTGACTCTGCTTTGACTCTATTGCATATGGTGAATGGCACAATCTGCACTATATTGTCTTATTTAAAAGCCATAAGGTCACTTTATTATAGCGCCAGCATTACTTGCATGTTTATGTACGGACTAGAAGTTTTCAAGATTTAAGCCATTAGAGTTTGACGTATTGTTTCCCGTTATATTATTACAGACTAAAATGTAAAATTCACTTGTCCGTTTTCACATTCCTTATTTGTATAAACAAACCCTTGAATAACTTAAGGAGTTAGGGACAAGATACATAAAGCGCTACATAAGAACTGCTCAAAATGTTGAACACCAGCATGTCAGTAGGTAGTGGGGACTGCAAAGCTGTTTTATCTGTTAATTTTACCTTTGCCCGTCTCACTCCTGTGAAAAAAAAACCTTTAATTTTTCTCAAGTTTATTTAGACACAGTAGTTTTGATTCTATATCCATAGAAACCACATTTAGGCATTCAGTACTTTTCATAAACCCTGACTGCAAAATGGTTGTACAACTGAATTTTTCCTTTGACATGCAGAATGCAGCCCCTGCCACAGCGGGCCAGACGACTGGGAACACATGAGAATTCATTGGCAGAAGTGACTTGACCTTAATTTCTGACGATGCCGCTGAAGGAAATTAAAGCCAATTGCATGTTATGCTCACAGTCCCGGAAAACATTACTATTGCGTTTTTATGCCTTCAAGATGAAATCTGATGTTTTGCTGAATATAAGCTCTGTCTGTCAGGATTTTTCCCCACCTCCCTTTAGACAAGGCCTCTTGTTTGGTGTTTTGATGCATTATGTCTTTTCTTGTTTATGAATGTCACTTATCAGACGACTTCAATTTGTTGTCCGAGAAGAGATCTGAGATTAACGTTAATTTACTATTTCTTTCTTTTGTTCCTCCCTAGGATGTCCGTAATGAGGGAACAGCGTGTCCAGTGAGACTTGCAAACTTGCTTCCTGTATATTTTGTTAGAAGACGCCAAAATGAATGTCAGACTTGCTGCACTTTCTCCTCCCTTGTTGAGGACTTTAATGGTGCTGCAGTTGGCCTCCTCTGTTTGGTCAACCTGGCCAAGTGATCCTACAGATGTTGGTCGAGACTGGGACAATCAGCTGGAGGCTTCAATGCATTCACTCTTCCCTGAGGTCAAAGAGACTGTAGCACCAATGACTGGGATTCCAGACAGCTCTGCTGTAGTTGGCAGACCTTTCAGGATAGTAATTCCTACTGAATTCATTACCTCTCCTGAAGAATCCATTAAGGTGAGAGTGCATTGTGGTTATGTGAACTATGTATATTCCTTTACAGTGTGAATTTAAACTTGGTGTTTTTGTCTGCTCACCTTACTGTAACACTAGCATTGACGAGGTACATCTGCAATCCAGTAGTGCAATGCATGTGCATTTTGGAATTACAATTTGAGTATTTAGGAACAGATTAGTGTAAGCTAGAACCACGGTAATACATATATTGTATCTATACATATTATCTCTATTTGATCTACCACATGGCATACATCAGATGCATCTTAAAGTACACATATGCATGTCATGTTCTTTAAATTTGTTTGCCTTGAGTTATATCATTTTTGAAATGTAGAGCTAGGCATTTCATTGGGGCACAGGTTTAATATTGTCAAATATTTCTGGTTTGCCATGCTCACTATCATGAACATCAAAACTAATTATAAGAGTACCGACCCCACTGAAATTGGGAAATCTCTGAAATACATTGCAGCTGCAATTTGTCTTGAAATTAACTCTGTTACACTTTATAGAGCAGATAATCCACGTGCTTTCTGTGCTAACAAATGCATAGACTGAATTTTAATCCTGAATTTGTTCTCATTTAACCCCTTAACGCCGTTACGTCATACCATGCCGTCCCGCATTAAAAGGGCTTTAAAGCCGTTGCGGCGGCATGGTACGTCGTAACGGCTTAAGCCCCCAGGAGGAGAGGTGTACTCACCTCCGCCGCGATCCTCTTCTGGGGGGCTGCCTGAGAGCCCAGGCAGCCCCCCTCCGGCAAATGAGGCCCCCGGGGGCCATGTGATCGCTCTTTGAGAGCGATCACATGGCCCCCTATATACATATAATTACATAAAAGATTACATTAGTATACACGTATAATTTAAATACCTATAAATGCATATATATTAAAATTCTACGTGTATATTTAAATAATCTTTTAACGTAATTATGTGATTTGATTAAAATTTGATTGACATGCCTGACAACACAGGGAGAAAGTGCATAGAATTTAATTCGCAAGCACTATATTTGACCCTGTAACTCTCCAAGACACCATAAAACCTGTACATAGGGGGTATTGTTTTACTCGGGAGACTTCGCTGAACTCAAATATTAGTGTTTCAAACTGGTAAATTGTATTACAACGATGATATTTTAAGTAAAAATGACGTTTTTCGCATTTTTTTTACAAGCGAACTGCACTTTTATGGACTATATTATTGTTGTAATATGTTTTACTGTTTTAAAACACTAATATTTGTGTTTAGTGAAGTCTCCCGAGAATAACCGTACCCCCCATGTACAGGTTTTATGGTGTTTTGGAAAGTTAGAGAGTCACATATAAGGCTTGCATTTCATTTTTTTTCACATTGAAATTTGCCAGATTGGTTATGTTGCCTTTGAGAGCGTATGGTAGCCCAGGAATGAGAATTACCCCCATGATGGCATACCATTTGCAAAAGTAGACAACCCGAGGTATTGCAAGTGGGGTATGTCCAGTCTTTCTTAGTAGCCACTTAGTCACAAACACTGGCCAAAGTTAGCGTTCATATTTGTTTGTGTGAAAAAAGCAAAACACGAATATTTGGCCAGTGTTTGTGACTAAGTGGCTACTAAAAAAGAGTAAACATACCCCACTTTCAATACCTTGGCTTGTCTACTTTTTTAAATGCTATGCCATTATGGGGGTAATTCTCATTCCTGGCTACCACACCGTCTCAAAGGTAACATTACTAATCTGGAAAATTTCAATTTGAAAATGGAATGTTCAATATTTGACCCTGTAACTTTCCAAAACAACATAAAACCTGTTAATGGTGGGTACTGTTGTACTCGTGACACATCGCTGATTACAAATATGTGCATTTTTTTGCAGTAAAACAGTATTATGACATTCACAGTTAAAATGTCAGACGGAAATGCAAATTTAAAAAAAATCTTATTTTCTCACATTTTTTTTAAATTTTATTCATAATAAATTATGTTCCATATATGAATAGTTAATGATAAATTAAAGCCCTGTTTCTCCTGAACAAAATGATATATAATAAGTGTGGGTGCATATAATTTGAAAGAGGGGAACTACGGGTGAACAGACATATAGCGCAAATTCTAGTTTTTGTTTCCGTTTTGTTTTGATCAGAACGTGCACTATTGACTCCGTCCTGAAGGGATTAACATGTATACTGTTCTAAGGAATTAAAATAAATAAATCCTACAAATATGGCCAAACCTTGTTGCAGCACACGCAGTGAGTGCTTGTATTCATTGTGTTTGCTGTCATGGGCAGGGAGCAGGAGAATACTCTACTTTAAGGATGTCTTATTTGTTTCGCCAGCACTGTTTGATACATTTCTATACCTACCTGTAGCTGAATTTGTCCTCCTCATGTTTTGTGGATGACTCTTACTTCTCCAGTATAATAGTCATCCTTTTTATTTTATCAGGAAAGTTTACTTGCCAAAGTGCACCTGTCATTACGAACACAAATTTGGTATCACTTTAAAGAGGCACTCTCCACCCCCACCCTCCGAAACTACAACTGCGTCACAAGCAAGATATACTGAGACAAAGTACAGGCTACATTGTCTCTATATTTACTTCGCCGGACATTTCTAAATAGTGGGTGCAGCTATCTCCGTCTAGCAGTGTCATTTCCACAGCCATCACCAGTGAGGGCTGCAGGGAATTGGCTTTGTCTATGGAGGGTCTTGCGGGATCCTTTATAAACATCAATGCTATAGTCTCATGCCTGCGCAAGAGTTCAGCAGTGAAGTCTGCTCCTGGAAGTGCTAAGGCTAGAAAACCTGCCGAGGGAAAATAACCGCACCCAAGAGACAGGTTTTGGTAAGAAAATCTCACCTTTGCCTTTACCACCTCCAGGGGCGATATCACCGTCGGGGGTCTTCATGAATTTTGCAAGACAGTGACCGTACCGCTTTAAAGACAATACAATTTATTCCAAGTACATTGTGCTACACAAAATGTATAGAAAAGCAATTCCATTTAAGTCTTCTTTTTGGACCATCCAACGACTATAAAAACTTGGTGAATCGGAGAGGTGGTATCTCAAACACACACACTCACTAGGAATTGTGGGATAGTGTTTTTTTGTTTGTACTTGAAGATTATTATAATTCAATGTGGCCAGTGACTTGGTGTTCTCAAATGTATTTGAAAGATAAGCAACTTTTACATATAAGTTCTGCTAGCAAATTGCAGGCAAATGCCGGGTTGAAATATACCGCTGCTGCTGCCTTATAGGAACCTCGGTAAGCCATAAGACGCCTCTTGCATATAGTGTGACAGTACTTGTTTTTCCACATGAATGATAAACGCTTGCTGTAGTGAATGGAAATGGACAAAGGCTTCCGATCAAGGCAAAGTGTCCTGTAAAGATTGTATCATTTAAATGACAAATTATATTTTTGCAAATGATCATGCGCCAATTACATGCTACTCCTGTTCTATCCTTTTCTGAACTTCCATCTGCTGCAGTGTAATATGACACAGCATTGTACACTTTCAGAAGTATAGTAACTTTGTGCAAATGCTCCTATTTCTAGAACTCCTTGGGCGTTTGGTCGAGTGTAAATGTTTCGCATTTACTGGATAATTCAATCAGTGCTGTCACTCATTTGAAATCTTAAAAAAAAAAAATATAAAAAAAAATCCTCCTCCACCTCAATGCATTTTTTTGTCTGTTAAGCATGAAATATGGCTTTCACAGCTGCTAAGAAATGCGTACACCAAGTAAATGCAGATGAGCGGACGTCAGATGAGGGTATGCAGCTGTTACAAAACTATAAACCCCAAGCAATCTCCCCTAATTACCAGTATTGTAAATGTATTGGGTTGGTGTAATGTGGCGGATTTAACAAAGATGTTGTTAAATCATTCACGTCAGCCTCTATCCCACCCCGCCCTCTGTGTGCCCTTAAGTTGATGCATTGGTTTTAACCCCTTGCAACATTTCTCTAAATAACAATATTAAATCTGATTTTTAACTCTTTTAAAGTTTTTTTTTTTTTGTGTGTGTGTGTGTGTTCTGTATATTGCAAGGGAATAAACCAACACACAAAGATTATATGGCCTATTTACGGTAACCCATATTATTGTCCCTAAATATGGCTAAATATGAACGGGAGGGGGAGAAGCACATTCCACACTAAGCAGTACAAAATGTATTTTTATAGGACTTACTTTTTCTTCTTGTTGTAAACAATTCTAGAAACAGTGTGGACTTTGTTTGTTTTTTTTAAATTTGCTGTAAATATTTCAATATTGCATTTCCTGGAAAGATTTTCCATTTTGTTTTGTTTGTGTTTTTGCGACATAAAACAAACATATTGTACTGTTGAAAATACTGCACAACATTCATTTGGTTGTCCTGAGTCAACCTTCATACTTTTGAATGAAATAAATGAATTCCAAGGAATAATTATGCAAATGAATCTAAAATGGCTCCGCCAATTAGAGTAAGTACTTGGAAATTCTCTTCTTTGTTTTTCACAAAACCTGGCAGGAAGGTCTTCCTAACTGTTTAAGTTGGCAATATTGTTTAAAGGAACACTCACGTTGAAAATAAATGCATTCTTTTTAATTGGAGAGTTCCCGTTTGATGTATATTTTTGATGCCTTCATTTTCACACTAAAGAAGTTAACATAATTTATCTTGCCTTTATTCCATTGCCATCAGTCTCCTTACTGCAGCTCTGATCCACCTTCTGTGAAGTTGTCACTACTAATGATATAAGTCCACACAAAATGCTTCTCAGAGAGAAGCATTGGGACACATCGTACATACATTCCAATTAGGGATCGACCAATCTCAATTTTCCAGAACCGGTGCCGATATTCTGTATATTTTAAAGTTTTGACAAAGCAGCGCAATTTCTACACAAATCTGGCATTAACTGAATATTCTGGGAGCAATCACACTCCTGTCATTCTCAGGCAGCCAGTACCAGTTAGGATCCCAGCATGTACAGTGTTATTACTGATGGGAGACTCCTATCAACCTGGAGGCAGATGACGGCGTGCAGTGGCTGGGAGAGGTGAGTAAGTTATTGGTAATATCCGTAACTTACAAGGACGAGACAGATAATCCAATATATGCCTAATATCAGCTCTAATAATCGTCGGAATCAACAAATAGTCTATCCCTAATGCCAATCTTCACAATCTGCTAACAATGGTTGGTTCAAAATGAGTGACACAGCTCCAAAATAGTTATTTTACATTCTATATTCTTGTCTTGTAAATGTTGCCTAGCTTTTATAGTCCTCAGGTTTTTGGAGATCAATTCTGAACGCCTTGTTCTTTATGGTGACAGTTCTGATTCTTTTCCCCACATTTAATATTCTGTAATTCACATGTAAATTCTCAATAAAAGTTTTACCTTTAAAAAAAAAATAAAAAAAAAATAGAAAGGAAACCCTTCCAGCTGTGAAGTTACTAAAGTGGGATCTTTATAAGTGACTTTCTCTAGAAGTTATCACTTTATAATAACTCTGCAGTGACAGGCAGTGAACATCTAAAGAACTTCAGCAAGCTGATGTGTTTTAGATCTTTGGAGTGTTCCTTTAAAGAGAACTTGTCATGAACGCTTTGCTATTGCACACTTGATGTTTTGTCTAGCAGTATTAATGATACAATGTATTGCTGTAGTTTAAAAAAAAAAAAAAAAATACTTAAAGGGACACTGTAGGCACCCAGACCACTTCAGCTCATCAGCTATGCTGATAATTGAATCAAATGTATTTGAAAGATAAGCAACTTTTACCTACCGTATTTTTCGCTCCATAAGACGCACCTCACCATAAGACGCACCTAGTTTTTAGAGGAAGAAACCCAGAAAAAAAATATTCTGAACAAACTGTCCCATAGTGTTTCTTACTATGGGACAGTTTGTACAGAATATTTTTTTTCTCCCCTGTCCCATAGTGTCCCCCCCTCCCATAGACTTCATCTCCCCCCCCTCCCCATAGACTTCATCTCCCCCCCCATAGACTTCATCTCCCCCCCCTCCCCATAGACTTCATCTCCCCCCCTCCCCATAGACTTCATCTCCCCCCCTCCCCATAGACTTCATCTCCCCCCTCCCCATAGACTTCATCTCCCCCCCCTCCCCACAGACTTCATCTCCCCCCCTCCCCACATACTTCATCTCCCCCCCCTCCCCATAGACTTCATCTCCCCCCCTCCCCATAGACTTCATCTCCCCCCCTCCCCATAGACTTCATCTCCCCCTCCTCCCCATAGACTTCATCTCCCCCTCCTCCCCATAGACTTCATCTCCCCCTCCTCCCCATAGACTTCATCTCCCCCTCCTCCCCATAGACTTCATCTCCCCCTCCTCCCCATAGACTTCATCTCCCCCTCCTCCCCATAGACTTCATCTCCCCCCCCCTCCCCATAGACTTCATCTCCCCCTCCTCCCCATAGACTTCATCTCCCCCCCCCTCCCCATAGACTTCATCTCCCCTCCTCCCCATAGACTTCATCTCCCCCCCCCCTCCCCATAGACTTCATCTCCCCCCCTCCCCATAGACTTCATCTCCCCTCCTCCCCATAGACTTCATCTCCCCTCCTCCCCATAGACTTCATCTCCCCCCCCTCCCCATAGACTTCATCTCCCCCCCTCCCCATAGACTTCATCCCTCCCCCTCCCCATATTCTTCTCTCCCATACTGTCCCCCTCCCCTTGTCCCATTATTACTTACCTGTCTTGTAGCGTTGGCCGGCAGCACAGGGCGCACCGCGGTAGTGGAACTTGAATTTCATGTTCCGGTTTCCGGCGGGATTGAAAGGAAGTGCGCACTCAGCTTGTGCACACTTCCTTTCAGTCCCGCCGGAAACCGGAACATGAAATTCAAGTTCCACTACCGCGGTGCGCCCTGTGCTGCCGGCCAACGCTGCAAGACAGGTAAGTAAAGCTTCATATTCGCTCCATAAGACGCACAGACATTTCCCCTCACTTTTGAGGGGAAAAAAAGTGCGTCTTATGGAGCGAAAAATACGGTAGTTAAGATATTGAGACAAAGTAGAGACTACTTTGTCTCAGTATTTCTCCTACGTCAGACCTTTCTAGATGCTGGGCGGAGCTTCTGCCGTCTAGAAGTGTCTATTCTCAAGCCATCTCGTGGAATTCTCCATAGACCTCAGTGCTGTACACTCACACATGCTGAAGAAGATGGCAACACCAGCGAGGGACAGGTTCAGATAAGTAAAATTCACCTTTGCCTGCACTCCCCTCTCTTGCCACAGCCACCAGACACTCCGTGGCAATGTCACCTTCAGGGGTATTTGTCATTGATGCAAAGTCACCAGACAGTGACAGTGCACTTTAATTTACTTTACAAAAAGCAAAGGACTATTAAACGGAGACCAGCCAGCCATTGGTGAACTACGAATACCACACACGTTTGCCGGTTTAGGCTGGCAGGGAAAGAGTGGAGGGCTTTAATTGACTTCCCCTGAGCTAGGTTAGATTTGTTTTGTAGAAAAGTTATAAATATTTTGTTGAAGAGAATGCAAAGAAACCTAAAGGAAAATATTAAAATCGGCCTTGTGTATATGCAGGTCCGTATTATCCATGTCCCTTTTAGTTTACTGTAGGGATTTTGCTTGAAAGAGGCTGTGGATAATATTTCCCATAAAAAACTTGGAGCTTCCCCTTGCACCCATAGTCTGTGCCCTCTCCAGCCACCTCAATCATGTCTGTGCTTTATCAATATCATTTCTTTCTCTTGTGGACAGAGGTTAGTCAACTGAGGGAGCTGGAGGTGGTTTATCCAAATACTCTCTGCCAATAGCTTCTTTATACCATTACCACTACACTGAGCTGTAGGGAGCATGGTTCTTGTGGTGCACCTATAGGGGAATTGTTGTTTCTCTAAATTTAATATATTTGTATTTATTATTATTTATATAGCGCCATCAGATTCCGTAGCGCTGTATCCCCTATCATTTAGAAATGTGTGTTGTGAGCTCTTCCAACATGGCTCCCTGTCAGCCATTGCTCTGCACTTGACACTTGGCAATTGGTGTAGAGGAAAGCAAATAAATAGCTGGGGAGCGGTATTAAAGTGATGTGTTATAAAAAAACAAACAGTGCAAAGTTGTAAATGGGAAGGAGCCTCCGATGGATTGAGCCTACTAGTTACTCACACTTAGTACTTTCTAACCAATTATCAGAATACAACACTTTACATCTCCATTAGTTTGTTTTATCCTGCTCCAATGCAATGGATGGGCTGTGCTTGTACAGACCTAGATGTCAGTTGGTTAATCTTTAACCTTTATATTACCTAAACATAAACGTTTTGTATTTTACAGAATGAGATTCAGCCCGTAAAGCCTCACTCACTCTCATGCTGTAGAAATGATTTACCAGCCTAGAGGAATGAGGAATTAATCTCTCTCCCAGAAGCCAATAGTCACTGATATAATTTGTTAATGATTTAACCCGTTATGGTAAGATGGTGCCTCCTTGCACCATAACAATTTCATTGCAATAAAGCAGTTACGGTGCTAGAGGTGTCCCTTTAAATATTGTTAATCTGTGTTTTCATTTTCGGGATTCTCCCAACTCTTCAATTTGTTAAATTTCTTCAACTAATGTATTGGATGAGGTGCCACAGAAATTGAATTTTATGGTATAAAGTTTTCTTTCCGTTTTATACTCATGTCTTAGTTATTTAATTGGAGGCTTCGCGTCCTGTGTTACATTGATAGTTTTTGCAGTTATTTTCCATAACGAATGTTCAGACACCCACCATGTAAAAACTGTGCCAAAATATGCGTACTTGCCCACTATCCATCTTACATGCTTGCTACACCTCAGCTTGTGTGGTGTAATTTGTAACAATGCAATTATTACATTGATGTAGTTTAACGAATATTAATTGGGTAGTACTTCCCTTGGCCCTTTGGAAACTTACATGTATGTTGCTGTTTCAAAAGGAAATTCCTCATAAACAATAAAGCTTAAAAGGACATTATCTAGGAAACAATGGGTGTTTGTGCTTGTGAATGGGGTGTGGCAGAGTAATTTAGTTTTGCAAAGAAAGTATTCTTTGTTTTAATATTCTCCTTTTCTTCTTGCTTACCAAATGCATCCCTTGGTTTGTCTTTTTCCTGTCTGACAACTACTGCTTAATGTTTATGGCCTTCCTTCTGCAACGCTTTTACACATAGGTCAACGATTTGGTTAATGATATACGCAAGATACCTCTTGAAATAATGATGATTGCACGCAGTCTTAACCTCTGTGAGATTTAAATGGTGTTTTTGGTTAAGTGAAGTATCTTAACACAAACAATTTGCAACAAAAACAATTCAATTACTGACACTCCAAGCACCATATGCTCTTTGCATAGGTTATGATACAAGGACGTTTCCTGTCAGCATACAGTGTTCAGTTAAAGGAACACAATGGTGCTTAAAGGAACACAATAGTGTTAGAAATACAAAACTTTAACTCTTAAATACTGTAGAATCTGCTGGTTTGCTGCAATACAGTAACTTTTTTTCTCATTATTGTTAAAATTATTAGCTTTTAAATTTTTGTGTTTAATGTGCATTGTAGTTGAATAAATACTACAATAAATAAACAAACCGGTAAGCTCATTTACCCTTGAAAATCAATTTAACTAGTTAGTAATTGGGATACATTAAATCTTTTTTTTTTTTTCACGTGCAAAGGGTGACAAACAAGCTTGAAACGCTACGATAGCTGTATCAAGCACATCACAAACAATCGGCATAAAACAGTTACATGGCTTTATATAGACTGCACAATTTATATTTAGTTAATATTAGAATCGTAGATATTCAAACTTAAGTCATGAAATAGAGGATAAGTTAGCTTAGGACTAGCGTGTGTGCTTATCTTGCCACTGTTGCGTGCCTGAGTGAAGGTTGGGCTCTCTCGGTGGCCCTGTTTCTGTCAGGCAGTTTTGTGGTTGCGGGTATGACTGCTGCAGTGGGACTGCGTGTAGTACCCTGCCCTTAGGCCCGTAAAATTAAGTGTGCCTTGTGTCAATATAAGGTATCTAAAATAATGATAATAACTCATGAACCAAAATGTAAGGGAACAGGTAACTTGTGCACATTAAACTGTCGTGCGTTTAGAGTTCCTCCACTTAAGCCCTTGGGGCAAGTCTATGGGCCTGGGGACCCGTGGAGAGCAAGATGTGGCCTAGTTAGCCATCAGAGTCCTGTCAGGTTGTGGCTGCTGTGCTCCTATGTGATTCGAGCCGTTGGGGGACAAATGGTAGTGTCGTCGCTGGGTCCCTTATCCCGGATGTAGCGGGTATGGTGAGTTGTCCTGTCTTAGGCCCAGTGTGGGGAGTAGGTCCCTCGTGCCCTGCATATCTTGGATGGTGTACTAGGAGTCCCCATGAGAGAATTGTAGTGCGCGTGAGCCCCTCCACTTGGAGTTGATGTTTTGCGCGCGGAGAAGTGCCGTGAAGGGCTGGAGGGTACGGCGCCAGGCCATTGTGGACCGTGAGAGGTCTGTGTAGAATGAGAGCAGCAGGTCTGTGCGTATTTGGGCCATATCCATCTGAATAGCTCGTTGGACCGGCCAGCAGGTCCTTCATAACCGCTATGGTGACCGGGGGTGAGTCGGGTCGTGAGGGAGTGGGGAGTGGGGCCTTTGGTGCGGGCAAGGGCTCTATCTCCGTTCCGGTCGTAAAATCATCAGACTGTCGGAGCTATCATCATGGAAGGCGGCCGGACTTACTTCGGTCCGGGCCTGTCTCCAGAGGTCTCTGATGCTTGCGTTCTGCCGTGGCTTGTCCGGTTTGGATTTTTTTTTTTCGCCCCATCTCATTCGCTGCAGCCAGCCCTGCTGTTTTGCTATCGTTGTGCAGAGTCTGGGCGCTGTAAATAGGGTGAAAGTGGCTGTTTTGTCCGGAGCTCAGGCAGCGTGCGGCCATTCAGCTCCGTGGCTTAGCTCCGCCTACATTCAGTCTTTGCCTACATCAACAATTTTTCAATGTGTTATTTTTTTTGTTTTTTTTTAAGCAGTGTTCTGTCTTTGTTCTACAAAATTTATATGATGACATTAGCTAACACTCTTCTGCTATTTAATAAAGAGGTCATCTTGCTTGACATGTAGGACTACTTGGAAACAAAGCAATGCCTAACCAGAACCTTTTACCGTTTTAGAGAGAGAGATTGATTATCCAGCTGCCTCAAGTAGAGGCAGCAAAAATTTGCATCATGCACTCATTGTAATTATTGTGTATGTAGGGCACTTTTATTTAGTTATTTTTGGGAGGGTAGGGGTGAAGAGGATGGCATTGATCCAGTTAAATTTGTTAATGTTATGAAAGCCACTGATGTTTAGGACTATAATTGTCCTTAAAATGAAAACTACATGGAGTTAAGTTGGGTTGTTTTTAACTACAGGGTATATGATATATTTCTACAGCTGCAATATATACATCTTTAAATAATCTGTCAAATGAGTGAAATTGCAAGAAAAGCTATCACTATAACATGAGGTTATGGGGATGGAGAATTTCAGATAAATATATATTGCGTCTTTCCTTCCATGGGCACCACCATGCAAGTCGACATTTTAATAAACAAAAAAATACCTATATCGTCCACTAAAACTAGACTAGAGTATTGGGAAATGCAACTGATATAAGTATTTGTTTTCCGTACCATATGCATTTTTTCCACCACTGTACTCACAGGAAGCAGGTGAGAAGGGCTGAGGCTCGGGAGGCTCTGCTTCCTTTCAAGGTAAGTATAGTGTGGAATGGTGGACGGCGTGTTCAGCCGTTTTTTTATGCCGTCTTGTCCGCGCCAGGTGCCGGTCAGACGAAGGACGCAGGCGTGCGTCGGCTGGGAGGTCATGCGGTGGAAAGCACGTACAGGTTACGTTGCGTTCCACCAGGGATTCGCGGAGCGCTAGGCACATGCGCAATGCGAACCTGGATTCAGGCGCCAAATCTGAACTTGGCGTTTTTCGTTCAGTGGCTACAGAACTTAAAGGAGCAACTTCCAGCAGCAACCTCTGTTTGCCAGGAGCTATCAGATCTGTTGCAAGTGTGTTTCTCACCTGCCCTCCAACACACTGGGAGGCCATTTAAGGTAAGACATGTAGCTTTTATTTTAAATGGCTCTAGCCTGAATCTTAAAGGGGAAATACATTTTTTTTTTTTTTCCTCTTTCTTTCTCAGTATGTCTAATCCAGAGATTCTGGAGAAAGCTACAGAAAAGGGGAAATGCTCTGCAAAATCCAAGTATTTAAGTTGCTCAATATGTTTCCAACCTATGCCGGATGGGTATAAAAATAAACTTTGTTCTCTATGTTCCAAAGAGGAAGCTAAAAAATCTGAAATGTCCACATTTCTTAGCTGGTTACAGCAGAGTATGCAGCAAACATTGTGGATATGCAAACGGCAGCTATGCAATCAGCCCAGGCTTCGGTTTCTCAGGATTTACAGGTAGTAAAACATTCAAAGAAAAGACAGAGAACCTGGGAAGATTCAGATACAAGCTCAGGTACTGGTGCTTCTGATTCTGGAGAGGATTCAGCTAGTGATTCATCTGAGGAGGAATTGGCTTTTCCAGAAGAAGCCATAGGGAAATTAGTAAAGGAAGTGCAGAACATTATGGACAATGGGGTGTCTGGGAAAAGAACTAAAGTTTTCCCTTTACATCCACAACTGAAGGAGTTGGTTTTAAGAGAATGGAAATACCCAGGTCACAAACCTTTTATTTCAAAACACTTTAAAACTCTTTTTTTTCCATAGAAGCAGACCAGGACTGCCTGCTGGATACAGTCCCTATAGTGGACGTCCCTATAGCTCAGATTGGGAAGAGAACGGCATTACCTATTCGTGACTCAAGTGGTTTGAGGGATGTGATGGAGAAGCGGATGGACTCGTCCTTAAAGAAGATGTTTGTTTCTTCAGCGGCCCAAGCGAAAGTGCTTATCGCTGGAACATCCGTGGCTGAAGTCCAAAAACATTGGCTAGAAGAACTAGAGAAGGTTTATGCAGGAGAGTCAAAGGAAGATCCAGTGAAGCTATTAAAAAATATCAAAATGTCGGCAGATTTTTTTGCTAGATGCTTCCTCAGAAAGTCTAAAATTGTCTGCTAGGAATTTGGGTCTAACGACAGTATCTAGAAGAGCACTTTGGCTTAGAAACTGGTCAGCTGACGTGGCATCAAAAAATTATTTGTGTGACTTACCCTTTGAATCTGGAAGACTATTCGGGTCTAAACTAGATGATCTGTTAAAACAGATGAAGGAAGGCAGGAAGGCCTTGCCTGAAACCCATAAGAGGCAAGTTTGGAACCGTAAAGTGGGGATTCAGCCTTCATTTAGAAGTTCTTTTCGCAGGAACTACTATAGGGGTCAACAAAAGGGAGACTCACGGACAAGAGAAATAAAATGTTGTGACGCCAGGCCAGTGGGAGGAAGATTGTCTCACTTCCTACATCACTGGGAAAGTACGACATCGGATCGCTGGGTTCTCTCCGTAATAAAGTACGGGTACAGTCTGGAACTGACAAATACCCAGAGAATTTTTTTTTTATGTTCCAAGGTTCATTCTCAGGAAACAGAGTTAGCTTTGATGCAAGAAGTGTCAAGACTCCTGCAGAAGAGAGTTGTGGAAGAAGTACCCCAAAGAGAGAGACACCAGGGCACATATTCAATACAAAATTTGGTACCAAAGCCCAGATGGTTCTTGCAGACCCATACTAGACCTAAAAGCCGTAAACAAGTATTTTGTAAAAAAGAGGTTCCATATGGAATCAATAAAATCTGCTTCTCTTCTGGTTCAGCCAAGAAATTGGTTTGCGTCCCTGGATTTAAAGGACGCTTATCTTCATGTGCCCATGGCAGAATCCAGCAAAAGGCTACTAAGATTTGCGATCTGCATTCAATTGGTGACCAAGCATTACCAATTCAAAGACCTACCATTCGGCCTTTCATCTGCGCCCAGGGTGTTAACAAAACTGCTAGTGGTCATCTCAACATATCTAAGAAATTTGGGGATTTATGTCATCCCTTATTTGGACGACTGGCTTTTGATTGCGGAGTCAAAGGAGCAACTAAAACTAGACCTTCGTACAGCTTTACAAGCCCTACAAGCTCATGGTTTTGCTAATAAATTTCAGCAAGTCGGAATTGGTTCCGGTTCAAAGGATTCCGTTCTTGGGTCTAATCTTAGACTCAATCTCTATGAAGATTTTCCTGCCAGAGGAGAAGCAGCTAAAGATAAAACAATTCAGAGACTCAGAGAAAAAATGTTTTTTTTCAGTCAGCGAAGCAATGAGTTTACTGGGTCTTTTTACGCCCTCTACCCCTGCTGTCGGTTGGGCAAAAGCCAGAATGAGGCCTCTTCAGAAAAACATTCTACAAGTATGGAATCGACGGGCAGACAGCCTGGACGGGCTGATGAAATTCAACAATCAAACTTTGAGGAGTCTTCAGTGGTGGACCTCGTCTCGGTTCCTGCAAGCATGGCTTTCATTCCAAATGAAATCCTTCAGAATTTTAACAGACGCCTCAGCACTGGGCTGGGGTGCTCATTTGGGGGACCTGGAGAAGCAGGGGCTTTGGCAAGAAAAGGATGTGAGAACTTCCTCAAATTTCAAAGAATTGAAGGCAGTGTGGATGGCTCTCCTGGCGTTTCAGTTCCAGATAAAAGGTCAGCATATTCAGATACGTTCGGACAATCGAACGACAGTGGCATTTTTAAACAAACAAGGAGGTACAAGGTCGACAAGATTGGAAACTCTTTGTTCAAAGATCATGCTGTGGTCGGAAGTGCACCTCCTATTGATCTCGGCGGTTCACATACTGGGAAAATTCAACGTATTGGCAGACGCCCTGAGTCGTCATCACTTAAAACCAACAGATTGGTCCCTTTCGTGATGAATTTTCAGGATTATTTCAGACCGTTTCGGTTGTCCAGAAATAGACCTTATGGCCTCCAGGACAAACATGAAGACAAGACGGTTTGCATCTCTGAACCCTGCAGACAAACCCGATATCATAGATGCTCTGTCAGTACCATGGAAGTTCAACCTTGCATATGTATTCCCACCAGTCGTTCTTATTCCCAAAGTGCTTCAAAAGATCAAGTTGGAAAAAGTAAGGAAGTAAGGATTGTCATAATCCTTCCCTGGTGGCCAAGAAGAAGTTGGTTTTTGGTTCTTCTAAATATTCCAGGGGCCACTTTTTGGAAGCTTCCACTGTCAGAAGAAATTCTAGATCCCTCCATGGTTCCTCTTCCAACCCTTCAGAGATTCCAGTTGACGGCTTGGTGTCTGAACTCCAGATTTTAAAGAGTAAAGGCCTAGATCCTGAGGTGATAAAAATGTTATTGGCTACTAACAAAGAGTCTACATGTAAAGTTTATTCCAAGATTTGGAAGAATTTTTGTCAATGGTGTTGTAGGTTTAAAGAGGACCCTGTTTCCGCCTCCATCCAAAAGATTCTCAAATTCCTTCAGATGGGATTCGCAAAGGGATTGAAGCCAGCATCTTTAAAATTACAAGTTTCAGCTATCCGTTTCTTTTCTTTCAGATGTTTAGCTTCAAACATTTTGATATCTAGATTCTTCAGGGCTCTGGGCCGTTTAGTTCCCAACATTAGGGAAACCTGTCCGCCCTGGGATCTAAATTTAGTTTTATCCGCTCTTTGTAAGCCGCCCTTTGAACCTCTAGCACAGGCATCGTTTTTTTGGTGGCAATCACATCGGCCAAGAGGGTGGGAGAAATCCAAGCTCTACGGGCGAATTTTCCGTTTTTGGTCTTTCATCAAGACATGGTGGTTTTGAAGCTCGACCCTTCGTTTATTCCTAAGGTTTTGAATTCTTCTAACATCAACCAAGCAGTGGTATTGCCTACTTTCTGCCAAAATCCTTCAAATGCCTTGGAAAGAAAGTTTCACTGCCTAGATGTAAAGAGATGTCTTATGCAATATCTTGAATCTACGGAATCTTTTAGAAAGGATAACAGCCTTTTTGTCTTGATCAATGGCACAAGGAAAGGGATGAAAGCTTCAAAGAGTTCTTTGGCTAGATGGCTGAAGGATTGTATTCTTTTGGCTTATTCCTCATGCAACGCGGAAATTTCAGGCCCCATAAAGGCCCATTCAACTAGGGCTATATCTACGTCTTGGGCTCTGCGTGCGGCAGCTACTCCTTCTCAGATTTGTTCAGCGGCTACTTGGTCTTCTCTGCATACGTTCTCGAAGCATTACAGGTTAGACATACTGGCCTCAGAAGATGCAGCTTTTGGGCGAAAGGTGCTACAAGCAGTGGTGAAATAAATCCTGCCCTTTGGAAATTTCTTTTTCCTGAAGATTAGAGGCAGTGCTATAATTCCCCCCCTTTTTTTCTAATAAACTCGGAATAGTGCATGTATCGGCTTGTGTATTTTCTGGGCTTGTTTGAGGGGAGATGTTATTTAAAGGAATGTAGTTAATTAAGGGGAGGGTCTTAAAAAAAGTTGGAGAATTGCCTGCCTATTTTTCCCTCCAGATTAGAAATCCCATTGATAAAGCACTGCCTCTAATCTTCAGGAAAAATAAATTTTCGGTAAGTAAAAAATTGTTTTTTGTTTGTTTTTTGTGTTTATTACATATCTAAAGGAATACTCCATACCCCATAACTACTTCTTACCTGCTATCACCATCCCATCTCAACTACCAGCACTTCAGAGCTTAGGCACTTTCAGCTCTCCCAAATTATTAGTGGAGGTAGAGTTGCACCTGTCTGACCCCAGTAAGAAGTCACACTCTTCTCTACATTGAGCTGCAGTGGTTATGATACTTGGAGTGTTTTTTGAACTTTAATGTAATACCCCCAAATCTGATATTCTCTCCTGTCAAAGCTAAATACATCAACCTCTTCACCTCGTCTATTGACAACACTGCTTTGTATGTCAATACTTGTATTACTGGAAAGCGCTGCAGAATATGTTGGCGCCATGCTAATACAGTTGTATATGCTCTCAAAACTTCAGTTTCACATGAATGTGAAAGAGAGGCTTAATTTATTACCATTTTATTAAAATGAATTTAGGAGCTGTGTTTGCATATTGGGTATCAAGAGTAACTGGGGCCCACTATAACATGTTAATTGCTGTTTAAGTTTTCCTTAATTTAGTGCAAACACACACAATGCTAATCTTGTGTGGCGTATATTCTCATATTTGAAGTTTTAAACAGCATACAGCTCAGATCTTAACTGCACTTGAAGTGTAAGGGAATATGCGGCCGTATTATGTTGAAAAGGTCAGAATTTTATGTACACTAAATATACCCCATGTTCTCACATTGCAGCAGTGTCAGATTCTTACGAGCACAGACAGACACTGCACTGCTATGAATAACTCTTCATTTATTTAGGGAAACTCAGAGGGATGCTTTCATAGAGTTTAGTTTAGAGTTTAGTACAAAATAATCCAAAACAAGCAAATTACATTTTGTAAGAGTGAAGAGTGGTTAATGAAATATTTAAACTTTGGAAACCCCTATGACAAGCTGACACCCTTTCTGCTCAGTTAATGCTTTGGTTAGTTTGTGTGGGGGGTGTTTAATGATTATACAATTATTCACTGCTTTTCCATATGACGTCTGAAGCAGCATTCACAGGTGCATAGCAACCAAAAAGTCGGTTTCATTGTGAAATGCTACAAATATGGAGTTTTACTCTCTGCTGCCGGTGGTGTAACTCCAACTCCAGGAGCATCTTTGGGGTGTCATCAGCCAGCCCACAACTAAAGTTCCAATTCTGTACAACTTCCATGAAGTGCATGGAATGTCAGTCATTGGCTGAGAGCAGTCAGCCAGCGCTCTGAACCAATGAATGGCGTCGACTGCAGCTTCTGTGGCTCCACAGAAGCTGAAAGCACACCTCCAGACGGCAGGACTCAAGTAAGGGAGCAAACCGTTGCTAAGCATATCTGATACCAGAGCTAATGTTTGACTGATATAGCAGTAATACACAGTGGACAGTGCTCTAAGAAACTCTAAAAACACATAACCTTTAAAGGATCACTAATAGGGTCAGGAACACAAACATGTATTCCAGACCCTATTGTGTTACCACCATCTAGCCCCCCTGGGCCCCTCATGCCTCCATAAATATATTAAAAATCTTACTGTATTTATGCCTGAAGCTGTAAATCTGCATGCTGTTAGACTCAGAAAAACAAGCAGTCTGCTGATGTGGTAGCCTGATCCAATCACAGTACTTCCCCATAGGATTGGCTGAGACTGACAAAGAGGCAGATATGGGGCAGAGCCAGCATGATTCAAACACAGCCCTGACCAATCAGCATCTCCTCATAGAGATGAATAGCATCAATGAATCTCTATGAGGAAAGTTCAGTGTCTGCATGCAGAGGGAGGAGATACTGAATCACAGGATGCTGTGCACAGTGCTGCCCTGTGCTCTGCGTGGATGGAGGCATATTATGCCTCCATCAACTCCGAAGTCCCTCTTGTTCACTCTGAGTGACTGCAACTGGAGGTGTTCCTAGCTTTCAATGTAAACACTGTATTTTCTTAGAAAATAGTGTTTACATGAGAGAGGCTGCAGGGAGCTATAGTTCTCACCTGAACAACTTCAGCTTAATGAGGTTGTTCAGGTGACTATAGTGTCCCTTTAACCATAGATTTGATAGAACATGGGGAAGAAAAACATATTTGTGAAATGGGATCACATTTGTATCGGGTTTTTTTTTTGTTTTTTTTTAAATGTGTTCCAGAAAGGAATGATTGTGTGTGTGTGTGTGTACACCTATATGTATATTACTCATCCTATATGGCCAATTATCTGTTACTGTATTAATCCCTAATGAGATCGCACACCAATGAAGAATTTATGTAAGAACAAGGAATGGTAACGTTTCAGCTTAAGCCGGCTTGAGAAAGCGTGTTAAGTTTAAAGCCAAAAGTTGCCATTCCTTGTTCTTAAATAAAGTCTGTCTTGGATAAGACATTGGGTGCCCTGACCTTCTCCTGGTATTTATATTTTTGGTCACAGTAGACTTCAAATATATCTCCCAACATTCATCTCTGTGTATGCTGTACATGACTGGATTGGTGCATTCTTTAAATGCACGAACACCTATGTTCTTTTAAGCATTACCTCTAATGAAGTAAAAAAAAATAATAATAATAAAAAGGCTGTGCTTACGATAAAAGCAGACACAGTGTAAAGTCCAAAGGGAGGAAAAAGTCCAACTGGTGTGTCCTTACAGGAGGTCTTTGCTGGTGGTGTCCTCTACCAATGTAGTAGTTCCTCTCATATGAAAGACAAAAGGGAAGAGATGGACAACCAATAGTGTAGTTTGCACAATACTGATGTGGATAGAAATAATAATAATAGTTGAGAACTCACATTTACCAGAGCTACTGTCCTAGCTCTGGAATAAAGCGCATACAGCGGTATAATCCCCGCTTATGGGATTTAAATGGGTTCCTCTCTGTGTTCTTGGTGTCCAATTCTCAAAAAGATAAAAAGAAACATCCGATAGTGCTCACTGTTTGGCAAAGTGAATAAAATAATAAAAGGGTATACTCACAAACCAAGAGCAGACCGACTGCTCTGTGTAGACAGCTTTGGTGGATTGATCCCCACCTAGGATTTCTTTAAAATGCAGGAAACTTCCAGGGTTTTTATCAAGGTGTAATAAAACCAATAAAGATTAAAAAGCCAGGGTAAAATAATTAAGTTTCTATAAAAAAGATATTTTGGCACAAACAAATGTCCAAAAAATACTTTAATATATTATAAAAACACAAATATAAATATCCATAACGCGTTTCGTCAGAGACTTTTTTTTTTTTTGGTTAATCCATTTGAAAAAGTCTCTGACGAAACGCGTTATGGATATTTATATTTGTGTTTTTATAATATATTAAAGTATTTTTTGGACATTTGTTTGTGCCAAAATATCTTTTTTATAGAAACTTAATTATTTTACCCTGGCTTTTTAATCTTTATTGGTTTTATTACACCTTGATAAAAACCCTGGAAGTTTCCTGCATTTTAAAGAAATCCTAGGTGGGGATCAATCCACCAAAGCTGTCTACACAGAGCAGTCGGTCTGCTCTTGGTTTGTGAGTATACCCTTTTATTATTTTATTCACTTTGCCAAACAGTGAGCACTATCGGATGTTTCTTTTTATCTTTTTGAGAATTGGACACCAAGAACACAGAGAGGAACCCATTTAAATCCCATAAGCGGGGATTATACCGCTGTATGCGCTTTATTCCAGAGCTAGGACAGTAGCTCTGGTAAATGTGAGTTCTCAACTATTATTATTATTTCTATCCACATCAGTATTGTGCAAACTACACTATTGGTTGTCCATCTCTTCCCTTTTGTCTTTCATATGAGAGGAACTACTACATTGGTAGAGGACACCACCAGCAAAGACCTCCTGTAAGGACACACCAGTTGGACTTTTTCCTCCCTTTGGACTTTACACTGTGTCTGCTTTTATCGTAAGCGCAGCCTTTTTATTATTTTTTACTTATCTAGCTCTAAAGGGTTTGAGGGATCCCCTTTTAATAGGTTGCTGCTTTTTAGTTACCTAGCGCTGTCTCATTTTTATTTATTTTTATTACCTCTAATGAGTGACATGCTAGAACTATCTCTCTGGATTTCGGGGCACTTTGACTTCTATACATCAACAATGTACTTGGAAAAATGAGTGGCTGTATTATCTACACAAAAGTGAACCTCCAAATAGTAGCACAGCTCTCCAATCACAACTCTGGAATTCCTTGAGCAAGTGAAATTCAAACTCATGTAGGTGAAAGGAGGATTTCTGCTTTTGAATGTATTCAGTTATTCCAACATCAGTCGAAGTTGAATCATGTCTCAATTGGTAAAAACCATAATTTAAAAAATATATTTTCATGGACTTTCAAAATGGTGTTAGTGGTTTAATGTTTCTTTGGGAATGCCACTGGTTACAGATATGGATTCTAAAGATTTGGAACTCTGACGAGATTTCCAAGTGTGTTCTCATTTGCTGGATCATTTTCCTTGGTTTAATCTTGTTTTTCCATTTGTCATTCTCGAGTGTTTTGCGTCCTATTTTGATGGAATGGTAAATATTTAAAAATGAAATGTGACCAAGACTTGGGTTGAGTGGAACCCAGTCACAATTGGTGTGATATGTATGTGAGTTTGTTTTTCTTCAGATTCCATGAAATGTTCTATGGTTACCAGGGTGGTATGCTCAAATAGGCTGTAGTAGTACCACACTATTTATATTAAAATAAAAATAAAAAAGCCCATCATGTGGTTTAAGGGTTCATTCTCATCAACGAATGCCAACTGAACAGCTGCTGAATGCCACTCTGTTAGAACAATTTGGCTGCTTTAACCCCTACAATTATGCATAGAAGGCAGATTATTTTTATTTTTATTTTTTTATTTGGTTATTTTAACCAGATTTGCTCTTCCATTTGATTTGCAGTTTGGTTGTCTGTGAGTAGCTGAATCGGCAAACTATATGGAGATGAGATGAATTAACAAACGGCAAAAATGCAGACAAATCCCTGTGATACAGACCAGGGAAATTGCAGCAATACCTCTAAGCCCCCCTGATCCGAAGTTACACTAATACTAACACGAGTTAACTTAAACCTGCAGGGGAATTGAGCTGAATAAAAGTAGCTGAACTTGTAAACACACATTTAACATTTAGTGAATTGACCACTAAATATTTGCATTGCACATATCTTAATATTTAAACACCTTTTCCTGAACATGTTTTGTGGCTACTTTAAGAAAGCGTTCCTTTACGAGAAGTTGATTTAAGAAAACTCAATTTATTGTTTACAGTAAAATCTATTGCAGTATTAATAAATAAAAGTGCTGTTGTTGGGGTGAAAAACTTTCAGATGTGTTGGTTGCATCGAAATTAAATACTTTGAATTCCAATTTAATACCAGTATGTGGAGTCTAATGTGTAATTATATAATTAATTTGTAATCTATAAATGTTCGTTTTCTTTTGGTCTACATTCTACAGTGTTAGGTTGGTTGTGTACAGTAATTATACCAGGCAAGATTAAAGCTTATAGTTAACTGAATCCCTTTTCTGAACTATAGTGCAATATATCACATGCATCATATAAACTAGTTTCATTATAAGTAATGACTATTTTTATTTTCTCTTTTACAGATTACTGAAGTTGGAAAGGAAACTTTACCATCATGGTTACACTGGGATCTGACTGTGCTGGAAGGTCTTCCTCTTGAGGGTGATAAAGGATTATATGACATTTCTGTGACTACATTGCTTCAAGCACCCAATGGCAGTTATGTACCACATACCACTGATGTTTTCTCCATAGAGGTTCATCCTGAGGACC
Organism: Pelobates fuscus; assembly: GCF_036172605.1. Taxonomy (NCBI): domain Eukaryota; kingdom Metazoa; phylum Chordata; class Amphibia; order Anura; family Pelobatidae; genus Pelobates; species Pelobates fuscus. The sequence continues at coordinate 80,437,056 of NC_086323.1, read as the reverse complement.
ACAATGAACCACCATCTATACGCTTGGCTGGACAGGAAACAAATGAAGCTACTCCTTTTCTTTGCGGAGCCGATGAACCAGTTACTATTCTAACTGTAATTTTGGATGCAGACTTGACCAAAATGACACCAAAACAGAGAGTGGATCTTCTAAACCGAATGCAAGACTTCTCTGAAGTAGAACTGTATCACATGAAGTTAGTTCCTGTTGTCAACAACAGACTTTTCGACATGTCTGCTTTCATGGCTGGTCCAGGAAATGCCAAAAAAGTAGTTGAAAATGGGGCTCTGCTCTCTTGGAAACTTGGATGTTCTATGGATCAGAATAGTGTTCCAAACATTAGTTCTGTTGAAGTTCCAGCAAAAGAAGGCACAATGTCAGCCCGACTTGGTTATCCGGTAGTAGGCTGGCACATAGCTAATAAAAAGCCTCACTTACCTAAGAGGGTACGAAGGCAAATTTATGCTACACCAACACCAGTAACAGCAATTGGACCACCTACTACAGCAATTCATGAACCCCCCACTCGAATTGTTCCAACTCCTACCTCACCAGCCATTGCTCCTCCCACAGATACAACTGCTCCTCCTGTTCGCGAACCTGTACCTTTACCAGGGAAACCTACAGTTACCATAAGGACCAGAGGAGCTATTGTTCACACTCCAACTCTAGGCCCTCCACAACCCACAAAAGTTTTGGAAACCACAAGTGTGATACCTGGTCACATTCGGCCAACTATAACTAGGCCTGGATATTTAGAACCAACAGCTGTGGTCACACCCCCATCTACTACAACAAAAAAGCCACGGGTGACCACAATGAAACCCGCCACACCATCTACTACAGATTCTTCAACAACCACAACAAAGAGGCCTACCAAAAAGCCAAAGCCCCCTAAACCCAGGCCTCACGTTACTACCAAAGCACCAACCACTAAGGTTGAGACTACTTCTCCAAGCCGTCCTCGGGTATCAACCAGTGGTGTGCCACGGGTACTTGAACCCAACACAGATCCTGAACTCAAAAATCATGTTGATAAAGTTGTAGCATGGGTTGGTACCTATTTTGAAGTTAAAATTCCACCTGACACATTTTATGATAAAGAAGATGGCACAACAGACAATCTAAGGCTAACTTTAGAACCTCGGAAGAAACCAAGCCTTGGAGAGCGAATGTGGGTAATCCTCAACAGTACTAGTCAAGTTATGTATGGTATGCCGGATCATGGGCATGTTGGAGACCATGAGTATTACTTGAAAGCTGCAGATAAAGGTGGTCGAACAGCTGTTGATGCCTTGGAAATACAAGTTAGAAATCTATTCCAAAAGGAACCACCCCCTGTAAAATTCAGTGCCAAATTTCAAGAGGACTACAATTCGGTAGTCAATGATATTAATAAGAAAATACTATTGGTTAAAAAACTTGCTATAGCATATGGTGACCGAAATAGCAGCTCTGTTACTCTGCAGAATATCACAAGGGGATCTGTGGTCGTAGAATGGTCTAACAACACCTTCCCTGTAGATCCATGTCCAAAAGAACAAGTTGAAGCAGTTATGAAAAAAATGTATGATGATCAAGGGAAACCACGACAACATTTTGCCCATGCCATGGAGCCAGAGTTTAATCTCGTAAATATGTCTGTTGCATTCACAGGGAGCTGTAAACACTTGTATAAATTCTTTCCATTTATACCTATGGTACCAGATAAAATTGATCCTGCTGTGGGCCCCACGACTGCTGCAGATAGGAATCCAGAAAAGAGCAGTGAGGATGATGTCTACCTTCACACTGTTATTCCTGCCGTGGTGGTGGCTGCTATTTTATTAATTGCTGGCATCATAGCCATGATTTGCTATCGGAAGAAGAGAAAAGGCAAGCTGACCATAGAGGATCAGGCAACATTTATCAAGAAAGGTGTTCCTATTATCTTTGCAGATGAATTGGACGACTCTAAGCCCCCTCCTTCATCCAGTATGCCATTGATTCTCAAGGAGGAAAAAGCTCCCCTTCCACCTCCTGAATATCCTAACCAGAATGTGCCAGAGACAATTCCCCTAAACCAAGACAACTTGGGGGAGTACACACCACTAAGGGATGAGGACCCTAATGCTCCACCATATCAGCCCCCTCCACCTTTCACAGCGCCCATGGAAGGTAAAGGATCCCGCCCCAAGAACATGACCCCCTACCGGTCCCCTCCCCCTTATGTACCACCTTAATGAACATTTTATTATGTGAGGGGAGATTGGGGGCTTTGAGTTCCAAACCAGTGTTGTCCATAGAGGCGGATGGCCTGCAATCTTTGGTCAGGATGACAGAAAACTCTGCTGTTGTAAGCAAAGAATCAATGACTGGGAGACTTTGTTTTTTCTTTTTCTTTTTTTTTTTTCCTTTTTATAGAAACTCCTGTAAATGCCCTTCTCCCCCACAGGTTGTGGAACACATAGGACATCTGTCATTTGCCTAACAATTTTCATATGTGTGTTCATACAAATGTGTGCTCACTTCTAGATATTTAACAGATTGCAGGCTTTCTAAAGACACTAAAGAAAATAGGAAGTTATTGGACTTCCATTTAAGCACTGGGGTGGCCTTTTGGTTCTCTGCGGTTTGCCTTTAACACTAACTATTTTATTTTTCTTCTATTCACGTGTGTCTAGCTACAGGACATAACAAAACAACAACAAAAAATAAATCCACAAAGGTTATGAGTGAAATTGATACACAAAGTCTAGAAAGACTTTCAGAATTTTTACATTTTTTTTTTTTTTTACGTATAATCTGCTGTTACCTTATTTGTTATATGCATAAGGGACATTTTACTTTGCTTCAAAATAACTCCAGTTGTGTTTCAAAAGTGGAATTTTTTTTCAGTGTTTCCTGTAAAGGCATCATTCTGTTTTCTAGACACCTGAAGTTCTATTGCAGTAAACTACTTAATTGTCAGATTTATATTTTTTCTTTTCACCTCATTGTAGCAAAAAAAAAATAGAATTTATTTGGTGAATGTCATCTGTATTATGACAGGAACAGTCTGGCAATCAAGTCTGTATACTGCATTAAATAAACTTTTGCCACTTGTTCTCAGAGTTGTTCCCATAAGCCGATCATACTATCTGTAATATATTTGCAAATGAACCCCTAAGAAAACATAATTTTAAGGTTCTTCATTTTGAAATACTGTAATGGATTTATTTTAGGTAAAGATGCAATATTTTTATGTAGTGTGTTTTTATTTTATTTTTTTAATTGTTTTTATTCCCACATTCTGAGATTTCTGCAGTAACTATAATCTATACACGCTTACTGTTACCCTACTACACACATACTCACAGGCAGTATTTCCTTTTTTTTTCTTTCTTCATTTGACACACACTGGTGCTCTCCCTGGAAGGTAATGGATAAAAAAAATTAGTTCTAAACAAAGTTACTGATACAGCCTCAAATTCTTTAATTCAAAGAAATTATGAAATGGTAAAGTGCTCATGGCAATTTCTTTAAATCATAGCTTTTATTTGCATTACATACGAGTGGTGATATGTTTGCCTTTTTCTGTTTCTCATAGATCACTGTCCACATTTTTAAAGACCTGCTTTGTTTTGTTTTCTTCAAAGTTTTAATGTATTTATCAGAATTTTACAGGGGCCTCCTGATTCTCTCATGCTCTCGCTTCTTCCACTTAAATCTAAAATTGTTTCTACGCATGATTTTTCTTGATTGTTTTTGCTTTTCTTTTAATATGGAAGAAAAATTGCAATAATGTTTAATGCCTTTTGGGTGTTGAAAATTCTGCACACAATACAAGACACACTTAAGCCATATTGACGGTCCTGCAGTTTGTGAGTGCATTCCCAACCCTTTACACGAATGAGTGTGTGGTATCATCGCTGGATGTTAAAGTATTGTTTGGGTGGCATTTTAAATTCAGTCAGTTCAAATTACAATTTGGAATTATTCAGACACTGTCAAACAGCCCCAGTTTCCACCAACCTTGTCCAAATAATCAGAGCAAAAGGTGCATTTACTCATAGCAAGACTCACATCATACATACTACCAATTGATCTGCTCTGATTGTAAGTATATTAAAAAAGGTGCATTTTTTTTTTTTGTAATAACTGCTTTCATTGTGGTTTTTTTTGTTTGTTTGTTTTTTACCTTCTAATTACTCTATCTTTGTCACAAATGCCAAGTCAATAGTTGAGGTGTGCGTGTGTCTGTGTATCACTGATTGTCTGTGGTTTGTTTGTCTGGCAAAAGGCTGATAATTAAATATTGCTTGGTTAAAAGCAAAAAAAAAAAAAAAAACTTGCGTTTTTAAGGCCTGAATTGATCAAAGCACAAATTGTGGCATTGTGTGAAAATGTATTTGTGCCTGCTATTTAAATATTATAAAGGAAATCCATTTTTTGATTAATTCAGGTCCCAGTAAGTTTGAGAAGGAAATATCTTTTATGAGAGCAAATGCACCTTCTTTATATTATATATATATATTGACTTCTGCGTCTTGTTAAACAGGTTAAATTCATTAAAATCTTTGCCTTATAACTCGCAGTAATCAGTCCTTATAGCCACAGACATTGTTTAATGACCAGTTATTTGAGTTGTAAAATGGACTTAAACTTATTTTGAGTACCAGAGGGATCGCAGAGTGTTAAAGATACATATTAAAGATTTTCTTTCTTTTCATTGAATTCAGTGTGTTTGCTATTTAAGGTTAATGTTTGCAATGTATTTACATTTATTTGCTTCAATGTATGAAGCCCATAAACTTGGTTCACATCATATGTCTAAATTGTTTATGGCATTATTAATTGAAGTCAAAGTTTTATGCTGAAAAAAAAGTTTAAAATGGTTCCATAGGCAATATAACAATTAACAATTCAGTGCTCTGTCTGCGTCTCTTGGGCGTAGTGAGGGGGGGGGGGGGGGAAGGCAGTGCCTTTTCAGAGCTACTAACCAGACCCTGAAATGTTATACATTTGTAAAATACTGAAAAATACCGGCTGTGGCTTCCGTTCCCCAGTTCTGAGCTTTTTTTTCCCCAAACAAAGAGTCCACGAGGCACCTGCAGTTTTGCCACCACTTACTTGAATTGCTTATGCAAATGTTCCACTTCTATGTTCATATCAGTTTTGTCTATATTTGAAGTTGTCGGAATGCATCAGTCGATTCACCCACAGCATACTAGTACTATAAACACAACACTGGCATGTAGTGGTTGTGATGCTTAGACTGCCTCTAGAGTTTGCATTTACAGCTTAAGTCAAAGCTATAGTCCTTGCAATCCATTAATGCCTTTGCTTAGTACTTTATGTGTAGCCATGAAGACACTATAAACTTAATAAAAATGATCAAGTTGAGAACTCAAGAACATACAAATACAAAGTAAAAATATGTATGCTGAAAGTAGTGTAGTACAGAGGTGAGCAAACAGGATGGCAATACTTTTTATATTGTAACCAGTCGGTTGACAGTAGGTTTTATTTTAAAATGCTTCTATTTCCTTTTCTTTTTTTATATATTCTTTATTTTTCGTGCTGACCGGTTTCAAAAGAACATGAGTGGCTTGCGCAGAAGCCTATTTTGTGATTCAACGGTAGGTATGAATGCAAGCAATACAGTGTTATTGGTACCTTTTTGAGTTTTGTAGCCTGTGACCTGCGCAGAAGCCGGTTAAGGTGTCTATTGCTGCAGTATCTGTCAGCTTTTTCCTTTTTTCTCTTTTCACATACAGTGTAACATTTCATAACATAATAAACCATATTAAAATAAAATAAAACTAAGTAGTTCAAAAGCACGAGTGAGATTTCGCTATCCCGGTTCTGTCATTTCTATTTGTCTTAGATGTCGTATTGTTCCCATGTGGCTCAGACTTTCCGGAACGTGTTGATGGTATTTCTCACCTGAGCTGTCATTTTATCCATTAAGTAGTTGTTCCTAATTTTTGTCTTGACCAGGGTGAGTGGGGGTGTTTCTGGGTTTATCCAGTGTTGCGCTATCGCTCTTCGAGCAGCTAGGTAGAGCATATTTAGAAGTTTTTGGTCGTGTTTGTGGACACCATCGCTCTTCGAGCGGCTAGGATCTATTTACTTTTCAAGGAAAAGGAGTACTATAAACACTAGTCACCAAAACAACTTTGGCTTAATGAAGCCGTTTTGATGTATAAATCATGCCCCTGCAGTCTCAATGTTCAATTCTCCATCATTTAGAAGTTAAATCACTTTGTTTATGAAGCCTTAGTAACACCACCTTGCATGTGACTTAAACACCCTTCCTAAATACTTCCTGTAAAGTCATCTAATGTTTACACTTTTATTGCAAATCCTGTTTAATAATTTAGAATTTATTTCTTGTTGGACTTTGCAGGAGCCTCCTTTATATAATCAAAGCTAAATATCAGAACAGGAGATAAAAACCTTTAAATTGGCAGTAATTCAAGGTGAATTTCACATAGCCATGTTGGAAACCTAGAATTTGTCCAATTCATATACTTGGCCTGAAACTTGAAATTCACTTTGAATTCCTGGCATTTAACATTTTATTGAAAAACACTGACAACTCCTAAAAGAACACCGATTGTAAGTGAGATTCTGATATATATTTTTTTCCTCATCATAGCATGAGTAAACGCACATTACTACATTCCTTACATGTGTATAAAAGTTCTAAATATTATGTCCCACATAGTTTAACTCCACATGGCACCAGAGTGTTTAGAATTGGTAAACTGTAGATAAATTGCCATAAACAGAGAAGCCGAAGTACAATAAAGCAGTGGATGGAGATTTGCTTGGTCACAGCAGTTATAAATAACTTGTACTAATTTGGGGCAAAGTAAGTGTAGCTACAGTCAGGAATAATTGTAAAGAGAAGCCATTAACTCTTACTAATCAATATTCCAATTAAAAAGGCATTGATATTCTGCTGCACATGCTGACTTCATAGTTATATAGAGAGTGCTACATTTAGATTCTCACATTTGCGTACGAAATTTGGCTGGTTTTATGGCACTGTGGCCCCTACGTTCATCCATATAACCTAATTTTTTTTTTAATTTTTTTTTTTTTTAAAGTGTATTTATATTATTCTGTTCATTGACATGGGATCTCTGCCCCTTTTTCGATGCCTTAACCCCTTAAGGACACGACATGTGTGACATGTCATAATTCCCTGTTATTCCAGAAGTTTGGTCCTTAAGGGGTTAAACCTAAATTACGTCTGTATGTAGAACTCTTTCCGCAGTGTTGAACAAAGTGTATGCTACAATCTAGCAGTCTACATCGCCATGTCCAGAAACAAATACAGCCTTCACATTAGTTTTAACTTCATCACAGGATTATTTTATGGCACATTTATTGCAGTGCTACATTTAATTAAAAGAACGTTCCCTTGATGATAATTACCCTTTAAGTAATATGCCATTTTCTTGCTTCCATTATATGATCATTGAAAGAACACTTTTTTTTCCAATTTTTAAAATACCCAGCGGAGATACATTGACATGTGATGCCCATGGGCCTTTTGGTCCAGCACTAGTGGAATAGTGGGTTTTAGGACATGACATATCTTTTTGTAGACTTATAAACATTAACCCAATACTAAATCTTGGAATTAATGATGTAATAACTGATCAACTGTGGTTGGTCTTAAACCTCTGTGATTCATAGTCTGCTTAGTGCTGGCTGTGGGTTGTGGGAATTGTAGTCCAACTGTTTTAGTGTCAGTGTTCAACCTTATAAACAAATCTTTCCTGTAAAAAAATAATCAGTATGACTGTCTTGTTATAAGACCTTGAGGTCACCTTTGAATATTAAAGACAGGGACAGATAATGTTGAAAGTAGAAACCAAGATACTGTTTCTATTGGTATTTAAACTATTAAATAAAAAAGAACTGTGGTGCGGTCTGCTGAGCACTCAGTAATGGTCTTTGCAAATTATCTGTGCCCCGTACACCTTGAGTTATCAATAAAAAAAAAAAAAGTCTCCTGAATCTTGTGTATCAGGATGCACAGGGTTTTTTTTTTTTTTTGGTGTGTACCTTAAGTGGAATGTTATTCTTTGCCCCCTCCCCAGATAATTCCTGCTGAGAATTTAATTGGGTTCAATATAGTAAATGCACCTAACAAAGGATTCTATTGTCCGTTCTAGATCTGTGAACAGTGCTAGGATTTGCTCCCTCATACCTATGTCTGCTGTAATCTAGAAAGGCCATCCAACTTCGATGGGTTGTCCTTAGCAACCGCAACCACTCTCAGCCATGCGCAAAACATGCTAGGCCTGGCTCTGCTTGTCACCATAGAAACTGAAGGCAATGGGGCAGTGAACAGAATAATAATGGCACTCTCCTTATCTATCCAAGCACCAAAAGTCGTTTTGTATTTGCCACTGAATGCTTTAACTACGAGAGGCTCTTATATGAAAACAAATGCTCGCAAACTGCAGCAGTATTTATTTTCTGTTTTTGTTTTTGTTTTGGGTTTTTTTTGTTTTTTTTTAAACACATTAGCCTGTTCTATAAAAAAAATGTTTTTTTTTGGGTTGGGTGTTTTTTCCCCCTCTGTTCACTCTGTAAAGAACCATGCCCGAAAAATAAAACCGTGTAATTTCCTATGAGCAGTCTGGTTTCATTGATGTTCCATTATAGCATTTTTAACGTTTTTATTTGTTCTTTTATACCGGGCTGGCTGGAGGTTCTTTAAAATACATTTTAGGAATGATTTGTAGCCTCAATTGTCTGAAAGGGTCATTTGACTGCAAAGTGTTATTTTAGGTAAAAGGTCCAAGTTCTGTAACTAGTTGATTGCATGTAATGCTCCTCCAGCCAGTTCATAGGAACAATCTCTTGTTTATCTCAATAGGAAAAAATGTCATCCTCTAGCTTTTCCTCGATCATAAAATACATTGTCATAACAAACAATTAAGCATGCATTTTATCTTGTTTTCATATCCAGTGCAGAGCTGAATATCCCTCAAAGGGGCTGCTGTCCTATACACAAGGTATATGTCGTGCTGTGTAGACCTGAATCCTTAAACCGATAATTCTATGTGCAAGGTAGATGACTTCAGTCTAAAATGTCCAGCTTAAAGGGGCATTTTGGACTGGCATTACCTACTCCACCGACCAGCAACAAAGGGCATTAAAGGCTATTTCAACTGTTTTTAAAGGTCTGTTCTTTTAATTAATTACCCCTCCCCCCTGCTCCCCCCTCACACACACACACACACACACACTTTAAAAGCTGCAAAAAAGATATTCATTGCACTTACCTGGAATCCAGTGCAAGTCAAAGATCACTGGCTTCCTCGTGAGATCCAATCAATAGTTCTCATAGAAAAGCATTTAGTTGAACCATTCTCCCAGGTTTAGAGCGCATGCATATGGGACGGTGAAGATGGTGGGGGGTGGACAAAGGGGTGAGATTTAAACATGGAAGAAAAAAAGAAAAAGGCCTTGCATTAGACAGGATGGTAGGGAAACTTAACTTTTCTCCTTGCATATGACTGTTTGCAAGTGAGAAGATCAGTAACTCTGTCACCAGCATGCAATTCTAGCACATAATTTATATTGGGAAGCTTGGAACAGCGTCCTGGGCCTTAAGTCACCCTAAACACTTCTAAAAGCAGGTAATTGTATGCTACGTATCTAACCGTTCATTCCTGTCTAGTGAAAAATAGAAATCTAGGCATTTAGTTTTTATGCGACCAACACTGAACTCTAGTTAAAGGAACACTACAGCATTAGGAATATAAATAGATTCCAAACACTATATTTTTAACTCTATGCTTGTGTCCCCCTGCCTTGTAAAGGCTGTTTTACTTATCATTGGTCTCTTTGGGGAAACGCCTCCTTCCTGGGTTTCCCATAGGAAAGGAATGGGTGGCTAGTGCATATGCGTGTCAAAACACCATGCTGCGACAATCACCACCAATGATTGAAATAGTAGAGTTTGGCTCGGCTCTTTATTGGAAGGGTGACTTCCACTAAAAGCATTTAAATCTTGCCATTCTGCCAAACAGCAATGCTTTTATTTGCAGGGTTAAAGCTAGAGGGACCTGATGCACAGACCACTTCATTGAGAGAGTTTTTTTGGGTGCCTATAGATTCCCTTTAAGATCTCCTTTATTTATCTTACTAAAATTATTGAGAACCAGGGTGCTTTTGTGCATAGATCATGAGTTACCAAGACAGTTGGTATTTTTTTTTTTTTTTTTTTTAAAGCTGATTTGTTGATGCGTACTTAGCCAGCCAGTCATGTCACTGCTTACTGTGAACCCTGTATGAAGCATCACGGGAAGGTTTGTTTTGCCTTTCCACTTACCCAAACATTAAAATATAAAAGGCCTCATTAGTTTAAATTATGGTTATACCTGAAGCGCTTAAAGGGACACTCAAAAGTACTTTGTGTAAAAAGTGTGTCCTCTTTTTTTATTTTGCAAAAAGTACAGATTTCAATACAAATTTGCACATTTTATAAACCGGTTATGTTGCTCCATGGTTTGGTTAGCTCAGGGCACCTGCTTTGCAAAGATGTCTCATTGAGCTGCACTGGGAAGTCTGTGGTTGGGCAACCACAGAAAGTTTGGGCGGGGTTAGAAGGGGAAGGCTTGTAAAGGAAAATAGATATTTTTTTGTTTGTTTTAAGTTTTATACTAATACGAATTCCTTCCACTCCCTGGGTGAATAGGCTATGCACTATGCCAGATAGGTTTGTGTAAAATAGGATAAGAACATGTTTAACACCTTCCAAGTGCTTGGATGTCTCAATAGGAAGTTAGGTTTCCCCAGTGATGATAAAAAAAAAAAGTGCAGCCCAGGCGTTGGAGATGGAAGTAAAAATCCTCAGGCTGGTGTGGAATTTTGTTTTCAGAGACCACTTCCTCGCACCATAACCAATGCAGCAAGCTGTAGAGGTTGTGATGCTTTAAGCATCCCTAAAGCACAGATTTTGTTGACTGTTAGAAGGTTGTTCACTAAAGTGAGAATTGTTAAGAATTCAAAGTAAGTTCTATGTGAATTTCAAATTCAAAGGACAAAATACCTACAAAAATTTTCCACGTCAATGTGGCTTTTTTTGGACTTCAACAAAATTCACTCTGAATATCTGAGCAATCTGACGTTGGTTAATAACCCGGAAATGGGACTTTTATTACATATATCTAGTGGCTTACCATTAAGAGCCTGCATATCTAAAAAGTACATAGCTTTGAAAATAATCACTTGGAGGTGACTAAACTAGGAACAAAAAAAATATATCTTGTTTTTGATTTATATAATTTTCTTTGTCTGTGTTGCAGCTCTAGAATTTGTGTGCAGTTGTAGACCTCTCCTACTTCTTTACATCTTGAGAAAGACATGTTAATTACTTGGAGCTTCAAGGTCAAACCGCTGACTTTTTTTTTTTTTTTCTTTTCCATGCAAAATATTTTCTTTGAGGAAGAATATAAACCGAGCAGGGCTTTATGTGCACACACATCACATGGCTTTAATCGCCAGGCTGCGGCACCCTGTGGAGTTAAAGAAATGCAGCACTCAGATTATCAGCTCTCTTGCTCGCTCTATATTGCACGCCATGACGCAGCCTCATTGTCAAAAAGTATGACTCCTACAGTTACAAAGCGCATTATGTTTAGGGGGGAATGCTTGTGGTTTTTACTGAAACCTCTAATGAGATGTGGGATCGAATTAAATTATAACATGGTTAAATAGGGGTGATTCACAACAACCTGACTTTTAACAAAGCTGTCGCTGTGAAAAAAGAAAAATGGATTGTAACCTAAAAGACATCTGAGGGGGGGTAGTGGTGGCTTCCTTTGTGTAAGAAATTTGACAGCATTCCTAGTTTTCTTTTATATGTAAGACCAGTTTTATTTACTGGCCTTATAAATGTCTTCAACAAAGATTATGGTCCAGCAATACTAGCCATGACCAATTTTATTTTCTCCTGAAATCTTAAACAAAGCAAACAAGCTGTAAGTGGTATTAAAGATATGTAAGACAGCAGGATCAAGCCGAGGGTACGTGATTGATGTAGCAAGTGAAATGATGCCAGTCACCAAATAGTTTTGACATAGTTGATTGACAAGTCCATTGTATTGCCTGGACTAAAGACAAAAAAAAAATGAAATAAAAATGGCATTTTATGTGTGTCACTCCAATAGAAGCGATGAGGGGGAACTGCACTGTGACAAACATTTGCCACTTGTTCAGAATACATGATGCACTGCCTACACAAAAATCCTCTGGTTAGTACACCTCAATAAATAGCTGCAGGACGCAGCACAATGGAATGCTGCCTGACGTAGCTCTCCCAAAAATATACAGAAAGTATCTCCCAACACAGACCCCAAACAGCCTCGCTTCTACGGTTACACGAGAGGAAATGGACCATAAACAGACAGTGCTGAAACTAGTTACTGTGTACATTCATACAAAGCAGCAATCGCTCAAAGCACACCAGGTATAACCAGGAGCAGCTTGGTACCAATCATATCATTCAGGTTAAGGTTTACTTATGTGAACAAATCAATATTATTTGTCAAAGGTAAAGGCTGCACTAAATGTTTGGGAGATTGCTCAAGAGGTTTTTGTATAAATCCTTACTCTTTATGGAGTTTAAATTCACATTACCTTGAAATTTATATTACAACAATTCTTCAAGCAATTAATATTTTTCTTAAACAGCGTGTTAAAGGAATACTTGCGTTGGTAATAGAATCATGTATTCCTAACTCAATACTGTTAGCCTACCTATTTGGATAATCATTCCCTACTTCACTCCCTGTAATAGAAAAAAAAAAAAAAACAGGTGGTTCAACTTTCATTATTTTCCCTGGTGCACTTGTGTCACAATTGTCACCCAGTACCGATAATCTCGGCCAATCCAATGTTGGAAGGCTAGTGAGCATGGGCAACAAATCACCTCCTCCATAGAGATGGAGAGAGTCTCTAGACACAGTGTGGAGACAATACCTGCCCTGGGAGAGTGACCGTTACTAGAGGAGACATTAGGCAGCAGTGTAAATGTTGTCTGTTCAGCGTTTTTAATGCTGAGGCTGCAGGGATAGTCTCTATGGCCCAGAGCCCCTACATTAAGATACCAGTTATGTGTGGGTTTTTTTTTATTTTTATATATGTGTGTGGGTGTCTTCTTTAGTCCTTACACTCACGGTCTTTGAAGATAAACAAAGTTCCTTTATTGATACTATTCCATAAAAAAGATCTTATGTTTATCTTCAAAGACCGTGAGTGCAAGGCATTTTTTACATTGTTATATGCAACACTTTTTAGCATTCTGCTAAGGCTGGACCTCCTCCATTGCCATTATCATGCCATGGGCATGCCAGCTACTGACCTACAACCTTAGCCGGTGGTTCTGCAATATGTTCTTCCATCGTGACTCATTTTCGTTTCCCTACCATTCCCGAGTGCAGATTTCTCACCACCACCACCACCACCACATGTTGCAGACAATACTTGGGCACTCTGCTATACCTCTCCAGTAAAGAGTGGCACTGATTGCACCGGCAAAGTCTCTGCTGAGCTGTCCCATAGTTGCTTCTAAGGGGGCTACAAGAAACCGGGTAACGTAGCAAGGGCAACACCGTTACACAGGTTTCACTGATGTCTTCTTTCCAGCACCATAAAATCCAGAACCTGTAACACTTGAACTGCCTGCGGTAAAAGGATTTGCAGTGCCAGTGGAAGCGGCAGTAGGTATGATTGCAGCATAAAAAGGCTGAGAAAAATCCATTTGCCACATGGTTGTGAATCTTGCATAACAGACATGCTGCTAATCCCACTATCCTGAACCTGAATATTATTAATTGTGGTGGAGGCACAAGGGTGTCAGCAATCCTCATCCCTGGGGAAGAGGTGTTCAAACTTTCAGAGGCTTTGGTACCACTGCTGGTGGTAGTTTGGGGAACATGACCCCTTCCCCTATTCTTTCTCCATTCTTTCTCAATCTCAGGATGTAACAGTGATGATGGTGGGTTTGATTTTCTTATTAAATTAAATTCGTAATGTGAATGATTGGATATTCAAAAATAAAAAGGTGTTTGTGTGACAAAATGGATTGATTGGTGAATTTACAACTGTGATGTTTTTTTTTGTTTGAAGAATGAAAATCCTATTTATTTATTTTTGACTGTGTTCAGTCTGTGTGCAGTGCATGTTCTGTGTAGTGTTTAAAATCAAACCGTTTTAAAAGACAAACATACTTTTAACAATTCTATATTTGTAAGCAAGTCTTACATGACAAAATTGCAATCTCCTATCAATCACACAAATGTATTTCAAGGGCTCCTGGCATTAGCTATCTAGTCAGATACAGGAACAAGCTGAACATATTCTTGTACTAAATATTCTAAATATCCCTCAAAAAAATTCTTTTTAAAATGACTAAAGTTGATTTCAATAACCTAATCTTACACAGGGGTCAATTACCTAATGCAATCTCCTATCTCCCATTAAAGCTGTTTAATCTGCCACTGGCAGTAGGTACTGATATATTGCAGTAAGCTAAAAAAAAATCTACTTCAAAAAAATACTCCAGACCCCTACATTACTTTAGCTTGCTGATTTTACAAAAAGTGCAGATTTAAATAGAAATTAAAACTTTTATACATTCACCTTGATACAAACTCCTGGCTGTCAGTCAAACAACTAGTCCTGTTACTTCCTGGTTTGGTTAGCTCAGTGGAGCTAAATTTAAGAGGCAGTAATCGTCCAGAGCACCTGCCTTGCAAAGACATCTCATTGTAGTGCTATGAGAAGTATGTGATTGGACAGCCACAGAAAGTCTGGGTGGGATTAGAAGGAGAGGGCTTGCAAAGTATACCCAATATGCCAGTATGCCACAGTATGTAGACAAGAAATCTGCAGCTTTTACAAGCAGCTTTTAGATATACCCAATGTAAAAATTGCATAATTAAATGCATGCGTGTTTTCATTGGGAGTATATCTACTAAACAGTGTGTTATTATCCTTTTGTATTTGAGTTGTGGAGAATCAATGACTCCGGCTAAATCCCACTCCCATACTGTGATGTAATTCCAGTAAAATACAAGTTTAGCAGGCTAAGATTGCCACAAGGCATATGTATGTATATGTGTTTGTAGTATCAGTTAGTTAATTACACGTAGCTAAGATACTGTTATCACTGTACTGACCAGGTGCAGGAATGTAAGAACTGGAATTACGCGTCCCTCTCCTTTGTATCAGATGAGCCACGTGGTTAGACCGGATGGATGAGTTTAGACTCTATTTATTAAATAGGTTAAGGGTATGTGTGGGTGTAGTTAATTGTGGGAGGAGCTACAGTGCTATATAAGGAATGTACTCTATGTATTCAGTACTCAGACTTTGCTGTATTTTGGTGACGCTAGTCCCTCTGAGTCCCGATCGGTGATCCAATAAAGAATCTCTTCCTTCCTGAAGAAACCTGTGTCCATCTCTCTGTGCTTGGCTTCCGTCAGTTTCTCCGGTATCATTTGGTGCATTGGCCGGGAAGCTCATCGTTCAACGGTAGCTGAGAGGCAGAGGCGTGAGACGGTCTATCTTTGCCCACGTTCTCTACGGCTGCACCCCTGAACTTCTGCGTGGACCTCCCTTCGTCTCGGCGCCACTGGTCTGTTGTCCAGGAGATCATCGGCCTCTACGTGAGAAGTGCTGGGGTGTCCCCGTCGATGAGTGTGAACTCAGGTTCAGGAACGAGGAGGTAAGACAACTGCTGTTTTAGACGGCAGGACCCACTAGGGGTATACCGATTGTGCGGTAGGCCCAAAGGGGTTTTGAATCTGTGTATCTGCCCCCTCTGTCGGAGGGAAGGAGCGAAGGCGCACCGCTCGATCGAACGCTCTTTAGTCAGACCGTTTGATTTGGTTAGTCAGGCGGGGTCCTGGTGTAAATAGCCCTAGCCGGACACCGGTGTCTTGTCTAGACTAGCGTTCTAGGGTGTATATTACGTTCGCTAGGTCGGAGGGACCGGGAGACTAAGCGGCGCCTGTGTAAATTCGGTTCGCTAGTTCTCATCCTATCTGGGCTAAGTGGGAAGGCGTGTAAATTTGGAACCCACTAGACTTTTGATAGTGCGACTAAGAGGCGCCTGTGTAAATTCGGTTCTCTAGCTCGCTATATATGTGGTGATTGGGCAGTGTGGCTAACCAAAACGGGTGTATATAGTTTTAGGTAGTCCATTCAAGGTACTGGCCAATAGTTTAGTTGGGAATTGTAAATGTGTTAACGATTGTTTTAGTAAAGTGTATATCTTGTTAGATAGCGCGAGCTCAGCCGTCTAGCGAGAGTGTTAATAGTGTGTTGCTGTATTATAGTGCACGGTACCATAACCCTGTATATTTACTGACATTATATAATAAGTACTAATCATTGTCGTCCATTGCATGTTTAACACCATAACCACTAATAATTGTATTGTGACCTTAACTTGTGCTTTGACCTATGCTAACCGTACTGTAACCGCTATTTGTAAAAGACGATGTTACTGGGGTGTGTTATAGACGGGTAATTCGTATATAGAGAATTATAGCGTGGGTGACTGTATAGTTACGCCAAAGGGCATAATATTGATTATATAGTGACTGGTGTAACAGCTGTGTGTGTACGGGAATTCCCTGAGTGTTTATTGTTATTGTGTACGTTTCACTTGGTAACCGTACCACGTGGTGCTGTTGCCAGAGGAAACGGGTGTGACTGTTGAATAGTACGCGTGTATAGTATTCGTTGTCGACGACGTTCCATTGTTAAGTATGGGTGCGTCGCAGTCAACGATTCCGGATCCCTTAGGATGTATGGTTAAGAATTTTAAAAAGGGATTCAAAGTTTGTGATTTTGGGGTAAAGATGTCTCCTGTACGTTTGGTCACTTTGTGTACTAGGGAGTGGCCTACTTTGGTTGCGGCATGGCCGCCACGTGGCAGTTTGGATCCAACTCTGGTACAGCGCTTACACGTGGCTGTATCGGGTAGGCCTGAACTTTACGGCCAGTTTCCTTATATTGACTGTTGGAGACAGGCCGTAAATGACTCGCCAAAATGGCTCCAGACATGCCACGAGGAGCAGTGTCGCCTCATGGTAGCTAGGACTTGCTCGTCCACTAGGACTGGTGTTAGGCCCATTTTGGACACGCCCCCTGAGTCCGAGATCCCTTTGCCGCCCCCTTACTTTCCGTTAAGAAGAAGTGACGCAAACGCAGGAAGTCCTGCACCCCTCCCCTCATTACCCTCATCCACTTCCGCTTCCTCCTCCAGTACAGGATCCACCCCCCCTCGTACTAAATCTCCCCTTCCGGAACCAGAATCCACCCCCATTAGAAACGAATATCCTGATTTGGCGCCACTTCAGACTTCCGGTCAAGCTTCATCTAGCTCGGCTCGAAGTGTTTTATTTACGACCTTTTCCCAAAACCGACCTCCCACATCCCCATACCCTATCTCTCCCCGACCGGAACCCATGACTGACGCCTCTCTACGTAGCCCCATCCAAACCCGACAGTTGACTGGTGCCCAACAATTAAAGCACTATCAGATGCCTCTTCGTCTGAATCCCGGGTCAGCTTATATCGATGCCGCAGGTCAAATGGCACACGCTGACCCAGTCTTCGTATATGTCCCATTTACCACAACCGATCTTTTAAACTGGAAGACCCATAATTCCTCGTATACTGAGAAACCACAAGCTATGACTGATCTGTTCACCTCAATAGTACAGACGCATAATCCGACATGGGCTGATTGCCAGCAGTTACTAATGACTTTATTTAACAATGAGGAAAGGACAAGAATAAATCAAGCAGCCATTAAAGCATTAGAGGATAGAGCCCGTGCTTTGAACCAAGCCAATCCAGCAGCATGGGCCGCGACACACTATCCCAACACCGATCCCGATTGGAACGTAAATGGTGCTGATATGGTTCAACTCAGAGCCTATAGAGACGCTATAATTGCTGGCATGAAAGCCGGAGGAAAGAAAGCCATTAACATGTCGAAGACAGTTGAGGTGATCCAGAAAAGCGATGAAGCGCCCAGTGTCTTTTATGACCGATTATTGGAGGCATACCGCTTGTATACCCCCTTTAATCCGGAAGACGCAGACAATTCCCGAATGGTTAACTCCGCCTTTGTCAGCCAAGCATACGGAGATATTAAGCGCAAGCTACAAAAGTTAGAAGGGTTTGCAGGTATGTCCATCACCCAACTAATGGAGGTAGCAAATAAGGTCTATATGAACAGGGATACAGAAAGTAAGAAAGAGGAAGAGCGCAAGATGCGTAAAAAGGCTGATATGCTAGCGGTAGCGATCGCAGGCGTAGATAAACGGGGCCCAGATAGAGGCAATAATAGATGGAGTAGGGAGCCTTTGAGTAGGGATCAATGCGCGTATTGCAAGGAAGAAGGGCATTGGAGGAACGAATGTCCGCAAAGAGAGCAGTACGAGAGAGACCAACCCAGGGCAGGCTACGGAAACTTTAGAGGTAGAGCGAGAGGTAGAGGAGGCCCCGGAGGGAGTAATGGTTATAGAGGGAGTAATGGGAACAGAGGAAGTGTTAGGGAAGACAGGTATATTCCAGCAGCGCAAAGGTCCCGCGATAGAGAAGGTAGGGACTTTGTAGGATTGGCTGACACTGTCATGGAGGACTATTGATACCGACCGGGCTCCATCCCCCTTGGTCGAGCGGAGCCTATGGTCGATGTATCAATAGGGGGGAAAAGGAGTGCGTTCATGATCGACACTGGTGCTGAACATTCAGTGGTGACTAATCTAGTTGCTCCTCCATCTGGAAGGACTATTACTGTGATAGGAGCAACTGGAAGAAGTGCTGAAAAACCGGTTCTTAAAAGTCGACTCTGTACATTGGGAGGCCACGTAGTAAAACACCAATTCCTTTATATGCCTGAATGTCCAGTCCAATTGCTGGGACGTGATATGCTATCAAAATTACAAGCGCAGATTACGTTCCTACCAAATGGAACAACATCCTTAAAGTTTAATGGACCTTCAGGTATTATGACTTTATCCGTACCAAAGGAAGAAGAGTGGCGACTTTATACAGTGTTGACTAGCCAAAACCCTAGGAGTGATGAGACATTGTTTAACATACCAGGAGTTTGGGCAGAGAACAACCCACCAGGACTGGCCCGCAATATTCCACCAATAAAAATTGAACTGAAACATGGGGTTTATCCAGTGAGCCTAAGACAATATCACATTCCGCAGAAGGCTAAGAAGAACATCCAATCCTATCTGGATAAGTTCATACGGTATGGTATCCTAAAATTCTGTACTTCCCCCTGGAACACCCCATTGCTGCCTGTTCAAAAGCCCGGTACAGATGAGTATCGACCTGTACAGGACTTAAGAGCAGTCAATGATGCGGTTGTTAGCATACATCCAGTTGTACCCAATCCATATAACCTGCTTGCTTTAATTCCGGGCGGGGCTACTTACTTCACAGTCTTAGATCTCAAAGATGCCTTCTTTTGCCTCCGAATTGCCGCAGAAAGCCAATGTATTTTCGCTTTCCAATGGGAGAACGCTGTAACGGGCTCAAAACGCCAAATGACTTGGACAAGACTGCCCCAAGGGTTTAAAAATTCACCTACCCTATTTGGTTCAGCTCTAAGTCAAGATCTACTGGATTTCGAGTCTATCCCAGGAGAATGTGTATTGTTACAATATGTAGATGACTTGTTGATAGCAGCAGTTACAAAAGAAAAATGTCAGCAAGCAACGCACGATCTACTACATATTCTCTGGAAGGCAGGATACAAGGTGCCCAGGAAGAAGGCTCAGTTGTGTTTGCCAACTGTCAAGTATCTGGGATTCCATATCTCTGAAGGTCAAAGGATTATGGGGCCAGAGAGAAAAGAAGCTGTCTGCCAAATACCAATACCCAAGAATAGAAGACAAGTGCGAGAATTCTTGGGGGCAGCAGGCTTCTGTAGGATATGGATTCCCAGCTATGCGATACTGGCAAAACCTCTGTACGCAGCCATCAAAGGTACAGAGCACGACCCCTTCTTATGGACCCAAGAACAGCAAACGGCATTTGAAGATGTGAAGAAGGCTTTGATGAGTGCCCCAGCATTAGGTCTACCTGATCACACACGACCATTCTACTTATATGTACACGAGCAAAGAAGAATGGCTGTGGGAGTATTGACACAGTACTTGGGATCATGGCAAAGACCTGTTGCCTACATGTCTAAGCAACTGGATGCAGTGGCCAGCGGACTTCCACCTTGTCTAAGAGCCGTAGCTGCAGCCGCCCTGCTAGTAGCTGAAGCCGATAAACTCACTCTGGGTCAAGAACTTTATGTACGAGTCCCACATGCAGTACAGACGTTGTTGGATTACAAAGGAAATCATTGGTTTAGTAACAGCCGTATGACCAAGTATCAAGCAATGTTGTGTGAAAACCCAAGAGTGCATTTAGAGACTGTAAACACCTTAAATCCAGCTACCCTTTTGCCGCAACCTACTGAAAGTCAACATGATTGTTTGGAAGTAATGGATGAAGTATTTTCAAGTAGACCAGATCTTCGTGATTTTCCCATCCAGAACCCCGATGTTCAATATTACACCGACGGCAGTAGTTATGTGAAAGAAGGGATCCGCTATGCAGGATATGCAGTGACAACAATAGACAAGGTGATAGAAGCTCGGCCACTGGCGAAAGGAACATCAGCACAAAAGGCAGAATTAATAGCACTAACACGAGCGTTACAATTGGCTGAAGGTTTAAGAGTAAATATCTATACGGACTCTAAGTATGCGTTTTTAACCACTCATGCCCACGGAGCTTTGTATAAAGAAAGAGGACTACTGAATTCAGAAGGCAAAGAAATCAAGTACGCAGCTGAAATCCTACAACTATTGGAAGCAGTGTGGGAGCCGAAAGAAGTCGGTATCATACATTGTCGAGCGCATCTGAGAGGAGATGGTGATGTAACCAAGGGAAATCGGATGGCAGATAGTGCAGCTAAGCGTGCTGCTGAATCAGGAAGACAGGAGTATGTGGGGCATATAGCTGCTCTTATACCAACTCCACTGTCCCAATGGACTCCAGTTTATACAGCTCAAGAAGAGGAGTGGTTAAAGACTGAACCGGGAAAGTATTTGGAGAACAAGTGGTATCAGCTAGAAGATGGAAGAATAGTCATACCAGCATCACTAGCGGTAGAAATTGTCCAAAATTATCACAACGGGACACATTCTGGGAGAGACAGTACTGAAGAATCTCTCAGGAAACATTTCTACATACCAAGATTGTCCAACTTGACTCAGGCCATTGTACGCAGATGTGTAACGTGTGCTAAGAATAATGCAAGACAAGGACCAGTAAAGCCACCAGGAGTCCAGTTTATGGGGGGACTCCCCATGTCCGATCTACAAATAGACTTTACAGTAATGCCTAAATCGGGTGGACATCGTTACCTGTTGGTAATTGTGTGCACCTATTCAGGCTGGGTAGAAGCATGTCCTACTCGTACAGAGAAAGCAGGAGAAGTTGTAAGATTCCTGCTACGAGAAATAATACCCCGATATGGACTACCCTGTTCTATAGGATCGGACAATGGTCCAGCTTTTGTTCATCAGTGCCTACAACAACTGACTCATATGCTTGGTATAAAGTGGAGGCTTCATACTGCATATAGACCCCAGAGTTCTGGTAAGGTAGAGAGAATGAATAGAACTATAAAGAACCAGTTGGCTAAAATGTGTCAGGAAACCCAACTTAAGTGGAACGTTCTCTTACCCATAGCTTTATTGCGAATCCGCAGTACCCCTACCAGAAGGATGGGCCTCTCTCCTTTTGAAATCATGTATGGGCGACCACCTCCCGTACTTGGTAACTTAAGGGGGGACTTGAGTCAGTTGGGAGAAGGAATTACCCGGCAGCAGGTTGTAGAGTTGGGTAAGACTATGGAGGAGGTACAGAAATGGGTACAAGATAGATTACCTGTGAATATTTATCCCCCTGTTCATAGTTATCATCCAGGAGACCAAGTGTGGATTAAAGAGTGGAATAATGTACCGTTAGGGCCCAAGTGGAGAGGTCCTTATGTTGTTCTTTTGTCTACCCCTACAGCGATAAAAGTAGCCGAAGTAACTCCGTGGATACATCACTCCAGGGTTAAACCAGCAGCAGTCGATTCTTGGCAAATTACAGCAGATCCAGAGAATCCCTGCAAGATCCGGTTGAAACGCACTACTCAGTCGGAGTAACGAGGAATTATTGTGGATTACAAATTTTATTGTTACAGGTGTGAGTGAGAAGGCCATAATAAAGCCTGTCCGCTTACCAACACATAGTGTATAAGCCAGGAAAGTCTCGAAGGGACACCTGTGAAGACGAGCAGAACTCCATTCCCTGCAGCCCTCACATCCTGGAAGCTGAGGTTCCATCGCACGGACGAAGACTGAGGATGACGGCGAAAGATGTGCTTTTGATTGTGTTTATTTATATGTGTTTTTATATTCAGGAAGGTAGAGGTACCGACACTCCTAGCTGTGAGGTATGCATTAAGACTACGAGAACAGGTAACCATATTTCCCAAACCCTAATTTGGCATTCACAATACGAATGTAAAGGAGAGGTATCAAGATGTAGATACCTAAATATAGACTATAGTGTGTGCCATTTAGGAGTAGGAGAACCTAAGTGCTTCAGTCCAGAGTATCAACCTCGTACAATTTGGTTGACTCTCAGGAATGGAGATCCTCAGGGGACCCTAATTAATAAGACGGTGTTAGAATCCGTACATTCTTCGGGTGTTCTGCTATTTGATGCATGTAAGGCGATATCAAGTGGTAGAAAACCGTGGAATGTATGTGGGGATCTTAGATGGGAGAGGACGTATGGGTCTAATGATAAATATATTTGTCCCAGTAGTAAAAATAAATATGTGAGTCCTAGATGCCCAAATAAAGACTATAACTTTTGTCCATATTGGTCTTGTGTGGGGTGGGCGACTTGGGGACAGACAGTAGATAAAGACATGATAGTGACTAAGTTGCCGACTAGCCCTTATTGTAAGTCTATGGAATGCAACCCAGTCCATATACTTATTAATAACCCCGACAAGTTCCTAGATAAGTATGGAAATTTATTTGGGTTTCAGATATACGGGACGGGTTTAGATCCTGGGACATTATTGTTTATAGGAATAGAGACTGATACGGTATCCTCCCAGACTCATCAAGTATACCATTCCTTTTATGAAGAGATGAGTATAGATAATAAGATCCCCCATAACGCTAAAAACCTGTTCATTGACCTAGCTGAAAGTATTGCCGGTAGTCTTAATGTTACCAACTGCTATGTGTGTGGAGGTACTAACATGGGAGACCAATGGCCTTGGGAAGCAAAGGAGGTAATGTCCGGTTCTGAGGCAGTTGACCAACTAATATCTACACAAGCCGATTATCATTTGAGTGTTAGAGGTAAATCTGAGTGGAGATTAAAGACCTCCATCATAGGTTATGTTTGCATAGCAAGGAAAGGAATAATGTATAATACTTCTGTAGGAGAATTAACTTGTCTAGGGCAAAAAGCTTATGATGATGATACTAAAAATACAACTTGGTGGTCGGCTTCAAATGTCTCAGAACCATCTAACCCGTTTGCTAGATATGCCAGTTTAAAGGATGTGTGGTTTGATTTATCCATCACATCTACCTGGAGAGCCCCAGCAAATTTGTACTGGATCTGTGGTAAGAAAGCCTATTCGGAGTTGCCACAGGACTGGGAAGGGGCATGTGTGTTGGGTATGCTCAAACCATCCTTCTTCTTGTTACCGATTGAAACAGGTGAGACTTTAGGTGTTAAAGTGTATGATGTGAATCATAGGAAGAAAAGGGGACCCTTAGAGATAGGCACCTGGGAAGATAATGAATGGCCTCCCCAGCGTATCATAGATTATTATGGGCCAGCCACGTGGGCAGAAGATGGTACCTTTGGTTATAGAACCCCAATTTATATGCTCAACCGTATTATAAGATTACAGGCGGTGGTTGAGATTATTACTAATGAGACCTCACAAGCACTCAATCTTCTAGCGAAGCATAATACCAGGATGAGGACAGCAGTGTACCAAAATAGATTAGCCTTGGATTACCTTTTGGCAGTAGAGGGAGGTGTATGTGGGAAGTTTAACCTGAGCAATTGCTGTCTTCAAATAGATGACGAAGGGCAAGCAATAGCTGAGCTTACTAGCCATATGGTTAAACTAGTGCATGTGCCTACTCAGGTATGGAAAGGGTACAATCCAAGTAGTTGGTTTGGTAGCTGGTATGAGTGGTTTGGAGGGCTTAAGGCAGTGGTAGGTGGAGTCCTACTGATTTTACTGTTGTGTCTACTCCTACCGTGTCTTATACCCTTAGTAGTTAGGTCTGTGCAAAGCCTGATAGGAAGTATAGCAGAGAGGAAGGCTGCTGCACAGATAATGGCGATATATAAGTATAAGGCTCTAGATCAAGGAGAACCAATGCAGGAAGATGAGTGTTAAAAGATTCACATCATAAGATAAGTCTGGTCTGGTTCATGGTAACCTGAGGTATATGCAAACCAAGGTTAAGTGATGCCTCAAGTAATTGTGAAATATCAGAGGCATCAAAGGGGGGAATGTGATGTAATTCCAGTAAAATACAAGTTTAGCAGGCTAAGATTGCCACAAGGCATATGTATGTATATGTGTTTGTAGTATCAGTTAGTTAATTACACGTAGCTAAGATACTGTTATCACTGTACTGACCAGGTGCAGGAATGTAAGAACTGGAATTACGCGTCCCTCTCCTTTGTATCAGATGAGCCACGTGGTTAGACCGGATGGATGAGTTTAGACTCTATTTATTAAATAGGTTAAGGGTATGTGTGGGTGTAGTTAATTGTGGGAGGAGCTACAGTGCTATATAAGGAATGTACTCTATGTATTCAGTACTCAGACTTTGCTGTATTTTGGTGACGCTAGTCCCTCTGAGTCCCGATCGGTGATCCAATAAAGAATCTCTTCCTTCCTGAAGAAACCTGTGTCCATCTCTCTGTGCTTGGCTTCCGTCAGTTTCTCCGGTATCAATACAGGGACATCAAGGGTAAAACACACAGTAACACTGCTGGTCTTCTCGATCAGCATCTCCAGTGTCTGCAAAAATCCTCCTTGGAAGTATAGATTGTTTTACTGCTTCTCAATTATTTTTTATTTTTTTTGCTACCTCTTGACTGGACAGAAGATCAAGCCTACAACATTTGGTAAACCTCTTTTCTATAATGGCAAACTGAGCTGCTAATTTATTCCCACCAAAAAGCAAAACAGTTTCTTCTTAATTCTATCCCATTTTTTATGGTGCCAGGACTGACCGTGCAAATCAAGAATCGAAAGAAGCACGTTTTGGGCTTGTGCAAATCGGTTCATTTGAATCTGATGCGCGGCAGCTCAAAAATCAGAATTTCAGCTCCCCCAATCGATCCAAATTCAGCTGAATTGCAGTTCAACCCCAAACAAATCTCCAAGTCAGGGCCGGCGCTTCCTATAGACTACTTAGGCAGTCGCTGGCCTCCCTCTGCCCGCTGCCTGGGTCGGAGCATCCATGAGGGCGCACCGGCCTGGGGGTGCAAGATATGAGGGATCAGCAGGAGGGAAGCGCATAGTGCTCCCTCCTGCTAGTCCCTCAGTGTAGCGTGGCTGAGCATCCTGTCAGTCTGGCCAGGTACAGGATATGGGGGGGAGGGGAAGGAGAAGGGGGGAGTGAGGAGAGAACACAAAGGGAGGGGGGGAGCGGTGGAGTAGAGACCACTAAGAAGGGAGGGAGGGGGGGCTGTGGAGCAGAGACCACTAGGGGAGGGGGGATGAGAAGAGACGACCAACTGTGGGGGGGTGGGGAGCTCTAGGGGGCAGGAGGGGAGAGAGACTAAGAGAAGCCCTATCCTACCCCACAAACTCTCTCTTTCACACTACACACACAATGCTTCCCTTACATACAGAGAAACATACAATGCATCCCTTGCACACATACACACAAACACACACTGCTTCTCTTACACACACACAGAAACACAATGCATCCCTTGCGCACATACTCAATACACCCCTTTGTCATGTCCTGTTCCGTTCTGCTCAGATGTCTGACCTTGGCTTCTGATATCAGTACTCTTTTTACAATTCTTGTTTAGTTTTCTTGGTTTTTTTTCTAGTTTTCTATTCTATGTCTGGTTTTCTTTGTGCTGGGTTTTCTGGGTTCATTCCTTTATTGCGTTCCTGGAATTACCAGTCTCCTGGATTCCTTTTAATGTTTGTTTTTTGTTGTCACACCCATTCCTTTGCCATTTAATCCTTTTTGTTTCAGTCTGTTCCTGCTAGCAGCGGTCTAATTTCCACTGCACCTTTTCTTGCAGGTAAGTACTGTGCGTGTGTTTTATTGTTGTATATTTAGTCGTGGTGGGCTGCATGCATCTTGTCCATTTCTGTATGTCTAAATATCCAATGTTTATTACATATATAGTACTTAGTTATGTCTCCTCTTTTATTTTTGCCTTGTATTTCTTTTCTTGTTTTATTTTGTCTTGGATTTCTTGTCTTGTTTTATTTTGTCTGGGACGTATGGCAGGCTCCTTTGATGGCCTTCTTTTTCCCAACTTGCGGGTCTCTCCTCTGGGCTTGGTTCCCAAAAAGGTTTCAGGATCTTTTTGCCTCATTCACCACCTGTCGTACCCCTCAGGTGGGTCGGTGAATGATGGGATTGGTAAAGAGGTGTCTAGGGTACGCCTCCTTTGATAGGGCGCTTGAGTTAGTTCGGAACGCCGGGGCAGGTGCCCAGTTGGCCAAGTCGGACATCAAAGCAGCGTTTCGCCTCCTCCCGGTTCACCCGGACTGTTTCCACTTGGTGGGGTGTCAATTCCCAGGTTTGTATTTCTTTGATATGTGTTTACCCATGGGTTGTGCCATTTCCTGTTCGTACTTTGAAATGTTCGCTTCATTCCTGGACTGGGTGGTCTCCCAGGTGGCGGGTCTGGCCTTGCTGACCCATTACCTGAATAATTTCACATTTGTAGGGCCGAGTGCTTCACGGTACTGTGTGGTGCTTCTGGAATCCTTTCGACAGGTAGCAGCGGACTTTGGTGTGGCGGCGGGTAAGACTTTCGGGCTGTCGGTGGTGGTGTCGTACCTGGGCATTGAAATAGACTCGGACGGGATAGTGTTTCGGCTTCCAGAGGATAAGTTGATGCACTTGATGCACCTGGTGGATCGGGTTAAATTCGCAAAGAAAATGCAGCTGCGCTAATTGCAGGTTTTGTTGGGGCACCTTAATTTTGCGTGTCGAGTTCTGGCTATGGGCAAGGCGTTTTGTCACAGGTTGTCAATAGAGACGGTTGGGTTGACACAACCGTTTAATTTTATTCCTATCACTGGGCGCCTCAGGGAGGATCTCCAGACTTGGAGTTCGTTCCTGGGGACATACAATGAGCAGTTTTATTAAATTCAACAGCAGGCAAACGGATACCAGGGGAGCGGGCGCGCAGGTTCGCATAGGTGCAATCTTTTTGTCCTGTAGCGATGGTCCACGAGTTTCTGGCAGCACGGGGTGGTATTAGGTGTTCCCTTCTTATCCATCGGGATGGGTATTTCATTGAGCCGTTTCCAATTTTCTCGGGTGCTTCGGACCTGTGCAAGCAGCATGGGGTTGGATCCCTCCAATTATACTACTCACTTGTTTCGCATTGGATCAGCAATCCAAGCCAGCGTGTTAAGTTTCCAGTCGGATGCGCTTAAGCTCTTGGGCAGGTGGCAGTAAGGTCGCTTTCAGCTGTATGTTCGGCCTCATATGTTGTAATCGACTCCCTGTTATTTTCCTTGTTGTCCTTGTCGTTGTCTGTTTTCACAGGCGTAGCTCCCCGATACGTCTGGATCCTGGGCCATTCGTATGTGTATTGGGCAACTAGGCGGGCCGAAACCAGATTATATGGGCATAATCTGGGATTTCCATGTGAGTTAGTGCGGATACGTTTGAGGGGTTTGTCTTGGGAACATTTTGTATTCAAAGTGCGCTCAGCGTAGTCGCTGCGTTTTGGGGCCGGTTACATTAGTGCTCCATGCGGGTGGGAACAACATTGGCCGACGGCGGTTAATCGACTTGATTCATGAGATGAAGCAGGACATGGCACGCTCTTTCAGGAGCTGACACTCTTATGGTCGGAAATAATTCCTCGGCCAGTTTGGTGGGTTTGGGTAGGGCTATACCCTTAGAACGTTGTCGTCGCAAAGTTAACATTTTCATTTCTAGGTTTATGCGACGGCTGGGAGGGTTTGTTATTTGGCACGCGGAGTTGGAAGGGGAGAACTCCAATGTCATGAGGACATATTAAACGTGTGTTTGCAATAAGGAGTTGAGGCTGCGCTGTCTGCGGGGGCGCAAAGCTGGTGTGGCATAGCGCACACGAGGACGGCATCATGGTGGAGTGGACAGCGCAACTGGAAATAAAGGAGGAAGACACAGAGTTGAATTGGGGAGACGACAGAACGCACGAGAGCTCATGGCAAGTGCCGGCTGTTGAGGCTCTAGGGAAAAGAGGTAGAGAGCTGTCTGTTGGGTTAACCGCCCCACAGCTGACAGGTTATGGTTATTTGAATTGAGTTGAATTTAATAAAGCTGTGGCCGTTGCCCTTATCCACAGAAAAGGTGTGTGGTGTCTTATTGGGGGGGCAACGGGGAAAAAGAGTAATGGTTCAGCAATCATGTAAACACACACTGTGTGCAGCACTGGCATTAGTTCATATGTCAGATCATATGGGTGGGGCATTGTGATGTCACATGGAAGGAGGCAAATTTTTCTTTTGCCTAGGGCGGCAAAACTCGTGCACCGGCCCTGCTCCAATTCTAGTTATTTCCGCTCTTGCTAAGGAAACCACTATTCCTCTCAGAAGGGTTCTAAATTTCAAGGACCAGATTTATCTACCACCTACATGTTTCCTCCTGTTAAACCAAGGCTGGTGTATAAACTTAACCCAGCATTCACCAGTACCCAAACCTAGGGACTGTTTCTTAATAGTGGTGCTGAAGGAAATTCAAAAATCCACATTATAGGAAAAGTGCATACACGAATATGTCGTTTTGAGTGGTACAAGGCTACTTAAAATCACCTATCTGCAAATATGGGGATTTATTTACACTATATAGCCAAGCCATGTTTAAACTTATCATTACTTCAAAGTATCTCAATATTAATGGGTCCTTAATCTTAAACATAGAAACTATTTTAATGTAATGTAAATTGCTAATGTAATGCTTACACTGCTCCAAGAGACTCTACCTCAATTTATGACCACAACTCCTGTAGTCACATCGAATGGCACCTGGAGTGGAGGAGCAGCATCCTTACAAAAATATTCCAGACTACAAAAGTGGAAGCATACATTTACAAGAGATACCGTCAAATATAAGGTGTTTTGCTTTATTGTTTTTAGTTTTTGGGGGGATTTTACAAAACCCTGTGTAGAATTTTTACATGTAAGTGAATGAGTAATATGTGCAAATTATCATCACCTTGTTTGTTTCCTGCTTAAGCCCTGACCTGAATCTTAGTTCTCCTATCACTAATGGCTTTCATGGCTGAAGAGAATATCTCTGGGGAAGGATCATTTTTGTTTGTTTGTTTGTTTTTTATTGCATGTGTCATGAAGTACATCAAATGTAATTTCTATATTGTGCTAGTAAAATTGATAGTAAATACATAGATACATTATTTAACATTTCCATTTATTCCTCTTCATGAGCTTTACCACTGTGCTGTGGGATTAGGTGTAAAAACACTTCATCTAATGCAACCGAATGCTTGCAGCCGCTATGCCCCAAGTTACGGAATCAGCATACCATAACTCCTAGCACAGACATGCCTGTTACAATTGTTGGATGCTTGCTGATCAAAAAAATCTTTTTTGGCTCCAGGGCATCACCCTGTGTGATAGGAAGTGATTTTGTCTGCTCCATGTATTGACTAGATCAATGGTTCTTGAACCAGGTTTGGACCCCCAGTTGTTAGAATAAGCATGTCATATTCTTGTGTCTAATGTAGCTGATCACAATAAGTAACTTACTGATGTGATATTACAACCCATCTGGCACTTGTGCAATGGAAACCCATCTGGCACTTGGAAGTGACTATAGAAAGCTTTATATAGAATTAGTTTTACTTATTGCTTAATATCTCAAATAAATAGCTAATAAAATGTACACAATCTGGGTCTGTGTCTAAAAGGTTAAGAAACTAAACCAGTGAGTTTGCATGCTCTTTCAATATCATTTAAAGGGATAATCCTATGTGGATGTTTGCTTCCCCCGTTTCATTTAATTCTATGCATTATTTACACATAAAACATATGGGTTTTTTTGTTTTTTTATATCTGCATGTTCCGGGGCTGTAATCCACCTCCTTCAACATCTGCTTCACTTAGAAACTTGCTGAGACATCTCTTCAAGAATATGTGGGAGACTAACTGAGAACAACTGTATGACGTCTCACGTATACTTTCCAATCAAAGAAATTAAAGGGCAACTCACACATGCAAGCCAATTGCATGCAACATTCCATTCACTTGAAGAAAATTAAATTAAAAAAGCCTCTCGTGCTAGTGAATGTCGCCCATTCCTGTCACATTAATGGGATGCTGCTAGTAACTCTATTTAACATGTGCGAGCATACCCCCCACTCGTTTCAATGTGCATGGCATACCCGCAAGTCATTTCAATGTGCATGGCATACCCGCCACTCGTTTCAATGTGCATGGCATACCCGCCACTCGTTTCAATGTGCATGGCATACCCGCCACTCGTTTCAATGTGCATGGCATACCCGCCACTCGTTTCAATGTGCATGGCATACCCGCCACTCGTTTCAATGTGCATGGCATACCCGCCACTCGTTTCAATGTGCATGGCATACCCGCCACTCGTTTCAATGTGCATGGCATACCCGCCACTCGTTTCAATGTGCATGGCATACCCGCCACTCGTTTCAATGTGCATGGCATACCCGCCACTCGTTTCAATGTGCATGGGAGAAGTTAAAATTACAACATAAAACTGAATATTTCGCGCTAGTAATGTCATTGCTGCAATCGCAACCCGGTGAAAGTGAAGGTATGTACAATTTGAAATCTACTTTCTTTTACTTTAGATATTTATTCACAATTTATGTAATTACATTTTTTTGGGCTACAATGTTCTGATATTGAGATGGCTTTTGTATGCACTTGGACTAATAAGAAAAATTCCTCAAGCCAGATAATGTTTGTAGTACAGACGTTTTGTACTAACTTTTGGACATTCATTGTGAATAAACTAGCTGGGGAGGGAGTTTGATTGTCGTATATGTGTTGGCTATATAGGCAGCATTTAGTGCATTGAGGCAACTTAGAGCCGTTGGCAACCAAACTGTAGGTGCATTAGTCACAAAAACACAAATTATTTAATGTGTCAAGGGAAAAGGTCTACAGAAATGACAGATTAGGCCACACATGGAAACACTGCATCAACAGAACAGAATAGTGCTAGCAAGTCAAAAGCTCACTGACAAGGAAACTCAGACACTTAACAGGATGGTTGTTAGATGCCACCAGAATGCAGCATCAGCAATTAGCACAAAATTGCATCAGGACCTTCATGACCCATTCTCAACAAAAACAGTATATCATGAGGTAACGCTGTTTTTTATGGAAGGGCTGTCATTGTCAAACAACTGTATCCAAAATCAACACAGAAATTGTTACTGTAGCTAGAAGCTATTTAAAGGAAAACTATAGCATTAAGAATACCAATGTGTATTCCTAACGCTTTAGTGCCCTGGTGGCTGTTTAGGTAACCAGTCCCCACCTGCAGGGAGGAAAAGAAAGTGATTTTATTTATCTTTTCTCTCTCACTGTGCCATTCTCCACGGCTGGTCCTGACTTCTTGGCTGAGATCATCGAGACTGATGATCTCAGCAAAACCAGTGCTTTCCCAAAGGAAAATATGGGAAGGCTAGTGTGCATGCGCTGCAAAATTCCTCTCTCTGAGGTCTCTGATGGTATCTCTGAGACCATCTGATAGAAATAGCAGAGTTTTGAGATATTTGAAATGCGTAAGAAGACGGGGCGGTCTACCGCCATCTCCAGGAAATGTGGGAACCAAGGTTGTGACAGCCACAAGGGGATCACTATCACTAGGAAGCCTGATTGATGCCAAATATGGAGGATGAGGGCAAAGGGAGGGAATGCATAATTCCTGCCGCTGAACCAGTCCTGGTAAAATGCATTCGTAGCCACTGCCGCAGGGTCTGGCCTCCAACTGAAAAAGTCCGGAAGCTAGGTATTCAAGCAAGACGCGAACGAGTCCACATCCAAAGGACACCAAAGATCCAAAATGCACTGAAAGATTTAGGGATTGAGGTGCCAATCGCTGGAATCTCGAAGATGGCGGGAGTACCAATCCGCCGTAATGTTGTCCACGGTTTATATTGGCTCCTATAATACATTTGTTGAGCCCTGCTTAATGCTCATCACAATCAAATTTTATTTTTGTTTTACTCAAAGATTCAGTCTGTAATTAAATATTTATATTTCATAAAAGTTTCATACCTAAACATGCAGAATTATGCTTTAATAGATTAGATTTTGATGATGTATGCTTTATATACAGCCATAAAAACTGACAAAGGAAAGATAGCTTTGATTTCTCTTTATAGCTGGGAGATGATTTATATGTAAAGTGTGAGATGTTGAGAATTATAGATTACTGAAATGAAGTCTATTGCCCATTATTGCCTCATTGTTTTTGTATTATTTATCTTCCCGGGCTGCTGTTCTACCTTTAGATCGTCTGTTATTCATTTAATTTATTCATGTGTTTCACAAAGATTCAAACTCTACACAATATATATGATTTTAGATTTTTTTACAGGTTGAGATATCAAGTTGCCTGCAAATTTGTGCTTATTATAGTTTTGTCGTTTATTTTTATTCCCATTATTTTATACTAGAAAAATAACTATTTTCATATATAATTTTTATGGTATCTTAAAAATAAATATATTTTTTTGTAAATAAAAAAAGAATAATTATGTAGGCATTTTCTATTAGTAAATTAGCATAATTGGATTTATCATAATCTGCATCTCTGGAACAATCAAGCCCTGATGATGTTATCTCTAATATGCGACGTTGGATGCACATAAGATTCCTTTTGTAAAGCATATAGATCAGGGGTTTAGAACGGTGGTCCCTGCATTTCATTGGACTACAACTCTCATAATGCTCACCCATACTATTTCTAGCAGACAAAGTTGCAATTTGTATTCTAGAAATACCTGACAACAGGCGCACTTAGACATCCGTGATGGAATGCCCTGACTATAATAGTGCATTTAGACATTTAGATGCTGCGCATGAGTTATGCTAGGCTTGCCCTGACACACTTATGTGGGTGCTTCAAGGACATCTGAGACATGCAGAGTACAGAGGAAACAAAATATGTCATTCTCATAGTGATACTCTGCTGCTAGATCTACACTGCACCATACCTTCTAAGTGTCCCAATTTAGGGTGGATAGTCGCTATTTTTAGGGCTTCTTCCGACGTGGTGAAGAATCTTGTATTCCCATCTTTTGTTAGGATGAGCTTTGTGGGGAAGCCCCATCTATAACGCATTCCTCGGTTCCTCAGCTCCGTCGTGACTGGCTGGAAGTCCCTTCTCCTTTGTAGCGTCGTTGTTGAGGTCTGCCACGATGCTCACTGATGGATATTCGTCATGTGGATTCTTTTGAGCGCGGTGAGCTTTGAGTACAAGTGTAGCGGTACTTACCCTTTCCAGGGGCCGGCCGGGGTCCTCTGTTCGAGCCGCGCGCGGTCCTGCTGCTTCACGAGCCGCGCGTGGCTCATCCGACGGCTGTAACAGAAAGGCGGGCAGTGACCGCGAGAAGCGGTCACGTGTCCCGCCTGACTCTAAGAGCGCGCCGCGGGTCTCGGGCACGCTCTTAAAGGAACAGTGGGAGCCTAAATTGGAAAAGGTCTCCCATTGGCCCCTGTCATGCCACATTCCCCATACACTCACCTTTTGTGGGCGGGGATATGACAGGGGCCAATCAAATTAATTGCTAAGGTATATATACTCACCTTTTTCCCTTAGTACCTTGCCCTATCGTGGTTTCTGTTTCAGTTCCCTTTAGCGCTTGTTGTGTTCAGTTGTGTTCCTTCGTACTTGACCTTGGCTTTGTTTCTGACTACGTTATCTCTTTATCCTTATCTGTTCTGTTTGCCGGCTTGCTGTTTACTGTGTCCAGACCCCGGCTTGTCCTAGTTTACGCTGTCTCTTTGTGCCCTTGACCTCGGATCGCTCCTGACTCTGTACTCCTCTCATATACGTTGAGTCTGGCCATTCTAAGGTCCGGTAGACGTATCTCCCCTCTGTGTTGTCTTCCGTTGAAGTGAATCCTGCGTGTTGGGGTATATTTTCGTTACAGCGAGCTCTTTAATGTGGAAATAATGGGCTCTGAACATCACGTCTCGTGGGATAGATTCAGGTAGGTGTTTTTCGGCTTTGTGACCCTGTGGACTCTGTCAATCAGCAACATGTCAGCCGGTATGTCAGGAACATAGGCATGCATTAATCCTCTTACATATAGATGCAGGTCATCGGGCTGTATGGATTCTGGGACCCCTCTCAGCCTCAGGTTGTTTCTCCTTGTTCTGTCCTCGTGGTCCGCCATCCTGGTTTCCATTCCTTCCACTTTTTGCTGTAGGGTCTGTATGTGGTCTGACATTTCAGCTTGTGCCGCTGTTAGGCTCTGGCAGTGTGCTTCCACGGAAGATGATCTGCCTGTGAGCTCTCTGACCTCTCTTCTAATTTGGTCGGCTGTGGATTGCCATGTTTGAATTAGTTTTGCAGACATTGCCTCTATCGCATGTTCAATGTGGTATTTTGTGAGGTATTCAAGCGGTTGTTGGTCGTCCACCGCCATGAGGGGGGAGCTCGCGCCTGAATCACCGGCGCCATCTTGTGCAGCGTTGTGCACGGCTTGTGCTGTCTCCTGTATTGCGGATGGCTTTTGTCCAAAAAAGTGGTGTTTGTCTGCCTTAGATGCAGCCTTCTTTGTCTTTGCCTGGGACATATTTCCTCCGTAGTTTAGTGGCGGTTCCGCTCGGAATTGCTCGAAATTACGGAGCCCAAGTGCCGGAGCAAAATCCTAGTCGGCCATCTTGTCCGGCGGTCAACCACGCCCCCTCGGATAGTCGCTATTATGAGCTCAATTCCTACTGTCCCACTTTTATCTACAGCTCCATATTGTTGGTGTCTGGGTGTATAACAGAGCTCCACATCAATAATACTCACAGTAATGTGTCATAAAACAACAATAAATGAAAACGCCAACTTTGGCCAGTGTTTGTGACTAAGTGGCTACTACAAAAGACTGGAAATAACCCATTTGGAATACCATGGGATTTCTTTATTTGAAAATGGTATGCCATGATGGGGTTATTTCATATTCCTGGGCTACCATATGGTCTCAAAAGGCAACACAGACCCAGAAAACTAATCTGGCAAATTGAATCGGGCAAGCCCCATATTGACCCCGTAACTTTCCAAAATACCATAAAACCTGTACATGGGGGTATTGTTATACTCTGGAGACTTCGCTGAAGTATTTAAAACAGTAAAACTTATCAGGACAATTAAATCACCAGTAAAAGTGCAGATTTTGTATAAAAAAAAGCAAAAAACAAATAAAAACACTAACTTTGGCTAGCATTTGTGGCTAAGTAGCTACTACAAAAGACTTGACATACCCCATTTTGAATACCGTGGGTTGTCTACTTTTACAAATGGTATGCCATGATGGTGTTAATTTTCATTCCTGTGCTATATGTCAAAAGTTTGACAAAGACTGGTGGTAGAATTAGTGCATGGAAAGTGCTAAAATACCCTAGGGTGTCTACTTTTCAAAAATATATGGTTTGATGGGGGTAAATTACATTGGCCAGCTTCAAAATGTCCCAAATAGGACATGGGTTCATCAGGACCAGCTGTGAAAATTCCAAATTGAAAAATGTTGGGGTGTTCTTTGGCAGCAACCCTTAAAGTTATCTGTTCATGTATTCTTACATTGCTATGTGTGTCAAAATAATTTGGCATAGACTGGTGGTAAAATGGTTGCATGAAAAGAGTCAAACTACCCCAAGTTTAATACCTTAGGTTGTCTTATTTTTAAAAAATATATACATGTGAAGGGTTATTCAGGGATTCCTGACAGATATCAGTGTTACAATGTAACATGCGTTAATTTTGAAAAAAAATAGTTTGGAAATGGCAAAGTGCTACTTGTACTTATAGCCCTATAACTTTCCCCCAAAAAAGCTAAGAACATGTTAACATTAAGTATTTCTAAACTCAGGACAAAATTTAGAAAATATTTAGCATGGGTGTTTTTTTGGCGGTTGTAGATTCGTAACAGATTTTGGGGGTCAAAGTTAGAGTTAGAGTGTGTTTTTTAACATTTGTTCATCATATTTTATATATTTTTTAAAAGTAAGTTATATGATATGATGAAAATAGCGGTATCTTTAGAAAGACCATTTAATGGTGAGAAAAACGGTATATAATATGTGTGGGTACAATAAATGAGTAAGAGGAAAATTACAGCTAAACACAAACACCGCAGAAATGTAAAAACAGCCCTGGTCCCAAACGGTAAGAAAATTGAAAAACGGTCTGGTCACTAAGGGGCTAATGTACCAGTTTGGTTCTGTTTTTGAGTACAGCAGAGCGATACTAAACTCTCCCAAATAAAGTGTTGAAAAGGTGCGAAGGAGAGTAGCTAGTTTTTAATCCTAAGGGTATATGCCTTTTATCCATATTTTGCGGTGAGTTTAGTGTATCTCTGGTGTGCCATGTAGGCATAAATTATTAACCTAATTTATCTCTTTAAATCGGTAGGCCCATTATCATTTGTACATAGTTTGGGCTGTATGTTGGGGAATTACCATTATTTAGAAATGCTAAATATTTGCTCAAAATGTAATGAGGGTATTAACAGTTATAGGTGATCGCCACTATTTTATTTAAGAATAAATTCCAGAGAAGCGACCGTTCCCCTTTAAAGGTAAACTATAATGAAAAGTGAACTTTTGGTAATATGTTACAGGTTGAATTCCCTTCTTCAAAATCTATTTTATGACATTAAAAAACAAAAACAAAATAAACCTATCAATTAGTATAGATCAGTAACCCTCCTCTAATTAGTTTGCATTTTAGTCTGATGACAATCAGAAATGACAACTGCTATCTATAGATAACAGAAGAAACCATACACAGAATTACAAAATATATACGAAACTATATGGCAGCACCAAAAACGTGAAACTAGAGTGCTTTTAATGAATTTACCTCCCAAGCACACAGGGTTACAGCAGAAACATCTAATTGTTAAACGTAAAAATAAAAAATACAAAACAGTGTAATACTGCAGAATAAAAAAAAATCAAATATGTTTATTGCTAACTGTGTATACTTATATTTTTACATTACCTTATAGTAATGTAGTATCTATTGTGTAAGTGTGTGTCGATGTATTTGTACCGGTGTATGTACTTGTATGTATGTCTTACAGGTATCTGTACACATGTACACATACAGTAACATATATACGTTACCAGCTACACAGAAGCCTGGTTATGCACAATAACAGACGTGTGTATACCTGTCATCATGTATGTGCAAGTCCTTGTGTAGCTGTCACAATGAGCATCTGTGTGTAGGAGTGTGACTTGTAGCTGCCACATATATGCCGGTGTGTTTAGAGATGCCGTACGCCCATATGGTGTGGGTGCAGCAATGAAAAACTGCTTGTACAACCATGTATTACCCCTTCATTTTAATGACAGATACAGGTGGATGTAGCAATAATAACAACAAATTAAATATCTAGTGTTTTTGGCATAGCATTATGTATCATTGTAACGCACCCCAGTTCACTGTCTGTATAAAAATAGGTAAAGTGAATTACTGAGATTTTTGTACTGATAACATTTCCAACATATTACATTGTGCTTTTGAAGGACTTTTTAAAGCT
Organism: Pelobates fuscus; assembly: GCF_036172605.1. NCBI lineage: Eukaryota > Metazoa > Chordata > Amphibia > Anura > Pelobatidae > Pelobates > Pelobates fuscus. Next base: position 80,398,941 of record NC_086323.1, on the reverse strand, counting down.
CTTCCAATCCACAGAACCTATATTTTTCAGTATTGTAGTGCTTGTCTTTTTCATCAGTTAGGATTGGAATGTTAATAAATACCTAAGATAATGATCTCTCTGAGAGATCAACTGAGGAATGCCCTGAGAAACTAAACTGGTATGAAATGATAAAGATGAGATACAAGGTCATATAAAATAATGATCTATCCATGGTAACTCAGAGAGAGGGCAAACAGTGGGCTGGGGAACTGCATATGTTGTCCAACACATGATATATGTTCTAAGAGAATGTTTGTAAGGCTAATCAACAAAGCATGCTTTCACAATAAGTTAAAAAGCTCCCACTGTAAGCTGTTGGGGTTACTGACATTTAGGTGGAAGACTTTATGTCAATGATATCATGTAAATATTGGGCCAATGCCAAACGCTGGCTCCACCTGCTTTTACTTAGATGCAAAACAACAATGCCATATCACAGCGTCAAACAGCTCTCCAACATCCTACATTAATAAAAATAGGGCAGCCTTGGATAGATACTCGGCAGAGATTGTTTTACTTGTCATATTAAGGACTTTTTTCCCCACTTACTTAAATCTGATTCTTGACATAATGTGTATGTCGGAAAAAGGACCACCTATTGATGATATTGGCTACAACTCAATGCATTTTATAACACCAGTTAAATTTAAATTATATGGATTTTACATAAAGTCTTTAATGGAAGAATAAACACCCCAACATGGTGTGTGAGTACGGAACAAAGAATGTAGAGGTTTGAAAGAGTTAAGTACTAATTAAGGAAGAGAATATCAAAGAATAATGTTTGCTGTTTCATTTAGAATATCGGATGGTCCTTATTTGTTCTAAATTATGTAGACAAAGCCTTCTAGAGTTGTGGAATAATAAATGTGCCTTTCACCTATTCTTGTGACCCAATAAGTGAAACCCATGACATTTTGTGGTTTATGCTTGAACATCTGCATGTCTAGATTCATCAGAACAGGAGATCATTTTTCAATCTTGAGTACTACAGTATGGTGGTGAAAGTGGATCCCAGCATTTTCTTATGTTGAAGTAGCCCATCCTCTTCTAGGTTTGTGAAGTGTGATTTCAGATGTTGATTTAGAACACTACTGATTTAAAAACTATTTCAGTATTTGTGACCTTTCTGTCAGATTGATCAAGTCTTCTCCTATAGCCTTTTTCATTAGCAGGATTATCCTAAAGATCAACCAGTTGTTTGATGTTTTATATTTATTTTGCCATTCAATTGAAATTCTAGACATAGCATTAGTATGTGAAATTCTCAGGCCAGCTCTTTCCAAGATGTTAAAAACAGTAACGTCCATGGTTCAAGTAGCTTTAGCCCTATGTGTTTCTTCACTATTGACTTCCGCTAGGACAAGGTGCTGTGGAAAATATGTACTATGATACAAGGCAAATCAAATACATGTACATTTGCACTATCTCAAATCAAAAGCACACTCAAATAACTAAGTTGTTTAATTCTGTGGTAATAGCCATCAAAGCGTACGCTTATATTCTGACCACCTACATGAGGTGAAAGTGAACTGGATATTTGAACTCTTGTCTTCCAGTATTAAATTTCTTGCAAGAATGACCTTCACTGGTGGAACCATGTGCACAGTAAGCATTCCAACTCTAGTACATATTGATGACAGAAATGTTAAGACTGCTAGATGGTGTATGGTGATGGTGGCACCAGAGGTGTATTTTGAATTTGTGCTGGATTAGGCATGATGGAACTTGGGCACCCCCTAATATAAATTTTCCCCACCCCTTCTGGTCAGGGCCACACCCCTTCCTGTTAAAGACTATAATTAGAATTCCCTTAAAAAAATCACCTGGGATTTTAAAGAAGCTTTGGTTTTATTTTTTTTTATTTTTTTATTAAGTACCACCCTGCAGTGATAGCCTTTGGAGGTTCCCCATCTATTGTACTTGCCATACTCAGCAGCGCTTTTTCTGAGGTACTCAGACTAGGTCAGACAGAGGCGGCTCTGGACTTTGAGAGGCCTTAGGCGAAACTCAAACATGAGGCCCCACTAACAAAAAGGTTTTGCATATACACATTGATGCACAGTTTACCTGTGTATGTGCCTGAGAGTGTGTCTGACAGAGTATCCTTGTGTATGAATGTATGTCTCTGTGAGCATGTTTGCGTTTTTGTCTGAGTCCCTATGTGTATGGGGTAGCTGCTTGAATTGTGTTGTGTGTATGGGGGGGGGGGGGGTGATGGTGAGAAGGAGAGGCGGGTGATGGTGAGAGGGAGGTGATGGTGTGGGGGGTGATGTGAGAGGGGTGATGGTAATGTGAGAGTGGGGGGATAATGTGAGAAGGAGGGGGGTAATGTAAGGAGGGGGGTTAATGTGAGAAGGAGGGGGGTTAATGTGAGAAGGAGGGGGGTGATGTGAGAAGGAGGGGGGTGATGTGAGAAGGGAGGGGGTGATGTGAGAAGGGAGGGGGTGATGTGAGGGGGGTTGATGCTGAGGGTGGTGAGGGTGAGGGTGGTAGGGGATGGTGAGGCTGAGGGTGATGGGGGGTGGTGAGGCTGAGGGTGGTGGGGGGGGTGAGGGTTGATGCTGAGGGTGGTGGGGGATGGTGAGGCTGAGGGTGGTGGGGGATGGTGAGGCTGAGGGTGGTGGGTGGTGGGGGGTGATGCTGAAGGTGGTGGGGGGGTGGTGAGGCTGAGGGTGGTGGTGAGGCTAAGGGTGGTGGGGGGGTGAGGCTGAGTGTGGTGTGGGGGGTAGAGAGGCTGAGGGTGGTGGCCGGTAGTGAGGCTGAGGGTGGTGAGAGAAACCTTCCGGTGTGCAGCTCCCCAGAGCTGAAGACCATGTAATCTCGCGAGACCATCAGAGCGTTGCCGTGGCCACGATTGGCCGGTTTTCACGAGACACATGGTCTGCAGCTCTGCTCACTGCGGAGCTGCCGACCGGTGTCTGCAGTGGCTGGCTGGGCAGCCAGGAGGGGCCTCGCACCCGGCGGCATACCGGGCAAGCCGCCGGGCCCCCTCCTGGTGTCAGGTCCTCGGTCACTGACCGAGGACCTGACACAGTCCGCCCACAGGCGGTTTAGGTGGCCGCGAGGCCCCAGCCAGCACGAGGCCTTAGGCAGCGGCATAAACCGCCTAATTAAAGAGCAGCCTCTGAGGTCAGAGTGAGCTGAAGTCTACAGAAAAGTAAGTCCATATGAGCAGTATGACCATCTTTCCATGCAAATTTTTTAATTCTATTTATTCTGTTATTTTTATTATATTTGTCTGCAGTGATATGCAGGAGCAAGCATGCCTTAGTCATCAAGTCTTGGGATGGAAACACCTCAGGGTATATAGTGCACTTCTGATAACTTGAGTGTGACACAATGAGGCTCACTGGGAGGCTGGAGGACACAGGGCATGGCTGAAGACAAAGAAAGGTTAAGTGAGGCTGGTTAAAGGGACGCTCTAAACACCAAAAGTACTTTACTTCGTTTTTTTTTGTTTTTTTCAAGCAATGCAAAATGTTGCTATTTCTAAGAAATGGCAATGCTTACATTTGTACAAAATAACGCTTATTTTGGCTGTTAAATGGACACCCATTGAAGCCCTTCGATTTGCGAAAGTCTTTATATTCAGCATCATCATGCACACCATAATGAAGATTGCTAGGATACAGTGCTTCTCTATGAGAAGCATTTAGGTTGGCAGAGCACAATTGGCAATTGCCACATATGTGCCATAGGTCCCCACTGCTTCTGTATGAGAAGCAGAGCCGATCCTAAGCAGGTGCAGGAACGACCAGGTGTTCTGTAAATAGAGGAGCATTGTCGGGGAGTGCATCACTATGCTCCGCCCCTTACATCAGGCTTCACCCATATATTAGGCTCCACCCATCACACTCAGCACTTGGGACCACCAAGGGACAAGATTCCTCCCCCTCCCTGGCCCAAAGTAAGCTTTAAGGAGAAGGGGATAAACTAGTGTTCTATTCTTCAGCACCTATCCCCCCAGTTGCAGCCCTTATGTCTTACCACAATCCTTAACCCCCCTACTACAGCCCCTAAACTCCCCCACAATAGCCCCTAACACCCCAAATGCAGCTTCTATATGATACTGCAGCCCCTAACACCCCCTACTACAACCCCTTACTCCTAACTACAGCCCCTAAACCCACAATTTCAGCCCCTATACCATACAAAAGCCCCTATCCACCTACTACCTTCCCTAAACGTCCTACTACAGCCCCAAAAAACCCAATTGCAGGTCCTATACCTGGCATATACCACAAATTCTACACCCCCCTTACTCCCTACTACAGCCCTTATCACAAAACAGCAGCCCCTAACCCTACTATAGCTGCCACCCCCCCCCACACACACTACAGTTCATTACCCTCACTGCAGATCTATCCAACACTACAGTCCCTACCTGTAAATTGAGCCTGTATCCCCTCTAAAGTTCTTACCCCCCCAAATGCAGCCCCTGTCCTCTCATTACAGCCCTATGATTCCAATTTCAGCCCTTATCCCCCCACTACAGCTATTAACTCCCCTACTACAAACACTGTGTGGTGATATAGCCATACCCACCAAGGTGGTGACAGAAATATTTTTGCACCCAGGTGTCAGTGATCCTAGGAGCGAGCCTGATGAGAAGCATGGGATTGGACTGAAGTCATCAGGATTGATGATCTCAAGAAGGTAGAACATCTGTCTTGAGCAGACTATCCCGGCACTATAGGTAATTTTAATGATTGTTTTTTTCACTCTTTTTAAATTTTATTTGTAGGCACCCAAACCACTTAATCTTCATGAAGAGGTCTCGGTGTCATGGCTACTATTTCTATCAGTGGATCTTTAAAAGAAGGGGGCTCTGAATCTAAAATGTAAAAGGAAAACATCTAGCTTAAAATAAAATATTCACTTTATAGAAACAATGAATCGTGGAAACACAGGTGTAAAGTGAGAGGAACACAAGGCCATAGAGAAACAAAGAGGGAGGCTGAGAGAAAAATAAAAGGCCTTAAATGGGCCACACGTCTCTGGCATACTAGAATAACATTGCCTGACCCCCACATTTTAATACTGCTGTACAATATTTATTTTGGCCATAGATGTTTTATGTATAATATGACCATATACTTAAGTGATACATTTGGCTGTGGAAGAGCTAGTTTTTAGAATCTCCTCATGGGGGCAAAGCGGCTTATAAATAAAATAATAATAATAATAAGGCTATAGTGAGACTGTGTGCCTGGGCGGCAGCTGTCGTTGGCCACAGACCAGCTACTATATTATGTGTATCCTGATACTAAATGTGCTCTTTAAGGACTTTAGCACTAAGAAGCCTGGGGTGCATATGTGCAGTCATGGTTTTAACTTCCTCTTGGGATGGGACCAAGATGACAGCTCAGCTCTGTGGAACATGGAGAAAAGTTGATTCACACATTGGAATGCCAGACAACTGTTTGAGATGGAAGGACATTTTCATAAAATATTGCTGTTTAGATTCATAAATAAATCTGTACTGTGGGATCCAATCTGTATGACTTTTTAGTACAGTTATAACACTGCTTTATGTATGCAAAATTTTTTATTTATTTCCTGCTTTAAAAAAGTGTTAACTCTTGTTAAATACAGTGGTTTTAATTTACTGAAAATGCATTTTTTCTTCTTTTTTTGTTTTGTCTTATATTTAAAGCTTGGCTTGGGCTTATAGATATAACTTACAAGCACTTTATTATTAAAACTCTATCAGGGTTACTTACTAAAGTGAGAATTAAAAGTGATTTTCAAACTTTAGGTCAAAACAGTCAAACGTTAAACTGTCTTTAAGTCAGTTATGCTTTTAGTTTGGCTACTCTGGTGTAAAATTTGAAATTTACTTTAAATTCATATTTAATTTCACTGACATTCCAACCCAGTCAAGAGATTTACAGGGACAAAGTAGGCATAGGCGTGCGCACGGGGTGTGCCGGGTGTGCCTGGGCACACCCTAATCCCCGCGTATTGAGTCCTGCAGGAACAGCGTTCCTGCACTTTTATTTGAGCAGGAACGCTGTTCCTGCGGGCACTCAGTGCCCCCAAATGCCCCCTTCCGGCCCCCATGTTCCCCCTGTCATGGCGGGGGGGGGGGGGAAGAGGTGAAGGACACCCCCCCCCCCCCAGTCGGATGCCTGTGTCCATCTCAGACGCGGCGAGGGAGCTATGTGCTCTCTGCTCCCTCTCGCCGCGCGTTGTTTGCCGATGCTGGGAGCCGGAATATGACGTCATATTCCGGCTCCCAGCTACAGCAGACAGCCCGCGCGGGGAGAGGGAGCAGAGAGCACACAGCTCTCTCACCGCGTCTGAGATGGACACAGGCACCCGACCCACTGGACCCCAGGGACAAGTCCACGCCAGCACTCCAGGTAGGGAGGCTGGGTGGACATTTTTTTTTAATAAAAAAAAATAATTATTTGTATGTGTGTGTGTGTCTGTGAATGTATGTGTGTGTGTCTGTGAATGTGTGTCTGTAAGTGTGTCTGTGAATGTATGTGTGTGTGTCTGTAAGTGTGTCTGTGAATGTATGTGTGTGTGTGTCTGTGAATGTATGTGTGTGTGTTTGTGTGTCTGTGAGTGTATGTGTGTCTGTAAGTGTGTGTCTGTGAGTATGTGTGTGTATGGGTATGTGTGTGTGTGTCTGTGAGTGTATGTGTGTCTGTGAGTGTATGTGTGTCTGTGAGTGTATGTGTGTGTGTCTGTGTCTGTGAGTGTGTGTCTGTAATTGTGTGTGTGTCTGTGAATGTATGTGTGTGTCTGAGTATGTGTGGGCACGCGTATTTATATCTGTGTATACACACGTGTATATTTTTTTTGGGGGGGGGTGGGAAAAGAGTTCCCACACTTTATTCCCCAGGACTTCTCTGGAGATGTCCGGATCTCCCTTGACGGCTCACGCAGAGTCGGCGCTATCTGAGTGCCGGCTCTGCTCTTAGCCTCCATGGGCTGGCGGGGAGATCAAAGATCTACCTCACCAACCCACAGCAACACGGAGGGAGGCAGGAGAGGACCCGGGGAGCTCTAGACAGCAGCTCTGCCAGGTTCCTCTCACGAGATCTGAGCATTGCCACGGCAACACTCAGATCTCGCGAGAGTTAATTCTAGCTCCGCAGGCTAGAGTTCACTCTCCACTGGACCACCAGAGATGGCACATGGCAGCAAGGATCCCCCCTCCCTACATAAGGTAGGGAGGGGGGATATTTACTAATCTTACCCCACCTCCACAATCCCTCCCAACATACAGCCCACACACACACACAGCACATAGACACATACAGCACGCTCACACACACAGTACACTAACCGCACCCTCACAAACACACACAGCACCTTTACAAACACACAACACCCTCACACACAGCACACTAACAGCATCCTCACAAACACACACACACACAAACAGCACCCTCACAAATACACGACACCCACACACATCACACAAACGGCACCATCACACAAATGCACACATCACACAAACAGCACCCTCACACACACAGCACCCTCACACAGCACAGTAACAGGACCCTAACAAACACACAAACACCCTCACACAGCACACTACCAGCACCCTCACACACAAACAGCACCCACACAAACACCCTCACCCACATAGCACACTACCAGCACCCTCACCCACACATCCCACTAACACCACCCTCACACCACCCTCACACAGTACACTAGCAGCACACACACACAGCAGTGTATGTGTGTGTGTATATATATACATGTATATATAGTATATATAGTATATATAGTAAAAATAGAATAAATATATACACATGCGGCGTGTTTGTGCTTTAGGGTGCACACCCTAATGCAATAGGCTGCGCACGCCTATGAAAGTAGGGCAGGGATAGGCAACCATCGGCACTCCAGATGTTTTGGACTACAACCCCCTATGACACCCAGTGCTGGCAAAGAATCATGGGAGGTGTAGTCCAAAGCATCTGGAATGCCAAAGGTTGCCTGAAGTAGGGATTGCTATACCTCTGTATATTTCTTATGCCATAATTTCTAAAACTCAAGGCGGAGTCGAAGTGCCGATCCCGACAGCAGGGAGTCGGCTCTGTGTATGGAGGATCTTGCGGTCTCCTCCATCTGCAGATAAAGTTTAATGTAACAGTTAAACCCAATAGGTGCATTCCTCAGAGCTTCCCTCTACCACCATATATCATTGTTAAATGCAGTAAGTACCATCTACTACTGTATACCACAGTGCTAACTGCTCCATTAATCTTTCTTTCTTTTTTTTTATTAGTAGTTTAGGATTACACCAAAATATTAATTTAGCATATTTTGCCTTACAAGATTGGCCTTGATTAATATGTGGTTTTTTTTTTTTTTTTTTTTAATGATTCCAATCTGTTAGTAAAACTCTCCAAATGATTTACCTACAGAACTCACCACTAGGTATGTGGTATTTTTTGTAGATAAATAATTTGGAAGTTATTTGGAACAGATTGGAATCATTTGGAAATCGAGGTCACAAAGTATTCTAATACCCTTTCTAATACCCTCATTCCACACTAAGAATCTATACAGTAATCTGCATGTATATCTCTCTATATTTGGAATTATGCACAATACTGAAATTCCTCCATTTTGTTTTTCACAAAACCTCTAGGGAAGAAAACACAGCATACCTAGTGTCTCGAGAAAACTGCCATTTAAATAGAAAATCTGATTCCTTTACTATAAGGCAATTTATAAGCGGTTTTTAATGCATGTGAAATTAACTTGTCACTTGCAGCATCATTGTGTGCATTCGACAGAGGTCTATTATGAAGGCAGAACTGTGTGTACAGCTGAATATTATTTTGCTCATTTTGTACAGAGAAAAGATTGGAATTTTGCAAGGCAAAATGACTGTTAAAAGATAATGGCCAGTGTTTAAAGATAATTAAGCTTGCCTTATGTTTTCATTATAATTCCCCAAGAAAGGTAATCTAAAATTCCTTAAATAGGGAGAAGAAACAATAAGTGGGGTTTAATTACCTATAAAAGTGTAGACTCGTTACTGTCTGCGTGCTTGCAATTGCAACAGCCTGCAGTATATGGTGCCAAAAATTATAAAAATAAGACCTAAGGGAGCAGCCATTTCATTTTCCTAGCCCTCCTCATAATGGGTGCATTTTTATTTTTATTTAATCTCACTGCTCATAAAATAGTGGCTCGATGGTGGAATATTGTCTGTGTACATGGCTCAATTTCTTAACATATTTTACAAGCAATTAAACTTCCATGATGAACAGCAAGGTTTGAGGCATTCCACCAATATGTTATTCTATATAAGTCATTTCCATCCATGTTCCAACTGTAATATTTTCATATTAAAAATCACATTTTCTGAACCGATGCATACACACTTAATAATTGTGTGTGTGTGAATGGAGTGTACATTTAACCTTGTCTTGTTTTGTCTAATGAACTTAGTGGTGGAACTAATATAAAGGTGGGATATTCCATTTGCCCACCTTTGCATGGTTGTATTTGTAAGCAATTAACAAACACAGATACACACTATACAAACACACACACATTCAAATACACACTGACACATGCACACATATGGATACACACAATGAAACATGCACAAACACCCAGGAACACACACCAACATATACACAACTTAGTAAAACAAAATAAAAGGGATTTGGGGACAAAACTGAAACCTAGATTTCTCAGCAAATGGTGCTGCCGTAGAGATAAAAATGGATTCAAATTGCAGATTAAGGAACAATGCTACTTAAAATCACCTTTATAGGTTAACAAATATGATGATTCAGTTCCACCATATGGCCATATTGTGCTAAGCCCACCACTTTGCCACAGTTCCCCAATATCGGTGGGTCCTACACTAGTTCCAACATGGGAGGCAAATTAAATAGTGGTAGTGCTAATTGAACTGCAGTGTTTCATTAATCTTGTGTGTATATATATATATATATATAATGGATATTTATAATGCAAAATGAATGTGATAAAAAAACACACACATACACATACCTTGACACACAGATACACTCACTGACATATACACACACACCTTGACACTAAAGTATTAAAAGTGAGGCCATCACCATGGAAACCTGTGGAATCAGCACGTACATTCCATTGTTGACTCCTCCCTTTTCCTTTTTTTGCACAATGTTTTAGAACAGAACATTAAGATATATCTCCCCTATTTAGTAGGATATTTAAATATCCTATTAAACATTTGAAGATATTTTGCTCAATGCTCCATTTCACATTATGCCACAATTGTTAAACACTTTCAAAATCTAAAAAATTTAATTTAAAAAATAATTAATGCAATTTAATTTTTTATTTGTTTTACTTTAATGTGTAATTAAGTTGCATTTTGCCATTGATAAGAATTGGAGAGCAATATTCACTAGTGGCATGAAGGGCAATTATTTTTCGTGATTGGGAGTTTTACTCCAGCTGGAGGGCAAAGGTTGCAAACGCAACACTTAGATTGGTATTGTAGAGTTTGGTAGAAAACAGGCATTTTTTTCAAACACTTACCGTATATACTCGTGTATAAGTCGATCTCATGTATAAGTCGAGTGCAGTTTTGTGACCAACAATTGTGAAATATGCTATGCCTCGTGGATAAGTCGAGGGTAAAACTTGGGGCTATGAAATTCTGTGATTTTTATAATTATATACACACACACTCATGCAAACACACACTCTGCATTATACACGCACACACTCATACAAACACACACTCTGCATTATATAAACACACTCTGTGTGTTTGTGTGAATGCAGAGTGTGTGTTTGTATGAGTGTGTGTATATAATGCAGAGTGTGTGTGTGTAGTGTGTGGGGGGAGGGCATTATTATTATTTTTTTTATTTAAATATTCTAATTTTTTTATTTTAATATTATAATTATTTTTTATTTGAATATTTTTTGATTACATTTATTTTATTTTATTTTATTATTTTTCTTTTATTATTTAAAAAAAAAAAAATTGTCCCTGGTGGTCCAGTGGTGTGTACTGTGCAGGAGGGGGGCTGGCAGGAAGCGTTTACTTATCTTTCCTGCAGCTCCTGTCAGCTCCCTTCTCCTGCGTTCCGGTCAGCTCCCCTGTAAGTCTCGCGGTCTGCGTGCCCGTGGCAACGCTCTGATGCCGCGGCTCTTGCGAGATTTACAGGGGAGCTGACCAGAACGCAGGAGAAGGGAGCTGCAGGAAAGGTAAGTAAACGCTTCCTGCCAGCCCCCAACAGGACCACCGGGCTTGTAATGAGCCCAGCAGTCCTGGTCTGTATTATGGCAATGTAAGTTGCCATAATACAGACATTGACTCAAGTATAAGTCGAGTGGGGGTTTTTCAGCACAAAAAATGTGCGGAAAAACTAGACTTATACGCGAGTATATATGGTACCTATGTAATAAGTAAAGGAATTCTTGGCTTTTTCATTTGATGGACCATTGGCTTTTTCTGTCTCTATTGCTATGTCGCACTGAAGGGAGGAAGCAGTCCATTTATCATATCTTTCACTGCCACTTTGTCAAAAGTGTTCTGATAGACATGCGGTGTGTCCCCTGTGTTCTCCATGATTTTATTTAACATAACATAAAGCATTGTGTTAAGGAACTTAATAAGTTAGAGGTGCAAATTGTGAGAAGAATCTTGTGGGGACAGAGGCCCAGGTTTCCGCTTTGTTTATCTGCTTCGTGAATTAAGAAAGACAGACTTAATCGACCAAATACATCTTATGTGTCGGGTTGGAATGCAATTTGTTCAGAATGACTCACCACTGTCTCCTTCATTACAGGTATGTTACCTCATGCAATACCTTCATAAATGATTTACAACTTTGCTGAGGAGAAGGGGAGCGAGATACAGCATATACGTGTGTGTGTGTTCTCCCTCACAAACAACATATAAAAAGAGGCAAAGACTTAGGAGGACCCAATTGTTTCAATCGTCAGAAGGCTGTCAATGGCGCTACGGTATTTGCTGGTGCTTTATAAATAATAAAATAACAAAAATAAGGGCATGTTGCTGATACATCCGCAGGGAGCCCATTCACATGGTATGCTCTGAAAATAAATGGATGCCAAATCTGAAAGAGCTAAAAAAAAAATGAATAAGTCCCATTGCCTTGTTAACAAGTCACAGCCTCATTGTTATACAAACTATTGTTTCTTCATGGCCTGTCATTAACACTGGTAATTAGAGGGGGAGGGTAGTTATTTCCCCCCAATTGAGGGGGGTCCTTTGTCGAAGCATTTATTCCATTCAGTTAGTAGACGGAGATTGCTTGTATCATTTATTGTGAGAAGAAGGAGCGCGACCATTCTCTAAAAGACACTCAGAACCTCCTGTATTCCCAAGGAATGGCAGATATGCATAAATCTAGTGTATCAATTAAAGGTAATATAATGTTTTTCCTATAATTATAAATTTGGATATTTTGTTTTTAATCAACAGCCTGAGAACTGATAAGGGGGAGCCGTGCTCTATACCCAATCTTTACAACACCCAAATCTCAGAACCGAACTGAAAAACGTGTTCTTCATGAAATACTACTCCGGACAACAATGTATGTATATGGTAAAGACTGGTAATTTCAATTCTATTTCTGGTTTTCTGCGGGGTGAGAAGTAGCGCTGTAACAAGGCTTTGCAATATAAAAGCAAATAATAATGTTTACTTCAAAAGATTTTATAACACTGAGCGCTTATATCTGTGTATATTGTTGCTTTTCTATTACAGTGCTGCTGCCCACCTGATATGTGCCCTATTAAGGGTTAATTCTTTTTAAAATGTTCATTTACACAGCAGATAATCATGTATGGCCATTTCACTGGTACAAACATTTTCTGTTATTTAAGAGTACATAAAATTTTTAGAGTGCATAGATACCGTATTTATCGGCGTATAACACGCACCTCATTTTAAGAAGGAAATTCCAGGAAATTTCCCCCCTCCCATAGTATTCCCCCCCTCATCCTATAGTGTCCCCCCCCTTTCCATAGTTTCCCCCCCCTTTCCATAGTATTCCCCCCCCCCCATAGTATTCTCCCCCCTCCCATAGTGTTCCCCCCCTCATCCCATAGTGTCCCCCCCTTTCCATAGTATTCTCCTTCCCCTTTCCATAGTATTCTCCCCCCTCCCATAGTATTCTCCCCCCCCATAGTATTCCCTCCCCCTCCCATAGTATTCTCCCCCCCATAGTGTTCCCCCCATCCCATAGTGTTCCCCCCTCATCCCATAGTGTCCCCCCTTTCCATAGTATTCTCCCCCCATAGTATTCTCCCCCCCTCCCATAGTATTCTCCCCCTCCCATAGTGTCCCCCCCTTTCCATAGTATTCTCCCCCCCCCTTTCCATAGTAGTCTCCCCCCCATAGTGTCCCCCCTTTGCATAGTATTCTCCCCCCTTTCCATAGTATTGTCCCCCCTTTCCATAGTATTCCCCCCCTCCCATAGTATTCTCCCCCATAGTGTTCCCCCATCCCATAGTGTTCCCCCCCCTCATCCCATAGTGTCCCCCCCTTTCCATAGTATTCTCCCCCCATAGTATTCTCCCCCCTCCCATAGTATTCCCTCTCCCCTCCCATAGTATTCTCCCCCCCCTCATCCCATAGTGTCCCCCCCCTAATCCCATAGTGTTCCCCCCTCATCCCATAGTGTCCCCCCTTTCCATAGTATTCTCCCCCATTTTCCATAGTATTCTCCCCACCTTCCATAGTATTCTCCCCCCATAGTATTCTCCCCCCCCTCCCATAGTATTCTCCCCCCCCCCTCCCATAGTGTCCCCCCTTTCCATAGTATTCTCCCCCCCCCCTTTCCATAGTAGTCTCCCCCCCATAGTATTCTCCCCCCCCTCCCATAGTATTCTCCCCCCCCTCCCATAGTGTCCCCCCTCCCCTTGTCCCATAGTGCACTTTCCCTTGTCCCATATTTACTTACCGGTCTTGAAGCGTGGGCCGGCTTCACAGCGCGCACCGCGGTACAGGAACTTCAATTTCAGGTTCTGGTTTCCGGCGGGACTGAAAGGAAGTGTGCTGTGAAGCCGGCCCACGCTTAAAGACAGGTAAGTAAATATGGGATATCGGCGTATGACACGCACCCATCATTTCCCCCCTATTTTCAGGGAGAAAAAGTGCGTGTTATACGCCGATAAATACGATATATATATATATTTTTTTTTTTACCCTGTTTGGATTGACTGGGAAATCTATAACATATATATAGGGAGAGAGAAAAAAATGTACTATGAAAAAATAATGTTTTTCGATCTTATGGTCATTTGATTTGTGAATAAAACCAGCATTTAGTGGCTGTCCCCTAACCATCAATGTCCTTTTTCCTATCAGTCACTTGTTTTTGGTGACACGGAACGCCAAATACTGAATGTTTGATGTTCATGCTAGTCATTTGCTTAGGTATATCGGAGATACGGAATACAGCCGAACAGTCGATCACCCCAAGGGTGGCCTACTTTAAATCTCCTACTTGAAATTATACATTAAAGGAACACTACAGCAATCTACTTTTTAAATTATATGTTAAAGGGACACTATAGTCTCCAGAACAACTACAGCTTATTGAATTTGTTCTGGTGAGTAGAATCATTACCTTCAGGTTTTTTGCTGTAAACACAGTTTTTTCAGAGAAAATGCAGTGTTTATATTACAGCCTAGTGATAACTTCACTGGCCACTCCTCAGATAGCTGTTAGAGATCCTTCCTGGGTCATGGCTGCCTAAAATACATCCAAACATTCAGTATCTCCTCCCTCTGCATGCAGACACTGAACTTTCCTCATAGAGATTCATTGATTCAGTTCATCTCTATGAGGAGACGCTGGTTGGCCAGGGCTGTGTTTGAATTGTGCTGGCTCTGCCCCTGATCGGCCTCTTTGTCAGTCTCAGCCAATCCTATGGGGAAGCATTGTGATTGGATCAGGCTACCACTTCTGCTGATGTCAGCAGGCAGTGGGCAGGTCTAAAGGAAACAGGGACAAAATAAACAGCTGCAGACTTAAATATGAGTAAGATTTTACTATATTTAGGGAGGCATGAGGGGACCAGGGTGGCTAGATGGTGATTTTAGCCCTATAGGGTCAGGAATACATGTTTGTGTTCCTGGCCCTATAGTGCTCCTTTAACCCCTTAAGGACCAAACTTCTGGAATGAAAGGGAATCATGACATGTCACACATGTCATGTGTCCTTAAGGGGTTAAAAGAAGACCATAGGGGTAGGACTACAAACCACTGGAAAAACCTTAATTTTTTTTTCGGTGCAGAGATTGAGTCCCTGCAACCTCCCGTTCTGTAAAACATTGAGCTTCAATCAAATGTCCACCCCTTATCTTCTTGCATCATGGTTTTATTTATTTGGAAGTGTTACGTTTCTTTGTTTGCTGTTACCTAGTTTGGTAGAACATGAGTCATGGTTTTCCTTACATATTTAAGTTTGTTTGCTTCCCCCAAACTAAATGATGTTTGCCTCTATTGCTTATCTATCTCCCCCTTCCCTGGACTCTTTTATGCTGCTTTAACCTACATGACTTTCATTATTTTAGATTGTTCAGGCTCTATAATTCTGTTTATTATCTTCAATAGAAAATATATTACACAAAAATGTATTACTGTATTATTGTTGAATAGTTCTAGCAATAATTTCCTCAACACAAATGTTTTGCTTACAGGTCTGTAATTTCCCCAGCTGAGATTTCGATTCCTTTTAAATTTGGCCACCACATCTATTTAGTGCCATTAGAGATGTTAGCTTTCTTATGGATTAAATATTTGCTAAATTATGCAGCTGAATTCATCTGGACTCTGAACACTTTGGAACTTGTCAGGTTCAGTGAACATCAATGAATGTCTAGTTGCCGTTCATGGGCTAACTTGAAGCTTACAAATGGCTAAGTTTTGCTTTGTTTCCATTTGGAGTTCCGTTTTTCAGCCAATTTGCAAGTCAAGTCATCTTAGTTTACAAATGAATGTGAAGCTTTAGATTAAAGGAACACTAAAGTCACCCAGACCACTTCATCTCAATGAAGTGGTCTTAGTGCAGTGACTTTGTCATTTTAATTCTTTAATGTAAAAGGTGCAGTGTTTTAGAAGTTGCAATGTTTACATTGAAGGGTTATGTCCATTCCTCGTGGCTATCAGTATGATAGCCATTAGAAGCACATCCGCGGCATTGGCCAAGTAAAACTAAGTCAGTGATTCAATGCTTTCCTGTGAAGGAGTTTGAATGTGCGTGCGGCACTTGCCACGTATGCGTATTAGGTCCCTAAAGCTCCTCTATTCGGATACAATGCAGAAGGCAGAATAGTAGCAACACTAAGAGAGCTTCAGCACGGGAAAAAGGTAAATAATTTATTTTTTAAAATGTTATTGGGTACCTATGGTGGTACACACATGTGACTTGTGTAGAGCTAGGGAAAGGGGCATTATGTGTTAGCGATGCATGTTTGGATTTAGGAATACAAGTTTGCATTCCTAATGCTATAGTGTTCCTTTAAAGGAACACTATAGTCACCTAAATTACTTTAGCTAAATAAAGCAGTTTTAGTGTATATATCATTCCCCTGCAATTTCACTGCTCAATTCATTGTCATTTAGGAGTTAAATCACTTTGTTTCTGTTTATGCAGCCCTAGTCACACCTCCCCTGGTTATGATTGACAGAGCCTGCATGAAAAAAAAAATGGTTTCACTTTCAAACAGATGTAATTTACCTTAAATAATTGTATCTCAATCTCTAAATTGAACTTTAGTCACATACAGGAGGCTCTTGCAGGGTCTAGCAAGCTATTAACATAGCAGGGGATACGAAAATCATAATTAAACAGAACTTGCAATAAAGAAAGCCTAAATAGGGCTCTCTTTACAGGAAGTGTTTATGGAAGGCTGTGCAAGTCACATGCAGGGAGGTGTGACTAGGGTTCATAAACAAAGGGATTTAACTCCTAAATGGCAGAGGATTAAGCAGTGAAGCAATGTTCTATACACCAAAACTGCTTCATTAAGCTAAAGTTGTTCAGGTGACTATAGTGTCCCTTTAAATTCAAAAAGTCTAGTAAGTATGCTGATGAACTGGTTCATGGATTACAGGATAAAACTTACCAGGAAAGGTTAAATGATCTTAACATGTATAGCTTGGAGGAAAAACAAGACAGGGGGGATATAATAGAAACATTTAAATACATAAAGGGAATCAACACAGTAAAGGAGGAGACTATATTTAAAAGAAGAAAAACTACCACAACAAGAGGACATAGTCTTAAATTAGAGGGGCAAAGGTTTAAAAATAATATCAGGAAGTATTACTTTACTGAGAGGGTAGTGGATGCATGGAATAGCCTTCCAGCTGAAGTGGTAGAGGTTAACACAGTAAAGGAGTTTAAGCATGCATGGGATAGGCATAAGGCTATCCTAACTATAAGATAAGGCCAGGGACTAATGAAAGTATTTAGAAAATTGGGCAGACTAGATGGGCCGTATGGTTTTATCTGCCGTCATATTCTATGTTTCTATCACACTATAATTTAAAATAGAAATTCAGATTTTTGAATGACAGCAAATGTGCACATATCAGTGCAGTTCTCAGTAATATTGTTCATTAATTCTCTACATCTGTCCCTCTATAATTTTGCATGCTTATTTCCCACTTCTCATGTAACTGCTTATTAACAGCTGACAACTGATGGTGCATTCATGTTCCCAAGACTTTTATATCCAAAATATGCACCCAGCAGCCAATCTGTCTATTTGGGAAAATCATCTGTATTCCTGAGAGGTGGCCGTACTCTTTTGATTAGGCATGATAATAACTGTCTGGGACTTAGAGTGCTTGATTCCCAGCTCTGACGAGTGTTAGCAGGCTTATCATATGTTTGACACACGGCTGGAAAGGTATCTTTGAGGTTTACAGGTTATTCCCGATGGGCTCTGTGAATCCAAGAAATCAAGTCACACAGTTAGAACATACATAGGTAGAATGAGCTATTGTGAAACTCATAAAGGAAATCGATTTTCTTCACCAATAAATGACCAATGTACTTTACACACAATTCAGAAGGAGAGAACTCACAGGACATGTTTCAAAGTGAATCCAGCTGTGTTTATTGTCACACCATTGCACAAGTTTGTATACATAGTTAAATTAACTTTTCAGTACCATACTAGGACTTTTGTCAAGAGAAATTCAGCAATTATGTAACAAGTTTACAAACCAGAAAAAGGGTGTATGAAAACAAGAGAAAGTAAAGTCAAACCCCCCTTGTGAAAACCTAGACCTGAGCAGTTTGTAAATTTACCAGGAAACCACAATCAAGCCTTCATATAAACAGCTACTCAGTGTGAGGGAGTTATATAATATCAATGTGTTGATAGCTGAAGCTAAGAGTTACATAAAAGAATCAAACTATCGGACAAGTGGTAGAAAAAAAATATACCATAATAGGATGGCTGTTACCATGAAGAATATAGACAATCGTTATAATATGTATATATTTACCATTTACTTATACCTGCAGCGGAATATGATCTCAAGCAAAAAAATGGCACAATTGTGTGTGTAGCAAAACAAACTCCTATGTATACATAGCAGTTAAATGCATTACAGTGAATCAGTGTTTCATAAATATCCTTGTAGTAGCCTCAAAGTCTATAATATATTATCCGCGGTTGCCCTTGCTAGTGTCCTCTCTAGTTTCCCGATATCACATACTTTCTGTAGGAATTTTTCAGTCATTGATGATAATTGGGTCACACGTCTGTAAATATCAGAATCATACCTTAGGACCCGTAGGTATTGGTAGACAGGTATAGATATCTTAATTTATATAGGATGGAAACTGTGGATGTGTAAGATGGTATTCCTGTCTGTGGATTTTTGAAAAGGGATATCTATATTACCATCATGGTATATCAGTAGGTCCAGGAACTCTATCTCCTGTTGGTGAATTTCATGTAAAAAAAATTGAGCCTGAGCCAGAGATGAAGATGTGCTGAGCCAGAGATGGAGATGTTCTCATTGAACATAGTAAATCAGTCTTGGATCGATGACACAATAAGAAGATATTGTCAATGAAACATGTATTCACATATAGGTGGGAATGCATTTACCAAAGGGTGCTAGTACCTGGAAGTGTTCATATCAATACACAAACTCATTAGCATACGCTGGTTACTGCATGCATCACTGTTTCAGTCAGTTGGGCATAAAATGTATTTTCGAACACGAAGTAATTGATAGCATTGAGAGCATTGGTCAGCCACACAGTCAATGGGTGGTTTGTGGCACAAAGGAGAATTCACCAAAATCTCACACATTAATGTCACACCATCATTATGGGGGATGATGGTGTAGATAATTTTAACATTTGAGTAGACTAGCCAGATGTTTCCCTGTGGAACCACAAAGTATTTGATTCTAATGATGACATCAGATCTCAAGTGCTTGAATGGGAGCCTTCATGATGGAGTCAAGCCATTTGATTTAAGAAACCCAACCCTATCTCAGGCAATTGGTCTCCCAGGTGGCTTTATGGGGTCTTTTGATGATAGCATAAATGGTCACAGATAGAGATAGAGTGCCTTCTACAGGTTTCTGGTAAACACCTGTAGGGTTACCAGAGGACTTGAGATATGTGGAATTATCTGCCATCTGGGAGAGTGCCTCAGCATGGTAGTGTACATAGTCCAAAATGACAATACCTCCCCATTTGTCAGTGGGATGGATTACAATTGATTTGTCTCATTGTAGGTTCTGTAAAGCTTCTCTGTCCCTATGTGAACAGTTTGAATGAGTTTTCTAATTTTTCTGTTTTTTGTCCTAAAGATCTAGAGAATTTAAAATATTCCACTTAAAGTCCAAAGTGGGCAGGGTTGGAAGTGGGCACAATACATATTTTAAAAGTTTTAAACATACAGGGCATGGAAAATATTGGACAGGGTATAGAGAATATTATCTGGCTTTTGTAGTATTGAGCTTGTCTATATTGCTTGCAGTACATATATGCGCTCAGTGGGTTTTAGATGGGTAAATTACTGTATATGTACCAGCGTAGAAACAATATAGTGTGCATCATTTTCCCTTCTACAGTACCAGTTACTGCAACATTCTTGGAAGGAGGGATGGAATGTAGGGGTGCCCTGAACTGTCGTGTTCCATCAATGGAGAGATGATCCATGAAGAAATGTCTTGAACTTCCTTTGACCTCAAAATGGCCAGTGAAGTCTATTTTGATCAAATGAGTATGTGTTTGATTGTTAGTTCTTGACATCCATCCTTAGGTGATAACGATTTCATAGGAAAAAGTAAAGTCTAATGATGAAAACTGATGTGAAATTATATAATATTAAGTGTCTTCTTATGATAACTAAAGTTACTGCAATAAATTACTGAAAGCATGAAAATCGCTTGAAATTAGTGTCGGATCAATCATTGTGATTTACCTCCTTGTCCTTTACTCTGGTATAATGTGTGGTACCCTAATTGCAATGGCACCTAGTTATAAACTTGATCAAATGTATAACCGATGTATAACATTATATCTTCGTGATGGGCAACATTTTTTTCCTGTGTAATTATTTTAATCCCTGCTTTATATTGAATCCTGGCACTGTTGTATTGCATGGTTTTGGTAAAATGCACATTGATTTGTAAAGTGCTCCTTATACATGCTATTGCAATCACATACTCTGTCCTAAAAACCTGCCTAAATGTTCAACCAGCGAATGGTCAATTTATATTTAGCATGGTTGGAATAATGTATCCAACAATAGAACAAAGTCCCACTGAAGTCTGTACCATAAATGACTTAATGACTTGTTGACCAAGTTTTGACCCAAATGTCACCCTTTGTCAAGAACATATTTCAGTAAACCAAAGATCAACAAAAATGCCTTATATGGCTTGGTCCCTTGAAAACTGCCTTAAGAGGTGTCAAGAGTCCAAACAATGGAATCTGAAAAGATAAACAGGATGAAAAGCCCGGTAATATGAAAATAGAGAACAATAAATACAATGACATTAGGACCATTTTGCAGCCAAAATTAAAAAAAAAAAAAACAATTGAAATTAATAATCCACATGGGACAGATGGTGTTGAAACGGGTTACCTAAAATTACAATATGCAAACATTTATATCCTCTTCTGCACATCCTGTTATTTAACCCATTAACTTCTCACAACTCATTTAAAACATAGGCAATCCCAATAATGGGTTTAATTCTGTTATAGCTCCCTCTCATGCTGCAGCTTCTCACACAGAGATCGGTGCTGGATAGCTGGCAACTACCAGCACCAATCACTGGGCTAAGGAGCATGCGGGGATACCGCTCAGTGGCGGATCCAGAACCTGATCTCGGGAGGGGCACTTGTAGATTATTTAAAGAAATAATGCAGGCACAATAACCACTACTGCTCAGTGTAGTAGTTATGGCGCCAGTAGTGCCAGGATCCCATCCCAGAGTAAGTAGTCAAACTGTTTAAGAACAGTTTGACAGCTTACCTGGGGTCTGCTGGTATATTGGGCATAGGAGCAGTGGTATGTGTTAGGGGTGAAGTGTGTGTGAAAGGTGCAGTGTGTGTGTGAGTGGTGAAGTGCGAGTGCGTGAGGGCGGCAGTGTATGTCAGGGTTGCAGTGTGTGTGTTGGGGGCAGTGTATGTGTGGGGCACTGTGTGTGTGAGAGAGCTGCAGTGTGTGTGTGTGTGTGTGTGTGTGTGTGTGAGGGTGGCAGTGTGTGTGAGAGTTGCAGTGTGTATGTGTTTGGGGCGGTGTGTGTATGGGGGGCAGTGTGTGTAGTGTGTGTATGGGGGCAGTGTTTGTGGGGCAATGTGTGTAGTGTGTGTATGGGGGGCAGTGTTGTGGGGCAGTGCGTGTAGTGTGTGTATGGGGGCAGTGTTTGTGGGGCAGTGTGTGCAGTGTGTGTATGGGGGGCAGTGTGTTTATTCGGGCAGTGTGTGTAGTGTGTGTATGGGGCAGTGTTTGTGGGGCAGTGTGTGTAGTGTGTGTATGGGGGGCAGTGTTTGTAGTGTGTGTATGGGGGCCATTGTTTCTGGGGCAATGTGTGTAGTGTGTGTATGGGGGCAGTGTGTGTAGTGTGCATGGGGGAGTGTGTGTATGGGGGGCAGAGTTTGTAGTGTGTGTATGGGGGGCAGAGTTTGTAGTGTGTGTATGGGGGGCAGTGTTTGTAGTGTGTGTATGGGGGGCAGTGTTTGTAGTGAGTGTATGGGGGGCAGTGTGTGTAGTGTGTGTATGGGGGCAGTGTTTCTGGGGCAGTGTGTGTAGTGTGTGTATGGAGGCAGTGTGTGTAGTGTGCATGGGGGAGTGTGTGTATGGGGGGCAGAGTTTGTAGTGTGTGTATGGGGGGCAGAGTTTGTAGTGTGTGTATGGGGGGCAGTGTTTGTAGTGTGTGTATGGGGGGCAGTGTTTGTAGTGTGTGTATGGGGGGTAAGGAGGGTAGGGAGGCTTTTTTTAAAAATGTAATTAAAATTAATATATTTATGTCTCCCCTCCCTCCAAATCTCGCGAGAGGAGGACCCAGAGGAGCTGCAGGTAAGAGCTCCCAGGTCCTCTCTCACTCCCTCCCCTGCCGGCTGTCAGCACAGTGCCTGCGGACCGGGGAGGGAGATCAGAGATCTCCCTCCCCGGTCCGCAGGCACATTGCAGGGCTGGCACTTGGGCAATGCCAGCCCTGCATTAGCCGGCACTGGCAGGGGAGAATCTTGGGGGGGGGGGGGGCAATTGCCCCGTTGCCCCCCCCTGGACCCGCCACTGATACCGCTGAGGGTCTTTCAGATCCTCTCCCTCATAGTAGGGCAGACAGTGTCTGGCTGAGAGGGGGTAACTAAATGCTTTTTGGCAAATTTGAAATTACTCTGGCTGAGCAAGATCAATCAAGTTGGAATCAATTTATATCCAAGAAGAAATTTTGCTTCTATCTGCAAGGAACCTGGGGCTCCACCTTTCATACAAAGATTTTGTTTATCAGAAAATAATAATGCTGACTTTAATTAGGTGGGGGTTGTGGGGGGGGGGGGGGGGTAGGGGTGCTGTGTGTGTGGGGAGGTGCTGTGTGTGACGGAGTGCTGTGTGGGTGTGGGGATGTGCTGCAGGTAGAAAATGTTTTGTTTGTTTTTTTTATTAATAATCCTGACCTATACATAAAATCTTTATCCCCCAGCTCCCTTCTTCTTACCTTTGGTAAGTTTGTGTCTGGCTGCAGCTCTCCTGTCCTCCCGCACAATGCTGTGTGGAGCGTTGCCATGGGAATGCGCGGCAACGCTCCACACAGCCTGCTCGCGGTAGGACAGGAGAGCTGCTTTCCAGATCCCTCCCCCTGCCTCCAGGTCCTCCCGATATGAAAGCAGAGTAGGCGCCTGTCGTTTTAGGCAGGCAGGTGCCTACTCTGCATTGCTGCTGACCAGTGCCATTACCCCCCCTCTCGCCCCTGGCGACCTATGGCCGCGTGCCCACAGAGAGCGTGCCATAGGTTCGCCATCACTGGTATAGAGTGTAATGTCTGCTTAATATATATATAAAGATAATCTAACTTGATAGATAAAGGAGTCAGAAAGTATAAAACAGTGAAGTTTAAATATCAAGTCTCTATTCACATAGACATCACTGAGTGGCAAGTGCAAGGTGATAAGTGCCCAGAACATCAAAAACCCCTGTTTAAGAACTAGAAGGCCCCTTCCCCATTATATCCAAAGTACTATCAACAAAGACCTTTGCATTATGTTTTCCTTTAAGGAAATCTATTGTCTGATTTTTGTATAATCCTATTTTACACGGCCTTAAGTGGAACAGTGGAACTTTCTACTTCATATAACTAGCTATTTGCTGATAACGCTGTGTTTTCACTCTTGCATTCCTGGAATGAATCTCCCCATGTCACTGAGTTTGCAATTATCTTCTCCTCCCAGTCCTAGCACACTACAAAAACTCTTTTAATCGGGACTACTTTACTGTGTTTCAAAACATTTGGAGACTCTGATAAACACTAATTAATGGATACAGTTGACTAGGCCTCATTCTGCTGATCTCTGCTTGACAGAATAGAGCCAACAAATTCAGCCGAGAAGCCATCAGTCAGTACCGAAGTCTAATGCTTTCATGGCTCAGAGGAAAGAGTTTGACTTTCTACACGCACAGATTAAATATCAATTACACATTTTACAAACCTGGACCTCAAGGTAAAATTAGACTACAATTGCCATAAATTAATGACTTCATGCATTTTGTCTGACACAGTTTTATGAGAGGTATTGTCCTGAAACAGATGCATTTTGCTTTCCTTTTCCTCTACCAGCAATGACTTATGGGTCAAGGGGTACATCACTTTTTATTGCAAGATGCCTTTACTCACTAAAGAGTTAAATAAAACCACAAAACCATCTTAGCTGTGGGACTTTACAACAGTAAAACCATAACTGCAACTTCCCTGCTTTTTCTGATTGTGTTTCTATAATATTTCAAAAAGAAGTTGGCAAGCAAAGGGTGTGACATTAAAAACTTGTAGGGTGGGTGCTGAGCTTTGGGTAGGATAGACAAGGACCCTTTTGCTGTATGTGAAGAATTCCTGTTTCAGAACAATGCAAGTTCTGTTCCATCAGCACCAGGCTGAGAACTTGCTTCTGGGAAGCAGCTGAGAGCCAGTGGTGGGAGGGAGGACAATTGTCCGAAAAAATGTCAAAAACCCCATCTGTTCATACTTTGTACACAACTGCCAGCCTGATACACACATCATGGCAGCTCTTTTTGTTTAGCAATAGTTTCCTTTGCAACTGATCCATGTCTATTGTAGAGTTGAATTAACATCCTATAGAGTTTGCCAATGAGAATAACCTTCAAGTTTTTCAATGTGTTCCGCATTTGTGAAACTAGAGAACGATAACAGATGTGTGGCTCACTCTCAAATCAGTCTGCGATGAACATTTATAATTTTGTCCCAATGTACGTTACTTTTTGATTAATTTATGGAAATGCTAGCTGCTTATATTTATTACTTTCAAGTTGTCGTTTATAAATGTTTCATTTGCATTTCTTATTAGAACGTTAAAAACTTCCAACAAATTGTTTCAGAAAGTGATGAAGCCAGAAGAACCTGAAAGCACTTTGTGACATTTGGCACTTAACCCACTGAAATCCTGGGTTTTACCAGCCTGCCAGGCAAAACAATAAGTGATCAGGCCTGGACCTTCATGAATCTTGTTTTGGAGGAGTGGTAGTCAACTGGATGAGAAGATCTTCAGAGTCATCCAGTACTATCACTTCAATGGAGTAGAGAATACGTAAGCACATCTTCATGAAGATACCAGACCCGAGACTCCAAATTCAACAGAGAAAATGTGCAGAATCAATAAAAACCCTCACAGAGCAAGAGAGTGATAGATGAAGATGCAACCATGTGTCTTAAAACCACTTAATTGTAAGTGAACCACATTAGCAAGAAAAGAATATATCACTTCCTAAAAAAGGAAACTATAATAGTTTAAAGTGGAACTGTCACTTCTCAAGACTTTACACCTTTGGATAAAACAATTAAATTCACACATATCTTATAGTTTGTTTTTAAATTGGAAAATTCTTTGAAATCTATATTGAAAAATTAGTGTATGATATAATACAGTTCAGTCAAGGCGAAGCCATAGCAAACATTGTAAACAAACGGGAGAAACAGTGACAGAACATGGTTCATTGTTGCATTGAATTGTATGTCTAGTCCATCCATTGTACAGCACTCTGGAATATTAATAGTAGTTATGAATAATATTAACTCTATATATTGTAACTATTGGAAATTTAAATTTTTCCTGCATTGTGTACAGGGGCATAATTAGGAATCACAGGCCCTGGACCAAGAATCAAAGAAGCCCCGTCCCCCCCCCCCTTACCATTCTACCTTGCTCCCCCTAAGCAATACACCTGAGTGGGATGTGTGTAGTGGCTGAGTGTGATTATTATCATTATTATTATTATTATAGTTAGCGTTATTTATATATCGCTAGCTTATTCTGCAGTGCTTTACAATATTTTGAAAGGGGGAAATTGAACAAAACATGAGACATTTACAAAATGATACAGAAACAATAGATAGATGAGGTCCCTGCCCAAATGAGCATACAGTCTAGAGGACGTGGGGAATAAAAACACAATAGGCAGCAAGTTGACAGCAACCAAACAAGGTGGGTTAAATAGCAGTACTGGAGGTGAGAATGGAGTGTGGCTCTTTAGGCCAGAGGAGGAGACAGATATGTGACATAGAAGTTACTTTGGGAGGCCATAAGCATTTTTGAAGAGATGGGTTTTGAGGGACTTATTAAACAATTGAAGACTAGTGGAGAGTCTAATGGGGAGAGGCAGACTGTTCCAAAGGAAAGAAGTCGCCCGTGAGAAGTCCTGCAAGCGTGAGTTAGCAGTAAAGATGCGAGCAGCGGACAGGAGAAGGTCACTGACAGAGCGGAGAGACCGAGGAGTGGCATATCTTTGAATCAGTGAATAACTGTAAGAGGAGCTAGAGTTGCTTAGTGCTTCATAGGTAAGAGTTAATATCTTTAAATGACACCGATAGGATACAGGAAGCCAGTGTAAAGGAGGTGCGACAGATAAGAAAGATCAGCCTGGCAGCAGCATTCATTAAAGATTGGTGCCAGGCTTCTGGGGAGACCAACTAGGAGAGAATTGCAGTAATGAGATTACAACAGCATAATCAAGCTCCTTGGCAGCAACTTGCATAAGAAAGGGGCTGATGTAGACAATGTTTTTAAGGCGCAATCAACAGGTTTAAGCAACATGCTGGATATGAGGCGCAAAGGTGAGGCACAAGATAACTATTTCACCCATCATCAGTTCTAAACTCTCATCCATCCCTACCTTCTCATGTCCCTCTCTGGCTATCTCCTTGAATAATGCTACACTCACCTCTGCCCTGGATGCTGCATCCCCACTCCAAACATAACCCTCAAGGAAATTGCTCCTCCAGCCGTAGCACAATCAGTCAACCCGTTACCTGCAGTGATCCTCCCGTTCTGCTGAACGCTGCTGTAGGAAGTCTTGCACCTTGTTAGACTTTCTCCATTATAAATTCATCTTGTGTTCATACAGCGCAGCCCTCACCTTGCTGGACAATATTTTTAAAAAGCTCTAAATTAAAAGCTATACATTCGTTAGCATTTCTGCAGATGGAATTTAATGCTCTTTAAAGCGGCATGGTAAGGCCGAACTTATCTTATTGATTCCTCTTCTCTTCCTCTCTCAGGATCTGTCCTTTTCTTCCTATCTAATCTAAAACATGAAAACATTAGACAGAGTTGTGACTATTTTGTATTTTGTCTTGTGTAGTTTTCCTACGCTTGACCAGCTTTGACCCAAAGGAGGAGCTAAGTCTGCTCCATTTCCTGTGGTCAAAGCAATTTCCCAGAATAGTCACCTCTCCTGGTGCTTCATTCGCTGTTCGAATGCTGGTGAAACTACAGAATTTCATTCTAACAGAATGAGAACAGTTTGTCCATACGTGTTAGGACGCAATTCGGGACTTTTTGTTCAGAACGGAATTTCATTCAAATGAATGAAACACGATCTATTCGTGCCGGGGCTGCGTCTTGCAGCCACTTAGTAAATAACTTCCTAATTCCCATGGTATTAGGGCGCTATCTACTAAAAGACCAAAACTGGTCTTTCAGACAAATTTACTAATACTAAGTAAAGATTACTTAGTATTAGTAATTAAGGGATATTAAAATCTCCCTACTGCCCCTACTCTGTAAACCGCGAGTAGGGGCATGTCTAGTACACAGTGAGCAGACCCCCACTATTCTAATAAAATGCCTCTTAGTGTGGCACTTATAAAAATAATTAACTGGGGGACATGGTGTTCCCCCCCAAACCCCCACTTGTGCACTGCGAATGGGGCCACTAACCTAAACTCGGGACCTAGTGCCCCCACTCATTAACGGTGGGTGGGGGCCCTAGGATAGAATACAGGGGGAGGACCTACTGCCTCCCCCCAGCCCGCCACCCATGAACAGCGGGTGGGGACCCTAAGTTACAATAGGGGGGAGGACCTATTGTTCCCCCCTGCCCCCACCATAAGGAGGAGGGGGGGCTCTTGTCCCCCTTAGCCCCCACTCTTATCGATCGAACAGCAAATGAAGCAGCAGGAAGAGAGGTGAGTATTGTGGAAAAATTGCTTTGACCACAGGAAATGGAGTGGACTTAGCTCCTCCTCTCGGTCAAAGCTGGTAAAGCGTAGGAAAAATACATAAAACAAAATGGTCCCTACTTTGACTTATGTTTTAAAGAAAATCAGATTAGATATGAAGAAAAGAAGAACAGATCCTGAGAGAAGAGAAGAGGAAGTGATTGCGGAAAGGTAAGTTAGACACGACCATGCAGCTTTAATATAGCTTTAATATACATTTATTTTATTTACACTTCAATATAATACACTTTTTTTAATAATACATGTATCTTAATACTGTGTGTATGCAGATACATATAGACCAGTGATGGCGAACCTTTTTGAGCCCGAGTGCCCAAACCGCAATACATGCCAACTTTTTTTTCCTTAAAGTGCCAACACGGCAATTGCGTGTGTGTGTGTGGGGGGTGCGTGTGTGTGGTGGGGGGACGTGTGTGTGTGTGTGGGGGGGTGCGTGTGTGTGTGTGTGTGTGGGGGGGTGCGTGTGTGGGGGGTGCGTGTGTGTGTGTGGGGGTGGGGGTGGGGGTTGTATGTGTGTATGAGGGGTGCTGTGTGTGTGTGTATGAGGAGTGCTGTGTGTGTGTATGAAGGGTGCTGTGTGTATGAAGGGTGCTGTGTGTATGAGGGGTGCTGTGTATGTGTGGGGGGGTGCTGTGTGTGTGGGGGAGGGGTGCTGTGTGTGTGGGGGGTGCTGTGTGTGTGGGGGGGGTGCTGTGTGTGTGGGGGGGTGCTGTGTGTGTGGGGGGGTGGTGCTGTGTGTGTGGGGGGGGGGGTGCTGTGTGTGGGTGCTGTGTGTGTGTGGGGGGGTGCTGTGTGTGTGGGGGGGTGCTGTGTGTGTGTGGGGGGGTGCTGTGTGTGTGTGGGGGGGTGCTGTGTGTGTGTGTGTGGGGGGGGTGCTGTGTGTGTGTGGGGGGGTGCTGTGTGTGTTGGGGGGTGCTGTGTGTGTGTGAGGGGGGTGCTGTGTGTGTTTGAGGGGGTGGTGCTGTGTGTGTGTGTGGGGGGTGCTGTGTGTGAGTGCTGTGTGTGTGTGGGGGGGTGCTGTGTGTGGGGGGGTGCTGTGTGTGTGTGGGGGGGGTGCTGTGTGTGTGTGGGGGGGGGGTGCTGTGTGTGGGGGGGTGCTGTGTGTGTGTGAGGGGGGTGCTGTGTGTGTGTGAGGGGGGTGCTGTGTGTGTGTGAGGGGGGTGCTGTGTGTGAGGGGGGTGCTGTGTGTGTGAGGGGGGTGCTGTGTGTGTGTGGGGGGTGCTGTGTGTGTGGGGAGGTGCTGTGTGTGTGGGGGGGTGCTGTGTGTGTGTGAGGGGGGGTGCTGTGTGTGTGTGAGGGGGGTGCTGTGTGTGTGTGTGAGGGGGGTGCTGTGTGTGTGTGTGAGGGGGGTGCTGTGTGTGTGTGAGGGGGGTGCTGTGTGTGTGTGAGGGGGTGCTGTGTGTGTGTGAGGGGGTGCTGTGTGTGTGTTTGGGGGGTGCTGTGTGTGTGTGAGACGGGTGCTGTGGGGGGTAGGGGTACTGCTGGGGGTAGGGGTACTGTGTGGGGGGTAGGGATACTGCTGGCGGGGTATGGGTACTGCTGTGGGGGGTAGAGATACTGTGTGTGGGGGGTAGGGGTACTGTGTGTGGGGGGTAGGGGTGCTGTGGGGGGGGGGTAGGGGTGCTGTGGGGGGGGTAGGGGTACTGTGTGTGGGGGAAGGGGTGCTGTGTGTGGGGGGTAGGGGTACTGCTGGGGGTGTTAGGGGTACTGCTGATGGTGGTAGGGGTACTGCTGGGGGTGGTAGGGGTACTGCTGAGGGGGGGTAGGGGTACTGCTGGGGGTGGTAGTGGTACTGCTGGGGGGTAGTGGTACTGCTGGGGGGGTAGGGGTACTGCTGGGGGTGGTAGGGGTACTGCTGAGGGGGGGTAGGGGTACTGCTGGGGGTGGTAGTGGTACTGCTGGGGGATAGTGGTACTGCTGGGGGGGTAGGGGTACTGCTGGGGGGGTAGGGGTACTGCTGGGGGTGGTAGGGGTACTGCTGGGGGTGGTAGGGGTACTGCGGGGGTAGGGGTACTGCTGGGGTGGTAGGGGTACTTCGGGGGGTAGGGGTACTGCTGGGGGTGGTAGGGGTACTGTTGTGGGGGAGTAGGAGTACTGCTGGGGTGGTAGGGGTGCTGCTGGGGGGGTAGGGTGCTGCTGGGGGGTAGGGTGCTGCTGGGGGGGTGGGGTGGTGCTGTGGGGGGTAGGGTGCTGCTGGGGGGGTAGGGTGCTGCTGGGGGGTGGGGTGGTGCTGTGGGGGGTAGGGTGCTGCTGGGGGGGTAGGGTGCTGCTGGGGGGGTGGGGTGGTGCTGGGGGGGTAGGGGTGGTGCTGGGGATATAGGGGTGGTGCTGGGGGGGTAAGGGTACTTCTGGGGGGGGGGGGTAGGGTGCTGCTCTGGGGGGGTGGGGTGGTGCTGTGGGGGGTAGGGTGCTGCTGGGGGGTAGGGTGCTGCTGGGGGGGTGGGGTGGTGCTGTGGGGGGTAGGGTGCTGCTGGGGGGTGGGGTGGTGCTGGGGGGGTAGGGGTGGTGCTGGGGAGATAAGGGTACTTCTGGGGGGGTAGGGTGCTGCTGGGGGGGTGGGGGGGTGCTGTGGGGGTAGGGGTGGTGCTGGGGGGTTAGGGGTGGTGCTGGGGAGATAGGGGTGGTGCTTGGGGGGTAAGGGTACTTCTGGGGGGGTAGGTGTGCTGTGGGGGATAGGGTGCTGCTGGGGGGGTGGGGTGGTGCTGTGGGGGTAGGGGTGGTGCTGGGGGGGTAGGGGTGGTGCTGGGGAGATAGGGTTGGTGCTGGGGGGGTAGGGGTGGTGCTGGGGGGGTAGGGGTGGTGCTGGGGGGGTAGGGGTGGTGCTGGGGAGATGGGGGTAAGGGTACTTCTGGGGGGGGTAGGGGTGCTGTGGGGGGTAGGGTGCTGCTGGGGGGTGGGGTGGTGCTGTGGGGGTAGGGGTGGTGCTGGGGGGGGGGGTAGGGGTGGTGCTGGGGAGATAGGGGTGGTGCTGGGGGGGTAAGGGTACTTCTGTGGGGGGTAGGGGTGCTGTGTGTCAGTATCCCCCCCTCCCTCCTTCTTACCTTTAATGAAGTGGGGGGGGGGACACAGCCATCCCTGGTGGTCCGGTGGTGGTACCGTCATCCCTGGTGGTCCGGTGGTGGTACCGTCATCCCTGGTGGTCCGGTGGTGGCAGGCAGTGCTTCCGTGTCGGGAGGCAGGGGGAGGGATCTGTGATGCTGATCCCCTGTCCTCCCGCGCGATGCTGTGTGGAGCGTTGCCATGGTAACGCTCGGCAACGCTCCACACAGCATTGCGCGGGAGGACAGGGGATCAGCATCACAGATCCCTCCCCTGCCTCCCGACACGGAAGCAGAGTAGGCGCCTGCCGTTTTGGGCAGGCAGGTGCCTACTCTGCAGTGATGGCGGACCTGTGGCCGCGTGCCCACAGAGAGGGCACGGCGTGCCACCTGTGGCACGCGTGCCATAGGTTCGCCATCACTGATATAGACATACATACTCACATATATGCACATTACTTCAGATCACATGAATTAAATTAAGCTATTTTTTATTAAACATTTTCCACACTATTAGTGACCCATACAAACGTCTTTGGCACACAGACTGTTTAACCAACATACACTAACACATAAACTGACACATACAGACTCACTGACAGACACACACTCTCAGATACACATACCCTGACAAATAGACTCACTGACACACTCGCTCACACACTCACAGATGGACAAAATCTCGACAGACACATACACACTGACTGATTTGACACACTCTGACAGACACACACATTCACTGACACACACTCACTGACACATACACACACACACACAATGACAGACACTCTCACTGATTTAACACACACTGACAGACACATTTTCACTGATTTGACACACAGTGGCATACACACACACACATTCACTGACAGACACAACCACTAATTGACAGATACACACTCACTCACAGATACTCACACATACACTGCAAGACACATGCATACACTCACAGACATGCACAAACATTCAATGACAGATACACACTCTCACTGTTACCGTGAGGTCTAGTGTGGACACTGTTACTGTCATCTTGCTGCGCTGCTCCCTCGCAAGCTGTTTAGTAATGCCACTGCCGGAGTGACGTCACACAGGACACATGAGATATCAGCACTCCCACAGCGCTCTCTTCCATTGCGCACAGCCACCTGCCTCCTGGGGGGTCTAAGGTGACCATCCAGCCACCTCTTGGGCTGGCCCCCCATAACAGGCAGAACACAAGGGGTCTGATCGCCCTCATAACCTCAGCGATCCCTGTAGTTCCATTACTGATTATATAGCTGTGGTTTCACTTTGTTCAATTTCTTTGTTGAGTAAATGTTTTCCCTACATTACTTGCTACAATGCTATACACTACACATTAAGAGTTTGTTTTTATCGTTTTGCCCACTTGCCTGTGAGCCTGTTTTTTATTCCATACTGAGTAAAGCACAATATCTGTATTGAAGCTGATGTCTATGTCTAGTATCTTCACAATGAGCGTTCCTCTGTACTGTACTGTTACTTGGCATTCTTGGCATGAACATTGAGAGATTCTAGTTGGCAGCTGATGGTATCATTTAGGAACCAACCCACAGCTGCTTGTGGCAATAAAAGCCTGTGCATTTCTCAATATACACTATCAATTCTAAATCAATGGAGATGATCACCACTGCACAGGGAACTTTCTCTTCTGTCTGGATTCCCAACTGCTTACAAGTCTTCAACACTGCTGGAAACCCCTCAGTAACATAGTCACTGTCTCTGTTTAAGTGAAACACATCATTTTATAGCCAATAGGTTAGGCTCACTCAGAAACAGGACATTTACATAGAAACTTGCTCAATTCCCTCAATATGTCCTTCCCCCCTGCCCTTTTTGTTTACATGTTTTTATCCAAGCCTGGTAATTCCATTTATTTGCGAAGCAGTTCAGTTAATTATATCGGGTGTATTTGTCAAAGAAACTAAATGTCCTTATTGTATTAATTTACATTTTAAGGATATGATGGTCTAAACCCTGACAGTTTTCGGTGTCTTCGGGGAATCGGCGTTCTCAGCAAATATGTAGGTGAAAATGCCTACCCCCGGCAACACGTTCTGGACGAACATTAGATATCATATGTGTCAGATGGGAAGAGAGAAGCTTAATTAAAGTATCCCACTTTTCAATCATCAAGCCTACATACACATAGATTACCCAGTGCTCTATAGTTAGAGTATAAAAATAATTTAACAGCTGTGTTTTTTGTGACTTAATGGGGGAGTTTATGGTTCACTCCCCCATGGTAGCACGCACATTTTAATTACCTAAACAAAAGCATCATTTGTTTTTTATTTTTTTCTATTACGTTTAAAGCACACAACTGACACTGATTCATGTCAGACAGCAAGTCAAGAGATTGCATGTATAATTATATTTATATAGCATGTATGGTGCTGTAGAAAATGACAGCACAGGGAAGAAGATATACTACAGTCAGGATAGAAATAGCAAATGGAATATAGCATATCGTAAAGGAACAAATCACAATCAGTCAATTATCTGTCTGTCTGTATGTGTGTGTGTGTGTGTGTTTATGCGTAAAGATAGGTCACCTATGGTGAATGTGATGAGCTATTCCATAGAGACTGTTCTAGAGTCATCCAGTCACACAGAACTAATATGCGAAGCTCAAAGTCTGAACATGTCAGGGATTGCATGACATTTTGTGTCAACTGATGAATTCATATGGCATTAACTCTGCAGGTGCTGAGCACCCAGGACTACACACATATTTTATTATAAATAAAAGTTGGGGGGGAGAGTACAGGACATCGTACTAACTGGAAATATATGATGGTGCATATAATCATAAAATACTATTTTCACAATTGGTTATTTTTAACATAGTTATGAATACTAATACAATTTCCGAAACAAATGATGATGTTGTTTACATCACTATGATATAGCTCATGGTCCCAGAGAGTATTTTTGGGTGCCTCTAATGGTTCTTCTTCAAATCTCCACTGTGCTCCAGCTCCAATCTACATTGATGTACGCTTAATATAACTAAACTTATGAGGTCTTATGAGGAGCCTTAAGACTGTTATTAATGTGATTAATAATCCAGTATTAATGATCTAGTGATCAGTGAAGACCCCAACACAATGCCATACCCCTGACAGAAAGAACAAATGGTGATTAATTGGGGAGAGTCCCCAATTGTGTCCTGGCAGGTGACATACGGGATATATTATTTCAACTCAGTCCTTACTGTAGTTCAGTGCATTATTATGGCTCCATTAGTGGTTTTATTTGTGATTTGAGATTCTGGTCCTTGATAATGTGGCTTGTATTGTAGTTATTCCATTCACTGGTACCTGTGAGCCGGCTTCCTTATGTGATATCTGTAATCCATGACTACAGGTTGTAATTTGACTACACTTTCTTGCTGGTAACTTTTTTTCAACCCGCTGAAGATGTAAAGACCAACCATGATAAGGCCCAGTAATGTGCTAATATACTTTGTATTACTTTCCTCTGTGGGGGTCAGCTATTTTACTGGCTGCTGCTAACATCATTGTTAACATCATCCTATAGACTGTAAGCTCGTTTTAGCAGGGTCCTCTTCAACCCATCGTTTCTGTAAGTTTTCTTGTAATTGCCCTATTTATAGTTATATCCCCCCTCTCATAATATTGTAAAGCGCTACGGAATCTGTTGGCGCTATATAAATAGCAATAATATTATTAATAATGTGCAGATGATCCAGACTTTATATTGTAGAGCATATTTTTTTCTCCCTTAACGAAATTTTCATTGGTGGGGTTAATATACTGAATTTAATATACTGAATTGACATCATCTGAATTAACAGACATTTAATTTGTGGGACAATATACTGAATTTAAATTAGCTGGAGGTGGTTAGATCATATTATTGACGTCATTCTAGAACAGCTCAAACCACAGGGTCACTTCAATCGTATAAAAATAGATCACAAAAGTGGAATCCCATATCTGCTAATGTCAAATTGTTTTAATGTCCTGAAGAGTGTGACGTTAGACCACTTTCGGATGAAATTACATTGTTGTATTGTATTATCTACTCAAAATGTATGGGGTTCCAATAAACTATTGGGGAAGTAGGGAAGGAAGGTTGTTGAAATTATCCTAAATTTTACAAAATAGAGCATAGCTGTTACGTGAATTATGCTATATATGTACTCTGAGATAACACTTTCCCTTAAATTCTGATATAACGACTTTTTAGGTGCCATCTACTGACGGGGGACATCTATAATCTAGCAGGCTATTTTGCCTGCTTGTTACCAAAACAAGTACACAGCAATCTTGCACTTTTATCACAACGTGCCAAACAATTCTTTTGTTACATGTTGTGTATTTTTAAATCTAATAATGTAATAGACTGAACTGGGGAATTCTAGAACGGACAACAAAGACAGTCCTGGCCACTACCACAATCCCAAAATGTCATCCATATACCTTCATTACAGTTTCCGACCATGTGTAATTAAAGCATAGTCATAGATGAACTACTGATGAACACCATTGATTGTATGTCAGCTTACGTGAGTTCCTGGTTTTGGTAGCTTTTTGGATTTTGCCATGTTGGATGAACACAAGTACTTTTTTTGGAACTAGCCACCCTCTCAGCTCATCAGCCCGTTCAACTGTCAAACATAATAACAAAATAGTATTTTCATCTCCTGTAGCCACCTTTACACCCACCCTGTAACTTCTGAAAATATTTTTCTCAACTATAGCTAGTCTGAGAATATATTAAAGTACCAATCAGAAAAAAAAAACTATTTAATTCTTCTTCGTCTACAGTCAAATATTAATTGTCTATAATCATTGCAATGACAGGAAAGAAGATACAGTACATGAAGGTTGAGAGCAACACATAGAATTTAAAATAAGCTAGGGTAAATATCGGCTTACAAATTAGCATTGGATTTTATGCGTATTTATAATGTGTATTTATATGCAAACAAAGTTCACCTGTGGTGAATGTTATATGAGATGTTTCCACAGAGAATATTCTGTGTCATACAGTCACAGAGATTGAACGTGTGAAGCTTAACGTCCAAACATGTCAAGAATAACTTTCATACTCAAAGGATTAATCTTTGGGCCTTGGGATTTTCTGTTCATCACTCAGCCTTATAGCAATTGAGGTGTTTTTGAATTCCCTTTCTTTAAACCTCTATCACTTGTCTCTGTAGGTAGTTCCATGAATTTATCACATTCTCTAAAGAAGCTCTAACTTTTAAAGGCAGCACCTTGTACATCAACTGTACGTTCAGGCCAGGTTGTGTGCCAGCTTGATTTGTAGCTCTGCTTTTGCAGTTTGTCACCAGATAAAGTATAATGTTAAGTAACCCTGCCTGCGGACAAGTCTACGTTGTCAAACAATTCATAGTGTAAGATATTGCTGAATGATTTTTTTGCTATTATCTAGTGATTGAACTAAGTATATTAAGTGAAAATTGCATTGAGGTGAAATAATAAGCGTGGGATGGGATCATTTTAATTTGTTACATAATTAATTCCAGCTACATTTTCATTAATGATGAGACTCTAGACTAAAAATCATCACCCATGAGATGCCTCTGTTTGAAATAAAATCATGTATGGGGCCAGACAGGGAAGAGATAAATACCCCCATAGAGAGAGATGCACGTTCACCCAATATGATTTGTGGGCCATGGTGGGCAGAATATGTATTCAATACTGCTGCATTGGGATTTGTGTTCCAGGCCCATTTTGGTTTCCTGCTAGTCTGTCGGCTCAGGAGGAACAAGAGATAAAGCAATTTGCAGGTTGTGCTACACACACACCTACCTCAGTACTCTTTTACAGCACCACTTAAGCCAGAATTGTAAGAGGAAGAGATTCTGTACCAAACTAAAGAGGAGATATATTGTTATAACTGCTAGGCACTATTTCCCTCAGTGAAGTGCAATATAATTTTTTTCCCCTGTACAATATATGATCATGGCAACACTGTGGTGTCACAGACTAAGTAAGAGAGCTGTGTGCAGTGCGCAGATTATATTGCACATGTGTTCCAACTCCTCTGATAGTGCTGAGCTTTATAGTGGTTTCTGGACATCACTCAACCCTCCGAAGGGACAGAACAGGTCAGATTTGTGAGAGTACAGAGGGTTTACAGGTATTTTCATGTCGAGTACAGCAAGACTTCCAAAAAGATAGCTCTTCATGTAGCCTATGGAGCAGGTTTAAGTGGGTTGAAAGGTCGAGGGCGGGGTCTATAGGAGTATTATTAATGGACATTTTGTGTAGGAGCCATTTTACCTAATCCTGACTTGTTGGTTTGGTTACAGGGGTCTCAGTTGAAGGGAAATGTGTGGTGAGATTTTTAGGAGGTTGGGTTCGGGGTAATCACCTGATTTGTTATTGATCCACGCAGGGGGGAATGATTTAGGGCAGGTGCCATAGAGGGTGCGGTTACAAAGTATAAAACGGCATGTGGAAAGGTTGCGGTGTCTGGTCCTGGGCATTAATATTATTTGGTCAGAGATGGTGCCTAGGTTACATTGGAGGCATGCCAGGGATCCGGGGGCAGTAGGTTGGGTAAGTAAGAATGAAGGGTAAGTTTAATAAACTGGTGTCAATTTTTATAAGGCGTACTGGGGGTGTGGACTTGGAATCGATGGGGTGCCCCTCTCTGATGTTGGTAACGATTTCCTCAACATAAATTTCCAGGAAGGCTTACAGCGAGCATTGTTTATGCGTGGGTGGGGTGCTCAGATAGCTTGAGGTGTTAAGCTCTGAGCTGTGACGGGGGATGTAGATATATTGGGGGTAGGTGGGAATGGTAGTTGGAAGCTTGGAAGTTCTGTACCAATATTCACTTGGTTGGATTTTGTATTTGGTAGGTTACAGCCCGTCGGTGGCTCTCAACCTGGTGGTGTAGGAGTGTTTCGGTATACCCCTACAATGTTAAAACTTTAATATTGTGTTGGCTGTGTGTGTTGTATTATGCAATTTAATACTGTTATTAATTATGGATGTTAAGTTATTGTATGGGTCATTGTCAGGGGGTATAATGGTTGGGGATGTAGTTAATGGCATATGTACAGAGTTTAGTCTGACAATGACCCTTTGTGAAGAATTATATATATATATATATATATATATATATATATATATATACACACCTTTTAATTATTATAGCCGTGACATTTACCCACTTTAAAGGGACACTATAGCCACCAAACCAACTTTAGTTTAATGAAGCAGTTTTGGTACATAGATCATGTCCCTGCAGTCTCACTGCTCAATTCTCTGCCATTTAGGAGTTAAATGACTTTGTTTATGCACCCTAGTCACACCCCCCTGCATGTGACTCGCACAGCCTTCCTAAACACTTCCTGTAAAGAGTCAGCTAATGTTTATTCTTCCTTTATTGCAAGTTCTGTTTAATTTAAATTGCCGTATCTCCTGCTCTGTTATTAGCTTGCTATACCATGCTGGAGTCTCCTGTATATAATTAAAGTTTAATATACATTGCAGGAGATACAATCTTTTAAGGTAAGTTACATCTGATTGAAAGTGAAACCAAATTTGTATTCATGCAGGCTGTGTCAGTCAGAGCCAAGGGAGGTGTGGCTAGGGCTACATAAACAGAAACAACGTGATCTGATTCCTAAAGGGGATGGAGGCAGCGGGACGATAGTTCCATGAGCGGGAGTTCCCCGGAGGGTATGCGGACTGCTGCGCAGGCTCTTGCCCCTCGAGGGCGGACGGCTAGAGGGGAGATGGGTTACAGTTCCCAGGACGAGAGGGGACAGGGCAGGGTTTCCACGGCTAGCCTACCCAGGATGTCTTCTCCTTGCAGGTCTCAAAGACGGTCACCCTCCAGGAGGGAGCGATCCCACGCAGTGAGGACATCAGGACGGTCGCCGGCAGGCAAGGTGGATCCGGCTGCAGGACAGGAGTCGTCAAGGTCACCCCCGGATCGGGTGAGACCCAGCGCCACAGGAATATGGCCCGGAGCAGCGGAACGCTTGGGTCAGGCAACCCCACGGCCTTCGGTGGCAAGGGGTGCGGAAGGTGAGGCACTGTCATTACAACAGTCGGGGGAGCTGTTAGAGGGCATCAGGCAGTTAATTGATTCCTGGGGAGGGGGTAAAAGGAAGGACAGGGACTGTAGCCAGGTTTGGGCTCGGCAAGGGGAGGTCTCCAGGTCTAGTCCAGTGGTGGTTTCCGGGGCCGGGGGCAGCGTAGTTGGGGACGGGGGCGCGACTCTCGCGGTGGAGACTCCTGGATTGGAGAGTGAGAGGAAGAATTTGCTTGGGGGGGTCCCGGAAGCCATGCGACAGAACGTGCATGTTTCTTTCGCAGGCCCTTTGGGCTGTCACCTCAAGCCTGAGGTGAAGGAGAGGATCTGGAAAGGGGAGTTTGTGGAGCTCTTTTCGCTTCTCCCCCTTGAGGAATACATTGACCTCAAGGAGGAGGATAAAAAGGACACGAAAAAGTCGGAGGAGCAAAAGAAACGGCGGTATAGGAAGATCCCCAAAACGTTTGGGAACTGACTAAGGGCGTTCTGCATCTTGGCCAGCGTGATGGGCGAGAAGGCGGCGGAGCGCTGTTCATAGCTCTTCTGTTACCTGGACGGGGTTTGGGAAGCATATTGGACGTATGGGGGTCTAGCTGGTGGCGGTACAACGAACAATTTTGTCAGCGACTGGCCGCTAATCCGGGGATGCGGTGGGACCAGATGGACCTACAGCTCTGGATAAAACTGATGATGGCGCAGAAAGCGTCTCCCTTTCAGACGGGGGCCGGCACGGGCGCTTCTACCGTCGTGTCGGCCAACCAGAAACGGGGCTACTGTTGCCTATACAATGAGGGGCAGTGCAAGTGGGGGGCCACCTGTCACTTCAAGCACGAGTGCTCCGGGTGTGGAGGCACTCACGGACTCCACAGGTGTTTTAAGAAGGGGAAGTCAGCCTCTGCAGCGGGGGGCCCGGAGGTTCGGCCACATCCCCTGCCACTGGGGGCAACGCCAGTGAAGGTCGGCGTGATGCTGCCTTGGCTAAACCACTACGCTAACCGGGAAGATGCTGGGTTGCTTGAGAAGGGTTTTCCAAAGGGTATATGATACCGTTTTGGGACCGGGAAGTGACTCATCGGCTTCGCAACCAGGGAATTTCCAGGGGTGGTCAGGGAAAAGTTGCTTAAGGAGGTGCAGTTGGGCAGGGTGGCGGGGCCGTTCAGGGAGCCCCCCTTACCTAACTTGAGAGTTGGCGGGGTACCTAAGAAGGAGCCCGGCAAGTACCGCCTGATACATCACCTGTCCTACCCCTTTGTTCGGTGTCGTACGCTTTGTTCGACCAGGCGGTGAGTCTAGTGCAGCGAGCAGGACGGGGGGCGTTGTTGGCTAAGGCGGACGTGGAGGCGTCTTTTCGCCTTTTACCAATTCACCCGAAGTGCCATCACCTACTGGGTTGTCACTTCGAGGGGGAATACTACGTGGATTTATGTTTGCCCATGGGGTGCTCTATATCGTGCGCATACTTCGAGAAGTTTAGCACGTTTCTGGAATGGGTGGTGAAGCTGGAAGCGGGCACTAGGATGGCAGTCCATTATTTTTATTTATTTATTTATTATTGCCATTTATATAGCGCCAACAGATTCCGTAGCGCATCCATTACCTGGATGACTTCCTATGTGTCGGTCCTCCCGAATCGGAGGAATGCCGCAGGGGATTGAGGACATTGGAATGGGTGGCACACGTTATCGGAGTCCCCCTGCGGGTGACAAAACGGTGGGACCGACGACGTGCTTGAGTTTCTGGGGCTTGGAAATCGACTCGATCAAAGGGGAGTGTAGGCTGCCGCATGATAAGTTGCTGGCTCTGCGGCAGGCAGTGGCGGAGGTACGAGAAGCTAAGACGGTTACGCTCCGGGCGCTTCAGTCACTGCTAAGCCGGCTAAACTTCGCCTGTCGGCAGGGTCTTTAACAGGTTCCTAGCCAGGGCGACGGGGGGGAAGGGGGGGTTGTTCCCGCTCCACCTTATTCAGGTCTCGGCGGCTATGAAGGCCGATCTGGATGTCTGGGCGGAATTCTTACGGGATTTTAACGGGAAGGTGTTCTTTCGGGAGCCGGCAGCTTCGTCACAGGAGCTGGAGCTGTTCACTGATGCTTCGGGTAGCGTTGGTTTCGGTGCTTACTTCTCAGGTCAATGGTGCGCAGAGACTTGGCCAGAGGAGTGGAGGGTCAGCCCGCTGATCCGCAACTTGGCGTTCCTGGAGTTGTTCCTGTTAGTCGTAGCACTGTCACTATGGGGTCCGCAGTTGAGGGTTAAGAAGGTGGTATTCTTTTCGGACAATATGGCAGTAGTTGACGCAGTGAATGGGCTGTCAGCTCCTTCACCGTTTTGTACTGTTCTATATGCGTTTTAATATTGTTTTTCGGGCCCGCCACGTGCCCGGACTGTTGAATATTATTGCCGATGCGTTATCTCGTTCGCAGTGGGAGAGGTTTTGGCAAGCGGCACCTGGCGCGCGGGTGGAAGGGATGTCTTGCCCAGACGAGATGTGGCGGCTTGGGACATCATGCTTGGCGGACTGATCAGGGACTCCCTGGCGCCCGCTACATGGACGGCTTACAGTAAGGTGTGGGGGGAATGGGACGAGCTAGTGCAACAGTCGGGGGGGGTCAGCTCTCACGGGAGGCCCGGTTGGACACGCTGTTGTGGCTCGTGTGTAGGTCGGTTACCACAGGGGCTTCGGCCGCGGTGATAGGACGGAAGCTGGCAGCGCTATCTTTCTTGTTCAAATTTAAAGGATGGGAGGATGCCACAAAACACTTTCTGGTGAGGCAGGCGCTGAAGGACACATGACATGTTTGACATGTCATGATTCCCTTTTATTCCAGAAGTTTGGTCCTTAAGGGGTTAAGGAGGGGAAAAGTGTCAGTGGATTCCAGGAGGCCGGTGTCGTTCGAGTTGCTACAGCGGGTAGTCAGGGTCCTGCCTGTGGTGTGTTTTTCGGGATACGAAGTTAAGTTGTTCTCCGTGGTTTTTAGTTTCGCATTTTTCGGGGCATTTCTTGTCAGCGAGCTGGTCAGCAGCAACCGCCAAGGGGCGGGGGGGCTTCAGGCAGTGGATGTGGAAGTGTGGAGTGACAAGGTGGTGATCAACCTGAGGCGGTCCAAAACGGACACAATGGGGAAGGGGACCTTGGTTATGTTGAGGGAGCTCCCAGGCGGGGTACGTGCCCGGTTAAGTGCGCCACGGTCTTCCAGGAAGTCCGGGCGATGGCCGGGGGTTCATATTTTCAGCACGAGGACGACTCTTCACTATCGAAGTTCCAGTTCCTCAGGGTTCTGCAGAAGGCATTGGAAAGGTTGGGAGTGGACCCAATACAATTTGGGACTCATTCCTTTCGGATTGGCAC
The DNA here is from genome assembly GCF_036172605.1 of Pelobates fuscus. Taxonomy (NCBI): domain Eukaryota; kingdom Metazoa; phylum Chordata; class Amphibia; order Anura; family Pelobatidae; genus Pelobates; species Pelobates fuscus. Next base: position 80,356,250 of record NC_086323.1, on the reverse strand, counting down.
GGCTACGGAAGCGGTGAGACTGGGTTTGGGTGATGATTGGGTAAAAAAGATTGGCAGGTGGGAATCCCTGAGGTTCAGGTCTTACGTTAGGCCAGACAAGTTGGTGTAAGGCCTATGGGTGGTTCAAGGGGAGTTGTTACTTTAATGTTGTGTTGTGGTTGGCTATGTTGCTTTATGTTTTGCAGGTTGGACGGCATGGGTGGTCGGCCACTCATATATATACTGGGAACATCGGGGAGGTGCAGTTCGACATCGGGGTTTACAGCTGGGCTTTCCGAGTTCCGTGGTGCAGCTCTGGTGGTTTGGATACCGGGGTTGGGGTTGGAGTGCTATCTGTGCGGAAATGTTTTGTAAAATTCTGTTGGGTCAGGTTCCGGACATAGTGTTGCTTCATGCAGGAGGCAATGATGTGGGGTCATTGCCGCAGAAGGTATTGATCGAGAGTATGAAGAGGAATGTGGACAAGCTGAGGGAGTTAGTGCCAGGGGTTATGGTAGTGTGGTCGGAAATGGTTCCGAGGTTTTACTGGCGGCACGCGCGGAACCCCTCCGCGGTGGCGAAAATTAAGGGTAAGGTTAACAAAAAAGTCATGGCGGCGTATGTGAAGCGGTTGGGGGGGGGTTGTAATTAGGCACAGGGAGTTGGAAGACATGCTTGCGGGCTATTATAGGCGAGACGGGGTCCACCTCTCCGAAGTGGGCTTAGATTTTTTGTTGCTAGGTTTCCAGGAGGGCCTCCAGAGGGTAATCTTTTCCCGGGGGGGGGGGGTCGCTCAGGAGCTCGAGGAGCTGTGAGCTCTGAGCTGTGGCGGGGGATGGAGAGTAAAGTTGGGGGGAGAAAAGAGTGAGATGGGGGAAAAGTTTGGAGTTCAGGGCTAATAGGTAGGCCTTTGGACTGGTTTGGTAGGTTCCAGCTTGTAGGTAGCTCCGAACCAGGGTGTGTAGGGGTGTCTCGGTATGCCCCTACACTTGTGGTGCCCTTTGGTGGCAATGGTCATGTTTCAATGTTAAGTTAAAATGTTAACATGTTGGGGTATTATGTTACGTGGGGGTGGGTCATTGTCAAGGGGTTAAATTGTAAACTACTGTGGTAATTGTGCAGGCCAACGTGGGCCTGATGTTGACAATGACCTTTATAATTTATGTTAAGAATAAATAAAAGCTGTGATATACTTTTGCCAAAACCCTGGTGTCAGTGTCTTTTATTGTAATGGGTATTGGTGGGGGGGTTTGTGCATAGGCCGACAAGGCGACTGTGCACATGTCAGGGGTTGGATCAGGTCTAAAAATGATCAGCAGACAAGTCCCAAGGTTATATTACGTCTAAGCATATAGGTTCAGTGCTAGTGTAGCGTTTAAAAATTATCAGTGTTCAGAAAGTGGGAGTAAGAAATCTGCTAGTTAGGGGATGGTGATCCTTATTAATACCGTTCAGCTGTACTAGTGATACCGGAGAAACTGACGGAAGCGAAGCACAGAGAGATGGACACAGGTTTCTTCAGGAATGAAGAGATTCTTTATTGGATAACCGATCGGGACTCAGAGGGACTAATGTCACCAAAATACAGCAAGTTCTGAGCCCCGGACAATAGTGCAGGCTCCTTATATAGGCACATAACTCCTCCCATATTAAGCTCCACCCGCATATTCTCTTAACCAATCAACACAAATAAGAATTAACTTCCTGTTTGACCGCATGGCCTGTCCAGCACAATGGAGGAGGGGAATACTATATCCTGTATTCTTGCACATGCTCCGTACACTACTGATCGTATCTTGCCTCGTGCAACCAACTGATCGATACGTCAGCATATGCACGTACACATGCCACGTGGTAATCTCGGCCTACTAAATTTATTTTTACCGAGATTCCACCACATTCCCCCCTTTGATGCCTCTTGATATTTTACAATTACTTGAGGCATCACTTAACCTTAGTTTGCATACACCGCAAGTTACCTTGAACCAGACCAGACTTATCTTATGATGTGAATCTTCAACATTCATCTTCCTGCATTGGTTCTCCCTGATCTAGAGCCTTATATTTATATATTGCCATTATCTGTGCAGCAGCCTTCCTCTCTGCTATATTTTCTATCAGGCTTTGCACAGACCTAACTACTAAGGGTATAAGACACGGTAGGAGTAGACACAACATTAAAATCAGTAGGACTCCACCTACCACTGCCTTAAGCCCTCCAAACCACTCATACCAGCTACCAAACCAACTACTTGGATTATACCCTTTCCATACCTGAGTAGGCACATGCGCTAGTTTAACCATATGGCTAGTAAGCTCAGCTATTGCTTGCCCTTCGTCATCTATTTGAAGACAGCAATTGCTTAGGTTAAACTTCCCACATACACCTCCCTCTACTGCCAAAAGGTAATCCAAGGCTAATCTATTTTGGTACACTGCTGTCCTCATCCTGGTATTATGCTTCGCTAGAAGATTGAGCGCTTGTGATGTTTCGTTAGTAATAATCTCAACCACCGCCTGTAATCTTATAATGCGGTTGAGCATATAAATAGGGGTTCTATAACCAAAGGTACCATCTTCTGCCCACGTGGCTGGCCCATAATAATCTATAATACGCTGGGGAGGCCATTCATTATCTTCCCAGGCGCCTATCTCTATGGGTCCCCTTTTCTTCCTATGATTCACATCATACACTTTAACACCCAAAGTCTCACCTGTTTCAATAGGTAACAAGAAGAAGGATGGTTTGAGCATACCCAACACACATGCCCCTTCCCAGTCCTGTGGCAACTCCGAATAGGCTTTCTTACCACAGATCCAGTACAAATTTGCTGGGGCTCTCCAGTTAGATGTGATAGATAGGTCAAACCACACATCCTTTAAATTGGCGTATCTAGCAAACGGGTTAGATGGTTCTGAGACATTTGAAGCCGACCACCAACTTGTATTCTTTGTATCATCATCATAAGCTTTTTGCCCTAGACAAGTTAATTCTCCTACAGAAGTATTATACATTATTCCTTTCCTTGCTATGCAAACATAACCTATGATGGAGGTCTTTAATCTCCACTCAGATTTACCTCTAACACTCATATGATAATCGGCTTGTGTAGATATTAGTTGGTCAACTGCCTCAGAACCGGACATTACCTCCTTTGCTTCCCAAGGCCATTGGTCTCCCATGTTAGTACCTCCACACACATAGCAGTTGGTAACATTAAGACTACCGGCAATACTTTCGGCTAAATCAATAAACAGGTTTTTAGCATTATAGGGGATCTTATTATCTATACTCATCTCTTCATAAAAGGAATGATATACTTGATGAGTCTGGGAGGATACCGTATCAGTCTCTATCCCTATAAACAATATTGTCCCAGGATCTAAACCCGTCCCGTATATCTGAAACCCAAATAAATTGCCATACTTATCTAAGAACTTGTCGGGGTTATTTATAAGTATATGGACTGGGTTACATTCCATAGACTTACAATATGGGCTAGTAGGCAACTTAGTCACTATCATGTCCTTGTCTACTGTCTGTCCCCAAGTTGCCCACCCCACACAAGACCAATATGGGCAAAAGTTATACTCTCTATTTGGGCATCTAGGACTCACATATTTATTTTTACTACTGGGACAAATATATTTATCATTAGACCCATACGTCCTCTCCCATCTAAGATCCCCACATACATTCCACGGCTTTCTACCACTTGATATCGCCTTACATGCATCAAATAGCAAAACACCCGAAGAATGTACGGATTCTAACACTGTCTTATTAATTAGGGTCCCCTGAGGATCTCCATTCCTGAGAGTCAACCAAATTGTACGGGGTTGATACTCTGGACTGAAGCACTTAGGTTCTCCTACTCCTAAATGGCACACACTATAGTCTATATTTAGGTATCTACATCTCGATACATCTCCTTTACACTCGTATTGTGAATGCCAAATTAGGGTTTGGGAAATATGGTTACCTGTTCTCGTAGTCTTAATGCACACCTCACAGCTAGGAGTGTCGGTACCTCTACCTTCCTGAATATAAAAACACACATAAATAAACACTATCAAAAACACATCTTTCGCCGTCATCCTCAGTCTTCGTCCGTGCGAAGGCACCTCAGCTTCCAGGATGTAAGGGCTGCAGGGAATGGAGTTCTGCTCGTCTTCACAGGTGTCCCTTCGAGACTTTCCTGGCTTATATACTATGTGTTGGTAAGCGGACAGGCTTTATTATGGCCGTCTAAAACACTCACTTCACCAAATCCCTGTAACAATAAAATTTGTAATCCACACGATTCCTCGTTACTCCGACTGAGTAGTGCGTTTTAACCGGATCTTGCAGGGATTCTCTGGATCTGCTGTAACTTGCCAAGAATCGACTGCTGCTGGTTTAACCCTGGAGTGATGTATCCACGGAGTCACTTCGGCTACTTTTATCGCTGTAGGGGTAGACAAAAGAACAACATAAGGACCTCTCCACTTGGGCCCTAACGGTACATTATTCCACTCTTTAATCCACACTTGATCTCCTGGATGGTAACTATGAACTGGGGGATAAATATTCACAGGTAATCTATCTTGTACCCATTTCTGTACCTCCTCCATAGTCTTACCCAACTCTACAACCTGCTGCCGGGTAATTCCTTCTCCCAACTGACTCAAATCCCCCCTTAAGTTACCAAGTACGGGAGGTGGTCGCCCATACATGATTTCAAAAGGAGAGAGGCCCATCCTTCTGGTAGGGGTACTGCGGATTCGCAATAAAGCTATGGGTAAGAGAACGTTCCACTTAAGTTGGGTTTCCTGACACATTTTAGCCAACTGGTTCTTAATAGTTCTATTCATTCTCTCTACCTTACCAGAACTCTGGGGTCTATATGCCGTATGAAGCCTCCACTTTATACCAAGCATATGAGTCAGTTGCTGTAGGCACTGGTGAACAAAAGCTGGACCATTGTCCGATCCTATAGAACAGGGTAGTCCATATCGGGGTATTATTTCTCGTAGCAGGAATCTCACAACTTCTCCTGCTTTCTCTGTACGAGTAGGACATGCTTCTACCCAGCCTGAATAGGTGCACACAATTACCAACAGGTAACGATGTCCACCCGATTTAGGCATCACTGTAAAGTCTATTTGTAGATCGGACATGGGGAGTCCCCCCATAAACTGGACTCCTGGTGGCTTTACTGGTCCTTGTCTTGCATTATTTTTAGCACACGTTACACATCTGCGTACAATGGCCTGAGTCAAGTTGGACAATCTTGGTATGTAGAAATGTTTTCTGAGAGATTCTTCTGTACTGTCTCTCCCAGAATGTGTCCCGTTGTGATAGTTTTGGACAATTTCTACCGCTAGTGATGCTGGTATGACTATTCTTCCATCTTCTAGCTGATACCACTTGTTCTCCAAATACTTTCCCGGTTCAGTCTTTAACCACTCCTCTTCTTGAGCTGTATAAACTGGAGTCCATTGAGACAGTGGGGTTGGTATTAGAGCAGCTATATGCCCCACATACTCCTGTCTTCCTGATTCAGCGGCACGCTTAGCTGTACTGTCTGCCATCCGATTTCCCTTGGTTACATCACCATCTCCTCTCAGATGCGCTCGACAATGTATAATACCGACTTCTTTCGGCTCCCACACTGCTTCCAATAGTTGTAGGATTTCAGCTGCATACTTGATTTCTTTGCCTTCTGAATTCAGTAGTCCTCTTTCTTTATACAAAGCTCCGTGGGCATGAGTGGTTAAAAACGCATACTTGGAGTCCGTGTAGATGTTCACTCTTAAACCTTCAGCCAATTGTAACGCTCGTGTCAGTGCTATCAATTCTGCCTTTTGTGCTGATGTTCCTTTCGCCAGTGGCCGAGCTTCTATCACCTTGTCTATTGTTGTTACTGCATATCCTGCATAGCGGATCCCTTCTTTCACATAACTACTGCCGTCGGTGTAATATTGAACATCGGGGTTCTGGATGGGAAAATCACGAAGATCTGGTCTACTTGAAAATACTTCATCCATTACTTCCAAACAATCATGTTGACTTTCAGTAGGTTGTGGCAAAAGGGTAGCTGGATTTAAGGTGTTTACAGTCTCTAAATGCACTCTTGGGTTTTCACACAACATTGCTTGATACTTGGTCATACGGCTGTTGCTAAACCAATGATTTCCTTTGTAATCCAACAACGTCTGTACTGCATGTGGGACTCGTACATAAAGTTCTTGACCCAGAGTGAGTTTATCGGCTTCAGCTACTAGCAGGGCGGCTGCAGCTACGGCTCTTAGACAAGGTGGAAGTCCGCTGGCCACTGCATCCAGTTGCTTAGACATGTAGGCAACAGGTCTTTGCCATGATCCCAAGTACTGTGTCAATACTCCCACAGCCATTCTTCTTTGCTCATGTACGTACAGGTAGAATGGTCGTGTGTGATCAGGTAGACCTAATGCTGGGGCACTCATCAAAGCCTTCTTCACATCTTCAAATGCCGTTTGCTGTTCTTGAGTCCATAAGAAGGGGTCGTGCTCTGTACCTTTGATAGCTGCATACAGAGGTTTTGCCAGTATCGCGTAGCTGGGAATCCATATCCTACAGAAGCCTGCTGCCCCCAAGAATTCTCGCACTTGTCTTCTATTCTTGGGTATTGGTATTTGGCAGACAGCTTCTTTTCTCTCTGGCCCCATAATTCTTTGACCTTCAGAGATATGGAATCCCAGATATTTGACAGTTGGCAAACACAACTGAGCCTTCTTTCTAGACACCTTGTATCCTGCCTTCCAGAGAATGTGTAGTAGATCGTGCGTCGCTTGCTGACATATTTCTTTTGTAACTGCTGCTATCAACAAGTCATCTACATATTGTAACAATACACACTCTCCTGGGATGGACTCGAAATCCAGTAGATCTTGACTTAGAGCTGAACCAAATAGGGTAGGTGAATTTTTAAACCCTTGGGGCAGTCTTGTCCAGGTCATTTGGCGTTTTGAGCCCGTTACAGCGTTTTCCCATTGGAAAGCGAAGATACATTGACTTTCTGCGGCAATTCGGAGGCAAAAGAAGGCATCTTTGAGGTCTAAGACTGTAAAATAGGTAGCCCCGCCCGGAATTAAAGCAAGCAGGTTATATGGATTGGGCACGACTGGATGTATACTAACAACCGCATCATTGACTGCTCTCAAGTCCTGCACAGGTCGATACTCATCTGTACCGGGCTTTTGAACAGGCAGCAATGGGGTGTTCCAGGGGGAAGTACAGAATTTTAGGATACCATACCGTATGAACTTATCCAGATAAGATTGTATGTTCTTCTTAGCCTTCTGCGGAATGTGGTATTGTCTTAGGCTCACTGGATAAACCCCAAGTTTTAGTTCGATTTTAATAGGTGGAATATTGCGGGCCAGTCCTGGTGGGTTGTTCTCTGCCCAAACTCCTGGTATGTTGAATAAGGACTCATCACTCCTAGGGTTTTGGCTAGTCAACGCTGTATAAAGTCGCCACTCTTCTTCCTTTGGTACAGATAAAGTCATAATACCTGAAGGTCCATTAAACTTTAAGGATGTTGTTCCATTTGGTAGGAACGTAATCTGTGCTTGTAATTTAGATAGCATATCACGTCCCAGCAATTGGACTGGACATTCAGGCATATAAAGGAATTGATGTTTTACTACGTGGCCTCCCAATGTACAGAGTCGACTTTTAAGAACCGGTTTTTCAGCACTTCTTCCAGTTGCTCCTATCACAGTAATAGTCCTTCCAGATGGAGGAGCAACTAGATTAGTCACCACTGAATGTTCAGCACCAGTGTCGATCATGAACGCACTCCTTTTTCCCCCTATTGATACATCGACCATAGGCTCCGCTCGACCAAGGGGGATGGAGCCCGGTCGGTATCAATAGTCCTCCATGACCGTGTCAGCCAATCCTACAAAGTCCCTACCTTCTCTATCGCGGGACCTTTGCGCTGCTGGAATATACCTGTCTTCCCTAACACTTCCTCTGTTCCCATTGCTCCCTCTATTACCATTACTCCCTCCGGGGCCTCCTCTACCTCTCGCTCTGCCTCTAAAGTTTCCATAACCTGCCCTGGATTGGTCTCTCTCGCACTGCTCTCTTTGTGGACATTCGTTCCTCCAATGCCCTTCTTCCTTGCAATACGCGCACTGATTCCTACTCAAAGGCTCCCTATTCCATCTACTATCGCCTCTATCCGGGCCCCGTCTATCTACGCCTGCGATCGCTACCGCTAGCATATCAGCCTTTTTACGCATCTTGCGCTCTTCCTCTTTCTTACTTTCTGTTTCCCTATTCATATAGACTTTATTCGCTACCTCCATTAGTTGGGTGATGGACATACCTGCAAACCCTTCTAACTTTTGTAGCTTGCGCTTAATATCTCCGTAAGCTTGGCTGACAAAGGCGGAGTTCACCATTCGGGAATTATCTGCGTCTTCCGGATTAAAGGGGGTATACAAGCGGTATGCCTCCAATAATCGGTCATAAAAGACACTGGGCGCTTCATCACTTTTCTGAATCACCTCAACTGTCTTCGACATGTTAATAGCTTTCTTTCCTCCTGCTTTCATGCCAGCAATTATAGCGTCTCTATAGGCTCTGAGTTGAACCATATCAGCATCATTTACGTTCCAATCGGGAACGGTGTTGGGATAATGTGTTGCGGCCCATGCTGCTGGATTAGCTTGGTTCAAAGCACGGGCTCTATCCTCTAGTGCTTTAATGGCTGCTTGATTTATTCTTGTCCTTTCCTCATTGTTAAACAAAGTCATTAATAACTGCTGGCAATCAGCCCATGTCGGGTTATGTGTCTGTACTATTGAGGTGAACAGATCAGTCATAGCTTGTGGTTTCTCAGTATACGAGGAATTGTGGGTCTTCCAGTTTAAGAGATCGGTTGTAGTGAATGGGACATATACGAAGACTGGGTCAGCATGTGCCATTTGACCTGCGGCATCGATATAGGCTGACCCGGGATTCAGACGAAGAGGCATCTGATAGTGCTTTAATTGTTGGGTACCGGTCAGTTGTCGGGTTTGGATGGGGCTACGTAGAGGGGCGTCAGTCATGGGTTCCGGTCGGGGAGAGATAGGGTATGGGGATGTAGGAAGTTGGTTTTGGGAAAAGGTTGTAAATAAAACACTTCGAGTCGAGCTAGATGAAGCTTGACCGGAAGTCTGAAGTGGCGCCAAATCAGGATATTCGGATTTAATGGGGGTTGGTTCTGATTCCGGAAGGGGAGATTTAGTACGAGGGGGGGTGGATCCTGTACTGGAGGAGGAAGCGGAAGTGGATGAGGGTAATGAGGGGAGGGGTGCAGGACTTCCTGCATTTGCGTCACTTCCTCTTAACGGAAAGTAAGGGGGCGGCAAAGGGATCTCGGACTCAGGGGGCGTGTCCAAAATGGGCCTAACACCAGTCCTAGTGGACAAACAAGTCCTAGCTACCATGAGGCGACATTGCTCCTCGTGGCATGTCTGAAGCCATTTTGGCGAGTCATTTACGGCCTGTCTCCAGCAGTCAATATAAGGAAACTGGCCGTAAAGTTCAGGCCTACCCGATACAGCCACGTGTAAGCGCTGTACCAGAGTTGGATCCAAACTGCCACGTGGCGGCCATGCCGCAACCAAAGTAGGCCACTCCCTAGTACACAAAGTGACCAAACGTACAGGAGACATTTTAACCCCAAAATCACAAGTTTTGAATCCCTTTTTAAAATTCTTCACCATACAACCTAAGGGATCCGGAATCGTTGACTGCGACGCACCCATACTTAACAATGGAACGTCGTTGACAACGAATACTATGCACGCGTACTATTCAACAGTCACACCCGTTTCCTCTGGCAACAGCACCACGTGGTACGGTTACCAAGTGAAACGTATACAATAACACAATAAACACTCAGGGAATTCCCGTACACACACAGCTGTTACACCAGTCACTATATAATCAATATTATGCCCTTTGGCGTAACTATACAGTCACCCACGCTATAATTCTCTATATATGAATTACCCGTCTATAACACACCCCAGTAACATCGTCTTTTACAAATAGCGGTTACAGTACGGTTAGCATAGGTCAAAGCACAAGTTAAGGTCACAATACAATTATTAGTGGTTATGGTGTTAAAACATGCAATTGACGACATTGATTAGTACTTATATACAGTGTCAGTAAATATACAGGGTTATGGTACCGTGCACTATAATACAGCAACACAATATTAACATTCTCGCTAGACGGCTGAGCTCGCGCCATCTAACAAGATATACACTTTACTAAACAATCTTTATCACATTTACAATTCCCAACTAAACTATTGGCCAGTACCTTGAATGGACTACCTAAAAACAATCTACATACGTTTTGGTTAGCCACACTGCCCAAGCACCACATATAATCGAGCTAGAGGACCGAATTTACACAGACGCCTCTTAGTCGAACTATCAAAAGTCTAGTGGGTTCCAAATTTACACGCCTTCCCACTTAGCCCAGATAGGTTGAGAGCTAGCGAACCGAATTTACACAGGCGCCGCTTAGTCTCCCGGTCCCTCCGACCTAGCGAACGTAATATACACCCTAGAACGCTAGTCTAAACAAGACACCGGTGTCCGGCTAGGGCTATTTACACCAGAGCCCCGCCTGACTAACAGAATCAAACGGTCTGACTAAAGAGCGTTCGATCGAGCGGTGCGCCTTCGCTCCTTCCCTCCGACAGACGGGGCAGATACACAGATTCAAAACCACTTTGGGCCTACCGCACAATCGGTATACCCCTAGTGGGTCCTGCCGTCTAAAACAGCAGTTGTCTTACCTCCTCGTTCCTGAACCTGAGTTCACACTCATCGACGGGGACACCCCAGCACTTCTTACGTAGAGGCCGATGATCTCCTGGACAACAGACCAGTGGCGCCGAGACGAAGGGAGGTCCACGCAGAAGTTCAGGGGTGCAGCCGTAGAGAACGTGGGCAAAGATAGACCGTCTCACGCCTCTGCCTCTCAGCTACCGTTGAACGATGAGCTTCCCGGCCAATGCACCAAATGATACCGGAGAAACTGACGGAAGCGAAGCACAGAGAGATGGACACAGGTTTCTTCAGGAAGGAAGAGATTCTTTATTGGATCACCGATCGGGACTCAGAGGGACTAATGTCACCAAAATACAGCAAGTTCTGAGCCCCGGACAATAGTGCAGGCTCCTTATATAGGCACATAACTCCTCCCATATTAAGCTCCACCCGCATATTCTCTTAACCAATCAACACAAATAAGAATTAACTTCCTGTTTGACCGCATGGCCTGTCCAGCACAATGGAGGAGGGGAATACTATATCCTGTATTCTTGCACATGCTCCGTACACTACTGATCGTATCTTGCCTCGTGCAACCAACTGATCGATACGTCAGCATATGCACGTACACATGCCACGTGGTAATCTCGGCCTACTAAATTTATTTTTACCGAGATTCCACCACACTAGTATCCAACTCAGAATAGTCTAAATCCGCCCCCTATGAGTATATTGTAAAAACTTCAAAGGTTGTTGGCGGACTTGCTGAATAGAGAGGCAAATGAACAGCAGATCCTTAATAAGTGTAAGAGGTAAATGGTATAAACACCTCAATAAACCAAATGCTCACCCTAATTATTTAGAAGCAGTCTCCCCTAATTGGACCACCGCCATCCCTTATATACACAAAAACTAAAGTAGTTTTAGTGACTATAGCTTTCCTTTAATTTAGTGTCCGTGTCTTTCTGGGAAGGGGGGTAAGTCAGGTAATGTAAGGCATATGCCGAAAAGGCGATTATGCGCATGTCAAGTCTCTTAACTCTTAGTCCAAGGCCTAAAAAAGAGATCCACTGGAACATGATAACATAAGCATAGAGTCCAACTCTCACTGGATATCCTCATTACTATAATACACTATATTTACACTATATTTAACAAGGATCAGGAAACCATTGAGTTGCATGGTGTACACTTGGATTGCAGTTACAATTCATCCTCCGTACTAAAAAAAAATCTGGCCATCAAATTGGTTTAGAATTATTATTATTATTTTTTTGTGTGTATGAGTAACTTCTTATTGTGAGTTATCAATGTAATACAGTATGTCTTGTAACAAACTGCGTTTAAATAAAAATAATACAATGTATTTCACAAATCACTGTTGCGTAATGCTTAAAGTACAGTAGTGTGCAATTATCATGTAGGTAAAATATTGTTGCCGGACTGCCAGTTTGGCTGGATTAGGATTATGAGCAAGACCTATAAGGCCCCACGCATGTGTGCGCAGAGAGAGGGAGAAAGAAAGAAGAAAAAAAGAGGGGGAGTTTTCAGTGGTAACCTGTTTCAGGGTGTGTACTGCTGCCACATTTGCTTACAATGTTCCATTGTATTTATTAAAAAGCAATAATAAAATTCGATGGCGCAAGATTATGGGACCTTTCTAACATATTCAGGGATGCTGCTCTAGTGCGTAGAGCACTGCCAAGATAAGGTTACAGTCTTACATTGTATTTTATGGATGTTCTGTTGATGTATGTAGCCAGACACCTAATTTTCAAGTTGCTGCCAGTAAGATAGTATTTAGGTGGCAAGTGTTACTAATTCCGGAAATAATGTAAAATAATGTTAGCAAACAATTCACAATTTCAACAGACTGCTGGCTCATTGGGCAGAACTGCTGATCTTATTTCCTTTAAAAAGTTTTGGGCCTAACCACAACATATCAAAGACATCAAAGATTTCTCCCTTCACTGAACTTTTTAAATACCGGAGGTAAAAATGGCATTGTGGGTCATTCTCCTGGATCCATCATTCACCTCTTTTGTGCTTTACTTCCCTTTGTTCGCTGTTCTCTTGTTTTGTTTGTTCTGAGCCAGGCGTCAGCTCTGTTCAGTCAGTCCGAGAGAGGTAGAAAGTGCATGAAATCACTTCCATCAGCACTCAGACTCTTTCTAGGTCTGATCACAGTAACATGGTACTTAAACAGCGCTGCTTTGTTTAACACTTTCGTTGTGCGCTAACTAATTTTGTCTTTGAAAAATAGATAAAATTACACAATAAATATTTTGTATAATTTTTATTTTTTTATATAATGGCACTATAAATGGCTGACCTTGCATTTTTGTGGAACTACTTTCAACACAGTTACATATGAAGGCTTTGGAACTCCTGATCAAATAATATTATAAATAAAATAATATTATATTTGTTAGCTAAGTGAAAAGTTGTTAACCCAACTTCTGCAGTGAGCAAATGTAAACTGACATGTTTCTGCACATTTTTAATGCACGGTAACTTATTTGCTGAATTAAACTGTTATAAAAAAATAAAACAGCAAATGTGGCAGGTGCAAAAGTCAGGGCACCCTATTATTCGATTCTCTTGTGATTTCAGTGGAAGGTGTCAGAACCTTAAAGGGACACTCCAGGCTCCCAGACCACTTCTGCTCATTGGAGTGGTCTGGGTGCCAACTCCCACTACCCTTTTTTCATAAACTGCAATAATTACATTGCAGGGTTAACTCCACCTCTAGTGGCTGTCTACTAGACAGCCACTAGAGGTCACTTCCTGGTTTCTAGCACAGGAAACCTGTGCTAGAGCGTCGCTGGACGTCCTCACGCTGTGTGAGGACCCCCAGCGTCGCTCAAAACCCCATAGGAAAGCATTGAAAGGATTTTTCAATGCTTTCCTATGGGGAGACGTAATGCACATGCGCGGCATTTCCGCGCATGCGCATTAGGTCTCCTCGGCCAGTGGGCGAGATCAGTCTCGCCCACCGGCCGACGCAATCACAAGGAGGAGCGTCGCAGAGGAGGAGACAGCGGCGAGGGACATCGCCGCTGTCCCAGGTAAGTGACTGAAGGGGTTTTCACCCCTTCAGTAACTGGGGATTGGTGGGTGGGAGGGAGAGGGACCCTACAGTGCCAGAAAAACGGATCGTTTTTATGGCACTGGAGTTTCCCTTTAATTATCCTAATTGACTCATAAGTCATTGGTTATAGTCTAATGATGAACGTTTCAGAGATTCATATATTTTTCTGACTATTGGAACCTCTCTGGGTGTTGTGCTTGCTCTGCTAACATTAAACTACTTTTGGCTCCTTTAAGCAACTGACCAAGGGTCAGAAAATAAATAAGATAACAGACTCTTACAAAGTAAGCGAAGGTTATAAAAAGATATCTATATCTAAAAGCTTCCTGTTTGCAGTTTCCACTATCAGAAATGTAATTAGGAGGAATTGCTTAAGTCAAGGCAAGATTTGAGATATTAAGAACATTTTTTAATACAGTTACTTGTAGACTGGTCTGGAAAGTAAGACAAAACACCCATAGCGCTGTGAAGGACCTGTAGAAAGATTAAGCAGGCACTAGAGCAGGCTTCCCCAAACTCCGGCCCTCCAGATGTTGCTGAACTACAACTCTCATGATACTATGAATGAAATAGATAGGCTGAGAATCATGGGAGTTGTAGTTCAGCAACATCTGGAAGGCCGGGGTTTGGGGAAGCCTGCACTAGAGTAACACCAGTCTCACTGTAGTCCTTGCCTCTTTTTAATGGAACACTCCACAGTAACAAATACTACTAATATTTTTTTTAAAACGCTATTTAGTAGATATACGCCGAATGAATACATGCACCTTCAGTCTCCCCACAGGGAAATAACCATTGTGAAGCCTCTGAATCTGGGACCCCATGTGTGCATGCGCCTGCTCACGCAGCTCCCTCTCATACATGCTCGGGTCTCATCTTAGGTCATTGGAGGAGCTGAAGGATGCTGGTCTGAAGTCTGTGAGCAGCAATGGGGGAGAAGGCAGTCATGCTCAGAGGAGCTAATGGGAGACGTAAAAAAACCTCCCTGATTGATAGCCAGTAAGGCATTTGCAGTTTTAATGAAAAAGTTCAGATTTCTCAAAGAAATATAATAAACTAGCTTCAAACCAGGAAACTCAATAGACATAAAACATTATAGCAAGCTGAAGTGCTTTATTGGTGGGGACTGGGCAGTGTTTCATTTATTGGATTTATTTAAGTTGGGCTTTGCAGGACCACACTTATTGGCAGAGTTTAGCGTTCAGTCTCAGCCAATAAGTGTTCCTGCATAGTCCTGTTTAGCGCTGTATAAGGAGAGGACTGGAACCTGGGACTGTGGATGCAGACAAGCTTGACTACTTACCGGCACTCCTGGTACCATAGCCAATACACTTAATCAACAAAACCTCTTTTTTTTGTCAGAGGTGTCTGAACATTTGCATACAGCTGTATGTAGACATGCATGACATGTTGTTATCTACTTTCAGTTTTAGAATGCAGTAAAGTGCCAGAATTCAAAGCCCTGTGCTGAGTTTCAATTAGTATATTCAGACATTGGTTGATCCATCTTTGCAGAGTAGAGTAGTTTGACAATACAGAAGGGTTTGTACTCAAATTTTTATATTCAGAAAAGCACTGCCAATTACTTAGGCCCACAGCCATTTTAATTTTATAGAGCTGGTACTATTCCGATTATGCAACCACTATTAGCAGTTCACATGCTCCAAAAAAAAAAAAAAGGCGTAAAAGCATTAAAAATAAATTTTGCTGTACCATATATAAAAGATATGTGAGCCAGGTCAGAACACCCTGCTTATATGTATTTTCGATATATTAGCAATGTGATAGATCTGAATATTCAGGGTTAGTCACTAATGTGAAAATTGTCCAAAGAGAGTTGCAAAGAGAATTACAAATAAATATGTTAAATATGAGGTATATGTAAACATATTAAAAATATGGAATTTATAATCTCTTATAAACAGACATTATTGGGTGAAGGCCAATTTTTTTTTTCTAAAGTTAAAGGGTAACTCCAGGCACCAAAACAACTTTATCTAAATGAAATTGTTCTGGTGCCAGGAGGCCCCTGGTGCACTCTCATCTTCAGGGGTTAGTCTGTTCTGGAACGGTTTAACACCAATGTTGCCTCCAGCGCTGATCTCCACTCCCCCTAGATGGCTTTTCTTTACCTGTAAGCCCCTACTTCATGCCTTTGAGGGGTCAGGGGATGTACTTAACTAGCGACTGGCAGAAAAAGCTCGGTATCTTGCAAACATCCTCCACTCGTGGCATTGTGAGTGGAAGCATTTGGAGAAGTATTAAACCTCCCATGTACTAATGCAATGGTTATAGTGGTCCCCACAGGCAGCGTTTAACTATGTACCTGCTGCTGCTAATCCTGAAGCACTTGGTCGTTGGGCATTTCGGCTGCTTTGGGATTAGTTTATGTGTCTGTTAGTTTTTCTGTAGTAGTGTCATCGTTCCAAATTCTTCCGATTCTCAAAGTCTGCTTATAACTATGCCTGACAGACACAAACTCAGGGACTGGAGACACTCAGTTCCAGGATAGTTTTTGTGGCAAGCACTCCCTGGTCACAAATTCCTGGAGGAGCATGAAGGCTGGCCTCCTGCCTACCGACTATGGGCCTAGTCTGAGGCTCCTTTCTTGCCCTGGACTACACTGCTCACCCCACCTGGTCACCTTACATTGGTACCCGACTCTCCAATTTCCCACCTCCTCTGGAAAGAGCTATAATGACTGTACTACTCCCTCCCAGCTGTGCCTCCACTTCAGCACCCTTCCTAGCAGCCCCCTGGATCACCATAGACCCACAGGAAGGCTCCAGAGGAATGGTTCAGGAGCAACCGCCAAATGCCTTCTAAAACGTTACACTGAGCACTTTTGGTCCCAGCACTACCTAGAAGGATGCTGTTTGGAGGGGAGCTAGAGGAGGTGCTGAGGCATCCACAGATACCCTGAACTTGGGCAAGCCACAAATATTCAAGGAAAGGGCTGCTGTTTTTGTTAACCAGGACTTTCACCCCGACGCTTTGAAACTGTGCACAGGTTGAGAGACTAGCCGCTCACAATTATCTCCCAGACACAAAGGCTCTTGGGCTGGCTTAGTGTATGTTGAATGGAGACCCCTGCTGGGGGTCTAAGTATATAAACCTGTGGTTTAATCAATAAAGATGTTATTGTTTTAACCCACACATAGTGTCTTCTATTGTTTGGAAAGAAGGCTGGGATTATAGCACCTCTGGAGAAAAGTTCATTAGAGCTATCACAATACCCTGTTCCAAGAAGGAAAAGCTCCAGAAGGACCCCAGTCAAGCTGCAGCAACTTGGGCAGAAGTGTTGCAGGTCTCCTGGTTCCCGCTAGGAAGCGAGTTTGGCTGTTTATGTGGATATCTACATTTCATCCTATTTTACAGACCTCACAGATATTTATGATCTATAAGCTATAAGTAAATATAATGTTAAAATCCTGAGAAGGCAAATGATGACCTTCATTCAGCCCTAGTGACTCACGCGACAACATTTCAACCCAGGAAGGGCATTTCTAAAGCTTGACAAAGGCCCACCCATGTTGTAATTGCTTGTAGACCATGGAGAGGCTTGGTAGGAGGAAAGGTGGACAATTGCCACTAACATACAGGGTTTGTGTCCTGCAGTCTCAATATCAAGGAGACTACCAGTACCAGTGCTCTGATTATGAAAAATAGGAGGAAATCCTCTGGGATTCAGGTTAGGGATTGCACAGGGGACTTTGCTAGCCACAATCTCAGAGCTCTCTAAGCATGGACTGGTCCCCTGTGATATATTTCAAGAAACTACAGTATATGGGGCTGAACAGACTCCTAGACAACAGTTGATTTTGGCAGCAAATTTCAATTTAGTTTTAGATAAAAAAAGCCGTTTTAGTTGTATTTTAGTCATCTGCATTGTTTTAGTCTACTTTAGTCAACTAAATCTCTAGCAGATTTTTAATCTAATGGGTTTAATTAAAGCCTCTGTCTGTCTCTTTTGCCCCCTTCCCCCACCTCTCTGTGTCTTTTTGTGTCCCCGCAGCTCCTATGGGTGTTTTCCCCTCAAGTCTCTGTCTGTCTCTTTTGCCCCTTTCCCAGCCCATCTCTGTGTCTCTTTCTTTCCATAGTCCCATTTGTGTGTCTCTCTTCCCCAGCACCTTGCCTCTTTCTCCCCCAGCCTCTCTATGTTGCTTTGTGTTCCCCAAGACCCTTCATGCATCTCGTCTCCCCCATGGGTCTTATTCCCCCAGTCGCCCATGTGTCTCAGTTCCGTCCCTTCCACGTGACTCATTCCCCCCAACCCCCTTCATGTGCTCATTCCCCCCACAGTCCCTTCAGTATCTCATTCTCCCAGCCCCCTCATGTGTATTGTTCTCCCAGCCCCCACATGTAGCTCATTCTTCCAACCCCCCCATGTGTTTCAATCCCCAGCCCCCAATGTGTCTCATTCCTTCAACCCCCTATGTGTCTCATTTCCTCTCCTCCCTCCGCCAAGTGTCTTACCCACCAGTGTTAATTTTGGAGGCAAATTTCAATTTAATTTTAGTCATCTGAATGGTTTTAGTCGACTAAATCTCAAATATTGTAGTCAACTAAAATCTGACTAAAATTGTTAGTCAACAAAATGAACAATGCTAGACAATGATGAGTATGTATTGTGTGGAGGTCTTTGCAAGTGGATGCAGGGTGAGATGAGACATATGGTGGCAATAGAGTCATCTATAACAGGCTCAGGCAGAAGTTGGCTGTGAATGTTCCGTCATGCTGAGCAGATCATGTTGATGAAGGTTGCAGTGATATATGATGTCACAACTCATGTATCCAACACTATCTTTTGTCAAACCCTTACATCATTTGTGCAGTTTGACTAAAGATCAACCACGTAGAGATTTGAGGGTATCATTTGCAAAATACTTGCTACCCCTGCCCAGCCAAAGATGTGTCATGACACCTTGTGTGTTATTGTTATTTGGGGTATCCTTTAACATCTCCAGTTACCTCTAGGTAGGTTCAGGTATTATTTTATAATGAATACTTAAGGTGATATTTTCATGTTACATCTATTCACAATAACCCCAGGTTTAGAATATAAGTTCTTGGGGGATAGGGCAGGATGTATTATAGGACTGGGTACTACTGCTGTTCACATTGAATAAGAGCAAGGTGACCCTATCCAGGGACTCACCACATAGACAACGTGTACCCCATTTTGTAGAGTAGGCTTCTGCAAAAAAACATGCATAGAGTTTTTATAGATGAACATAGTGTGTTTTTTTTTCTTTTGTAGGATATTGTCTCTTTAACCCTTTGCCTGTCAAACATCAGCATGCTAAAAAGCTATACTTCGGTTAATATGTTCCTATCCTTGTGACTTTCAAGGACACACAAAGCTCAGCTAATCTTAAGAAGGGCACTTGAACCTTGAAAAACCAACAGCCATATCTCAGTTTGGGTGTTGTGAAGACAGCTCTTATCGCCCAAGTCTGCGATTTGGCCTTGGTTTCAGTTGACTAATGTTTGCAATTCTGTCTCCCTCTGTTTATGTTCCAACTCAATCAGAATCTGTGGTGCAAAGTCACATCAAACAGTGGGGCCCCTTACGGGCATCTAAACACAAATTAATCAAAACTAGTTATCAAGTTTTCCAAATTCTACAAGCAAACCTCTATAGTGCTTACACGATTCCCCTATGAAAAAGGCATGTAGAGTATGCATAGTTGGCAATGGTGTGGGACATGAATCAGATAGTGCACTACAAAAAGACAGCTTAGAACTATGAAATATACCGGTATGTACTTCAACTCAGACAAGTGCTATGTAAAAGAAACAATATCACAAGTGCAGGATTGTTTAGAGCTTTTAATACATTTTGTGTTTGCTTATATATATTGTATCTCATTCTCATTTAAAATGTGTGGAATGTTAACCCTTTCCACAGTAATGCAAGTAGCTGTAGGTTAATATCCACAGTAGGTATGAACAAAATCTCCTGGAAATCTTCTTGTCTCGTTGGACCTCCTGGAAAAAACACTTGTAATTCAATATTTCAGCCAGCTTTATAGAAACGCTCCAAGGACCATAACCACTAGCCACTACATCACCCAGCAGTCCATGGCTTAGCTTCTTGCTGAGAGCGATCTGCTGAAGCTCTCATTCAACAAGTAATCCATAGATGAATTGACAGGAGCTGGAAAGGACCTTGTGGAAGAAAATGGTGTCCAGTGGCCTTGAGGAACAGGTTCAGAGTTGTAAAAATGACCTTCCTTTGTCCCCAATAAGTCACCACATTGGAAGCAGATCGGTCACCATCTGGGGTATTCACAAAATATGATACTAGAAACTGTGATTACATTTGTTCAAGACCACATTGTCTTCGGTGCATATGTTGTCTGTGATCTATATTCCCATAATGTTCAGCAAGCCAGTCTGTATGGAACATTTGGTCTACAAACCTCTGTAATGCTAAGGTTAATCTTTATTGATCAACACATTTCCCTAGCTGTGTAAGGATGTCATTGTAATGGGCAGATCAGAGTTTCAAACGTAACACTGCAAAGTGTGATTTCACACTACATTATGGGGAAATGATAATTCACAGTGTGAGCAGGCAATGTGAATTACAGGACTAAACAGCAGCTGTGTCATGTATATTGTGGGAAATAAATAAATCCCTATATATACCATTCAAGTAAGGGAGCACTCAGAGAATTTTGTAATGCTGTGAAATAGCACTTTATTAAAAAGATGTCGTTCCAGCAAGCGTGACAGTCAAGATTTTAGGGTCCTGTCCCACAGTCCTGGGTTTCTTCTCCGGTGTCCCCAAAAGCAGAACACCAGGGAACAAACCCAGGATTGTGGAATGCTGAGAAGGGAACTGTCCCCAAAAGGAAACGTTAAGGGCACTAGGGCACTGAAGGGAGCATTGAAACTTTTAGCACCAGCATTCTGATTCACGAGTCAACAATGTTGGGGTGTATGGTTTCAGTTGACCAGAGAGACTTTTCTAAGGTATTTCACAGCTGCCTAGCAAACACGCACACACAGACACACACACTCATAATCCCTGTCAGCAATAACTGGTATGAGAGTGTGTATTTAAAACGTTTTGAACTATACTCTGTGTATCCCTATAGCATATACCCAAGTGTCCCTGTTTTGGAGGGACAGTCCCTATTTTGAACTCTGATTCTTCTGTCCCTGTCCTAATGTCCATCTTTATTATTTGTGTGTCTCAGTGTACAACAGAGCTTCACAGCATTAATACTCACAGTAATGTGTCTTTAAACTACAATCAATGTGTTTAGAAATCAGTCTGTGCAAATAGGACACATTATTCTAAATTAAACTTCAGTTGCATAAACAAATATCATATCACTAAAATGTCTCAGAACAGCCATCCCCATCGCCACAGTCACACACAAACCCCTTGGATTAAAGTGTCCCTCTTTGTGTATTTGAATGCCTATGCTGAAGTTATATAGCATGAGAGGGCCTATGGAAGACAGAGAAAGAGGGATTGTTTTACCAGCTTCTCTCCCAGCATATTAGTAACAGGAATGGGGTTAAATTAAAAACCTTGTTGCTGGCTCTATTGTTGCCTCCTCCGCCGTCGGCAGTGGGAATGAAGTTAAAGGATCACTATAGTGTCAGGAAAACAAAGCAGTTTTCCTGACACTATAGTGCCCTGAGGGTGCCCCCACCCTCAGGCTCCCCCTCCTGTGGCGCTGAAGGGGTTAAAACTTACATTAATCCAGCACCGGGCTCCATTGGTGCTGGTGATCTCTCCTCCCCGTCCGACGTCAGCTCCCCCGTCCAACGTCACTGGAGCCGAATGCGCATGCGTGGCAAGTGCCGTGCGCACGCATTCAAAGTGTCCATAGGAAAGCATTTCTCAATGCTTTCCTATGGACGCTTTGCGCGATGGAGGCGAAATTAGTGGCTGGATTAACCCCAAATGTAAACAAAGCAGTTTCTCTGAAACTGCAATGTTTGCATCTGAAGGGTTAAAACCTGCGGGACCTGGCACCCAGACCACTTCATTGAGCTGAAGTGGTCTGGGTGACTATAGTGTCCCTTTATTGCACATGCGCAGCGAGTGCCATGCACTTTAAGTCTTTCCCATGTAAAAGTATTGATACAATTCTCACGGATGTGGATTTTGAAGACTCTGGACATCCTCATGCAAAGCCTGAGGACGTCCAGCTTTGTTTCACACTTCGTTTCGAGTCAAACTGTGTAAATGCAGGAAGCACCTCTAGTGGCTGTCTGAGAAACTGCAATGTTTCACATGGCAGGGTTAAGGGGGCAGGAATGCGATGAAGTGGTCTGGGTGCCTATAGTGTCCCTAACTGTAATAGTTTATGGAAATTCAAATAAAATAATGATTTCCAAGAAAACAATAAAGAGTGAGATTTACAAAAAACTGGCACAATAATCATTGTAGGCTGGTGCCCTCTGGTAGTAGATCTCACATTCCCTTAGACAAGTGCGAGGTCCCATGTGAAGACCTTGCTATTGTCTTTCTAAACAAATCTAGAGAGCAAACAAGCAGCCCACATAAACTGGGTATGCAACAATAAGCACTTTGCACAGCCCACTCCAACTATTTACACTGAATTCAAAGCCTTTCTTAGGCTTTTATTGACATTTTTAAAAGGCCATAGGCTTTTGTAACGTGCGTGTTTCACATTCTCCATATAGGCTGATTGTCTCGGAAGCCATTTACCCTTTCACAGCCAAAATCCAAAGGAGAAAATCAGAAACATATACAATACGTTACTGTGGCAACAACAGCTGGCTGTATGGTTATAGGGTTTGGAGTGTTAATTTAAATATGAAATATGAACAATAACTTTTCTACAACACCTTCTTTTACATACAGACAGCATCTATATGTTCTAATCATTACACTTTAGATTTCAGTTGATCAATAAACTGACTGTCTGACGGCAAAATGTGGACACAAGCTACTGCTGCTGTAAGCGCGGTGCTTTATCTTTGTGTTTGTATCCCACAGCTTTGTTACATTGCTGCCAGCCACCCCATGTTTGTCTTATTAAGAGTTTATAAGTATGAAGGGGCAGCACCCCTTCCTGTCTCAACAGAGAAATGTGTCTTTTAGCTGATACCTGCAAGGTGATTGTATGTTTTATAGCCCTATTTAGGGTTAATAAGTATGTAGGGGTTTATAAAACACCCCTTCATGTCTCATTAGAGATGTTTACACTTTGTCTGTTACTAGCAAAGTTTATTGTATGTGTAGAAGCCCTATAAAGGGTTAAATGTGAAAGGGTTTATAAAATACTCCTTCCTGTCTCATTTGAGATTCTTGGCTGATATCAGCAAATCTAATGACTAGAGTAGGACTCACCTTTTGGGGCTTGCCTTGACGCAGCAGGTGAGTTTATATTCAAATGGCCATTGGAATAAAACTAAAGAGCCTCCATTTTGTTTCATTGTACATAGGGATTTAGGCCAGAGTGCAGGTAATGTTCTCTTTGTTTTTACTGGACATTGTTCACGCTATTAAATAATGTCAAAATTTTGAAATTCAGACTCCATACATGCCTGAATTAGGACCGTATTTAAGCAAGACAAAATGCCACTGGACAGCTAAAATCCAGACCCAAATGTTTTAAATCTGGACGCAGATGCTTTCAATTTCCATCTGAATGCTTTAAATATGGGCCCGTATGTGGGTATCAGGCAGTGGACTTTAAATAAAAAAATGTCAGGTGGACCAATTACTGTCCACCCACCTACACTTACATGGTCAGCGACTGGGGGCTACTTACTAAATTCTATTTGAAATTTGAAAAGAAAACTCCAAACTTAAAGGAACACTATAGGGTCAGGTACACAAACATGTATTCCTGACCCCATAGTGTTAAAACTACCACTTAGGTGGCTTACTCCCCCTTAGCCCCCTTAGATGGTGTTAAAACTAACCTTATTTTCAGCGTTGTGTGTGTCCGACAGCACAGGCCCCACCCCGGTCTGCCTCCCGTAGGGGAAAGCATTGGATTGATTGAAATTGGCAAGGAGGCGGGATGGGGCAGGGCCACTTTGGCCAATCAACCTCACCTCATAGAGAGGCATTGAATCAATGCATCTCAATGAGAAAAATTTAGCGTCCTGAACGGCAGTGCTGCACACTGTGCTGCACTGTCCAAGGAAGTGCCTCCAATGGCCATCTGAGTAGTGGCCACAAGAGGTATCCTTATGGGGAAATGTAAACACTCCATTTTCTCTTAACCCCTTAAGACCGCAGCTAAATGTACAAGTTGTGATCCAAAAAAAACGTAAACAAAACCTGGCATTTGCGCTATATGTCTGTCCAACCGTAATTCACCTCTTTCATATTAAATGCACCCACACTTATTATATATAATTTTATTCAGGGGAAACAGGGCTTTCGTTTAACATCAAATATTTAGGTATGGAACATAATTTAATATGAATACAATATAAAAAAATGGGAGAAAATAAGAATTTTTTAAATTGTTTTAGTTCTACGTGACATTTTAACCGTGAATGTCAAAATACTGTTTACTTTTACTGCAATACAATACACATATTTGTATTCAGCGATGTCTCACGTGTAAAACAGTACCCCCTATGTACAGGTTTTATGGTGTTTTGGGAAGTTACAGGGTCAAATATAGCGTGTTACATATTTCAGTTTTCTCACATTGAAATTCGCCAGTTTGGTTATGTTGCCTTTGAGACCATATGGTAGCCCAGGAATAAGATTACCCCCATGATGGCATACCATTTGCAAAAGTAGACAACCCAAGGTATTGCAAATGGAGTGGCTACTAAAAAAAACTGAACATACCCTATTTGCAATACCCTGGGTTGTCTACTATTGCAAATGGTATGCCATCATGGGGATAATTTTCATTCCTGGGCTATCATATGGTCTCAAAGGCAACTTGGCGAATTTTAATGTGATAAAACTGAAACGCAAACCTTATATTTGACTCTGTAACTTTTGAAAACACCATAAAACCTGTACATGAGGGGTACTGTTATACTCAGGAGAATTCGCTGAACACAAATATTAGTGGTTCAAAACAGTAAAACGTATCACAACAATTATATTGTCAGTGTAAGTGCCATTTGTGTGTGAAAAATGCAAAAAATGTCACGGGCATCCACGGGGGGGGGGGGGGGGGGGGGGAGGGGTGGCACTGTCACACTCACCCCCTTCACCCTGTCACACCCCCCCAACTATGCCACACTCACCCTGTCACATTAACCTCCTCTAATCCTGTCAACCTCTCTCCAACAGCCATGTCACAACCCCCATCATGCTCACCCTCCCTTATTCTGTCACACTTACCTTCCCAACCCTATTTCATTTACCCCCCTTACCATGTCAAACTCACCCTGTCAGACTCACCAACTGAAGACATTCATCATTCGCACATACACACAGACATGAAACATAGCTGTGCCATAACACAATGCACAAAGACCACAGGCAGCCCTCATAAACACAACACAACTCAAGCAACTACCCCACACACACAGATCCCATCCACATGCTCACAAAGACATACATTAATACACAAGGATACTCTCTGTCAGACACACACTTTCAGGCACATACACAGGTAGACAATGTCAGACACACTCAACGAACCCTATTTATTTTCACTTTGAGTGTTAGTGGGGGCCTTATGTTTGAGTTTTGCCTAAGGCCTCACAAAGTCTAGAGCCGCCACTGAAGCAATGTTACTGATATTAAATATAACTTTGCATTTGCACTGCTATGTTCTGTATAATAATCTCTGAAAGGGCATTGCATGTATTACAACTAAAACAAATATCCCTAATGGACAAATAATGGCAGAATTTTAATATCAAATTTTTTTCATAGTATTTTATTAGATCACCTGCGACAAAGTACATAGATCACTTTGTAATTTTTGGTGAAGCTGTTCGACTAATACAGTTTTCTGGTAGTTATTATTTTTATTATGTATCAATATCATTACATCCCTCCCAAAATTGGAGTTATGAGATTGTGATGGGTGGATGGTCCTGAGAGAGAACATCACCATAATGGGCGGGCCGACCAAGAAAACACAAAGGAGCATATTTGGAACGACCTTGCAGAGAGCACTGTAGAAGCGCTCTCTGTAGTGTCCTAGTGTCCATGCACAGTGCACAAGTGTCTGATAATGCGCTTGGGCTGTGCTGCCAAGGAAAGCTTCCTGGCATCCCTTGGTGTGCTTCTTAATTAACGGCTCTCCAGACTTCAGCTTGTAATCCAATATATGAAATAAAACAAAGAGATAGCCGATAATAGTGCAATATGTTTAGTACTACGTGTGGACAACGCAGAAATGAATACTACACTATTTTTACTTGTGTCTGTATAAATAATACCCGTTGTCTGTGTAATTACCCTAAAAAAAAGGATTGCTCACATGGATTGAGTGCTTGGCATTATGTTTATACTAGAAATAAACATAAACAAGGCATTTGACCTCTGTATTCATATTTATACAGTTTTTATAGTTACAAATTTTACATGGAACATTGGCATTTAACATCAA
Source organism: Pelobates fuscus (assembly GCF_036172605.1). Taxonomy (NCBI): domain Eukaryota; kingdom Metazoa; phylum Chordata; class Amphibia; order Anura; family Pelobatidae; genus Pelobates; species Pelobates fuscus. The sequence goes on along the minus strand of NC_086323.1, from coordinate 80,329,826 downwards.
TTCCTTAGATAATGTATGCTATAGAAAAAATATTGGAAAATGATCTGGCTTTATTAAGTTACTCCTCTCTGACATATTACCCTACAAACAGATAAATGATGCTTCAGGATGGTATCCACCGAGATCAACCAACGATTTGAATGTTTTGGAATTCTACTGTGTCTCCTTCCTACAGGGTTGATAAGATCCACCTTTCAGTAGCCTCAATCCTATCACCAGGTTGCCTACATGAATTAGGTGTTAAACACCACTGGGGTATGACAAAACATTATTAGTAGATAAAGATGGGTTTCACTTCAACCCTACTTTCCTGCAGACCCTAGGTCTTTCATGGCCCCAAACCTGTGCCGCAAGGTAGCTGTGTAACGCACGTGGAATATGAACAAAATTAACAGTTTTGTGCAACAAGGGTCAGGCGTTTGATATGAACTTAGTTGTATGCAGTTGAGCAATGCTGATGTGTCTTACGGACAGATAGGGGTTTTGCTGTGATTAAACATTGCTCATTACTGTTTTTTATTTTTGTTTTATTTCTTGAATTTACAATATTTGTGTTCTTCAGGATAATTACTCTTATAAAATATTTTCTTCATATTTCCTGCTTTATGACCAGGGTTTGTTGGGTATATATTTAAGAAGCCATGACAGTTTTCCTATGTATATATTTCTCGACTGAGACTATAGTCATTTGTCTGTGATGGATTAACTCTCAAGTGTTGCACTTTTTTTAAAGCAAAAAGAGTCAACAGTAACATGTTTAATTGTACAAATGTTCTTTCATACTTTTTAGCCATTCTCACCTTACCTTAAATGTTATTTTTGGATTTGTGATCGGGTCAACCTGAGTGTGAGTTCTATAATGAGCACAGAGCTTCCATGGGTGGAACAACTAGTCTTGGACAGGCAGAGATACATAGACTCTTATCTTAGTAAATTAGATGTCATTTTGGCTTCTTTACCCTATGAGGTAACTGTATCCTGGGATTCCTGGCACCAATAATGGTAAGAATGTTATGACACCTGCACAGAAATGTAAGCTATTGTGATCTCCACTTTAATAACACACCCTCATCCCCAATCTCTGTACTCTTTGTGCTGTGCGTTCTATTGATAGTTCATTTCTTTCCCCCACGTCACTGCCCACCCCTCAAGGGAACTGGATGCAGCCAAAGCAGAATTAAAAGGGGGAAAAAACATGCAAAGAAAAAAAAATGGAAGCAGAACAGAAAACTGTTTTAAAGCTCAGGAATTCCCCAAAGGAATTGTTATCCTGTACACAGCAGAACTACTGCAGCAGTGCAGCCTTCAAAGGTAATACAGGACAGCCGCTGGTTTGTTTATACAATGTATTCAGGAAAGCAACATAACAGGAGATGCAGAACTGTAGATGGGAAGTCAATTGGCCAACAATGAAAATAATTAGTGGAGGAATTAACACTTTTAAAATATATAATTCCAGAGGTTGTGGAATGGAATATCATAAATGTCAATTGTCAGTAAATCTGACGATGTATATTGTTTTATAGAATAGTACATTTCTGCAAAGAGTTAATGTTCAAATGGTGCAATAACATTTGTTGTCTAGTGTCTGATCGTTTTGTTTGGCTTGACTTCATAAACGAAGATTTAGGAAGCGGGTTGTCCATGTCTGCTGCAGACACGCTGGTGGCTGACCAGGCCAATGCGGGACAGGCAGATCCGGCAGCAGCTACAAGGGAAAATCTGGTCTGACTTTGAAGCCACAATGTCACAGTCCTTCCTCTGTTTCTTTTTATTCTCAATATCTGCCCAGCGTGCATTCTCAAAGGAGGATGAGCCTGATGAATGGTGTGTCTCCAAGTCTTTGGATGGGAGAACATCTTCTACTTGCCGGTTTGAATCTTTCCTATTGCTGCAGGGATTAATAATTATAGTGACCGTAGGTGTAACAGATCCCCTGTCCCATTAATACTGCATTTTCCATCGACTGATCGGCATACGAACCTAACCAAACAGATTGTCTCATTTGGTTCATATACCGAACTAGGAACCGAACACCTAGACCACCCAGAACTGTCGTGTGCCGCTTGTTGACCCACTTGACCTCTATAACACCTTCCTAAACCACAAACACTTGAACGTTCTAAGTGGTCGGCTGGGTAACCGCCATTCGTATGGCCGAACATGAGGCAGCGGCCATCTTGTTTTGTCGAACAAATCCAGCGGGGTTTGGTCATCGAGTGCATGGAACTATTATCGGACACTCAACACCACGAACACCACTGAGACTTCCACTTCCAAAGCCGCATTCAGTGAGAACAAGCTCCCGAACAAGAGCCACTGGGTGAACATATACACGAACACTTTGTTCATCTATTTCATTGGATTTTGGTACTCCCAAAAGAGACCGACTGCACAGCGTAATTTCATGGAACTCTTTTGGGCAGGCTCCTCATGTGCGGTCGGTCTTAACTATACCCCGGTGGCGTTTCGGCTACACTCGTGATTTCGACATATGTGGGGCGCTCTGATCCATGCTATCCAGGGATATAGGTCTTGAAGGGGTACCTCATTGTAAACCATATATTTTTGAAAATTTGTTATTATGCATGCCCTGGGCCTGAGAGATAATGTAATTATGTGTGTGCTTATGTTGCTGTCCCCTCTCAGGTCCAGTGGGGAATGCCCCTGGAATATGTCACCAGAAACCCCTTGCATGGACTTGCATAAAAAGCCAGCTGTGGCTCCATTAAAATCAGTTCAGCTTTACCCTCAACATAGAGCCTCGTCTCGTGTTTGTAGGGACCCGCTATACAAGATATACCGCCTCTGTACCGATTGGATTTATGCTTTTGAATACTTCAGCGCTCTTCATACTAGGGGGAAAGGACATCTCTGGCGGCGGAAACCCCTACACTCTCACGGTGGCTGTTACAGTAGGCAATGGCATACCCTTTGAGCCTGAGCAATTTAGTTTTTTTTAATGGGGCAGTGTACGCAATCCTGGCCCCACTCTATACACCTGGGGTTCATCTGCCATGGCCTAGCAAGCTGGGATAGTGACAGCGAGATTCCCAGGTTGTAAGTTCAGGGCGAGCGGCTCTTAAGTCGTCCCCACCATGACTGGGCCGATCCTCCAGGTGTCCGAAAATGGGTGCACCAAGAGGAGCCCTGTTACAGGGGGCCCAGGAGGTGGACATTTGGCCACTTTAGGGCGCTCCCGAAGCTGTGCTTGGTAATACCCTGATGGCAGTTGCCTGCTCTGCCAACAAATGCTGGTGACTGGAGGAGAGGGGGACAGAGAAGGCAGGCAGCGAGGGAGGCTGCTTTTAAGACCTGTCTGACTTGTGTGGCCCTTGTGGCAGCCATGCTACCGCCAGCATAGCACTTAACTTAATCGAAGCAGTCAAGCCCCTCTTCCACAACAAGGCCAGTGTCCATGGAGAGGCCTGAAGAATAAAGATGAACAAAATACACAGTGTTATTCATTAAATCAGGAATAGCTGGGAATGTTTCGCCAACACAAAAGAACACAAAGAATTTGGAAAAAATTCTCCTATTTTTGTGAATAACTATCAACCTCACTCATACCTATTAAATGCAACCTGCCCAAGGACGATTGACATTTTCTGATATTGAAAGGTAGCTATAAAAATCCTAAATCTTATTTACATATACTTAGCTCATCACGAATAAAGAGGACATGTGATCACAACCCCTGCATGATCCATTGTTCCCTGTAGACACACTCATTATCATATCTGGATCTGGTGGTCGATGTCTTTGTGGTTTCCCTCTTAGCCTGTCATCCCTGCATCCTTCAAACCATACAGGCTTACCAGTATTTGGGCTTACTACGTATGTCTGTTTAAATCTATCTCACACAGACCTTGCTGTATTTGCAACAATTATGCTTGAAGAGGTTTTAATGCAGTATTTTGTGTCCTGGTTAGTTTTGCGTTGATTGATCCTGATTACAGGTAGCCTTATTGATTTCATGCCCTTTTGAAGACTTCATAAAATAGAAATACTTCAGCACATTCTTCCTGTATCAAAAACCCTTTGGGACTCTGATACAAGAAGGACGTGATTTTTTTTTCTATTTTATGCCATTGTACTTGCTATTGGGTATGTGCTGCTCCACACTTTAGCTTTTTACTATTTGACCTATCTAAGCCAGCCAAAGCTTTTGTCTGTATTCTTTGTCTATACCAGTTCATGTTTAATAATACATCTCATATCTTATCCTGATCTACTAGAATGTGCCAGTGACTCCTAGTTAGTAAAGTTGTTACAAGATGAGCTTTGACTCATAGACGGTGAATGAACCAATAAAATGACATCACTTCCTACAATAAACACAATATCCTTTTATTTGGTGCTCACAAAGCATGCTCACAATGCTTTTCACAATAGGTTGAAACTTTTCTATTCTTTGTAAGTACCAAATACAGAAGTGACATTTACCATTTTTTTTTAATATAAACTGGTGATAGTTACTTAGTAAAGTAACAGCTGTCCCACTGTACATAATGTGGTTTTGTTTGTTACAGAAATAAAATAAGAGATAGGTCCCAGATTTGGAGTGTTTCACTAAATCTAAAAACTTTTGGAAAACTTTCGCAAATAATGCTATAATATCAACATGCTGTTTGGAGGTACATGAAAAACGTGCCTTCACTGTACGTAGAGTTAATTTATTTTATTTTTTGTCAATCTTTCTTTTCTTGAGATGATAACGTTGTACAGATAAGGAATGACAGTATGTCAGAGCCCTTTGGTTTGGTAACAAGATCAACATACAAGATTAGTCATATAATGCTCTGTGCAATAAAGGCATCCCGTTTTTTGTTTTAGTGCATATCACAGGCAGGGCCGGATTAACATAGGGGCTGATGGAGCTGCAGCTCCAGGCCCAGGCCCATGGAATAGGCCCATTTAAAAAAAAAAAAAAAAAAAAAAAAAAAATTAAATTTTTTTTTTTTACACACTACTCTTAGGTTTGCCACCTGGCTGGTATTTTAATGGAACAGGCAGTATTTGAGGCTGCCTGGCACAGCCGGTATTGCAGTAGTACCGGCAATACAAATTGCAGGTCATTTTCTTAGTATAAAAGGAAATTACTCTGCAATACCAGCACCGGCCAGTAGGGGTCACTGTGTGTGGAGAGAGGCAGGGATAGGAAGTTACAGCATATCCCTGCCTCTCTCTACTACTCACTAATCCGTGGGGGAGCAGCTACACAGCACAGAGAGTCCAGGCAGCAGCTTTACAGCTCAGGTAAGTGAGGGATAGGGTGAAAGGCTGCAGGGAGACATGGGGACACTGAGACACTAGAGGACACATGGGGACACATACACTAGGGGACACTGGGAGACCTGGGGACACTGAGATACTTGGGGACACTGGAAAACATGGTGACACTGAGACACTAGGGGGCACTGTGAGACATGGGGACGCTGAGACACATGGGGACAGTGTGAGACATAGGGACATTGGGAGAAGCTGAGACATTGGGACACAGAGATTCTAGGGACACAGTGTCCCCATGTCCCCCAGCCAGTGTCCCCATGGCTCTCAGATTCCCCTAGTCTCCCAGTGTCTGTGTCCCCATATCTCGGTGTCCCTATTGACTCAGAGTCCCTATGTCTCCCAGTGTCCCCATGTCTCCCAGCCAGTGTCCCCATGTCTCCCAGTGTCCACAAGTCTCCCAGTGTCCACAAGTCTCCCAGTGTCTGTGTCCCCATGTCTCTCAGTGTCCACATGTCTTCTAGTGTCCCCATGCCTCCCATGTCTATGTCCACAAGTGTCCCCATGTCTCCTAGTGTCCCCAAGTGTCTGTCTCCCAGCTAGTGTCCATAGTGTCTCAGTAACCCCTAGTCTCCCACTGTCTGTGTTCCCATGTCTCTCAGTGTCCCTAGTGTCTTAATTTCCCCAAATGTTTCAGTGTCCCCATGTCTCTGTGTCCCCATGTCTCTGTCCCCATGTCTCTGTCCCCATGTCTCTGTCCCCATGTCTCTGTCCCCATGTCTGTATTCACATGTGCCCCCATGTGTCCCCAGGTCTTTGTGTCCCCAGGTGACTGTGTCCCCATGTCTCACTGTGTCCCCTAGTATCCTAGTGACACACTGAGACATGGGGACAATGGGAGAAATGGGGACACAGACACTGGGAGACTAGGGGACTGGGCTACATGGGGACACTGGCACTGTGATACATAGGGACACTGAGACAATGGGTGACTTGCGAGACTGGGAGACAGGGAGACACTGGGAGCAATTCCTCTATACAGCAGAATCAAACTGTGAGTAGTTTGTTGGTGATTTTACAGAATTTTCTCTTATGTCACTCCTTGTGATTTACATCATGTGATGTCACGCATAACTAATTATACAAATGATTAAGGCTGGTATTTTTTTTCCAAGAAAGGTGGAAACCCTAACTACTCTTCACATACTCTTGCTTAAAGGAACACTATAGGGTCAGGAACACAATCATGTATTTCTGACCCTATAAAAGCTATTAACAGTTTAACTGATATGCTTTCCTGAAGAAGTAAGTAAATGTAAAAACCACCATCTAGCCCCCGTGGCCCCTTCTTGCCTCCTTAATATAGTAAAATCTTACTTGTATTCTGTAGTCTGCAGCTGCTGGCTCTGCCTCTGAACTGACTCTGTCTGCTGACATCATCAGAAGTGGTGGTCTGAGCAAATTGCAATGCTTCCCTGTAGGATTGGCTGAGACTGTCAACTAGGCAGATCAGGGGCAGAGCCAGCACAAGTCAAACATAGCCCTGGCCAATCAGCATCTCCTCATAAAGATAAATTGAATCAATGCATCTCTATGAGGAAAGTTCAGTGTCTGCATGCAGAGGGTGGAGACACTGAATGGCAGTGCTGCACACTAGGAAGTACTGCCCCATGAAGCACCTCTAGCCGCCATCTAAGGAGTGGCCAGTGGAGTTATTTTCTCTGAAAAGACATTGTTTACTGCAAAAAGCCTAAAGGGAATGATTCTACTTACCAGAAGAAATACAATAATCTGTAGTTGTTCTGGTGACTATAGTGTCCCTTTAAGTTTGTTTAAGAGGGATGTATGGCAACAAAACTTGTGTGGACTGGCTGACAATAAAATTAGGTAATTAGGTAATGCAGACTTTGGTTTCTCTAACACTGTGACATGTCCTCTTTCTTCTACACTCACTATATACACCTTTACTCTGTCCCAGACTATATACCAGGAACGTCTGCCTGCTAGTAAGATGATAAGGAGACAAGTGGACATGTGAGTGCTAGGGGACAGTCCTTAGAAAGCGTGGGGTAGGCGCATCATTTGATGCATTTATGTTAAGCTCTGGGTGCTGCCTGCATAGTATGCCCTTAGCTGGACAGCATTCATGCCAGGCTGGCCTTTCAATTCTTTGGACAGACATGCCCCCTTTTTGGGCATGTTCACCCCTTTTGACAGGTCTGGTCACGTGATTTGCATCAGTGGCACACCCTTTTACCCTTCCCTTTGACTTCCTGCTTCACTGGACACTGCTGTTAGGGGTTCTGGATTTACTTGAAAGATGAAAGCATAAATTAGAGAGAGATTAGCATAGAGTATGTGTTTTCTTATAGCTGCATCCTGTGAGTTTCCCTCCAACGCCATCTCCATCAGATACATGACGCTTGGGAGGTATGTTTTAGTGTTTTTGGTTGATAAGATTCTGTAATTAGGCCCATCATAATTGTCAGCTCCAGGCCCTCTGGGCTCTTAATCTGGCCCTGATCACAGGCTACAGTTGAAGGGTCTAGCTTGTGCCTCCATTTATTATGAATAATTAAACATACTGGTTAATTAATTAATTTCTTATGGCAGCATGTGAATTCTGCATACTGCTAAACAGCACTATTTATTCACTTCTTGGCAGTGTGCCGAAGTTCGAAACATTTTTAATTATTGTTTATGTTTTGAATGGAGCAGGACTTTAAAGGGCCACTATAGTGCCAGGAAAAGAAACTTGTTTTCCTGGCACTATATGGTCTTTGGGTCCCCCCCACCCTCTGGGTCCCCCTCCGGCCGAGCTGAAGGGGAGGAAGAGGGAGGAAGGGGCTCCCTCTGCGCTGGGTACTCTCTTTACTCTTCCACCGTCATCCGCCGAATGCGCATGCGCGGCAAGAGCCGCGTGCGCATTCAATCAGTCCGTAGGAAAGCATTCTCAATGCTTTCCTATGGACGTTGGTATCTTCTCACTGTGAAAATTAGTCAATGAGACAGCCACTAGAGACTGGATTAACCCATATGTAAACGTAGCAGTTTCTCTGAAACTGCTATGTTTACAGCAGGCAGGGTTAACCCTAGATGGACCTGGCACCTAGACCACTTCATTGAGCTGAAGTGGTCTGGGTGCCTATAGTGGTCCTTTAAGTCAAAGCATGATGGGAGTTAATGTTCTACCATAGCTGAGTCTCTACCTTTTAATTACTCTTGTTCTTCATTAGTTCAGCTTTTACTTGTGAAAATGAGCACTGCCTGCCCATATGAAAGTATTGTGCTAGCAGCGGTACCATATACATGTCTTTTTTGCTAGATTTGGAGGCCTGCCAAAAAAGAGTAAATTGTGGTTGACAGGTGTGCTTAATACTATTGGACTGGATGGATGTGTTCTTTCTTGTATCCGAGAGGACGATTTGTAAATAAGATGCAGTTTGCCTTCATTATGTATTGAGCAAAGAGAGGGGGATGCTGCCCTTTCTCCTTGTTATGGAACTCATTACTATCTCCGACAAGCTGGCTTGTTTTTCTGTAATTGTCTAATAACTGTTTCATCAATGGAGGTTCTGAGTGCCTTAACCCCTGCATTTCTAGATTCCTTATTTGGAAAATACACTAAAAAGACACACTTACCAGAGTGTTTTCTCACTAAACCTGGCAGCGTAGGGAATTGACAAGGAAAATGCACATTTTAGGCCACTAGAGACAAATTAGGAAAAAAAAATGTATATTTTGTTTTTCCAATATGATGCCGGAAAGCTCGAGTAGTGAATTAATTATCCATCATACTCCAATATCACCTAGGTAGCGGAGTACGGGCTTAATTCAGAAAAAGATGTATACTAATAGTAGACACCCACAACGGGTGAAAAAAAAATTTAAACTATACACTTGTATTTAATTCACCTATCAAGAAATTCATATAATATTGCACTATAAATATTAGCATACCCAATTCTAAGTATGATTTTAGAGACACATTCTAACCACCATATGTGCTATAATGTTACAAAGAGTAACATATACCCACAGTCCAACCCTTCTTCCCAGATATCGCTAAAGAGGAAGATCTTAGTCTGCCTTAGTAATATAAAAAATCTGACAGATGGACTGGATTCATTGTGTAAAAGCATTAGTCGACACTAAGCCAATGAGTTCCATGCAAATAGACACAAAACTGATATATTTAATTCGAAAGGAGAACTCCCATTTTAGTGATATTAGTGAAGAGGGGCTGGAACAGCAGTGACCCATTTCAATGTCAAGCTGTTAAAAATTGTTTGATATTAAAAAGTGGGAGAACACTAAGAGACAGTTGGCACCATAACTTGTACACACTGTAGTGGTTATTGTCCTTAGAGTGCCCTTCTAATAAAATGTACCATCTCTACCTAACGTCCGATATATGTCGGCTCCTGTAATCCGTTCCTCTATTTCAGTATGATTGAACAATGCTCATATAGCCCTCATCTTCTGCTCTTTAAAATAGAAATACTTATTGTTTTTTTCAGACAGTCCCAACAAAATCTGCAGTGCTGTACAATATAACAGGTTTCTAGACAAATTAACAGACATTACGTAGAGTACATTCCATACACACAGTGCTAGAAACTGACGGTAAGAGATTTGCAAAGGACAGAAAGTGTTTGTGAAGTTTCAGAGAATGCTTGCTGCTATGAAACATGGGCAGCCGAATGGCAGCGAGAGGTACCGGAATTCCTTAGGATAGGTGCGGCTGGAAGCGAGAGGAAGTAACGAGATAGAAAAACCATTCATGCCCCTTTGCAGAACAAATACAGCTTTTTAGAGAGTATTTAGAGAGGGGACGGAGTTTTAAGGGGTGCAGAATTTGAACTCTGTACTCAACAGTCAAGACTTTGAATTTTATTCTGATAGATGTCCAATGGAGAGACTGGCAGAGTGGAAAACCAAAATGATTAACAAAACGTGAGTCAAATGCGTTTACCAATAGAGTTCATGACTGATTGGAGAATGGATCATGGATTTACGTTTTCCTCTCTCACTTGTTCGCCACTGGGATCTCAGCAGCATCATTATATATATATTATTATTATTATTACTATTATTTTATTATTTATATAGCGCCAGCAAATTCCGTAGTGCTGTACAATGGTTGGACTAACAGACATGTAATTGTAACCAGACAAATGGACGCACAGGAACAGCGTGGTTGAGGGCCCTGCCCAAATAGCTTACATGCTAGAGAGAGTGGGGTATAGTGACACAAAAGGTATAAGTAGGGGTAATGAAATTTTCACTTAGAACCTTAGGTTATTTTTGACAGTTGCAGGAGTGGAGTCATGGTGGGTGGGGGGTCATAGCAATGAAAACAAGCTTAAATGGCATGCTTTCCTAAAGAAGTGTGTTTTCAAAGATTTCTTGTGGAGTGGAGACTGGGTGAAAGTCCAACGGAGAAGAGAAGGGAGTTCCACAGAAAAGGTGCAGAAAATATATATCAAGAAGAGTGCACTCAAAGTACTTAATAGAAAATCAAAAATGTGATTTATTCAGCTTTCAGTGGTTGTATAATATGTTGACGTTTCAGTGGACTGAAACGTCGACATATTATGTAATCACGGAAAACTGAATAAAGCACATTATGCACTCTTCTTGGAATATATGAATTGGCTGGAGGCATCACCAGGGCAAACACAAGACTGGGAACAGCGAGTGCGGGGTACAAGGTATTGTGTGTGTATATATATATATATATATATATATATATATATAGATAGGCGTAGCCTGTAATTGTGGGAGGGGTTACCCGGCTATATAAACTCAGGCCCCCTCCTAATCAGTACTGGTATCGCTGGGTTCATCACCACACTCAGCCAGACGCCTGGCGCCCGTTCATGCACTCAGACTCAGTCACCCAACTTTCATTCATACTTACCTTGTCGTTCCATGCTCCGTTCGAGACCTCACTCCACGCATGCGCATTCACCACTCTGGCACTTACCCTCCAACGCTGGTCGGCAAGCTGGTGATTAGTCAAACGATCAAGTTCATCCTAATCATACTTACCACACATGCGGCTGCTCACAACGACCCCTGGTGGCGAAAAATATTATGACATGAAAAAAAAAATTTCCCTCTCCACCTCTTCTTTCCCCACCTTAATTATTTAAACTGTTTATAGTACCTTATATGTTCATTACTGTTTGGTCACCATCTGTACCCCCATATATTCACGTTAAGGTGTAATTATACACCACTAATATGCTAACGGTAATATTACAATTCATACACGGCTATTACTCTTTTTCCACGTTGCTAAACTGGCTAATATTATCTATACCCTATACTAGGTATTTTCCCTAACATTACTTCTGCTAGCAGTCGCACTTGACTGCCTCAGTTCCTATACCCATTTAAGAAGTAGTCTGGTTCTCTTCAATCAGGAATAAAATATATTATAATAAAATAAATATATAAAACCTTTTAGGCGTTATTCTCTCACACCCCTACATAATTCACTTACTCCATCACCCCTCCCCTCTCAGGTTTCGCAAATTTCTAAAACAATCCACTAAACTACTCTAGCAGACTCCTGCTTATCCCATAGCGTATGGCCTATTCCGTCCTTTATATGTTCTGAACATATGAGTAACCACTGCCTCCTGTACTCGCTCTCATTTCATTCCGGGCACCCTGACACCTTTTCAACTCTTCCCCAGAACCTTGGGGACTCATCGGACTCCCACTCCTAGTCCATTACAGCTATGTCAAGAGGTCACCTCGTCCCCTGTGCTCTATAAGACTAAGAGGGTATAGAGGATGACTCTAGCTTTAGCCTCAGATAACCCCCCCCCCCCCCGTACTAGCATTATAGTACTACTCCTGACAGCACCACTGTTATCAATCCATCAGGTGAGATTACTCACACAAAAAAAAAAAAAAAAAAATTATATTGGTAACCCCAACCAAGCAAACCCAGGCGTAACCAGCTATTCTAATATTTCAGATTCTCGAGTATCCTCTATTCTCCGTAGTGAACCCTTACGTTTCACTATTAGGTACGTCATCATTTGACACTTACTCGCTATATCCCAAATAAGTAGGGCTGTCAACTGGTAATGTATAGCGAATTGCCCCTAGCCTATCATAAGTTAAACTACTCCTGTGAGGCCAACATCCATCCTCATCGGAGGTATACGCCCCTCGGTCCAACGCATAGCTAGAGCCTCACTACAACCGCTGTCGGTTACCAGTTAGGGCCTCACCAGTCACACCCAATTACATTGTCTTGTTACAGTCACCGAGAGGCCAACAATCCTGCCACGTCATGCAAGTGGCCCCCGTCCACTCGGCCCTCCTCATAGATAGAGCCTCTCTCGCCACTTGGCACTAGCAGGGCTTCACCTTCCTTGCAGGACAGATAATTTTTCACCTCTGGCCTAGCTAGTACCAGTTGACACAGGCACCTTTACTCATTATTAAAGCCATATCTTTACTCGGCTTTCATCTAGTACGTCTCAAATTCCCAACCGAAAAGAAGTACTGGCTATACCCGAAACCCCACCTAGGCCTACCACCCCGGCCGGCCCAAGCACCCCTACCAAGAACTTGGAACCAGCCAGTCCGTACTCTCCCCGGTCATGGACTATCCCCAAGCGCGCAGCCGAATTACGTCGCATGGGGGTCCCGTTTCCAGCTACAGCCTGCTAGGCCGAACTATATCAAAATTTTCACTACCCACACATGCACCCCCCCAGCCAGGAGTGGTCCGGCATTCCAAGAATTATAGATTCGTTCGATAGAGATCGAGGACCTAATATAGAAACATAGTAACATAGAAACATAGAATGTGACGGCAGATAAGAACCCGTCTAGTCTGCCCAGTTTTCTAAATACTTTCATTAGTCCCCGGCCTTATCTTATAGTTAAGATAGCCTTATGCCTATCCCACGCATGCTTAAACTCCTTTACTGTGTTAACCTCTACCACTTCAGCTGGAAGGCTATTCCATGCATCCACTACCCTCTCCTGGCCTCTATCAACACGATCAGCATTAGGCTGGACAAGTTGGTATCCCCCAGACATCGTCAGTCACCTCACCCATACCAACCTCCACTTCGGCTTCCCTTCACCACGGTAACGACACCCCCATAAACCCATTGCCAAGCATACCCACTTACATCATCACGCCTGCACACTTTGTAACCCCAACTATACGTAACAATATTTTTGAAGGCAAGTACATAAACCTAGTATCATTGCTTATCGCTTCTCAGGACGTTTTAGAGAACAAGGCCTATTGCTACGGTGTTCTTTCGGTTGCGCTAAAAGCCAGAGACCCTAGACTCAACTGAAAGTTTACCATACCCGAGTTTGTTCTTGCCTTCGGCTGTTATCATTAAGTAGTGTGTAGCACTTCCCCGCTCCGTAGGGAACAGTTGGATTTGTATATGCACAAGTTGGTGGACCTAGGGCACAAGTATGGTGGCTTATCCTTTTATGATTATCATCTAATCTTTTTGGCTAGACAGCGGCATCCCTTACTCAGTTTATCACCATACCAACTGGAGTAAGCTGGACACAGAACTTTTTCTGCTGTCATTTCACCAGCCAACAGCCTCCGTCTTGTGTCTTGTGCGCCTCCTTCTCACACTCCACCAACTTGTGCCCAGTCGATCCAAGCCTTCCTACCATTAGTGGTGCTCCCTTTGGTTCCTCCACGGCACAACATAGAGGATTGTAAGACAGGTTGGGCAGACCCATAATATACCTTGGGAATGCTCAAATCTACAACAATTTTAAATCTGGAAGTTGTGGATTTAGCTCATGCAGACTGCTACACATCTGCTCAATTTGTTTCAGGGCACACACCTAAACTACGTGTCCAAATCATCTGTACCCAAAACATCACTGACCAAAGTTAACATCGACAACCTGGCATTTTACCTCCAGGCATACCTTTCCCATCTCCTAGTTGTCTTCCTGATCCAAGGCTTCTCCGACGGTTTCCCCACTAGCCTCGTTACACTCCACACAGGGATTCATGTATGTCCCAACCTACTGTCAGCCCTCCTTGACCCTGTCACCTCAGCTTTGTTACTCATGGAAGAGTTACCAACGGGTTTATCTTTGGGCCCTTTCTCCAATCCTCCGTTTCCCAGCTGGCATCCCAACCCAATAGGTATAGCCACTGGAAAGTTCAACAATAAAAAAGGCTTATATACGAGTTGTTCGCTCCACGTTCTTTAGCAACCCTCAGCGTTAATTATCACATCTGTATATATACCACGGTGAATGATGCCATTCAGGCCATTCCAAGGGCAGGGGTAGGAGCTTGGTTAGGGAAATATATATTTCTAACGCTTTCTTGCTCCTACCCATTCACCTAGCCCTGTAACATATGCATGGTACAGGGTGGGAGAACATATATTATTTTGCGACTCTGTTAACTTTTGGTGCCAAAAGCTGTCCGAAACTGTTTGATATACGTGCCGACACACCAGGTTGGCTACTTCTAATCATCACTCTTTGTCCCTCAGTTCTACATTATTGGGTTGACTTCCTTTCCATTAGAACTACCTCAGTCCTGTCCAGTCAGTCTCCAGGAAACCCTGGCCCTACTTGCAGCACTGGGGATACCACTGTCCCAAGAAAACACGTTAGGCCCGACTACCATATCCTGTCTTCCTAGGTATTCACCTAGACAATGTCACTTTACAGGCTAGTTACCAGGGGAGAAGGTGCGGCAAATCAGAGTTGGTGGAATATTTTCTGGCCAGGAACATGTGTACCAGGTCAGACCTACAATCCTTACTGGGCACGTTAAACTTCGCCATGAAAATTATTCCACAAGGCCGGACATTCATCTCTGGATTGTTGTGCTTCTCCCTCTGCTCAATATCGACAGCAGCTCCTCATCACTGGATGCCCACGCCTTGGCAGATCTACACTGGTGGCTGCGGTTCCTATCTCATTAGAATGGGAAAGCCATGTTCCTTACACCCCCTAACCGATTCCTCCCCTGTCATATGGACTGATGCCGCAGCTCACACAGGGTTTGCACCCATCTCTGGCAAGGACTGATTTAGAGATTCCTGGACAATAGAGACCCTTGGTTTGCCTGCATTCAACACTACATCTGCCCTATTCACAATCTATACGATAGTTGCAGCCTCCAGAGCATGGGGGCACCTATGGCAGGGGAAAGCAATTAAATGCTTCTCCGATAACGAAGCAGCATGTGACATCATAAACAAGGGCAGAACTTCCTCACTCACTATTTTGAAACTAATACGTAGGATAACATGATCTTCTTCGGGATCCATCCTACAGCCAACACCAGACCGATCAGTACCCCCTCTTTCCAAGATCTCATCCTGGACTAGAGAGACTGCGGTCACACGGCAGATACCTAGCTGGTGCAGCCCTCTCTACTAACACATCCCGTACATACAATCGAGCATTCACCCTATATACCAAATTCACGACAGACTATCAGATAAGCGACACGCATTCACTAGACTCCATTATTGCATTTATCTCCTTTTTGCCACCTTAACTATCAGCTAGGTCCACCTACCTAAGTCTACTATTATCACACCGGTAATCAATGGTGCCCTGTCACATTATTGGACACATATATTGCTACCCTGGCAAGTCTCGGTCCTAATACTCCACTACTTTCATTACATGGTATCCCCTTAATCACAACAATTCATACACTACATCAGAACTTTGTTCATCAGACTCAGTCTTGTCCCCACAGGATTTTCAGGACACCCATGTAGAATTGGAGCCGCTTCTGCGGCTTCAAGCCACAACATCCCGACTCATATTTAAGAGACTAGGGCGGTGGAAGTCTACTGCATACGCCACTTACATTCCACAACCAGAACAAGATCTAAGATTGGCATTTAAAGGTCAAGCAATGTAACTCATGTTCAATACGTTATTTGGTTACACCAACCTTTTTGCCCTCTTTTATTACAGGCCTACCCCATACGTCGGTTCCGGCACATCACAACCGACTGTTATATTCTCATGTACTTATCTTATTATACGGCTTATGTCCCCGACTACAAATAGATAGGCGTAGCCTGTAATTGTGGGAGGGGTTACCCGGCTATATAAACTCAGGCCCCCTCCTAATCAGTACTGGTATCGCTGGGTTCATCCCTCCCACCTCACCCCTTTATCACTATACATGGGTGGGCCTTCTTTTATTACAGGCCTACCCCATACGTCGGTTCCGGCACATCACAACCGACTGTTATATTCTCATGTACTTATCTTATTATACGGCTTATGTCCCCGACTACAAATATATATATATATATATATATATATATATATATATATATATATATATACGTAAATATATATAATTCCTATATATTCCCATATACAAATCCTGTCCCTAGTAGGTTGAGTAGCTGTGTTTCCCCAATTCCTGGTATTTCAAGCTCATTATTAGATTATCTGAAGAAAACATATTTGGGATGTTTAAATATTTTTTTTATTATTTTCTGTAAAAGAAAAAGAATTCTGTAAACAAATCACGAACACAAGAGAAATTTTGTCCTATAGCTGTATGTGTCAAAAGAAAAAAAAAACATGTGTGCCAACTTAAAGGGACACTCCAAACACCATACTCAGTACAGCTTATTGTAGAAGTTGTGTTTCAAACACCCTGTTCTGCATTCTTACCTTATAAAAGTAAACAATTTTTTTCAAAAATCACAAACCTGCACGATAACACCACTCCCTGTTTTCTGGCATTGTTTAAGGAAAGCTTGCTTCCTCTTTTGATGATCCAAATATAATGTACTTTGTAAAATACCATTGCATGTACATACTTGATAAATTTGCTTTTGACCTGCTGCTTTGCTGTGAGAGCATTGCTTGACTGACTCAGTGGGCTCATTGGGCAACTAATTAATGCACTACAATTAACAGGGTGTTTAAATTAAGGTGCTGATTGTAGCGTATTGAAATCCAAATTACACATTTTAAGGCTAATATAGTTGATTTGGCAAAATTTGCTACTTTAGCTAGTCACAACTTTTGCTATTTGGATTTTAATTTGCTTCACTTGTGAGTTTGGTGAATAAAACCTAAAGTCTGACGTGAATTATTTTTTCCCCAAAATATATCATATCTGTGTGTTTGTCACTATATTTTATATATTGGAATCACAGCACAGAAGGATTAAGATCCAAAAGCTTTGTTTACCCCAACAGTGGGCTGTCACTGCCGTTAAATAGCATGAAAACATATATCAGTAAACTGTTTGAGTCCCCTCCATTCTTCACATAGGGACTGTGAACCGGACCAATCAGATTCATGGTTGCTGTCAAAACCCTTGGGAACTAGTGTTTGGGAACTAGGCAGTCGCCTCAGCAGGGTTCATTTTGGCGGCAAATTTCAATTTAGTTTTAGTCATAGTCTTTTGAATAAAAAGCCATTTTAGTTTTAGTCGTATTTTAGTAATCTGAATTGTTTTAGTTTTAGAATAGCTTTAGTCAACTAAATCTCCAGTAGACTTTAGTTGACAAAACTATACTCTAGTGGGTTTAGTTAAAGCCTCTATCTGTCTCTTTAGCTCCTTTCCTCTACCCCTCTGGGTCTCTTTGTGTCCCTCCAACACCTCTAGGTGTCTCTCTCCCAAGCTCTGATCTGTCTCTTTTTAGTTTTAGTTGACTAAATCTGAGGAAAATTGTTAGTCCATTACATTGATTTCTAAGGTGAGTTGAGACTTTATGAATGTTACAACCTTTGTAACATATTTTTTTGTTTATTCAGACTACCCAGCATGCATAGGGTCTCTGCCATCTAATCTTCAAGCATGTACATCATCCTAAAGTAGATTTACTATGGCATAAAATGGCAAACAAAGGACAGTACTGGCTGGTCATGATTCTGACTTCTCAGTAGCAAACCATGCATTAAATTGTGTGTGGGAAAATCCCATTGGTGGCCTCGCTAATAAGTCTAACAAATGTGATTTTGTATGCCATTATCTACAAATGGGAAAACCATCAGAATGATTTCATAATGATGCATATCATGAGAAATATAAAAGAGAGCAGTATAAAATACTACAGTTACGTTGCTGTGAAAAGCAAATTTGCTTTTAATCCTCCTCAGTAGAAGTACTCTAAGCAATGCCAATTTTCTCAATAGATCAAGAAAGTAAATAAATGTCTTGCAGTCAAAAATGTTGCAATATAATTTTGTTTAATATATCTAGACTTTTTAGATACTAGCTTCCATTGAAGAAAAATAGATTCTTCACAGTTTAATGACAATCACAGTCTGCCCCCTCTTTCAACAGAATTAGTATGAAGAATTAGGAAAAACATGTTCCCATAATCCCTATTCTTGACTCCCTTCGGATACATAGCATTGAGAGCAGCACTCATTTATAAAAACGCCTTAAATTTGTATTTATACTTTAGAAAATGTAGGAACTAATGGTTAGTGTGATCTTGGGTAATCTTTGTCAATTAAGCAAGGTTCCATTGATCCTGAATTCAATTCCCTCTGATCTCGAACAGATTGGAGCTATGATTTATCATTTTCATTTTCTGACATAGGAGACACTGTATGCAGTCACGAGATAAGGAAGCAGAGGGGATGGAATTGGACCATTCCCTTCCCCACCACCTGTAAATCCAGTGTGGGGAGGTAGAAATAGTTACATCTCCCCCAGTCATAATGTAGTTAATGATTTTATTATGTGAAATTGGCCACTGCATACTTGCATGATACTTAAAAACTACCACAACAAGAGGACATAGTCTAAAATTAGAGGGGCAAGGGTTTAAAAATAATCTCAAGAAGTATTATTTTACGGAGAGGGTAGTAGATGCATGGAATAGCCTTCCCGCTGAAGTGGTAGAGGTTAACACAGTGAGAGAGTTTAAGCATGCATGCAGGCATAAGGCTATCCCAGCTATAAAAGACTAATGAAAGTATTAAGAAAATTGGGCATACTGCATGGGCCAAATGGTTCTTATCTGTAGTCACATTCTATGTTTCTATACTGTATTGGCCGTTACGGAGCACCTTTTCATTATTTGTATTTCATATTATTTTTGGGAAACCACTCGCATTGTCTATAATTTTTTGCCCACTAATTATATTGGCATTCTGAAATAGAAAGTCCAATATAGAGAGTTCATAAGACGTATATTCAATGATGGAATGCATGCTAATTAAAAATCTTTGTTGTAATAGTTTTAAACAGGATTTTATACGGGACATATTAAACAGAATATTGGGATGACGGGATGATTGTTTTTTTTAGGAACTCTGGGTGCCAAAAGGGTAGGAGTGGGAGATACCATATATGTGTTTCCAAGTTATGTTAAACACTTTTTGGTCTCAATTACTATGTGAAATAGATATATTTATATTAGAGGATATGATGCGAAGCTGTTCTGACCAGGAACCAGAAATTTGCGTTTTAAGATAGAACGAATACTGGGATTTTTGAATTTGAGTGATTATACAGGCTTATTTGAAAATAACCCACGAAAACTGGGGGGACTTACTATTGAACACCACATAAACTGGAACCACATTTCTTCTGGATCTAATAATTCTGAGGAAGTCTCCTGCAGACGAAATGCGTTGGTTGAGATGCTGTGTTTGACTTTTTTTTTTTTTTTTTTTAATTCTTTATTTTTGGTGCAGATTTGCATGTAACATACGTGTACACTTTTATACCATGGTCATATACAGTGGATAACATCGCATGTAACATTATGGCTTAGAAGTTATGTCGGGTTAGTGTAGTGCACATTTTTATGGGTATGGTGGTCTGTTGGGTTGTAACGAATTGGTCGCTGTTAGGGGTAGTTGACCCCCCCTACGTGTAGTGCTGCGGGGGTTGTGTGCCAGTGATGTTTGCTAGATCGAGGTCATTTAGGTTTAGGTAAGGGGGGAGTTGGCTTTGCTATTGCGTTGCTTTCACCTGGTGGGGGGGCTTTGATTCCTATTAGTGTCTACGTTATCTTCCGGGTAGGTTCCTCCTCTGGTGAGTGGGATATCTATGTAAGATAGTCGCTAGTGTGGGCTCTGGCTTTTGGCCCAGTTCTGGCCCTTGTCTGGAATTATGAGCCCATGTCCCCTTAGTGTTCCTTCTTTCCTGACACTTCTGTGCCCTGTGTGGGAGGGGGGGGAGAGTCGCTAAGCGGTGTGTGCGCGTCATGTGTGCTGTTTGGGTGTCCCGGCAAGGCATGTGTCGGTGTGTGGGTGTATGATTGTAGGCAAAGTAAGCGGAGATGTATCAACAAACATGCTAAACATTTTTAAACTGTGATAGTCTCATATATGTCACTGCAGCTTGGGTCTGCTGTTTTCAGGTCGTCGGTCTCCTATCTCCTCTGTGGACAGATGAAAACGTATCGTTGTCAGAGTTCATCCGAGGCTGTGTGCCCGGCAGTTCGTGGGTGGCGGTGTGACATGAAGGTAAGTTCAGTGCCACCAGGAGCGCGGGAGCGTCTGCAGGGTCTGTGGCCTTGTAGTGCTTCCCTTCTTTGGTGACCCACATTGTGTGTGGTGTTGCCCATCTGTAGGACACCCCTTCTTTTTGTAGGGTCTGCGCGAGGGGCTACATGGTTTTTGCCATTTTAGTGTGAGGTCTTGGAAGAAGGAGATTTTGCATTCCTCGAAGTTATATGGCGTCTTCCCTTTGATCGCCGCTAGTAGGATTAGCTTGGTAGACATCGGTTGGCACCTAAGGATGACATCACGTGGTGCAGTTTTGGGGGCCCTTGGGGATTTGGTTATTCTGTATGCCCCATCAAATGCAAGGTATTTGGCCTCTTTCGCTGGCATTAAGGATGTCACTAACCTTCTCACAAAGTGTGGCAATTCTTCTAGGGGTATTGTCTCTGCTATGTTTTTTTTTTAATGTTTTTTCTCCTTCCCCTGTCATCCAATATGTGTATTTGTCTGTTCGTTTCGGCCTGTGTATCTTGCAGGTGTTGCACCCTGTCGCTCAGTGCTTGAAGTCCCTTTTGTAGGTCTGTCACGTTTCCTTCAGTTGTCTGTGTATGCCTTTTAACGGCCTGTACCTCCGTCGTGAGGGCTGCCAGGTCCGCCTCCCACATCGCCCTAAGATTGTTTTGGAGGCAGATGAGCATGTCTTGGAGTTCCCGTTTTGTTGCCGGGGCTTCTGTTACGGGTGGGTATGGGGTCTCTCTGTGTGCCAGTGTTGGACTTCGGCGTGAGATCCCGCCGTCGGCTCCTGAGGTCGAGGGCTCTCGGGAGAGTGAGGCTTCTTGTGGTACCGGTACCGTTGTGGGTGTTGCGTGTTGCAGCATCTGGCATATGTCTTGCTGCGTTCCGGTGGTAGTCGCGGGTGTCTTTTGGTTTCTCCTGCCCATATTGCCTGCCAGCAGGGTTAGGAAGTCTGGTTCGTCCCAGTCTGGGAGGCTTCCGTATGCGGAGGGTTGTCTGCTGGCGTGGTAGGCCTTGGAGCCTCGGCTCTGTCTTTTTTTCCCCGGGGTGAGGAAAAAAGGCATCGGCGGGTTCAGGGTGATGTGCTGCTGCGATATCTGCCCTTTGTTCGGCTGGGTGTGCAGTGATGCCGGTGATATTTAGTGGATTTTATTTTTTGCACTCGGAGCTATGTAATATAGCGTCTATTCAGTTGCGCTGCTAGGCTCCGCCCCCGTGTTTGACTTTTTTATGATGTTTTGGAAAATGTGAGTGTATTTTTAAGGTTCTATGCTGTGAATAAAATTGCTATTCAGTTTCCTACTTCTTTGGTCGCTTACTAGGAAAGCTCAAACAAGTTACATTCCTACTACAACTTCGTGTGTACCTGCACTGTGAAATGGGGCTTTGAAACTGCAGATCAAGGATTGTCACGACTGCTAGTGTGGTCCAGGACGCAGAACTATGTAACATCTACATCCTTAGAATGGCCGGACTAATACGTTAGGGACAGAGAATGGTCAAAGGATAGCCGAGGTCAAGGAAGCCAGAAATACACAAATACTGTTAAACAAGCCAAGTCAGGGGAACCAGAAATCAGAGTAGTCAGGAATAGCCAAGGTCAAAATACCGGTAATAACAATAACAGCAAAGATAAACACACTCTCAGGAACCAGGACAGGAAACCACGAAAGGGCAAGGTACTGGAACGCTTCAAGGATTTATATATCCCTCTCTAGACTGCAATTGGTCAGAGGGTGACCTCTGACCCCAGAACGTGCGTGTGCGTTGGAGTCGTGACGTCACACGAAAGTTCGTATAACCCTGGGGGGGCCAGAGTCATTGATGGCTGCGACCGCATGGTCAGCGCCATCTTTGTTTTGGGCAAACTGCCCAGAAGATGCGGAGGAGCGGTTCACAGCTTGTCGGTGTGGTCGTGCCGGTCATGCTGCGAGCCGGGAGCCGTGACAAGGCTCTATAGAGGGATTCTTTGGCTGTGTATACTGTAATGTATTTATATGGAAGTATTCTAATACACTAAGATGGTGGATAAGGTTACCATAACTGGAGAGTATCCCATCTTTAATTATATTTCAATATCATTGTTTCGGGTGTTTTTTGTAAGCAGAACATTTAAGAGGGATCTCAAATGCATATATACATATATATATATATATATATATATATATATATATATATATATATATATTATTCTTTTCTATATTAAAACACAGTGATTCTATTGTCTATGCTCCGTTTCAACCTGTCCAAGAGGCCTTAGAAACAAATCCAGACCTGTCTGTGTGGTCCTTTCTGAGTCAAATATTTAAACCCCTATAGAATGTTCCAATTAGAAGACAGACAAAATTTATGACAAAGGTGGAATGGGGGAGAGGACAGGGGGGGGGGGAGGTTGCAAATAGAACTATTTACATCTTGTATAGAGGAATTTTATGTTTAAAGAACCTGTTTCACAGCTGGAATGATGGCAAGATCTTTTCTCCCTCAGGGAGGCTATTGATAAAGACTCAGACAAAGCAAATAAAAGGAATGTCACAATTTCCCTTAATCTGTTCTTTGTGTATCGGACCCTGATAACAAATTGTGAAGTGTTACTACAAAGCATCTTTGTATTATTAAAGCTTGTGATAGCATATCAGCTATGGGTATTTGACAGAGTATAATTTCCAGCATGGAGCCATTTTGCACAACTATTACTCTGACATCACAAAGTAGCAGCAATATTGAAAAACAGATAATAGTAAAACAAACTAGAAGAATCAACGGGAAATCCACACATACTGATAAGTGTTTCAGTGTTTAGAAACTGGAGTTTGAACAGGGAGTGTTGTTGATAATTGACATTTATACACAGAACGAGTTGTGTTTTTGCAGCTGTGGTTGTTACATTATCTGTGTCAAAAACCTCGGAAATAATAAAAAGCCTCTTGGACACCAGGTTATTTTTCTCACACCCAGAGAGAATGTAAAATTTGAGAAGAATACTTTAACTTTATAAATACATATCTGCCAGCTTTCCCAGATCTCAAGACGCAGTCCCTTGTTTTTGGTCTCCATCCAAGATTAACATTTACCATTAAAAATAATTTAAAAGCATTTTTTTTTATTATTTTTATTAGCTTTATTAACCTGCCATGTAAATACAGGGATGAACCAAAATGGCACTCTTGTAGCAAAAGGGATAAATATATATCTTATCAAAAGTGCTATTTTTGGCTTCCTGTTCTATAATGTGATGTGGATATACATGTTAGCACAAGCCTGAGTGAGGAAGTACATAGGAAGGCTCTGGGGTATTATGCTGTTTTTTTTATTAAACACCTGTGCACATCCTTTATTATCAATATATACACACATGCAGATATTTCTATGTCTCGCAGTCTCATCCCTATCACAGTAATCTAACCACTGACACATCCCTATCACAGTACATATAACCACAGCCACATAACTACCACAGTACATCTAACCACAGCCACATCACTACCACGGTACATCTAACTACAGCCACATCACTACCACAGTACCTTTAACCACTGCCACGTCACTACCTGAGAACATCTAACCACAGCCACATGACTACCACAGTACATCTAACTACAGCCACATCACTAACCACAGTACATCTCACCACAGCCACATCACTACCACGGTACATCTAACCACAGCCACATCACTACCACAGTACATCTAACCACAGCCACATCACTACCATGGTATATCTAACCACAGCCACATCACTACCACAGTAAATCTAACCACAGCCACATCACTACCACAGTATATCTAACCACAGCCACGTCACTACCTGAGAACATCTAACCACAGCCACATCACTACCACAGTACTTATATCCACTGACACACCACTTATATCCACTGACACACCACTACCACAGTATATCTAATTACAGCCACATCACTACCAGAGAACATCTAACCGCAGCCACATCACTACCACAGTACATCTATCCACTGGCACATCACTACCACAGTACATCTAATCACAGCCACATAATTATCGCATTGTATCTAACTACAGTATCTTTACTGCCACAGTACATACAACAATATATCTAACTACAGCTATATCACTACCACAGTATATCTAACCAGTCTAACCAATCACTATGACAGTAACCACAGCTATATCCTTGTACATCTAGCCACAGCCATATGTATACCACAGAACAGATAACCACAGCTATATCACTACCACAGTACATCTAACCACAGCTAAATCTCTACCACAGTACATCCAACTACAGCTATATCACTACCACAGTACATCCAACCGCAGCTATATCACTACCACAGTACATCCAACTACAGCTATATCACTACCACAGTACATCCAACTACAGCTATACCACTACCACAGTACATCCAACTACAGCTATATCACTACCACAGTACATCTAACCACAGCTATATCACTACCACAGTACATCTAACCACAGCTATATCACTACCACAGTACATCTAACCACAGCTATATCACTACCACAGTACATCTAACCACAGCTATATCACTACCACAGTACATCTAACCACAGCTATATCACTACCACAGTACATCCAACTACAGCTATATCACTACCACAGTACATCTAACCACAGCCATATGTATACCACAGTACATCTAACCACAGCTATATCACTACCACAGTATATCTAACCACAGCTATATCACTACCACAGTACATCTAACCACAGCTATATCACTACCACAGTACATCTAACCACAGCTATATCACTACCACAGTACATCCAACTACAGCTATATCACTACCACAGTACATCTAACCACAGCCATATGTATACCACAGTACATCTAACCACAGCTATATCACTACCACAGTATATCTAACCACAGCTATATCACTACCACAGTACATCTAACCACAGCTATATCACTACCACGGTACATCTAACTACAGCCACATCACTACCACATTACATCTAACCACAGCTATATCACTACCACAGTACATCTAACCACAGCTATATCACTACCACAGTACATCTAACCACAGCTAAATCTCTACCACAGTACATCCAACTACAGCTATATCACTACCACAGTACATCTAACCACAGCTATATCACTACCACAGTATATCTAACCACAGCTATATCACTACCACAGTACATCTAACCGCAGCTATATCACTACCACAGTACATCTAACCGCAGCTATATCACTACCACAGTATATCTAACCACAGCTATATCACTACCACAGTACATCTAACCACAGCTATATCACTACCACAGTATATCTAACCACAGCTATATCACTACCACAGTACATCCAACTGCAGCTATATCACTACCACCGTACATCTAACCGCAGCTATATCACTACCACAGTACATCTAACCGCAGCTATATCACTACCACAGTATATCTAACCACAGCTATATCACTACCACAGTACATCTAACCACAGCTATTTCACTACCACAGTACATCCAACTACAGCTATATCACTACCACAGTACATCCAACTACAGCTATATTACTTCCACAGTTCATGTCCCCACTCAAAAATGTTAACTATCCCCACAGCTCCATTTATATGCACACACAGCCCCCCAAGCTGTATTTGGAGATTGGGGGGTTGGGGTGTCATGGTAGTATAAAACCACCATCTCCCACCATCAGGTACCAGGAAGCAGTGAAGGTAGAGTAGACACACTGCATCACAAGTGGAAGTGGGCAGCTGTTAGATATAGAGAAGTGGCCACCAGAGACGACACAAAGCTAATGTATTATTATATCATGAAACTGGAAGCCCTGTCCCATCTTATGCGATCTGTCTTTGTTTTGCAGTGCATTGCTATGACGCAGTACCAATCGCCAACTGCACTCCCAGGCAGAATTTAGAATGTAAGACAGATCCTGAGACCCCTTTTGTCTAGAACAAGAGTCCAAACTGAGGGATTGTTACTGCAATGTGAGACAGTTTGCTCCTATGGTACGTTATGCTACCAAATTTGATGGAAAGCCTATGTAGAACTTTGTAGTCCACCTAGATTCCATAAAAATTACAATAATAGCCACATTTGAAGAATTTTAAGTAGGATATAGCCTATAAAATATATACCTATATATTATACGTATCATATCTATATAACTTATGTCAATTGATAACCTTTGCTGAATTAAGTCAGTATTTTTCTGGGACAAAGAGAGTATATATTATCATATATATAGAGGATACAAAATGGTGAACTCTATATTATGGGAAGATAGAGCCATTAAAGGGTTTTTAGACCTCATAATAAACCACAATTCTGTGATGATAGATATAATCTCAATAAAGATGCCTTAAGCTGTCTTTAAAAAGCAGTGCTCAGCTTTGTTTGGGTCCCTACACTCATGTGTACTATACTCTCACTGTATTCTATGTGGGACCATTGCATCACTTCTTTTTTTTTTAATTCTTTTTTTTTTCGTGCACGTAATAACAACAGGCGTACAGAGCCACATCAGCGTCTGTAAGCATTTTTCATAGCATTTTACAGTGTAGCAGGTTAATACAGCACGGTTTTAAGTTTAAGAACAATAACAAAAAATTATCATACTGTTGATCATTGATAGGTTGGAATAAACATGTTGAACTAGACAGATTAATGGTTTACCTCGTCATTTACGAGTAATATAAAACCTGCTTGAAATTATACTCCACACCTTATTGCGAGGGCACCTTCACCCTAGGCATGCCCATAAAACAACAAGAATATTATTTTCAAAAACATATTGTATAGCCATTCAGTTATAGCACATGTCTATCCCTGAGATATATCTTAAGTGCTTGCTGATCATTGTGATTTTGGTAGTATTTGACGTGCAATTAGACAAAACCATCAGCCCAGTCTAATTAAGTACTAAACTTGCTCATTTACGACATTGTTCGTCCATCCATATCTTCGCTTCTGGAGAAAAATTAAAAAATAAAAACCACATCCCGAGGAGAAACCAGAGGAAGGGTTTATGAATTTATGAAAGAGAAAAGAAGGTAACAAAAAAATATAAGATCAGAACCGAGTGGAAGTATAGAGAAGAGAGAGAAAAAAGATGTAGCCAAGAGAGGAAGAGTAGAGGTGATATGAAGAAAGAGAGTGAAAGGAGGAAAGAGATGGAAGGCGGAGGGGTGGGGGGGAGAGGTGGTTGGCATAAGCCTTGTGGTAGCAACTCAGGAACTTGTCCCCCTCCGGGAGAACACCCCTCTAAATGGGACATATCCTCCGAGACAAAGGCCACCTCAATCTCTTCTCAGACCCTCTAAACTGTTTTTGAAATGATGCTGACGTCCCCCGTACTCTTGCAGTCAAGTCATCCATAATTCTGCATTCTCGAATCCCGGATAGTACCCCGGAGAAGTTTGGACCCTCTGGAGAGAGCCACGCGGTCGCTATTGCGCAGCGTGCGCTTAGTGATTTTATGTACCGATTTATGTTCTCTTCTCGTCCAACCGTCAATTGATCTATTTAGCAGGTATATCCATGGATCCATACCTAAGGGCCTGTTGAACGTCTGTCTTAAGAGATCCTCTACGGACCTCCAGAAGCTGCTTATTTTAGGGCATTCCCACCACATGTGGATATATGTGCCACGGGAACCACACCTCCGCCAACAGTCATCTGTATCTACTTTGTGCATGCGATGTAACTTCACTGGCGTGGTATACCACCGAAGCATAGTTTTCCATGCTTGCTCCAGGAGGGTGACACATATTGAGACGGTGGCATTCGCCTCCCATATCTCCCGCCACTCGACTCCCTCCAATACTTCTCCGAGGTCTGCTTCCCACTGATCAGTATAATTCAATCTTCCTCATTCACCGTTTTCCGCGCTCAAGTGAGCGTACAAAAGCGTGATCATACCTTTGGGGGCAGTCCCATCGGAGCAAAGTCTCTCAAAAAAGGTCAGTTGTCCCACCGCTGCTTTCTTAATGTGAGGTTTGCTAGCAAAGTCGCGGATCTGGATATATCGATAAAAATCCGCTGGAGTTAAATGAGCGCATTGTTGTAGTTCCGCGAATTGGACCACCTCTCCGTTTCGATATAGCTGATGTAGCCGTTGTAATCCAATTCGTTCTATATAACAAAAGTCTCTGGGTGCCATGCCAGGGACGATGAAAGACCATATTTGAGAGTACTCGCATCCCAAATCCGAATAGAGTTGAGTATGGCTGGAGACGTTCGCCGTATCACGGGTCTATGCTCCTTCGGAACCCACATCGTAAACTGAGGGACGTCAACCCCTACCATCATAGATTCTATGTCTACCCATTTTCTCTCTTCCGGCAGGGAGTGCCACATGGCTGCCTGTGTCAGTTGAGCTGCGAGATAGTAAAAATATAAATTTGGGAGGCCCAGTCCCCCTCTGTCCTTACGTCTATATAACACTTGTCTGGATATTCTATGCCTCTTGTTCTGCCATATAAAGTCCCCTATCGATCTTTGCAATGGAGTCAATTGAGTTTTTGTAACACGGATAAGTAAAGCCTGAAACAGAAACAATATTCGTGGTAGTATGTTCATCTTCACAGAATTAATCCGGCCTATCCAAGAAATTGGCTTATCCGTCCACTTATCTAGGTCTCCCATCAGGGCTCTCAACATCGGGACGTAATTAGCAAGGTACAGGCGCTCAGTATCTGCTGTTAAATGAATCCCTAGGTACTTCAAAGAGTTTGTTTCCACACGGATTTAATAGGTCTCCTTAATCCGCGCTATATCTGCATCCATGAGGCAGATCGGGAGGGCGCTGGATTTCTGGATATTTGCCTTGTATCCTGATAACGTACCATATTCCGTCATGACCTCCTGTATCGCCAACATGGAATCCATCGGGTTCGTAACGGTTAGGAGAACATCATCCGCGTAGGCTGACACCTTATACTCTTCGGTACCCACCTTAACTCCTCCAATATTCGGATGCTGACGTATAGCTTGCAACAAAGGTTCCAAGGCCAACACGAAGAGGAGGGGAGAAAGAGGGCACCCCTGTCTAGTTCCATTGTAGAGCTTAAACGGGGTCTTTGGGGCACCCGTTATCTGTACCTGTGCTCGCACATTATGGTACATCGCTTTAGTTATCGCCAGGTATCCATCTGGGAAGCCCATACTCCGTAATACCGGGAAAAGAAATTGCCATCTGACCCTATCAAAGGCCTTTTCCGCGTCTATAGACACTACTAGAGTGGGGGACCCTGTGGCGACTTGCTTCCATATCAAATCGATATTCCGTCTGGTGTTTTCAAACAATTGCCTGCCTGGAATAAAGCCGACTTGATCTGCATGAATGAGCGAGGTCATCAGTGGGTTCAATCTATCCGCTTGAATCTTCGCCAAAATCTTCAAATCATGATTAATTAGCGATATGGGCCTATAGTTTTCTGGAACAAATGGGTCCTTTCCCAGTTTGGGCAGCAACACGATTGTAGCCAGAGACATGTCAGGGTCCAGCTGTCCTCCCTGACGTAAGTTTTCGAAGAGACGAACCAATTGAGGTGTGAGCTCCTCTCTAAAGGTTTTGTAATATGTGCCGTCGAAACCATCCGCCCCGGTGCTTTATTACCTTTCAAATTTGAGATAGCTTTGTCCACTTCCTCCTCCGTAATCTCTGCTGCCAAAACGCCCTCTGCCTCCCTGCTTAGTTTAGGCATCCCCAGGTTGTTTAAATATTGTAAGATATGTTCCTCCTCCTGTTCGCCATGGGGACTACCGTCCGGCGTGTGGTTGTATAACCTTTGGTAAAAGTTTTCAAAGACCTTAGCTATCTCGGCGGGTGTCGATTTCGTCGTATCGTCAGGATGTCTGATGGCTGAGATATGGGTCCATTCCTGCCTGGGCCGGAGAGTCCTGGCCAAGAAAGTGTCCATTTTATTAGCCTTTTCATAGTATGTCCGTTTTGACCACACCATGGATCTGACCGTGTCATCCAGCAACAGTGTACGGATGTCTCTTCGTACTGTTTCTAATAGCCTCATCCGGCACAATTTAGTGTTTCTGTTCGAGGGACCTCAATTGTCCCAAGAAGGTCTCTAAGTTCTGATGTTTCATTTTCTTCATTCTGGTAGCAAGTTTAATCAGGTTCCCTCTTGTAACCACCTTATGAGCCGCCCATATTGTGCCCACGGGGACTTCTGGGGTGGAGTTCAATTCGAAATATTCTGTGATCCCTTTCCGCATCTGCTCTCTTATCGCTTCGTCCCGTAGCAAGGACGCGTTCAATTTCCACGTCCATGGTGAAGCCACGCAAAGGTTGCCCAGCGTGATAGAAAAATCCGCGTGGTCTGACCACGAGATGTTACCCACCGCTGACCCCGTGATTCGGGACATGCCCGAAGCGTTCGCCAGAAAAAGGTCTCTCCTCGAGTACGTGCCATGGGGAGCTGAATAGAAGGAATAATCTTTATCTCCCGGGTGGTGAGCCCGCCAGATGTCCACCAATCCCGTTGCAGCGATTAAATCCTTAAGTAACCTATCCTGGCCACCCCTTCCCTGGGATCTAGGTATTCCAGATCATGTGCTCCTGTCTACAGCCGGGCACGGGGTAGCGTTGAAATCACCCCCCATGTACACCATACCGTTGGGCAGGGCCTGAAGTTTGTCATGGAGCATGGACCAAAAACCAGGTTCCGATTGATTCGGCGCGTAGATGTTTATCAAGTGGACTATATGCGAGTACAGGGTGCCCGAGACGACTACGAAGCGCCCCTCCGGGTCTGCCTCATGTGAATTCACATGGAATGGGAAGCTTCGCTTAATAAGGATTGCCACTCCGTTACGCTTGCGTTGGGACCTGGCTTCATAGGAAGCTGCGAAGGTATGGTCTCTCAACCTGAACTGGGCCTGTTTTGGTAAGTGGGTCTCCTGGACAAAGGCAACGTCGGATTTCATCCTTTTCAATTCTTTGAACAATAGTCAGCGCTTCCTTGTGGCATTAAGACCCTTAACGTTCAAGGAGGTGATAGTAATCTCCATCACGTGATACGGTCACTCCTACCATACTGTCTACTACTAGTGTCATTGTGCTGTCGCTTTCCCTCAAGCCCCTGTGTGCTCCACACCACCAAGCCCCCGCCCCTGCCCCCGCCAACCTTAACAACAGAAAAAAGGAAAGAGAAATTAGGGGAGGTAGAAAAGGATAGAAAAGAGAGAAAAACAGCGTCTGGACTCAGTCTGACGCAAAGTAACTCTGGTCTTACTGAATGCCAGAGCGTTTGGGGAACGTGCTCCCACATTCCAGCCACGATCAACGTTGGGAGGAACAATGGGTCAATGAGCTCCCACACCCAGGCGCCTCCCTATAGATGAATTAGCCTCTGGTTTGCCCACCATCTCTTCGGCGTGACGATAAACTATTAAGAGTTATTAGGGGTTATTAGAGGCCTCAACTGTCAGGCACAGGTTAGGTCTCCCCGCTGGAGAGCACCCAAGTCGGCCACAATCCACATTTATCTAAAGCCTAAACAACTCTAACCCTTCCACGATAAGTTAACATTTTTAGGTAACACGCGATTTCCACCCCCCATGTTGTATCACAGAGATAGTCTAATTACTAAACCTTAATGAATCAAAGGGGATAAAATATCTAAGCTAACTTGTATTCACTATTGGATATGGTGCAATTCCTCTAGCGGCGGATCACCATTTATCTATTAGTGTCTGGCACCCCAGCAAACTCCGTACGATATTGTTATACAGTATATCAGCATAGTACATATAAAGTTTGGCCCCTCTGTGTCTTTAAACATTATTTTTAAACTCAAATTGAGATACATATCAGGAGAGACATACATGATACCCCACCAACAGTGATCCCCCTGGCAGTAAACCCCAGGCAATAAACATCATAAACTATTTATAACAGCGTTTTTAAATACCTGCAAACCCATCCCCGTTCATCAGTCAGACTACCCACCACTACCCCAGTAAAACGATCTGGGGGCGGGGGAGGGACACACTCACCTGGAATCTCAAATTACCCACCCGTACCTAGTTGTATAGCCAAAGATAGTTAAAAGGCCCCCACCCACCAATACTAGATAAAAGCCCAACCAGCTCTTGTTTGGTGCGACGGCACGGCATCCCCCACGGCCCTATCCCCTGCAGGACATGTTGGAACCGGTGGGGGTCTACCAGCCAAGCGCACATCTCCCCCCGCCCCAGACCCTGGGATCAGTGGCTCCCCAGTGGGTCTTCCCCAATCCCCCATATCTTTAAGCCAAGTGCATCTGAATCCACCATGCACATAGTGCGGGTTATGGATGTACCAAGTTAGTGTGTACATTGTGGGAATAGATTCAGGCAGCTTAATGGTATATTTATGCCTTCATATCATCCCTTGTGGACCTTTTTAGATTGCATTTTTCTTAATTTTTTTTCCTTTTTCCTTCTTCCTTTCCTCTTTTTGGAGTAACAATTGCTTTTTGTTTATGTTTTTTTTTTTTTATTGTTTAATTATTTATTCCCCCCCCCTTTTTTTTCCTTTTTTTTTTCTCCCCCCTTTTCTTTTCCTTTTTTTCCCCCTTTGTGTGCGTCATAGAATTTTAGCTTTATAAGTTACATTTTTTGGGGGTATTCTATATCCCGTCCCTTAAGTATGTTTGTTACCCCTTTACTAGATGTGTAGACACACTTTTTCTTTTTTTAATTATTTTTCCTATTCTTTTTCTTTTTTTTTTTTTTTTTCCCCTTTCCCCTTTTTTCCTCTGTTTTGCGTGGTGAACAATTACCAAACTATTGAGCTGATTACTTCTGAAGAACCTGAACCCTATACCCGCTCCACGCCCCTCCCGAAAAAAAATAAAAATTTTTTAGAGGGCACATAACAATCTCTATGTACACCGCAATGGGTTAGCCACATATTAAGATATGAAATAAATTCCCGAGGTTATCATGTCCCAAAGGCATCCATAGTGTCTTCTCCTGGGGAGCAGGGCTGTCCCAGGTTAAAAAACCAATGCCTCAGGTCATGAGCTGTCCCCAACAAAAGACCTTCGGCTGCCGAAAAAATAAATTGAAATGTGAGGGACAAAAGGGAAAAACGTGGTAGGGGTGGGCACGAAGGGATGATGAACCATGGACCAGTCTCCCCCTGCACCCCTATCCCCTCCTAAACGGACCTGCCCGCACAAGGAAAAAGAAAAGCTATCTAGAAAGCGTGCACAGTTCTCTACCCATCTGTAAGGGGTGGCAGCGGGAAGGGTGATGGCTGCGCGCATGATGCGCGTGTAAAATGACTAACCCAAGGCCCCCACCCAAACACAAAGCCGGGACCCGCCACCAAAGACAAGGCCCTGTGAGGAGAAGAGAGAATACGATACCACTGGAACATCAACGGCGGCTTCGTGAACCCACTTCGCGCCAATCTGCTCGTAGGTGTGGAAGGTCTCCTGGGTACATCGCTACTGTCGGTAGGTCCGGAGGCGGCTGGATCCCAAGGCCCTGGAGTAGACGCTTCGGATCTCTGCCAGGTGTTAGTATGTGTGCTCTCCCATCTCTGAACACCATTAATTTAAAAGGAAAGCCCCAGGCATATTTGAGGCCTGCTCCCCTCAGCGCCGCTGTTATAGGCCGCCAGTCCCTCCGCCGCTGCAATGTCGAAGGGGCTAGATCTTGATAAAAGGAGAGCACTGCTCCATCATGCCGGATCGGTCCCTCCCGGCCCCTCTTCATCAGAGCCTCCTTTGTGCGGAAATGGAGGAAGTTGATGACCACGTCCCTCGGGGTGTTTGTATCTGCCCGCTGCGTTCTCATCGCCCTATGCACTCTCTCCATGTGCCATTGCTCCTCCGGGATGTGCGGAAAGAGAGGCGGAAAGATGGAGAGCAAGAGCTCTTGCAGATCTTCTTCGGGCCCTTCAGGTAAGCCCCTAAGGCGGATATTATTCCTCCGAGACCGATTTGCCAGGTCTTCCAAGGCCAGATCCGTATCCACGACATGAGTCGTCATGCGGTTCACCCTGTCTACCACCTCGTTGTGGGCCTGGGTGGTAGCTTCCATGCGGTCCTCAAGTTTGGCTGTACGCTCACCCAAGGCGCTGATGTCGGCTTGAAACACTGCTGTTGATTTCGCAATTTCGCCAGCAAGGTAAGCCTTGACTTCGGCTAGTTTTGCGAGCACTGCCTCTTTGTCCGTGGAGGAGGCCCCTTTGTCGGCGCCTGGAGATGCGTGTGGGGATCCTCTGTCGCATCTTGGCTCCCGGCCTGGCTGTGCCGCTGCGCCGTAAGGAGGTCGAGTACCGAACCTCCAGACTCCGTGTTCCTCTTGGGCTGCTTCTTGGGGAGTCTCTTCTCCATGTCTAGGAGGTCCTTGGGGGTGTTTTGTAGGCGAAAAAAGGCCGCTTTTGTGTGCTTAAGGCGCCTGTAGTACGGAGCTCTAGTGAGACACGTCTAGTCTCATCGACGGTCAGACCACGCCCCGCATTGCATCACTTCTACAGACACATAACTCCAAACAAGCAAATACGAAGCAAAGTTATTAAACAAACATAAAGCAAGCAAACATACAACAATTAGACCAGTTGTATGAATACAGTATAATTTTGAAACAAAATAACACTTTTCAAAGCTTAATGATAAAATAGAAACCTTTTATTTCAAATTATGTTTTTATTCTGTATTCTATTTGATAAAATAGAAACCTTCATTATAAATAATGTCTTTATTCAGTATTTTATTTACTTAATTCCGTATGCAATTAAAAATGTTAAAATTTTTTAGCATACTCTGGCAGCATTTGCAGATCAGTAGATCTCCGATAAAAGGTAGTTATCTTTTTAACTTTATGAAAACACCATTCAGTAAACTGCAAGGATGGATATTCATTTGTGGCATTGAGAGTTTTGTATGAGTAAATTACATTACTGAGCGAGATTAGTTTATGACTCAGTTAGAAAGCTGAGTAGAAATAACAGATGTGTTCTATTTAGAATTTTCCACCTTTGATTTAGTGCCATTCAGGAAGTTAGTTGATAAAATGGAGGTAAAAACACAAGGAACAACATTTTTACTTAAAACAGAAACTAGTTAACACGAAATGAATCCTAAAATGATTATGCTGTTTATTTTCTAAAATAAAATAAGAAACCCATAGATGGACTTTTGGTGTTTATATTAGAAAAAAGCTACAATGTCAATTGGCGACTATATTATCATTGGTATTTATACTACAGGGCCTGATTGGTTGACGAACGTTCTAAGGTGTGGATTATTTTCAGGGAGACGCACGGCTAAAGTAGTTCCAGACAGGTCTTGACCGCATTACAGTTGCGTAAGAAATTAGTCCTACATACAAGAGCGTTTTAATGACAAAAACTTGACAAACGTCTTGAAATACATCATCTGAACAATGTTTAGAGGTGTGGTAACTGTAGTATAAGCGGAATAATTGACTCCAGGCCGTTGAATTATTCGAAAAAAAATGATGCACACCCAAGGTGTAACGGACACTGCGCTTCGCGTCATGACAGCATTACCACCTCGGGTGTGCATTATTTTTCTAATAATTCAACGGCCTGTTGTCAATTATTCCTTACTTATATAGCACCAACGTAATTCACAGCACTTTAGAATTCCAGGAAAGGGATATTTAGAGGTGAAGAAGGTCCTGCTCAAATAAGCTTTCAATCTGTACGGTTTTGAGGTCGGTGTCTTGCCGAAGGACACTCGCTAGTTAGGTGGTCTGACTGGGATTCAAATTTGGATATCCCTGTTCTAAGGCAGCGATTGGTCCAACCGGCTGATAACGCTTTAACACCAGATACAAATTAATCAGAATATATATAGGTTGTATATATAGGTAGTTAGAGTAGGACCTGCCAAAGATGGGGTACATTGACGTTGTGGCAGGCTTATGCAATGTATGAGCATATACTTTAACTAAACCCCATTTTTGCCTAGATTAGGGTTTAAAAAAAATAATAATAATAAAATCTGTTAATTTTTGAAGTTGCTGTTTAGTGGATGAGTGACTGCGTTGGATCTTGTGTATTTTATTGTAAGATCTATTTTTTGTGCTATGATTTTTAGTTGTATATATCATCCAATTGCAGGTTAATAAAAAAATGATGTGATTAATAAAATATTGCACCATAATTATCTTATAATTACGCTAAAGTGAAGTTGGATTTTCATTAGATCTAAAATCAAAATAATTCTTTAAAATTGCAACTTTCTAGTCTTTCTTTGTGAGTCAAATTTTCTACACGTTTCAGATTTCATGAAGTCCTTCACGAAAAAATTAGTACCCCAAATACCACTGCATATTTATGTAGAAAGTACTTTCACAGGAAGAATATATTGAGATTTATCTCGTTTTCAATAATTCAAGTATTCTACTAGGCTCCTTACTATTGATTTAAAAAGAAGAAAAATTACGTTATAATTGCTTGAATCAATATCCCTTTCTATACATGAAAAATTCTTACTGACGTTTGCAGGAGCTGACATCATAGATTATCATTTACCCTAATTTAGCCTTTTTGAGGGAGCTACGTTGCAAGTTTATTTTTGTTTCCAAAATGCCCAACATAATTATCTTTTTTTCTGCCTCTAGCTTACCCAGCCCCTAATTAATTTTAAAACAAAAATTTATTTATAAAGAAGTAACATCTTATCCATAATGAATTACCTTTTCTAATTTTGTGTCACTCACAAACCCTGATGCAAGAATTCAAAAACTCCCTGCAATATCATTAAAAATGAAAAGGGATGTGGGTTCTGCACAAAACAATGGAATAATCCACTTGCCTTATTCATTCAACAGAGACATTTTGCATTTTTATTGTTATTATTATTATTATATTTATATAGCGCCAACAAATTTAGTAGCGTTTTACAATGGGTGGACTAACAAACATGTAGTTGTAACCAGACAAGTTTGACACACAGAAACAGAGGGGTTGAGGGCCCTGCTCAATGAGCTTACATGCTAGAGGGAGTGGGGCAAAGTGACACAAAAGGTAAGGGAAGAATTAGGGAAGTAGATTGGTAGAATAGTATTCAATGAAGACTTAGTGTGTTTTGTTTTTTTGGAGCCATTAACAGTTTAATTGATATGC
Source organism: Pelobates fuscus (assembly GCF_036172605.1). Classification (NCBI taxonomy): domain Eukaryota; kingdom Metazoa; phylum Chordata; class Amphibia; order Anura; family Pelobatidae; genus Pelobates; species Pelobates fuscus. Next base: position 80,292,060 of record NC_086323.1, on the reverse strand, counting down.
TTTCGTGAAAAAGTGAGTTTTCAATGATTTTTTTGAAGGAGTGGAGACTGGGTGAGCGTCTAACGGAAAAGGGAAGGGAGTTCCACAGGAACGGTGCAGCCCTAGAGAAGTCTTGAATACGAGCATCAGAGGTGGGAGTACGAACAGAGGATAGACGGGAGAATGTATGGGCCTAGATGGGACATACTTGTGTATTAGGGAGGATAGATATGTGGGAGCAGCATTATGTAGAGATTTGAATGCAAGAACCAGAATTTTAAATTGAGCCCTATATCTTACAGGAAGCCAATGTAGGGACTGATAGAGGGGTAAGGTGTGGGAGGAGCAGGAAGATGAGCCTCGCCGCCGCATTCATGATAGACTGCAATGGGGCAATTTGGGAGCACCTAAGACCAGTGAGAAGCGGATTGCAGTAGTCAAGGCGATAGAGGACAGTAGCATGGACCAGCACCATAGCTGCATCTGGCGTTAAGTAGGGGGGGATGCGCACAATGTTTTTCAGATGGAAGCGGCAGGATTTGGCGATAGACTGAACATGAGGGGTGAAGGAGAGGTCGGAGTCAAAGAGAACACCTAGGCAACGAGCCTGCGTGGTGAAGCTGATGGTAGCACCATTAACGTGGAGGGAGACAGATACGGGAGTAGCAACACTTGAGGGAGGAAAGACCAAAAGTTCTGTTTTAGACAAATTGAGCTTAAGGAAGTGAGCAGCCATCCAGTTAGAAATAGCAGAGAGGGGGCGGGGCCTAACTGTCATGGAGGACAGACGTGTTTCACTGAAGCTCCTCCACAATTTTGCCAACGAAAGCAACACAAGGCCCCATCAAGCTTAATTTCGGAACCACCTAGAGCCCACTCCCGCGCCTGACACTGCTGGGCCTGGTTGTAGGGGACGGTGCCCCGGTAAAAATCGAGTAACCACGCGTGTGACAACATGCGGCCTTGTGTGCACCGGGCGGGAGAGGCGGACGCTCTCCCGCTCCGAGGATTTCCAGCAACTGCTACGGAGAGGCAGACGCCCCGTTACCCCCAGCTGGGACCGTCGGGGGTGAACATGGTCCAACATGGGAGAGCTACGCTTCGCAGAGGAGAGGGGGAGGTGAAGGCCAGCAAACAAGCGACTCACATAACTGCCGACTCACCCCTAATGGCGGACACCTCGTGCCTCCCTCGCAAACAAGATCTCAGCACTGAGACCACGCTGCAGACCAAACTAGAGGCTATCATGGCAGCATTCTGGCTGAAGCTGGAAAAAAGGGCACTGCAACATGCCCTGCAGCAGGCAAGCAGCTCCTCACCTAGACGACGCCCCCCGCGCACACGGAAAATACCCGCGGCTCCCACAGGGAAGAGAATCACGCGGAGAAGGCTGATCAGGCCTCATACATCATCCTAACACAAACAAAAGCAAAGCCTGAACCCTACCTTTGCTCACTGCCGAAGACCTCTGGCACCTCTAACAACCACCACCCGAGGGACTGACCAGCCCCGCAGCATGAGACCGGAACCCAGGGGCCTGAATCACCTTACCGACCTGCATAACCGCGGGGCACGCCATCACATGCCGGATACCTGGCACTCAGCCACGCCAAAGCATCCGACATCTCAGGCGATAAGCGCCCTCGAGGATGGCGTATGGCACCCAGCTGGAATCGGATGAGCACAAGCTGCAGACCAGAGTCAGCCAGGCACTGCTTGTTCTTGCTGGACTCCACTACCTCTTCCCTGATTGTAGAGGTCTTGTCAGTGAAGTTATTTGCAAAGTTTGTGGCGGTTAAGTCAGTAGTAGGAGGTGAAGCAACAGGGCGAAGAAGAGAGTTAAAAGTGTGGAATAGTCGTTTGGATTTGTGGGAGAGTGTGGTTATGAGGGTATTGAAGTAATTTACTTTTGCAGAGGAAAGAGCCAAGCTGTAAGAGCGCAGCATAAATTTATAGTGGAGAAAGTCAGATGTGGAGTGAGACTTCCTCCAGTAGCGTTCAGCAGTTCTGGAGCATTTTTGGAGGTATCAAGTCAGCTTGGTGTGCCAAGGTTGTAGTTGTTTAAGTGTAGGAGGTGCCATGATGTCTAGTTGTTATTGTTAAACCTCTTTACATATATAGGGAAGAGCATAAACCGATCTTTTATAAATGATATGATGGGGAACTGTGTCAAATGTTTTAACAAAACTAAGTTGGACACATTTGCTTGATACGCCCCTAATTAATTTTACTCACTTTATTTTTTAATGCAATATAATTGGTCTACATTCTGTTTTTCTGTACTAGCATTTTAGTCCTTAGTTTTCTTGGACAACCCCTACTTTTAAATTGCTGAAGCTTCATTGCTAAGGGTTCCTAGAAGGCATTCTACGAGAATTGTGCAAACCTGATTTTTCGGAATTGCTGTCCCTAAGATTACTGTTTAAAAATTGTCTGTGTGATGCAAAACACGTCCAGATTACATACGTTACTGTGTAGGAACCATTTTTGCCTATGGTATCTGTATTTTACATACATTTTGCTGCCTATCTACTTATGTATATACAAAAAAATTGTAAGAGATTAAAATAGTGCAATACCAAAAAGAATGTCACAAAAAAATTCCAAAAAGATTCACTTTTGTGTAGCTGTTTCAAAAAACACAGTGGCTCGTATAAAGTGATCACAGTATAAGCACCCAAATAAACTAAATAAGCACCCAAATAAAGTGCAAGCAATAATGCATAGCGCACCTCAGGTCTACCATATTTAATGAAGGACATATAAAACACAAATGTTTCAGATAAAAGTACCCTTTATCAATGTACAGGCAGGGACGTCTATCATATTGATTGGACCCTGGGCAGCCGTTTGCTTGGGCCCCCTGGATCCTGCCCCTTTCCTGACATGCAATCACACTATCCACCCCAAAGCAGTGGCAGAACTAAAGAAGAAAGGGCCTGGTGCGAGAATGGAAAAAAATTGTGGGCAGCGGGGCCCACAGGTAGCTGCTTTGGGCTCTCTACGAGTATTTGGGCCCTGGGCAGCTGCTCCATTTGCCTCTTGTGACATTGATAAAGATTACTTCTATCTGAACCATTTAAGTTGATTTGGGTGTTTATCTGGTTATGTATTTTGTATAAGCGAGTGTTTCCAGTCAATCTCTGCATTTTCTGTTTGAGTGCATTTGGATCCTATTTTGGAAATCTGGAAATTTTAGAAATTTGGAGCCCTGCACCACATATATGAAATGCTTACCTACTGTAAGGTGCTTTTTGGACAATATTGATATCTGATTTGCTTGCCAACGCAGATAAGCAGCAATTATAATATTATCGTTTAATTATTTGAAAGCCTGACTTTTGATACGTACGTTTGAATGCTCAAGCATACGAAAGACAATAATAATGAATTCAAATAGAGCAGGGGATTGCAATTTTTAGACCAAAATAACCAAATTGGAATAATCTCCAATTCGGCTATTAATCCAACTCTGCTATTTTGGCATGAAATTTCAATTGCATCGTCTGTTCCTGATGATTCTTGACTACATGAAAAATCCTGAATATTTGATTTATTATTATTATTATTATTATTATTATTATTTATAAAGTGCCAACAAGTTCCATACCGCTGTACAATGGGTGGACTAACAAACATGTAATTGTAAGCAGACAAGTTTGACGCACAGTAACAGAGGGGTGGCCTACTCAATGAGCTTACATACTAGAGGGAGTGGGGTATAGTGACACAAAATGTAAGGGTAGGGTAAAAAAGTAGGTTGCTAGGATAGTATTCACTGAGGGCTAGGTGTTGTTTTGATGACAGCTGCACTAGAGGTATCAGGGTGCGGGGAGGGAAAGCTGTTCACAGTTTAGTTGATATGCTTTCCTAAAGAAGTCCATTTTCAAACAACATGAGAAATGTCAAATTTACTAAAAACTTACTCAGGTATGTGTTATATATATATATATATATATTAAAAATAGATGCTGTGCAAACGAGCAAAAAACATTAAAATGCTAATTATTTTTAAGAATATGTGACTTCTGTCATTTGGATGCTTTTGCAATCATGTTATACCATTTAAAGTCCTTACCAGCTAGAGTGATAAAGATCACCACTCCCTGCTCTTTATTTATCACCGGTCATCTGTTCAGACAAACGATAACATGTGCATTGCTCAGCCTTTAGAAAAGCCATTACACAACAGGGTAAATATTTGGACCACGTGACTCACTCTTCTTAAAACTTTCTCCCATACAAGTCTGAAGGATGTTAAATGGGTGCAGTGTGGATGATTAAACGACTACGATAAAAATAAAAAAGGTCCATGTTAAAGTAACTAATTAACAATACACTGGAAGAAAAAAAAAAGTAATTATTTTGAGTAAATCACTTTAAACTCTCATAGGTATCTGATCGCACATTCCAAAAATGATCAGAGTGATACCGCGTCAATATGAGCAGAAATTTCAACTTAAACTGCATTTCTAATTATGTAGATTATGGGTTTTTAATTAACTTTACTCTTCTTTCTTATTGTCATACTGTTTTGTCTGTCTGTTTTTAAATCCTCCCCCACACTGCACTTCAAAATTCAAAGCACGTATAAGGACATTCGTTATTAATAAATTGATTTTTCTTTATCCTGCCGGCTTTTCCAAGCACTGTCTACGTCTTCTGTTGGTCTAAAAATAGTGAGAAATTAGGTTCTTTCTTGTCCAACTAACTCATTCTTAGGTCTGTAGTCTACTGGGTCCTACTTTACTTTGGGAAAGGACTTATTATGTACAGTTTAGCGCAAAATAAAGTGCAGATGATGATGCATGAGGACACAGAAATAATGCAAAATTAAGTATAATATAATTATAGTGCAGCACCGATGTTGGCCCTTTGTGGACTTTTGTTTTTCAAATTCAGGTTCTGTTCACTCTAGTTACAAAACATTGTTTTGCACCATTTTGAGTGTTCGTTCATTGCACCTGATTGCTTATTGCTAACCATCCTGCACCTTGCTCCTGATTGCCCCCTGCCCTGAACCTGGGATTGTGCACTGATTTTGATCTTGACATGTTTGTCCTGGTTAGGACCTATAATCCTTCAGGTCCTTGCGTTCTGAGGTTCTTTCACCCCCTGGAACTCAAAGACCTAGAATTCACACTAGCTAAACCAAAGGCTATACCTGTAGAGAGAAGGAAGTGTACGGACAAAGCCCATGATTGTACTGTCAGTAAGCTGACAAGATGTCCTCTACAACACGGGCTGTGACCGTCAGGATTACCCTTTTTGGCTTTATTCACTAATCCACGAATTGTGGTAAATTGACAAGGGAATTGTATATTAGAGAATTGCTGGGAATTCAAAATTAATTTTGAAATTTAGGCCCAAATAAGCAAATTAGAAAAACTATTCAAAAAACTATTCAAGACCATTTTGTTTTCTGTTTGTCTAAGATGGCCTTAGATTTAAAATTTGCTTTGAATTTACCAGGAAATTCTCACTTAAATATCCTTGCAATATAGCCAAGCAGGAAAAGTAGCTGAGTTTGAATATTTTTATTTTGTTTTATTGACGTAAAGTTTGCATTTTTTTTAACTTTTCACAATTTTCTTATTAATGAATAACCCAATTTTTCTTTCATGTGGCGTTTTAGAGCCATGTGTTTTTTTTTTTTGTTTTTTTTTCTCTCCAGATTTGTGTACAGAAGTAGCTCCTCTACAAAGAAGTGTTTAAATTGATTGGGAATGTGCTGGAGTAGAGTGCCCTTTTGAAATTTACTTTCTATTGAGCAATGGTACAAACAGCACATTTACAAAGTATATACATCTAGAAAGCTATAATTTTGTGAACGATTAAAGAATACCAATGTAACCCATTTTATTGTACCATTTTAAGTACAGGAAGCTCACAGTCTGAAATTTGTTCTTGAGGATTGGCGAGAAATATTTTACCAAGCACGATAAACACAGAACAAATTAAAAATGTGAAGTTTAGTGAGCCAAATCTTAATGCTTAATTTAACACTTAATACTTTGATCTCAAATAAAGATCCCTGTAGGCTAGACGACTGTGCCACAGAAGAGAAAATAAATCATTTTGGGGTTGATATGAGTATTGTGAGACAGGTAGGCGAGGGAGCTTCCCACTAAGTGGAAGCTTTAAGTGGTGATGTGGTTCCCTATGGGTCCCAGGATAATTCCAACGAAGATAAAAACTTTGACACCCTATGATTTTTGCTTTCAGTGCATTGATGACCAAATCACTGTGGTAAATCTTGAAAATAAAAACTAAAGTTGAGAGGTTTTTTTTTTTTTTTTAATTCTTTATTTTGTGCGAGTGATCGCGTAATGGGAACATGACACATGAAACACGTCAAAACATTTACAATCAAGCATGGTACAGTTGCGGGTTACTCAAGGTCTCATTTCGTTATTCCACTCATTTTTTTTTGTGTAATATTTTTTATTGAATTTTCAAGTATATAATACAGTTTATACAACTGAACCTTGACAATGCATGTGGTACATTCCATTCAACAGTTAGGATATTATTTCACAGATATTTAAAACTTAAACATAGAGAGGTTGAATATGTAAATTAGTAATGGGTTTCACGGAGGAGATCAACACAGTTCTATAGTATTTTACACCATAGCCATACTAACGAAGTTATTTAATACATTAACCAAAAATTGAATTACTTTTATGTTTAGCTGCTGAGTTTCCGAATGCTGGACATTTGCAGCTCTCCATTAATGAGTTAGGTTCAGTTAGCGCCTGTTATTGATTTTAACCAACTGGTGGGAAAGGGGAAGGGTAGAGGGTTGAGGAGGGGGGGAGGGGAAGGAAAGGAATTTTAAGACCGGACTGTGCTGAGGAATCAACTTTACTCAGGATTCCCTGAGTGCACATTCTATTGGGCTGGTTTTCTCCAAATATCCCACTTTTCCCATGCTATTTGCCAGAATGGGTTCCTTGTTTTCATCTGCCGTGCTGCTATTTCATATGATTTAGTGGTCTCTACTGAGTCCAGACACTTATCAATGTCCGGGGAGCTTGCTGTTAGCCACAATCTACCTATGCACATGAGAGCGGCAATAATGACATGGTACATGAGATATAGGTCTATTTTCTTTAAGCCCTGAGGTAATGCTAATAACAAGTACGTTTCTGGTGTGAATGGTATATTCCTGCCAGTAAGGCCTTCAATGGCTCTCGAAGTATTCTCCCAGAAAGGCTTCAGATTGGGGCATGTCCACCATATGTGGAGCATCGTGCCCAGCTCATTGTTGCACCTCCAGCAGAGTTTAGACTTCCCCCTGTCGTATTTGTGTAGTGTAGTCGGTACTACATACCAACGATATAGTACTTTTCTACTTGTTTCTACGTGGGATGCGTTCAATGTTAGTTGTTTGTGGGCTAGTATTATTCTTGACCAATCTTCGTTTGATATATCCACCCGTAACTCTTGTTCCCACGCCCGTACAAATTGTAGAGTCTTAGGTGGGGTATTAGTACTAAGCATTTTGTACATAAGAGACAGTAGTTTTTGTGGTTGTTTAGTAGTGACACATACTTTCTCTAATAATGATAGGGTACCACTTTGGCTACGTGTCTTATCTACCGTAACATGTTTCTGCACCCACGAGTGTAGTTGTAAGTAAGCGTAGTATGCTTTATGGGGCAAGTTAAACGTTTTGGAAAGTGAATCATAGGTAAGCAAGTGGCCTCCCGACATTAGTTGGGATAGGCATTTGACCCCATGGTTTTGCCATAGTCCATGGTCAAATCCCGGTATCAGAATGCGTAATGCTTGGATTGGTAGTGCTGGGGAGAAATAGGCAGCTGGATAGTGTTTTGTAATAAATTTGTCCCAGACGGCCAATGTAGCCGTTATAGTTGGGCTGACATTCCTGTATTTTGGCCTTTTGTCTTTGGGAATCCAGGCCAGTGTGGACATCGCTATGCCGCCCACCTGTGCCATTTCGATCTGGTGCCATGGTGGTGTCTTTACATGGTGAAATGTCGCTACGAGCGTACTCGTGAGAGCTGCCGTGTAGTACCTCCTAATCTCTGGTACCCCCATCCCCCCTTCTCTGAAGGGTTTGTACATAGTGGTTGCAGCCACTCTGGAGCGCTTTCCTCCCCAGATATACCTATTTAGTAAGCGTTGTGTGTCAATAAAAAAGTTATTTGGTACATGGATTTGAAGCGTCCTGAATAAGTATTGTAGCTTGGGTAAGATCATCATCTTTATTGCTGCTATCCTACCCATCCATGAGACATATTTGCCCTTCCAACTGCATATCTGTTGCTTAATATTATTGAGTAATGGTAGGTAGTTTGCTTTATATAGCTGCCCTGTCAAGGGTGTGAGATGAATTCCCAAGAAAGTTAAGTGGTCTCGTCTCCAGTCAAATGAGTGTCTTTTTTGTAGGCTAGTAATTTGGGTAGCTGAGAGATTGAGGCCCAGGGCTTGGGTTTTGCTAACGTTAAGTTTGTAATAGGAGCAGTTCCCAAACTTTGTTAGTATATTTTGTAATTTTGGCAATGACTTATCTGGTTGTGATACGGTCAACATTACATCGTCGGCAAACAGGGTGATCTTGTGCGTTTTCCCCCCTATGGTTATCCCTTCAATGTCAGTGGAGTCTCTTATATGCTGGGCCAGCGGTTCCAATGCCAGGATGTACAACAGTGGGGATAGTGGACATCCCTGTCTAGATCCATTTGAGATCCTAAAAGTTTTGGAGGTAAAACCCCCATTAGCTATTTTTGCTGACGGGTTGTCATATAGCGCCGATATTAGTCTAATTAAACTCTCCGGGAAAGCGAATTTCTGTAGTACTGCCGTCAGATATCCCCAGTGTAGCCTGTCAAACGCTTTCTCCGCATCTAATGACAGCGCCACACTGGGTACCCCGGACAACTGGATACTGTGGAGGATGTTGACCAGTTTCCTGGTTCCATCTGAGCCCAGTCGGCCCCGTATAAACCCCACTTGGTCGTCTTGGATTAGCTTGGGTAGAAGTGTCCCTATTCTATTGGCATATATTTTGGTTAATATTTTTAAATCCGTGTTTAGGAGCGATATAGGTCTTAGATTTTGGCTTTTGTGTGGTGGTTTCCCAGGTTTAGGGAGAGTAGTGATATGCGCTAACAACATTTCTTGCGGTATTTTACCTGTCTGGATGATCGTGTTATAAAGTTTCTCTAGCATAGGGGTTAGTGCGTGAGAGAAGCTTTTGTAGTAAGCGTTAGTAAACCCATCAGGGCCTGGGGATTTCCCTTTCGGGAGTGCATTAATTGTAGTTGCTATTTCATTTTGGGTAATGGGTTCTTCTAATAGAGATCTCTTTTTTTTGTGTGAGTTGTGGTGTGCGTATACCTTCCAAGAAGGAGTCAATGTCCAAGGCAGTTGGCTGGTGCGTATGTACATCTTTTTTTAGGTTATATAATGTATCATAATAATCGGCTAATAGGTTATTAATATCACAGGGGTTGTATACTCTATTTAGTTGTGGATTAAGTAAAAACTGTATTTTGGAATTTTGTCTTTTGTGACGCAAAAGAGTTGCTAAAGCCTTCCCCGCCCTATTACCCTGTGTATATGTTCGGAGCTGAAGTCTGTTGGCAATAGTGGCTGATGTGTGGAGGTGGATTTCGTTCAATTGTTTTTTAATTTGATCTATATTTTGTTGGGTAGCCATGGACGGGTTGGACGTCTGTATAAGCGTTTCGTTTCTAAGCTGTCTCACAAGGGAAACATAATTTGCCTTTGCTTGTTTATGTAGGTAGGACGCCTGGCTAATCAGGAGGCCACGGATGAATGCTTTGTGCGTTAACCATGCCGTGGCCGAGGAGACATCTGGTGTGTCATTTATAGCAAAAAATGCGGTAATCTCTTCTGTGAGTTTAGCTGTGAAATTAGGGTCTCGCAGGAGGGCCTCATTCAGACGCCACTGGGATGTTGCACGTGATTTAAATTTATCTAGTAGTGTTAGCGTGGTAGGTGCGTGATCAGACCAAACTATATTACCTACGTCACTTTGTAAGGCCGTCGGTAGTAGGTCCCCTGATACGAATATAAAATCAATTCGAGTGTACGTTTTATGTACTGAGGAGTAATAGGTAAACTCCCGATCATTCGGATGGTGTGTTCTCCACACATCATATAAGTTATATTCCATAAGGAGTTTTGTTAAGGTCGTAGCCTGTTTGCATAGTGATTTACATCGTAAGGGACCTGCTGTCTGTGTGGAGTCCAGTTTAGGCTGTAGAATGTGGTTTAAATCACCACATACAATTGTGGAGGATGGGTATGTAGTGGGAATTTTGTGTAATACTCTCTGAAGGAAATTCTTCTGATTAGTGTTTGGGCCATATATCCCAACCAAAGTATATAAATCATTGTTAATACTACAGTGCAGTATTAGGTATCGGCCTTGCGTGTCTTTTCTGAGGCTCAAAAGTTCAAATGTGACCGAAGCGTGGATAAGGAAGGACACCCCCCTGGATTTTGAGGTATATGTGGAGTGGTATTGTATTGGGTACTCTTTGCCTGCAAATGTAGGAACCTTATTATGTATAAAATGAGTCTCCTGTATGCACAGTATATCAGCTTTAGTGTGCTTTGCTTCATCTATAAGGAGTCTCCTTTTATGTGGCGTATTCAGACCTCGTGTGTTAATAGACATTATTTTCACCATTTATGAATAACTAGTAAGCTCTGCTGCAGAAGGGTCTAATATTAAAATACCTCCACCTCTATGTGGGGGGGAGGTCTGTTGTACCTCGTGCAACGACCTTTTAGGCAGATAATATTGAAGTACTTGGCAAAGTAGCACTGCATTTTTGGGGTGGTAAAGGGAAAGATTGGGTGTGAGATTCGGCCCTGTATGGGTTTGTTGCCGGTCTATGACATCTTGGGGTGGGTTGGATAAACTGGGGTAAAAACTGAGAACTATGTACAGAACGTCTCGCGCGGAGACAGTAAGTGGTGTTACCACTAACGAGGGATGGAAGAAATAGTTTTCTACCATAAACGTGGCTATTGGGCGCCTATGGGTATTTTGATAGGTGCATCCACTGGGTGTAGGGTGTGCCGTGTGAATGGCTTATTCGCCTCACGGTTTACTGGGTTCTGGGGACTTCCGTCCGAGTTGGGGCCTACCTTCCGCCCCTTTCTAGAGGCCTGTAATTTGTTAATTGTCCTCGGTCACCAGAGGAGACTAATTATGGGTGGTATGGGGATGATTCGCCATAGTATGGGGTTACCTTGTTACACCCTCTTAACCTAACACATGAGTGAGTTTCTAGTTTACATAACACAACATAACCGACTATCGCTCCTGTCGCTAGCATCCCCCTCTATGCTTCAAATGCCCTACATAACAAATCCCAATACATTTTCGGGGAGCCTGGAGTGCAGGTCCCCGTTACCTCGGGGTCACCCACGACCCAAGTGAGCCCCAATTATTGGATTATGTCCTTTAGCAGGTGTCTCCTGCTCAGTCTGTTTAGCGGGCCGCTCACTCTGCAGTTTGCATGCTCACAACACCCGAGCGTGTGTGGGTTTAGGGTACTCGCCTTCCGAAGGTTTGTGTTCTTTAAAGGCAGTGTCGGGTCAGAACGAGGGTATTCCTCCACTACAGGCAGACGGACAGACCCGGCCCCCCCGCGATTGCCACTGCTCTGCGTACGCTTCGTCACAGGGATGGCGGGAGTACCTGGTCCGACCTCCCCCGGCCGCCAAGACCCCCTGAGGAATCCCGCGCCCGGGATAATCCAAGCTTGTCGCTGGAAGCCAAAAAAGTCTAAGAGAGAAGGAAAAGTCACAGTGTCTCTATAAAGTTTTTTAGTCCTTGTTGTAGGGCCATAAACATTCGTAGACCAGGCCGTCAACTGGTATCAGATTAGCGCTTAGGTTTGTCCCAGTCCCGTTTTAATGTACCTGCTTGACTCGTAGAGTTGGTCGCTGGTTCCATCGGTATATTCCATGCGAGTAATTTCGTTGTGCCTTCTGTAGGGGTGTTCATCACCGTCGTGCCGCCATCTTTAGTAACAATCAGTTTAGTGGGAAAATCCCAGCGGTATCGGATGCCTCGCGACCGCAATGTGTTAGTGACTTGGGAGAACTCCCTCCGTTTTTTGAGGGTAGCAGCTGACAAGTCTGCATAGATTTTGATATCGGGGTAATCGGTTGGAGGTTTTTCCCGCATTCTGCTGCTTCTGAGTACATGTTCCTTAATGTGGAAATAGTGTGCCCGAAGTAGTATGTCTCTGGGCGTCGCCTGTGGGAGATGCCGGGGTTTCGGAATACGGTGTACTCTATCTACCAGTAGCATGTCTGCCGGTATTTCTGGAACATAAGCGTGCAGTAGCTTCCTCACATAGGCCTGCAGTTCGTCGGTGGCAACATCTTCGGGGACTCCCCTTAATCGGAGGTTATTCCGGCGTGACCTGTCCTCTAAGTCAGCTATTTTATCCTCCAGTCTAGTAATTTCTGTCGCCATGCGTTCCACATTTGTGGCCAAATCATTGTGCGCGGTAGCGAACTCGTCGCACTTGTCTTCCATGTGCGACGTCCGCTTGCCAAGTTCTTGGATGTCCTTGCGCATAGAGTCCGCCGTGTGCTGCCATGTGGTGATGAGCTTAGTGGAGAGTATCTCCAGGGCTGCTGTTAGATCTGCTTTCGTGATCGGTGACTTGTCTGGTGATTGTGATGGGTTAGTGACCTGGTCGCCATCCTCCATTTCAGGATCCGTGGGGTCCGTCGAGGCCTGTGCCGCCAGAGACGCATGGGCGCTTTTCTGGCTAAAAAAATTGAGCTTGTCCGGTTTCGCCGAGCTCCTCTTATTCCTGTGATGCGACATCATTGATTAATTTCAGTGGATGCTGCTTAGTTCGTTAGGATAGCATTGGATTAGGCGCCCTGTTGGTGGAGCAAAGGGTTCATGCGACCATCTTGCTCCGTGGTTAGCCACGCCCCCATTCCACTCATTTTTAAGTAATATCAACTAGGTTTCCCTATTATGGGCAGGGTGCGTTATGGCAGTCTACTTTTATAGAGGGGTCTGGCCTCAGGTCTCGTAGTGCCTCTTTGGTCTTATCGCGGTATCGCTGTGAGGAATCAGCTTCACTGAGGCATTCAGTGAGGTTAACAGCCTGCTAGCCTTCGTTTGCGGTGACTTTACACTTGGCATACTATTGCTAGAGTGGAAGGCCTGGGGAATGGCCCGTGCGGGCATGGTATGCTTAGTGATAGCATTATGAACTTTAGGCCATTGCTCGTTGTGGGGTGGGGGAGTATATCGTAATATAGGGCTAGTCCATCAGCTTACGGAGCCATTTTAGACCTTAGGGGGGTATGGGTATAAAATCTGCATTATAGACAATAGGCAGTCTTACGGTCCACCAACAGTGTGAACAACCAACATGGGTGTCTGTAAGTCCCGCGCTCAGGTGGGTCAGGTGTCCATCTCAAGTCTCCCCCTTCCAGGAACAAAAGGAGTGATTCCAGCAACTGTCCACGTTGGGCACTCCGGTTGTAGTGCTTTCTCCGCTGGTATGCCTAGGTGTTGGAGAAAAGTGGGTGCTTCTGAGAGGCATGTCATTGTGTGCATCTTGCCAGCTTTATCCGCCATAATGCGTTGTGGACCCCATCTGTAGGGGATAGAGTGTTCTTGCAATATCTGGGTGACTTGCTTGAGGGATCTCCGCCAGGTAAGTGTGTGTCTTGAAAAGTCTTGAAAGAAAATCAGCTGTGCCCCCTCAAACAACACTGTGGAGGAGCCTCTCACTGCCCCCATTATCGCTCCGCGGTAGGAGTCTCGGGTCAGTTTTAGCAGGATGTCCCTGGGCGCTTCTGGAGCGGCGTTGGAAGCCTTGTTGAGGCGAAAACAAGAGTACCACCATTTGCTTCACCTGTTTGGGCATGAGCAGTGTGGCGAACATTCTCCGGCAGTAGTGGGGGAGTTCTGCCCCTGCTATCGTCTCTGGCACTCCCCAGATTCTTAGGTTGCGGGCTCTGGCTCTGTCCTCCATGGTGGCTATTTGCGCTTGTTGGTCTGCGCATTGTTTCTGGAGCGCGCCTATAGCTGCATCAGTGGCTGATTGGGCCAGTTTAGTGCCCTCCATTCCTTCCTCAAGTGCTTGTACCTTGTCAGTTAGTTTTGTGGCCGCTTCTCGGATCGGGGCCATATCAGCATTAAACATTTTTTTGAATTCAGCCATTAGTGCCCTGATGTCTGCTTTGGTTGATGGTGCAGACTCTGCCAGCTCAGTAGCTGTTTGTGGTCCTGAGCGTGTCCGGGAAGGAGGTAGAGAGTCGTCTGCAATGCTGTCCTCGTCCGACGACGTTGGCGTGTAGGCCTCAGCCGGCGCCATTTTGGCTGTGACTGGCCTCAAGGTTGTGCGGAGGTAATCTCCAATATCGCGGGTGCCTCGAGCCCGGGTCCGCTCGATGTTTCTTAGGTTTTTTCCCCATGGCTTCAGGAGTCGAGCTGGTGCCTTTGGGGTTGTATAGCAGTGCCTGGGACGGTAAATATCCCCGTGTATCGATTGCGATGCACGGAGCAGTCTCGGTGTGCGTCCGGCTCATACAGGCGCTGGCTCCGCCCCCCCATTTTTTTTTAACAAATTAAAAACTATATGGCTGTATTGGGCATACATACCACAGGGGGAAAAATGACCATCTTATAAGTATTTTAAATACCTAGACGACTTTGTCACCTTTTTTTTTCAGGCTGCCACTAGTAAAGGAATGAATCATTAGGACTGCATTCACGAAAAAGCCAGATGTCCATTAGCAAACACAGCTGGAAGCAGGGTGTGGAGGCAGGTGACTGACACAGCATTGCTTGGCTTCCTTGCCTGGCAAGCCCAAGCAAAGTATTATGTAAAGAGAGCAATTATGAGGCAAAGTGGAGTAAATAGCGAGTGTATTCCATGGTGATAGCTCTACTTTTCCACATTTTTGTGGTCCCTACTAGAAATTCCATTACTATTATGGGATATATATTATGTTGTTCCTTACTGAGCCTAGGGCTGGATGCTAGGGCCAGAGATAATGTAAAGCCCATAGGGAGACAGATATTCTGTTACCAGTAATAAACTTGTCTATGGTCAGAATTCAGTCATTGGTGTTTTGGTATATTAAAAGCAGAAAGACAACCAAGAAGATGCCAAAGTCATTATATAGAATAGCATATGGTGTTAACCACATTATTTTAATATGCTCTCAATCGTTAACCCTGTCAGGACCAATGGCATATTGGCCGTCACCATAAAAATGGATTTGCCTAATCCTGTTCCTTTAGGACTATAGATAGCACAGAATCACATGTTCATACTGACAACTGAATGTTGTTTCCTTTTTGAGCCAATGTAACACAGTGAGAGGAAAGGCAGACACACTACACCAGTTATGCTGATACCATGTGACTTCACAGATCTAACATTGCAAAGTTTTACTATTCTAACTGCTCTTATCTATTCCCAGAGAGCTCAGAAATGTACAAAGTCAACATTAGAGAAGGGTGAATGGCCAGGAAATGGAATGGCAGAGAGATTAAGAAAAATAACTATGAACTAAGTATTAAAAATATACTCCAAATATTATTGCCATTTTTCACTAATTAAAGGAATACGCCAAGCACCAAAACAATTACAGCATGGTGTAGTGGATATGGTGCCAGAAGGGCACCATAACGGCTTGACTTCTTATATGGAAACCATCAGGTTCCACTCATGGGTTCTACTCCCATCCTCTACTGCAGCTTTATCTCAGTCAGAAACACAGATGGCTGAGAAGGGGTGACTACTTATATTGGGGATGTGCCAAGGCACCTCTGGCACCATAACCACAACAGCAGGCTGCCGTGCCTATGGTATTTGGAGTGATCCTTTAAATGTGTTTCTCTTAGTTGGACTACATACCCAAGCAGACATGTATTGACTAGTAGCTGTGAGTTGCATCTAAGTGGTTTTCTGTGATAATATATAGGCAGTGTTACTATATTTATATGTACTTTGTTGTCAATGTGTTCTGCATATTTATTTTTCACAGTTTACCCATCCCCTCCCTGCCTTCTCTCCTGAACCCTTCCCCAATAGTTGAAACATTATAATGAAAAAAAAAAAAAAGAAGAAGACGCTATCCTTGGATATGCCAAATAGTTAATGTGTTTTCTGCTGATAATTTTTACTATGAGAATTGGTGTACAAAAACACAAATTTTACCGCATAGGTAAAATAACACCGCTAGAATGATTATTGTCTACCTCATTCTCATAGATTTCCTGGCTAAAATTTCTTGATAGAAAATGCCACATGGTTTTGTTTATGTGAGTAGATAACTTTAAAATCACACTTATTTTTTTATATTGCTACATAACTCTAAATAAATTGTATAGAACTATGTCTCCCCACAGTGGTAGATCTGAATAAAACAAGCAGTCCCCATAGTGGGATGTGTCTGTATATAGAATTCATAGTTGTAATTTATTACGTATAATTAGTGTATAGTAGCTAGTTTAACTACACCATTGATTGTCCATTTAATTATTACAGAGAGGGCAAGATGCATAGTGAAAGATGTTTTTGCCATTCCACAATTTGGGCCTTTTTTCTGAATTTCTTTTAATCTAAATTGTTTTTATGATACCATTTTCTGTTATTTATAATCAGATAACTTTAAAAACGATTTACATGCATTTCTATTTATGATGCGCATGTAATTACTGATTTGCAAAGCATTACATACAATGATGGACTTTGTTTCCCTCTGGTGGTAGATGTGGATAAGGAAACAGCATACTCCACTCCATTTAAAGTGGAATTCCTATTTTAGGGTAATTCACTAATGTGGGAATTGCTCAGAATTAAAATTCAAGTTAAAATTTAAAGTTTTTGAAATGTATTTTGAATTGTGCACAATGGGTAAAAACAAGCACTGTTTTGATCACATAATACTATAGGGTTTATACAATAAAGCAACCAAATAAAATGGAAACTCAAATTTCAAAATTTATGCTAGAGTAGCTCATTCGGAAAACAATTCAAACTAAACTATAGTCTTTGCTTGGATAGTTTAACCTAAATTTCGGTTTTCAATTCTGTGTTTACTGAATAAACCCCTTTGTGTTTAAAAAGATAGCTATAAATTGAGTCCATCACCAATATCCAATAAAACCATTGTTACTTGTATCACACATCTACCTGCAAATAAATGCCTAGAAATCTTTGGTATCGGTTTATTTATTGTTGCAGCCACAGAAATATAAAATGATTTGCTCATCCTAAAGATTGCTCTTCTCTGTTCTCCTAAAATTAGAAGAATTACCGTGACTGATTTTATATATTCTTCTAAAATAAAACAAAAATTGAAATGTATTTCTTAAATCCAACTCCCGTCAAGCTCAGATTACTAAATGGCAAGGGATTTACACCAGCTATCTTATAAGGTACAAGAGGATAATGTATATAGTTGGATCACACCAAGATCAGGGTACATTCACCAATGGCCTCTGTTAATTTAGGGTATAGAGATGTTGCGAACATAAAATTTTCCGTTCACGAACGGCGAACGCGAACTTCCGCAAATGTTCGCGAACGGGCGAACCGTGCGAACCGCCATAGACTTCAATAGGCAGGCAAATTTTAAAACCCACAGGGACTCTTTCTGGCCACAATAGTGATGGAAAAATTGTTTCAAGGGGACTAACACCTGGACTGTGGCCTGCCGGAGGGGGATCCATGGCAAAACTCCCATGGAAAATTACATAGTTGATGCAGAGTCTGATTTGAATCCATAAAGGGCATAAATCACCTAACATTCCTAAATTGTTTGTAATAACGTGCTTTAAAACATCAGGTATGATGTTGTATCGATCAGGTAGTGTAAGGGTTACGCCCGCTTCACAGTGACAGACCAAACTCCCCGTTTAACGCACCGCAAACAACCGCAAACAGTCCATTTGCACAACCGCAAACTCCCCATTTGCACAAGGTTGGATACCAAGCTAGCCATGTCCCGTTCCTTGTCCTCACTGATGTCATTGAAGGTCTCTCCCTCCACCCAGCCACGTACAACACCAAGGGTCCCCGAAAGGTGACAACAAGCCCCCTGTATTATTTTTTTTTAAATGTACACTACTGTTACACCAGATATGAGTTGCACTGGTGTAACACTGTGCCCTGGCAGGCCCTGAAACGCACATGTGTGAAGGAAACTGACTGCTATTATTTCACAGTCAAATTTCTAGTTTTTTTTTTTTTATGTACACTACTGTTACACCAGATATGAGTTGCACTGGTGTGACACTGTGCCCTGGCAGGCCCTGAAACGCACACGTGTGAAGGAAACTGACTGCTATTATATTACAGTCAAAAAAGTTTTTGGTTTTTTTAAATGCAAGCTGTTGTGACACCAGATATGAGTGGTGGCACTGGGCAAGTGGGCACAGTATACGCTGTGAGCCTGACACACACGCTGACAGGCAGGCAACTGCAATTAGATAACACAGGGGGAAAAAAAGCAGACTAATGTTCTAGCCCTAGGCTTTTTGGGGTGCTGTCCTTACACCAGAGATCAGATGAATCCTTCAGGACTGTAGTGGACACTGAATACACTAGCCTAGCTATCGATTTCCCTATTAAATCAGCAGAAGCTACACTGTCCCTCCTCTCACTAAGAATGCAGCTTCCGGGGGGCGGGGCCTAGCTGTCATGGAGGAAAGACGCACTTCGTGTGAGCTCCCTCAATATCTCACTTTAAGCAGCTATCAACAAGCGAATTTCACCCCAGAAGGGGATGACCCAGCAATGTCATCTAAACAAGAATAAGGGGGGGGGGCCTAATGTCCTCCCCCTGGCCCCCACCCCTGAGCGGTGGGTGGGGGCCCTAAATACAAATTGGAGGGGGGGGGACCTAAAGTCCTCCCCCCTGGCCCCCACCCCTGAGCGGTGGGTGGGGGCCCTAAACAAGAATAAGGGGGGGACCTAATGTCCTCCCCCCTGGCCCCCACCCCTGAGTGGTGGGTGGGGGCCCTAAACGAGAATAAGTGGGGGACCTAATGTCCTCCCCCCTGGTCCCCACCCCTGAGCGGTGGGTGGGGGCCCTAAACTAGAATAAGGGGGGGGACCTAATGTCCTCGACCCAGGGCCCCACCACTGAGCGGCGGGTGGGGGCCCTAAATACATATGTAACCCCCCTCCCCCTCCCCCCAGGTGACTAGGGGTCCCCAAACCCCTAGTCACCCACTCACCCTAAAAATAATGAGGGGGGACCTTTAACTAAATACCTGTAAAAATAAAAATAAACTTACCATTCAATGTTTTCTTTCTTCTAAAAAATTTTTAGCCCCAAAAAAGGGCAAATAAAAAATCCATAATAACCGACGCAATAAAAAAATAATAAAAAAAACGAGCGCAAAAATATCCATTAAAAAAAGGACCCCCTCCTGAGCCCCCACCCCCACCTATTGCCCCTCCGCAATGGGGGCCCTAAATAAAAAGTTACTTAATCCACCAATCAGAGAGTTATGAGTCAAATTACACAGCGTGGGAAAATTCCAAAGAACTTTCCCACGCTGTGTAAAATGACACAGAGCACTCTGATTGGTGGATTTCAAACCAACCAATCAGAGTGCTGTGACAGGTAAATGTAGAGACTTACCTGTCAGTCTCTTCATTTACCTGTCAGAGCACTCTGATTGGATGGCTTAAACCCACCAATCAGATTGCTCTGAGCGTAATTGCTTTATAAGCCTTCCCTGCCCTGCAGAGTTCAGTCTGCGCGGAGCCCTCCATGGGTGAAGATGGATTTATTTTTTTGCGCTCGTTTTTTTTTTAATTGCGTCGGTTATTATGGATTTTTATTTGGGCAAAATACAAAAGTATACGGTGAAAAAATAATCTGCACTCTGGTGCTACAATCACCCTAGTGGGCCACAATAAACCACTAGAAAGAACACGATTAGTAAAATAGAGAATGGTGGTGAGAGCACTCAAATTGAAAGACAGATAAAAAATCAGATAATATTACCCACTTGTATGATACACTAAAAGGGAGAGAAAACACAACATAGGGTAATAACGTCAGATTAAAATAAACTTAGAACAAAGGAGGCAAATTGCACTCACAAACAGGGGGCCAATTAGAAGCTGGCCCAAGCTACACGCCTTGAACAGAAGAAATCTCCCAGAGACTGGAACAGGGACGAATTGTAGAGGGTGTCTTCCCAGGGTAAGTGCAACACACAGGAACGCAGGTTGTAGATTGCACACCAAATTTAATATAAATTACAAACAAAATAGACGAAATAATTAAAACGGAAAGTCCCATAAAACTTGCAGTAAATGTCCCAAAAACGTCCTCCGGGTCCACCTTACGCGTTTCGGCACAAAGCCTTCATCAGAGGTGCTATCTTCTGTTCTGTCACATAGTCCTTTATAAGTCCTATTCTTGGCGCCGTTTTCGCCGGTCATCTGCATTTCTCTTCCGGGTTCCGGCGTCAGGACGTCCTGCGTCATCACGTCCTGACGCTGCTGCTGGTTTCGGCGAGAAGGACGTGTAGGAAACGTCCTCCATTAAAATCAATACAATTACAACTAAAACATCCCTCAATTTATAAAAAAAGTCCCTCAAACTTCAAAATAATGCAGGGGGGGGGGAAGAGAAAGGGACATATATACAAAAAATTATTACATACAGCTTACGTTAAAAATGAATGTAATATATATATTACTAATGAATAAAACTATATCCCTAAAAATGAAATAAAATCCAAATCACATGGGGAGAATAAAACAAAGGTAGAGTTAGTGCAAATTGGGTACAAATATATAAAACACATTAATATGTTTATGGACCATGGTCCCCCAAAGGATACTCAGATGTATTTGTTAATTTCAAAATCGATATTTAACCCATTGGGAACCATGGTCTCCATTTCAAACATCCATTTCATCTCAGCATATCCTAAATTATACTCTTTGTCTCCCCCTCTCCAATGTGCTGTGATAATATCAATTCCCATAAACTCAATACCTCTTGGGTCCCCATTGTGTACCTCAGCAAAGTGTTTTGATACATTATGATTTAAAAATTTGCGTTTTATATTGTATATATGTTCTCTAATCCTGGTTTTAAGGTTACGTATGGTCTTGCCAATATATTGGTAACCACATTGGCACGTAAGCAAATAAATTACTCCCTTACTCGAGCAATTTATAAACGTATTTATTTTATATTCTTTTTTCGTAACTAGTGAGGTAAACTGAGAGATTTTTCTATTTTTATTTGTTCTAAAACTACAACCTTGACATGTACCACAATAATGAAAACCTTTACTCCCCTTTAAAAATGATTTGTTTTCTGCTTTTTCTTTATCTAAAAAACTGCTTGTTAATAACTGCTTAAAATTGTTAGCCCCTCTAAAAATAAATTTTTACAAGAAATCAATAGACAGCTTGAGGATGAGAAAACATACAAAGAATTAAAACATAACCCCCTTCCGGATATTCAATTAAAATATAAAGAACTTTTAGATGAAGGCGTAGAAACAGGGATCCTAACCAAAAAGGAGTATGAGTTTTTAAATATTAAATACCCTAGAATCCCTGTGATCTATATATTACCTAAGGTGCATAAAGACACTGAAAATCCCCCAGGGAGACCGATTGTATCGGGGATAGGGTCCCTCTTATCCCCTTTATCCCAATATATAGATCGTTTCCTCCAAAAAAAAGTAATAGGATGTCCAGCTTACCTAAAAGACACCATGAGCCTCCTCCAAATTTTAGATGATTTTATTTGGGAGGAAGATTTTATCATGGCAACGTGCGACGTTAAGAGTCTATATACAATTATAGATCATAAAAAAGGTTGTGAGGCAGTGAAATTTTATCTCGAAAAATCAGGAGAAATGGACAGTATTCAAGTGGATTTTTTAATTAAATGTATTTATTTCATTTTAAATAACAATTTTTTCTGGTTTGAAGGCAAGTTTTACCTACAGATTTTAGGAACAGCAATGGGGACCAGATTTGCCCCGAGTTATGCAAATCTCTTTATGTCTTTTTGGGAAGAACACAATATCTATTCCCAATCAGAACACGGGGCAAATCTGGTCCTCTATAAAAGGTATATTGACGACATTTTTATAATTTGGAAAGGGAATAGGGAATCCCTAGAGAATTTTATCCTCACTCTTAACTGTAATTCCTTTAATATTAACCTATCACATGAAATCAGTAGGAAAAGTGTCAACTTTTTAGATCTTTTAATTTACATCGAGAATAACAAGATTAAAAGTAAAACATTTTTTAAGAGTGTGGACGTTAACAGTTTTATAGATTTAAAAAGTTGCCATTTTGAGCGGGCAAAGCGGATGGTCGCATGGTAGCGGGGCTCCCGATAATTGAGCCGACAAACCCCCTATACAAACGAGCAAAAGGATCAAATCACCTCTCCAGACAGCCATCGAGACCCACACATCCTCAATGGGTCGAAAAACGAAAAAGGCGAAAGCCGAAAAACCCCGACAGAGCATGGATATCGGGGCTCTGTGGCGGCAGGCACAGGCCGCAACCGGAGCGCACATGGCGGCTATGCATGGCGGATGCTCCGATTTTTCAGATGGGACCTCTGAAGGAGAGGATGGGGACCCCTCACAGCCCGAGACCATACAGGTACAAACGCTGGTACAGGCACAGCCACCCATGAAAGCACCCACCCCAGTTACTATGGAGGCTTTGGGGGAACTCATGGCAGACCACCATAGAAAGATAGCTGCAGATGTGGCCCTACTCAGGGAAGATTTTAAACTTGTCACAGTCAGGCTGGGAGCTGTAGAAGGCACCGCCAATAATCACACAACGCAGATTGCAGAATTACAAGCGGCAGTACATGGCCTAAAGCAGCAGACCCTGCTCCACGAGCAGCTACTTGCCTCCCAAGAGGATAAACTTCGCCGGAACAACATAAAACTTAGGGGAGTCCTGGACTCCGTCCCAGAGGCGGAACTACCACATCTGGCCAGAAGGCTTCTCACCACGCTAGTGACCCCGAGAACAGCCAAGGCTATCACCCTCGATGGCATATTCCGCCTACCAAAGTCCGCGAGAGCCCCACAAACCGCCACAGGGGACCTCATAGTCCGGTTTCAATCCATCAGTGACAAGCAAGCAATCATGGCAGCAGTTAGAGGCCAACCGACACTTACCTTCGAGGGGATGGTACTTTCCTTTTTCTCTGATCTCTCAGGGGGGACATTGGCGTGGAGGAGATCCTTGGGCCCATTCACATCCCTCCTACGACAACACCAAATCCGGTACCGCTGGGGACCAGGGCGCACCCTTCTGGTTGACCGAGGAGGCAGCTCTCACATGGTCCATAACATGCAGGAGGCCACGGAGGCACTGGGACTATTGAACCTCCCCACGACTGCGCTCACTACAGCGACAGACACAGCTGGACCCACGCGCACACTAGGGAGGAACGCAGCCGCCGCACCGGAATTCGTCCCTCGACGACCACCTGCAAACCCATATGCGGCAGCCACTACATGAACTGGAGCCCGGTACTGTGGGACTCACTTTAGGGCATGCCCCCCACCGTCGACCATTTGCATAAGACTCTACACATGTTACAGTTGAGAACATTTTAAGTGTTAATTTTGCAACCACGGAAATAGTTTATTTTTATTTTTCTTCTTCTTCACTAACCTCACTAGAATGTGCCTAATAACTTCCTGCTCACGCATATGTTGACATACGTTGTGCACACAATCTCTTACAGCTTAAAGGCTTCTTATGCAATACCACATATACACTAGACCCGCTACTCACTGTACTCCTAAACAAGTTAAAACGTATTGAATCTTGGACATATTTCAGGAGCACCCACACTATTACAGGCATCCAAAGGCACTTTCACGCCATTTATCTATGGCCCCACCTGAGCTTCCCCTCGGGGTTACAGGCGCTACCTGACCGGCACAAGGGGACGCTAAACTACTCGCTATAGACGGGAACAGGGTAGACAGAACGCAAGGGCCACCAGCTCATCTCAGGGTTATACAGCAGGGCCCACACTACGCAGTACAGCTCCCTTCAGCATAGAACAAATAACATGCACGCCCATGCATGGCGCATCATTATGTTCCAGGACCGAGCTTTAGGTCACCTACGATATGCGGACAACTACTGCCCCCCACAGCCACATCAGCTTCACCCCTTATATGCCGCAGCTAAGCGCCCTGCGAATATTATTCTCACATTGTTTCAATGTCATATGTCCAATGATGGACAACTTAATTAATGCCAAAGTTATGTTTAGCTTATTCATCGTTTTAATGTTTTCAGTTTTGCGAGAGATAACCTAGAGAAAACACTCTCACTTGATGGTTAGTTGGTTTCTGCTTAATTTCAGTAGACATACTCGATGACCATGTATTCACTTATACCCACAAAAATGTGCAAGGAATCTGTATACCACGGCACTGTTACCTCATGTAAGTTTAAATTGGGCTTGTACCGCTGTCGTGGCGCAACAAGTCTGCTATGTTCATGATTTGCACAATAAAATAAAGATTGACAAAAAAAAAAAAAAAAGTTGCCATTTTAAACCTTGGTTAACTAATATTCCGAAAGGCCAGTTTTTGCGACTCAAGAGAAATTGCACAGAAGAAGAGGAATTTTTTAACCAGGCCAAAATCTTAAAGACAAAATTTATTGAGAAAGGGTACATTAAAGAGGATTTAGACACCATTGAAAGAGAAATTGCGGAAAGAGACAGACAGCCTCTACTAAAATATAAAGAGAAAAAAGATCCTAATGAAAGACAATATCAGAATGAGGTGATCCCTTTTATTTTTAATTTTAGCTCAAATAATGGAATTTTACAAAAAATAGTTAGAAAACACTGGTATGTTTTAAAAGAAGATTCAGATGCAGTTCCGTTTTTAGGTTTTAAACCAAAATTTATTTTTAGAGGGGCTAACAATTTTAAGCAGTTATTAACAAGCAGTTTTTTAGATAAAGAAAAAGCAGAAAACAAATCATTTTTAAAGGGGAGTAAAGGTTTTCATTATTGTGGTACATGTCAAGGTTGTAGTTTTAGAACAAATAAAAATAGAAAAATCTCTCAGTTTACCTCACTAGTTACGAAAAAAGAATATAAAATAAATACGTTTATAAATTGCTCGAGTAAGGGAGTAATTTATTTGCTTACGTGCCAATGTGGTTACCAATATATTGGCAAGACCATACGTAACCTTAAAACCAGGATTAGAGAACATATATACAATATAAAACGCAAATTTTTAAATCATAATGTATCAAAACACTTTGCTGAGGTACACAATGGGGACCCAAGAGGTATTGAGTTTATGGGAATTGATATTATCACAGCACATTGGAGAGGGGGAGACAAAGAGTATAATTTAGGATATGCTGAGATGAAATGGATGTTTGAAATGGAGACCATGGTTCCCAATGGGTTAAATATCGATTTTGAAATTAACAAATACATCTGAGTATCCTTTGGGGGACCATGGTCCATAAACATATTAATGTGTTTTATATATTTGTACCCAATTTGCACTAACTCTACCTTTGTTTTATTCTCCCCATGTGATTTGGATTTTATTTCATTTTTAGGGATATAGTTTTATTCATTAGTAATATATATATTACATTCATTTTTAACGTAAGCTGTATGTAATAATTTTTTGTATATATGTCCCTTTCTCTTCCCCCCCCCCTGCATTATTTTGAAGTTTGAGGGACTTTTTTTATAAATTGAGGGATGTTTTAGTTGTAATTGTATTGATTTTAATGGAGGACGTTTCCTACACGTCCTTCTCGCCGAAACCAGCAGCAGCGTCAGGACGTGATGACGCAGGACGTCCTGACGCCGGAACCCGGAAGAGAAATGCAGATGACCGGCGAAAACGGCGCCAAGAATAGGACTTATAAAGGACTATGTGACAGAACAGAAGATAGCACCTCTGATGAAGGCTTTGTGCCGAAACGCGTAAGGTGGACCCGGAGGACGTTTTTGGGACATTTACTGCAAGTTTTATGGGACTTTCCGTTTTAATTATTTCGTCTATTTTGTTTGTAATTTATATTAAATTTGGTGTGCAATCTACAACCTGCGTTCCTGTGTGTTGCACTTACCCTGGGAAGACACCCTCTACAATTCGTCCCTGTTCCAGTCTCTGGGAGATTTCTTCTGTTCAAGGCGTGTAGCTTGGGCCAGCTTCTAATTGGCCCCCTGTTTGTGAGTGCAATTTGCCTCCTTTGTTCTAAGTTTATTTTAATCTGACGTTATTACCCTATGTTGTGTTTTCTCTCCCTTTTAGTGTATCATACAAGTGGGTAATATTATCTGATTTTTTATCTGTCTTTCAATTTGAGTGCTCTCACCACCATTCTCTATTTTACTAATGGATTTTTATTTGCCCTTTTTTGGGGCTAAAAAAATAAGATTTTAGAAGAAAGAAAACATCGAATGGTAAGTTTATTTTTACAGGTACTTAGTTAAATGGTCCCCCCTCATTATATTTAGGGTGAGGGGGGTAGGTAGGAGTTTATTTTTTGGGGGACCCCTAGTCACCTGGGGGAGGGGGGTTAAATTTTCATTTAGGGTCCCCACCCACCGATCAGGGGTGGGGGCCAGGGGGGAGGACATTAGGTCCCCCCCCCTTATTCTTGTTTAGGGCCCCCACCCACCGCTCAGGGGTGGGGGCCAGGGGGAGGACAATAGGTCCCCCCAATTTGTATTTAGGGCCCCCACCCGCCGCTCAGGGGTGGGGGCCAGGGGGGAGGACATTAGGTCCCCCCCATTTGTATTTAGGGCCCCCACCCGCCGCTCAGGGGTGGGGGCCAGGGGGGAGGACAATAGTCCCTCCCTTATTCTTGTTTAGGACCCCCACCCGACCGCTCAGGGGTGGGGGCCAGGGGGGAGGACAATAGGTCCCCCCCCCCTTATTCTTGTTTAGGGCCCCCACCCACCGCTCAGGAGTGGCGAGTTAAAAAGGTGATTTTTACTTCCCTTTACTCCATTGCCGCATTGTTCTCACCACAGTCAATCCGCCTCCTGGCGGAGATCATTAGATTGTTGATTTCAGCCAATCAAATATCTCCCATTATGGAATGATTGGAAGGTTAATGTGCATGTGTGGCAAAATGCAGTGCTGCACCAAACAAACGTGTCTAGGAGACCATCTAATAGTAATAGCAGAGTTTATCTCAGCTTTGGAGGCAAATGAGCCTCTAGTGGCCTTCAGGAAGAAAGCCACTAGGTGCATTTAACATTTCCATATAGACATTGCTATTTCTACAAAATGGCCATATTTTACATTGCATGGTTAAGATGACAGGGCCACTGCACCCAGACCACTACATTTAGATGTTTTGGTCTGGGTGACTTTAAGTTTGAATGTTCAACAAATAGCTAAATTAATTTACAACAATGTTGGACAAAAACATAAAGACTGTAATTGACTATCAATTCTAGAACAAGTTTAGGTTCTCCCAGAGGCAATTCTGGATTTATATCAACACGTAAAGCAAGATTTTGTCTAAGATGGCAGCATAGTTAGCCACAATACAATTATTTAGGTAAGAACTTTCCCCAGGCTGGAACTGGCAGGAGTTGGAATTAATTCTCCATGCTCTTCATCAAGTGTCAAGGATCCGTGCAGGTAAAACCAAGAATATATACGTTCCCGTAATATGATTAGTGAAATCTATATGCCCTTTAATGCACCCAAGAAACTTTCTTCTAAACAGAAAGGGTTTATAAATATAAAATAACTCTACTCCCTAAACATCCAGTTGGTATGTTGCATCCATTTGTGCATCATTGGTGTATAGTCTTACAATCCTGGGTCAGTGGCTCTACCCGTGACCCCGGGATCCTCCAGGGGTCATACCTTAATAACAGATGTGGGAATGGCCAAATGATGACAGATATCTCCTGGTTGGGTAAGCAGTGCACTCATTCATTACCTCTGTCACACGCATGCAAATGTACCATTAGCACTAATTATTCCATGTTTCTAATTTACTAAGTGTAATAATGGATATGCCTGTCTTTGTTTAGTTAATGATCCCGCTTAGGAAAGCAAAAACATGCATAATTACAGGTTAGGGTTACCATACGTCCAGCTTTGGCCAGACATATTCCCTTTTTTTCTTCTGTCAGGCTGCTTTATTTACAATAAATGTTCAGCCGAGATGCATTTTAATTGTTTCTGAAAATAAAAGTGTGTAGTGCCAGTGGAGCCTGTTGCTGAGACTGTGAAGAAATGACTATATTATTCGATATTTTGTTGCATAGTTCTTGCTTTTTGTGTACTTTTCATTCGGCAGATGGGTCTGCCGAACAGAGACCACCCCTGGCTCACTTAACTTCAAAGCCGGCATCACTTTCACCCTCTATGTGTGCGGTCAGCGTTCGTACTGTCGAACGCCACGTGGCAGAGAAAACCGCGGCCATCTTTTTTTCGCCAAACAAAGGCAGCGGGACTTGGTCGTCGAGTGTCTGGAACTAAAATCGGACACTCGACTTCCCAAACACCGGTCTCCATCATGCGAACGCTGGAACTAGTGATACCGATTAGCTAGGAGAGCGCTATTCGGTACAAAGATGCACACGAATGAGGGGAACAATCGCTGCTAGGAGCCAGGGGAATTCATTCGGTACTTTTATGCATTTCTTCCCTTTTTCTGAAGTGACCGGCAAAACCACACGAACCTCTGGAACTATTTTGGGCAGTCCGGCCCCAGTGGACCGGTCACAAAGGACTTCCATACTTTTTGCGAACCCCTGAACCGATCCGGGTGAAATTTGGATATGTTGGTCACCCGGATCGGGGCTATCAGGGGATATAGTATTTGTGGGGATACCCCAGGTATAAAGGGGTGTTCCAGAAATTGGGGAAAATAGTGAATTTTCAGCCTGGAGATAATTAGGTTGTTACTATATCAGACCTGATTATCTCCAGGACTAGGGGAGGGAACTGCCTGTTTGTATTGGGTGTGTTTTATATTTTTACTGTTCGGGATTGGATAATTGTTACTCCTCCCTGTGGGATGTCCCCTTGCATGGGGACCTGCATAAAAAGCCATGTGTGTGAATAAACGTTAGTTCTGCTTGTATCCTGAACCTGGACTCTGACTGTTATTTGGAATTCGTATGCTGTAACGAGGGAATTATCTTATGCAGCTGTTATATTCCGTATGGACTTCGTCCCTGTAACTACCGAACCGGATTCTCGCTACCTTAGGCTCTGACCGTCCGGGAGGAAACTACCGAACTCGATTTGGTTAAACGTGGTTTCCTTACAACTGGTGGCAAGCGGAGGGATTCGAATCCCGAATGGACATTGCAAACCAAGCAAGGGAATGAATGGCTCAGCAGTACCAGCTACTTAAAAGAACCACACTAAAGGATTTACTGGAAGCTCGAGGCAGAGTGGCAAGTAACAAGACAAAAGCCACGTTAATTGCAGAATTAATACAGAGCGATAATACCAGCAACACAGAAATGGATCAAGAGGAAGAAAACGTGATGCAAAAGGACATCCGATGGATGCTCAGTCTGTTGGGACCCAACCCAGCTACAGAGGCGGTTCTGCAGGTCATGGCACAAGCTAGACAATCGCAAAAAGAGCGAGAGGACCGGGACAGACCGTCACAGGGGGATTTACTACACTCCCCGGGAAGTACTGGGGAAATACCAAAGAAGGTAAACTATGCAGCCTTTAAATCTTTTAATGACAATGAGATGGAAATTGACAGTTACTTGCAAGACTTTGAACGCCAATGTGCACTGGAGGGATTAGACTCCACGAAATGGGCTGCAGTCATTAGCAGTAAATTGTCAGGTAGAGCAGCCGAGGCGCTGCGAGCAGTACCTGAGGGGGACATACATAATTATGAAAAAATAAAAGACATTTTGTTGGCCAGATATGCTGTAACTCCGGAGGCATACCGGAAAAAGTTTAGAGATCTGAGAAAGACTGGGAGAGATTCCCATACGGAATGGGCATTTCGGCTACAACGGGCGGCCCGCAATTGGATGAAGGGCTGCCAAGCAACCACCCTGGAGGATGCTTTGCAACTTATGTTACTGGAGCAATTTTTTAATCACTCTGCAGAGGACATAAAAGACTGGGTTAAAGATAGAAAACCAAAAACTGTGGAGGAAGCCGCCAGGTTAGCGGATGAGTATCAGGATAATAGGAGGAAGGAGCAAGGGGTGAGCAGACCACCTTTTAAGCCTAACTACCAGGCTCCAACAACCCCTACCCCTCCTAGACCCTCCATGAGTAACCCTTCACCGAACCCAGCAAACACACCACGTCCCCCTGCAGTGTGTCATTATTGCAAACAACCAGGGCATTATAAGAATCAGTGCCCTCGCTTAAACCGGGGAAGCTGGGAAAGGCAACCCCCACAACAACCCAGGGCAGCTGCTCATTGTGTGCAACAGGAAGGCACAACCGGTGTTCCTAACCAAGAAGAACAGTGGAGTGTGTTACACGAGGTCAACCCAGTTCAAGCTGGGGGTGACAACCGGGACCACCACCGCCAATGGATTACCGTAGATGGTGTGGGGGCCCGGGCTCTGAGAGACTCTGGGGCTACTTTGACTGTGGTGCAACCTCACACGATCAGAGCGCAAGCTCGCACCGGACGCACAGTCGCTGTGAGGGTGGCTGGGGGCGCTATCCACAAACTGCCCACTGCTAATATCCTTGTTGATTGGGGTTCCGGGTCCAAACAGCTGGAGGTGGGGATTATGCAAGAACTACCCGCCGAGGTTTTGTTGGGAAATGATGTAGGATGCTTGACCTCCCAACTGGCCCGAGACCCCCCTGCCGAGGCATACCCAGTTACCACCCGAGCTCAAGCCAGACTGGAAGCTCCGCTGCACTCTGAGGAAAACCAGGTAAGAGTCGAAATACCCCCCTTACCCGATCCTCCCTGTCCTTTCTGGGATACCCCCCAGGGGTTTGAACAAGAGCAGCGTACCGATCCCACATTAGAGGGTTATAGGAAGGCAGCGGCCGTTACCCCAGGGAACAACCCACACGAAAAGTTTGAGTGGTATAAGGGGTTGCTGTATAGAGTGACCGAGGGGGTGGGACAGGGGGCCACCCAGGTCATCAAAAGACAGTTAATTGTACCCCGTAAATTCCGGGCTGAATTGCTAAAACTCAGTCATGACATTCCCCTAGCAGGACATTTGGGGGTTAAAAAGACAAGAGACAGGTTAACCCAAACCTTCTTCTGGCCCAGGGTCACCCAGGACCTCAAGTATTACTGCAGGACGTGCGACGTCTGCCAAAGGGTGGGAAAAAGGGGAGACCTTCGGAAGGCCAAACTTCACCCATTGCCCATTATAGAGCAGCCCTTTCACCGAGTAGCGGTAGATTTAATAGGACCCCTCAGCCGACCCAGCCAGTCGGGCAAAAAGTTCATACTAACCGTGGTCGACTACGCCACTAGATACCCAGAGGCAGTCGCCCTCACCAATATAGAGGCAGAGACCGTGGCCGAAGCCCTTATTCAGATTTTCACCCGAGTAGGTTTCCCACAAGAGATCCTATCCGATCGGGGAACTCAGTTCACGGCTACCCTGACACAACAATTGTGGCAGAGCTGTGGGGTGAAACCCCTGTTCAGCGCCCCGTACCATCCCCAGACTAACGGGCTCTGTGAACGTTTCAATGGCACTCTAAAACAGATGCTAAAAACCTTTACGGAGTCCCACAAGAACTGGGAAAAATTCCTCCCCCACCTTCTGTTTGCCTACCGTGAAGTGCCCCAGGCCTCCACTGGGTTTTCCCCCTTCGAACTCCTGTACGGGAGAAAAGTTCGGGGCCCACTGGAGCTCGTACGGGAACACTGGGAGGGCAATACAGACGAGGGGGGAGTCCCTATCGTCCAGTATGTTCTGGAGTTCCGGGACCGTCTGCGGGCGCTCACTGCATCGGTTCTGGAGAACCTGCAGACGGCCCAGGAGGACCAGAGGAAATGGTACGATAGGGGAGCCCAAGATAGAGTACTAGAATTAGGGCAGAAGGTGTTAGCTTTGAGGCCAGTTAAAAAGGATAAGCTACAAGCCGCATGGCAGGGACCATTTAAGGTAGTAGAACGGGTTAGCGAGACCACCTACATCGTGAGCAAATGCTCAGATGAAAGGCTGACCAAAGCCTTCCATGTGAATATGCTCAAACCATACTTTGAGAGAACAGAGGATGTGGGCGCCGTGTGTGCGCCCGCCACAGAAGATAGCGAGGGACTACCCCTCCCCGATTTACTAGACACCGCTCCCTGTACTATTGACCAAGTAAGCTTGGGTCAAAATTTAAACCCCCTGGAGAAAGGTGAGGCCACGCAACTGCTGCAGAGGTACCAAGAGATGTTTTCAGCCACCCCAGGCTATACCTCCGCTGCGGTACACCGCGTGGAAACACAGGGAGAGACGCCACTGCGGCAACAACCATATCGGATCCCGGAAGCAGTGCGTGAGAATATGCTCACCGAGTTAAGGGATATGTTACAGTTAGGGGTAATAGAACCCTCGCAAAGTCCTTGGGCCTCCCCGGTAGTACTAGTGCCGAAGCGCGACGGTACCACGCGCTTCTGTGTAGACTATCGGAGGCTTAACGATCGTACCATAACAGACGCCTACCCCATGCCCAGAATAGATGAGCTCTTAGACCGTATGGCGGGGGGGAACTACTTGACTACCCTGGACCTGTGCAAAGGTTATTGGCAGATCCCCTTGGAGCCTGCGGCCATCCCCAAGTCGGCATTCGTCACCCCTTTCGGGCTATACCAATTCAAGGTTATACCCTTTGGGATGAAGAATGCCCCGGCTACCTTTCAGAGGATGGCCGATAGGCTCCTGGAGGGGTTTCAGGACTTCGCATGCGCGTATCTAGACGATATTGCAGTCTACAGCCGCACATGGGGAGACCATCTGGGCCATGTGTCCAGGGTACTCCAACGAATCCACCTCGCAGGGCTCACGTTAAAACCCGACAAATGTCACGTAGGACTGGCCGAGGTACAGTATCTCGGCCACCGGGTGGGCTCCGGTAGACAGCGTCCAGAACCAGCTAAGGTAGAGGCCATAGCGAACTGGCCCCAACCTCGGACCAAAACCCAGGTACTAGCCTTCTTAGGGACGGCCGGTTATTATAGAAAGTTTGTCCCAGAGTACAGCGCCCTGGCCAAACCCCTCACCGACCTTACCAAAAAGGCCCTTCCCAAACAGGTTTCCTGGACCCCAGAGTGCACGGACGCTTTCCAGAAGCTTAAAGCGGCATTGAGTGAGGCTCCTGTGTTGGCAGCACCCGACTACACTAAACAATTTCTTGTACACACAGATGCCTCCATGTTCGGACTGGGAGCCGTGCTAAGCCAAGTGGGCACAGACGGCATGGAACACCCGGTGGCATACCTCAGCCGTAAACTGTTACCCCGAGAAGTCAGCTATGCCACCGTAGAAAAAGAATGCTTGGCCCTCGTGTGGGCACTCAAGAAGCTACAGCCCTATTTGTATGGGCGGGCATTTACCCTTATGACGGACCACAACCCCCTGGTATGGCTTAACCGGGTAGCTGGAGACAATCCCAGGCTATTACGGTGGAGCCTAGCCCTTCAACCTTATAATTTTACTATGCAGTACCGGCCCGGAAAGCAAAATGGTAATGCGGATGGCTTGTCACGCCAGACCGAACTGGACTCCTAAACCGCTACTTTTCTCGGACATCCCCAAGCCAACCCGACAGGGTCTAGGCGGGTATGCCGACCTATGGACTTATAGGGGAGCAGTGTGAAGAAATGACTATATTATTCGATATTTTGTTGCATAGTTCTTGCTTTTTGTGTACTTTTCATTCGGCAGATGGGTCTGCCGAACAGAGACCACCCCTGGCTCACTTAACTTCAAAGCCGGCATCACTTTCACCCTCTATGTGTGCGGTCAGCGTTCGTACTGTCGAACGCCACGTGGCAGAGAAAACCGCGGCCATCTTTTTTTCGCCAAACAAAGGCAGCGGGACTTGGTCGTCGAGTGTCTGGAACTAAAATCGGACACTCGACTTCCCAAACACCGGTCTCCATCATGCGAACGCTGGAACTAGTGATACCGATTAGCTAGGAGAGCGCTATTCGGTACAAAGATGCACACGAATGAGGGGAACAATCGCTGCTAGGAGCCAGGGGAATTCATTCGGTACTTTTATGCATTTCTTCCCTTTTTCTGAAGTGACCGGCAAAACCACACGAACCTCTGGAACTATTTTGGGCAGTCCGGCCCCAGTGGACCGGTCACAAAGGACTTCCATACTTTTTGCGAACCCCTGAACCGATCCGGGTGAAATTTGGATATGTTGGTCACCCGGATCGGGGCTATCAGGGGATATAGTATTTGTGGGGATACCCCAGGTATAAAGGGGTGTTCCAGAAATTGGGGAAAATAGTGAATTTTCAGCCTGGAGATAATTAGGTTGTTACTATATCAGACCTGATTATCTCCAGGACTAGGGGAGGGAACTGCCTGTTTGTATTGGGTGTGTTTTATATTTTTACTGTTCGGGATTGGATAATTGTTACTCCTCCCTGTGGGATGTCCCCTTGCATGGGGACCTGCATAAAAAGCCATGTGTGTGAATAAACGTTAGTTCTGCTTGTATCCTGAACCTGGACTCTGACTGTTATTTGGAATTCGTATGCTGTAACGAGGGAATTATCTTATGCAGCTGTTATATTCCGTATGGACTTCGTCCCTGTAACTACCGAACCGGATTCTCGCTACCTTAGGCTCTGACCGTCCGGGAGGAAACTACCGAACTCGATTTGGTTAAACGTGGTTTCCTTACAGAGACCACTTTATAAAAGTTGCAGGAAAGGTCTCTGTGAGGGGCCCCTGCAGCCTCCTTCTACACTTTACCTTCGCCCTATTACACTATGCCTGGGAGTTTACACTATGTCTCTTTTCTTCAATATTGTAGCCCCATGTAGCTAGAGCGCAGCTAAGCGGAAAAAGGCCTTGACAGGGGTTAGGAGGCGGGCTTAGGAGGAAGTAAGCAAGGGTTGGAATTATGGGTAAGTAGGATTGGCTATTTAAATGAGCAGCCATTTTAGGTGAGTCATTCTAACTTTCTACCTGGCTGAGTTTGTCCCACCCACCCTCCCTTTGTTTGTTATGTGTTTATTTAACCCGTTTCTTTCACAGCGGCGGGACGGGGAGCTGAAGGAGAGGAAATAGGCTCCCCTGGATGAACGTGAGGTGGAATAAACAGATTGTGGTCATCGGTGGTTGAGAGGTTTCGAGTCCTGGAGGT
Organism: Pelobates fuscus; assembly: GCF_036172605.1. Classification (NCBI taxonomy): domain Eukaryota; kingdom Metazoa; phylum Chordata; class Amphibia; order Anura; family Pelobatidae; genus Pelobates; species Pelobates fuscus. Next base: position 80,256,719 of record NC_086323.1, on the reverse strand, counting down.
GGCTCAGAACCTGGTGGGGCAGGGGTATCCGGGTATACCCCTGCCGTGGTTAATGGATGGTTGGCACTTTGGAATGTTGGTGTATGTTATAAATATGTATATGTGTTATTATATGGGGGTCATTGCCTTTTGTATGGTAGCCGAAGGAACAGGATGCGAGGGGGCGGAGTATGGGGGGCAATGACCCATGTTTATCTGTTAATTTATTTTGTTATTATTATTATTATTATTATTATTATTAATTATTGGTTAATAAAGCTGTGGACAAATTTCCCCATATTACTTAGTGTCTGTGTGTTATTGGGTTAGGATATGGGGGTGGTTTGTCCTGGATTCCGACTGCCCAAATGGCGACTATACACCTGTCAAGTCACAACCAATTACATGATGCGCAAATAAGATTCTACATTGCAACAGCTGCAGTGCCTCTGGAGAGGGAGAGTGAGAGGAAGTCCTCACGATGGCGCTCTACCAACAAAACACTCCTGCATTTACACTGACATTAAAGGGACTCTCCAGGGAGGAGATTTTACTCACCTCGTTCCAGCGCCGGGAGCCTCGTGAAGCCACGCCCCCTATTTCGTCAAAATGACGAAATAGGCGGGCGCGAGCATGGAGCAATCAGACGCTTCCATTTGGAAGCGTCATTGCTCCCTTGTGCGCATGCGCGGCTTTGCCGCACATGCGCACATACTTCAGAGGGCGGCATTCATGCCGACCTCTGAAGTGCTGAGCGCACTACCGCGCATGCACGCGGTGTGCGCGGCCGCGAGCTGAGCTGAGTGACAGCTCAGCTCGCGGTCTTTGCCCGCCCCCCTCCTCCGCTGACAGGCTGGAGAGAGAAGGCGCGCACACAGTGCCTTCTCTCTCCTGAACACGTCAGACGTATTTTAATACGTCTGACGTGTACAGGGCCTTTTTAGGGCCCTGCGTGATAGGAAGTCCCTCTAGTGGCCGTCTAAGTGACGGCCACTGGAGGTATTCCTATCAATCAATGTAAACACTGTATTTTCTCTGAAAATACAGTGTTTACATTAGATTGCCTGCAGGGAGCTATAGATAATACCTGAACAACTACATTAAGCTGTAGTTGTTCAGGTGACTATAGTGTCCCTTTAAATACTTCACATATACCGAACAGTTTCAGTATGTTACAGCTCTATCAATGTGTCCACAACACATTTCTACGGGTAGCATGTGATTGGTCATTGCTAATGTTTGCGCTGGTTAAAAAGAAACAAATCAGCAAAAGCGAACTCTGCAGCCAAGAAAATATATTTTTTCTTTCTTTTTTAATCGTTAGGAATGGAATCTTGAAAAAAAACTAATAAATGCGCACTTTTAACTGCATTGTTAAAATCCATTTTCACTTTGTAACCTAAACATTCCCTTTAAATCATTAAAAAAAACTAGCAAAAACTGGTCAGAGATTTTGTTTTAATCTGTCATTGCTATGACACAATTCTGCCACTTGGGGAAGTCTTTGCTTGCTAGACAAAGATAAGCACAGACACTTTGCTGCAGAGGAAATTGGGTGTAGGTATTCTCTTGAAGAAAAGTTTCACTTTCTGTTATAGCTCTAGGAAATGAGCCGGAGAGGTTTATTAAAGCTTCCAGGTAACTTCGTGAACAATTTAAATGCAGGTATGTTTCCATAAAAGCTGTGTAATTATTGAGCTGCTGGGAGATATGTTGCAGAACGTTCTATGTATGAAAGAGTTTAGTATATACTGCAGGGACTACCCTACTTGCTCTGCCCACGGCCAGCAACAGTTAATTTGTAGCTCCTGAATGAATATTATGTTAGCTTGTTATGCCTTTTTAATTGGGAATGTGTGTTACATGCAGTATGCCTGTAAGGGTGGTGCTAGCTGCAGGGTACATGTTCTATAAGCAGACTATGAAACGTGCAGCAATTAATGTATGAATGAGAAGTATAAATATAGCTTATTAAAGTTCAATTGTTGCTGTGAGAATTGTTAATATGGAGTATTCCTTGCTAACAGGTGATTTACTTGTTTAGCCCTTAATACAGGTATGTGTACAGCAGGTAATATGGGGGGGGGGGGGGGGTGCACATAGAGAAAAATACCATCTAAACTTTACTTTAACCCCTTAAGGACCAAACTTCTGGAATAAAAGGGAATCATGACATGTCACACATGTCATGTGTCCTTAAGGGGTTAAAAGAAATACTAACTTAAAAAAAAGGTGCACCCCTAGGGGTGTCCTGGCTGGGACGTATCGCCACTATCAAAATGAACCTCCTTCCCAGATTCCTATACCTCTACCAAACCCTCCCCATACCAATCCATAAACAAGATTTCAAGGAACTACAGTCGGCTATAGACACATTCATTTGGAATGGACGCAAACCTAGAGTGCGCCGGAATACACTATATGTATCCAAGAAACACTGGGGACTAGGTCTCCCGCACTTTACACACTACCACTCAGCAGCGCACTTAGCGCAAATGCAACAGTGGCACGTCCAACCAGGGAAAAAAAGATGGGTAGACCTAGAACACATAATCTTCGGCTGGGATCATCCATCCCTTTACATGTGGATACCCAAACCACACATGCCCCTACCCCTCCCCCAACTGCACCCGCAATCACCCACGTGCTCGATCTATGGGACAAAATGAGGGACAAATTTGAATTGTCATCCTTCCTTTCCCCCATGACCCCCATCTGGAGGAACAAGCTCTTCCCACCGGGACTCACTCCCAAACACTTTGCCCAATTCGAACACAGAGACATCTCCCGACTGGGGCATCTATACCAAAACAACGACATCATACAATTCACAGATATCAAAGATTCATCCTGTCATGTCTTAACTACCGGTATTAAATAGTCTCTTCCGGGTTTACGGAGCTTAGCCACACCCCCTTCTCTGACGCGGTCTCCCCACGCTACATAATGAGACCGCGCCAGATTCAAGACGCTGGATTATTGAAAAGCGTTACCGCGAAATCAACCCGCCTAGCAAGATTCCTCTAAACCTCTTTGTTGTGCACCGAACCCGGACTGGAAAACTATCGACCCTCCTTCTCCTCTCCTCGACCACGGCTAGTAACTGGACCTTCCTCATCCAGTTTAACAACTTCCCTCCGCGGAGGAGAACTTAGGGAAACCTGATCCTTCACCATCGAAAGCTAAGTCATATTCTGAATCCGTAATAGGAGATTATCTGCTCCCAAGCCTGCTAATCGTTTCTGCTACAGCCTGCTCTCAAGCCTGCTTACCTCGGACTCCAAACTAATCATTCCTGCTGCAACTTCATCTCTTACTTTGCTCCGTTTCCTTGAACTTGCAAACTCCTATGTGCTATACTGCATACATCCCAAGAGCTGCATACTCAGTTTAAACAAACAGCTAAGTAATTAAAGATACAGTACCTGTGTTTTACGTAATTAAAGATACAGTACCTGTAATATCCTCTAGTGTCCTAGTCATCAATCCAAGTCCTAAGAGATCTGCAGTTGTTTTCCATTTAAATACATGTAAGCATTACACATCCTGTCTCACAACCTTCGATCACTTCCGATACATACAACTGCGTAGTTTCGCAACGACCCCAATCATAAAACAAGCCGGCATGGCCCAGCCCAACCGCTTTTGAGAGAGACTGCGCGATACAGCCCAACAGACAAGGACAAATCTCTGACTTATATGCAACCATAGCCACCCACCATACACAACTATCTCTCCCATATATAGCGGCATGGGAAACAGACCTTGGTTCCCCAGAAGAGCCGACCGATTGGTCGGACATCTGGGAGGCAACGGCCTCCATATCAATCTGCGTCACACACACAGAGCAGGCCTACAAAATGCTATTTTGCTGGTATCTCACCCCCAACGCCTGACCATTATGCATCAAATACCATTCAACACCTGCTGGAAACAATGCGGAGAGACGGGGACATTCCTCCACTGCTGGTGGACGTATCCGAAACTCCAACCACTCTGGCAAGACGCCACACAACTGATCACCAAACTTATAAACAAACCCTGTCCCATGGACCCCTGGGTGCTACTGCTCTCTAAACCAACAGAACAATACACCAGAGCAGAATATAAGCTCACTGCCCGAATAGCCCTAGCAACACGAAGAGCTATAGCTATAACAAACCGCATACCAACACAAGAAATAATCACAAGGAAAATAATAGATAGCATGCAAGTGGACAAGCTCCCGGCACAACTACACGACTCACCCAAACAGTTCCATAAAATATGGGACCCATGGCTGGAGGGAGATACGACCATCCCGTGGTAACATCACTGGGAATAAGCCGTACTCCCCCGCTACGGACCGCCCGAGACAATAACACACACACCTTCAAACACGAACATGCCTAACCCAAACACTCTCACACCAGAGGCTCCAACGAGGGGACTGCGCGCGGGGTGGCCCGCGAGTCGTGATACCATGCCCCAAGCCCTGCCCCGGACAGTCATAAAGCAGGACACAGACAGAAAAGACATACAAGGACTCGAGGATTGACGAAGCACACCAACTAGGAACAAGAGTATAGTAGAAAACTAATGTAAATGCTTCACAAGGTTACAATACCGACATAAGTGAAAGCTACATCAAATGCGAAAGTGTACCAACTAAACCTTATTAAAATGCATTGTACTGACCCACCCCTACCCACCTCCCAATTTTTTTCTTCTGTACCCTTTCACCCCACTCACCTGACTTCATGTAAAAACTTACAAATAAAGAATTTTTTTTTAAAAAAGGTGCAAAATAATGTTTTTTGCACTAATGACCAGGTGTAAACGGAGATAGTCATGATTTTTTTTTAACCCAAACTCATTTTCATATTCAGGGCATTACTCACAGTTGTGTACAGTGTTTAAAGGGACACTATAGCAACCAGAGCAACTACAGCTTAATGCAGTGCTTCCGGTGTGTATAGAAGGTCCCTGCAGACATTTTACATAAGCCTACTGAAAAAGACAGTGTTTACATTATTGCCTCGTAACACCTCTAGTGACCTCTAGTGACAGTCACTCAGCTGGCCACTAGAGATCCCTGGATCAGCACTGATGTTCAGGATCTCCACGCTCTGCATGGAGACGCTGAACTCTTCCCAAAGAGATGCATTGATTCAATATATCTCTGTGAGGGGGTGCTGTTTGGCACAGCAATATCCTTTTCCTATGGGAAAGCATTGGCCATCAGCCAAGGAGACGGAGCACTGGTGAGGTCAGCCGCAATGCAGCCGACACAGCATGGGAAAAAAGTGAGTAAAGCACCTTTTAAAAGAGAGCCAATGGGGGCCTGTATTCTAAACTGTGTTTTTGTAGATATGGTGCCAGGAATACATATTTATATTCTTGACACTATAGTGTTCCTTTAAGTGAGTCACAGAGCTACACAGCAATAAAACTCACAGTTATGTGCAAATTGTATGAATCTATCACAAAGTTCCTATGACTGAGAATGGGGTATGTGTGAGGTGTTGTAGGTTTGCCTAGAGCAGCATTTCTCAACCTTTTACAAAGAAGTACCCCTGCCTTGAGAAAGTCGTTTCTATTGATTTAAATTCCAAATGAAACGTGTAGACACCGACACACAGAGAACACTGGCACACACACATTTACACACTGCGGACACAAACACACCGACCCACACACACATCTACACCCAGAGGACACTGACACACTGACATGCACATTTACACAGAGAACACAGGCACATAGATACACAGAGAACACTGACACAGACATTAACACACAGAGAAGACTGACACACACACATTTACACAAAGAAAACTAACACACAAAGATGTACACACAGAGGACACTGACACACACTCACTGATTTGACATACACATACACACTTACTGACACGCATATTCACTGACAGGCACGCTTACTGAGACACACATTCACTGACACAAACTCTCATTGATTTGACACACACTGAGAGACACACATATTTACTGACTAATACAAACACATTCTTTCACACACACTCACAAATTATTATTATTTTTTTATTATTTGTATTTAAGGCCACCCAGACTCCCTACCTTTGGCAGAGCTGGAATGGATCTTGTCCCTGGTGTCCAATGTGGCTACTGCAATCTTCATGCTCTTCCAGCACCATTTAACCCCTTAAGGACACATGACGTGTGTGACATGTCATGATTCCCTTTTATTCCAGAAGTTTGGTCCTTAAGGGGTTTAAGTCAGAGGGACATCATAACCTGGCTCCCAGCATCACTGCAGAACGCACAGCGGAGCAGTTCTGGAAGATCATGAGAAGTATAGCACTCTTCCCGCTTCTGCCTTCATTCTCCCCCTGCCAGCCACTTCTTGGCATTCCCCCTGCCTTTAGTGCATGTATTCCCTGGTACACAGTACACATACCACTGGTTGAGATACTAGGGCCTAGTCTAGTGTATGTGGGGTTGGCTGAGTGTAATGTTTGCGGGTCACATGTGTAGCTGGTTGAATGTGATGTGTGAGAGCTGGCTGAATGTGATTGTGAGTGGTGCACCGCTTCTGCCTGCCACCCGTACGCTATGGCTTTGGTGGCTTTCTGGGAAATCTGGACAGTTCAAAGGTACTTTAGGCAACTTTACCTCTACAGGGAGAAGGCCCAATCAAATATTTGTTTTGTTTCCTACACCTATCATCCAGTTTATCTGCCTCTTCCGCCCACTATTCCTATCTTTCGTGGCATTCCATTCCTTTGGGCATCTACTTATTTGTCCTCAGATGATGTTTTAATGTGTATGTGATATTCACAATAAATGTATTTCCACATTCAGATCCAAGTGGTGTGTGTTACATTACTTCTGTCATCCTGTTTATGGATTTCAAATAGCCATGTATATGAAGAAGATTTTGTAGATCCAACTGACATGCTGAATTATGACGCTGTTACAAAGACAATGAGAAAGAAAACTGAGGTAAGCCATTAAAACAAATTGGAATTCATCTCAATTACTTTCTCTGTTTATAAATGCATCGCAATGGTTTTTGTTGTATTGTACCTGTTAACATTTTAGCCCATTGCTAAAAATTGTCAGACTATCACTATTTGCATTAGTAGATCTGCTGCTGTGAAGGCTTCATATGAGGTCAGGTGAGAATTCCATTTCCAAGTTGTCTGTCATACTGAGCAATTAAAGGGAATCTCCAGTGCCAGGAAAACAATCCATTTTCCTGGCACTGCAGGTTCCCTTTCCCTCCCACTCCCCATTTGCTGAAGAGGTGAAAACCCCTTCAGTGACTTACCTGAGGCAGCAACGATGTCCCACGTCGCTGCTTCCTCCTCCTGACTCCGTCGGCCAGTGGGCGAGACTGATCGCGCCCACCGGCCGAGGAGACCTAATGCGCATGCGCGGCAGTGCCGCGCATGCTCATTAGCGCTCCCCATAGGAAAGCATTGAAAATTAATTTCAATGCTTTCCTATGGGGAAATGAGCGACGCTGGAGGTCCTCACACAGCGTGAGAATGTCCAGCGACACTCTAGAACAGGTTTTCTGTGCTATGAAGGAGGAAGTTCCCTCTAGACTGCCACTAGAGGTGGAGTTAACCCTGCAAGGTAATTATTGCAGTTTATAAAAAAAACTGCAATAATTACACTTGCAGGGTTAAAGGTAGTGGGAGTTTGCACCCAGACCACTCCAATAGGCAGAAGTGGTCTGGGTGCCTGGAGTGTCTCTTTAAGTGAGTGATTACAGCATCGGCAGATGGTGCTACCCAGCTGGACATAACCTTGGGATCTTGCCTAGATCCCAAGCTACAACAGACTTTGCAGCACAAAGCCAACTGTAACCAACAAACACTGTAACACAGAAATGTATTTAAATTAGCATTAATTGCCAAACCTCACACTTCCATCTTCTAACCTAAATTACGATTTTATTTTAAGTCAACTGAGTCAATCTTAAAGAAGCTTCTGCAGGACATATTGGATGAGATACATCAGCTCGGTCCGGTAAGTGAACTATTTATTAAACAACCAAATTGTTCCCAAACCTATAAGACATAACACCTAGACAGCCACTTTTTGTCTTATTTGTGTGAATGCCTTTTAGTAGATTTGGAGATTTTTTTACGAGCTGATCAGTTGATCATACGAATTCCTGATATCTGAGCCAAAATGTAGCCGAATCATAAACCAAACCAATTCCTATGAATTTTGATTCATGATTTGGAATTCCACTTGTGGCGCTGAAAAAAGAGATTCTCAATGGGACAAAATATAATTTATGGTCAGGGCCGGTCTTAGGCCTTTAGGCGCCCTGTGCGAAACATCTTTGCAGCGCCCCCCTTTCCCCTGTCATCCATGTATAGTGTGTGTATAGAAGTGTAGTGATTGTATAGGAGATTTATTAAATTAATAATGATTTAAAAATAAATATTCATTACATACACATACAAAGTTACAGGCAGATAGTCACTCACACAGTTACAGACAGACAAATTCAAACACACACAGGTACAGATGGACAGTCACATATATACAGCCACAAATACAGTATCACACACACAGCGTTACATGCAGACAGCCATACACACACAGAGGCAGACAGCCACACAAACAGAGGCAGACAGCCACACACACGCACACAGGCAGACAGCCACACACACACACAGAGGCAGTCACACACACAGAGGCAGACAGTCACTCACACACACAAACACAGAGGAAGACAGTCACACACACACACACAGGCAGTCAGACGCAAACAGGAAGTCACACACACACACAGGCAGAATCACACATAGTTACCTCTATTCATTATGGAGGTGGAAGTAGTGCTGCTTCCCATGCAGCGATTACCTGGCACTTCTAGCCCCGCCCCCAATGTCATTTAGCCCTGCCCCCAATGCCATTTAGCCCTGCCCCCGTCGCAATGTTTTGGGTTTGTTTTTTCATCCCGGGTGAAGAATAATGAAATCCTCCACCCGTGTAGCCGGCAATGTGTAAACTGTGTCGGCCGCAGGGCACCCCCTGCTCCATAGCGCCCTGTTCGGCCGCACAGCTCGCACACCCCTAAGGCCGGCCCTGTTGATGGCTAGGAGAAAGCCACCAAAGGTTGATTTTATTCACAAATAAGTTGAGTGACCAAGAGAGAGAGAAAAAGGAGGAGCAGTGGAAAAAAAAAATCTATATTTATATAGTATATATTTCATAAATAGAGAATTTTTTTTACTGCTTCTCCTATTTTCCCCTCTATTGATTACTTTTTGTGACGTGATCTGTGAACCAAATGACCAAAAAATGCGCCTATCAGAAACTGCAAAATATATTCAGAATGTTTATATATATATATATATATATATATATATATATATTATACATATATTTTGCAGTACATTGTTTGGCCAGTGTCATGCCCTTTTGGTTCATCTGATTCGTTTCACCCGAATCTGTTTTTGTTAACGAAGATCTGCAGAGCCAAACCACCATATGGATGAAATTAGGCTATCCCAAATGTTTTTACATTTTTGGATGAATTAGTATGGCCTTTTTAGCATAAATCCAATGTTATATTGATGTAGCTATAAGTTGTTATTTAACATGTGCAAAAGGACACATCTCAAAGATGATATGGCCAGTAGCATTACGCACCCACAAACCACAAAATATTTACCAAAGTCCCAAGAATTGACATGGCAATTACATATTTTAAGCCAAAATAACCAAGCCTGGGCAAATTTTCAAGTTATTTTGGTTAACATGTAAATTCAATTGTCAGTTCTGTAATTCTTCTAACCTTCTAACTCTGGAGCCAGATTATCCATTAGGCATATCTAGGGTTCGTTGATGAATGTAGGGGCCTTTCAAATTTGTGGAAGTCATGCATTGTATCTGTGACATTGTGCAGCTCCCTGGGCATAATTTAACACTACACATACACTCGGTATCAGGGTTCCACCCAGAATTAGCTGCAGTTCATTGGGTGTAACCAGCAGCACTAATCACACTGGAATAAAAACAAGATGTGATTGTCTGTTAGTGAAAGGCCCCTTCACTGCCTACATACTAAATCAGTGTAATGCATGCCGCCCATTCCCTCAGATGTGAATCCTCAGCAAGCTCCTAAGTAAATCTGGAATTCCTTCCCTGTGCTCCCTTCCCTGTCCTCTCACAAAGCTCTGTACAGGAAATAAGGGGGTTGGGTTTATGATGTTCTTATCAGTGTGTGTGTATGTGTTTCTTCTACATGTGTGTGTGTTTTTCTATGTGTGCCTTTTTCTGTGTTTCTGTATGTGTTTGTGTTTTCTTTGTTTGTCTATGTGTCTGCATTTTTATGTGTTTTATATCTTTGGTTTTCTTTGTTTCTATACATGTCTGTGTTTTTCTGTGTTTCTATACACATTATTATATATCAGAATGTTACCTGTTTTGGGGCACCAGTTAAGGAACACTGCACGAAGAAGGGCTGGACCATCTTCCCATTTTACTTTTATTACTAATTTTGGTGAAACTGGAATCTGGGTCAGTCTTGGAGAAAGGCCTGTTTGAAGCTTATTCTATACATGTTTGCTTTTCTCAGTGTTTCTATGATTTCTATACATGTGTACATATTTTTGTGTTATCATATATATTTTTGTTTTTCTATGTGTTTCTGTATGTGTCTGTACCTTTCTATGACTGTGAAAATAGGGACCCAGATTGCTACCCTACCTATGGCAGTCTCATGATAATGCCTGATAATGCTTCCATTTTTCCATTTTCTCCAAACTTCCCAGCTATTCCAGCATAAAATAAATACATTATTCAAAGTGGTTCATGGTTTTAGAAAGTGATTAATTCCAGTGATTAAAAAAAAAAAAAGGTCTGATTTCATACAAGTCTGGGCCCTATGCCATTCGCAGACAGCTAGAACACATTCTGAGATGTGTTTATCTTTTCTACAGGCATACAATGCAGACGAGAGGAATGTAAATATTTAATTTACAGTAGTAGTGTAAAGGCAATGGGAGCGATTTTATAGAATGTTGGAATGAACGCTAAATAAACATTATAATCTAAACAAACTGATTTGAGTTTGTTCATTTGTTTGGAAAATAAATCCTTAAACGGTTATACGTAACCTCTCCTCACCGGACCTCTCCCCGGTAGTCCTGCAACGTGTCACTGCTTGCCTCTCTTCCATCTCTGACTGGATGTCGTCACGCTTTCTCAAACTTAACCTCTCTAAAACTGAACTCCTTGTCTTTCCTCCTCCTAATACTGATCCTCCTCTCTCACTCTCCCTTCAAGTCAGTGATATCCACATAAGTCCATCCCTACAAGCGCGCTGTCTTGGCGTCATACTTGACTCTGGTCTCACCTTTGAGTCTCACATCCAGTTTGTTGCCAAGTCCTGTAGGTTCCAACTCAAAAACATAGCCCGCATCCGCCCCTTTCTTACGCAAGATGCTACCAAGGAGCTTGTCCATGCTCTAGTAATTTCCCGCATGGATTACTGTAACCCTCTCCTGATTGGTCTCCCCAAAAGCCGTACTGCCCCGCTACAGTCTGTAATGAATGCTGCAGCTAGACTGATTTTCCTATCCAGTCGGTCCTCTCACACCTCGCCCCTCTGCCAGTCCTTACATTGGCTCCCTGTATCCTATAGGAGTCAATTCAAAGTGCTAACCCATACATTTAAAGCACTGAACAATTCCAGCCCCTCTTATATCTCTTCACTGATCCAGAGGTATGCCCCTCCTCGTACCCTCCGCTCTGCCCACGACCACCTCCTGACCGCTGCTCGCACCCGTACGGCCAACTCACGCTTGCAGGACCTCTCACGGGCGGCTCCTCTCCTATGGAATAACTTGCCTACTGCCATCAGACTCTCCCCTAGTCTTCAATCATTTAAGAAGGGCCTTAAAACCCATCTCTTCAGGAAAGCGTATGGCCTCCCAGAGTAATCTCTCCCTTACATACCTGTCTCTTGCTCTCCTATGGGATAGTGCTTTGCTCTCTCCTCCAGCTCTGCTTCACTCCTACTTGATATTTCCTATCCTAATGTTTCTAATACCCCACCTCCTATAGACTGTAAGCTCATTTGAGCAGGGTCCTCTTCAACCTATTATTCCTGTAAGTTTTCTTGTAATTGTCTTATTTATTGTTACATCCCCCCTCTCAAAATATTGTAAAGCGCTACGGAATCTGTTGGCGCTATATAAATGGCAATAATAATAATAATAATAATAATAACTTCTAATAGGGGACACTGAGTGGTGAAAAAATGGGGATAAGATCACACACCTTTATTGAAAAACATTAAAAGGGGAGAAGACAACAGCTCCATGTAATTATTGGTGACACAAAAAAAATAAAAGGTCAAGAGTGAGTAAAGGCCAGCTTTAAGATGGGTGTTGGATATAAGAAAAAAAAGTGGAGTACTTACTCACGAATGCGTTGTGCAGACTGCACAGGGTGCAGCCTGAACCCACAGGCAGCTAACAGTTCATAAATCACTAAACATCCCCCATAAAATAATGGCTTGGCAGGGAGTCCAAAGTAAAAAGAAAGTAAACTCTCATGTTAAAGATGGTTATAAAATTGGGCAAGAGAAGTATCTGAGGCCACCACTAGTAGTTTACTGGCCCTGGGACTAATGAGTAACAGGAAGGGGCGGGGGACAGCAAAATAATCCCTAATGTAAAAACCTTCCTAATGCAAACACCTGCCAAATACACAAGCACGCAATTATGGTCAACAGCAGGGGTAGGCAACCATCACCACTCCATCTCCCCAGATGCATTATGGCTTGGTTAGATCCACCATGTTTACAGGGACAAATATAAGGTTCTTATATTTTTCAAAAAAGCATGAAAAGGGCTGCCCTGCAGTGTGTATAATGCATTATTGCCTACACCATGATTGCTTGATTGCAGGTTTCTTCATTGCCTAATTGCTTAATCTCATACACCTTCTTCTGAATTCTGCATACTACAAGGCTACCCTTTTCATGTGCTGCCCATCAATATGTATATATGATATGTGTCCCAGAAAACATGGTTGGTCTGGTCACCCTGATTATGGGAGATGTAGTTCACAGTATCTGTGCCGAAGGATGCCTACCCCTAGACTCAGAGGCGTAACTAGAAACCACGGGGCCCCGGTGTGAAAATTGCCTTGGGCCCCTCCCCCCCATACATCTACGTCCTACCCCACATGTCCCAGATGCAGACAAACAGATATACATGAAGACACATACACACAGAGACCCATACATACAGACACATGTAGAGACACACACACATACACACACTCAGACATATACACACGTACACTCATAGACACATACACTCACAGACACACACACTCACAGACACACACACTTACAGACACACACACTTACAGAAACACACACACACAGAGACACACAGACGCGGCGAGAAAGCTGTGTTCTCTCTGCTCTGCTCCCTCGTGGGCTGTCTACTGGTGCCGGGAGCCGGAATATGACGTCATATTCCGGCTCCCGGCATCAGCAAATGGCGCGGGAGGGAGCAGAGCAGATATTTCCAGTAGGTAATACATTACATTTAGTGGAGATTCCTCACAGTACTTGTAGGTAAATGTCCAACAATTATTATCTGTTTCAAGGTGCATTGTGCTGCATGTTTGATATTTACGTAATATATTGGGTGTGGTGATGCAAATATTTTTAGTTGGAATTATGGCTGTGAATTTGTTGCATTATGGCTGTAAGAGCATTATGAGAGATGAACTAGTATGGAATAATCTTTTTTTATATCTTTAAATAGTGTGGAGAAATAAGTTAGCCTGTTATCAATTTATTAGTGTCTATTTACATCACATTGTTACTTTTATGGAGTTATTTGTGATGAGTGTGCCAGTTCTATGCAGACTTATATTACTATTTCTGACACTTTTTTACAACACCATATAAAACTGATTCTCTTCTATAGCTTGGGGACAATCAAGAACAAGACCGTCTAAACATGCAAGAGCTTCCAGAGATGTCAAGGTTTCTAGAAGACAAGGAATGGGATCCTCTTCTACTGAAAAAGGATATCAAGAATGTTCTGTTTCTGTTGAAGCATCATATCGACAATAACTGGGAAAAGAGATCTGAATACATTTTACAGCATGTTCTTGAGAATGCATTCAAGGTAAGATTAAATATCTTTATTTTGTACATATTAAAGTGAAGCTCCCTTTATATACATATGCATAATCCCAAATGTATGTGTGTATGAACTCTGATCAGTTACAACATTAAATTCAAGGACAGGTAAAAAACAAAATAAAGTGAATGACATTTATTATATTGTTACAATGGCACCTGTCAACAGGGGAGGGCTGGCAGCCTTAGGCCTGGGGGGCAAAACCAGTCAAGTGGCCCATTGCGCCACCAAATCAGTTCACCATCCATGCCCACCTTTTTCTGGTTTTATAACGGATATTGATGTTATGCTAATCAGTAGCTCTATGCCATACCCGCTCCTTCACGGCTCTGACTTTCAATGTTGTCAGAGCACAGGCTGAGAATCTCTGAGCCTGTGCTCTGACTCACTAACTGAGCGCCGGAACCACGAGGGAGAGGATATGATCTGACTGCACCTACTGCTGGTGCGCACCAGTGGACCACCAGCGAATCGTTTAAATTAAATATGCTGGTGTACCCAACTTGTGAGCTGTGTTGGCCGCCGGGCGCCTCTGTTGTCATGGCACCCTGCGTGACCGCACAGCTTACCCACCCCAACGGCTGGCCCTGCTGACACACACTGATGTTACTACTTAGACATCCCTCAATATTAATACAGAGATGAGAGTAAACACCAATAAACTGTGGAAACAGAGCTGATCCCCCCAAATTTATAAAGGTTTGCTTAGAGGATTTATTCAAGATTAAATCATGCCTCCTCCTCTCTCCCCCATGCGCTGCTCTGTAGGCTGGGAGGAAGTGAAGAGTAATCACAGTCTCCCAGCACAACGCCACCTGTGGCTGCATGGGGAACAGCTGTTTAATGTAATGCTTGCAGGACGGCCAGCTGCCGCAGAACCTCTTTGTTTCCGTCTCTGCAAAGGGCTCCAGGCACTGCTTGTTGTGAGTGTGAGCCACTGTAAATTAGGGGCAGAGGGCACTTGCACTTCGGTCAAGACGGGTCTGGGCAGGAGGAGAGTGCAGTGCAATCAGTGCACTCCCCTCCCGTGGGTCACCAGTAGACTGGTGCACCTGCCCAGGATCAGAGCCGGTGCAAGGATTTTTACAGCCCTAGACAAAATATAAATTTACCGCCCCCCCCCATGTGACATCACAATGCCCCACCCATATGATCTGCCATATGAACTAACGCCAGTGCTGCACACAGTGTGTGTTTACATTAAAAAGCCTGCAGGGACCAGCTATAGACACCAGAACCACTTCATTAAGCTATAGTGTCCCTTTAATGTGAGGTAAATTATAGATTAGTGTCACTAATAATATACTAGATTGCCTACTTACAATTAGATGAGGATGATGATGGGCTGCAGTTTGGCTCCACTGGTCTGGTGTAGAACAGGACCTCTGGAGGCTGTTTGCAACTGTGGTCACAAAATTCAACGTTCTGGGAGAATTGGAAGCAGCTCCATTTTTTGGGGGCCTCTTACACAGCTCAAGGTCTGGGCCCCAGTGCCTGACGGTGAGTATGCCCATAAGGCCGACTCATAAGTCCACTTATATGTTCCACCCACCCATGAGCTCGCTCACAGGGAGTGGAGTGTGTAGGGGATGTGTTATGTGTTATCTAATATGTGTGCTTATGGTATGTAGTGTATAGGGATACCAGTTTGTGCAGGTGATGCAGTGTGTTTGTGTGTAGTGGAAGCAGTGTGTATTTGAGTATAAGGGATGTATTATGTGTTTCTGGTTGTGTGTGAGGGATGCATTGTGTGAATCTGTGTTTGTATGCATAAGGGATGCAAGGTGTGTGTCTGTATGTGTGTGCATTGAGTGTAAGAGATGCATTGTGTTTCTGTGTGTATGTAAGAAAAACAGTGTGTGTGTTTGCATGTGTGTGTAAGGGTTTGCATTGTATGTTTCTGTGTATGTGTGCAAATGATGCATTGTCTTTGTGTGTAAGGGTTGCATTGTGTGTGTGTGTAATGGATGCATTGTGTGTTTCTGTGTATGTATAGGGATGCATTGTGTGTTTCTGTGTATGTATAGGGATGCATTGTGTGTTTCTGTGTATGTATAGGGATGCATTGTGTGTGTGTGTGTGCGCGTAGTGTTAAAGAGCTCCCTGTCTTGTCCCCTGTCCTATAGAGCTGTCCCTTCTGTCCCTTAGAGCTCTCCCCTGCCCCTTAGTGGTCTCTCCTCTCCCCCACCCTCCCCTAGCGGTCTCTTCTCACACTCACCCACCCTCCCTGTGCTCTTCTCATCCCCCCTCCACCCTCCCTGTGTTCTTCTCACTCCTCCCTCTATGTGTTCTCACCCCCCTGTGTTCTTCTTACCCCCCTCCTCCCTGTGTTCTTCTTACTCCCCCCCTTGTTCTTCTTACCCCCTTCTTCTTATTACTCCCCCTTCTTCTTACCCCCCTTCTTCTTCTTAACCCTCCTACTTCTTCTTACCCCCTCTTCTTCTTCTTACCCCCTCTTCTTCTTCTTGCCCCTTCCTTCTTCTTCTTACCCCATTCTTCTTCTTACCCCCCTTCTTCTTCTTACCCTTCTTCTTCTTACCCCCCTTCTTCTTCTTACCCCCCCTCTTCTTCTTACTCCCCCTTCTTCTTCTTACCCCCCTCTTCTTCTTACCCCTTCTTCTAATTACTCCCCACTCTTGTTCTTACTCCCCCTTCTTCTTCTTACCCCCCTCTTTTTCTTATCTCCCCTCCTTCTTACTCCCCCCTTCTTCTTACTCCCCCCTCTTATTATCCCCCCTCCCCTCTTCTTACTCCCTCTCTTCCCTCTTCTTACTCCCTCTCTTCCCTCTTCTTACTCCCCCTCCCCTCTTACTCCCCCCTCTTCTTACTCCCCCCTCCCCTCTTCTTACTCCCCCCTCCCCTCTTCTTACTCCCCCCTTCTTCTTACTCTCCCCCCTCCCCTCTTCTTACTCCCCCCTCCCCTCTTCTTACTCCCCCCTCCCCTCTTCTTACTCTCCCCCTCCCATCTTCTTACTCTCCCCCTTCCCTCTTCTTACTCTCCCCCCCTCCCCTCTTCTTACTCTCCTCCCTCCCCTCTTCTTACTCTCCCCCCTCCCCTCTTCTTACTCTCTCCCCCCTCCCCTCTTCTTACTCTCCCCCCTCCCCTCTTCTTACTCTCCCCCCACCCCCTCTTCTTACTCTACCCCCCTCCCCTCTTCTTACTCTCCCCCCTCCCCTCTTCTTACTCTCCCCCCCTCCCCTCTTCTTACTCTCCCCCCTCCCCTCTTCTTACTCTCCCCCCTTCCCTCTTCTTACTCTCCCCCCCTCCCCTCTTCTTACTCTCCCCCCCTCCCCTCTTCTTACTCTCCCCCTCCCCTCTTCTTACTCTCTCCCCCCTCCCCTCTTCTTACTCTCTCCCCCCTCCCCTCTTCTTACTCTCTCCCCCCTCCCCTCTTCTTACTCTCCCCCCCTCCCCTCTTCTTACTCTCCCCCCCTCCCCTCTTCTTACTCTCCCCCCCTCCCCTCACTCTCCCCCCCTCCCCTCTTTTTACTCCCCCCTCCACTGTAGGTGGCCGAGCTGCACTCCGTCCGCGGTGCCCGGCCGGAGTGATAGGAAGGTGCTCAGTGTGCACCTTCCTGTCAGTCCGGCCGGGTACAGGAAACAGAAACTCCTGTTCCGCGCGGAACAGGAGTTTCTGTTTCCTGTACCCGGCCGGACTGACAGGAAGTGCACACTCAGTGTGCACCTTCCTGTCACTCCGGCCGGGCACCGTGGACGGAGTGCAGTTCGGCCACCTACAGGGGAGGGGAGGGAGGGAAAAGCTGCTGCAGCCGTCTGAGCGCTCTTTACAGAGCGCTCGGCGGCTGCAGCATTTAAAGGGCCGGCCCGCCGCGGCCGGTCCTAAAAGAATTTCGGGCGGCCTGGGGGGCAATTGCCTCCCTGCCCCCCGGCCCAGCCCGCCCCTGCCTGTCAAGCGGTGTGATGTGTTAGGCAGCAAGTGAACAGTCAGTTCGAACAAAAAGATCTGAGTGACTTTGGCAAGAGACAAATAGTGATGGCTAGACGACTGGGTCAGAGCATCTCCAAATTGGCAAGTCTTGTGGGGTGTTCCAGATATGCAGTGGTTAATACCTACCAAAAGTGGTGCAAGTAAGGACAACAGTTGGCATCAAGGTCATGGGGGTCCAAAGGCTCATCGATGCACATGGGGAGTGAAGGCTAACAACAAATCCAACCCATAGAGGCATCACCTTGCAACTTGCAGGACTTAAAGGATCTGCATCTTATGTATTAGTGCCAGATACCACAGGACAAAGTCAGAGGTTTTGTGGAGTCCATGCCTTGATGCATCAGAGCTGTTTTGGCAGCATGAGGGGGACCTACACGATATTAGGTAGATGGTTTTAATGTTGTGGCTGATGAGTGCATATATTAAAGGGACACTATAGTCACCCAGACCACTTCAGCTCAATTAAGTGGTCTGGGTGCCAGGTCCCCCAGGTTTTAACCCTTCAGATGTAAACACAGCAGTTTCAGAGAAACTCTAGTGGTCTTCCTGACAGCCGCTAGAGGCGCTTCTGCGACGCTGGATGGAAAAATTGCATTCAGCGTGCAGGACATCCATAGGATGGACTGTTTGAATGCATGCACGGCTCTTGCTCGGGAGCTGACGTCGGCGAGGGAGGAGAGGTCACCAGTGCTGAGGGAGCCCGGCGCTGGATAAAGGTAAGCGAGAGGGGGGCCCTGAGGGTGGGGGGACCTAAGGGTTATATAGTGTCAGGAAAACAAGTTTGTTTTCCTGCCACTATAATGATCCTTTAATATACATATATGTGGGTGCATATGTCTGTGAGTGCACACATATACATGTGTGTATATATATATATTGGTGTATGTATAAATGTGTGTGTGTGTATTGTGATCCTTGTTTGCAGATAGCACGGTCCTCTAGGGTAAACAACAGGCACAGTCCTTTTATTTTCATATAATCCAGGCAATTTTATTTTCAAGTTCACACAGCAACACAGCTAAAACATAAATATAACAGGTTTCCCCTTTAAACAAAAACTTTTAATATCCTTCTCTATCAGGGTTAAACTAGCAAAAACATATCGTTGGGTTGCACCAACCTTATTAAATAGCAACACTCTGCTCTCCTTTCTGCACTCCAGTGCTCTCAGCTAGCCTGCTGCTTTTCCTTTCTGCACTCCCAGTGCTCCAAGCCAGCCTAGACTGCTTCCTTCTGCACTCCCAGTGCTCCAAGCCAGCCTTGACTGCTTTCCTTTTGCACTCCCAGTGCTCAGTCTCATTGACTCTCTCACTGGAGAGAACAGCCTCTCTCCTACCTGCTTCCAGGGAGGAAGCCAGCAAACCCCCCTTACCTGCCCAGCAGGGAGGGGTTTATTCCCACTGCTGCAGCTGATTACCTGCAGCTGAGCAGTGGGTTGGAGACAGTCCAAAAAATCCTGGCCTGGATCTATGTCTCCCAAGAAAACCGCTAAACAGCGGAGTGGAGCATTGGCCCACCCTGCTCTCCAAATGCTCCACCCCAGGGGCCCATAACTAAACTCTGGTTTGTGTTGCCTACAACACAAACTACACATACTCCCCCTGGGGTTAAATGGCCTCTCTGCCTTCACTTTATCACAGTATATATATATATATATATATACTCTGCCTTCACTTTATCACAGTATATATATATATATATATATATATACTCTGCCTTCACTTTATCACAGTATATATATATACTATATATATATACTGTGATAAAGTGAAGGCAGAGAGGCCATTTAACCCCAGGGGGAGTATGTGTAGTTTGTGTTGTAGGCAACACAAACCAGAGTTTAGTTATGGGCCCCTGGGGTGGAGCATTTGGAGAGCAGGATGGGCCAATGCTCCACTCCACAGTTTAGCGGTTTTCTTGGGAGACATAGATCCAGGCCAGGGTTTTTTGGACTGTCTCCAACCCACTGCTCAGCTATACATACAGTTGCAAGAAAAAGTATGTGAACCCTTTGGAATGATATGGATTTCTGCACAAATTGGTCATAAAATGTGATCTGATCATCATCTAAGTCACAACAATAGACAATCACAGTCTGCTTAAACTAATAACACACAAAGAATGAAATGTTGCCATGTTTTTATTGAACACCCCATGTAAACATTCACAGTGCAGGTGGAAAAAGTATGTGAACCCTTTGATTTAATAACTGGTTGAACCTCCTTTGGCAGAAATATCTTCAACCAAACGTTTCCTGTAGTTGCAGATCAGACGTGCACAACGGTCAGGAGTAATTCTTGACCATTCCTCTTTACTGAACTATTTCAGTTCAGCAATATTCTTGGGATGTCTGGTGTGAATTGCTTTCTTGAGGTCATGCCACAGCATCTCAATCGGGTTGAGGTCAGGACTCTGACTGGGCCACTTCAGAAGGCGTATTTTCTCTAAGCCATTCTGTTGTTGATTTACTTCTATGCTTTGGGTCATTGTCCTGTTGCAACACCCATCTTCTGTTGAGCTTCAGCTGGTAGACAGATGGCCTTAAGTTCCCCAAACCATGATGCCCCCACCACCATACTTCACAGTTGGGATGAGGTTTTGATGTTGGTGTGCTGTGCCTCTTTTTCGCCACACATAGTGTTGTGTGTTTCTTTCAAACAACTCAACTTTGGTTTCATCTGTCCACAGAATATTTTTCCAGTACTGCTGTGGAACATCCAGGTGCTCTTGTGCAAACTGTAAATGTGCAGCAATGTTTTGTTTGGACAGCAGTGGCTTCCTCTTTGGTATCCTCCCACGAAATCCATTCTTGTTTAGTGTTTTACGTATTGTAGATTCGCTAACAGGGATGTTAGCATTTGCCAGTGACTTTTGTAAGTCTTTAGCTGACACTCTAGGATTCTTCTTCACCTTATTGAGCAGTCTGCGCTGTGCTCTTGCAGTCATCTTTACAGGACGGCCACTCCTAGGGAGAGTAGCAGCAGTGCTGAACTTTCTCCATTTATAGACAATTTGTCTTACCGTTGACTGATGAACAGCAAGGCTTTTGGAGATACTTTTATAACCCTTTCCAGCTTTATGCAAGTCAACAATTCTTAATCGTAGGTCTTCTGAGAGCTCTTTTGTGCGAGGCATCATTCACATCAGGCATTGCTTCTTGTGAAAAGCAAACCCAGAACTGGTGTGTGTTTTTTATAGGGCAGGGCAGCTGTAAACAACACCTCCAATCTCATCTCATTGATTGGACTCCAGTTGGCTGACATCTCACTCCAATTAGCTCTTGGAGATGTCATTAGTCTAGGGCAGGGGTAGGCAACCTTCGGCTCTACAGATGTTGTGGACTACATCTCCCTTGATGCTTTGCCAGCAATATGGCTGTAAAAGCATTATGGGAGATGTAGTCCAAAACATCTGTAGAGCCGAAGGTTGCCTACCCCTGGTCTAGGGGTTCACATACTTTTTCCACCTGCACTGTGAATGTTTACATGGTGTGTTCAATAAAAACATGGCAGCATTTCATTATTTGTGTGTTATTAGTTTAAGCAGACTATGATTGTCTATTGTTGTGACTTAGATGATGATCAGATCACATTTTATGACCAATTTGTGCAGAAATCCATATCATTCCAAAGGGTTCACATACTTTTTCTTGCAACTGTGTATATATATATACACAAACAAACGAATAATGTAGGCGCACTCCTGGATTTAAATAGTGCTCATTTTACTGTGTCAATTAATTCAAAATTCAGAAGATCAACGTTTCGACCTATTCAGGTCTTTATCAAGATCAGAACATAAGATGTATCAATTATGGCATATTTATAAAAATACAACATAATTGCTTACCAAGTGAAGTGCATAAACCCTCCCCAAACGATCGGAACCCGGAAGTGTGCAGAAGCCGCGGGTGACGTAATTACGTTACGTTACATCACGTAGTAATTACAACGGTTGCTAGGGAACCTAGAGTGATATTGAAAGTGAGTGAATAAAAGATAGTTACACACTATCAATCTGGCACCGGAAGATTAAAGAGACTATCGAAGAGACTACACAAAGTGGATATAAATAAAAAGCATGTGTCAAAAAAGTGTTGTGAAAACGTGAACGCAATGTGATGTAGAAAATCAGAGAAGTGTGTCTCGACTATAGAAAAGAGTGTATAATATCTGTATCGGTCAATGATCTGTGGAATACTTACTACTGTATAACAAATACCCAGTATCTTATTTTATTTTAAACAGACAAGGGATTTACTAAAAAAAGTAATAGACTTATACTACTAATATTTAAAGTACCACAGAATGCAATGTCCCCATACAGACAGCCTAGTGTAAAAAGGTGGAAGAGATCAATCAGCCCATCTACATAACATATTTACTGTTACAATATTTTCAAACATTTATATGATCTTACTCTATTTGTGTCAGGATCCCGCGGGCGGCTGCGAGGGGAGGCTGCAGTCCGCTCGCGGCACTCACCCTCCAGCCATCCGCGGTCCCCTTCTCATCGTACGCTCGGCGAGCGGCATCCTCCCAGCCTCGGATGCCGCCCGCGTCTTCCTCTTCGTCCCCCAACGGCAGCATGCATGACGCTGCACGCTGGGAGACTGCCCATTTTTGTAAACGTCGGGGTCAGCCACCTGACCCGGCGTTAAAGGCACAGTGCCTCAATCACAGTGGGAGGTATAGATATCTCCCACGTGTGATTGTTAATTCTGATTGGAAATTATCCATCAGAATTAATCAATGGGTTCAAATACTTACCTTTTCTGTCTCTCTCTGCCCTGTTGTGGTCTTTGCTTTCTAGTATTGCTGTTCTACTTGTGTTTCTGGTTACGTACTCTCTGGCTTGTTTATCCGACCTTGCGACTTTCTCCTACCCTTTGTCCTCAGCTTGTCTCTCGTTATTCTGTCTTCTGGTTCCCCTTACTCGGCTTGTCTCCTGACTATTCTTTGTGTGCTTAGCCCGGCCACTCTAAGGTCCGGTACTGCACCTTTTCTGTGTGTGTGTTAGCGTGTTTGGTTCCCAGAAACGTGACAATTTGTAAGGTCATAAACATCTATAGTAATCATATTCTATGTGATACATCTAAATACGACATGTCATTCTAGTAAAAAATGAAGAATACTAAATAATAAATGTTACTAAAATAATACTCATAGGCTGTTAAAAGGCACAGCGTAAGAAACAAATCTAAGGCATTTTTTTTCTTAAGCTGTCCCTTTTAACAGCCTATGAGTATTATTTTAGTAACATTTATTATTTAGTATTCTTCATTTTTTACTAGAATGATATGTCGTATTTTTAACTTAGTTGTTATTACAAATAGATGTATCACATAGAATATGATTACTATAGATGTTTATGACCTTACAAATAGAGTAAGATCATATAAATGTTTGAAAATATTGTAACAGTAAATATGTTATGTAGATGGGCTGATTGATCTCTTCCACCTTTTTACACTAGGCTGTCTGTATGGGGACATTGCATTCTGTGGTACTTTAAATATTAGTAGTATAAGTCTATTACTTTTTTTTTAGTAAATCCCTTGTCTGTTTAAAATAAAATAAGATACTGGGTATTTGTTATACAGTAGTAAGTATTCCACAGATCATTGACCGATACAGATATTATACACTCTTTTCTATAGTCGAGACACACTTCTCTGATTTTCTACATCACATTGCGTTCACGTTTTCACAACACTTTTTTGACACATGCTTTTTATTTATATCCACTTTGTGTAGTCTCTTCGATAGTCTCTTTAATCTTCCGGTGCCAGATTGATAGTGTGTAACTATCTTTTATTCACTCACTTTCAATATCACTCTAGGTTGCCTAGCAACCGTTGTAATTACCACGTGACGTAACGTAACGTAATTACGACACCTGTGGCTTCTGCACACTTCCGGGTTCAGATCGTTTGGGGAGGGTTTATGCACTTCACTTGGTAAGCAATTACCGTATATACTCGAGTATAAGCCGAGTTTTTCAGCACATTTTTTGTGCTGAAAAACCCCAACTCGGCTTATACTCGAGTCAATTGTCTGTATTATGGCAATTTACATTGCCATAATACAGAGAAGGGGCTGTGTAGGAGGGGGGCTGGCAGAGAGCTCTAACTTACCTCTACTGCAGCTCCTGTCAGCTCCCTCCTCCTCCGCGCCGGTCCAGTCAGCTCCCCTGTCAGCTCCCAGTGTAAGTCTCGCGAGAGCCGCGGGGTCATAGTGCGGCCGCGAGACTTACACTGGTACTTACACTGGGAGCTGCACGGACCGGCGCGGAGAAGGAGGGAGCTGACAGGAGCTGCAGGAGAAGTAAGTAACAGCTCTCTGCCAGCCCCCCTCCTACACAGCCCATCCACTGGACCACCAGGGAGTGAGAGCCCCCCTCCCTGCCATGTATCAAGCAGGGAGGGGGGACGAAAAAAAATAAAATAATAAAATAAAAAAGAATTAAATAAAATAAAAAAATTAAAATAATTTAAAAATAATAAAATTGCCCACCCCCCACCAAGGCTCTGCAACGCACACACACACTGCACTCCTACACACACACACTGCACTCACACACACACACTGCACTCATTATATACACACACTGTAAATAAATATTCAATTAATGTAATTTTTTTTAGGATCTAATTTTATTTAGAAATTTACCAGTAGCTGCTGCATTTCCCACCCTAGTCTTATACTCGAGTCAATAAGTTTTCCCAGTTTTTTGGGGTAAAATTAGGGGCCTCGGCTTATATTCGTGTCGGCTTATACTCGAGTATATACGGTATGTTGTATTTTTATAAATATGCACTTATTGATACATCTTATGTTCTGATCTTGATAAAGACCTGAATATGTCGAAACGTTGATCTTCTGAATTTTGAATTAATTGACACAGTAAAATGAGCACTATTTAAATCCAGGAGTGCGCCTACATTATTCGTTTCTATATATTTTCGCTGGCTTTGTTTCATCCTGGTATGTATCTCTAATTTTTACTTTTTAAGGAAGAGTGCCAAACTTATTTCTATTTCTATTTTATATATATATATGTATGTGTGCATATGAGGATATTTATTTATGTATATATATATGTATGCGTATGTATGGTTTTATATGTGTGTATATATGTACATATTATTTGTTTTGCTAGATTGCATATATGCTTTCATGTACATTCTGGATTCTTGAATGTGAGTGCATTCTAAATCTGTGTAATTTTTTTTAACTCTCCCCCTACTAGTACCATATCAGTACCATATCCTGTTTGTTTGTTTTTTTCTCTTTTTGTCACTCTCTGGTCCTTACACAGAATATTTATGACCCTGTGGAAGAATGGTTTCTATCTTTTTTTTTTTTCCTATTCGTCCAATAAATAATGTATTATACGTTATTAATTCTGTTATTTTACACACACACACACACACACACATATATATATATATATATATATATATATATATATATATATATATATATATATATATATATATATATATATATATAGAAAAAATTCCAGAGCCAGGCACTCCTCCTTAACAAACAACTTACAAATATATAGATAAGCCTAGGTGCAATCCCGCGTTATATATATAGAAAAACAATAAAGGGAGCACACTAGGTCTTAGTTATAGTGCAAAATTATTTACTGCATTCCAAAGAATACATAGCTGTGGTATACAAAAAATATATATATATATATTTTTATTTATTTTTTTACCTGTAAAATACAACCTGATCTTAATTATAGAAAAGAGAGAGAAGATGTAAAAGAAAACATATTTGCTTATATTAGACTAGTGAAGAAGCAGTTGGGGTGATTTTACAGTCTGTTGGAAAATATGTCACTAAATTATAACCCAAGTAGACTGGCGGTTATAAGGTTTGTGATGTTGATTTTAAATTTGTGTGCTTGTTAAAGGATCTTTGGTATTGTTTCACTTTGTTATTGTTCACGTTTAACTTGTGGAGAGAGGCCCATTAGCCAGTTAGGAATGCCTGCCTACTTACTTACATGCTAGTATTTACTTATAATGCAATGTCAAGTGAAGTATGATCTAGATCAGGACTAGGCAACCTTTGGTATTCCAGATGTTGTGGACTACAAATCCCTTGATGCTTTGCCAGCACTATAGCTGCAAAAAAATTATGAAAGATGCAGTCCATAAAATTTTGAGTGCCTAAGGTTGCCTACCGCTGGTCTAGATTAAAACACTAAGAAGACTTTTATGAAAACTGGCCTTCATAAAATTATTTTTACCATATAATTTGATTTTCTTCTGTAGTTTGGGGACGATCTTGAAGAAAGTCACTTAAAAGCTAAAGACCTGCTTAAAGCTTCACTAACAGAAATTATAAAGTGCTTAAAGGTCAAAGTCTGGAACCCGGGGGAATTGGAAAAGGATCTCAAGAATATTCTCCTTAAGATCAAAAAGCATGAAGACCAAATCTGGAATAAAACATGCAAATACAGCATCTATATGGATTTTGAAAATATAGTTATGGTGAGATTAGACTCATTTATTCTCTTACTTCTCACAATTTGCTCTCTTCACTTGCAGGATAACTGTTTTTTGTTTTTGTTTTTTCAATCACCTACAGGTCGTAGTTATCCTTATTATGCTCCCGCGTATCACCTTGTGGAAACTATTGAGTACTTTTGCTATACTAAGTGTTATAATCTTCATCATCGACACTTGTCTTTTGTGCTGGATACCTGCCTATAAGGTAAAATACACAATGGACATATGGAACCACAACCAGAACCAATAGCGGCAAATATCAAATATGTGATTTCGGAATGTAAAGGAACTGTGGATTCTGTAAGCATACTGTTGAGAGAGTCTACTCAGTGTCACAGGCTGGAGCTCATGTTCTTCTTTCTTAAAGGAATACTATAGGGTTAGGAACACAAACATGTATTCCTGTCCCTATAGTGTTACTAACACAAAATCTTACTTTTATTACAGTCTGCTGCTTCTGGCTCTGCCCTTGATCTGCCTCCTCAGAAGTGGTGATCTCAGGAAATCACAATGCTTTACCATAGGAAAGCATTGGATTGGCTAAGACTGTCAAGGAGGCAGATCAGGGGAAGAGACAAACACAGCCCTGGCCAATCAGCATCTCCTCATAGAAATGCATTAAATCAAGGCATCTATATGAGGAAAGTTCAGTGTTTCCATACAGAGGGTTGAGACAGTAGTGGGATTCAAAGATTTTAGTAACCAGTTCTGACTTATGTTTCCAACTCCACAGGGTTGGCCAAAGACATTGTGCTGCCTGGGACTAAGACTCCACCCCACCCCACGCGCGCACACATGCACATTGACGCAGTCACACATACATGCCCTGGTTGGCAAAAACACAGGGTAATTCTATTAATGCAATAAATGCATAAACCTTGTATATCATGCCAATGAGCTACGAGTGGCTCCAAAACGTCTGCTAGTGCCATGTGCCCCCAAATAACCTTCCAGTGCCATCTCTCTGCTCACAGCCTCTGTATGCCATCTCTCTGCCCTTCGCCTCACTCTGTCATCCCTCCCACCAGTCTCTCTGTGCCATCTCCCTGCTCCCAGCCTCTCTGTGCCATCTCCCTGCCCTCAGCCACTCTGTGCCATCTCTCTGCCCTTTGCGCCATCTCTCTGCCCTGGGCCTCCCTATGCCATGTTTCTGCCACCATAATCTCTCTGCCACCAGC
This sequence comes from Pelobates fuscus, assembly GCF_036172605.1. NCBI lineage: Eukaryota > Metazoa > Chordata > Amphibia > Anura > Pelobatidae > Pelobates > Pelobates fuscus. The sequence continues at coordinate 80,228,920 of NC_086323.1, read as the reverse complement.
CTCTCTGTGCTATCTTTCTGCCCTTAGCCTCTTTGTGCCATCTCTCTGCCCTTAGCCTCCCTGTGCCATCTCTCTGCCACCAGCATCTCTGTGCCATCTCTCTGCCACCAGCCTCTCTGTGCCATGTCTCTGCATTTAGCCTCTCTGTGCCATTTCTCTACTTCCAGTGAGGGCGACAGAGTGTTTGTGGGGAAGGTGACAGACAGTGTGTGTGGGATGGTGACAGTGTGAGGGGGACAGTGTGTGGGATAGATAATTTGTGTGGAGGGTGACAGTGTGTGGGTGACAGTGTGTGTTTGATGGTGACAGTGTGTGTTTGATGGTGACTGTGTGTGTTGGATGGTGACTGTGTGTGTTGGATGGTGACTGTGTGTGTGGGAGGGCGACAGTATGTGTGCGAGGGTGACAGTATGGGAATGGTGACAATATAAAAGGTGGTGAGTGAGGGGTGAGGGTGACAGTGTAGGAGGTGGTGACAGTGGGGGGGTGACGGTAGCATGAGGGGATGGTGACAGTGGGGGTGGGGGGTGGTAGTGTGTGTGTGAATGGTGGCAGTGTGGGGGTATGGTGACAGTGTGGAAAGTTAAAATGTGAGGGGATGGTGACAGTGTGTGTGGGAGGGTGACAGTGTGGAGATGGTGACAGTATGTGTGGGAGGGCGACATTATGTATGGGATGGTGACAGAATGTGTGCTAGGGTAACAGTGTGGGAATGGTGACAATATAAAAGATGGTGAGGGTAACAGCGTGGGAGGTGACAGTAGCATGAGGGGATGGTGACAGTGGGAGGGTGGCAGTGTGGGGGGATGGTGACAGTGTGGGAAAGTAAAAATGTGAGGGGATGGTGACAGTGTGTGTGTGGGGGAGGGTGACTGTGAGGGGATGGTGACAGTGTGTGGGGTGATAGTGTGGAAGGGGGACAGTGTGTGTGGGTGACAGAGTGGGGGGTGGTGACAGTGTGTGTGGGAGGGTGACAGTAGGGCAGATGGTGACAATTGAATTGTTTTTAGTAACAGGTTAGCACGAACTGGTGAGAACCGGCTAATTCCCACCACTGGGTTGAGACAACATTGTGCAGTACTGCCCCAGGATGCATCTCAAGCAGCCATTTGAGGAGTGGCCAGTGGAGGCATCCTTAGGCTGTAATGTAAACACAGCCTTTTCCCTTAGAAGACAGTGTTTACTGCACAAAGCCTGCAATGAATGATTATACCATAAGCTGTAGTTGTTCTGGTGACTATAGTGTCCCTTTAAAGGAAACAGCTAGCAACCAACTACAAAGAAGTTCATGTTGGGTTGCCAGACATGTGTGACCTGCATAAGTTAAAGGTTGATATTGGAAAGGGAGCTTAGGGATACAATGGAATGGGTATATAAGAGGTTACTCCAACCAAGTGTTTTGTTGATTGTAGGAAACCTTAAATGTTGCACCACACCCTCCACCCTAAAAACAAAAAAAATAACGGAACAAAGGAAAACCCATGCCACAGCAAAGTTCGCCCTTCGGCCTGATCCTCTACTGGTGATGTAACTCCCCTTTACTGAAGGGGGAGGGAAGTCTGGGAGACAGGCTGAGGGGAGGATTTGGATGCCACAAAAGGAGGCATGCCAGAGGTGTCGTTACACCTATGTAAAGAATGGATTTTAATTTGGTACAAGCACTGTTTCAAACTTAACTGCTGCACATACAGATTCCAAGCACCATGACCACTTTAAATCTCTGAAGTGGACATGGGGCTTAGAGTAACCCTTTAATGAACTATCCTTCATAAATAAATCAAATAATTACATTTCATTCATAAATCTTTTATATCAGTAACAGTAAAATTCCCAGTTCTGTCAGGGAACAGTTGAAGGGGTGATGCACAATGTAAAGCACAGCCAAGGTAAGGTCTCAGCTGACATCTAATCACGGTGAATTTGGCAAAAGCGTTACAGTCCATGGGAACATTCTTCAAAATTGCATTGTAATGACACCAGCAGTGAATCGAGTGGTTGGGAGCAGGTAGATTGCCATCCATCTGCTTCTTGGCCGTAATGGTATATATAACCTGTCACATCTTGACGACTATAGCAAACTGTCATACTTTTGTCATGAATTAGCTCCACGTACTGATCTGTGCATTGTTTCTGATATTCGTAATTGTATCATAAATGGTTTTCCCAGTTACGACCACCCCTATATTACCTAAAAAAGGGGCTTCAGTCATTCACAGGGTTAAAAAATAAAGCATATTTATTGGATCAAAAATGCTTTCTAACATAAATCTAGGGTTTTATAGATTTGAAAGTAAATGTTGTCTGGGGCAAGTTCTCCTTGTTGCAGTGCTGCCATCTACCCCATTTGTGTCCTATTTTTTTTAGGGGATCATAAGAATATTATTTTCTGTCTTGTGAGAAATGTTGCCTTATAGTTGAAACTTATTCATCTCTTTGCAAGATTTAGGCTGGAAAAATAACTGGAAAAAAAAAATAGAAGTTTGTGTTTAATGGAATTGGAATTTATAACCTCTCTTCTGTCCTGATGCAGGCTTTTCATATTTTGACTATAATAAAAATGTATTTGGAACAGGAAGACTTACAACTGTCCTTAATGAAGCGCTTTGCAGTTTTAATAGCTATGATGGTTTCCTTATACTTTGTGCTGGTAAGTAGGATTTTTTAGTTAACTTTGCTTTTGTTTCATTTTTTTCATTTGTACATGTTTAACCCCTTAAGGACCAAACTTCTGGAATAAAAGGGGATCATGACATGTCACACATGTCATGTGTCCTTAAGGGGTTAAAGTGAGGGGTCTGTCAGGGTGATTCAGTAAAGTAAGAATTCTTGGAAACACAAAATGAATTTCAAGTTTTAGAACAACAGGACTGTATTGGACGCGTAGCGGACTTGAAAGAAACTCATCTAGTTTTGCTTTAAATTGTAAATTCCTTTTGAATTCCGAAATAGCGCTGCCTACCAAATATGAACCTCACCCACATAACAGTTTATTGACTACACAACTAGTTTTGATGAGCTAATAGCTAGTTTCCAAAATTTAATCTACACGACTGATTTAGAAAAAAATATCCAACTTCGCCCAGCTGTGGAATTTTGTAACTTTTGTAAATTTTGTCTAATCATCTAATAATGAAGTTATAGGTAGTTTCTTTTTTTTATAGGTAACTGTATGCATCTTTAACATCTACATAATATTCTTTGTGGACTTTAATTGTCCTTTATGGAAAGGGACCAGGCCTTTACCATTGCAACATTTGTAAAACAGGACAAATAAAACAAAGTATTAGTCGATTTTTATTTAAGAATGTTATATTGCCAAAAAAGTATGACAATCTGACTTAACCTCGTTCAGGACAAAGGGTTAGGAAATCTTATGATATCATTACTATTGTGGCACGTTATTGGTCATGTAGGGGGTTGATATTCTCTTCGCCAGCAACAAAGAACCTCACTGTTGTTTTGTTTCAAATCAAATACATTATTTCATCTCTTATATTATAATTGTACTGAAAAATCGATATGTCGAGTACCGTGGATTTGTGTGCAGTTCTCTGATGTGTAAAATACAATGATCACTTTATGATATGCCAGCAATGGTTTATTGATTTAATGCATATTTATTGTCCTGATATCAACAGAAATATTGCTCTGATTTTGTAATGTGGACGCTCCAGCACTGGCTCAGGAGAGAGAATCCAGATGCTGAAGAAAATGAGGATGGTGTCCAGCGAATACAGAGGGAGCCTGGTCCAGATGATGATGAGTTGGATCACAGAGAGCCCATGCCTGTCTTGCATGAACAATTTTCCAATGGAAGTAATGCATCTAGCAATGCATCAGAACATCCCTCTGAAAAGTCTTTTCCTTTATCACAGCAGGAATCAGATCCACGTGTAAGTAATTTTACAGGAAAGCTGGTGCTTGGATATGTATAACATACATTGTGGGGCTTCTATTCTTGACCCGGGGAGACTTTACCCTTTCATAGATGATGTGGTTTGACCACATGTATTTTATCACTTTTGGATGGTGTTTTCTAGTTAAATCTCTGGTATACACATACACACATGTGCTTGTATGTGTAACTATATTACATGATCTGCCCACTGTTATCAACGTGCATTCAAGTGTTCAAACCCTACATTGGGTGGATCATGGCAGGTGACTTGCTCTATACATTATTTGTTATATTTCAGAATGTGTGTTCCAGATGCTTGTCCATTTCCCAGCATTCTTTAAATGCCTGTACATTTTCATTTAGCTTTAGTGGTTATGGTGCCAGAAGGGCCAAACTCTTTGGTTGAAAGAATCAGCTAAAGTATTCTCAGCCAATGAGCACAGCCCTGCATCCACAGTGGTTTATTCCAAAGAGAAATTTGGTGCTCGTGCAGGAGAAAGCCAAAGAGGAGCAGGCACCTTGGGGAGCTAGGTAAGTTATCAAGCACTCAAAACAAAGGCTTGAGTACTCAACATGCAATGCCAGTAATCTGTTGTGGATATGGTGCTTGGAGTATTCCTTGAACTGTAGTAAGTTAAAAATCAGTTCAGTAAATCATGAATAGTTGTTTTCTTATCTGCTAGTAGCACTTAAAAAGATTTAACTGGATGCTCCCTTTCTAAATGTTGATGTATTTTACAGAATTATGTGCCTTCTCAAAAAACACAATCCTATGGACATGCATCAAATTCAGAGATTACTGTACGAGAGGTATCGTCATCCGAGATGGATCCTGGAGACCAAATGGAATGCAATCTAGCTGATGTTTCTAGTTTTGGAGCATGTGCGGATGTGCAGAAAGGCCAAGTCCCAGCTGGTCAGAAAGTTTTCTGGGTTTGTATATCATTAATATTAAGGCTAGGGTTTGGAAATAAGGTGAACCTTAAATGTACAGTTGAATGTAAATGTTTTAGTATTTTGGCTAGGGTTTGGAGTGAAGGATGAATGGAGACTCTGTTTTATATTTCCAGATTCGAATTTATTAGGTAATTGATACTTCTTATAGCAAAACCATGAGCCAGCTGTCAAATCCTGGAGATTCGGTGCTTGGTGAAACGATTTTCAAATCTCCTAGTTGTACTGTTTGACTTATTTGGAGACGGGTTCCAACTCTGAGTTGTGTGTGTTTATATACGTGTGTGTGTGTGTGTATATATATATCATTTTTTTTAATAAGGAGCTGGGTTTTAAATGGTGTTAACTCGGCTGGTCTGCCAATCAGAATCAAAAAGTCACAAAATATACACAAGTAATCCATACATTTTTGTACACTGCATTGCATGATCATTTTTTGCAAGTGTTACTTATGTTGTGATAGAATAAAAAAAAAAAAAAACGTGAAATATCAAAACTCCAGAGAGTGGCAGAAGAGACACTTCGAACCATACCCTATGAACTAGCCTAGGTATTTATTGTGCTGGGAGTAACCATTTAGACAAAATACATATTTATAGATCTCATGTTGTCTATTGCCCATTAGTGAGAAGTTTCTAGAACAATTACAACAGATTTATATGTTTGCTCGCTTTTTTAAAAAAATATTATTTTGCTTAAATGTGTCTACAATTGGTGAGTTTTAATTTATTTAGACTGATGCCATTCCCAAGTTAGTGTTATGTTAATACAGTGACTAATTTAAGGCCTGAGCTTCTCTAGTACTAACAATCGATGGCAATATCAGAATGGTAAGTGCCTTCCATGCTTATGCCCCCCTCTTTTTGTCTCAACCCTGCTTAACTTAAAGCAACACTATAGTCATCAGAACAACTAGAGCTTAATGTAGCTGTTTTGGGGTCTATAGCATGTCCCTTCAGAGAAAAGGCAGTGTATGCATTGTTCCCTAGGGACACATCCAGTGGAAGTCACTCAGATGGCCATCAATGTGCTTCCTGGGTCAATGCTGCACATTGTGCAGCACTGGCCCAAGAAGCATTGTATTCCTGTCACTATAGTGTTTATTTAAGTTAATTTCAGCCGTATATCAATTTACACTTTGTGAATGCAGAGAAAATAAAGCTCAAGCAGAGATTCACCATTAACATTCTGATACTGCTATCAGGAAGAGAAGCCTAAATGGAATTCCGACAGTTTACAGAATAATTTTAAAGCAGGACACATTGGGTAAAAAAGAAGCATATAGGCAAAAATTAGGGAAGAATGGTGTCCTACAACAAATCACATGCTAATAGTACTTCCAGCAATTTCACTTGTTTTTTTTTTACCAGATTTTAAGTGTCCTTTAAAAATGTGTTTTACAGAATGATCTGAATAACAAAAGACAAATTCAACGTGCATCATATTTAAGGAGTGCTCTAGGAGCTGAACAAGAGATATTAATATCATCATCAAATATGGATCCTGGAGACCATAACATTTGTGATGATTCCAGGTTTCCTGCATTTGTGGATGTGAAGGAAGGCAATGTTCCCACTGACCGGAATGTATACTGGGTGGGTACAGCATTACCAGTTAAGGTTTGGAATTGATGTGATTGTGCTGTTGAATGTAAATGTTATGGTATTTTAGTAAGGGGATGCAATGGAGAATACATGGAGACTCATGACCCACCAATATTAGTAGTCAAACCATTTGCTAAAAAATGTACAACTTACCTGGAGTCCACTTGGCGATGGTCACCTCCTCCATCAGAACTGGAAACTTTCTTTATTGAGCTAAGCTTGGTTGAGAGCAACCAACTGTCACTCGTAGCCAATGAGCTGGTCCTGCACAGCACGGTTCAGCTCAGATGGGGTAACAGAAGCTCTGTACAGGGGCTTCTGTCTCTCAATAATGGAAGTCACTGGCACCAGCTAACCCAGATAGATTGTCAAACGGTTCGCAAACAGTTTCACTATGTCACAATACATTAGAATCCTTAGCAAGATAAAAGGCAACAATCCTATCAAAGGTGAATAGAGGAGAGATACCAGGGTTTATTACTGGACCTTAATGAAAGGCAAGAGTTAGAAAGTAACAGGACTCATAAATTTAAGTTTATTCAGACCAGGAGAAGAATAATGAAATCAATAGTAATAATAACACTGGCCCTGAATGACTGGAACTCAAAGTCACAAACAAACCAGATCTAATTAAGTGTTCTTGCATAGCAAGACCACTTAATGTTATCTCACATATTATATTATTATTATTATTATAGCCAAATTTACCACCCTAACTCCTCCCACAGTTTTTACACTACATAGACAAAAATATACCAAAACGTGCGGATTGTTCCCGATTGCTGTGCTATTACTTTGTGGAACGTTTCGCCGAATGGTTCACGGAATATCGTCGTTCTTGTGGCGAAATTTGTCCCATAGGAATGAATGGCAGGGGGGGCGTGGTCTGCAGCCGAGCGAGCTGGACGTGTCTGGGTAGAGCTCTGCTGCAACCACGGTGCCAATAGCCTACATTAGCGGAGACTGACCTTGGAAACTATGATACCAGGTGGGGGAAATGCGATGGACAAAAGGACTCCCCGAAACCAAAAGAAAAAACCAACGGAGACGGTCTCAGTACCCGAAATGTTCGCGGCCTCTCGCGCCATGAGGTCGAGCACCCAAGATGGCGGACGAGAGGGCCCGGGCACACCCCGTTCGCCCTCGAGCCCAGCGAGCGGAGGAGCTATGGGGTCTGCAGAATCCGACACCAGTCAGATCCTGGCAAAGCTGGCTGAAGTCCGCAGCTACCTGGCTACCGAGATGGCCCGCAACACAGCTGAAGTTAAGGCTGAGATACAGGCTTTAGGGGTGAGAACGGAGACGCTTGAGCGGCGGATGGAGTCCACTGTCGTGGCCCATAACGCCGCAGCTGCCCAAATCAACCACCTAACCTCTCAGCTATCCCTTGCAAGCTATGCAATCGACGATCTTGGGAATCGTTCACGGCGCAACAATATCCGCCTTCGAGGACTGCCGGAGCAGGAGGGGGAAGGATCCCTGAGCGATGTGGTCTTGGGGATTTTTAAACCGCTTCTTCCTAATATCCCCGATCATTTACGGCATATCGAGCGGGCGCACAGAGCGCTTCGCGCCAAACGGGCGGATGACCGGCGTCCCAGGGATGTACTCATCAGATTCCTTTCCTACCAAACGAAGGAGGCCCTGATGAAGTTCGGCAGAGACCACCCGATTGTCCACAACGGGGCAGATCTTGCTCTTTTCCAGGATTTGACCCCTCTGACTCTACAGTGACGTCGGGACTGGCGCCCTATTACCGAATTGCTGCAGCGGCACTCTATTAAATATGCCTGGGGGCATCCCTTTCGGCTTCTGGCCTTCAGAGATGGACGCACCAAAGTTTTATTTTCAGATGGCGACCCGGAGAGATTCCTGAGTGAGCTGGGGATCCGGACCCCTGAGGACTTCGCGGTTCCGAAGGGGCCAGGGGAGGTCCTGCCTGCCCTCCCCCGAGAATGGTATGCGGCGGCGGATTGAGGTGATTGGGGGTCTCAGCTGTTCACCCCGAGCTGTGGTTTGAGGTCCCAGATGGCAGGGTCTCACGGGTGGGTACATATTGCTTGGGAGGGGGGAAGCTGGATCCCACTTGGTGGGGACTTTCCTTTTTTGATGGGGGCTATGGTAGCCGGGCTCTTGCGTAAGGCCCTAAGGGGCTTTTGGTTCACCCTTGCTGCGGGTGGGATTGTTAATTCTGGGGAGGGTTAGGGTTGCTCGCTATCCCCGCCCGTGGCTCTGTTGCCCGCGATGACTTTCTCAAAGGGGCCCCTTCTATACCCATTGTTCCACCTGACCCGAAGCCGAAAATTGTTTCGATTATTATGGGATATTCGGGGTCTGGGGACTTATATGTACTTTTTTCGTTATGGAAGGGCTGCGGGAATATTGTGGGGCGGCGGGCGGCGGAGGTCATGTGCAGTTATTCCCTTTCCGAATGCTCTGTCATTTTCGGTTATATCCCGAGCTAAACTGATGTGTTGGTGTTTTAGTATGTGAGGGGTTAGTGGCCGGAGGGGATTGGGGCCCTGACAACTGGGATCATATAGACAGCATCCTTGGCTTTATGGGATGCCCCTATTGCAGGTGGGATCGTGGCCTCGGGAGGGGCGGGATTCCACGCTCTCTCTGAAAATGGCCCTGATATTCTTCATATTAGTCTGACGGGGCCCCTTCTCTGCCTTTTACTATAGCATGTTCCCCCGCTCGACTCATGTATTTTTGCTGGGTCTCGGGGGACCGGCGATTGCTGTACATTGTTTTTTTTTAGTATGTTTCTTTGTTAAGAGGGGTTGCGGGATCGTTGGCGGGGCGGCGGGCGGCGGGCACTGTCAAATGTTTTTTGTTCCAAGTGTGTCGGGGCTGGTTGAAGATGCATTTTTGTTTAACTTGAGGCTGTATATGCTAGGTTTATGATGCTGGTTGGGGATGGGGCCGGGGGATCTGATAGTGGATCGTTGTGGTAGTGGGCATTCTCTGATTCGGAGCCCGGCCACGTCTCCAGGAGACTGACTACCTTCCCGGGCGCGGTGCTAACCCTCAGTATCTTATCCCTATTATCCTCGTTCCGGGGCCCGTAGACTCGGGGGATGGGGGCCATGGGCCAGTGCCCCGGCTGACGGCCCCGGGGAGGAGGGATTCTTCTTCCGGCCTGAAGTGTATGTGTGTGCTCTATATACTCCTTTTTTGTTTTTTCTTTCTCACGTGATGCCTTCTAATGCCAATCCCTTCGCATGCAGTCCACACTTCCTTATTGATACCTCTGGAGGTGGCCCTAGACCCTGATGGATTCTCCCACCCTCACAGTGGGGGGACCTGAATCGGAAAGTATAACATGTCAATTTCACTTCCGACCTCATGACACTTCACACACAAATTGCTACATGTATACATAATACCATTTTGGATGCATGATCGTAGTCAGGTGGCCACCATCATTTGTATTTGGTAACACTGTATCCCCCCCCCCCTCTGCTGTTGGTTGTTGCCAGAGCAGGGGGAGGGGGTAGCGGATTTGCCGGCTGCCCCCAGGCACCCTTTTTAGTGCCCCTCCAATGGGGGTCGCGACACTGGGCTACGCCCTGACGCGACCCGAAAGCTTCCCACCCACCGTTTGGTATCTCCCAATTCTAGTTGATTTGTTCTCTGTCTCCAATTTAAATGTGATTGGCACCCTAGGGGTGCCCATCTTGATTGGTCTATGTTCCTACTTCTCTGGGGCCCAATTGGTGCTCTGGAGAGGTTTCAACATATACCCCGTATTGTCCTGGCAATAGGTAAGACCAGGCTACTGTTTTTTTCATTGTTACTCTTTACATTTTCCATTCTCTCACCCTACCCTCCTATCCCTAGTTCGTTCCTTTCTCAACCCCACTTTCCCTCTCTACCGCCCCTGGGAGGGGCAGCCATTGGACCCACTGTGCTTCCTCTAAGTCAAACCAGAGCGGGATTGCCAGATAAGACTAGCGTGACCTTCCACCCATCGTCATGCCGTTAAAGATTTTGTCTTTAAATGTTAAGGGACTTAATGCCCCGAATAAAAGACGTCTCATGTTCCGGGAACTCAAACGCCTCAACCCCGACATAGCGTTCCTACAGGAGACGCATCTCCCACAGAACGCGAAGTTTGCTTTACGAGATCACACGTTTCGGATTGTACACGAGGCTAGGGCCCTAAATAAGAGGAATGGAGTAGCGGTACTTGTACACCATAGGTGCCCTATCCGGATAGGGACCGTGACATCGGAGCCGGCGGGCCGTTTCTTAGTGCTTTCGGGGAGTTTATACTCCCATACGATCCACCTCTTTAATATATATGCCCCTAACGACCCCTCTGCCGAATTTTGGGACTCCATGGCCCGAACGGTTAATGAGCTGCCGCATGGAATGATTATTGTGGGGGGTGATCTCAACGCCACTCCATGTCCAGCTGTCGACCGGAGCCAGGGGGGTGGGTTACCAAGGTCGCATAGGAGGGGGGGACAAGATAAACTGCTTCGCACGTTCATCCAGCGCACTGGCCTCCTGGACATCTGGAGGGCTCACCACCCTGACGACCGCGATTATACCTTTTACTCTGCCCCCCATGATACATACTCGAGGATCGACGTATTACTGGTCAACTCCCACCTGGCACCAAAGGTCTCGGACTCCTCGATTGGATCTATTACGTGGTCGGACCATGCTGAGGTCACATTGTCATTAGATAATTTGTGTACTGCGTCTCCGTGGTCTTGGAAATTGAATACCTCCTTGCTACAGGATCCGGCCGTAGTGGAGACTATCCGTATGGAATTGTCCGATTACTTCGACAGGAATGTGGTGCCTGATCTCCGTCCAGCCACGATATGGGCCGCCCATAAAGCGGTAATACGGGGTATATTTATTCGTGAAGCCACTTTAAAGAAAAAACGCAAAATGCAGTTACTGTCGTCTTTCTTAGAGGCTTTGGGCAAAGCTGAGGAGAAGCACAAGACCGCTTCGACCGCTGATACGCTAGCGAATGTACAGGCGCTGCGTTCCTCAGTACGCGAGACGCTTCTGGACGATACAGCCAGAGCTATGGTATGGTCCAAGAGGACATACTACGAAAAGTCCAACAAAATGGACACGCTTCTGGCACGATCACTCCGCCCGAGACAGGGATACTCCCACATCACTAGGATCAAAGACTCCGCTGGTAAGTACCGCACCGACCCCACTGATATCGCAAAGATTTTCTCGGAATACTACTCAGCACTATACAACCACTCCGGGGGGGGCGGCAGCGACCAACAACAACGCGAGACGGAGGACACTAGGATATTCTTGGATCAATTGGCACTGCCAAGGCTTGATCTAGTAGCTACAGCTAACCTGGGAGCGCGAATCACGGCCGATGAAATTGATGCGGCAATCTCCACGCTGAAAGGCAACAAAGCCCCTGGACCGGATGGATTCGACGGCGGCTATTATAAAGTCTTTCGGGAAACTCTTACACCACACATGGAGACGTTGTTTAACGACCTCATGGAGGGGGGGGTTCCGGATAGAGACATGTCGCTGGCCGACATAGTCCTCTTACCGAAACCGGGCAGAGATGACTCGATTCCCGAGAACTTCCGCCCGATCTCGCTGATCAATCATGATTCTAAAATTCTGGCTAAGATCTTAGCGACACGCTTGAACCCCTTCCTCACTCACTTAGTCCATCCGGACCAGGTGGGTTTTATACCCGGCAGACAATTGTATGAGAACACTCGGCGCAATATCGACCTTATTTGGAGGCAAGCAACCAAAGGGATCCCTACCCTGATCCTGTCGCTTGATGCCGAAAAGGCCTTCGATAGAGTTAAGTGGCCCTACTTATTCGAGGTCCTGCGGCACTTTGGCCTACCTGACTCATATATCACGGCAATTCGGGCTCTGTATACGGATGTTCGGGCGAGGGTCCGGATAGCGGGATCAGGGGCACTACCTTTCACATTGGGCAATGGCACCAGACAGGGCTGCCCTTTGTCTCCCCTGCTATTCGCCCTCTCGCTGGAACCCCTCCTACAAAAGGTGCGTAACACGCCCGAAATTCAGGGAATTTCTCTAGGGAATAGGCGATATGTGGTCTCCGCCTTTGCAGACGATGTATTGTTGACTCTGACGTCTCCGAAAGAGTCGATGGATGCTTTGGCGGCGGTGCTGGAATCCTACGGTAGCCTGGCAGGCTATAAGGTGAACCTGCCTAAATCGAGTGCGCTCCCTATTTGTATGTGTGACCCTGAAGTTGCGTACGTAGGGACTGTGCATGATATTCGCATGGAGAAACACCGTCTCAAATACCTAGGGATACACCTGACAGCAGACCCCGCCCAGTTATTCAGGCAAAATTACACTCCCCTGATCCGCACTCTGATATCTGACATGGAAAACTGTCAGGATAAACCGATCTCATGGATCGGTAGGATCCACGCTGTAAAAATGAATGTGCTCCCCAGGATTTTATTTCTGTTTCAGGCCCTTCCGGTCAAGCTGATTAGGTCTGACTTAGGGGCACTGCAACAGGCGGTGGGGAAGTTCATATGGCAGAACAGGAAACACAGGGTCTCCCGTAATGTCTTGTACAGAGCACGGTCGAGGGGGGGCCTGGGATTACCTAACTTCTTTTTCTATTACCTAGCGGCCCAACTCTCGCAAATCGCGTTTTGGCACTCTCCCCCGGATGAGAGAAGATGGGTGGATTTAGAATCGGCTCTTATGGGACCTGATCTCCCTCAGTCAGTGGCGTACATACCGGGGTCGCAGGGGTCGCGGCTGCGACCGGGCCCGGCCCACCAGGGGGCCCGGCCGCCCCTGCGACCCGGTATGTACCCACAGGGCCAGCCTCTTCTGCTGGGGGGCCCAGGAGCCGGCCACCTCCGGGCCCCCCGAGGCTGGCCCTGCTGTCACCCGGCTGGCGGGCGCGCGAGGGAGCACTGTCCCCTGGGTGCTCCCTCTTCAGCTCCCTCGCGCGCCGCGTACTGAAACCGGAGCCGGAAGATGACGTCATCTTCCGGCTCCGGTATCAGTACGCAGCGCGCGAGGGAGCTGAAGAGGGAGCACCCAGGGGACAGTGCTCCCTCGCGCGCCCGCCAGCCGGGTGACCAGCAACACCACTGGACCCCAGGGAATCCCCCCAGCTCTCACACAGGTAAGGAGGCTGGGGGGATTAAATAAAAAAAAAAAAAACAGAAAAAACGTGTGTGTGTGTGTGTTTAGTGAGTGTGTTAGTGAGTGTGTGTGAGTGTGTGTTAGTGTTAGTGAGTGTGTTAGTGAGTGTGTTAGTGTTAGTGAGTGTGTTAGTGAGTGTGTTAGTGAGAGTGTGTTAGTGAGAGTGTGTTAGTGAGAGTGTTAGTGAATGTGAGTGTGTGTTAGTGAGTGTGTTAGTGAATGTGAGTGTGTGTTAGTGAGTGTGTTAGTGAGTGTGTTAGTGAGAGTGTGTTAGTGAGAGTGTGTTAGTGAGAGTGTGTTAGTGAGAGTGTGTTAGTGAGAGTGTGTTAGTGAATGTGAGTGTGTGTTAGTGAGTGTGTTAGTGAATGTGAGTGTGTGTGTTAGTGAATGTGAGTGTGTGTGTTAGTGAGTGTGTTAGTGAGTGTGTTAGTGAGTGTGTTAGTGTTAATGTGAGTGTGTTAGTGTTAATGTGAGTGTGTTAGTGTTAATGTGAGTGTGTTAGTGAGAGTGTGTTAGTGAGAGTGTGTTAGTGAGAGTGTGTTAGTGAGAGTGTGTTAGTGAGAGTGTGTTAGTGAATGTGAGTGTGTGTTAGTGAGTGTGTTAGTGAGTGTGTTAGTGAATGTGAGTGTGTTAGTGAGTGTGTTAGTGAGTGTGTTAGTGAATGTGAGTGTGTTAGTGAGTGTGTTAGTGAGTGTGTTAGTGAGTGTGTTAGTGAGTGTGTTAGTGAGTGTGTTAGTGTTAATGTGAGTGTGTTAGTGTGAGTGAGTGTGTTAGTGTGAGTGAGTGTGTTAGTGTGAGTGAGTGTGTTAGTGTGAGTGAGTGTGTTAGTGTGAGTGTGTTAGTGGTAGTGTGTTAGTGGTAGTGTGTTAGTGTGAGTGATTGTGTTAGTGTGAGTGATTGTGTTAGTGTGAGTGATTGTGTTAGTGTGAGTGATTGTGTTAGTGTGAGTGATTGTGTTAGTGTGAGTGATTGTGTTAGTGTGAGTGATTGTGTTAGTGTGAGTGAGTGTGTTAGTGTGAGTGTGCTAGTGTGAGTGAGTGTGTTAGTGTGAGTGAGTGTGTTAGTGTGAGTGAGTGTGTTAGTGTGAGTGAGTGTGTTAGTGTGAGTGAGTGTGTTAGTGTGAGTTAGTGTGAGTGTGAGTGTGTTAGTTTTAGAGTGTTAGTTTTAGAGTGTGTGTCTGTTACTGAGTATGTTTGTGTGCGTCTGTCACTGAGTATGTTTGTGTGCGTCTGTCACTGAGTGTGTGTCTGTCAGTAAATGTGTGCGTCTGTTCATGAGAGTGTGTGTGTGTGTCTAAAGCACTTACCTTTCTCCAGCGCCGGGCTCCCTTGGCGCTGGGGATCTCTCCGTCCCGATCCGCCTCTCAGCTCCGAATGCACATGCGTGGCAAGAGCCACGCGCGCATTCAAACCGCCCATATAGGAAAGCATTACTCAATGCTTTCCTATGGACGTTCAGCGTCTTCTCACTGTGATTTTCACAGTGAGAATCGCAGAAAATCCTCTAGTGGCTGTCAATGAGACAGCCACTAGAGATGGATTAACCCTCAGTGAAACATAGCAGTTTCTCTGAAACTGCTGTTTTCAGCTGCAGGGTTAAAACTAGAGAGACCTGGCACCCAGACCACTTCATTGAGCTGATTTGATCTGGGTGTCTGTAGTGGTCCTTTAAGTGTATGTGTTTATGCATGCACTGGCGTACATACCGCGGTCGCACGGGTTGCAGCCCTGCGACCAGGTGCCCGCCCGCCATGTGTTGCGGCCCCAGCCCGCGCAGAGTAAGCGGGGGGGGGCCCACAGATCAGTTTTCGCACCGGGGCCCCATGGGTTGTGTGTACGCCACTGCCCTCAGTTCTACATCTGGGTCCCTCGGGACCAGAGACCGATAGCAAAAATTGCTTGCCCGGCCATAGCGAACTCGGTGAAAATATGGGATGCCACATCGGTCAAATATGGGCTATCCCCTCGGGAATCCCCACTGACTCCCTACTTGAGGAATAAAGCCTTCACCCCAGGATTGGATGCCAGGGCGTTCAAAGGGATCGAGAGTACGGGCCTCCAGCGTCTATGCCAACTCTACGAGGGCGGAACACTTCTTAGGTTCGAAGATTTACAAACTAGAGCGGCCCTACGCCCATCGGACTTTTTCCGATACATCCAACTTAGGGACTATGCGCAGACTTCGGCAACTAAATTATGCGCGCTCCAACCACTCACCTTTTTTGAAACCCTATGCCTTAAGGAACAGTTCCCAAGGGGCCTTATCACAAAATTGTACGCACACTTGAGTACCTCCACTTCGGAGTGGGGGGAGCTTACGTATATAGCCCAATGGGAAGCTGACCTTGGCGAAGAGTTGGAAGGGGTGGACTGGCAGGAGATTTGGGAAGCTGCGGCGACCTCCTCTATATGTGTAACTATGCAGGAACAAGCATATAAAACCTTGTTCAGGTGGTACACCACCCCGGTAAAGCTCTGTAGAATGCATAGGCTATCTACGGACGTATGCTGGAGAGGCTGTGGGCAAAAAGGAACCTACTTGCACATGTGGTGGGAATGCCCTGTGGCCCAGACTTTCTGGGGGCAGGTAGCGGGGTTATTGAAAGATATCTTCGGCAGGGAGGTAGGGCTTGACCCATGGGTATTCCTCCTGGCCCGGCCACTGGAGGACTGGACCAGGACTGAACAAAAGTTAGTCCATAGGGTGATTCTGGCGGCAAGGCGGGCCCTTGCGCAGGTTTGGCGTCAACCCTCAGCTCCCTCACTTCGCATGTTGCTGCAGAAAATCAAGGACAATTACCTCATGGATAAACTCACTGCAAAGGTCAGGGGCACGAATGCGAAGTTCGACAGAATATGGGCACCTTGGGTAGATAGTAACTTAGGAGATTAGGATCCACGGGAGCTGGACCTGTCTTCTCCTTTTTGCAGAGACATGGGGGCTTACGCTGGGACACCACCAGGGGGCGGACAGCCCCTTGGGGGTTGTGCTGCCCACAGGCGGGTACAGGGAGGTTAGGTCAGGACCACAAGACATGACTATTTATTCGGGAGCTTGGGGCTCTGTGACTATGCCAACCCCTCCCACACATCTTTCCCATCTCTTCCCCCCCCCCTTCCCGTCCCCCTCCTCCCCTTCTGACTCTTCTCTTTTTTCTCTTTTCTTTCCCTATTTTCTTTCATATTCCTAGTTCAAGTTCTTCTATGTCTTCTACTTCCTTTAATATTCATGTGTATGGCTACACTACATCCACCACGATTTAATGAACCCCGCCCCTGTACTGTTTGGATAGGGTCACTATAGCACGGATTACCGATCACTGCATATAGTCACGCCATTTAGCACCCCCAGACACCGGGGAGGGGCGGGATTCTCAGATATTTTGGAGGATCTGCTATTATGTGTTAGTAAGCTTTGACTTATGAACCTCTACTTCTGGCAGGATGGCCATACCAGATCTCCTTGATTTTTTATATATATTGAAAATTGGAAGGACACCGCTCACATATCTGGAACGATTCAAAGACGATTGGCCGAATAAGTTATCAATCTTGCTAAACACTTGTGTTTTATTTTGTATATCGTACCTTTTCCATGCCTAAACCCATGAATAAGTCAGATATGTGATGTTTGTATTAATATTGTTTGTATTAATGGTGTTCAACCTTGTTAAAAATAAAGAAATAAAAAAAAAAAAAAAAAAAAAAGGAATGAATGGCAAAGCAAGAGTGGGAGCTGGCAAAAGCTGAAAAATCAGGACATGATTTCTAAACTGCCACCACTCCTTGATTTTTAGGCCCACCTACACAAATCTTATATCAAAACGTTCAGCTATCCCTGCTGCCACTAAAAATGTCCACAGCTAAGCCATAGTCCTGATAGTTTTCACGATATGACCATTTGTTTGCAACTCACGCCATTGACATTCATTGAAACTCCACTCTGCAAAGCTCACATTTGAAGGGCAATTTCTAAACTGCGACTGTGCCTTCATTGTTAATATTGCAGAGACATACTATGCATCAAAATGTAGGTCTGGGTCTTGTGATTCTCACAATATAAAGCTCTTCACTGTTGGATTTATAGTTTCTAAAATACGACCGTTTGAAGATGGCTACCGCCAAAATACTCTGACCTGTGCCAGGCTGCAGCAGCAAGTGATGTCATAGACAGAGCCTTTTGTACACCTGCTAATGTTTTTATAAATGTATGTTTTAATGTAAGTGTGCAACAACGTTGCAATTAAATGTGCTATATAAATGATAACAGTTACTCCGCCCACTTCAGTTGTAGACTACTGGTGGAGGCAAGAACACTTCACACGATTTCCCCAGAAATTTTAGCTTTTCTAGTTATTATTATTATTGCCATTTATATAGCGCTAACAGATTCCGTAGCGCTTTAGAATATTATGAGAGGGGGGATGTAACTATAAATAGGACAATAACAAGAAAACTTACAGGAACAATAGGTTGAAGAGAAGCCTGCTCAAACAAGCTTACAGTCTATAGGAGGTGGGGTATAAAACACATTAGGGCAGGAAATATCAATCAAATAGGGTGGGAGTGAAGCAGAGCTGGAGGAGAGAGTAAAGCACTGCCCTATAGGAGAGAGCAAAAGACAGGTATGTAAGGTAGAGGTTACTCTGGGAGGCCATAAGCTTTCCTGAAGAGATGGGTTTTAAGGCCCTTCTTAAATGATTGAAGACTAGGGGAGAGTCTGATGGCAGTAGGCAGGCTATTCCATAGGAAAGGTGCCGCCCGCGAGAGGTCCTGCAAGCGCGAGTTGGCCGTACGGGTGCGAGCAGCTGTCAAGAGATGGTCACGAGCAGAGCGGAGGGAATGAGGAGGGGCATACCTATGGATCAGTGAAGAGATATAAGAGGAGCCAGAATTGTTCGGTGCTTTAAATGTATGGGTTAGCACTTTGAATTGACTCCTATAGGATACAGGGAGCCAATGTAAGGACTGGCAGAGGGGTGAGGTGTGAGAGGACCGACTAGAGATGAAAATCAGTCTAGCTGCAGCATTCATTACAGACTGTAGCGGGGCAATACGGCTTTTGGGGAGACCAATCAGGAGAGGGTTACAGTAATCCATGCGTGAAATTACTAGAGCATGGACAAACTCCTTGGTAGCATCTTGTGTAAGAAAGGGGCGGATGCGGGCTATGTTTTTAAGTTGGAACCTACAGGATTTAGCAACAAACTGGATGTGAGGCTCAAAGGTGAGGCCAGAGTCAAGTATGACGCCAAGACAGCATGCTTGCAAGGATGGACTTATGTGGATATCACTGACTTGAAGGGAGAGCGAGAGAGGAGGATCAGTATTAGAAGAAGGAAAGACAAGGTATTCAGTTTTAGAGAAATTGAGTTTCAGAAAGCGTGAGGACATCCAGTCAAAGATGGAAGAAAGGCAAGCAGTGACACGTTGCAGGACGGCAGGGGAGAGGTCCGGGAGGAGAGGTATATCTGAGTGTCATCAGCGTACAGGTGGTAGTGGAATCCAAAAGAGGCAATAAGTTTGCCAAGAGAGGCAGTATAAAGAGAAAATAGAAGGGGACCAAGGACAGAGCCTTGGGGAATTCCAACCGAGACAGGACGAGGGGAGGAGGTATCCTTGGAAAAGGAGACACTGAATGAGCGTTGGGAGAGATAGGAGGAAAACCAAGAGAGGACAGAGTCACAGAGTCACGAGCGATTGAAGAGTTTGAAGGAGGAGAGCATGATCAACGGTGTCAAAGGCAGCAGAGAGGTCAAGGATAATTAATATGGAGTAGTGACCTATGGATTTAGCTGCGATTAGGTCATTAGTAACTTTGATAAGAGCAGTCTCAGTAGAGTGGAGAGGGCGGAAGCCAGACTGAAGAGGGTCAAGGAGAGAGTTGGAATTGAGGAAGCGAGACACGCGGGTAAAGACAAGTCTTTCCAAAAGCTTTGATGAGAAAGGGAGCAGGGATATGGGATGATAGTTAGAGGGGGAGGATGGGTCAAGAGATGTTTTTTTCAGGATAGGTACTACAGTGGCATGTATAAGGTCAGCAGGAACAGTGCCAGAAGAGAGAGAGCAGTTAAAGATGTGTGTTAGGGTAGGCACAAGACAAGGGGAGAGCGATCTGATGAGGTGTGTAGCGGTACTTACCTTATCCGGGGGCCAGCCGAGGTCCTCTATTCCCGCGCGCGGCTCGTTCACAGTTCAGACGAAGGCAGGCACTGACTGCGAGATGCGGTCACGTGTCCCGCCTAGCTCTAAGAGCGTGCCACACATCTCGGGCTCGCTCTTAAAGGGACAGTGGGAGCCAAAATGTAAAACGGTCTCCCAGTGGCCCCTGTCATTCCCCATTCCCCATACACTCACGTTTTGGGGGCGTGGATATGACAGGGGCCAATCAAATGAAATACTAGGGTATTTATACTTACCTCTCCCTTAACTCCCTGCCCTATCGTGGTTTCTGATTCAGTTCCCTTAAGCGCTTGTATTGTTCAGTTGTGATTTTTCGTGCTTGACCTTGGCTTTGTATTTGACTCCGTTTTTCTCTTTATCCCTGATTTGTCTTGTTTGCCGGCTTACTGATTCCTGTGTACCAGACCTTAGTCTAGTTCTTGTTTTCGCTGACTCTGTCTATTCTCTGTTCTACGTCGAGTCCGGCCATTCTAAGGTCCGGTAAGACGTATCTGCTTTATATTGTCAATTGTTGGACTAAATCTTGCGTGTTGGGGTACACTACCGTGACAAGATGAGACGGGACAGGATTGAGCGGGCAAGTGGTGGGGCGAGAGGAATGAAGAAGTGCAGCCACCTCTTGTTCAGTAGCCGGGGAGAAAGTCTGAAGGGTAGGGAAGGCATGATTTAAGTGTGGGTGAGAAAGAGAACGGCAAGGAGGGGAGAATTGTTTCCTTAGCTGTTCAATCTTGTCGGTAAAGTAGCATGCAAAGCTATCAGCTGTAAGGTTAGTTTGGGGGGTGGCCACAGCAGGGCGGAGAAGAGAATTAAAGGTGTCAAAGAGACATCTGGGATTGCGGGAGCATGAACTAATGAGAGAGGAAAAGTATGACTGTTTGGCGAGGGCAAAGGCTGCGCTGTATGAACGCAATATGAATCTATAATGGAGAAAGTCTGCCTGGGTGCGGGACTTCCTCCAGGAGCGTTCAGCACAATGGGAGCAACTCTGCAGATAGCGTGTTGATTTAGTATGCCAAGGTTGGGATCTAATAGGCATAAAGGAAGAGGAGAATATCAAGGTCAAACTTAGCTGGAACAAAATAATTGTTATATTAGCCAGGGCCTGGTACACAATGACATACTGTAAAAATCAATGGCAGGCCGGGTCAAATAACAGGGAATCAGGAACATTTGACAAAGTAACACGTCTAATGGCTCTGAGACCACAAAATGCCACTGGACCATATGGAAAGTGTATATATAGTACCAGGCCCTTGCATCAATTTAACACCATTGACATATGCACAGAGCATCCAGAAGGATACCAATCAATTAACTTATAAATAGGCGCCAAAGTCGCAGCTGACATCTTTTAAATTTAGGTCGTTTCAGAACAATGCGAGTGCAACCTGGTACAGGCTGCGTCCAAAGTGGCATGGCCTACTGGTAAAGCTACCACCTAGTTAACCATGCAGAGTTATGTGAACTCGTTATCCATGATGCCTACAACAAATTGATAATTTCTCACTGCTTATCCTCAGGTGTCATATGTAATGTCATGATTTGTTTAACTAGCCTTACAAGACTATTGGAATACTGCTTTTTCAATAAAAATCTATTTAAAAACAAAGTGGCATGGCCGAACTGATGAATTAGTGTCAATTATGCTAGTTTTCCTTACAAACTACTTACCCTGGCAGGGTGCAAGGGCACTAAAGGGACCATAACTGTTACAGTGGACTGTAGTGTTTATGGTGGTTGGAAGTTCCTCTGACTCTTTTTTTTTTCTTTTTTCTTTTATGAGATGCTCAAATTTATTTAATATTTATATTAAAGATTTAGAAAATGTATTATAATGCTATTCAGATAGGGCAGAACCTGTCGTAGTTTTCAGATTTAGATTCCTGGTGTCCTGCATCCAGGGACAACAGGGAATTGTCATTGGGCAGCATTAGTGGGCAATCTGACCATACAGAACTCTCTGCGTGGCCCTACTTGCAGGGGGGCAGCTGGGATGCTGCCTCTCAGCCAGATGTGCTTGATACCAGGCTGGAACATCCCCATCAGTGTATGGGCACGCCAACTTACCAGGAGGTCCGTCCTTTGTGGTTGTTGCCTGTGATGAAAGTTGCTTCATTGGTGACGCCCCCTAGAAGGGCCACTCATCCATCCTGATTGCATACCTCAGAATGTTGGGAGATATGCTGTTCTCTGTATGTTTTCTCTATTGACGGGAAACTAAGATAGAGGTGCCCAATTGCAGGATAAAGAGGTTTGGATTTCTACATTTTATTTTATTTTTCACACCTGTGAAATATATATTTATTAAATATAGGGATAGGGCAAACAGTATTATATTATTGGAACTGGCAGTATCCCTTTTAGTACTAGCATTTAGAAACCATAAATTGTATTTGTTGGATTATCTTAGTCAGGGTTTAGAGTAGTTGATAGATTTAATGTCTTAAATGGCCTTAAATCGAGTTTCATATTTTTAGATCAAACGCACTGCTCTGAACATTATTATTAAGGAGTAATTTATTAGGCAATTCCCAGGTGTGAAGTACACAGCAAATTATTTGATACTAACTTAATTGCTCATTGATTTCGCTGAAGACTTAGACCAAGTCCCAGCTCAGAACTGACAAGGTTTATGTGACTGTCCCAAGGTCTTATTTACTTTTGAAAAATCATGCAACTTTTCACATAGGTTTAGCACAAATATAAAATTATACATTTAAGTTTCACCCAGCAGCAATTAATACCTTTACTACCGGAATCATGTAAAATGTTTTTAATTTTATAGACTTTGCAAAATGAAACTAAAGCATCACTCCCTGCTTCCAAACAGTACAGGACATTTCAATGGGTCCTACATTCCAACTGTCAGGGAGGGGGGAGGAATGAATACGCTCTCCCATTTCACTGTCTGCATTCCAGAGAGTAAAAGAAGGGGTAAGAACTCACAGGGCCCTAGGCAAGTTTCCAGTTTTGGTTCCTATTTATTCTTCACATATGAATGGTAAATGGGGCCAAGCAAATTTATGGTTCTGGGACCCTGTCAAACCTCTGAGCCATAGAAAGTTGCATAGAGTTGCCTTATGGTTAATCCTGCTCACCAGAGAGTGATAAAGATCGCTCTAGCACTTTTTAAATACCTTTATTTTAGAAATGTATGATTTAAATGTAGTACAGACATTCATTTTAAATCCTTTTACCGTTTTCATTAAGGTGTACTGTTAGTAATGTATTCAGGGTCCTTACAAATAGCTATAAGCAGGCAATGTGATCATCTTTATTTATAATATTTTTTCATATTTGAGAGATTCTTTATTTTTATTTGATACTATTATTTCAGACCTTGTGTGAAATATTTTAATGTGAAAGTCATTGTTAACTCTCAAAAGCTTTTTCTTCCCCAAAAATGTATAGAGCAAATTTGTATGCATTTACATAATTAAAATGTTTGCATTTGCACAGCAATCTATACACAAAAACACTGGTTTACTAAATTTCTAGCTAGGCACCTCATCTTTCATATGTATTATTATTATTATTATTTATACAGTGCTTTGCATTATTATAAAGGTGGGAATTTAACAACAAATAAAGCAAACTATTACACATTTTAATAGGAACAATTGGTTGATAAGGATCCTGCACGAATAACTCTTTCTAAACTTACTCTCTTACAACCAAAGTTTTGAAATGCTCTAGGGTGCGTGGCCACGACTAAAAGAAGGCGTTGACTGCCAGACAGGCAGGGTCCGGTAACCAGCTGAAGAATGCGTCCGTCTGTCGATTAAGGCGGAACGCAACAGATCTAAGATCTTCCTTATAGAAGTGGAGACAATGAAAATGTGTGGGTCCAATTGCCAATCGCTGGAGTCTCTCCAGTGGTGGAAAAAACAATCTGCAACGAGATTGTCCAAGCCAGGCAAAACTGATACAGTTCGCTTGTGAGGTCCGAGAGCATCTTTGAACTGGAACCTCCTAGGTGATTCACACAGCAGACTGCTGATACATTGTTCATCCTCAGCACAGTTTTAGGCATCTTTGGCGAAGCTGCTAATTGCGAAGGAACTAGCAATCCGTTCGAGGCAAATACGTTAAAATGTCCGCGTGCCAGAAGGAGGAAGGCTGGAAGGCAATAAGGGGAAGGGCGGGAGAGAAAGGCCCGTCTGACAGCTGTTCATGTGTGGTAAAACTGCACTGCGGCTAGTTTAGTAGCGTCCCGGCTTAGAAACACCAAAGACAGTGAAAAGGTGGGCACCAAGTAAACCTAAGAGCCCTAAAACTGGGAGAAAAACTAAAATTAGCTGTGGGATGACTAGAGGAAGGTCGGCCCAGGAGCAACAGCTTAGTCCCTGTTTTTAGGCCCCTACAATACAAAATTATAAATAATGACAAAAAAAACAGTAATAATAGATTTTTTTTTAGGGATGATACAAGTGAGAGAGCTTTAAACAAGGGAACTGTTGTTGGATTTAATACTAGAATAGACTCACCTGGGAGGCAAGCAGCAAAGAAAGAGGGGTTGGAAGAAGTCTCACAGCCATTAATGACACATATTCTGATTGGTTGATTTTTTTGGTTATATGTTTAACTGTTTCTTTGCTGCAGGGAGCTTTAGTAAAGAAGGTTAAAGTGAATATCAAGCCTCCTGTCTTGCCATAAAATTTTAATTCCACTGCTAAAATAATTTTTTAAAAATCTAATTGAAATAATAACGATGTTAAAATGCTAAAATATCTAGTTTTAAACAAAGTATATGTAAAAAAAGAAATGAGAAAAACTCATCCCTACCTTTAGTATATGACAGAATCCTTCGGCCATATGCCAGCACCTTGGGTCTGGCAGTGTTTGAAAACCAACAATTAGTCTTTATGGTCTTCACTGATTCTGCACAGGAAATGAAGCAGGGAAGATCATAGAGACTAATGGAAAGGGATGCATTTTTCTCATTTTTTTTAAAATATACTTAAAGAAATCTATTTCCTCTCAAAACACTATTCTTGTATTCTAAAATAGTTTTGAGGTGACAGTCATGCTATGAGGACTAAATTTATTATTTAAAGGTTTTTAATCTTAACCCCTTAAGGACCAAACTTCTGGAATAAAAGAGAATCATGACATGTCACACATGTCATGTGTCCTTAAGGGGTTAAACCTTGGTTCTGAACGTTCTATGTTGAAACCCTCCTTTTTCTCAGTCCTTGTTTCTTCATCTTGATTGCTGGCTGACCTCGGGTTACCATCAACAATACACCAAGTAGAAGCATCTTACGAAGATACATTAAGTTAAATGATGTGATATTATTACAATAGTGAGACGGAGCCTGAATGCCAATTACTGTACTTTACATCAATGACAAGAAAATGGAACAGAAACCCCAAAAAATATAAACATAATTAAGATGTGCATTATGCAAAAATATAACAGAACAACGTATCAGCTTTACTCATTATGGTTCTTCCCACATGTATATTTAACAAAGTGAGAATTCAAAGTGAACTTTAAATGTAATTCCCAAGTAGACGAGCTGGAAGTATTTCTGACTTGGAGAATGTTTCAAATTTGCCTATTTCTACCTTAAATTTTTTAAATTCACTCTGATAATCTATTTGTAGATATTTGCCTTTTAATGAGTTCCCCTTCCAAGTGTTGCATACAGCTACCAGCGATATTCTTCAAATAATATGATGTTTCTGATATGTTTTGATATTTCATATAAAAAATGTATTTCTGATATGTTTTGATATATTTCATGTAACATGTTTCTGATATGTTTTGATATATTTCAGGTAACATGTTTCTGATATGTTTTGCAGACCAGTAAAACTACAGAGACACCAGCTGGAGAAGGAGATGTATTCGATTTAAGACGTACTAGTGGAACAAATTTAAATATATCACAAATTGATCCAGCACACCAGTTGGAACGCAATCTAACTAGTTGTTCCAATGCTTTATTTGCTCAGACACAAGATATACAAGAAGACTATGCTCCTTCTAGTCTACGAGAATACAATGTGTCTGTGGATCCATCAGCACAAAGATTTCTATTTCTCAACTCTCCTGGCGATATTTACTCAGGTTTTGATATCTGTTTATCTGACACTTCGAGCATTGAAGTCATTGAGGAATCTCTGCGGTCCAGGGATGTGAATATGTCTATTGAGGATAATGAAGCGGCAGAACCAAATGTTTTAAGAACCTAGGAGTTTGTAAAACTGAGAAGAACAAATGAATGTACTGGTCCAGATTGCTCCATGCTGCTGTGCAGTGGTGTCAGCTCTGCAAATTCATTTACTTCATCACAAGTGAAGGGTTGGTTCTGATCTCAGCTACTATATGCCATATATCTTTCACAACTACAGACTGTTAAACAGCTGTAAGCATGTATATTTCATTTGTATAGTACAGGGGGTATTGTCAATACAAATTCACAGTTAAAAATAAACAAAGTAATAAGCACTGGTGCTTATTCACTAAACATGGGAATTGGAAAAAAAAATCCAAAAATAGCCATGATATTTTGGTCCAAATTTGCAATTCCAAAGTAGTCAAAACGTTATCAAATAAATGATAAATAAAATTGTATATTTTACTGTTTAACCCCTATTGTTTTCTCCTTTCTTCCTCTCTCAGAATCTGTTCTTTTTTTCTTTCTATCTAATCTAGTTTTCTTTAAAACATAAGATAAAGTAGGAACTACTTTGTCTTATGTATTTTACTTATGATTGACCTTCTTTGACCAAAGGAGGAGCTTAAGTTCGCTCCTTTTTCTGTGGTCAAAGAAATGTTCCCACAATACTCACCACTCCTCCATGTCCTCACGTTGCTTCATTCGCCGTTTGAGCATCCTGTAATTTAGCCAGAGCGCTGGCAAATTCACAGAATTTTGTCCTAACCGAATGAGTACAGTTTGTCCAACTGTGTTAGGACGATATTTGTGCCTTTGGTTTGGTTCGGGAATTACATTCTCAGAATGAAATTCCAATCCAATCAGTGCCGCGGTTGCCGCGGTTGCATCTTGCATCTTGTCAAGTGAGTCAGATGCCCGCCGTTGTTTTCGATGCAACCAGATTGGTCATCTGAGCAGGACTTGCCCCACTAGGAATATACCCTCTCCAGCTTGTGAAGGGGCACCATCAGTTTTGCTTGTGGGTGGGTCCGTGGGGAAACGAGGATAACCTGCAGAGTGTAATTGTGGATGATTGAGTGACCATGGGACTGAGAGATTCTGGTGCTTCATTCACCCTGGTGCGCCCTGAAGTGGTGAATATGGAGGACATAATCCCTGGAAGAACCATGTCCATCAAAGGAATTGGGGGTGTATGCCCGCTGTGCCCTTGGCACATGTGTACCTTGATTGGGGTGCGGGCAAAGGTTTGCGAGAAGTGGGGATTCCGGAGGATATCCCTGTTAATGTTCTGTTGGGGAATGATTTGGGCAGGATGCTCTGTCACTATGCTCCAGAGGACACTGTTTGTGAGCCAGAAGGGCTGACTGCTCCACCTAAAGTATTGTGTGAAACTTTGGGAGACATTGTGAACTATGATTGCTGGGAGGGAGAGCAGGGTGTGGATAAATGTCTACCTGTAACTGAACCAGTGATGTCTACCAAATGTGAGATAGGGGTGAGTAGTGATGTGCCTGTATCAAAATACTGTGAGGCTGGGATGTCAGAGAGTAAGGGGGAGGAGGAAGATGAGAGCCAGGGATGTGTACCACTAGTCGCAATGGTAACAAGTCAGCAGTGGGTCAGGGCTGCAGCAGGAGAGTCTGAGGGGCTATGTGAGATTGTGAGAGGATGGCCTGCCTTGGAGAAGAAATTATGTGAGTGTGTGCAAAATTCTGTATCTGATCAAGGGGTGTCAAATGTGTCCTGTGAAAATGTATGGGAAAAGCCTTCCAGCGAGAGGGGGCTGAATGAATATATGTGTCAATATGTGCCTGAAGTAGATGTATGTGATGTGCTGGGTGAAAATGTGAAGGGACAGCAAGGCTATGAGGGAGGGCAGAGGGTGTGTGAGCTTTACTCTGCGCCAGGCTTAGCCAGTTTCCAAAGTTCTGTATGTGTGATGACCTGGAGTGAAAGTGAGGGGCACGGACAGACTCTGCCTATGGGACCAGGAAGGATGGCTGCAGGGAAATACTGTTAGAGGAACCAGGAACCTTGCAGTGGCGGATCCAGGGGGGGGGGGGGGCAACGGGGCAATTGCCCCCCCCCGAGAAAATTGACGGTCTCCCTCACCCCTGCCAGCACATGCAGGTGCCTGCGGACCGGGGAGGGAGATCAGAGATCTCCCTCCCCGGTCCGCAGGCACTATGCTGACAGCCGGCAGGGGAGAGGGAGAGGGAGGAGAGAGGACCCGGGAGCTCTGCCTGCAGCTCCTCCGGGTCCTCATCTCGCGAGCTTGGAGCGTTGCCGCGGTAAACACGGCAACGCTCCAAATCTCGCGAGAGTGAACTCTAGCCCGGGAGCTATGGGCTAGAGTTCACTCTCCCCACTGGGCCACCAGGGAATCACCCTCTGACCACCAGGGATCAAGAAATGTCCCCCCTCCTCCCGGTAAAGGTAAGAAGGGAGGGGGGACATCAATATTTATTTAAATTAAATAAAAAAAAAAAATATATATATATTATTAAAAAAGAAAAGCCCCCCTTCCCTTATCACACACAATCTACACACATACACTGCACCCATACTGCCCCCATACACACACATTGCCCCCCATACTGCCCCCATACACACACATTGCCCCCCATACTGCCCCCATATACACACATTGTCCCCCCATACTGCCCCCATACACACATTGGCCCCCATACTGCCCCCATACACACACATTGTCCCCCCATACTGCCCCCATACACACACATTGCCCCCCATACTGCCCCCATATACACACATTGCCCCCCCATACTGCCCCCATACACACATTGGCCCCCATACTGCCCCCATACACACACATTGCCCCCCATACTGCCCCCATACACACACATTGCCCCCATACTGCCCCCATATACACACATTGCCCCCC
Source organism: Pelobates fuscus (assembly GCF_036172605.1). NCBI lineage: Eukaryota > Metazoa > Chordata > Amphibia > Anura > Pelobatidae > Pelobates > Pelobates fuscus. The sequence goes on along the minus strand of NC_086323.1, from coordinate 80,200,079 downwards.
ATACTGCCCCCATACACACATTGCCCCATACTGTCCCCATACACACACATTGCCCCCCATACTGCCCCCATACACACACATTGCCCCCCATACTGCCCCCATATACACACATTGCCCCCCCATACTGCCCCCATACACACATTGGCCCCCATACTGCCCCCATATACACACATTGCCCCCCATACTGCCTCCATACACACATTGCCCCCATACTGCCCCATATACACACATTGCCCCCATACACACATTGGCACCCATACTGCCCCCATATACAAACATTGCCCCCATACTGCCCCCATATACACACATTGCCCCCCATACTGCCCCCATACACACATTGCCCCATACTGCCCCCATATACACACATTGCCCCCCATACTGCCCCCATACACACACATTGCCCCCCATACTGCCCCCATACACACACATTGCCCCCCATACTGCCCCCATATACACACATTGCCCCATACTGCCCCCATACACACACATTGCCCCCCATACTGCCCCCATACACACACATTGCCCCCCATACTGCCCCCATATACACACATTGCCCCCCCATACTGCCCCCATACACACATTGGCCCCCATACTGCCCCCATATACACACATTGCCCCCCATACTGCCTCCATACACACATTGCCCCCACACTGCCCCATATACACACATTGCCCCCCATACTGCCCCCATACACACATTGGCACCCATACTGCCCCCATATACAAACATTGCCCCCATATACACACATTGCCCCATACTGCCCCCATATACACACATTGCCCCCCATACTGCCCCCATACACACACATTGCCCCCCATACTGCCCCATACACACATTGCCCCCATACCGCCCCCATATACACACATTGCCCCCCCATACTGCCCCATATACACACATTGCCCCCCATACTGCCCCCATACACACACATTGCCCCCCATACTGCCCCATATACACACATTGCCCCCCATACTGCCCCATATACACACATTGCCCCCCATACTGCCCCCATACACACACATTGCCCCCATACACACACATTGCCCCCCATATACACACATTGCCCCCCATACTGCCCCATACACACACGTTGCCCCCATACTACCCCCATACACACATTGCCCCCATACTACCCCCATACACACACATTGCCCCCATACACACATTGCCCCCATATACACACACTGCCCCTCATACACACATACTGCCCCCCATACACACATACTGCCCCCCATACACACACACACTGCCCCCCATACACACACACTGCCCCCCATACACACATACTGCCCCCATACACACATACTGCCCCCATACACACACTGCCCCACATACACACACACTGCCCCCCATACACACATACTGCCCCATACACACATACTTCCCCCATACACACACACTGCCCCCATACACACACACTGCCCCTCATACACACACACTGCCCCTCATACACACACACTGCCCCTCATACACACACACTGCCCCTCATACACACACACTGCCCCTCATACACACACACTGCCCCCATACACACACATACTGCCCCCATACACACACACTGCCCCCATACACACACTGACCCCCATACACACACACTGCCCCCCATACACACACACTGCCCCATACACACATATTGCCCCCATACACACATACTGCTCCCCCATACACACACACACACACTCTATATACATACACTAACCCCATACACACACACTGCTCCCCATACACTGCCGCCCCATACACACACGTTGCCCACACTCACACATACACTGCCGCCCTCACTCACACACTACAACCTTCACACACACACACTGCTCACACACTGTCCCCCTCACACACACACTGCACCCCTTACACATTGCACCACTCACACACACCACTCCTACTACAGCCCCAGTTCCCAGCAGACCTCAGGTAAGTTGTCAAACTGTTCTTAAACGGTTTGACTACTTACTCTGGGAGGGGGTCCCGCCACTATTGACACCATAACCACTACACTGAGCTGTAGTGGTTATTGTGTCTGGATTATTTCTTTAAATAATCTACAAGTGCCCCTCCCGAGATCAGGCTCTGGATCCGCCACTGGAACCTTGTCAGTTTATCACAACTCACTCATTCACCTAAGCAACTTTCTTATTGTGAAGTCTGATAGTGCAACAAGCCCAGCAGACAGACCCCAAAATGAAAAAGATGATGGGTGTTGACACAGCACATCTATCCTGGGAGTGTTCTCTGTCTGCTTTTTTGTGTGCTTACCGGGGAGTGCTGCAGAAATCCATTGGTTTCTTCCCCTTACAACTACTACATGAGCGCAGTGGGTGTGGTTTAAGGGATGTTACCAGAGATCGATGGGAAATTGAAACAGGCAAATCAGGCAAGTTTTTTGAGGATGTAGCTGTGGTATGGACTGATCACAACCTGCTGCAGGTGTCCGGTAACAATGATAAACTGCTCAGTTGGAGCCTTAACCTCCAACAGTATAATTTCACTGCCCAGCACAAAAAGGGCAGCTTGCATGGGAATGCCGATGGTCTGTCTCGGCAACTAGAGGGTTAATGGTAGACAGATAAATCAGCCTGCGACTGCATTTTTCTGTCCACCATCTTAACCCCTTAAGGACACATGACGTGTGTGACACGTCATGATTCCCTTTTATTCCAGAAGTTTGGTCCTTAAGGGGTTAAGGGGGAGGTGTCATGCCAAAAGCATGAGTTGGTGTTTGATGTGTGTTGAGATATGTTAAGAGTTGTTTTTTTCGTAAACCTTGGGATGACATTTATTGTGGTCTTTGATCTTGCACCAGGCCTAGACCATAAAACATCTAGATAGCCATCACCAGAGCTGGACACAAGGAATTGCATAGAGTGGGCAATAAACTGCCAGACCAACCCACTCTGACTTCCTTAGTCTGTGCAAAATCTCGTATTTGGACATATCTAAAGAAGTCACTTGTTTTTAGCGGGGCCAGGGTTTGCAAGTGTTGGTAGGGTACTAGTTGGTTGTTTATGTACATGTGTGTGAAACGCTGTAGGCCTGTGGCTTCTAGGCCGTGGAAGTCTTGTGCCCTCAGTCCAGGTGGGAATGCTCTATTGCGCAGGACCGGGGTCATTGAGGATGGTAGATCTGTGAATTTAATGAATTTTAGTGAATTTGAATATCCAGTTGAGGAAGCTACTATAGCGAAACGCGTCCTGGGAAGTTGGAGATTATTTGTCTTCATGGAAATTGGACTTTTTTATGCCTAGTAAAGTGTTTTTATATGTTATATAGTTTTATGTAATAAAGTATTTATAATATTTTTTAAACACTACTGGCATTGTTCCTGCTACTTTCGTTAGAACAAAGAAGGTTTGTGGTCCTTAACCACATATGCTCCTGATCAGAGCCGATTTGGAAGGCTCTGGGTTTGTAAGTACCCATTTTATTTTATCCTTTTGAAAACTTTTATCTAAGGTACTGCACCATATACCTCTCCTGATTTTAGAGACCAAGGAAGAGGAAGAATTCCCACCAAAAGAAGGGATTAGGATCGCCTTTACGGATCCTACAGGCTATTTTATTGAGCTATATCTATTAGCTCTCAAAAGTGTGAGTGGGAAATCTATATATTTTATATACCCTTTTTTGTATATCACAGGATACACTATTTTGTTTTATTTTGTGTTTTATTTTTTTCATATAACTTTTTATTGTTTTGCAAGTTATGGGGTACAGAAAAGAGAGGGGGGGGTACGAGGTTACATATTTCAGCAAGTTATACAATATGCGAACGTGTTATACAGAAATAAGATACAAATTCTACATTACTATACAAATTGGGATGACACAGTGGGGTGGTAGTAGGGAAGAGAAGGCCTGCAGGGCAAAGAGGGGTAGAGGGATAGGTAGGGTTGAGCAGTGGTGGGTCAGTGTCCTTACATCTCATGGTATGGCCATGCACATTGGTAATAACCTGATAAGTTATCTGTCGGCTTTGTCACCACCAACCACCTGGGTAGCCCTCGGTTCAAACATGCGTCGGGGACATCCCAGACGGCCGTTGGGGTCCGTCGGTATTGTTATCAATCGTACCTTTGAGCATTCGTTACGGGTTTTGTTTGTTCAATACTCTAGCATATATAGTCCGCCATGGTTGCCATGCGGTTTCGAACCGTTGTGTGTCTGCACTTTGGTGCGCTGATATGCTCTCATAAATCTGATATTGTTGGATCTTGTCCCATAACTGAGACTTGGATGGGCAGGCTTGTGATTTCCAGTTAGTTGCTATAAGGTTCCTAGCAGCCAATAGTATGAGAGCACTAATTTGCTTGTGTTCCCTAGGAATCCTGGTCGGGAATATAAGCAGGAGGTACATTTGGGGATTCGGGGTGAGGCTCCCTACGCCCAGCGCCTCCAGCAAACTCCGGACTTCTGTCCAGAGGGGCTGAATCACTGGGCACGACCACCATATGTGGAAAAAAGTTCCCATCTCCTTGGAGCACCTCCAACACGTTGGCAGCACAGTAGGGTAAATTTTGTGTAGTCTCAGTGGTGTCAGGTACCATCTGTAGAGCAGTTTTCTATGTGCTTCAATGTGTGTGTAGCATTTAGTGAGTTTAGAGAGACCATTGAGGGCCTGAACCCAATCTTCAGTGGATAAATTGAGGGAGCAATCTTCCTCCCATTGCTTTTTACACTGGGGAGTTTGACGGGGGACTACTTCTTCCCACATTTTATAGCAGAGGGAAATAGACTTGGGTTTGCTTGGTACGGCCCAACATCTTTCTATAATTCCCTCTGTTGGAGGGTTTCTCTCACGGGTATCGTCTTGTTTTTGTACGTGAGTCAGTATGGTACCTTTAAGTCTGAGGTATGTGAATAGTTCCACCGGTGGTAGGTGCCATTTCGCTTGTATGTCAGCGAACTGTAGAACCTCCCTGTCCTCCAGCAGGTGTTGTATGCTGGTGATACCAGCTTTAATCCACCTGTTTAGAGGTAGGTGCGGTGAAGTGGCTTTTAAAGCCGATAGTGGTGCCCTGACGTGATACAACGTTTCACATCCTAGTGAGGACATGAACGTGTCCCAGATGTTGAGTGTGAGAGTGGTGGTTGGGTACAGGGCTAGTCCGGGGGGTCTTAGGTGTTTGGGTGTCCACACGGTGTCAACCATGTTCCCTCCCTGAACCTGTTTATTCTCCATATCTACCCAGCTTAATTCTCCTTTAGGGGAGTGTAGAAGGATCCCGGCTGTTAGCGCCGACGCTTTGTAGTATTGGGCTATATTCGGTAACCCCACCCCCCCTTGTTTGATTTGTGTGTACAGGAGTTTGGCAGGGATCCTAGGTCTTTTATTGTCCCATATAAAGGTATTACATATTTTTTGTAGGGTTTTGAGTATGGGTTGTGCTATCTTTAGGGGAAGCATGCGAAAGATGTATAGGACCTTGGGCAATATGGTCATTTTGAAGGCGTTAATCCTTCCCAACCAAGAGATATGTGTATGTTTCCATTTCATTGTCTCCGTTTTGCACATGTTGGGGAGAGTTGAAAGATTTAAGCGGGCAGTTTTGTCAACTGAAGGCGCAATTTTAACCCCCAAATATGTAAGGGAGGATGACCTCCAATCGAATTGGTGTTTGTCTTTTAGAGCTGCTATGCGGCCTGAAGGCAGGTTAACTGGTAATGCCTGGGTCTTGTCCTGATTTAATTTATAGTGGGAAACCAGGCCAAAGTCTTTAAGGGTATGTACCAGGTGGGGCAGTGAATGTTCCGGGTCTGTTAACGTCACTAGGACATCATCGGCGAATAGAGCCAATTTGTGTTCTTGGCCTAGTACTCGTATTCCTTTGATGTTTTGATGACTGCGGATCTTTTGGGCCAAAGGTTCTAGTGACAGAATATATAGGAGGGGGGATAGAGGGCAGCCCTGGCGTGTCCCATTGGTGATATGGAATTTGTCCGAGATGAAGCCTCCACTAGAAACCTTGGCAGCTGGCGTGCTATACAGTGCCTTGATACTTGTGATCATTTCTGGTGGGAACCCATATTCTTCTAAGACCCTAGACATGTATGTCCAATTGAGGCGATCGAAGGCCTTCTCCGCGTCCAGCGCAAGGAGAAGGCCCTCTGTGTTGCTCTTATCCATACATGCCAACGTGTTTAGAATGCGTCGGGTGTTATCCGAGCCTTGTCGGCCGCGGACAAACCCTGATTGGTCGTTATGCACTAGTTGCGTGAGGAAGGGGGCTATTCTATTGCTAAGTATTTTGGCGTATATTTTGGCATCTCCATTCAGCAATGATATGGGTCTGAAATTTTTGCACTGTGTAGGTGGCTTCCCGGGTTTAGGGAGTGTGGAAATGTGGGCCAGGAGAGTTTCTTCTGGTAAGGCACCTTTGTTGCTACTCTGCCTATATAATTTTAGCAGGTGAGGTGAGAGGACAGCTGCAAACTGCTTGTAGTATGTATTTGTGAGTCCGTCAGGTCCTGGTGACTTGCCTGTGGGCAACGCCTTGATCACTGCCGAGATTTCGTCCAGTGATATAGGCTTCTGCAAGGCCTCTATTGCGGTTGGGTTCAGTGAGGGTAGATTTAGGTCCGATAGGAAGCTGTCTATGTCTGTTTTTGTCGGGACTATAGTTGTTCCTTCGTGTTGAAGGTTATATAGTTGACCATAGTACTTTGCAAAGGCATTTACTATCCCCTGAGGGTCAATAATTTTGTGGTTATTGCTATCTTGTAGGTAGGCAATTCTGGAGGCGACAGTTTTTTGTTTTATTTGTGCTGCTAATTTGGCTCCCGCCCTGTTCCCTGCTGCGAAGAATTTGTGTTTTGATTTTTGTAAAAGGTAGGTAGTTTTAGCCAGTTCAATATCCCTCAACTGGGATTGGAGTGCCAATAGTTTTCTCTGTAGAGTGTTATTGGGTGATTGTTTGTTCTCGTGTGTGAGAGTTTTAATCTCATTGACTATAGTCAAGTATTGCGCTTGGCGTACTTTTTTGGTGTGGCTAGCGTGCTTGATAAAGCTTCCTCTAATGACCGCTTTGTGAGCTAACCAGACGTAGTCTGAGTTAGTGTCCTGTTGATCGTTGTCTGTAAAATAGTTCTTGAGGTCTGTTGTTATTTGTTTGACTATGTGTGGTTGTGTTAGCAATTGGTTGTCTAGCCTCCAAGATGTTTGGCCTGTATTAGGGAATCTCTCTTTGAGTGTTAATGTGATAGGAGCGTGGTCTGACCACGTGATGTCTCCAATTTCTGTGTCCAGTAATTTTGTGAGGGATGTGGTCTTTATTAAGAACCTGTCTATCCTGGAGTAGCTGTTATGCACCGCAGTGTAGCAGGTGTAATCTGTTTCAGAGGGGAGTGTGATTCGCCAAGGGTCTACAAAGTCATGTGTTGCTAAGACTTCTTGAATGTTACGTGATTGTGTGAGCCTCCTCTTGGAGGTGGTCGTTGCCACTGTTTTCGAGGCTGATGAGTCTCTAAAGCTATCTAGAAGAAAATTGGTGTCGCCTCCAAGTATTACCTCCCCAAATTTATACAGGTTCAATAATGCAAACATTCTAGACATAAACTCCTCTTGGTTATCGTTAGGCCCATATATGTTCATTAAGGTGAAGGGGTTATTGTTGAGATGGCATTGAATTATCAGGTATCTACCTTTTTTATCAGTGATTTTTCGGATCAGTTCAAAAGTAGTTTGTTTGCTAATTAAAATGGACACTCCCCTTTTTTTTGTGGAATAGCAGGAGTGATGGTCTATAGGAAACCAGGGTGAATTGAATCTGGGGCGAGATCCCCATTTAAAGTGGGTTTCTTGAAAAAAAGCGACATGCGCCTTCTGATTTTTGGCCTCAAGCAGTGCCAATCTCCTCTTATTGGGTGTATTTAGCCCTTTTACATTAAGAGAAAGTACCTTGAGGGACATGTCACCAGTGGTAATTCTAGGCTCGTTGTCTACCTGAGCTTTGTGACAGCGCCGTCGGAGTGTGTTGGCGACACTGGTGGGGGGGGGGGGAGGGTTAGGTAGCACTATATAACAGAAAAACGTGAACTATATACAAGCCCGATAGCCAGGTGGCTGGTGCAGAAATCTGCTGACGGGTAATAAAGTGGCTTAGTACTTAAGCCTTGTGGGGTACCGTGGGTGCTGTCGTTGCGTTACTAATGGGGTATGCACACGTGGGGAAAAGCTATAATAAAGATAACTCAAATTAGTGGGTGTGCTCCACTGGTAACACTCTGTATCAGAAATCACAATTCGGAAAGAAAGCGAAATATTCAGTATTATAACAATATCTAACTAATAGTTGTAACAATCATATATAATCAGCCGCCTCGTGTGGACTCTCGGCTGTACGACACCATGAAAGTGAAGACAGATATGAGGGTGCACAGGGGGGATTTGCGTGTATAGTCTCTGTTAACATATACATATCTGTGGTTTATCAACGATGGGCAGGAACGGTGTGCCCCAAGTTGTCGTCTTGTCGCTGGTATATTTCTGGAATGTTCATGTTGTGCCAAGGGAGCGAGTTGTGGCCTTTTGTCTGCTTTCGGGGTGGTGATGTCGTCGGGGATCTGGAGCTGCCTGGCGGTGGTGGTATAGGAATGTCCCATTCTTTGAGTAGTCTCGCGCCGTCACGTGGCGTGGAGATTATCTTGTCAGTTCCATTCCTTTTAAGTAGTAATTTCGTTGGGAATCCCCATTTGTAAGGGATGTTAGCCGATCGTAAAGCAAGGGTTATTGGTGCAAATTCTCTTCTCTTGAACATAGTCGCTGCTGATAGATCAATGAACAACTTGATTTCTGCAAACTGTTGCGGCAGCGGAGGGTGCTTCCTGGAGGCCTGCATGATTTGGTCTTTCACTGTAAAGTAGTGGACTCTGGTGATTACGTCCCTTGGTGTGGAGGAAGGCAGGTGTTTAGGCTTAGGCAGTCTGTGCGTGCGGTCTAGCCGGAGGTCTGAGGCCTCTAACTCTGGGATGAGTGCCTTAAACATGTCCTGTACAAATTTAGGCAGGTCTTGTGGGCCCACTTCCTCAGGCACCCCCCTCAGTCTTATGTTGTTTCTTCTGTCTCTGTCCTCATTGTCTGCTATTTTCCCTTCTAAGTATTGTACCTTTTGCTGCAATGCAGTGTGTGCTTCTGCTAAGTCGTTGTGGGCTTCCCTTAGCCCTTCTGTCGCCTCCTCTAAATGCGCCGTCCTGTCCCCTAGGGCCTGGATGTCTGCCCTGACGTCCGCCGCCATTTTAGAGAAATCGGAACGGAGAATGGACTGCAGGGACTGCAGCATGTGGCTCACGGAGGCATCCGTGGCCGGTTGGGTACAGGGGGGGTCCGTTGGATCTTGACTCTCACCCGGTTCGCAGTCTATAGCTGTGGGGCTGCGGTCGTCTGCGCCATCTTGGCTGTCACTGCGGCCCGTTGTGAGGTGCGAGTGGAGGGTTCTCTGCTTCATTTTTTTCGTTGATTTAGTCGACATGACTTCCCCTGAGCTCTCCTCGGTTTTTCAGTCGTGTTTTGGTGGTGTAATGCTGTGTTACACGCTGTGTTAGTCCACGGAATGGCGGAGCACTCAGATTATGCGACTGCTTCCATGCGGAGTCAGGCCACGCCCCCCTTTGTGTTTTATTTTAAGGTACTATATGACACTTATGGACCTGTATGTATGAATTTAAGGTATTATCCTTGCATTTTTATACCTCACATTGTTTAAAAAATCAGCGCTTCAATTCACGTTTCACTTTTTCCACTATTGTATAAAGATAAGAATTTGAAGTTGAAGCTGCTTGTTCACTTTGTCACATTCACTAAAATTAGCGCTAGTACACCCCCCTTGTTTTTACTGTGAATTTAAGTTTCCGTGCGACTCGGTCCCATAAGCTAATGGAGTTAAGGATGGCCGGGCATTCTGTCCGCAAGAGTACTCTGTGTTCTCTTGGCACCCAGATGTGAAACTGTGGTAGGTCTGCTCCAGTCATGAGGGATTCTATGTCCACCCATCTGCGTTGTTTTTTCGGGCAGTGCCAGTGGGCTATTTGAGCCACTTGGGCAGCAGTGTAGTAGTGATGAAGGTGGGGCATACCCAAGCCTCCTCTCCATTTGGGGTTGTACAATATTGCCTTGGCTATTCTGGGTCGCCTTCTTTGCCATATAAAGGCATCTATTGCTTTTTGTATGTCGGCTAGGTCGCTCTTGGTGACTCGGACCGGGAGCGCTTGGAAAAGGAATAGCAGTCGTGGCAGTATGTTCATTTTTACTGAGTGTAGACGTCCGAGCCACGTGATTGGCTTGTCCGTCCATTTGTCCAAGTCCATTTTAAGTCTATTGAGTAGTGGTGTGTAGTTGTGTTGGAATAACAATTTGTGGTCTGCTGTTAGTCTAACGCCTAAATATGTGAGCGTGGTTGCATTTGTTTTGATGTGGTACGTTTGTCTTATGTGTTGTATCTCGTGGTCTGGTATGTGGAATGGCAATGCTGTTGACTTAGTGAGGTTGACTTTGTACCCGACTATGTCTCCGTATGTTTGTAGTAGTTTTTCTAGATTCGCCATTGAGGGGATCGGTTCCGTGAGTGTAAGGAGTATATCGTCCGCATATGCTGCGGTTTTAAATTGCTCCCCCCCAATTTGCACCCCTTTAATATTTGGGTCAGTTCTGATTAGATGTAGGAGAGGCTCTAGCACAATCGCGAATAGTAGCGGTGATAAGGGGCATCCCTGTCTCGTTCCATTGCTCACTCGAAACGGTGACTTCGGGGCGCCTGTTATTATGGTCTGTGCCTGAAGGTCTGTGTATAATGCTTTTATTGCTGTGATGTATGGGTCAGGGAAGCCTTGTTTTTGTAGTAGGTGGAACAGAAAGGACCATTGAACCCTGTCAAAGGCCTTTTCGGCGTCAAGGGAGAGAGCAAGATGGTGATTTGGAGTTTGACATGAGCCACATCAGATCAGCGCCTCTGCGCGTATTCTCGTACAGTTGGCGTCCCGGCATGAAGCCGACCTGGTCTGGGTGTATTAATTTAGGAAGTAATGGGGTTAGCCTTTTCGCCAATATTTTCGCGAATATTTTTAAGTCCGTGTTGATAAGGGAGATTGGTCTGTAATTTGTGGCTAGTGTACCATCTTTGTTGGGTTTGGGGAGTAGGATTATGTTGGCAGTGGCCATGTCGCGGTCCGGAGTGCCTCCATGGAGGAAGTGGTTGCATAATTTGGTGAGGTAGCATGCTAACTCTGCCTTATATTTTTTGTAGTAGCTCATATCATAGCCGTCTGGGCCCGGTGCTTTGTGACCTTTGAGGGCAGATATCACCGATTCTACCTCCTCCTGTGTGATGGGGCTCTCCAGCGTGTCGGCCTCTGTAGTGGTCACCTGGGGCAAGTTTATTTGGGATAGGAATTCTGTTATGCGGGTGATACATTGGGCCTGTGCGTCCCCTTCTCGTGGGGTGTGGTTGTATAGCTTCTGAAAATACTCTGTGAATGCTTTGTTAATGTCTTTAGGGGTATGAACTAGTTCGTTGGCTGTGTTTCGTAGTGTGGTTATGGGTTTATGTCCTTGTCTGGGTCGGAGAGTCCGTGCTAGTAGGGTGTCTTCTTGTTAGCTTTTTCGTAGAAAAAGCGCTTTGACCAGACTAAGGAGCGTGCTATGTCTGCTATGGTGTGTTCTTTGATAGAGTGGCGTACAGTCTGGAGTTTTGTATATGTGGTGGTGGTGGGGTTTTGTTTATGTTGTTGTTCAAGTTTCCGCATGGCAGTTTGCAGTTCTAGGAGGTGTTTCGTTTTGGTTCGTTTTTTATGTGTGGCGGCCTGTATGAGGTGTCCTCTTAACACTGATTTATGTGCTGCCCATAGTGTGGTTGGGTTGACATCTTCCGTGTCGTTAGTGGTGAAATAGTCTATAATTTTCAGACGTGTCGTGGTGAATATGTCTTCGTCGGTGAGTAAGTTCGTGTTGAGTCTCCATGCCCAGGCGTTGTGGTGTTGGCCTATTCCTAAGGTTATGGTTACATCTGCATGGTCTGACCATGTGATGTTGTTTATTTCTGAGTGAATTAGTTTAGCCATACCCGCTCCATTGAGAAGTAAATTGTCTATTCTGGAGTATGTAGTGTGAGGTGTCGAGTAGTATGTATAGTCTGTTGTGTCTGGGTGTTGGAGTCTCCAAGCGTCCATAAGTCCGGTGTGTTGGAGAAAGGTGTGTAGAAGTTTGTCCTGTCCCCCTCTTCCCTGTGATCGCCGTGTCCCCACTTTAGAGCTGCGGTCGGCAGCCGGGCAGGGTACGGCATTTAGGTCCCCTCCCACTACCATTATGCCTCCTTGTAGGGTGGAGAGCAGGGATGCTATGGTGTTCCAGTAAGCACTGTCTGGTTTGTTAGGTGCGTATATGTTTACAATATGTAGTTTGGTGTTGTAGTAGTTGCCGGTTATGGCCAAAAATCTGCCTTCAGGGTCCTTCTGCGTGTGCGTGACCACAAAAGGGCAGCGCTTGTGTATGAGTACTGCCACCCCTGCTTGTTTTCGCAATGCCCTGGCCTCGTGTGTCGTATTGTAAATGCCGTCCCCTAGTTTGGTTGATGATGCCCTCGGTATGTGTGTCTCCTGTACCATTGCTATGTCCGCCTTTTTTGCTTTTAAATCTCTCAGGAGAAGTCTGCGTTTTTACTAACAGTGTACAGTGTGCTGGAACCCTCTAATAGAAGTAAGCACAATAGGCCCCAATTTTCCAACTATTCTCTATGCTTCTATACAGGGGGTATTGTAATAGTGTTATGCCGTATACACGAACAACCCTACAGGAGTAGGTACAATATGTGTTGCAGAATATGAGACATTGAGGCCCCAGGTGGTATTGTGACTGGGGTGTGGGGGGGGGGGGGGGGGCAGGGAGTGTTAGTTAATTGTCTGCCCCTGTTTATACGAGGGACCCTCTAGGCTGTGGGTGTGGAGTTTGTGCCTGGGGGCCAGGTAAATTGTAGTATATAGGTATAGGCAATAAAAAATACCGGTTGACTGGCAGCGCCAGCGTGTTAGGCAGTTCAAGTAAGGCATTCTCCCATGTGGAACCAAGTCCCGGTTTGTTGGGAGAATGTACCGGAGAGTGTTTTGAAGCGTCCGCTGAAGGTCTCAGGTGCGGCGGTCTGTAGTAGCTGTAGCGGTTTTAGCGACGGTCCAGTCTGTGGGCAGCTCTTTGAGTCCAGGTAATGGCTCTCCGGGCAGGGCAAAGCCCCTTGGCGGTTCTATCTGGATGCTCCTCAAAAATCGTAGTGGATCTCCTCCCGGTTGCAGGGTGTAAGTAGCCCCGGCTTTAAATGCTACTAATTTAAAGGGGTGACCCCAGGTGTACCTGATTTCACGCTCTTGGAGTAGCATTGTGAGGGGTCTCCAGTTTCGCCTGCGTTGTAGAGCGGATGGGGAGATGTCCTGGTACAAGGTAATAATGGCATTTTGGTAGTTTAGTTCGTTGGTCCTGGCATATTTCATCACCGCTTCTTTTGTAGAATAGTAGTGAAAGCGGATGATGATGTCTCTCGGGGCCTGTCCCTCCGCTCTGCGGGCTCGGAATGCTCTGTGTGCTCGATCGATCGCCCAGTATGTATCCAAGATGTCTGGAATCAAATGCTTGAAGTAATGCTCCATTTTGCTTACTAGGTTTCCCTCGGTAGGTGATTCGGGGAGTCCCCTGAGCCGCACATTATTGCGCCTGGAGCGGTTGGCGAGGTCTTCCACAGTGAGTTCCAGTTCACAAATCCTTTGCTCCATTGCCCTGGAGTGTGAAACTGTGCTGTTATGGGCCTGTGTGACCTGGTCCATTTTTTCTTCCAGGGCCGCCGTCCGGGTGCCCAATGCCTGAATCTCCGCCTTGGCTTCTCTTGTGCTGTTGGATATCTCCCTAGCTAGGAAGTTTTTCACCTCCTGTAGTTTAGCCAGGATATGTGTGGAGTCCCCTGTTTGTGTTTCGGGCAAATCGCTGCCCGTTGTGGCCCGTCTGCTGGCGGCCATCTTGTGTGGCCTGTCTGCCTCGTGGAGTTGTCAGCATGTCCGCCACGGTTTTGCCAGTTTCTCTCCTTTCACCCTTTCGTTTCGTGCTCTGCTTCATGCCGGAGTGCATACCTGGCATTGTGGAGGGTATTGAGCCGGTTATTTGGCCTCGATGCTTATGGCTGGTGCCGGATTGAGAGTGGATTTAGCGGAGGACTGGAACTATGCGGCCATCTCGGTCGGTATCCAGCTCTCCTATTTTATTTTATGTACTGTTTTGCAATTTGTTATCTGTATGCCATTTATTTCTGTATTTTGTACTCAGCACTGGGAATCTTTTTTGTCAGGTTAAATGTTTACTTAATCCGCTTGTGTCTCTGTTCTCTATGAGCTTCACTCTCCAGAGGAGAGCTCAGGTAAACACGTTACCAAAAAGGGTTAATTATATGTGTTTGATCAGTAAAAGTAGAACTGTGATTCTATAATTCTCCTGTATGTGGGGTAACCTAAGACACCCGGGTTTAAAAGTCTTGGTGGTGGCAGTAAAGTGTGTACTAGGGGGTTAGTGTAGAAGGGATTGCAGGGGTTAATTGAGTAATTGCAGGGACTAGCAACAGGTAACCAGGGGTCTGGTTTCATTAACCCTGTAACTTCCACACTCTCCCCAGTGTCTCGGCTGGGCCTATAGCCCACGCTCGTGACACACATCCAGTGCAATTAATTAAAGATAACTTAAAATATATTCATATATCAGTCCTGATTGTTACATATTTACATAGGCTGAAAAGAGACACATGTCCATCAAGTTCAGCCTTCATCACATTGTTAAATGCTTAATATGTCTAGGATCTAATTATATTTGTGGTACTTATCTCTAACCTTATACCAACCCCCACACTAACACTTGCCTAATGCTTACACTAACTCTAACCGTATGCCTAATCTTACCCATAATCTTAACCCTATAGTATCCCTAATTCAAAAACAGCATTTACCCAAACCCAACATTAACCCTTACTTTACCCTAACCCTACAGCTAACCAAAATCCTACCCAAACCCTAACTCTGCCCGTACCACTAAATATAACCCTACACTTTCTCTAACCCTAATAAAACCCTTAGCTAACACCAATTCTGATATTAGAAGATGGGTTTCCTAGTTAAAACAGTGGATAGTGGTGTGTGACATTAAATGTAATTATGAATGGTGTCTGCTTCCCAGCCGATTACACTGTGAGTGGTACTAGGCAGCTAAAAAAGTCCAGCATCAATCACAATCACCTTTGAACAGGCAGGAAGATCCTGACGGGGTCTATTTTGGACATTGGGGGTCTCCCTTAACCAGTCTGCAGCCCAGAAATACCACAGCTGGCACAGTCGCACAGCCACAGCCTTATATATGGAGATAATAACATAGAGCTCAGCTGTCAGTCTGTGACCACTAAAAATGGCCCCGGCTGACAGAGGGATTTAACCATGCTCACACCAAAACTGCACGGCGGTCCTAAAGGTATTAAAGCCCACTTGTCCCAACGTTGGGAAGAAAGATGAGATAAAACTTTTTTAAGTGTGTGATCTCCACAAACATTTCAGTACAAAGAGTGTTATTGAATAGCAATTTTTTTTTTGTAAGGAATTAAAGACTATGCTAGCTTTAGTGTACAGATAATCTTAATTTTAATAATGACAGGAGGCGAGTATTTTGCATAATCTTTCTTTACTAACTCCATAGCAGCAAAGAAAAGAGTGACATAACTGAGAACCAATCACAATGCAGTATAGAGTATAAGAGGTGTAACGTATGACATAATTTCCTCTTTAAAACATGCGACATCACAAGGTTACAATGCAGAATAACATTAACGATAACTCAAAACATGTACAATCGAAACATAAGCAGATAGACTCCAAGGGAAGATTGATTGAAGTAAAGTGATGATCTTCCTTGGCAAGGCGATGATGACACCTTGAATGTGGTCTTTAATGTCCTGTTTCATCTGTTTAAACTGAAACGAGAATGTAAAGAGGTATTAGCTTCCAATATTGGTTGGGTAAAAACAATGAACTGTTTACCCCTTAAGATAAGATAAAACTAGTATTAAATATAGTGAATGCATTCCTCCCAACTATCGATGTTAACTAACATCCCACCCACATGGCATATAATTAAATGTGCAACAAACTCATCATAGATAACATAGCAGTCATAAAAGGAATAACGAGATAGAATATGCATGAAATAGAGGGAGGGAAGAGCGAGAGAGAGTAGGGAGGGAAAATACTCGCCTCCTGTCCCTAAAGCTAGCATAATCTTCAATTTTATCACATGACAGGAGGCTTCGTATTTTGCAATTTCAATGCTGAGAAAGTAGAGCAAAAACCGGATTAGATGGAGGATGGAAATAGAACCTCCGAAAGGTGGATTCCCTAGTCCAGTCCGCCGCTCGCAAAATATCTGGAAGGGAGGCCCCCGCCGCGTAGGCAGAAGAGGCTGCGGCCCCTCGAACTGAGTGTGCTCCAAAACCTTGGTCTATCTCGGCAAGGGCCAAGAGCCATCTAAACCATCTGGCCAACGTAGTGACCGAGACTGGAGCGTAGGGGCGGACGTAGGAGATGAGAAGTTGATGATTGGAAGTATTCCGCAACGTCGCGGTAGCTTCCACGTATTGACGGAGAGTAGAGACCACACAGAGTTGGGGTTCTGTGGGGAAAAAAGGATAGAAGACGGAGGAAGAGTCCGACTTTGTGTGCTGAGAAACCTGGAAGGTTACTCCCGCTGGACAAAAGGTAAATGCATCGGCGTCGAAAGCGCATACATCGGAGACCCGACGAAAGGAGACTAGGCAGAGAAGGAAAGTGAATTTCGCCATAAGTTGGCGAAGTGATACATTTTCATTAGAAGGCCAGTCCCGTAAAAACTGTAGAACTATGCCAACGTCACAGAGTCCAGAGTATTTGGGTTCCGGGGGGCGCCGGAGGCGCATGCCGTGGTGGAGTCTACAGATGAGCGGGTTCTGGCCTACTGGTGTTCCTTGAGTCGGCGTATGGGCCGCCGAGATGGCTGAACGTACCACGTTGATGGACCGGTTCGATTTCCCTGTTGTGAATAGGGATGTGAGGAAATTCATGATGCAGGGAATAGGTGCCGTAAAGGGATTGAGATTCCGTCCCAGACACCAAGTTGTCCAGCAGTGCCATGCTGATAAATAGCACCTCCTTGTTCCTGGTGCCCATGAATCCCATAGGAGATCACTAGTTTCCTGCGATAAATCTTCGGTTCGCCAGGAACCCCTGAAAGAGTCCAGGCCACTAAAGGAAGCCTGTCTTCCCTGACCAGTGGTTGGGGTTGTCCCATCGGGTTCCTGAAAATGGTCGGAGTATCTGGCAGGAGGAGGGGATCCTTCTTCGACAGTTCCAGGAGCTCTGGGAACCACGGCTGGCTCTGCCACAGTGGCGTGATGAGGGTCAGTGTCACCCTCTGTGTCCGGATTCGGTGTAGAACCCTCGTTATCATCGAGAATGGCGGGAATGCGTAGGCTCCGTGTTGTGGCCATTGTTGTAGGAAAGCGTCCGTCGCCAGACTCTCTGGGTCTGGGAGCCAGCTGAAGAAGTCTTTCGTTTGATGGTTGTTGCGGGAGGCGAATAAATCCAGGGAGAAAGGACCCCTTTGTGCGTCCAGTATCTCGAAAACCTGAGGGTCTAATTGCCAGTCGCTGGCGTCCCGCCAGTGGCGTGAGTACCAATCTGCTGTCATGTTGGATTCCCCTGGAAGATGTTCCGCCAACAATGTGATGTTGCGTGGTAGGCAGTAATCGAAGATTCCCTTCGTGAGTTCTACTAGTGCCTGAGAGCGGGTGCCTCCGAGTCGGTTGATGTATCTTACCGCTGAGACCTTGTCCATCCGGAGCAGGATGCAAAAGTTGGATCGTTCCTTTGCTAGGCTGCGAATGGCGAACGATCCTGCCAAGAGCTGTCCTACCCTCAGACCTCCAGGCCATGATTGCGGCAGCAGTAGCTGCGTCCATGGAAAAGGCCTTTGCTAAGTCGTTCCAAATGGAACAAGAGGCATCTAAGCCCACTCCAAGATGGGCAGGTTATGGGGAAGATTCTGAGGACAGAAGGGAAAGTCCCCAACAGAAATATAGGAAATAATTAGCAATATAATAATAGTAACAGTAGTTGACAAAATGGAAATGAAATACAGAAACATTGAAAGGACAGAGGATAAACCAAATCTGTACTTATCTTGTGATGGAGCAGCAAAGAAAGAGGAAATTATGTCATACGTTACACCTCTTATGTCACTCTTTTCTTTGCTGCTATGGAGTTAGTAAAGAAAGATTATGCAAAATACGAAGCCTCCTGTCATGTGATAAAATTGTACATGTGTATATATATATATATATTACATAACTGTTAGCTGGACTTTGCTGTCAAGGCTTAGAAGAGGCTAGTTTGTTGACTATGATTACTGTGTTTATCATGCAGTGAGGATTTGTTTTATTTTTTATACTCTTGACTGATCTTATGAAAAGAACCTGTCTAATGTTCAGATGAAGCAGTGTTTTTTTCTGTAATGATACAAATATTTGAGAATGTATTCTCACTGCACAGCTCCTACTCCTACTAATGCCAATAGGCAGGTAGTTACATCATCTCAGCAATCTGTGCAGTCTGTGCAATTAGTGCAGAGACTGATCCCAGTAGCAAACCACTAGACACCAGGATTAAAAGAATCGAGAGAGAGCGAGTGTGTGTGTGTGTGTGTTTGTGTTAGTTAATCTGCACACAGATAACACAGGGTTTCCTCTGTCCCTGATGCATATATAGTACTCTCCAGCATACCATATCACACTGCGAGGAAGAAACTTCTGTGTAACCTCTGTAAATCGTTAACCAACCTTGCAAAGAGACAAGTTGATTTAGAGGTTTGTCAATAATTTGAGGCCATATGAGAGAAAAACATGGCTAGTTACATATTCTGGCTTTTACTTCTATGCAGTGTGTGCTGCAATTCCAAAGGTAAGATTAGTTGCTTTGAGTATTTTTTTACAATTTATTAATAAATATAAAGTGATACATAGCACGTCAACAGAAACTATTAATCTGGTCTATAATTCCATTCCCATCTGATCTTTGGATATGCTATTTGTTCAGTCTTATATTTTATTGAGAGAAAATAAAAAAAAATATTCTTTATTAACGTATAACCCCACTACCTAGAGCCTATTATTTAATCCTGCTTCAAACTGTATAATTATCTATTAAATCCCTTCATTTACTTCCACTTCCACAGTTGTTTACTACAACGCATTGTTTGGTTAAAAAATAGCAAAGCAATTATTAGAAACAGAGGAAGCATAGCTAGAACATTTTGGGTGTACATTGTTGTTCAGGGATATCTTCAAAAAGATTAAACATTTATCCATTTACACATATGATTTACATATATTTGTATAAAAAAAATGCTTAAGAGAGCAGAAATATTGTCAAATTACCTGCTCTTTAGTATTTTCTAAAATTATTATGGTATTTCTGGAATGCCAGACACACCTGGAAATCTTCCTGGTGGATTATTTTGTATGTTTTTACTGACACCAGAACCAGTTTAAGAGGACTGTGTAGGACCTCAGGGCTGTCCAACCTGCGGTCCCCCAGATGTTGCTGAACTACAACTCCCATGATTCCCTGGCTATCTGTTTAATTGAAAGAATCATGGGAGTTGTAGTTCAGCAGGGGGAGGGGGGGGGGATGGGGGGCGCAGGTTGGACAGGCCTGGTAGGTAGAGAGGTTTGTGACCACATTCTTTGAAGATATTTCTTCACCCATAGTCTCTTTGGTCTGGACATTGCATATAGCAGATTAATTTGAGGATTTACTCTGGACTTTGGTTATGTATTCCTCTAAACCATATTGAGAGTTTGATGTCTTCAATCCTTCGATTTTGCATTATTGTTTTGATTTTATTGTTCCATATTGTTGTTTATTTTTTTTATAGGACAATTTGTGCCAAGCATTAGTTTCCTTTTGTAGAATGTTGTATATTATCCTCAGCCTTGATTTGGCTTGGAGATTTACACAGATACAATTCACACAATACTTTGGAACAGTCTTCTTTATTTACTAAATACTTGTATACACACTGACTGATGATGCAATTTTTGCACACTTTAAAGGTTTGTATTTTATACAAATAAAAATTGGTTTAAAATTGTCCAAGAATTATGCACTTTTTGTGTTAAAACAGTGTCAAGTATTACCTGAAGCCAATTTGGAGTCAAATTCTATGATTAGCTCCAAAATCAGTCACTTATCAGACATTGAATTTACCTCAAATATGGATCACATTCTGGGTTTTTTGATAGTCTGGTGAAAGACCAAATTTAGGATAGGGATCGACCAATATTGATTTTTTAGAGCCGATACCGATACCGATAATCTGTGAATTTTTAGGCCGATAGACGATAAATTACTGATATTCTGTACATTTACCATTTTGAAAAAAAAAATATTTCTAAAGGTAAATGCACAAAATATACATGCCATGTGTAGTGGATGCAGTGTGTTTAGACAGGGGAGCTGTCTGTGTTTGTGTAGTGTGTATATAATGAATGCAGTTTGTATTTGTGTAGTGTGTATATAATGAATGCAGTGCGTGTTTGTGTAGTGTGTGTATATAATGAATGCAGAGTGTGTGTGTGTTTGTGTAGTGTGTATATAGTGAATGTAGTATGTGTGTGCAGTGTGTGTAGTGTGCGTAAAGTGAATGCAATGTGTATAGTGAATGCAGTGTATGTAGTGTGTGTATATAATGAATGCAGAGTGTGTGTGTGTTTGTGTAGTATGTGGATAGTGAATGCAGTGTAATTTGTGTAGTGTGTGTATATAACGAATGCAGAGTGTGTGTGTGTTTCTGTAGGTATGTAATTTGTGTAAAATGGGGGGGTTGAGGCATTTAAAAAAAATATATATTTTTTAAATATTAACTATTTTTTTAGTCCTTCCTCCCTGCTTCTAACTTGGCCAGGGAGGGGGGATATGCCATGAACTGTGCAGTGGGGGCCCAGCAAGCGCTTACTTACCTTCCCGGCAGCTCCTTTCAGCTCCCCGGTGTAAATCTCTGTGGGACTCGTGAGATTTAGACCGGGGAGCTGAAGGGAGCTACTGGGAAGGTAAGTAAGCGTTTCCTGCTGGCCCTCCAGGACCGCCGTGCTTGTTATGGGCCCGGCGGTCCTGGTATGTATTATCGGCAATATCTATATGCCGATACCGATCTATATATATATGGCAATCTCTATTTGCCGATACCGATATTGCAAAAAATACAGAATATCGGCGATAATATCGGCCAGACCGATAATCCCTAATTTAGGACCCATTTCAGCTTGAGAGAATGAACCCACCATTATCTTCACATTATAAAAGGTGTCATGTGAAATATGTTTTTGCTAAAAGATTGATAAATAGATTTAAGATTTTCAAGAATGCGTTTCACAATTTTGGTTATGTCATATTCAGTCTTTAGTATATAACCCCCAAAATATTTGTGTTAATGTAGTATTCCTTCTCAAGAAAAGAATACATAATAACATTACTATTGTGACATACAATGTGGGATGGTCTTCCTCTCGATGTAGAACTGCAGTCTCCACTTTGAAAGCGATCAAATATCTATCTGTCTTCATTTTGATGTCTAAGGGGGTTTGTGAACAACTGATCCTCTGAATAAGGTTCAATGTTTGGTACACAGTCAGTGTAGTTGCTTGCCCAATAAACAAACTTCTATTCTATTGTGTCCATGTTTTAAAAAGTATCAAATTAGGGAACATTCTTCAATACGCAACTTGTGGACGCTTGCAAGGAATATACAGTAATACGTTTGATCCCAGTTGGTTCTCAGTTGACCCAAATTATATGTGTAGACTCTCTGTTTGTGAATATAATGTTTATGTGGATAATTTGTCTGCCATCAGAAATAGTAAGTCCTCTTAAAAAAACATGTTGTGGATGCCCTCTGGCTCACAAATCCAAACATGTACACATATACAAACGTACAGACACAAGAAGATTCCCTGAAATTCACAGAGATATGCTCTGTCAGATAATGTAGTTGGTAATCGGCAGCAATAATATAACCAAAGTAAAGAACCAGTAGAGGCAAGGTAGAGACCTAGACAGAATAGCAAAGGATCAGTCCAGACAGCATGGGTTTATAAATGGGGAGTCAGGCAGAAAAGTCAGGTATCAGGAGGTCAACAATAGCAAGAGAACACTGGTTGTATTGGGCCCAGTACAACTGAGCAAGGAGGACTCGGCAACTGGCAAATAAACAGGAGGGCGAGAATCACCCTCCCTGCTCAAAAGAGTCTAGAGGTAGAGAGGCAGACTGCAAGAGAGAATTGGCAGATCTAGGCCAGTCTGCCAAGTGCTCAGAAGAGCGACACAAAGTGTTGCTAAGCTGACCTAAGTCAGAGGCCTTGACATTTGCAGGCCTGGCGCCTCATGGAGAGAGGGGAGACACACAAAACAAGTAGAAACCAGTATGGGCTTTCATATCCTCATGGCATCCCTCTGCAGAATATACATGGGTGGAAAACAAGAAACATGTATAAAAAATGGATGCACCACTATGCAGTCACCATATTTATTACATGCTAGGATGCTGCTCATGTTAGACTTATGTTGGCTCTGCTTTCGCCAGATGGAGTATACTACACATATATGGTGGGAATGTCCTGGTGTACAGACCTTTCGGAAGGTGGTTTATAATGTTAATTTTTAGATTGTCCTTCTCTGTATATCCCAGCAGCACTGCTCCTGCACCAAACCTCTCAACCAGCTAAGACTTCACGAAGTAGTAATACGCTTACTAAATGTAGCTGAGGTTACCCATTACATGGAGCCACAAGGACTCCTCTTCCTCGTCCCCGTAGATTAAGACAATGGAGGAAAATAGAAAATGTGAAAGCATGTTTCCTGCCTATAGGTAGAAACCAAATGCTATATTGGGAATTTGTTTTATTGGTTGGATTACATATTTTCCCCTGAGGTGTGGGCCTTCTTCACTTAATTGTAGTACAGTCCAAAGAGCCAAGGTTGTGCTTAATTAGAATGTTCCCTCATAACCTACAGGATTTGTAGACTCTGTAGATTCTGTTTGAGTAGCACATGCCATGTGTCCTTCTCTGTGTGTTGAAGATATCATCCCCCCCCCCTTATAGTTTATTTTTCTATTCCCATCCCATCCACTCTTTTCTTCACCCCTCTACTTCTTCTTTGAGCATGTTCCCTGCCCCTGCTCTATCCTTTACTTCCTTTGAAGTTCACACTGTCTGCATATTTAAGCCCACTCCTTTAAGAATTGACAACATCTATATAAATTTCTGCTACAATCAAGGAAGAGATCTTTAACCTCTCTCCCTCCCCTTACAATACATCACCCAACCCCACTCCCTCCGCTGTACTATGCTCATTCGCACCTACTGCAACTGGAGAGGTTTCTGCTCTGCTCCTGTCCTCCCGCCCCACAACCTGTTCCCTCGATCCTATTCCCTCATATCTCATCCACACTCTGTCTCCCTTTTTTGCTCTTCCTCTCACTAAAATGTTCAATTTCTCCCTTCCCTTCGGCACATTTCCTTCACCCTTCAGCAACGCTGATTCTGAAAAAGCCCAACCTTGACCCCAACTCCCCATCCAACTACTGCCCTATATTGCTAATGCCAAGATCCTTGAGAGAGTTGTGCATGCGAGATTGACAGACTTCCTTGAATCCAACTCTCTGCTTGACCCGCTTCAGTCTGGATTCTGCGCTCGTCACTCTATTGAAACAGCCGTGACCAAAGTATCCAACGATTTAATCGCTGCTAAATCTCGCGGCCATTACTCTATCCTAATTCTCCTTGATCTTTCTGCTGCCTTTTAAACTGTTGATCATCAACAGCTTCTTCTCATTCTCCGTAATCTTGGTCTACGGGATCTTGCTCTCTCCTAGTGCTCCTTCTACCTCTCCCAGTGCTATTTCAGTGTTTCTTTCTCCGGCTCTGCCTCTCCTCCCCAACCCCTCTCTGTTGGAGTTCCCCAAGGTTCTGTCCTTGGTCCACTACTGTTCTCTATCTATACTGCTTCCCTTGGTAAATTTATCAGCTCCTTTGGCTTCCATTATCATTTATATGCAGATGACACACAAATCTACCTGTCCTGTCCTGACCTCTCCCCACCCAACTTGACTCGTGTCTCTGACTGCCTCTCAGCGATTTCCAACTGGATGGCTGCTCACTTCCTTAAACTCAACCTGTCCAAAACAGAACTTCTGGTCTTTCCTCCCTCAAGTGTTGCAACTCCCGTGTCTGCCTCCTTCCAAGTCAACAGCGCCACCATCACCTCTACCTCGCAGGCTCACTGCCTAGGTGTTCTCTTTGACTGACTCCGACCTCTCCTTCAACCCTCATGTCCTGTCAATCGCTAATTCCTGCCACATCCATCCCAAAAACATAGCTCGCATCCGCCCTTATTTAACATCAGACGCTGTTAAGGTGCTGGTCCATGCCGTTGTTCTTTCTCACCTTGACTACTGCAATCCCCTCTCTGCCAGTCCCTACATTGGTTTCCAGTTAGATATAGGGCTGAATTTAAGATTATGGTGCTTGCTTACAAGTCCCTACATAATGCTGATCCAACCTACCTATCCTCCCTAATACACAAATATGTCCCGTCAAGGCCCCTGCACTCTGCCGAAGACCTACACCTATCCTTTGACTGTACTCACACATCTGATGCTCGCCTCCAAGACTTCTCCAAGATTGCCCTATTTCTGTGGAACTCAATTTCCTTCTCCGTTACACTTTCACCCAGTCTCCACTCCTTCAAAAAAATCTTTGAAAACACACTTGTTCAGAAAAGCATATGATTTAAACTGTTAGCGGGTTTTCACCCTCCTTGCCCCCATGACTCCTCTCCTGCAACTGTCAAAAATAAATACAAATGCAGAAAGATAAGTCCTGCGCTCACTCCCATCACTATTGGGCGGCAGCAAAGACTACAGTACACATCAGCCCCAATATATAGTAAAAACCAAAGAAAACAAGTTACATGCGCTCTCTCCTTAATCCCTATGTATTTTTAAACAAATTGAGTGTAACGGAGCTCCGTGTACCCCGACCGAGTACCCTCCGTTGATGGATGCTCCTAGCGCTCTCAGAGGACTCCAAGCACTGCAGACGACACCACAACCACCGCAGGCTCCACAACCGCCGTAGCTTAACTGGAGCCGCGCCGTCTTCCGTCCACCCTGGAATGAACCTTCAGCATTCAGGAACGTGTGGGGAAGATCTCTCCTCCTGGAGAGCGTATCCGGAACAAGCTCTTAAAAGAGCTAAGTGATTAAGAGCTCAGGGGAATATGCAGCGCATAGCAATCCCCAGTGTGATATAGCAGTTCCCTCCAATAACGAGACAAGGCTACGTATTGAGGGTCAGAAGAGGTCTGAGGACTGGAACACCCAGCCTGCTTTTTATTAGGATAAGGTACACACAGGACACTCCCAGGGGGAGGATGAAATTAACCAATAACAGCATAGTACAGCCCACAGGTTCCCTCCCCTCAGATAAACAGTTAAACCAATTATTACATACAATAAAAATACAGTTTTTACACACACACTGTAACTTTAAAACCATACATCCAATTTCAATAAAAGTTGCATATTCAGACTCAGCATACATCAAACATAAACCCTTCCAAAAATCAGCCAAATCCCTCCAGTGGATCAAAAGTTAGCTGGAAGTCCTTTATGACCGACCGCAAGCACAATTTCCTGCCCAAAACAGTTCCATAGATTTGGGCTGTGCGGTCGGTCAATTTCATGCGAAAAAACGACTAAGTCCCATTTCGAACGGGACTTAGTCTCTGGAGCTGCAAGTTTCGTATGGGAGAAGGTAAGGGTCAGCGGTGTTCGGCAAAATGTGTAGCCGATTTCAGTTCCACAGAATCTTTAGCATACACCGCTGACCGCATTCGAGGAAACCAAGATGGCCGCCGCCACGTGCAATTGACCGGCAGTAACCTCACAGCCTGGGAGGTAAATTGCCTGCACACTTTAGCTTCTGGGTGGTCCGCCTGTGTGGTACTCGGTTCAGTAAGCCTTATTTACTGAACCAAGTGGGGGAAAGCCAGGAACAAGTTATTTTACCGGTCTGGGGACATAGTCTTAAAGGGGCATTGTTCAGCAAAGTCACAATATGTCCCCAGACGGTTCTTAAAGGGCCATACACACCCAATAAATGTTAATAAGTTTTCAGGGGCACAATCTTCCAGGGGCCATAGTCATGAGGCAGGAGGCTGGCAAACATGCTTCTCCACAATCCAGGGAAGCAGGGCAATTTCTCATTTAAAGGGCCAGTTACAAATAGCGATTTGTAACATTGAGTTTTTTTAGTTACCTCCAATGGCCATGAGAGGATAAGCCCACCTGCCAACGTCAAGGCAGACCCCCTCCCCCCCCCCCCAGGTGGCCATTGGAGGTAACTAAAAAACCTCCATTTGTTTAAAAATACATAGGGATTAAGGAGAGAGCACAGGCAACTTGCTTTTCTTTGGTTTTTACTATATATTGGGGCTGATGTGTACTGTAGTCTTTGCTGCCGCCCAGTAGTGATGGGAGTGAGCGCAGGACTTCTTTCTGCATTTGTAAGCAAGGCGAATGGTTAGAGTTAGGACCCACCTGGGGGGGTCTGCCTTGACGTTGGCAGGTGGGCTTATCCTCTCATGGCCATTGGAGGTAACTAAAAAAAACTCCATTTGTTTAAAAATACATAGGGATTAAGGAGAGAGCACAGGCAACTTGTTTTTCTTTGGTTTTAACTGTCAAAAATAACCTACTAAATTCTCAGCGAATACATTTCTAGCAACCTACTTCATACCCCTACTTATACCCTTTGTGTCACTTTACCCCACTCCCTTTAGAATATAAGCTCATTGAGCAGGGCCCTCAACCCCTTTGTTCCTGTACGTCCATTTGTCGGGTTACAATTACGTGTCTGTTCGTCCACCCATTGTACAGCACTATAGAATTTGTTGGCGCTATATAAATAATAAAATAATAATAATAATTTGTGTTTTTCAGTGTATGCTTGGAGCAATGTTTTAACTGTTCCTTGATATTATGATATATGATCCATCTGAGTTTTTGATTTGCTATCCGTCTGAATTAACTGTGCTTTCATTGCAGGTGAAAGCTGTGATTTGCCCAATGTGGAGAATGGAAAGATTGCCCAGTATTTTTACATTTTCAAAAAGTTTTATTTTCCCATGGAAGTAGGGAAGAAGTTGTCTGTGGCTTGTACTGCTGGCTACACCAGTCAATCAGGAAAACAGGAGGAAACAATCACGTGCACTTTGCAGGGTTGGGAACCTGAACCAATATGCTTCAGTGAGTTTTTTTTAGCTAAATATATTAGTTTTAATTCTTCATAATATACATACAATGTCCATCAACAGGCAGCTCACATTCAGCTTAAACATTTTCACTTAAATGGTTTCTCTCATATTATATATTTAACTCGTTATAGCTGGCCTAAATTAGGATCCATAAGTGTTTTTTTTTCAATTCTTTATTCAGGTTGTGCATGGGTTAACAGAACAGATTTGCACCACCACAATAGCTGGTACTATCAGAGCAATAAACAGTGTTAAACGACAGTGTGGCTTGTTATACTGTGCACATTTTCTTTTTTATATAATACAGGATTAACCAATAGGCTAGGGGTACAGGTCTATGCTGGACTTGTCATGTATTTTTCCCCTTAGGGTTTACCATCTAGCCTGGTATTCAATTGCAACGAGAGTAACAATAGAAATACAATAGAAATTGAAAAACATCATGCTTGAGTGCGTGTGATACTACAGTTAGGCGCAGCTATTGTTTTAACATGTAATAATCGAGTTATACTGAGCATTTTTATAGGTTGACAAGATAATGTCTTGAGTGCCTGAGGATGCTTGAGTCATAGTATTGGTTTCAAGGTCCTGCTAGCTATCAGGCACGATTTGCATAGTGTAAATAACATGTGAGAGGCAGTAACTTTGCTTGGACGCCATGGGTCTTACTCTCATGGCTGCTGAGTGCAGTGAAACATAACAGAGTGAAACATTATGCTTTTTAAGTTCACTGCAGAATAAAATTAAAGAAAATACTAATAAACGATAACCTTTCTATGTGCTAGGTGCACTAGCTATTATATGACATGTTAAACAGCTTATAAACTTGTTAAAACCAACATGGGCACAACCACTGGGACTGCTCCCACCGTGGACGGAGGCAGCCAAAACCAAGAGAGGACAAACTTATTGCGTGTGTGAATTTGCCATGCTGAGTTCAGAGTGTCCAATAGCCTGCTGTGAAGCCCTGTTTCAGCCTATTCCGGTCGGGTGGGTGGTACCTGAATCCGCCGATTGCCTTAGCCTGTGTTAGAGCAGGGCTGTTGGGTAGATTCTGCCATTGTTCAGTAGGGCTCTGTGTGGCATGGCTTTCCTCTGGCTCTGCTGGGTTTGCAGCACCACTTTCTTTGCATGTACCGTGAGTGGAGCTCTGTTGCAGCGGGCTGTATGGTGACCTGTCATCCATGTTCTTTCAGGTGCGGGTCTCGCTCCTGGGTGCCGTCTCATCTGTGTGGGGCCGCGGCGTTTTGGAGGCGGGAGTTCTCTTCTGCCTCGGGGTTGCGTGCTTGTGGGCCACGAGCCTGGAGACCATCGTGGTCCAGGTTCGACCTTTTCAGGGTGATGCGAGGGGTCTTTGTATGTCTCTTGGGTTTCCGCGTTGCTGTTCCCCGCATACGTGGCTGGCACCTCTGGGGCTTGCCCCTTGTTGCTCTCAACCGAGGAGGGCCTGAAATGAGGAAGTTGGAGGTTTGGGTTGTGGTGTTGCCCTGAGGAGGGCCCCCGCTCACCCGCACGCCGTCAGCTCCAGTCTTAGTTTGCAGGATGTGGTATGTGTTGCTCGCCCGAGATATCTTCGGGTTGTGAGGTCGCAGTGGTCTGTGCGGGCTGTTGGCGGGCATCCCCGTTGTGCGGGTACCTGGCTCAAGGTGGTGTTGCCTCACCTTGGTAGGGGCTTGGATTCCTGGGTTTGCAGGCAGAGCAGTGTCGTGGGCACTTTGGCGGATGCGTTCCCAGAAGGTTTGGCACACCATATTGAATTGGTGCTCAAAGTCCGCTCTCCAGGCCTGGATCTCTAGGCTCTCGGTGAGGGTCTTTCTTTCAGGCTCGGCGGCCATCTTAGGCGCGCCATGTGGTCGCTGGTCCATCAGGAGATGTCCCCCTTGCAAGTGGGGCTTCCCCAGTGGGGACCGGGATAACCCCCGCCGGTCCATAGGGGGGGTTTGCGGAGCCGCCGAAGGTCCGTTACGTGCAGCTAGCCCGGCGCCGGGAGATCGGCCGCTTCCCCCGTGCATCAGGTCGCTGCACCCGCTGGGCCCCATATCCAAACGGCTCTGTTTCGCTGCCATCGGTGTGGGTTACAGGTGTCGCTGTGTACCCCCTTGCTGCCGGTCAGTCATCAGTGCCTGGGTTGCTATGATTAGTGTGGGATTTGAGAGTTTTAGGGTTCTTGGTGCTGGAACGTGTCGGAGCTATAGGACAACACGTCCGGCCATCTTGGTTGCCAGGCTCCGCCTCTCCATAAGTGTTTTTCAAAGTCTTGATCCATAGTCTGATAGTGGTTGATTGGGACCATTGTGTTGAAGTAATCGACATTCACTGTTTATTGATGATTTATTCATCAAAATTAAAATGGAGGTCTGAGAAACAATGGGACACAGTGTGGGTGATTAAAGGATCAGCAAAACAAAGCGGTTTTCCTGACACTATATAATCCTTGGAGGATCCTTACCTTCAGGGTCCCCCTCTCGTGGCGTTGAAGGGGCTTACCTTAATCCAGCGCCGGGCTCCCTCTGCGCTGGTGACCTTTCCTCCCCCGCTGACGTCAGCTCCCAAGTGCCGCGCGCGCATTCAAACAGTCCAAAGGAAAGCATTTCTCAATGCTTTCCTATGGACGCTCTGCACAATGGACGTCGCAGATGCGCCTCTAGCGGCTGTCTGGAAGACAGCGACTAGAGGTTGGCTTAACCCCTAATGTAAACATAGCAGTTTGAAACTGAAACTGCTATGTTTACATGTGAAGGGTTAAAACCTGAGGGACCTGGCACCTAGACCACTTCATTGGGTTGAAGTGGTCTGGGTGACTATAGTTTTCCTTTAAATATAATAAGTTGAAGGACACAAGGAAGGTTTGAAAGACACGGGAAATGAAAAACTTTAAGAAATGAGAGAACAGAACCGAGAGACACAGGAGATAAAAGACATGGGAGATGAGGATCATTAGGGAACAATCGCAGGGCCGGACTGGGGATACAAAGCAGCCCTGGGAAAAAAAATCTATGCCAGCCCCATAAGTCATTGCGCCATATATTGTCGCATGTAATATGTAAGGCTTGCCACCCCAGATGATTGAGTAATTATATATATACACACACACACACACACACATATATATATATATATATATATATATATATATATATATATATATATATATATATATTGCTTTTTCTAATATAATATATTGGTCCTTTCAGAGTAAAACATTTAATTATACAGTAAGCATACTCACATGCAGACACAGACAATCTCACTGACACACACAAGCTCATTGATACACAGCCTCATAGACAAACAATTTCACTAATATACACAAGCTCATTGACATAAAAACACAAGCTCACTCACTAGCAGACACACACACACATGCAAGCAAGCAAACTCACTAGCAGGCGCACACACACACAGCTTAATGTAGTGGTTCTGGTGTCTATAGCCTGTCCCTGCATGCTTTTGAATGTAAACACAATGTAAACACTGTAAACACTGACTTTTCAGAGAAAAGGCAGTGTTTACATTGCTTCCTAGTGACACCTCTAGTGACAGACACTCAGACGGTCACTAGAGGCGCTTCCTGTGTCAGTGCGGATTGGCTGAGATCATCAAGCTTGATGATCTCAGTCATAGAGGCAGAGACCAGCATGACGTTGGAAAAAAAAAAGTGAGTAAAACACTATTTTTACAAACACACACAGACACTACGACTGACACACACACACCATGACAGACATACACACACCATGACACAGACAGACACACACCATGATACAGACACACAGTGACACAGAGACACACACACGACACAGACACACACACCATGACACAGACAGACACACACACACACACACACACAGCATGACACAGACACACACACAGCATGACACAGACACACACACAGCATGACACACACACACACACACAGCATGACACAGAAACACACACAGCGTGACACAGACAGACACACAGACAGCATGACACAGACAGACACACTCCCACTGACATACATACTTGTTGTTACCTGTGTGGGTGGGTGGGCAGACTGATAGGTGCCCCTCCCCTTCTGTGCCCTATTTTGCCCCCTGTCCTCCTGTGTGCTTTTTAGCCCCTTCCCCTCCTGTGCCCTTATGTAGCACCCTCCCTTCCTGTGCCCTCTTTAGCCCCCTCCCGTGCCCTCTTTAGCCACCTCCCCTTCCTGTGACCTCTTAGCCCCCTCCCCTCCTGTGCCCTTTGTTACCCCCCCTCCCCTTCCTGTGACCTCTTAGCCCCCTCCCCTCCTGTGCCCTTTGTTACCCCCCTCCCCTTCCTGTGACCTCTTTGCCCCCTCCCCTCCTGTGCCCTTTGTTACCCCCCTCCCCTCCTGTGCCCTTTGTTACCCCCCACCCTCCCCTTCCTGTGACCTTTGTTACCCCCCACCCCATCCCCTCCCCTCCTGTGACCTTTGTTACCCCCCACCCCCTCCCCTCCCCTCCTGTGCCCTTTGTTACCCCCCTCCCCTCCTGTGCCCTTTGTAACCCCCCCTCCCCTCCTGTGCCCTTTGTTACCCCCCCTCCCCTCCTGTGCCCTTTGTTACCCCCCACCCTCCCCTTCCTGTGACCTTTGTTACTCCCCCACCCCCTCCCCTCCCCTGCTCACCTTCCAGCCCAGCCAGCCTTCCTGAAGCTCTCCTTGCGGCCGCAGGGGAAGCTCTTCTGGCGGCCGCTGGGGGAGCAGGCTGTTCTGTCTCTGCTCCCCCTCCCTCGCGCGCAGCTTAATGAGACCGGGGCCGGAATATGACGTCATATTCCGGCGCCGGTCTCTTTCCAGCGCGCGAGGGAGGGGGAGCAGAGACAGAACAGCCTGCTCCCCCAGCGGCCGCCAGAAGAGCTTCCCCTGCGGCCGCAAGGAGAGCTTCCCCTGCGGCCGCCATCCAGCCGCAGGACACCCACATTTCTCCCCGGCCCCAGGTGCCGACGGCCCACCGGGAAATTTCCCGGTATCCCGGTGGGCCAGTCCGGCCCTGAATGTGAGACACAGGAAAGTGGTCAGAGACTAATGGAAAACTGACAAAAACCTCACTGACTGAGAGTGGGTGTACTGAGAGACACAAGACAGTCTAAAAGGGAGTGAAAGACATAGACCTCCCAAGTGTACCTATTTAGGAGGGACAGTCCCTATTTTGGGCCCAAATTCCTCTGTCCTTTTTTCGTTCCTAATGTCCCTCTTTCCTAGGAGTTCCATATTGTTGGTGTGTCTCTGTGTATAACAGAAATCCATGGCTATAATACTCATAGTAGTATGTCTTTAAACTACCGCAAATGTGTTTAAAAATCAGGCTGCGTGAATAAGATACATTGTTCTTGTTCTAAATGATGTTTTAGATTCATAAATTGTTATTAGTAAGTCAGCTAAAATTTCTCTTAACAGCAACACCCTGGTCACACCCCCACTCACACCCTTAAAATAAAGATGTTCTACTTTTTGCATTTGAAATGTTTCAAGGCATACATTCAGGCTAAAAGGCAGATAAGAGACTGAGAAACACATGGATTTAGAAAGATCTGAAACCCTAGCCTTTGGCTATACATTTGAATATTTTTATTCAGTTTTACTTACATAAAGCATTATATCCTGGGAATCGTGCAAGTGTGATGAACTGAATCGCTCATTGACTAAATGAGAATATTTTATGCCATCTAATAAACTAACCTGCATATCTGATAGATCCCAAATGCTACTTCTGCATTTCAGTAGGACTGTCCCAGCATCCTCAGTTTGAATTCTGACAGGATCAGGCACATTAGATACCCGTATGAGTAAACCTGCACTGTATCCTAGTTTAGTGCTATGAACTAAGGATATAATGGAATCATATATACATTACAGGAAATAATTACATTGTAGCAATAAATAGTGACTGTGATCTATATCTTAGTCCCTTGAGATGATGTCAGTGACCACAAACACATAATGTGCATCTTGCCCTAAGCCACTAAATATATTTATTATACGCATGACATACAATGACCACGATTTATCATTCTATTTGTTTATCAGAAAAGTGCATGAAACCTTCCTTGGAGAATGGAGTTGTGTTTAACGCTAAGGAATTGTATAAAACACTAGAGAAGGCACAATATGAATGCTTAGATGGGTACACTACATCATCTGGAAATAAAACTGAAGAAATAGTGTGTTCATCAACTGGGTGGACTCCCCAACCACAATGCCACCAAATATCTGGTATGTATTTTTGTGTTTGATTTGTGGAAAATGTTAACATAACAATAAACCACCAAAAATAAACTGAAAAACTACAAAATGGAAAAGGAGCACCCTACATACCGCAGTCAGGACTCTAATTTGCAAAGTCACCTGACTGTGACGTTGCTGCTGGGATCCGGTGGCCATAGGGGGCAGGTAAAGGTGAGATTTACTTACCTGCTCCTGTCTCTCAAGATTGCCGCCATCCTCTGGTCCTCTTCAGCTCCTAGTGCTTCAGCTGCCAGGTGTCAGTGCTGTACTCTCGCACATGAGCAAGAGTACAGCATTGAGGTCAACGGAGGATCCAGTGAGACTTCAGGATCATCAATAAAAAGAGATTTTAATGACACAAATTAATGGAGGAAATGACAAGCTTGACTAAATGTAACTCTGCCTTTTTGTCAAGCTTGTCAAGCATAGGAAAAACACTGAGATAATATAGTATATAGTATAGCTTTTGACTGTTGTAAAGTGGTGTAAGTGAAAAACCTACCCCTATAAGTGGAGCGCTAAATTATGGATGAGGTAAACCCCGCTTGGCTTTATAACGATCTTGATAGGTAATATGTGTAAGAGAGAATAAAAATACAATATAGTGCAGATGGGACGTAAACAATGAGGTAAAACGGTGGTGAACTAGAAACACTCACATTTAAGGGAGCCTGTGTATAAATACTGGCTCCGTAATAGACCACTTGAGAAAGGCTGTGAGTGCCGAAACGCGTCGTGGTATTTTGCTTTTAAAGACATTTTACCTGTATTGGATAAAGATTTATTATTTTTTATCAAGTTATCTTATAATAAAGAAATGTTATATTGGATCTTGCTTCCTGGAGTAATTTGAAGAAATACTTCCCAGTGCAGACCAAGCATAACCGATACAGGACGTCCAGGGCCGGTGCAAGGATTTTTGCCGCCCTAGGCAAAAAAAAATTTGCCGCCCCCCATATGTCCAGCCCACCATGTGACATCACAATGCCCCGCCCATATGCTCTGCCATATGGGCCAACGCCAGTCTTCACAAAGTGTCTTATCTGAAAAGACAGTGTGTTTACATTAAAAAGCCTACAGGCACAGGCTATAGACACCAGAACCACTACATTATGCTGTAGTGCTTCTGGTGACTATAGTATCCATTTAATGTGAGGTAAATTAGAGATTAGTGCCACTAATAATATATTGGATTGCCTACTTACCACCAGATGAGGACAAGAGGCTGATGATGGGCTCAGTCTGGCTCCACAGGTCTGGTGTAGAAGAGGCTCTCTGGAGACTGTTTTTAACAGTGCTCACAACAATTAACGAACAGGAAGCAGCTCCATTTTTTAGGGTCCCTTACACAGCTCAAGGTCTGGGCCCCCAGGGGGCATACGCCTACAATGCCCACCCATAAATCCACCTACATGGCCCATCCATGAGTTGGGGATGTTTTATGTGTGCAATTTGTGTAAGGGATGTAGTGTGTTTATAGGGGATGTAGTGTGTGTTTGCGTGTAAGGAATGCATTGTATGTTTCTGGGTGTGTGTGTGTGTGTGTGTGTGTGTGAGTAGGAATGCATTGTATGTAATTGAATGCAGTGTGTGTCTGTAAGGGGTGCATTAATTATGTAAGAGAACGTAAGGGATGCATTGTGTGTTTCGGGTGTGTCTGTGTGTGAGTAGGAATGCATTGTATGTTTCTGTGTGTGTGGGGGGGGTGCATTGTGTATGTGTGTAGTGTAAAAGAGAGGGTTTGTGGGGTAGGATAGAGACTGGGAGGGGAACAGCTCTTTCTTTTTTTAAAAAAATTCATAGTGCTCTCCCCTCAATTATTGATTTCCCCTTCCCTTCTGTCCCTCCGTGTTCTCCCCTTCTGTCACTTAGTGCTCTCCCTTGGCCCCCTGTCCCTCTGCAGTCCCCCTTGGTGGTCTTCTCACTCCCCCCTCCTTAGTGGTCCTCCCTCTCCCAAACCCCTTAGTGGTCCTCCCTCTCCCAAACCCCTTAGTAGACCTTCCCCTACTCCCCCCACCCCCTTAGTGGTAATCACCCTCCT
Source organism: Pelobates fuscus (assembly GCF_036172605.1). NCBI lineage: Eukaryota > Metazoa > Chordata > Amphibia > Anura > Pelobatidae > Pelobates > Pelobates fuscus. The sequence goes on along the minus strand of NC_086323.1, from coordinate 80,164,413 downwards.
CCCCTCTCCTTAGTAGTCCTCCCTCCTTACCCCCCTTTGGTGGTCCTTCCCCCCCTTAGTGGTCCTTATCCCCCCTCCCCTACTGGTCCTTATCCCCCTCCCCTAGTGGTCCTTATCCCCCCTCCCCTAGTGGTCCTTTTCCCCTCCCTCCCTCCCCTAGTGGTCCTTATCCCCCCTCCCTCCCATAGGAGTCCTTATCCCCCCCCTCCCTCCCATAGTGGTCCTTATCCCCCCCTCCCCTAGTGGTCCTTATCCCCCCCAACCTCCCATAGTGGTCCTTATCCCCCCTCCCTCACTTCCCTAGTGGTCCTTATCCCCCCTCCCCTAGTGGTCCTTACCCCACTCAGTGAGCACTTCCTGTCATTCCGCCGGCGGCCGGGTACAGGAAACAAAGGTTCCTGTCCCGCGTTCCGCGCCGCCCGGCCACGCTACATGGAGAGACCGGCAGGAGGGAGCGCTCTGCGCTTCCCTCCTGCCGGTAACTCAAACCCGGCCGCCCTCCGTGCAGCAGTGCTGCGCCGCCTGGGGCTTGTTAAAGCGCTCAGGCGGCGCAGCATGAGGAGGCGCAGCGGGGACAGGGATCCGGCGCCCCCTGTTAAGTTGCGCCCTAGGCGGCTGCCTAGGTCGCCTTACAGATGGCGCCGGCCCTGAGGACGTCCAAAGCTGAAGAATTTTCATCTCCACAAAAGCCCTAAGTCTGAGTCAGCTTTTCAAGTGACTCAGTAATATGTGAGTTTAACCAGTCACATGTAATAATTTTATCTCTTTTATGACAATATTACTCTATGTTTTTGTGCTTTATTGTTTTAGATATTCCCATTTGAATCAAGTCTGGTAAAAAATTTATTTCTGCATGTTTTGAGTGCTCTCACCACAATTTTATCTTTCACTGGCTCCGTAATAGAGTTTGTATGCTTTTTGACCTTTTGACTGGGTTGGAATTTCAGTGAAATTCCAATCTGAGCATTTTATCTCTATGAAATACTTATTCATGATATGGGGATGACAGTGCTGCTTTAAGACAGCATTTGTCTACCTATTATTTTACTTTCTATTTGTGCATGATTGCGGCAAGCACTGATCTATGTAACAATTAGATTGGACAGGTTTCATTTGTCTTCTCCATATTTAGCACAAATTCCATTTACACCACTTAAGCAGTCAAGTAGATTAAAAGTCCAAGCTTATCGGTACAAAAACAGGCTTCACCAATGGGCTTCACAGCCCACTATGAAGCTTCTCCCACTGTAGTCAATGCCAGCATTAAGCCTGCCCACTGGGAGCCGTCTACATAGTTACCCCATCTGATCCAAATATTGCCTCCTAAAGAATTATGATCTCCAGTTTACATATTGAATTTGAATATTCTATGGAGATGAAGATGACCTTTGGTGCATGTTCTCCAGAAGGAGTGGCTCCATCTCGTTTAAATATGGGCGGGAGTGAGGGGGCTTCATTTACTTTGTCTGGTCCCTGACAAAGGTGTTGGAAGGCACAGAAATACGCTTCAAACCTTGCTTTTTTATGTGACACTGGGGGTTATCCAGGGATACTAGTGAGAGATAGTATAATGGTGCTTTAGCTATTAGTAAGGAGTGTATGTGTGTTTGAAGCTACCTTAATATGATAGATATTTATTGTTATTTCTATTGGTCACGATTATACATTAAACGAACACTATAGGGTCAGGAACATAAACATGTATACCTAACCTTATAGTGTTAAAATGACCATTTAAGTGGCTTGCCTAGCCTTAGCACCCTTAGAATGGGTTAAAACTCCCCTTATTTCCAGCACCACGTGGGTCCGCCAGTGCTGGACCCGTCCCTGATCTGCCTCCTTGGTGACATCATCATAATTTACGATTTTTAGCCAATCCAATGCTCTTCCACAGGGAAAGCATTGTATTGACTGAAACTGGCAAGGAGATGGGATGGGGTGGGGCCAAACACTGTTTTGACCAATCATCACCTCCTCATAGAGATGCACTGAATCAACACTGTATTTTTTCTTACTACAGTCCCCACCCCCCTACTACAGTCCCTATCCTCCCACTACAGCCCCTCTGCCCCTAATTGCAGCCAATATCTTCCACTCTGCATGCCCAAGCCCCCCTCCCCCAACACACACACAACAGCTCCCTAATACAGGCCTTAACTCCTCAATTACAGCCCCTATCTCCCCACTACAGTCCACTACCAGTGCCACTCCCAAGATTAGGTTCTGGATCTGCCCCTGGCGCTGATAAGCTATTTGGGTACAAATATGGCACAGATTAGCGATTTTGGGACAGAGATGGCACTGGAGAGTTGTTCACAAATATGGCACTGATAAGCTTTATGTTGGCAAAGCTGGCACTGTAGGAAGCGGGTGACATGTTATCTGGTGAAGTTGGGGCCCCAAGGGGGAGTGGTTTCCATAGAAAATGGGTCTGGACAGAAGTATTATATTTGTGAAGGGGAGGAGTTAGCCATATAGCTGCACCCAACCAGGGGGGGAGGAAATATTCTTGTACCCAGGCAATCCTAGTGACCCTAGGAAATGTTCCGTCATGCATCCTTAAGGGGTTATGTCTATATAAAAGTCATAATTAAAATGTTTATAACTTTATAATTTTTGGAGGCAATTCCTGTATTAGTGTCCCCTTCTGGGGTACACATTTTGTAAATAAATTTAGATCTTATAATTTTTAGGGTTAACCCCTATGTAGGCATTGCCTGGATGGTTAATTAGGGTCCCCCTTTAAGATCCCTTTTGATTTCCTTCTTATAACTTATGCGTTAAAGGGACACTATAGGCACCCATGCATTTTCCAAAGTCCTGTAGCCCTGGAGGTAATTATTGTCGTTTTTAAGAAACTGAAATAATTCCCTTTCATGGTTAACTCCACCTCTAGTGGCTGTCTACCAGACAGCCAGGAGAGGGATTGTGGGCTGTTGGGTGACTTTTGGTTGTCTAACTGACGCTATGCATGGGGACGTCCAGCGTCACCCAATACTACATAGGATAGCATTGTATAATGCTTTCCTATGGGAAAATCCTAATGCTAGCGTGGCCATTAGCCAGCGGGGGAGGAACGAAGGCCGACCCGAGCCATCGCCAAGGGACATCAGTGCTGGACCCAGTTAAGTGACAAAAGGTGTTTTTAACCCACAGTGTGCAAGTTTGTTTTCCTGGCACTATATTTTCCCTTTAACTGGTGAGTACTAAGTACACCCATTTTTACCAACTCTGTTAGCATTTTGTCAGTATTTTCTTTGCAATATTCTAACATCTTCCATACTCTTGCCCTCTTATATTGTGTTTATTAATTGCGTAAATAATATGATACCAGGTATGTTTGTCTGTCTGTCTGTCTATCTATCTATCTATCTATCCTTACATTTTTGCTAATTGTATTGCCTGTTCAATTATATTTAGACAGGTGTGAAGCCCCTCTTCTTGCCAATGGACACTATGCTTCATTAAAAAATATTTTCGGTGTTAAGGATGTTCTAGAATTTAAGTGTGATGAAGGATATCGAACTGCAAGTGGAAGAACAGCAGATAGGGTAGAATGCCTTCTAAGAGGATGGTCTTCTGTCCCTCAGTGCACACGTGAGTTAATGAATACAAATATGGTCGGATGGGTCCGGGTATTGGCTTTGGCAAATCCTTTTGATGATTCTCTAATCATTATTTTTTTGTTTATGATTCAACTTGAAAAAAATCTGAAAACAAGCTGCTGTATGCATAGCACATTTAAACCAACACTTCTTTAGCAGCTACCCTAAAAGCTAGCAGCTAATAAAATGTATAAAACATTAAATACCTATTAACGTAATATTACCAGGAATATCCTGCATCGTCAGCATACAGCTGCTGAACTTAAAAGGACACTATAGTCAACAAAACAGCTTTATCTTACTGAAGCAGTGTGGGTGTGTAGATCATGCCCGTGCAGTCTCACTGCTCAATTCTCTGCTATTTAGGAGTTAAATCACTTTTGTTTCGGTTTATGCAGTCCTAACCACACCTCCCGTGGCTGTGACTGACACAGTCTACATGAAAAAAAATGTTTCATTTTCAATCAGACCTAAGCTTGCTTTAGAAGTTTTCTCCTGCTCTTTATATTGAACTTTAATCACACACAGGAGGCTCCTGCATGGTCTAGCAAGCTATTAACAGAGTAGGAGATAAGAAATTCTAAATTAAACAGAGTTTGCGATAAAGGAAGTATAAACATTAGATCTCGCTTTTAAGAAAGTGTTTAAGAAGGCTGTAAAAGTCACATGCAGGGAGGTGGTGTGACTAGGGTTACATAAACAAAGTGATTTAACTCCTAAATGGCAGGAAATTGAGCAATGAGACTGCAGAGGCATGATCTATACACCAAAGCTGTTTCATTAAGATAAAGTTGATTTGGTGCCTATAGTATTCCTTTAAATACATGAATAGCATGTTCTTGTTATGTTAGTAATTTTTTTATGCTTTAACATTATCACATGTATACATGTGTTTAAAACACGTGACTAAGGACTGCTTATTGCTGTGCTTGTCTGTAAGAGAACAAAATGCAAACACTCTAATCCAGGGGTAGTCAACCTTTTCATACCTACCGGACACTTTTGTATCTTTGTTGATGGTAAAATTTCCTTACCGCCACCTGTGCCATAGTAACTCTAGATTTTAGCCCAACTGCAACAATTTTTTTAGAAAGGAGTTTTTTTTTTTTAAATATGTACTTAAATGAATCTTTTTATTTCTACTTTATGCATGTTTATAATGTTTTTAACTTTTTAAAGTTAAATGTGAAAACAATAATGTAAATTGAAATTACCCTTAACCGATGATTAATGAAATCCTTGCAGCAAGACTAAATATTTGATATCTGGTTTGATTTCGTAAAGAACAAATGAAGGTCTTCCTTTTTTCTTCCTATTTTCTATTCTATTTTTTTCTGTGTGTGTATGTGTGAAGCGTGCAGTGTGTGTGAAGGTGCAGTGTGTATGTGTGTGAGAGATGCTGTGTGTGTGTGTGAATGGTGTAGGGTCATGTTTAACGTAGGGCAAAAGGGGCCCAATGCAGCTGTCCCTTAGGCCTGCCAGCCGCCGTGTTGCGTGTTGGTATGCCTCTCTAGTCGTTTCTCTCAAAACTCACCCCTCTGTCAGTCCTTACATTGGCTTCCTGTATGCTATAGGAGTCAATTCAAGGTACTAATTCACACCTATAAAGCAATGAACAACTCTAGCCCCTCTTATATCTCCTCACAGATCCATAGGTATGTCCCTTCTCCGTCTCTCCGCTCTGCCCGTGACCACCTCCTGTCCGTTGTCCGCACCCGTACGGCCAACTCAATGCTTGCATGACTTCTCGCGGGCGGCTGCCTTCCTATGGAATAGCCTGCCTACCTCCATCAGACTCTCCCCTAGTCTTGCATCTTTTAAGAAGTGCCTTAAAACCCATCTCTTTAGGAAAGCTTATGGCCTCCCAGAGTAACCTCTACCTCACATACCTGTCTCTTGCTCTCTCCTAAAGGGCAACCCACCTTATTTGACTGCAAATTCCTGTCCTAATGTGTTTTACACCCCACCCCCTATAGAATGTAAGCTCAATTGAGCAGGGTCCTCTTCAACCTATTGTTCCCGTAAGTTCTTTGTAATTGTCCTATTTATAGTTAAATCCCCCTCTCATAATATTGTAAAGCGCTACGGAATCTGTTGGCGCTATATAAATGGCAATAATAAATAAATAAATATCTGTGGGTCTGTATGCATATCTATCTGTGTGTCTGCGTGTGTATCAAGTTGTATGTGTATCTGTCTGTATGTGTGTATCCGTCTGTATTTGTATCTGTGTGTGTATCTGTCTGTGTATATGTTTGTATGTGTGTCTGTATGTTTGTGCATCTGCATGTGTGTCAGTGTGTATATCTGTATGTCTGTGTATCTGAATGTCTGTCTGTGTGTGCTCCTGCATCTCTGTGCGTCTGTATGTGTGTCAGTGTTTGGATCTCTGTGAGTGTCAATCTGTGTATCTGAATGTGTATCATACTGTGTCTGTGTATCTGCATGTGTCTCTGTGTATCTGTATGAGTGTTAGTGTGTGTCAGTGTGTGTATCTGTGCATCTATATATGCATGCGTGCTAGTGTGTGTCCGTGTATCTGCATGTAGGTCCATTTATCTATTTATCTGTATGTAGGTCCATTTGTCTATTTATCTGCATGTGTTAGTGTGCCTGTTTATCTGCATGTTTCTCAGTGAGTGTATCTGTGGAACTCTGTATCTCCATGTGTCTCTGTGTATGTACTTGTGTGTCTGTGTATTTTTATTTGTATGTCTGTACCTGTGTATGTGAGTATATCTTTGTATGTCAGTGTTTGCATCTGTATTTGCATCAGTGTGTATATTTTGTCTCAGTGAAAAATGAGTGTGGCTAAGTGTGTGTGCTTGTTTTTTTGTTTTGGTGTTGAGGGCGTGATTGCATTCTAGGAACTGGGAGGGCTAGGTCCAGGGGACCCAAGCAAATGCTTGCCCAGGATCAAATCAGTATTAAAGATGGCTCTGGAAGGGTGCAGTGTGTGTGAGGGGTTCTGTGTGTGAGGGGTGCAGTGTGTGTATGTGTGGGGCAGTCTGTGTGTGGCAGTGTGCGTGAGGGGTACAATGTATGTCAGAGTGTGTGAGTAGGGCTGTGTGAGACAGGTGCAGTGTGTGTAAGAAGTGCTGTGCATGTGAGGAGGCTGTGTGTAAGGTGCATAGGTTGTGTGTGGGTGAGTGAGATTTGAGAAAATGTATGTTAATATCTCCTCCTCCATTCTTCTTACCTTTGGCCAGGGAGGGGGGACATGACGCTGTAAGCCCTGGTAGTCCAGTGATTGCACGTTTGCTTTAACCTGCAGCTCCTCTGGATGCAGGCTCACTCTTCTGTCCTCTTGCGAGCACAGCACTGTATCAGAGTATTACCATGTTAATGTGCGGCAACGCACCGACCAGCATGCTCGTGGGAGGAAACTGCCAGACGGCCGATAAGGGTGAGGCCAAAACATTCCACCGCCCACCATGAAGTCTGAATCGCCCACTAGCGGGTGGTAAAGACCAGGTTGACGATTACTGCTTTAATCTCTGTTTTTCAGTGGGAAACATTGGACCATGGCCCATTGTGTTATCATGCAATAGAATCCCAGACAGACCCTTCTTCAAAATACACCCTCCTAGACTGCAATATAGCCTTTATGAAGTATTAAGAGCTCATCCTATGTAGTTGTAGTAGAAATGTGGAACTGCACTCAATCCCAAGTATTATGTATCTGGGTGCAACCAGGCCAGTCCCAGTACCAGGGACCAAATACTCAGTAGAAAATAGAAGAAAGGTCCAGGCACTCTAAGATACAAAAAGGCAAATTTATTGAACCCACGGCCACTCACAATGTTTCAACCTATACGTGACATAAATCACAGATGAGTATATTGAATGTATAAATCCTTAATTACTAATACAAAACAGTATCAGTTCTGAGGGAGTAGAAGAGTAAGTATTACTTGTAAATAAATCAGACATGCCTTCCATGAATTGTTGTTATGATTGTATATCATTTAATACCTTGCACCAGAATTGTTCCATAAACACATTTAGAATCTCTAGTACTTTATTTAAAGTGAACGAATGACACTGTAATACACTGGCATGACTTTGTAAAATATATTAGAGTATTGCAGAAATCAATGGTATGAAAATATCATTATTTTAAAATGTAATTTTATCTTTTAGAACTGATCTGTGAAAAGTTGTCACCGGTGGGAAATGGAGGTTTTTACCCTTTGAAAGCATCCTATGCAGACAAGGATGTGGTACAGTTCTTTTGCAGGGAAAACTACATCCTTAAAGGTTCAGAATTGATTCAGTGTTACTCCTTTGGATGGTACCCCAATCCCCCTATATGTGAAGGTAAAGAAGACTTTTTCATAAGAAATTATTTGGTTGAATTCTAAAGGTTTCTCCATTAATCTTACAAAGTCACAGATTATCAGGCTATAAACTCAGAGGCTCGGTCCATATTTGCTGGGCAGGTTAACATGTTATGTGTATGCACAAATGGCAGGGCTCCTGCAAATTTATGATGCTGATTTCCATAATGTATCCCCCTGCCATAGAAAGGAGGATGTCCATGATTTTCTTAAGAATAGCAAAAACAGTATATAATTAAATGTTGATAAAACATTAATTGCACCATAACCATCAAAACAACATTCCTCCCAACGAAACTAAACCTAGTGGGAGACCCACATTTTTGACCTTTTTTCTAGTGTCTCAGGATAGAAAAATGTTCGCATAAAGCACAAGACAATTACAAGACTATTCCAGGCAATCCCTGTCCCCAAAAGAGCATCAGTATCACACATATGAGGCTATAACAGGCGATTAAAAGAGAAGGAGGTAAGAAATTCTGAATGAAACAGAATATGCAATAAAGGAAGTTTAAAAATTAGATCTCTCATTACATGAAGTGTTTAGGAATGCTGTGTGATTATCAGCCAGGGGAGGTGGGACTAGGACTGCATAAACAAAGTGATTTAACTCCTAAATAGCAGGGAATTGAACCTTGAGGTTGCAGGGGCACAATCCATACACCAAAATTGCTTTGTTAAAATAATCCACTACCCAAATAAAAAAATAAAAAAAGAATCACTCTTTTATTGATATACCCCTGCTAAAAACATACATGCATTTAAAGGGACACTATAGACACCCAGACCACTTAAGCGTATTGTCCCTGTCTCAATAACCCTGCAATCTAAAATATTAAAGTTTTTTTTAAAGGAAGAAAGGAAAACAAGATAAATGCTTTTTAATGAAACTACTCTAGGTTCAGAATTTAAAATAGCACATACAACTACAAGCCACAACTGGATGGAAAATTATGTACACTTTAAAAGTATTTTTAGAAAATAAATTTAAACTTTAATCAAATGCATGGGTTATGGGTTAGATCACAGGGTATGACTGCAGTGCAAAATATTATTGTTATAGATTTGCATTTATATGCATACATAACCCGGCTATTATTAACATAGCAAACATATGGTAATCTTCTTAGTTAAAATTACAAATTCACCACTTAAAGTTTCAAATATACTGCTATGCAACATCTACAAATAATAGAAAATGGGATAAGGCAACTATACGGAGAATTGTAAGCAGACAGCAAACACTGATAGTAAGGGATACCCTCAGCCCCTTACAGTGGCGGATCCAGAACCTGATCTCGGGAGGGGCACTTGTAGATTATTTAAAGAAATAATCCAGGCACAATAACCACTACAGCTCAGTGTAGTAGTTATGGCGCCAGTAGTGTCAGGATCCCATCCCAGAGTAAGTAGTCAAACCGTTTAAGAACAGTTTGACAACTTACCTGGGGTCTGCTGGGATATTGGGCATAGGAGCAGTGGTATGTGTTAGGGGTGAAGTGTGTGTGAAAGGTGCAGTGTGTGTGTGAGTGGTGAAGTGCGAGTGCGTGAGGGCGGCAGTGTATGTCAGGGTTGCAGTGTGTATGTTAGGGGGCAGTGTATGTGTGGGGCAGTGTGTGTGAGAGAGAGCTGCAGTGTGTGTGTGTGTGTGAGGGTGGCAGTGTGTGTGAGGGTGGCAGTGTGTGTGAGAGTTGCAGTGTGTGTGTATGGGGGCGGTGTGTGTATGGGGGCAGTGTGTGTATGGGGGCAGTGTGTGTAGTGTGTGTATGGGGGCAGTGTTTGTGGGCAGTGTGTGTAGTGTGTGTATGGGGGGCAGTGTTGTGGGGCAGTGTGTGTAGTGTGTGTATGGGGGCAGTGTTTGTGGGGCAGGGTGTGCAGTGTGTGTATGGGGGCAGTGTGTGTATGGGGGAAGTGTTTGTGGGGCAGTGTGTGTAGTGTTTGTATGGGGGCAGTGTTTGTGGGGCAGTGTGTGTAGTGTGTGTATGGGGGACAGTGTTTGTAGTGTGTGTATGAGGGCCAGTGTTTCTGGGGCAATGTGTGTAGTGTGTGTATGGGGGCAGTGTGTGCATGGGGGAGTGTGTGTATGGGGCAGTGTTTGTAGTGTGTGTATGGGGGCAGTGTTTGTGGGGCAGTGTGTGGTGTGTGTGTATGGGGGCAGTGTTTGTGGGGCAGTGTGTGTATGGGGGCAGTGTGTGTAGTGTGCATGGGGGCAGTGTGTGTAGTGTGTGTATGGGGGGCAGTGTTTGTAGTGTGTGTATGGGGGGCAGTGTGTGTAGTGTGTGTATGGGGGTAAGGAGGGTAGGGAGGCTTTTTTTTTTAAAATTTAATTAAAATTAATATATTTATGTCCCCCCTCCCTTCTTACCTTTATTGATGAGGAGGGGGACATATTTTGTTCCCTGGTGGTCCAGTGGGATTCCCTGGGGGTCCGGTCGTGGTGAGGTGAACTCTAACCCGCGCTACAGGGCTAGAGTTCACTCTCGCGAGATTTGGAGCGTTGTCGTGGTTACCGTGGCAACGCTCCAAATCTCGCGAGAGGAGGACGCGGAGGAGCTGCAGCTAAGAGCTCCCGTGTCCTCTCTCACTCCCTCCCCTGCCGGCTGTCAGCACAGTGCCTGCGGACCGGGGAGGGAGATCAGAGATCTCCCTCCCCGGTCCGCAGGCACATTGCAGGGTTGGCACTTGGGCAATGCCAGCCCTGCATTAGCCGGCAGGGGAGAATCTCGTTCCCCCCCCCCTCTCCCCCCCTTGATCGCCACTGGCCCCTTACTGATTAATACAAAGTAAGATAAGACAAAATATATGTAAAGGTTGCGCCTAAATAAAACGTTCAATAGAATATCAGATGGTTGGAGTACTCTTCACTTGTAAATCAGCCAGGCTTCTAAAGGTGGCAGGTATATGTAATAAAGAAGAAAGATAACCAGTAATGGTGCAGAGTATCTAGTACCAAGTGCACAACAAACAACAAAGAGGTCTATGATGTAGCACTCACATTTAGTAGAGTTATGAAACCAGCTCTGAGTATAACAGCGTGCAGATGTACAATCCCCACTGACAGATATGTTGTTCTAGGAGTCAGTCACTTGGCATTTAGGTGGATATATACAAAGATATAAAAGGCAAAATATAGTGCTCTCTGTAAAGCTGTACACTAGTAATTATAAAGGTAAAAGTAATTACTAACATTTTATGAAGCAATATACACTAGCTCAGGTATTAACGCTTGGGTGGTACAATGCCCACCAGGGATATAATGTAGAGTAGCTCTTCCCAGGATACAGGTAGCAGGTAGGAAATGGTGGTATCGATGTGCCAGGCACAGTAAAAGATATAAAAAGAATGAAAACAAACAAAAAAAATGTAAAAGCTTAAAAATATATAATAAATGGTCAGACACATAAGTTAGGTGAATGCCAAATATATTTAATGCTTTAAATAACTGGTATAAAATAACACAACGCATTTCATCTACTAAGGACTTCCTCAAGGGTTATTAAAAAGGTATCATACAGAGTTTTAATATGACAGTATAAACATTATTTTCTTTACTTTCTTTTTTGTGCATTGCATTTTGGGACAGGTACAGAAGTAATCTTATATAGGCACTGTGCCTGATGAAAGTTTTCTAAGTTTGCCTTCTAATATGTAGACAGTGCAAAGCATTGTATATGTTTGTATTGCACATTACCAAGATATTTGGCTTGTGACAGAAAGAAGAAATAGGTGTCCTCCCCCTCCCAGACCGTCACACACCATCATACTCACAAATCTCACCAGACATGGCAACGGTGACATTGTGCGCTACGAGTGTGACCAAAAGTATAAGTTAATTGGATCAGAAGAAGTAAAGTGTGAAAATGGTCTTTGGACAAATCCTCCAAGTTGCGTGGGTAAGTAGTATAACTCTGTATATCTCAAATAATGTGCAAAGTATAGTATTTAATGCACGGCTATATGTATGGTTTTAAATCAGAACCATACCTTTTATGGAAGTGATAGCTGTTCCTATATTCCAGTAAATGCTATTGTTGTATTTAGTAAGATGAATAAAGCAGTGGAGGTAAGTAAAAAAACAAACATACATTTGACCACTGCACTGCACTGTGTTGTAGTCATCTTTGTTGCCCCATGATCCCTTGGGTAACTTTCACCTTTTCTACATCTATTATCTCTGTCTATTTCCTATATCTAATATGGTACAAAAACCAAAACCACTTCACACTTATACCAAAAAAGTGTTGAGTGAAAAAAGTACTTAACTTAGTACAAAACAGCTTCCCAAGAGGCCTTCCCCGGCAGCGCCCCTTTGATAAACAGGTGGATATATAAATATGGGATACAGTTTGATAACTAAAACACAAAAATTAGACACACAGCAATGTATTGTAACATGGGTTGGATATGGAAAATACTGGTTGCACTCACAAGATTGTAGATAAAAGAGCACATGGAAGCTAAAAATGGCCATGATGTTCCCCTCTCCTCCTTTGCCTGGAAGCAATGACTTTTGTAGAACAGGAATCTCAGTAGACAGGATCAGGAATCAATAGAAAATGATTTATTAAGGCAATAGAAAGCCTTTAAATGATAACATGTATAAAATCAACAAACATAAAATTCAGGATATCTAACATGTTTCTTCCACTCAAGTTGGACTTCCTCCGAGATAAAATTGAATAAGCAATCATAAGCAATGCAATGTATAATAACAATCCCCCCACACAGTGTCTCTTATGTAGTACCAGTCCTTAATGTTGATTAGAGAATCATCCAGCAGGTTAATTGGGTCCAGTCCCCATCAGATTTCTTTTGTGGTTATGCTTAGACTTGTGCATTCAGTTTCAAATGAATTGCAGTTTATCCCAATCACCTAATCAATTAACCACGAAACAGACAACGGGTGAGTCATTTAATTTGATTCTAATTCGGAGTTCCGTACATGGCGTCAAAAAAAGAGATGATTGATGAGAAAAAAGATGACTGATAGTGATAGGGGACAACCACCAAAGGTTTATTACAAGTGACCTTTTCACAGATCGAGTGAGAAGTGACCAACTGAGGGGAAAAAGGCAGAACGCCTGTCTGTCTGTCTATCTATCTGTATCTATCTATCATGTATCTATCTTAAGTAGTAATATATATATATATATATATATATATATATATATATATATATATATATATTTATTTATTTAATTTACTGATTCTCCTCTTTTTCCCTCTATTGATCTGTGAACCAAATGGCAGGAAAATGCACCTATCACTGCAAAATATACACATAATTGTGGTCAGGAAAACAAAAGCTGTAACATAGCTCAATAACCCTAAACCAAAGTCGGTTGAGGTGTATCAGAACTGACAGTCGGGATAGGCCTGTAAAGAAAAGAGGGCAAAAAGAGAATTGAACACTAATAACATTTTATATGTTATAATACATCAGATAATGGTCAAATGACCGTATGTGTGTCTCTTGCATAGGCGATGGAAAATACCTGGTATAAACTGCAGATTTCCAGCGACACAGAGGTTTAATAATGTAAGTAGGGGCATTGTTTTAGGCTGCTGCAGCCACCCTAATCCTAAATGAATGCCCTTAGTAAGACATTAGGATTAAGCCCTAACTTGATAACCAAGCACCTAAAATAGAATATAAATTTACTGGTAGTGAATGGGGAGTCTTGAAAACTAAGAAGCGGGGTAATTAGATGGTTTCTGCAGCAGGTATAACTTTAATTCATCCAGGATTTTAACAGGGCACCACTGTTTCTGGGTAGGCTAATAGTGGCTGTGCCAGGTCCAGTCTGATTGGTCTGGGTGCGTGGTAATGTAAGATTGCAGAAGCCATCTACTTTAACCAGGTCAAGAGCAGAGAGCCCCTGGCTAAAATTATTACAAACTATGAACTTGCATGGCTGGAGGAACCCATAGAAAGCCAGGTATATGGCTGCGTTAATGATGGTTCTAGTGTAGTGCTCGAAGGAGGATTTGTCCAGGGTGTCTGATAATTGAAACATCTATCGGTAAATGTCTTGTGGGACGCTTAATTTCTATATACCACAAAGAACTGACTTTGCAGGGTAAAAGGGCATAAATGCTGCGTGATTGAGGAAACATAAGAGAATGAATTGTTGTACCCTCATGAGATAGAATTTAACTGTGATATGTAAGAGACTTAAAGGGACACTATAGTCACCAGAACAACTACAGCTTAATGTAGTTGTTCTGGTGAGTATAATCATTGCCTTCAGGCATTTTTATGCAAATACTTATACTAATTTACATTGGCCCTACGGAACACCTCCAAGTGTCCACTCTTCAGATGGCCACTGGAGAAGCTTCCTGGCTCAGTGCTGCACAGTAGATGGCCCTGTCGTTCAGCGTTACCACAGCCCCGCCAACTTTCCAATTTTAGCCAATCCAATGCTTTCCCTGTTAATTTCAACCAAATCAACCTGCACAATAAAGTCATAATATGTAGCGAGTTTGACTGTCCTTTCCTGATGATACAACAAGTCGCCTCTTTACCTGAAGAGCATCTAACTGCTTAACCCATTCACTTATGGCCAACTTTTCTGAAAAGTTGCCGCAAAACCTGTGCTGGTGGCTGCATCTGCCCACACTATGGTTGATTCAAGTGTAATTTAGTGAATAAACATAGCTTGTTTGTTGCAATTACCCAAAACGTTTCACCACATTTGTAGATCTGATTTAGCTGGGATGTCTAAATTAACCCTAGTGCCGTCATCAGGAAGAAGTAAAAATAAATCTAAGAGTCTAGAAACAAAGGCTCTTCAAAGCAAAGACTGGAGTTGTTTACATGCGCAGTGGTTTGAAGTATGAAGACTGAGTGTGTTGGGCCCCCTTTGCAGTACACAGGCACCCGTGGCCTCACCAGACCACCAAGGAATGCAATTTCCCCCCTCCCTGCTTCCTACCTGTGGCCAGGGAGGGGGAAAATTGCATTCCCTGGTGGTCTGGATTAATTTCAACTTCAATGTTGAAAGATTTTATTTATTTATTTATTTATTTTGTAAAACACCTAATCTTGGCAAAAATAATGGGGGTTTAGTTACATTATATGATCATACATTGCATAAGCCTGAAACAACGACAAATAAAATCTTTCAACATTAAAGTTGCTGTTTAGTGGATAGGTGAGTGTGCTGGATCTTGTGTATTGTATAATTTGGCCCCCAGCAGCACCCCCATTTATACATGTTCAGGTGAGTGCAGCCAACCCCCCTTGTTTCATATATATATATATTTGGGAGTCTAGCCAACTCCTTGGTTTTGCACCCCTCCCTGTCACAGGTGCCTCATCCCAGGGCCCTATTTAGCCTTGTACTGTAGAGAGCCCCAGATGGAATGTGTTCCCCAAGTAAGTGAATTATTCACATAAGAGCAGACATTAGGCTTTTAGTGTAGGACCTGCCAAAGATGGAGTACATTGATGTTGTGGCAGGCTTATGCAATGTATGATCATATACTGTAACTAAACCTCTATTATTTTTGCCTAGATTAGGTGTTTTTTAATAAAATCTTTTAACATTGAAGTTGCTGTTTAGTGGATAGGTGAGTGCGCTGGATCTTGTGTATTGTATAATTTGGCCCCCAGCAGCACCCCCATTTTTGCATGTTCAGGTGAGTGCAGCCAACCCCCCTTGTTTCATATATATATATATATATATATACACATTTATTTTTTTTAGGGATCCACTAACCGTTTATTACATATCTCTACTCTTTCTCTCTTAATACATATCCAATAAAAATTAAGTTTTATACTGGCATTTTGTGGTGAGGGCATTTAGTCAGTCTAGTTGATTATCATTTTTTTGTAAATAAATATTTCTATTTTGCATTTGGCAGAACTTAAAGGAATAATGAAATGTGGCAAGCCACCTCCTATAGAGAATGGAGACATAATTAATGATCTGGAAACTTATTATAGTGGTGATATGGTTAACTATCAGTGTACACATGGATACAGAATAAACGGAATGAATAAAATAATATGCAAACTGGGCAAATGGCCAGAGCCACCTACGTGTGTTGGTAAGTAGCAAAAAGGTAGATACCAAATCAGATATGAGTGGTTTTATCCACATATGGAAAGTCATATTTCTATTAAGCTTTTATACCCCACCACCTCTAGATTGTAAGCCCGGTTATAAGGGAACCTATTGGTCCTATCAAAAATCGTAACAGTTTGTCTCATTTGTTGTCCCCTTAATAATATTGTAATGCACTGTGGAATAAGGCGGAGCTTTATAAATGCCATTAACAATAATACCACTTCCTTCATATTGTTGGTGAACAACACTTTTCCTACAAAGTATGTTAAACTACACTAAAATAATTTTTGCCTAAAAATACAAAAACTAATAGATTTTTCCTAAATCTGACACTTATAATGGATTCAGTTTTTTTTTTTTACATTTAATTAGAGAGACCAATAAACCATTTAGGAGGAAAGTTGAGCTTCAATCCATAAAATTACATGTACACAACCATTAAGAAGGTTTAACTATGATCTTTCTTCCCTTCTCATTTTAAACACCTGAGATGAACCTTACTGTTACCTACTTAGGTTTGTATTTTTGGATTATCGATCACAATTTCTAGATCCCTTTTTTTATTGTTATGTAGTCAACATTAAGTACTGCTAGATACCAAACCACTGTTCTTTATCATTTTTTAGTTAGCGATGAGTACTGCCCGATGCCTCCATCAATCAAAAACGGGGAGCCTTTTGACATTCCATCTGCAAACTATAGTGTGGGCTCTTCAGTAGAATACATGTGTCACAGCTACCACTTAATGGAGGGGTCCAAGACTATTACCTGCTTAGGTGGTTCCTGGTCTCAACTGCCAACCTGTTTAGGTAAGACATGTTAATCAGCTTCATAAGTTTTATTGGGTGTAATTGTCTATTGAAGGCAATCTCACTGAATGGACATATTTTCCACATTATTGTTCAATTTTTGTTGAGAAGATAACCTTGTGTCACTTGCTAGATATGTACCTTATGTCACTAAATGACAGAGAGTACCAAAAGTTGTTCAGTTACAGTGAGGGGGGAAAAGTATTTGATCCCCTGCTGATTTTGAACATTTGCCCACTGACAAATAAATGATCAGTCTATAATTTTAATGGTAGGTGTATTTTAACAGTGAGAGACAGAATAACAACAACAAAAAATCCAGAAAAACACATGTCAAAAAAGTTATAAATTGATTTGCATGTCAATGAGTGAAATGAGTATTTGTCCCCTTCCACTTAGTACTTGGTGGCAAAACCCTTGTTGGCAATCACAGAGGTCAGACGTTTCTTGTAGTTGGCCACCAGGTTTGCACACATCTCAGGAGGGATTTTGTCCCACTCCTCTTTGCAGATCCCCTCCAAGGCATTAAGGTTTCGAGGCTGACGTTTGGCAACTCGAACCATCAGCTCCCTCCACAGGAGACAAGTTCTTCTTCTTGAGCCACTCCTTTGTTGCCTTGGCTGTGTGATTTGGGTCATTGTCATACTGGAATAGCCATCCACACCCCATTTTCAATGCCCTGACTGAGGGAAGGAGGTACCCAAGATTTGACGGTACATGGCCCCGTCCATCGTCCCCTTGATGCAGTGCAGATGTCCCGTCCCCTAAACAGAAAAACACACCCAAAGCATTATGTTTCCACCTCCATGTTTGACGGTGGGGATGGTGTTCGTGGGGTTATAAGCAGCATTCCTCCTCCTCCAAACACAACTAGTTAAGTTTATGCCAAAGAACTTGATTTAGGTCTCATCTGACCACAACACTTTTACCCAGTTCTCCTCTGAATCATTCATATGTTCACTGGCAAACTACAGATGGGCCTGTACATGTGCTTTCTTGAGCAGAGGGACCTTGCGGGCGCTGGATGATTTCAGTCCTCACAGCATAGTGTGTTACCAATTGTTTTCTTGATGACTATGGTCCCAGCTGCCTTGAGATCATTAACAAGATCCTCCCGTGTAGTTCTGGGCTGATTCCTCACCGTTCTCATGATCATTGAAACTCCACGAGGTGAGATCTTGCATGCAGCACCAGACCGAGGGAGACTGACAGTTATTTTGTATTTCTTCTATTTGCGAATAATCGCACCAACTGTTGTCACCTTTTCACCAAGCTGCTTGGCAATGGTCTTGTAGCCCATTCCAGCCTTGTGTAGGTCTACAATCTTGTCCCTGACATCCTTGGACAGCTCTTTGGTCTTGGTTATGGTGGAGAGTTTGGAATCTGATTGATTGCTTCTTTTATACAGGTAATGAGCTGAGGTTAGGAGCACTCCCTTTAAGAGAGTGCTCCTAATCTCAGCTCGATACCTGTATAAAAGACACCTGGGAGCCAGAAATCTTGCTGATTGATAGGGGATCAAATACTTATATCACTCATTGACATGCAAATCAATGTATAACTTTTTTGACATGTGTTTTTCTGGTATTTCTGTTGTTGTTATTCTCTCACTGTTAAAATACATCTACCATTAAAATTATAGACTGATCATTTCTTTGTCAGTGGGCAAACGTTCAAAATCAGCACGGGATCAAATATTTTTTTACCCCTCACTCTTTTAACTTAGTTGAATAACTGAATCTGCCTTTTGCTAAGTTTTCACCTTCATGACACTGCCATTCGGCTGTCGTGTAACATACAACATCGTGATTTGGCTTATTACAAACAGCAGAATTGCAACCAAACTGTCTTTATTCTGTCTTTATTCTGTCTCTGGTGTAATTGCATCTAAAACTCTAATCCTAACTCCCCTTAAAGCTACAAAAAAATCCCCATTACCCTAAATGGATTCCTCAACTCTAAAACCCTCTCCTCAAACCTACTCTTACACTAGCAGTATTTTATAGGTTTATTATAGCAGGACATTCAGTTACAAACCAATTCCCTTGAGCTCATTTTAAATCAATCTAACTGCAGAAATGAGACCCATTTGAAATTAAAAGGGATGCAGTTGGCTCTGTCCGATTGCTAATGAATTGCTAATGAATACAGTGAAACAGTGTTAATTTTGTCGACTAACAATTTTAGTCAATTAAAATGGTTGAGATTTAGTCTACTAAAACTAGACAAAAACTAAAACAATTCAGATAATGAAAATATGACTAAATAAGACTAAATTTAAATTTGCTGCCAAAATTAAAACTGAAGGGTAAAACACATGGGGGTGGGAGCAGCATAACAGCATAAATTAGACACATTGTGTGTGTGTGTGTGGGGGGGGGGCTAAGGCAGGGCTGTCCAACCTGCGGCCCCCAGATGTTGCTGAACTACAACTCCCATAATTCCCTGGCTGTTTCATTGAAAGAATCATGGTAGTTGTAGTTCTGCAACATCTGGAGGGCCGCAGGTTGGACAGCCCTGGACTAAGGGAATGAGACACATGGGGAGGCTGGGGAAATGAGACACAGAAGGGGCTGGGAGAATGAGACACATGCGGGGGTGGGGGGCATGGAGAATGAGACACATGGTGGCCTGGGAGAATGAGACACATGGAGGGATGGGGAGAGAATGAGACATGTGGAGGGGCTGGGAGAGGAATTGAGACACCTGGGCAGCTGGGGAATGAAATGCATGAAGGGGCTGAGGGGATACAAAGCGACAGAGGGGTTGGGGGAAAAAGAGACAAGGTGCTGGGGGTAAATGCACAGGAATTTTAACAAACGAATGCAGGAGAACTGAGTGAAATTACAAGACCTTTAGTGAATAGAACCAACACTTCTATGTAAGACTGTTATTAGAATGTTAGTTGCACAAATCACATCATTTGTAGGATCTTTCTAAAGGTCTTTCCCAATATGCCATACAGTTTGAATACAAGACTCATTATATTTAAATATATATGTCTACTATGTATTTGTTACAAATGATTTAATATTCATTGCAGAGCCCTGCACTGTGACTGTAACCCAGATGAGACAGAGGAATATAGAACTCCGATGGAGCTTTGAAATAAATTCTCCATTTATGCATGGTGAATTGGTGGACTTTAAGTGTATAGAAGGGTTTGACATGTTGCATTCTTCTGGACTAAAGGTGCTGTGTCAAAGGGGACAACTTCAATATCCCTCCTGCAGTAAAAGAGGTAATGTTACTTTGCTATGGATTTCTGTTTTGTTCCTACTAGTTCTGTTTGTATTGAAGCCTAATATCAGGACTTGATACCGGAGAAACTGACGGAAGCCAAGCACAGAGAGATGGACACAGGTTTCTTCAGGAAGGAAGAGATTCTTTATTCGGTTCACCGATCGGGACTCAGAGGGACTAATGTCACCAAAATACAGCAAGTTCTGAGCCCCGGACAATAGTGCAGGCTCCTTATATAGGCATATAACTCCTCCCATATTAAGCTCCACCCGCACATTCTCTTGACCAATCAATACAAATTAGAATTAACTTCCTGTTTGACCGCATGGCTTGTCCAGCACAATGGAGGAGGGGAATACTACATCCGGTATTCTTGCACATGCTCCGTACACTACTGATCGTATCTTGCCACGTGCAACCAACTGATCGATACGTCAGCATATGCACGTACACATGCCACGTGGTAATCTCGGCCTACTAAATTTATTTTTACCGTGATTCCACCACATTCCCCCCTTTGATGCCTCTTGATATTTCACAATTACTTGAGGCATCACTTAACCTTGGTTTGCATATACCTCAGGTTACCATGAACCAGACCAGACTTTTCCTATGATGTGAATCCCTTAACACTCCTCTTCCTGCATTGGTTCTCCCTGATCTAGAGCCTTATATTTATATATGGCCATTATCTGTGCTGCAGCCTTCCTTTCTGCTATATTTTCTATCAGGCTTTGCACAGACCTAACTACTAAGGGGATAAGACATGGCAGGAGTAGACACAACATTAAAATCAGTAGGACTCCGCCTACCAATGCCTTAAGCCCTCCAAACTGCTCATACCAGCTACCAAACCAACTACTTGGATTATACCCTTTCCATACCTGAGTAGGCACATGCGCTAGTTTAACCATATGGCTAGTAAGCTCAGCTATTGCTTGCCCTTCGTCATCTATTTGAAGACAGCAATTGCTCAGGTTAAACTTCCCACATACACCTCCCTCTACTGACAGTAGGTAATCCAAGGCTAATCTATTTTGGTACACTGCTGTCCTCATCCTGGTATTGTGCTTCGCTAGAAGATTGAGCGCTTGTGAGGTATCATTAGTAATAATCTCAACCACCGCCTGTAACCTTATAATACGGTTGAGCATATAAATTGGGGTTCTATATCCAAAAGTACCATCCTCTGCCCATGTGGCTGGCCCATAATAATCTATAATACGCTGGGGAGGCCATTCATTATCTTCCCAGGCGCCTATCTCTATGGGTCCCCTTTTCTTCCTAGGATTCACATCATACACTTTAACACCCAAAGTCTCACCTGTTTCAATAGGTAACAAGAAGAAGGATGGCTTGAGCATACCCAACACACATGCCCCTTCCCAGTCCTGTGGCAACTCCGAATAGGCCTTCTTACCACAGATCAAGTACAAATTTGCTGGGGCTCTCCAACTAGATGTGATGGATAAATCAAACCACACGTCCTTTAAATTGGCATATCTTGCAAACGGGTTAGATGGTTCTGAGACATTTGAAGCCGACCACCAAGTTGTATTCTTTGTATCATCATCATAAGCTTTTTGCCCTAGACAAGTTAACTCTCCTACAGAAGTATTATACATCATTCCTTTCCTTGCTATACAAACATAACCTATGATGGAGGTCTTTAATCTCCACTCAGATTTACCTCTAACACTCATCTGATAATCGGCTTGTGAGGATATTAATTGTTCAACTGCCTCAGAACCGGACATTACCTCCTTTGCTTCCCAAGGCCATTGGTCTCCCATGTTAGTACCTCCACACACATAGCAGTTGGTAACATTAAGACTACCGGCAATACTTTCAGCTAAATCAATGAACAGGTTTTTAGCGTTATGGGGGATCTTATTATCTATACTCATCTCTTCATAAAAGGAATGGTATACCTGATGAGTTTGGGAGGTTACCGTATCGGTCTCTATCCCTATAAAGAATACTGTCCCAGGGTCTAAACCCGTCCCGTATATTTGAAACCCAAATAAATTACCATATCTATCCAAAAATTGGTCAGGATTATTTATAAGAATATGGACTGGATTGCATTCCATAGACTTACAGTATGGATTGGTAGGCAACTTAGTCACAATCATATCCTTGTCTGCTGTCTGTCCCCAAGTTACCCACCCCACACAAGACCAATATGGGCAAAAATTATAATCCCTATTTGGGCATCTAGGACTCACATACTTATTTTTACTACTGGGACAAATATATTTATCATTAGACCCATACGTTCTCTCCCATCTAAGATCCCCACATACATTCCACGGCTTTCTACCACTTGATATCGCCTTACATGCATCAAATAGCAGAACACCCGAAGAATGTACGGATTCTAATACCGTTTTATTTATTAGGGTCCCCTGAGGATCTCCATTCCTGAGAGTCAACCAAATTGTACGGGGTTGATACTCTGGATTGAAGCACTTAGGTTCTCCTACCCCTAGATGGCATACACTATACTCTACATTAAGATATCTACACCTAGATACATCTCCTGTACATTCATATTGCGAATGCCAAATTAGGGTCTGGGAAATATGGTTACCTGTTCTTGTAGTCTTAATGCATACCTCACAGCTAGGAGTGTCGGTACCTCTACCTTCCTGAATATAAAAATACATATAAATAAACATTATCATAAGCACATCTTTCGTCGGCATCCTCAGTCTTCGTCCGTGCGATGGCACCTCAGCTTCCAGGATGTAAGGGCTGCAGGGAATGGAGTTCTGCTCATCTTCACTGGGGTCCCTTCGAGACTTTTCCTGACTTTTAAATCACTCGGTGGGCGGACAGGCTTTATTATGGCCGTCTCACTCACTTACCAATCTCTGAAACAATAAAATTTGTAATCCGCAAGGTTCCTCGTCACTCCGACTGAGTCGTGCGCTTTAACCGGATCTTGCAGGGATTCTCTGGATCTGCTGTAACTTTCCAAGAATCGACTGCTGCTGGTTTAACCCTGGAGTGATGTATCCACGGAGTCACTTCGGCCACTTTTATCGCTGTAGGGGTAGACAAAAGAACAACATAAGAACCTCTCCACTTGGGCCCTAACGGTACATTATTCCACTCTTTAATCCACACTTGGTCTCCTGGGTGGTAACTATGAACAGGGGGATAAATATTCACAGGTAATCTATCTTGTACCCATTTCTGTACCTCCTCCATAGTCTTACCCAACTCTACAACCTGCTGCCGAGTAATTCCTTCTCCCAACTGACTCAAATCCCCCCTTAAGTTACCAAGTACGGGAGGTGGTCGCCCATACATGATTTCGAAAGGAGAGAGGCCCATCCTTCTGGTAGGTGTACTGCGGATTCGTAACAGAGCTATAGGCAAAAGAACGTTCCACTTAAGTTGGGTTTCCTGACACATTTTTGCCAACTGGTTCTTAATAGTTCTATTCATTCTCTCTACCTTACCAGAACTCTGAGGTCTATATGCCGTATGAAGCCTCCACTTTATACCAAGCATATGAGTCAGTTGTTGTAGGCATTGATGAACAAAAGCTGGACCATTGTCCGATCCTATAGAGCAGGGTAGTCCATATCGGGGTATTATTTCTCGTAGCAGGAATCTCACAACTTCTCCTGCTTTCTCTGTACGAGTAGGACATGCTTCTACCCAGCCTGAATAGGTGCACACAACTACTAGTAGGTAGCGATGTCCACCAGATTTAGGCATTACTGTATAGTCAATTTGTAGATCGGACATGGGGAGTCCCCCCATAAACTGGACTCCTGGTGGCTTTACTGGTCCTTGCCTTGCATTATTTTTAGCACACGTTACACATCTTCGTACAATGGCTTGAGTTAAGTTGGACAATCTTGGTATGTAGAAATGTTTTCTGAGAGATTCTTCTGTACTGTCTCTCCCAGAATGTGTCCCGTTGTGATAGT
The DNA here is from genome assembly GCF_036172605.1 of Pelobates fuscus. Taxonomy (NCBI): domain Eukaryota; kingdom Metazoa; phylum Chordata; class Amphibia; order Anura; family Pelobatidae; genus Pelobates; species Pelobates fuscus. The sequence continues at coordinate 80,140,391 of NC_086323.1, read as the reverse complement.
TTTGGACAATTTCTACCGCTAGTGATGCTGGAATAACTATTCTCCCATCTTCCAACTGATACCATTTGTTCTCCAAATACTTTCCAGGTTCAGTCTTTAACCACTCGTCTTCTTGAGCTGTATAAACTGGAGTCCATTGAGACAGTGGGGTTGGTATAAGAGCAGCTATATGTTCCACATATTCCTGTCTTCCTGATTCAGCGGCACGCTTAGCTGCATTATCTGCCATCCGGTTTCCTTTGGTTACATCACCATCTCCTCTCAGATGCGCTCGACAATGTATAATACCAACTTCTTTCGGTTCCCATACTGCTTCCAATAGTTGTAGGATTTCAGCTGCGTACTTGATTTCTTTGCCCTCTGAATTCAATAGTCCTCTTTCTTTATACAAAGCTCCGTGGACATGAGTGGTTAAAAACGCATACTTGGGGGGGCGTGGCCGGACCGCAGACTAAGATGGACGTGTAGTCTGTGAGCTCCGCAGCATCCGAGCACAATCTACCCACTATCAGCAGCATCGAGCCCCCAAAACCAGCTAAATTACCCCTAACATGTCAGGGGCGCAGTCCGGAGCTAAACCGCAGCGAAGAAAAAAAGGTGAGCAGAAAGAAGCCGCGGTCTCAGTAGCCGATATGCTTACCTCTCCACGAGGCTCACAGGCCGCACAAGATGGCCGCCGGATCAGCCCGCAACACTCACCGGCAGCCACACCGGGCCCGGACTCACACAACCCCATTCAGCCAGACATAGCCAGCGTCCTGAACAAACTGACAGAAGTCAGACATTACCTGGCAGGGGAGATCTCCAAGAGCACACAAGCGCTGACGGCAGAGATACACGCTCTAGGCACCAGAACTGCAACACTGGAGGCCAGAGCTGACGCTGCTGCACAAGCCCACAATCAGATAGTGGCCCACTCACAAGCCGCTGAAAAGAGAATTACCGACCTGGAGTTGGAAATAGAAGATCTGGCAAATCGTTCCCGCCGGAATAACGTTAGGCTGAGAGGTGTACCGGAGGAACAAAATGAAGGCCCCCTTCCACCAATTACTACCCGACATCCCCAAAGATAAATGGGCGATTGACAGGGCGCACAGGGCTCTGCGCGCCCGAAGAGCAGAGGGGATGCCGCCAAGGGACATTATCATCAAGTTCCACTATTACTCCTCAAAAGAAGCGGTCATGCAATACACACGCCAAAACACCCTGCAATACCAGGGTGCAACCATCACTGCATACCAGGACTTATCACCGACGACATTACAGAGAAGAAAAGCATGGAAACCACTGACGGCGCTACTACAACAACACACAATAAAATACACGTGGGGCCATCCCTTCAAGCTGGTGGCATTCAAAGAGGGAGCCACTCACACCCTCTTGCCAGGATACGACCCAAAGCGCTTTCTTCGCAGCCTACGCATCGAACCCCCACCGACCCTCAACCTGCAAACGAACCAGATGCCAGAACTCTCAACGCTCCAAAGGGACTGGACCGACGCCTAAGTCGCTAACAGACATAACGGACACGATAACTCTACAACTGGGGACACTGAGACCAATCTGGTACAGGCCGCAACAACGTATCGCAGCTAAGTACCGCTCATTTTTCCCACAAGGGAAGGACTTAAAGATTGGGGGGGGGGATCCTACTCCCAAAGCCCATCACCCCATGACCTAACACCCCAAAGTGAGAAAAAAAAAAGAAAAAAAAAAAACCCAAAAAAGTATGTACAATTTGTTTAAAAAAAAAAAAAAAAAAAAAGGGGGGATGAAAATGTATGTGCAAATGTAACAGGTAATGAGTGGGGGACACACAGACACCAGAGAGCCACTCCCTACTCCGACCTACAAAATGGAGGGCACTATAGGCCATTTGGCATGTGGGACACACGCTCACTCACTACGAGCAAAGGTTACAAGGCACTCCCCAGGGAAGAGCAAATAGAGAGAAGGGAATGTCTTGTCGCCACAACTACTACTACCCGGTTGGTAGCGGGACTGCACGATAGGGGGAAAAACACACACACCACACAACAGAAGGATGATGTTAGGAGCAAATAGGGGGGGGAGAGGGCCACAGGGTGCAACTACCAGAGGGGGGGACAAACAACCGAACACGGGGCTCACGACACCAAGGCTCGAAAGATGCGAGGAGCGTCCACACCTTCCCGGGTATTAACAGAAACACCCGAGAGATAGGTGCGCGCTCACCAGTTACTCTGGCGACTTGTAAGACCAGAGAAAATGTACAACTGTATATATGCAAATCTGTTTATTGTTATGTACTTAATTATTATGTTAACGTTTTATTTGTTTTGAATGATGTCACAAAGTCACAGGTTGTTACGAAACACACGGAAGAGACTGACCTTTTACAACACCCACCCCACCCATCACTGGATCACTGGGGACTATACCCACACGATCCGCATATAGACGACTGACACCATGACTCTGAACATACTGACAATTAATGCCAAGGGCTTAAACACACCCAACAAACGCAGGACCCTACACAGAGACATTAAGGCTAAACAAGCGGATATCGCTCTAATACAAGAAACCCATTTACCCAGGTCGGCACGCGTACACCTAAAAAATCATATTTATAACACAGTCCACGAAGCGAGGGCTCTGAGGAAAAAAGCAGGAGTGGCCATCCTGATACACAAACGATGCCCGTTTAACCTGACCAAAGCACATATAGATCCAGAGGGCAGATATTTAGCTCTCACCGGCACCATACACTCCACGAGGATACATATAGTAAATATATACGCCCCCAACACTCCTGAGACAGGATACTGGGATTCATTGAAAACACTATTAACGCACCTCACAGGTGGCATCTTAGTGATGGGGGGGGACTTCAACGCGGTCCCCTGCCCGGCAATAGACAGGAGTAGCAAACCAGGAACGACTCGCGCGCAGGGGGGGGGGAGACAAGACAAATTGCTAAACGCTTTTCTTATACACACAGGGCTATTAGACGCCTGGCGCATACAACATCCACACACAAAAGACTACACATACTACTCAGCACCACACAACACATATTCAAGGATAGACAACATATACTTAAACGGGGCTGGCATGTCCAAATTGAGCCAAACAGAAATACATAGCATCACATGGTCAGACCACGGAGCAGTAACAGCGACCCTGACTAAAATACAGCACCACAGTAGCTGGACATGGAAATTAAACACATCACTCCTACAAGACGAAGCCATACTCAATGACACCAAAAAAGCTATATCAGACTACTTTACCACTAATGAGGGGGAGGATATAGGCCCAACACCACTATGGGCAGCACACAAGGCAGTCTTGAGAGGACACTTCATTACAATTGCAACCCATAAAAAGAAAACCAAAACGAAGCAACTCTTCGAGCTGCAGACTAAATTACGGAAAGCGGAAACTAGACATAAACAGGACCCCACCGCAGATAACTTCCAATCACTACAAGACCTTAGACATGCCCTGAAAGAACTGTCCATAGGCGAGATCACCAAAGCCCTTACGTGGTCTAAGCGCTTTTTCTATGAAAAAGCGGGCAAAATGGACACACTATTGGCCAGGACCCTGAAACCCAGGCCCGGATTTCGACCAATCACGACCATAAAAACACATACAAACACTATAGCCAGCACACCTGAAGATATCAATAGGGAGTTCACTAACTACTTCAGTCACTTATATAACCACTCCCCCCACAACGACAGCGAACACCACCAACACTTGAAAAACATAGAGACCTTCCTTAACCACTCGGATCTGCCCACAGAAACAGAGGGAGAAGCCGACCTCTTAAACGAACCGATCGCGCCAGAGGAAATCGCAGCAGCGATCTCAATACTCAAAGGCAACAAAGCCCCAGGCCCTGACGGCTATGATATCCAATACTACAAAGCATTTAAAACAGAACTGATCCCACAACTGACCAAACTATATAATCATTTTATGACCAGAGGAACCCCAGACCGAGACATGGCCACAGCAAACATAGTACTGCTGCCAAAACCCAACAAAGACACCACTCAGACCGCCAACTATAGACCAATCTCCCTAATCAACACGGATTTAAAGATATTCGCAAAAATTCTAGCGACAAGACTAACTTCACTACTGCCTAAACTAATACACTCAGACCAAGTGGGTTTTATCCCGGGCAGACAGTTATACGAAAATACCCGCAGAGGGGTAGACTTACTATGGCACATGGGACAGACCAATTCCCCATCACTGGCCCTGTCACTGGACGCAGAGAAGGCCTTTGACAGGGTACAGTGGCCCTTTATGTTCCGACTCATGGAAAAGCAGGGATTCCCAGAAAAATACATAACAGCTACCAAAGCACTCTACACGGACATACAAGCCCAAACACTTATAACCGGTGCCCAAAAAACGCCTTTCAGTGTAAGTAATGGAACGAGACAGGGCTGCCCCCTGTCCCCGCTCCTCTTCGCGATGGTGTTAGAACCCATGCTGCAAGCCATCCGAAACGACCCTAACATCAAGGGGATACAAATAGGAACACAACAATACAAAGTGGCGGCGTACGCAGACGATGTTCTACTCACGCTGTCCGACCCAAAGCAGTCACTGGCACACCTGCATAAGCTCCTACTGGAGTACGGTGAGGTGTCTGGATACAGGGTAAACCTCACCAAATCGGTGGCTCTCTCCTTCCATATCACTGATGAGGACAACACTCATCTAACCAACACATACAAAATTAAACTAGCTAAAGAACAATTCACGTACCTAGGGATACAGTTAACAAAAAACTACTCTATGCTGTACAGGCAAAACTACACAACCCTAATACACAAACTGAAAAAAGATCTGGAGAACTGGTCGGACAAACCAATTTCTTGGATAGGGAGATTGCACTCCATAAAGATGAATGTCCTGCCCAGACTCCTTTTCCTATTTCAAGCACTACCCGTTAAAGTCACAAAAAAGGATATAGCCGACATCCAAAAAGCAATAGACGAATTTATATGGCAGGGAAAAAGACCCCGGATAGCCAGAGCGGTGCTATACAATCCAAAGTGGAGGGGGGGCCTAGGACTGCCTCACTTACACCACTACTATCTAGCAGCACAGATAGCGCAAATAGCGCATTGGCACAGCCCTGAGGGACAACATCAATGGGTAGATATTGAATCCACCCTCATGGGCAAAGACCCACCACAACTACTCATATGGACCCCTAAAAACCACAGGGTAATCCTCAGAACCACCTGCCCAGCAATCCTAAACTCTATAGACATATGGGACAAAACAGCCATGAAATACCAACTCATGAACAACCCCTCCCCCATGACACCGATACTACGTAACAGAGCGTTCCCACCAGGACTATGTACAGAAGCTTTCCTAGGAATTAAAAACACAGGGACACACAGATACGCTCACCTGTACCAAGATAACCAGGTAATCACCTTTGATCAGCTAAAAACTCTAGCACCCCTGACAAACCATGACTTCTTCAGATACATCCAAATCAGAGACTTTGCACAAACAACAGAAGTCAGAACAGCAATACGCAAACGCAAAACATTTTTCGAGAGCATGTGCCTTAGGGAACACATGCCCACGAAAATGATAACAACTCTGTATAACCATATAGGGGAGGAATCAGGGGAATGGGGTACGTTAACCTACACGGACAGATGGGAAACGGATCTGGGAGAGAAGCTAGAGGGGGAAGAGTGGCGAGACATATGGGACGCAAGTTCCAAGATTTCAATATGCACCACCTTACAGGAACAAATGTACAAAATCCTATTCAGGTGGTACACCACCCCGACAAAACAATGCCATATGGGCCTGAGCCCCTCAGACACATGCTGGAGACTATGTGGAGAAAAAGGCACTTACATCCATTGGCGGATCCAGGGGGGGGGCAACGGGGCAATTGCCCCCCCCCGAGATTCTCCCCTGCCGGCTAGTGCAGGGCTGGCATTGCCCAAGCGCCAGCCCTGCAATGTGCCTGCGGACCGGGGAGGGAGATCAGTAATCTCCCTCCCCGGTCCGCAGGCACATTACTGACAGCCGACCGGAAGGGGAGGGAGAGAGGACCCGGGAGCTGTTACCAGCAGCTCCTCCGGGTCCTCCTCTCGCGAGATTTGGAGCGTTGCCGCGGTTACCACGGCAACGCTCCAAATCTCGCGAGAGTGAACTCTAGCCCTGGAGCGCGGGCTAGAGTTCACTGGAACCACTGGACCACCAGGGATTCCCCACTGGGACCACCAGGGATCCAGAAATGTCCCCCCTCCTCCTCAATAAAGGTAAGAAGGGAGGGGGGACATAAATATATTTTATTAAATACATTTTTTGTTTTTTTTAATTAAAAAGCCTCCCTTCCCTCCTCCCCTCCCCCCATACACACTGCCCCACATACACTGCCCCCATACACATTGCCCAACATACACTGCCCCCATACACATTGCCCAACATACACTGCCCCCATACACACACTGACCCCATACACACACTACACACACTGACCCCATACACACACTACACACACTGACCCCATACACACACTGACCCCATACACACACTACACACACTGACCCCATACACACACTAACCCCATACACACACTGACCCCATACACACACTGACCCCATACACACACTGACCCCATACACACACTGACCCCATACACACACTGACCCCAAACACACACTGACCCCATACACACACTACACACACTGACCCCACACACACACTGACCCCACACACACACTGACCCCACACACACACTACACACACTGACCCCACACACACACTGACCCCACACACACACTGACCCCATACATACACACACTGCCCCCATACACACAAACACTGCCCCCATACACACAAACACTGCCCCCATACACACAAACACTGTCCCCATACACACACTGTCCCCATACACACACTGTCCCCATACACACACTGACCCCATACACACACTGACCCCATACACACACAGACCCCATACACACACTGACCCACAAACACTGCCCCACATACAAACACTACACACACTGACCCCATACACACACTGACCCCATACACACACTGCCCCCACATACAAACACTGCCCCACAAACACTGCCCCCATACACACACTGCCCCACAAACACTGTCCCCATACAACACTGTCCCACAAACACTGTCCCCATACAACACTGTCCAACAAACACTGTCCCCATACACACTGCCCCACAAACACTGCTCCATACACATACTGCCCTGCACACACTGCACACCTATACACACACAGTGCCCTACACACACTGCTGCCCCCCCATACACACATTGCCCCAAACACACACACACGACCCCCCATACACACTGCCCCACACATACATACAGTGCCCCCCCATACACACACTGCCCCACACAGACATACAGTGCCCCCATACACACACTGCCCCCTAACACACACACTGCCACCCTTACGCACTCACACTCACTTCACCGCTCACACACACACTGCACCTTTCACACACACTTCACCCCTAACACACACCACTTCTCCTATGCCCTATATCCCAGCAGACCCCAGGTAAGTTGTCAAACTGTTCTTAAACGGTATGACTACTTACTCTGGGGTGGGATCCTGGCACTACTGGCACCATAACTACTACACTGAGCTGTAGTGGTTATTGTGCTAGGATTATTTTTTTTAAATAATCTACAAGTGCCCCTCCCGAGATCAGGCTCTGGATCCGCCACTGCTTACATCCACATGTGGTGGGAATGCCCCAAGGTTAGGATATACTGGAAAGAGGTGACAGACCAAAACTCACGCATATTGCAAAGACCTCTGACTGCAAACCCATGGGCTTGCCTCCTGTCCAGACCGACTGAGGGGTTAGACAAACACAGTCAGAAATTACTAAACTCACTAAATCTGGCAGCCCGCTTGTACGGACGAAAATTAGAGATAACTGTCTGATGGACAGGTTGACGGCCCAGGTGCGAAACACCTCATCTACCTACCGAAAAGTATGGGAACCATGGGAACAGTTTGACACATGATCTAGGGGACCTACCTCTCAACTGGTACAACCAACGGTTCAGATAATAATGTTGAGCCAAACAACCCTGTAATGCGCAACTATGTGACATATGTTAAATAGTTTATGTTATTTGTTACATTATTGTATTATTTAATTACAAAAAAAAAGAAAAATGGACGGTTACTATGACGGAAACAACGGGCTTCTGCGTAAGCCTAACTAAGCATATGTATTACTATGTAACTGTCAAACCAAAAATAAAGAATTGAAAAAAAAAAAAAAAAAAAAACGCATACTTGGAGTCCGTGTAGATGTTCACTCTTAAACCTTCAGCCAATTGTAACGCTCGTGTCAGTGCTATCAATTCTGCCTTTTGTGCTGATGTTCCTTTTGCCAGTGGCCGAGCTTCTATCACCTTGTCTATTGTTGTTACTGCATATCCTGCATAGCGGATCCCTTCTTTCACATAACTACTGCCGTCTGTGTAATATTGAACATCAGGGTTCTGGATGGGAAAATCACGAAGATCTGGTCTACTTGAAAATACTTCATCCATCACTTCCAAACAATCATGTTGACTTTCAGTAGGTTGTGGCAAAAGAGTAGCTGGATTCAAGGTATTAACAGTCTCTAAATGCACTCTTGGGTTTTCACACAACATTGCTTGATACTTGGTCATACGGCTGTTACTAAACCAATGATTTCCTTTGTAATCCAACGTCTGTACTGCATGTGGGACTCGTACATAAAGTTCTTGACCCAGAGTGAGTTTATCGGCTTCAGCTACCAGCAGGGAGGCTGCAGCTACGGCTCTTAGACAAGGTGGAAGTCCGCTGGCCACTGCATCCAGTTGCTTAGACATGTAGGCAACAGGTCTTTGCCATGATCCCAAGTACTGTGTCAATACTCCCACAGCCATTCTTCTTTGCTCGTGTACATACAGGTAGAATGGTCGTGTGTGATCAGGTAGACCCAATGCTGGAGCACTCATCAAAGCCTTCTTCACATCTTCAAATGCCTTTTGCTGTTCTGGGGTCCATAGGAAGGGGTCGTGTTCTGTACCCTTGATAGCTGCATACAGAGGTTTTGCCAATATCGCGTAACTGGGAATCCATATCCTACAGAAGCCTGCTGCCCCCAAGAACTCTCGCACTTGTCTTCTATTCTTGGGTGTTGGTATTTGGCACACAGCTTCTTTTCTCTCTGGCCCCATTATCCTTTGACCTTCAGAGATATGGAATCCCAGATATTTGACAGTTGGCAGACACAACTGAGCCTTCTTCCTAGACACCTTGTATCCTGCCTTCCAGAGAATGTGTAGTAGATCGTGCGTTGCTTGCTGACATATTTCTCTTGTGACTGTGGCTATCAACAAGTCATCTACATATTGTAACAATACACACTCTCCTGGGATGGACTCGAAATCCAGTAGCTCTTGACTTAGAGCTGAACCAAATAGGGTTGGTGAATTTTTAAACCCTTGGGGCAGTCTTGTCCAAGTCATCTGGCGTTTTGAGCCCGTTACAGCATTTTCCCATTGGAAAGCGAAGATACATTGGCTTTCTGCGGCAATTCGGAGGCAAAAGAAGGCATCTTTGAGGTCTAAGACTGTAAAATAGGTAGCCCCGCCCGGAATTAAAGCAAGCTGGTTATACGGATTGGGCACAACTGGATGTATACTAACAACCGCATCATTGACTGCTCTCAAGTCCTGCACAGGGCGATACTCATCTGTACCGGGCTTTTGAACAGGCAGCAATGGGGTGTTCCAGGGGGAAGTACAGAATTTTAGGATACCATACCGTATGAACTTATCCAGATAAGATTGAATGTTCTTCTTAGCCTTCTGCGGAATGTGATATTGTCGTAGGCTCACTGGATAAACCCCAAGTTTTAGTTCGATTTTAATAGGTGGAATATTGCGGGCCAGTCCTGGTGGGTTGTTCTCTGCCCAAACTCCTGGTATGTTGAATAAGGATTCACCACTCCTAGGGTTTTGGCTAGTCAACGCTGTATAAAGTCGCCACTCTTCTTCCTTTGGTACGGATAATGTCATAATACCTGAAGGTCCATTAAACTTTAAGGATGTTGTTCCGTTTGGTAGGAACGTAATCTGCGCTTGTAATTTGGATAGCAAATCACGTCCCAGCAATTGGACTGGACATTCAGGCATGTAAAGGAATTGATGTTTTACTACGTGGCCTCCCAATGTACAGAGTCGACTTTTAAGAACCGGTTTTGCAGCACTTCTTCCAGTTGCTCCTATCACGGTAATAGTTCTTCCAGATGGAGGAGCAACTAGGTTAGTCACCACCGAATGTTCAGCACCAGTGTCGATCATGAATGCACTCCTTTTTCCCCCTATTGATACATCGACCATAGGCTCCGCTCGACCAAGGGGGATGGAGCCCGGTCGGTATCAATACTCCTCCATGACCGTGTCAGCCAATCCTACAAAGTCCCTACCTTCTCTATCGCGGGACCTTTGCGCTGCGGGATAATATCTATCCTCTCTTACACTTCCTCTACTACCATTACTCCCTCCGGGACCTCCTCTACCTCTCGCTCTGCCTCTAAAGTTTCCATAACCTGCCCTGGGTGGATCTCTCTCGTACTGCTCTCTTTTCGGACACTCGCTTCTCGAATGCCCTTCTTCTCTGCAATACGCGCACTGATTCCTACTCAGGGGCTCCCTATTCCACCTACTATCGACTCTATCTGGGCCCCGTCTATCTACGCCTGCGATCGCTACCGCTAGCATATCCGCCTTTTTACGCATCTTGCGCTCTTCCTCTTTCTTACTTTCTGATTCCCTATTCATATATACCTTATTTGCTACCTCCATTAGTTGGGTGATAGACATTCCTGCAACTCCTTCTAACTTCTGTAGCTTGCGCTTAATATCCCCGTAGGCTTGGCTGACAAAAGCAGAGTTTACCATTTGGGAATTATCAGTGTCTTCCGGATCAAAGGGGGTATACAAGCGGTATGCCTCCAATAATCGGTCATAAAAGACACTAGGCGCTTCATCACTTTTCTGAATCACCTCAACTGTCTTCGACATATTTATGGCTTTCTTCCCTCCGGCTTTCATGCCAGCAATTATAGCATCTCTATAGGCTTTTAGGTGACGCATATCTGCGCCATTAACGTTCCATTCGGGATCGGTATTTGGATAATGAGTTGCGGCCCATGCTGCTGGATTGGCTTGATTTAAAGTACGGGCTTCTTCCTCTAGTGCTTTAATGGCCGCTTGGTTAATCCTAGTCCTCTCCTCATTATTAAACAATGTCATTAGTAATTGCTGGCAATCAGCCCAGGTTGGATTATGCGTCTGGACTATCGAGGTGAACAGGTCGGTCATGGCTTGTGGTTTCTCAGTATACGAGGAATTGTGGGTCTTCCAATTCAAGAGATCGGTAGTCGTGAACGGCACATATACGAAGACTGGGTCAGCATACACCATTTGACCTGTGGCATCAAGATAGGCTGACCCAGGATTCAAACGAAGAGGCATCTGATAATGTTTGGGTCGTTGGGTACCGGTCAGTTGTCGGGTTAGTATAGGGCTACGTGGAGGGGCGTCGGTTAGAGGTTCCGGTCGGGGGGTAGTAAGACATGAGGATGTAGAAGCTTGATTTTGGGGAAGGTCGGTAAATAGAATATTCCGAGCCGGGCTAGAAGAAGCCTGACCGGAAGCTTGAGCTGGCGCCAAATCAGGATACATGGGTTTAGCGGGGGTTGGTACCGGAAGGGGAGGTTTAGTAACGGGTGGGATGGATTCTGAGCTGGAGGAGGAAGTAGATGGGGACAACGGACGAGTGGGTGTGGAACTTCCTGTACTTGTATCACTTCCCTCTACAGGGAAGTAAGGGGACGGCATAGGGATCTCGGACTCAGGGGGCGTGTCCAAAATGGGCTTAACCATGGTCCTAGTGGACAAACAAGTCCTGGCCACCATGAGGCGACATTGCCCCTCGTGGCATATCCGGATCCATCTTGGCGAGTCGTTTACGGCCTGCCTCCAACAATCAATTTATGGAAACTGTCCGTAAAGTTCAGGCCTACCTGATACAGCCACGTGTACACGCTGTACCAGATTTGGATCCAAACTGCCACGTGGTGGCCTTGCCGCGACCAAAGTAGGCCACTCCCTAGTGCACAAGGTGACCAAACGTACAGAAGACATTTTAACCCCAAAATCACATTTTGTAAATCCCTTTTTAAAATTCTTCACCATACAACCTAAGGGATCCGAAATCGTCGACTCCGACGCACCCATACTTAGCAATGGAGCGTCGTTGACAACGAATACTATACACACACTCTATTCAACAGTCACACCCGTTTCTTCCGGCAACAGCACCACGTGGTACAGTTACCAAGTGAAACGTATACAATGACACAATAAAAACACTCAGGGAATTCCCGTACACACACAGCTGTTACACCAGTCACTAAGTAATCGATATTATGCCCTTTGGCGAAACTATACAGTCACCCACGCTATAATTCTCTATATATGAATTACCCGTCTATAACACACCCCAGTAACATCGTCTTTTACAAATAGTAGTTACAGTACGGTTAGCATAGGTCAAAGTACAATTTAAGGTCACAATACAATTATTAGTGGTTATGGTGTTAGACATGCATTAGACGACAATGATTAGTACTTATATACAATGTCAGTAAATATACAGGGTTATGGTACCGTGCACTATAATACAGCAACACACTATTAACACTCTCGCTAGACGGCTGAGCTCGCGCTAACAAGATATACACTTTACTAACAATCTTTAACACATATACAATCCCAACTAAACTATTGCCCAGTACCTTGATGGACTACCTAAAACTATCTACATCCGTTTTGGTTAGCCACACTGCCCAAGCACCACATATAGCGAACTAGAGGGCGGAATTTACAACAGAACCCTTTTAGTCTTTCTACTCTATCAATAGTCTAGTGGGTTCCAAATTTACACGCCTTCCCACTTAGCCAAGATAGGTTGAGATCTAGCGGACCAAATTTACACAGACGCCGCTTAGTCTCCCGGTCCCTCCGACCTAGCGAACAAATTGCACACCCTAGAACGCTAGTCTAGACAAGACACCGGTGTCCGGCTAGGGCTATTTACACAGAACCCCGCCTGACTCCAAACCAAATCAAACAGTCTTACTAAAGAGCGTTCGATTGAGCGGTGCGCCTTCGCTCCTTCCCTCCGACAGAAGGGGCAGATTCCATACACAGATTTAACCCCTTATGGGCCTACCGCACAATCGGTATACCCCTAGTGGGTCCGCCGTCTAAAACAGCGGTCATCTTACCTCCTCGTTCCTGAACCTGAGTTCACACTCATCGACGGGGACACCCCAGCACTTCTTACGTAGAGGCCGATGATCTCCTGGACAACAGACCAGTGGCGCCGAGACGAAGGGAGGTCCACGCAGAAGTTCAGGGGTGCAGCCGTAGAGAACGTGGGCAAAGATAGACCGTCTCACGCCTCTGCTTCTCAGCTACCGTTGAACGATGAGTTTCCCGGCCAATGCACCAAATGATACCGGAGAAACTGACGGAAGCCAAGCACAGAGAGATGGACACAGGTTTCTTCAGGAAGGAAGAGATTCTTTATTCGGTTCACCGATCGGGACTCAGAGGGACTAATGTCACCAAAATACAGCAAGTTCTGAGCCCCGGACAATAGTGCAGGCTCCTTATATAGGCATATAACTCCTCCCATATTAAGCTCCACCCGCACATTCTCTTGACCAATCAATACAAATTAGAATTAACTTCCTGTTTGACCGCATGGCTTGTCCAGCACAATGGAGGAGGGGAATACTACATCCGGTATTCTTGCACATGCTCCGTACACTACTGATCGTATCTTGCCACGTGCAACCAACTGATCGATACGTCAGCATATGCACGTACACATGCCACGTGGTAATCTCGGCCTACTAAATTTATTTTTACCGAGATTCCACCACAGACTTACTGTAAGGGCATCGCTCCCCCTTCAGATCCGTTGGCATATCAATTGAGGGGAAGGTGTGGGGCCGTGGTGCATCCTCATAGATGCTTGTGCCAACAGCAGGAGCCATATCATGTATGATCTGATGCATCAGGATGACCTGCATGCTCGGACCACCCAGGGTGCATGGTTAGGCCCACACCTTAGTAACCCCAATTCTCCATGTATGTTATGAAGGCTGAGGGTGGTTCGGAGGCTTGACAGGAGAGCACCCTATTTAAACTCAGAAGAACTTTTTTTCTTTTTAAAGATTGTTTATTTGTGTGTTTTCATTTAATGTGAGTACAGTGAGATATATATATATATATATATATAGGTACAGAAATAACTTGTAACAGAAGATTGTAACATAGTCTGGAGCTACCAGTTTCGGGGACTTTCGTGTCTTAGGTTGTTATAGTACCCTTCGGTTAAACCTGTTCAGTGTCTATGGGGCTCCCTTGTGTCCCCTCGAGGAGGGGTGTGTTGTAGTCTGTTAGACAGGGCACCTTCAGGGGAGGACAGCCTGACCCTGGTGAAGAGCTAAGCTTTGATTGCCAAGTTGGTCTTTGCATTAGCTGTAGTCACTTGGCTGCATATGGACTTCCTGTTACTTGACCCATGGCTTGGCTTAATGTTAGTGACTCTTGCTGCCTGGATTTATAATCCTTGAATTGCTTGACTATGTTGCCTAGTTTTCCCTTATTGGATTAGTTTGCCTTGGACTTTCCTTTGATTTAATTCCTCTTGGGTTCCACTCCCTACAACTTCCTGACACCTATTAGGTTCATTCATACAGCCGTTTAAAGACAAATAATACTTTAACAAAGGCAACAAATAGTGTGGTTTTCACCTGAAATTGTCCATACAGTGATGTGTGGCAGAATTTGTCAAATTGACTGAGCTCTACAACAGACTTCCAAAACAATGGCAAGAATCTACATATCACTTGTTAAATGTATACCAAACACAGACCTTACCCATCTGAAGACAAAAAGATTTAAGCAAAAAGAGACAGTCAAAAAATTCATGATCTCAAGACATTAATAATGTGCTCCTCAGGCCTCAGAAAGTTTCTGAAATTAATGTGACAACATTTTCTGAGTAGCTACTCTGATACAATAGACAAGTTGCCTTCTCAGGAAAGGAAATATACATAGCTTCCATATGTGTCCACTGTGTCCACCATGCTTCTCTGTGTTTCATTGGACATTGTTCAGCATGAACATTTGCAAAAAAGTGGTTGGACCTTTCAAGAAGGGTTTGGACCAGCTTGGCTGCATAACTTGAATTTTAACTGCATTGTTCAAGTGCTCAAAGCTATGTATATTTCCTTCCCTGAGAAGGCAACTTGTCTATTGTATCAGAGTAGCTACTAAGATGCCTTGCTGACAATGCAGGATTCAAAGAAATTAATTTTTCCTGCCATGTTTTGATTTCTTTTTTAAATCTAACTAATCTCACACAGGAGGCTGCTTTGCACTAGTAGGTAACTGGAAGGGATGGAGATACAAACGTCTAAAGTAAACACACTCTATTAAGATAGTTTTGAAAATTAAACCTTTTTTTTCAGGAAGTGGGAAGGCAGACTCTGAATCACAGCCAGTGGAGATGTTACTAGGATTACAGGAATAGTTATTTATTTGCTGAACTAAGCATTGAGACTATAGGGGCACGATGTATGCACCAAAATCACTTCTCTAAGCGAAGCTTGTTTTGGTGCTTAGAGTATTCTTGTACTCTGGATACGAGTACACTATGACAAATACTGTGAGGAGTACTTATCTATTTCATTTAAGCAGTTTAATTAACTATTTTTCTCTTTCCCAGATAATGTGAAAGTGTGTGGATCCCCTCCTATTGTTCGATACAGTGAAGTCAATGTAGCGCAGGAATCCTATGTGTCAGGCTCATCGGTTATATACAGCTGTTTAGAATTCTATTTTCTAAAAGGCTCCAGGACTGTACATTGTTCCAATGGAGAATGGGAATCTCCACCAACCTGTATTGGTAAGTATGTTTTTATTAACCCCTTAAGGACACATGACATATGTGACATGTCATGATTCCCATTTATTCCAGAAGTTTGGTCCTTAAGGGGTTAATTATCCTTGGCCTTCCATATTCCACCAAAGCACAATAAATCAGTCATAAATTTCATCAGCTAAATACTTTTATGAAAATGTACTAGTCTCTTTTTTTTGTTTGTTCATTCTTCCTATTAGTTCTTTATACCCAATGCAGGAGAAATATTAGTGTTCTTGATGAAACATAAAAATAATAGGTTGTTTCTGTGATTTTTCTGCTTTGGACATTTGGTGGATTAGATATCAACTAAAATAACCCTCTCAGCACTAATCCTCTGGCAGAATTAGAACTCAATCGTACATTAACTTTACTGATCAAATGTAAATCACTGCGAGTCACAGAGGCAGATGTATATCTCATGTGTGCCCAAGATCTCTACCACCGCAGATAGTTCATGTTAAAATTGAATGAAAAATAGAGTAAATAATGGCAGTCTACTCTGAAAATGAATGATACCCCCAATTAAAGAATTAATCCCACTGCAGCAGATGTAAAATAAATGGTGCCCAAATAGAAAGAAATGGAAGTGAGCTACCCAAAATGGAAGTGTCAATCCCACTGCAGCAGAGGTACCAAACAAAGGGTGGATCAACAAATGATCCACAGCACCTTGGCTTGATGTGTGCATTGTGGAATAAACCTTCCTCCACTATAATCCAGTGAGAGGCGCCTGAGAGGCTCTGCTTAGCTCAGTGGAGCTCTCCCTGCAGAAGAGTCCAGAAGCAGGGCTGTAGCTGTGGGTGCCCATGGGGAACAGGTTAGTTGTGAAACTGTTCTTAACCCCTTCACTACCAAGTAACTTTAGTTTAAATGGATACTATAGTGTTAGGAATACATACTTCTATTCCTAACACTACATTTTCCTCTGCCTCCCTTGTGCATCTCCGCCCCTGCCTCCTCTGACATTATACAACAGAGGGGGGCTAATGCGCATTAGGCGCTCTTTATAGGAAAGCATTAAATCAATGCTAAAGTCCGGTAGAATCTCTAAATCAGCTCTAGTGGCTGTCTTAGTGCTACAATGAAAACATTGCAATTTCTCTAGAACTGCATTTTTTTTCCTTTGCAGGACAAATGGCAATAGGGACACTGTACCCATACCACTTCAATAAGCTGAAGTGGTCTGGGTCCCTTTAAAAAAATATTAGCATAAAAATTTATTTGAAACAAAGGATGCATAGCTGGCAAATAAGAGTTTACTAAAACAGCAATTTTGTGTACATATTGCTTTTCAGACAAATAAATACAATTTTGTTTATAGAAATATTTAGGGAATAAAACCTTTAGACAGCATACAGTGTCCTCTATCTTCAAATATTTAACACAGACTCTGAAGGCATTACCAGTACTACATTTTACTGAAAATAGCAACAGAATGCAAAACAAATATCTACATTTTAACCTAATGCCCAGACATAGTGAATACAGTTAAATCATATAATTCTAAAATATATATATATATATATATATAAAAAAAAAAAGGTTTCTTAAAAAAGTAACTGCAATTATTTATCACTCTCTGGAATGATAAAGTAACCATTCATTTCACCCCCTTCCCTGACAGCAATAATGGCATCACCCATTCTTTACTGTTTGGAAGGATGTGGTGAGCAGGTAAGCTGAAATTTTCAGCACACTTGTAGGCATTAAATGAGTGACCAGCGGCTTCTGGTAGATACATTCATTCTTCTACAGGCTGGTAGTCATTCCTAGACTATAAATGAGGGAGAGAAAGACTTGTGCTAAAGTGAGTATGGACTAAATTTTATCCTGCAAAATACAGGAAAGTAAATGTTTGTTCTCCATTCTGGGAGTTAAGGGGTTAAACAGTTTGGAGTTTGTTTTTAGTCAGGTACACTGGTAGCAGTAAGGCAATGGATACAGTCCTTACCGTCCTGATCCATTTTGTTTACTGTGGATTCTGTAACAGTGCATGTGCTTTACAGTTTTATGTTGGATGTAATCTTCTCTCCAATGTCCCGATATTTTTTATTCCTGTACATGCCCACTCCTGCCTTAAATAATTATATATATATATATATATATATATATATATATATATATTGCAGGTGCTTATTCACATTTAATAACTACAAAGTAGCATGTTACACTAGTTATACTACTCCCTGGTACAGTTTTCAGTACACCAGCAATCCTTAATTTTGTCACTGTCTGAAATTGATATTTGGCCAAGTGATACATTTAGACAGAGGCAAATATATGACAGATACTTTAAAGCCACTGCACTTGCAAACTAGATGATTGAAAAATGGTGCAGATCAGTAAGTGTCTTTTAACTTTAGCACTATATTTCTACACAACTATTTTCTACAATTTGTGAAAAACAATGTTTTTTCTTCTAGTAATTCTTAGTGACCACTTACCACGATATAACGGTTATACACATTTAAATTGCAGAGCCATGTATCTTATCCAAAGAAGAAATGGAGAGAAAACATATCAAACTGCGGTGGAGTTTGGATAACAATGGGAAATTTTACCATGGAGAATTTGTTGAGTTTGTATGTAAAGAGGGGTATAGAAATATACAAGCGATTGCAATGTTTTCACTTAGAAGCCAGTGTAACAATGGAAAGCTTATATATCCAGAATGTGAACAGAGGTAGATCAATAAATAAAAAGGAACCTGCTACCACTTACCTGATCCACCACTCCCCTGCTTCTATCTCCTTACAGAGGTGAGTGTTACACTAATTAACACCTTGCTCTTCCTGCAGTCTTTACTTTTTAGCCCTGCTTAGGGACGCTTCCCCGAGCAGGGCAAACCATCTCCATGACGCTGACACATTGCCAGCAATCCAGCATCTAAACAAAGTGACATGAGTCACATTGTTTCTTTACTCCCTAGCCAGCACTAGCAGCTTCGACTAGGGAGTTACCATGCCAGCGACAGTGCATGTGCTGTGGTTGCTATGGGTGGAGAAATACTAATGCATGCAAGTGGTCCATTCCGCTCTCCCTGTCAATCAGTTCTTCGGCATTCAGTCTATGCTAAAAAAAAAAAAAAAAAAAAAGATTGACAGATGGCAGAAGAAGAAATATTTTTAAATAGGGTTTTCTTTCAATCTATATATTTGCTAGCAAAACTGCTAGCACAATGTATAGATGAAATGCCACACTCTTTGTAAAGAGCATGAGTGGTTTGAGGAAGTGACAGATCCCCTTTAAAATCCTGAATTGTTGCTGAGTCAAACACCCTCATTTGAGTATTTTGTGGACATTACATTTGTTTCCTTGAGAGCATAGCTATGCACGTCTCATTTCCAGTAAGCACAACAGAGAGAAAAAAAATCATCAAAAGCTAGATATAAATGGCTTCATATCTGCGGAAAGAAATGGACTAAATTGAGTACTCAAGTACAACTTAAAGGAAAAGGTCTCAAAGATCGGGAAAAAAAAAATATATAAATGACAAAGAAAACTTCAAGTATAAGGTGAGATTTTCTTTGGTCTTTATACTCCAGCGAAATGGTCCACATTTTATATAATAGCACAAGGATAGTTAAAGGACCACCACTTGCTCAATGAAGTGGTCTGGGTGCCAGGTCCCCCGGGTTTTAACTCTGCAGCTGTAATTAAATGTTTACATTGCAGGGTTAATCCAGCCTCTAGTGCAGGGGTCCTCAAACTCCAGCCCCCCAGATGTTGCTGAACTACAACTCCCATGATTCTCTGAATTACATAGCCAGAGAATCATGGGAGTTGTAGTTCAGCAACATCTGGGGGGCCGGAGTTTGAGGACCCCTGCTCTAGTGGCTGTCTTCCTGACAGCCGCTAGAGGCGCTTCTGCGACGCTAAATGCGAAAATCGCATTGAGCACACAGAACGTCCATAGGAAAGCATTGAGTAAGTTTGAATGCGCGCGTCTCTGGCCGCGCTTGCGCATTCGGCTCCACTCGGGAGCTGACGTCGGAGGTCACCAGCGCCTAGGGAGACCGGCGCTGAATTATGGTAAGTGGCTGAAGGGGTTTTAACCCCTTCAGCCCAGCGGGAGTGGGGCCCTGATGGTGGGGGGGGGACACACCTAAGGACTACATAGTGCCAGGAAACTGAGTTTGTTTTCCTGGCACTATAGTGGTCCTTTAAGATAAATACATATTTGAATTACTTTCAGGAGATCCATTGTTATGTGATATATGTATTTATGAGAAATAAAGGTAACTTTTGAATACAAAATAAATAATTTTCAAGTTCAGTCAATTATTATTATTTTTTTTTTCACAGTGAGCATTCTTAAAATGTGTCATCTACAGCCAACATTGTTTTGGCAAATTCAGCTGTCTCAAAAAAAAAACCCCAAAAAACAACTGGATGCATACATAGTAATAATTAGAAAATGTACTATAAGGATCCATACAAAACCCTAAGCTTTTTATTAATCCCTTTTCCTTTTGACCCGAAGATAGAAATAGTGGAACAGTGAACATTAAATTAATGAACGTTTTAAACTATATAACATTCTCATACACATACGTAGATAATTAAGTTTTGTTGCAAGTTTTTATACCACACTTAAGGCAAGATACAGCTGAAATAATGTTTTCATATAAATGTAAAATACATCCTTAATGTTTTAACATTATCATTAACTGTTTTAACATTCTAATGAGCAGTGAGAGTTTGTCTCTCTCATCTTTGCTTTCCCTTTTATTTCCTCTCTGTCTATTTTCTTTTCTTACTTTTTCTCGGCAAAATATTGTAAAATTCGGAAGGGTAATAATCTCATGTATATATCACTTGAATCTGTAAATTAATTACTTTATTAATGTTTAAACTCATGTAACCTTATTGACCCTTTAACGAACATATGATTAAAAAAAAAAACTTCAGCTGTAACATCTTTATTTACAGTATATTTTAAATCAGCACAACTATAAACAACAGGCTACCAAGGTGTAGTGAACTTTGTACATGATAAAAAAAACCTCAATATTTTCCCTCATTTTCCAGCTAGAAAATCCAGGGGAAAATAAAATACGGTCTTAAAACAAAATAAATTTAGCTTTTCAAATAAACTATCCATTTATTATCATTGTAAACCTGTAATATCGAAATCGTTTTCCAAATCTACATCAAATAAAACAGAATTTTCATCACTGGTCACAGAGTCATCTTCACTAATCATTCTTTTTAGAACTTGAAAATTTCCACATAGCTCCTTTACTTTTGGGTTTCGGAAGAGTATTTCCATAGGAATGTGTACAGTGCTTCCTTGAAGAAAGGGTGCTATGTATGTGCCCTCCTCGGCAGGTTTTTCAGGTTCATGGTGGGAGAAGTTGCTTGATACAAGCCAGGATGTATTCTGACCCTCTATAAACACAGTCTCTTCTTGCTCTTCCTCTTCTCTAGGAAAAAGACGACGTAGTAATTCTCTCTTCATGTTATAAGCATACGATATAGCTTTTTTCAACACAGCTTGTTGTAGGTACTTTTCATCTTGAAGGCTTGGGTATACTACATTTAAAACCTTTTGAAAATATAATCTTATTTTTATTCTGCACAAATAAGCATTACGTGTGTGTTTGTATACTTCATAAAAAAAACATACATTAAAGCACACCGTGACAAAGAAACAAAAGGTATAAAAAACTTTTAAAGGGCAGTAAAAATAAATTCATTTAGCCTTTTACTGGACATTCCACTTACTACAAATGGTTTAAAAATGTAAAGAACAAAAAATTGCTTCCAGGGGAAGCCCATACCCCACTGTTTAACTGCTGGCAGGGCTAAAGGGTAACATGGAGCATATAACCCCTTAAGGACCAAACTTCTGGAATAAAAGGGAATCATGACATGTCACACATGTCATGTGTCCTTAAGGGGTTAAAGGTGCTATTCTCTCGAGTGCACTTGGACTTTTTTCTCCCAAATTGCCTATACAATGATTCTTTCCAGACTTTATGTTTGATGAATTTGTTTTACAAAATAATATCTCTTATTTTGTAACAATGTTTCTGGGAGATGTCTGTAATGCTAACCTCTCTTTTCTCTTTAGCCTTCTGTGCCTCTTCCCAAATTGAAAATAAATATGCCAGAGGGGCAAGTCTCATTTACTGAGAAAGTGTAATATTCATGACCTGGCCTTTCCTACTTTTTCTTTGCTATACCTTCAACATTCTTACTGCTCCTTTTATCAGACTATATCATAACCTCAATCTGCCATTGACAAGTTGCAGTACAGGAGTGCACACTGCTGACATTGAGTTTTGTAAAGCCAGTGTACGTAATACATAATACGAAGTTAGTTTTCTAGTGTGGCTAGTCTATTAACAGTGCTAAAGATATGACATGCACAATCAGTCTCAAAAAAATGTCTGACATCTTCAGGTATCCATCAAAGGGTGACTCCGAGCATCATAACCACTAGAGCCCGCTGTAATGGTTATGATGCAAGAAGCACCATTCCTGGTAATGGGGCAAACAATTTTGCAATGGTTTGTCCTCTTACCTTCCGGGTGCCAAGGTTCTTATAATGGCAGATTAAACTCATTCGAGTTCTTTAGAAATACAAAAGACAGATGCCGATTTTGATGCTGATTCACTGAGTGTCAGCTGATGCTTGTCAGCCAATTAATTACTTTCTATTGAATAGAACATGCACATAACCGACACTAGCCGCTAATGATGTACTGATGAGGCTGTCAGAGGGGGAATTACAGTTCCAACATTAGATATCTCTCTATTAATGATCGACCAATATAATTTTTTAAGAGCCGATACCGATTATCAGTCACTTTGTCAACTTAAATGTAATTGTTATTAATAGAAATCAATAAAAAAAAAATGATCAAACTCTTCCCACTGCAAATTGGGGTATTTTGCATTGCAAGAGACAATATAGTTCTGCTACAAAAAGGCAGTTTTTATAGACAAGTGCATGGGGCCTTATGAATATGTCCAAAAGTAGATAAATGTCAGCGCTGTGCAATAGCCCCAAATCAGTGTTTGTGGGGAAGCTGGGTATTGAGGTAAATGTGTATGATTTCCACCTCCACAGCGGTGGTTTAGGAAATTAGGAGTAGTGGTCACAGTAATGTATCTTCAAAGATACAAACCAAGCAGAGAAAGTGCAACACCGTTTATTAATATCATATAAAAATAAAACTCCAAATCCTTTAAAAAACTCATACACAGTAAAAGAGATGGTGTTTAAATCCTACTTTCCATCTAAGGATCCAAACATAATCCATGATATGTAGCAGATAAGCAGTGTGCTGAAAGTATTACCACTCCCTTGGTGCAGTAGAAATCCAGAAAATGTCCAAGGATCTATCCGAAATGCTGCAGGTTCAAATGGAGGGATGACAAAGCACTTAACTGCCAAAGGTGTCTGCCTGGAAAGATAACATAAAAGGCTTCTAACTCATCCACAGGCTTTTTCAAGATAATGAGTCTGCCTTATCTTGTGATTTATATACCCTGTCAGATGTAGCAGAGAGCATTTTCTCTTTAAAGACACAGGATTCCCTTCTGTGGCAGAGCTTTTCATGTCTAAAACATCTTTTTTGCAAACATTGCATTATAGTCAATACAGGGTATATTAAATGAATAATATTAATTTAAACAAATGTATATAAAAAACATTAATTGACTAAGTTTAAACAGTAATAAAAGTAATTTTATAACTTGTTATTTAGCAGCCAATGCAAAGGTGGATTGTACCCCTTCTAAAACACATCAATACAATGAATTTGTATTTATTTAGTAAACAGGACCCTTTTGTTTTTGTCCATAAAAAAATAAAAAATACTTGAACATCAAACATTATTTCAGTGTATGTTACAAACACAAAGTAATCTTTCATCTTGCGCATCAAAAATATTCTTAAAGGGGGCGGGGCCTGGCAACGCTACAGCCTAGACGCCATTACTAATAGCTCCGCAACAAATCGCTTAAAAAACGATGAAAACGGTGAAAATAACCTTCAGCCGCCGACCACAAACACTCACAGTGGGAAGGGGAACCCCTGCTGCATCGACTCATGCCGTTCCGGTTCGGATCTGCCTCAGCACCACCCCGCAAGACCCGGCAGAAGCTCCGGTCTGAAAACTTGAAGGCCGCAAATTACCACGCCGAGCTCCTCGCGGACTGGAGTGAGTACTTGCACCCCTACCAAAACGACCCTGACACACCAACCATGGGTCGGAAAACGCAAAAACAGACAGGGGCACCCATCTCAGAGACGAGAGACATAGGGACGCTCCTTAAATGCTCCAGGCCTAAAACAACAGAACCCTCACCACCCCCAGCCGTCCCAGATGCCATAGAGCCTCAGGAGACTGAAGGGGGGAACGGGAACGTCAGAAAGTACCCAGACACAGCCGTCGCAATCGAGTCCCCAAGCCCAGCACACGCCACTAAAAAGGATATTGCAGACCTTTACGACAGAATTAAGCTGCTATTTGACGCTGACATCGCCCTAGTCAAAACTGAAGTGCAAGCGGTCACTGACCGTGTACAAGCCACGGAGGAAGACGTGATCGATATAAAGCAGGGTCTGGCAGCCTTAGGGGACACTGTACAACAAATGAGAACTCTGCACTCCTCCCTGACACACAGAGTGGACACTCTGGATGACAGGAGTAGGCGCAAGCACATAAAAATCCGCGGAGTCTCCAATTCGGTGACCGCGGAGGAACTGCCACACTTTATTAGGCGGCTGATGGCCTCATCCCTACCCGCCAAACAAGCCAAGCAAATCCCGCTAGACGGAGCTTACAGGATCAATAGACCACAACTCGCCGCAACGAGCCAGCCTAGGGACATTATCCTCAAATGCCAAACCTTTACTGACAAACAAAAGCTCATGAAGGCGTTCCAAGACAGGGCCACCATGGACTTTGAATCACACCAGCTAACATTCTACCAGGATGTCACCAGGGCAACACTGCTCTGGAGAAAGACCATGCAACCTATCACAACTAAGTTGCGAGAAACTGGCGTGGCCTACCGCTGGTCTGCGTCCCGAACCCCAACGGTCCTCAAGGACGGAAAGGCGCACACAGCGTCTTCCCCAACGGATGCTCCCACTCTTTTCACAGCCCTGGACCTGACGAGAGGAGTCAGAACTCCACCGAGACCAGCAACACATCACCAAAGGGACATACCCAATGTGACTCCCTTTGTTCCAGCTCGGAATCGTAACCCATCCCAGGATCAGGACTCAGTAACTTAACCTCAGCGTAAAAGGCACTACTTTAGTGCACCTCACCGATGTTGGCGGCGAAGGAAAAGAAAAAAAAAAACATCTTACAACGAGCCACACTATAGTGGCACCCTACAAAGCGGACTGTAGCAATTGCCTACTCCATGTTCTTCTCTCTTTCTTAAATTATCTAGTTTTGGTTTAATTTCATGTTTTCATGTTTTAAAATTCTTGGCGCAAACTGCCAGCTATTCCACTAAAGCCGACATACAAACAGATGAACACGTTAAATCTCTTCTCAATCTCCCCCCCCCCCCCGTCTCCCCATAGGTTAGGGGAATACAAGAACGGCAGAGGCCTCTGACACTGCCCCTCACCGACTATCTACCTAAGAGGCACACGCCTACATACAGGCTGCATCACTGACTCACCCTCCCTTATACCCCTCCTAGGTGGCCAGACGGAATGAACCACGAAGGCAGCTGACCCCTGGCAAGACACCTCCAGGAACCCACTTATCATACCCAGACAACCACGGAAGCCCTTAACACATACCCCACACGACAAGACGTTACAATATACCTCTGCCTGACATCATAAGTCTAACCGAGTCACCTCTTGTAAGGTATTAATGTCGACGCTCAAACTCTTAACTGCCACTCACCAGTTTACTACACTAGTTTATGACATCATGCTTTACGTAGATCTATACTGTTTGAATAAAGTGTTACTATTGCATGACCTATAAAAAGAAAAATGAGGCATTTACTACCTGGAAATGTAATTACTGATATTATCTCTGTACTAACCCATTAATGTGGAACAACCCTGCATTCCCCATCTCTTCATTCTGTACCCTTTATATATGCCTTAACAAAATAAAGAATTAAAAAAAAAAAATATATATATATTCTTAAAAACCACTCTAAAACACTAATTAAATAAAAATACATAAATGAGCTTAGTAATCCACATTCATTAAAAAGGGTTCAAACATATATATATACACATATGCACAAGACCTTATCTGTAAAATGACTTAGTGTCTAAACCTGTGTTAATTATATAATTACACAAGGAAATTGATAGCAAAAGAGAGGATTTAAAACCTTATCCTTAGAAAAATACAATTATGTACAACATCAAGGTGAATACAAGTTTATAAAATATTGATTAATTCTAGTTCGGCATTTAAGCCAAACGGAATTAAAGTTTTTAGATTAAAAATCCAGAACATACAACTGCCAAACGAGATGCTAACGGCCCATGTTGCCACTCTCCCCCTAATAGACGCCAGAATCTCCGCCCTATCTCCCTACTGAACACAGATGTAAAAGTCATAGCAAAGATCTTTTCCAATAGATTAGCACATATAATACCTTCACTGATACAGGAAGACCAGGTAGGATTTGTGGGAGGCAGGCAGGGGGCTGACGGCACAGGGAAAACCCTAGATCTACTTTACGAGATACAACGGAATAAAACCCCTAGCGTCCTATTATCTCTGGACGCTGAGAAAGCCTTTGACAGGCTTCATTGGCCTTTCTTAATGGCAGTTCTCCAAAAATTTGAATTCCCCCCGCAATTTCTATCACTTGTCACGGCACTTTACTCCTCACCGACAGCCAAGGTTGTGAATGAGGGCTTCATATCAAAACCGTTTCACATCTCTAATGGCTCCAGACAGGGCTGCCCCCTCTCCCCACTTCTCTATATTCTAGCTCTGGAACCCCTTACCCAATTGATAAGAGACAACCCCAATATACATGGAAATAAGACCAAGAATCGAGAATATAAACTATCCCTCTTTGCAGATGATATCCTACTCACCTTGGAACAACCGCATATATCCCTGCCCAACCTTCCACCAAATTCTCTCCCAATTTAGTGCCTGTTCTTACTACAAACTGAATATCTCAAAAACACTCGCCCTAGGCATTAACATCCCAAACCAAGAAATGTCAACCCTCAAAGCTAACTTTCACTACGACTGGAGGAGTGATCACATCAAATTCTTAGGTATCCTCTTTACACCATCCATGAACTCACTCTACAAAGCTAATTATGTCAAACTCCTCACGGAAATCAGAACTTTGCTGCACAGTTGGGGGGGCAAATATATATCCTGGACAGGCCGGATAGCTTCAGTAAAAATGGTTATTCTACCAAAAATTCAATACTTGTTCCGTACGCTCCCACTCAAGCTCTCCAGTAAATATTTAAAGGATCTGCAACGTACCATAAACGATTATGTATGGGACTATAAAAAAAAACCAAGAGTGACACTAACCACGATGTTTAAAGCTTGTGACCAAGGGGGGATGGGCTTGCCGGATGTGAAAGGATATTACAGAGCGGCGCAGATTGCCCCACTTATTGCGGCATCTCACCGTACGACCCCCATGACGTGGGTCGAATTGGAGAAACATGGTGCCAGAGGTCTCTCACTCCCCACTATGGTGTGGCTACCGCTGACCCACAGACCTAAAGCGTCGGAAATGCTACCGACAACCACACTGACCCTGTCCGTATGGGACGACTACCGCAAAAAGAAAGGGATCACAACATCCAGGGCCGGACTGGCCCACCGGGAAATTTCCCGGTGGGCCGGCACACTAGGTGGCCGGTGCGCGGCCGCCTAGTGTGCACCAGCCCGGGCCGCAATTACAGGGTGACCGGCAGGAGGGGATGCGCTCCCCTCCTGCCGGTCACAGAATGTAGCGTGGCCGGGCTGGCAGACCGGGTAGGGGCAGTGGCACTGGGCCAGCCTCTTCTCCTGGGGGGCCCCCCCGAGGCTGGCCCTGCTTACACCCGGCGGGCAGGCAGGCTGGCCGGTGCGCAAGGGAGCACCATTTTCCCTTGAGTGCTTCCTCTTCAGCTCCCTCGCGCACCGCACTGATACCGGAGCCGGAAGATGACGTCGTCTTCCGGCGCTGGTATCAGTACGCGGCGCGCGAGGGAGCTGAAGAGGAAGCACTCAGGGGAGAGTGCTCCCTCGCGCACCGGCCAGCCTGCCTGCCCGCCGGGTGACCGGCCCCCCTGGAGCCCAGCAGCACCACTGGACCCCAGGGAATCCCCTCAGCACTCCAAAAGGTAAGGAGGCTGGGGGGATTAAATTTAAAAAAAAAAATGTGTTAGTGTGTGTGTGTTAGTGTTACTGTGAGTGTTAGTGTGTGTGTGTGTGTTAGTGTTACTGTGAGTGTGTGTGTGTGTTAGTGTTACTGTGAGTGTTAGTGTGTATGTTAGTGTTACTGTGAGTGTTAGTGTTACTGTGAGTGTTAGTGTGTGTGTGTGTTAGTGTTACTGTGAGTGTTAGTGTGTGTGTGTGTTAGTGTTACTGTGAGTGTTAGTGTTACTGTGAGTGTTAGTGTTACTGTGAGTGTTAGTGTGTGTGTGTGTTAGTGTTACTGTGAGTGTTAGTGTGTGTGTTAGTGTTACTGTGAGTGTTAGTGTTACTGTGAGTGTTAGTGTTACTGTGAGTGTTAGTGTGTGTGTGTTAGTGTTACTGTGAGTGTTAGTGAGTGTGTGTTAGTGTTACTGTGAGTGTTAGTGTGTGTGTGTGTTAGTGTTACTGTGAGTGTTAGTGTGTGTGTGTGTGTGTTAGTGTTACTGTGAGTGTTAGTGTGTGTGTTAGTGTTACTGTGAGTGTTAGTGTTACTGTGAGTGTTAGTGTGTGTGTGTTAGTGTTACTGTGAGTGTTAGTGTGTGTGTGTTAGTGTTACTGTGAGTGTTAGTGTGTGTGTGTGTTAGTGTTACTGTGAGTGTTAGTGTGTGTGTGTGTGTGTGTTAGTGTTAGTGTGTGTGTGTGTGTTAGTGTTACTGTGAGTGTTAGTGTGTGTGTGTGTGTGTGTGTTACTGTGAGTGTTACTGTGTTAGTGTTACTGTGAGTGTTAGTGTGAGTGTTACTGTGAGTGTTACTATGAGTGTTAGTGTTAGTGTCAGTGAGTGTGTGTTTGCTAGTGAGTGTCAGTGAGTCTGTTACTGAGTGTGTTTGTGTTAGTGAGTCTGTTTGATGTCTGTTAGTGAGTGTGTGTTTGTCAGTGAGAGTGTATGTTTTGTAAGTGAGTGTGTATGTATGTATGTATGTCGCTGAGTGTGTCTCTGTCAGTAAATGTGTGTGTCTGTTAGCTAGTGTGTATGCGTCTGTTCGTGAGAGTGTGTGTGTGTCTTCAGCACTTACCTTTCTCCAGCGCCGGACTCCCTTGGCGCTGGGGATCCCTCCGCCGCTCAGCTCCGAATGCGCATGCACGTCAAGAGCTGTGCGCGCATTCAAACCGCCCATAGGAAAGCATTACTCAATGCTTTCCTATGGACGTTCAGTGTCTTAGAATCGCGGAAGCTCCTCTAGCGGCTGTCAGTGAGACAGCCGCTAGAGGCTGGATTAACCCTCAGTGAAACATAGCAGTTTCTCTGAAACTGCTATGCTTTTAGCTGCAGGGTTAAAACTAGAGGGACCTGACACCCATAACACTTCATTGAGCTGATGTGATCTGGGTGTCTGTAGTGG